>NC_080558.1:33239610-34469610 GCF_030253575.1 Rhododendron vialii
TCCGGTTTCCGTGTCATACCATTGGATCCGAAATCAGTTTAGTGTCATCTCAACTTTTATATGATATATTATAGTTCTAGAATGTAGTAGGTTCATTAATGAACTATTTTGCATAACTCAAAAATGTTAGCTTTTATTGCTACTCGTTTGTGGCACTATATCTTTTTGGTTAAATTGAACTTTATTACAGAGATCTGGCACTCAACTTCACAACACTCTCAGCAGTTGAGATCTTGTTTGTTCTTTTCATCTTCCGCTATTAATTTCTTTTTCTTAGCAGGATGGGCCCACTGCAACTCGAACTTTGGATTTAGCGTCTACCCTCGAAGTCGGCCATGGTGGAGTTCGTCCTGCAGGTGAATCTGATTCAGGCGGTTACAATCAGCGGTCAGTTCTGACTATTGCGTTTCAGTTTACTTTTGAAAACCACTTTCGGGACAATGTCGTGGCAATGGCTCGCCAATATGTACGTAATGTGGTGGGGTCTGTTCAGAGGGTAGCCATGGCTATTTCTCCCTCACCGTGCGGTTCCCATTTGGGGCCAAAACCACTGCCGGGTTCCCCTGAGGCTCTTACTTTGGCCCAGTGGATTTGCAGGAGTTACAGGTATGAGTTTGAATTATCTTTCAACATTAACTAAACGTATGGATGCATGTGTTAGTAATGATATACAAACTGAAATTAGATCAGAAATGGAAATCAATACAGTTGAATGTGACAAATCTTGATTATATCACTTGCAGTATGCCCGTTTAGATGACTTCAAAGTTTAAAAATGTCACTGCAGCATCATTCCAGCCAGAGACACATGGAAATTTTGTGCAAGATTACTGTTTCCTATACTTATTTTCCATTTATGAGTGAAGCTTCATCTCTTTAATGAATTGTTAACTACTCCCTCCGTTCCTATTTGTGAGTCCCTTTTCGGGAATCCAACTATTTAAGGGACCCTAATAATTGCGTTGACAGGTTTTTTAGTTTCCTATATTTTTCCCCTCTGGTAGTTTTCAAATATCTTGTTGTGAACATTAATTGGCTTGGCAATTCCACTCACAACTCCCAAGGACAAGTCAGACTTCATTTTAAATATGGGCGCCAATTTGCTTGAACATACCCAAATTGATGGCCCCCTTCAGTAAATTGAATTTGATTGAGTGTTGGCGCCTCTTTATACTTGTCATTTCACTAAGTGAAATCATTATTTAAGGAGTATATAAATTTGAATAGGAAAGGGCAAAATGGGAAAGTTAAGGCTTGTTTTTCTTTGACTTTTTCCAAAAAAGGAAAGATGGACTATCAAATTGGAACGGAGGGAATACATATGTAGCACCGACGCTCTCTTAGAGGCCTGTGTCCGACAAAGGGACAAAGGGACACGCAGGGGACACGGAAAAATACGTATGGGACCAATAAATTAAATTAATCATTTTAGGGGGACACGGTGGGGACACACAAAGGACACGTATGGGTACATGGCAGGGGTTAAATATGCAATTTTTTTACAAAATTTGGTGGTTAATTTGCATTACTTAAAATATTGTGTTAAAAGTGTAATATGATGTATATATGATCCTTGTTTATATGAAAGCTTCATCTTAGACATCTAACTATATTTCCAATTGTAGAAAATAAAAAATTACTATCTAGTTATTTTTGCCCTGTCCCTTGCCTTGTCCATGTCCCCATTTTTTTAAGAAATCCCATGTACGTGTTTGTGTCCGTATCATAGTTAACTACCAGTGAAAAGCTATGATAATGATGAGAAACCAATCATATAATGTGGCTCAATGTACTTTTGTGTGTGCCTTCAACCCTTCACCTTAATTAGAGAGTTTATAGTAGTACTTGTTTTTCAACTAAATGTTCGAAGCAATCTTGGTCCCTGGAAATGATGCGTAGAAGGCTGAATTTTAGTGCCATTAGCTATGATCATAACTGGAATTGAATGGAGAGTACCTATACATCTGTTTCTTACTTTTTATTTGAATCTCTTCTTCATCTTTTGTTTACCGGTAAATGTGTAAATAATACAGAATTCATACTGGGGGAGAGCTCCTTCGGGTTGACTCTCAAAGGGGTGACGCTGTCTTGAAACAACTTTGGCACCATTCAGATGCAATAATGTGCTGCTCTGTCAAATCGAAGGTAATTACGATATCTTATTGTTATCCTTTTAATTCCCTGCTTGGTTGTTTCAGAATTAGTTTTCCATAACTAGGTTAACGGATTTCAAATTTTCGCAAGGAATTTTGTTGGATAGAGCCAAATTTTAAGAAAATACCGAAGATATGTTTCCAAGTTTACAAAACGACATCACTTTATAAGTACTCAGTTCGATTATAGTGATTGGGTTTCGAAGAACTGAATTATGATAAAGCTTATCCTCACACAGCAGTAAAACAGGACTCTGTCTTCTGTTTCTTTTGATGAGGTGGTGGTTCTGAAATTTGGTTTTGCTATTCTACAAAGGAAATTATCACTCCTAACAGGATATTTAAATTTGTTGTTGGCAGGCATCTGCAGTTTTCACTTTTGCAAACCAGGCAGGGCTTGATATGCTTGAAACTACTCTTGTGTCCCTTCAGGACATAATGCTCGATAAGATTCTCGATGAAGCTGGTCAGAAGATTCTACTCTCCGAGTTTCCAAAGATCATGCAACAGGTAAGACCATTGACATTTGATGTTCATATTTCTAAATTTTGAGTTCCACAACTAAAGCACCACCAACATTTCTCTACGCGGTACAAGCCTGTTACGAAAACCTTCACCCTGCGCAACCTGGAAACTGAATTTGCTTTCACTGCTTTCATGCCTTTATTTTTCATTGGGACATGAGTTTCTGAGATCGGTCTTAATGGTATGCAATGACGAACCATTTTTTCGTACGTTTTGTGTGTGTGTGTGTGTGACAGCGGGGATGTGTGTGTGTGCACGCGCGCGCGCGCAGGGATTTGCTTATTTACCAGCGGGGATATGTGTGTGTGCAGGGATTTGCTTATTTACCTGCGGGGATATGTGTATCGAGCATGGGGAGGCCAGTGTCTTATGAGCAAGCCATTGCGTGGAAAGTTCTCGACGACAACGATTCCTATCACTGCCTGTCTTTCATGTTCCTGAACTGGTCTTTTGTTTAAGGGAAAAACTTATCTTTAAAGACTTTAGCATTAGCTGTCTCTCTCACTCTCTTGCTCTAAGTTATATATATGTTTGACTTCAGCATTAGCTAACTCCTTAAGTTATGTTTATGTCTATTTTGTTGAATTCTCGATGGACATGTGAATTAGATCATGGAAGTATCTGGTGAAAACCTGGTCTATCAATCTGTATACCAACTTGTGTTTGCATGGTTTGTATCCCCGATTTATTATCTTTACGGATACGGTTAAGCTGTTTGTTGCGATCTTTCCGGCAGTTTTTGGCTTATACGTGTGTAGAAATGGAAGAGAAAATGATAGGTGCAACAAAGGGTATTATTTAAGCATCTTCACTTCAATTTTTCTTGCTTGTCTTTTCCTTTTTATCTCAACCACGGCCTTAATTTAAAGCCCATTCACCTCATATTTTGTGGAAGTTTCTGCTCACATGAGGATATTTAGGTAAAGAGAGAAGAAGAGAGATAATCCAGATCAATATCAAGACAAGCAATAATTGGGGGAAGTGCAGGGTAGAAAGTCAACAAGGTGGGCCAAACCCTAGCGATATTTATTTCCCCATCTCCTGATCATTGTGATATGGTAGTAGTAATAATACTGTGGTGAAGTCATCTCTTTAATCTGTGTGTGTGTCTGTTTTTCTGGCAGAGGTAATAATCATCAAATGCTATCCACACACATATTACAAGGTAAAGCGGTTGAGGGTCTGCCAAAGTATTGGTCCCCATTACTCTCTCTCTCTCTCTCTCTCATAAGTATGCGTATGGACGTCACATCCAATGAAACAAACTTGCATAATTCCCATCCTAACGGAGGGGAAATCTGTTGGATATGCGTTCTTGTAGTAGTGCTCAACATTTCCACACGGTAACAAAGATTTTGTACACTCACTACGGATCTCATACAAATGATCCGAGTCATTCATTAAATTTAGAATATTTTTCCGAGTGCCTCCAAGAAAAATTAGCTCAATTTAATAAGTGTAAGTGTTCGATCCAATTTTCTAACTTTTCATTCATTCTCAATATTTTGTTGAGATTGGATCAAACACTTACACTTATCGGATCGGACTAATTTTTCGTGGGGCACTTGAAAAAATATTCTAAATTTAATGAACGGCTTGTATCGTTTGTATGAGATCTGTTATGGGCCCGACATTAAAATCTGTGCGGAATTTGTGATAAATGTCTTTGTTAATAGCACAACTGATTTCTTATTAACATTATACATTTTGTGGACTCTTTCAATTAAAGTGTAAAAAAACAACCAAAATGTTTAGTGTTGATGTAACGCCCATAATTTTGGGTACGTTAAATAGACAATTTCATTGGAACTTTAAAATAGAGTCTGGCTCAATATTATATCATAACTCTCAAAAAGAGTACTTTTAATCAACAAAAGGAGGGGAAAACTAGGGTTCCTATCTACAGCTCCGCCTGCTCCTCTATTCTAGCCAGCTCCTCGGTTCCGAAAGCCTCCAAGGTGTAGAGTTCTCCCTATTCATCTACAGGGTCTGATACATTATATCGGCGTTACCACTAATATAATATGTCAGAGTCACCAAAGGTAACACCATGAGGTACAGGAGCTCAATAGAATAATACATATCTACTAACCCATAACTTACAAATGATAGAACATAAATTAACGTTTTCCCAATAAAATATGCATATTTAATAAAACAGATAACAATGACACATTCACTATTCACTATCGTTGGTGTCCATGATTTTTGAGTTTCTCCTACGCGACTTCTTGTAAACCGTATTACCATTTTTATACCAAATCAACATTTCCAAAATCCGTCTTTAACACACTCAACCTCGGTTCTGCCGTCCCGGTCTCCCGAGTATCCTCATAATGGTTCCGCCGCATCGGGTTCCCATTGGTACACTTTGCATTGGCTCCTCTCCGCGGATAACCAAGCCACACACCCAACCTCGATTCCGCCGTTCCGGTCTTCCGAGTATCCTCACAATGGTTTCGCCACACCGGGTTCTCATTGGCACACAAAAACATTGAATTTGGCATTGGTTCCTCTCTACAGATAACCAATCCACAATTCAAAACCCTCAGTTCCACCGCTCCGGATTCCCGAGTATCCTCACAATGGTTCCGCCGTTCCGGGTTTCCATGTGGGTTTTCGAAAATCATTAAACCAATTGCGTTGGCTCCTCTCCGCGGATAACCAAACCATAATTCATCTATCGGTTCCGCCGCTTCGGGTTCCCGAGTATACCACAATAGTTCCGCCACTCCGGGTTCCCATTGGTTTTTCGAAAATACTTTACACACGCACTCCTCACAATGGGCTACCAAGTCCGGCCACATTGTGGTTTCCAAAACATTTCTCTTTTGCAAATCACATCATTCCATTAACCATACCTTAGGTGTCATGTTTCTACTTTCTGGATTTCTGTGTCTCGTTTTCATGCAACGACTCTGCAGTAAGACTGTTCACATACGTAATCATAAATCATTCATTGTAATCTTGAAACTAAACTAACAAGATCATCCCACTCTATATTACTACTCATGCTCAAATCACCACTTAAAGCATAATGCCACATGTACGGACGCCTTTGGAGTGAAAATCACTTATGCTTTACAACAAGACAAGTAATACAAGCAATTCAAGTATACATGCTCATAACCATCCTAAAGATCAAAATACGAACACTTCCAATCAAACAATAAATTCCTATCCTTCAAAATCCGCTCTTTCCTCCTTTTAGGGAAGTTCAAAACAACATGTGTTTTTCCGAAAAATAAGGTCGAGTTATTCACATACTCCCCTTCCTTTTCAAAACTTTAGTAAAACATCTTTCAAGTTCTTATGCATTACAATATACAAGCATCATAATATACCTAGGGTTTCATGGACAAGGTAAATACTACGTATACTTAGAGATAATGAGGACGGAAAAATCTACCGTTCTTCTTGGTGGTAGGTACGACTATTGCAAAAAGTAAGTACGTCGGATGGAGTAACTTCCTACGGTGAGCTTTCGGTAGCTTTGAAAGAGAAAGGTTTCTCTCGAAATTAGATCTTGACTAAACTACTTAAACTTTATGGATCGAAAGGGTGGTCGAGTGGCGGTTTGGTGGCAGCCTAGGATGAGTTTCTTGAAGAACTCAAGAACAAAGAAGAACAAGCAAGAACAAGGCAAGAATACAAGACTTTCTAGAGAGAGAAGTTGAAAGGTTTCAAGGTGTGTGTTGAATGACAAGTGAGGGGTCCTATTTATAGCAAAACTAACTTCTATTACCCAATGAATAAAATTTTCTCTAGCAATTATTATCCAATGGTTAAAAGGGCAATTATGATAGGTATGGTCTTATCTTGTCCTAAGAAAGCTTTCTTGCAAGAAATGATAAAATGATATCTAGGCTAGAGAGTAGTCTTCCCATGTCTAGTCAATCTTAGGTCTAGGTTGAAAGCAAATCTAGGATTATTAAGGCAATGATTGTGTGCTTGAAAAAGACTAGAAATGGGTTGTCACATTGTACTTAGGCTTGACTGTGAAGATGGTAAAAGAGGTAGCTTGCTTGAGTGACCAAACATATGCACATACTTCATTCTTTCTCTCACTCTCTCGGCCTCTCTCTCTCTCTCTCTCTCTCTCTCTCTCTCTATGTATAAATACACACACACACACACACACACACACACACACACACATATATATATATATATATATATATAACCATATATGCGTACTTAGAGAATTTAGGAAAGTAACTTTGGTGGATAATTGTGGGGTTAGGGCTATAAGTCTTAGGTTTGTATGCATGGCAAGGCTAAGGTTGCTTCTTTTAGAAACAAAATAATGACTTATTTTGGTATGATTTGTCTTGTCAAATATATATACACTTTGGTAAGTCTAGTCTCCATTATCCAAGGGATAAAAATTTCCCTAACATTTGTTATCCAATGGTTAAAGAGGTAAATAAGGTTGATATGACTAGGTTTACTTCTTTTAGAAGCAAAGTAATGGCTTCCTATGGTACAGGATTCCTTTATGATTTGTCTTGTCAAATATATATACATATGGCAAGTCTAGTTACTATTTTCCCTAACATTTATTAACCAATGGATAATGATGATAGGTATGACTTTGATATGTTTAATCAAATCTAGGTTCTCATTATGGCAAGTCTTTCTCCTATTACTCAAAGGACAAAAATCATCCTAACAACTATTGTCCAATGGGCAAAGAGTGAAATGATGAGAAGGAATATATTCTTGGAAGGAATATTCTTTTGAAAGTGACATTTCAATGGAGAGAAAGGACAAAGCACTTTTTAGGAAAGTGATTTGACCAAGTACTCATGATGATGACCTTCTTAGGCCTAGAAGGTTCATAAGGGTTTGAGAGGTTCATAAGGCTTAAAGATGGTCAAAAAGCTCCATCTAAAGTTAGGAGAATGTAACTAAGTTAAATGGTCATTAAGTTTCTCTAACCAATTGGTTGGAAACTAATTCTACTAGCCAAGTAGGATTCTAGCTAAAAAATGTAATTTAAAGATTTGATTTAACTCGTTAGAAAAATATACAAGTGCTTTTATAAGTATACTTGTCTTTAAAAAATGATTAAATTGTTCAGTACGAAAAGATAAAATTTTATAAGTCTCAAATCTCGTTACGATGAATTATTAGAAATTAAAAAGGAATTTTAAAAACAATCCAAGTAATTAAAATAAAATTCAAATATTTAACAAAAGTTTTATTTACCAAAAATCAGTGTCGTTACAGTTGAGAGGTGTCACAACATGCACCGGCACCACTGGTAAGTTAAAGCCAGTATTGTTTAAATTTTAGTTATGTTTTAGTTTTTCGTAATAATTTTTACATCATGTCTCTCTCAGCGAGGGGAAATCAGAGAAGTATTGGAATATGGATCAGGAAAGTATTAACCGTAAGTGTTGTCGTAGTGGTTAATTGACTTGAATTGGTGGGGCTTACCACCCTAAGATCTTAGGGTTGAGTTGAGTTTTGTTCACCTTCCACTTAAGAGGGTAAGCATTACTCCTTCCTATTGGTTGAAATAATGTGGATCCCACCCATCGTGATGTCATTTTTACCAAAAAATATATTGCATGGTAAGTATGATATCACGTTGTGATGGGATCCACACTATTTTAACTAATAGAAAAGAGGGTAATATTCGCCATCTTTTAAGGAGGGTGAACAAAATTGCAGGGTTGAATCTCCACGACATTGATTTGCCTTGGGACTACTTCACCTCATGCAAAAGCATGGAAATGACTGTGGAAGGGGCTTATCTGGAGAGATTAGTCCGATTCATCTGGACACTCTTCATTACTCAAGGAAAAGTGTAACGCCCCGTTTTTCCGAAAACAATATAAAATAAAATCTTAAGAAAATTTGCTAAATAAATATAATTTTTCAAAATAAAATTTAGCTATTACAGCCACAAGATAAATTTACTGATTCAAAATACATTAATTTCAGAGCTGACTTTAGGCTTGATACAAATCCGAATCATACTCGATATTCGTTGCTTGATATTTTTTCCGTGTTGAACTGCACCATCTTTGAATCATCTCCATTGAATCCTGCGCCCACTTGCAAATTGATCGCCGAAGCAAACGATTTGCCAGGATGCAGACGTATCCGTGAGTGATAAATCACCCAGTAGAATAATCTAACCCAACTACCCCCCTTACTTTACAGCTAACAAGCAACAAGATAATAATAATGCGAAAGAGCAGAATAAAGATTTACAAACACCAATTTATTACTATTCATTATCCTAATGTGAAATCTAAGATCTCTCCGCGAGATCCTTTCTCCCCCAACCGCTAGTCATGCTCGGTCCCATGAGGTCACTTCCCTTTGCTGTCGCATGCACACCTAAGTTATATACCGAGTGTGCACCCCAATAACTGCAATAAGGAAAAAACTTATCATGCCTGAATCACAATTTGGGTTCGCCTATCTTATATACCATTTCACCATCATCACTGGACACACGCCAATTTCAATCTCATCACAAATCTCATCACATCTCAAAATCACGCCTACAGGCAATCTAAAAATAAAATTTTCTAATTCATCCATTACCTAGCATCACCTAGGTGAATTCTATTCGCATACCACCCCATGTCTCTAAGGTCCAATCTAGCATTTCAAATCAAGTATCGGGCAATATGCAATTAAAACGAATAATAATTACTCCCTCCGTCCCAAATTGGATGACTATTTTTGAAATTTGTGCCAATTTCAATTCCTTATATCTTTCAATATAAATCTCAAAAAATATGCAATATGGATCTTGTTTGATAGTTCTCAATTAGTTCTATTATACAAAGTTTTCAAATTTGTGAAAAATATTATAGATTGAAAGATATAAACAATAAAAAATGGCACAAATTTTAAAAATTGTCATCCAATTTGGGACGGAGGGAGTAAAACAATTAGTAAGCAATACAATTACGCAACTTTTTATGAATGGGCCGTTGCCCCTAATACCGCATGACCAAATGATAATAAGTAAGAACTTTTTTAAAAGAATTTTAAAAAAATATTTTTTTCTAAGCTCCTATTAATTATTTTCAAGTAATTAGATTAATTAAAAACTCATTAAATGCATTAATTAGGTAAAATATTAAAATAATTAACATGACCTTAATAAGAGTCCTAAAGGTCCTATGCAACCAGTAGAGTGTTAAAAGTTGGGTTCGAAGAGTCGCGGAATTAATTTAAATAAAGACGTTAAATAAAGTGGCCGAAAGTGAACTAAATAGATAATAAATAGTTACTAATTAAAATATGTTAAGATTAACAAAGTTTCATCTTCGGAATGTAAGGAGTCTAAATAAAATTACTCGGGTATTAATAATATGGTTTATAAGGTCGTAAAGTAATTTTGATTGGAAACACTATAAAAATAACAATAAATAGTAAATTGTATTAAATTAACAATATATCATCTTTGAGATGCAGGGAGTCTATGAAAAATAGTTTGCGTATTAAAACGTTGTTTGGAAGGCCGCAAAGATTTTTTGTTTGTAAACTTTGAAAGATAACTAATAAATAATTCAATAAATAGATAATTAAATATAAAAAATATGATCTTAACAAGTTATGATCTTTGAGGTGTGAAAAGTCTAGAAAAAATAGTCCGGGAGTCAAAAATGAGGTTTGAAAGGTCGCAAAATTGTTTCGAAACATTTAAAACCAACTCAATCTATCAGATAAATTAAACTGATATAATTAATACGTTTTATACTAAGTTGATATTACATTGTAAGAAAATAATATCAAGTTAGTAGTTTTTCATAATATTAATATCAGAAAGATTGTAAAATAAATATCATAAGGGTCATCTTCTTCGTAAATAATTACAAACAAAATGTCGGGCTCAAAAATAATATCAAATTGGTGAATAAAGCAGAAAACGCACAGTGAACTATATTTTTTTCGTTCGGGACATAGGGTTAAATATATAAACACTTAATATACTTGAAGAAAAGGTTGGATAGGATTATAATACCTTGAATCGGATCGAATTTATTTAAAAACGAATCTTGAATTTTGGGGAAGAAGTCTTCGGGTTCTTTGATCGCAAGACTTTGGGATCGGATTGAGGCTTGTTTGGGGATGCTCTGGGTTGTAGAAGGTGATCGGGATGGTTGAATTGAGTTTCGGTTAGGCGTAGCTATGAAACCCATTTTTCTCTCTTTTTCTTTCTCTCTCTAAAACTCCATTGATTGGAGCTTGGGTTTCTTCTGTTTTTCTCTTCTTTTCTGGTCGGTGGAGTATGGAAATATCATGGTATTTTCGTGGGTCAATGGGGTGGGGTATTTATAGGAGAATTTTGGTGAAAGAGGATAAGAGTGAATTTAATGGGGTTGGGTTCATGGGATTTGGAATGGACGAATTGAGCTTGATTTTAGGGTTATGGAGGAAGTAGAAACTGAATAGGAGACGGAGAAACGGAAGGAGTTTGAGGTGAGGGGAAGAGAAGGAGTGTGCATGCATGCATGTGTGCGTAGGAATTTTTAAAAAAGAATGCATGTATATATTGCATGCATAATTGTATTAAAAAAAAGAATTGCATTAAGGAAAATAATCCTAATAATATTATATTTAGAAAAAAAAATTGGGTCAAAAATTCGGGTCGTTACAACCTACCCCCCTTAGAATAATTTCGTCCTCGAAATTTGCGAATATCAGACACAGCAGTTGACGCATAGTATCGGTTCGTTTCCAATTTGATTCATTGGTCTCTCGATGCCGCCAAAGGATTCAAACAGGTTGAATGGTTTTGTCTTGGATGCACCTCTCACTATAATCCTGGATCTCTTAGGCTATTCCTTGAGAGTGACGTTCTCGTTGAGTTCAATGTTTTCCCAATTGATGAAGAAATCCTGAATGAATCTTCTGTAGTAGCCAGCTAATCCCAAGAAAATTCTTATCTTGAACACCGTTGAGGGTCTTTTCCAGTCCATGACTGCTTCTACCTTGCCGTTGTAAACTGGAATTCCTTTCTCTGACACTAGGTGTCCTAGGAATTCGACTTCTTCTATCCATACTTTGTACTTGCTGGCCTTTGCATACAATGATTGTTTCGGAGTACTTGTAGGACAATTCTCAAGTGATCTTCGTATTCTTTCTCCATTGGAGAGTATACGAGGATGTCATCACTTAACATTACCACAAACTTGTCCAAGTACGGCATAAAAATTTTGTTCATCAGACACATGAAAATGGCAGGGGCATTGGTTAGACCGAACGGCATGACTGCAAACTTATAGTGTCCGTAATATGTGCGAAACACCGTTTTAGGTATATCACAATCTCTGATTCGCAATTGGTGGTATCCGGATCTTAGATCAATCATCGAGAATCATGTTGACCCTCTCAATTGGTCAAACACGTCTTCTATTCTCGGAAGAGGGTACCGATTTTTAATCGTGGCTTTGTTGAGTTGGCGGTAGTCGATGCAAGGTCGCAGCGTTCCCTCTTTCTTCTTGGAAAATAGGGCAGGGGCTTCCCATGGTGAGGTACTGGGTCGGATAAAACCCTTTTTTGAAAGTTCCTGCAACTGTGTTCTCAACTCTTGTAGTTCTGTCGGAGCCATCTGATACGGGGCCATGGAGATTGGGGTCGTACCAGGTTGTAGCTTGATGGTGAATTCCATTTCTCTTGGTGCAGTAATCCTGGCGATTTCTAAGGGAACACGTCCTTGTATTTACAGATGATGTGAGGAAGACCCAACTCCATACGATCTATTTCTTTCAACTTAAAGCTCGCTAACCATTCAAGGAGCTTATTATGCCACATCATTTTGTGCGTGTTAGGTGCAGAAGGATCTTGTCTACCCCCCTTAAATGAGTGAGACCTCACTTGCGAAAATGATTTTTTTTGCTTCTCTTTATCACTTTTGATAATAGTGTAGTTGGCTAATAGTTGAACTTTGACGTCAAAATCAATTCTTCTTGTGACCTAAGAATCACAAGCTAAACGTAGGCCAAAACTCGTTCTACTATGATCTATCCATCGAGGGGCTGTTTGGGGCTTGAGGTTGGAGTTTAGGTGTAGTTGGTAATCGCTCGTACGAGTTGTACAACCCAGTTGATACTCTATCTTGCGTTCGGATTTGAGTTGGTATTGATCTCGGGATTCACTTAATCATTGTTGTCGACGTAGGCTACATTGTTGTTGGCATTAGGGCTACGCGTATTGTCCTTGTTGGTGGGTTGAAAAATTGACCGTAGAAAGTGACGTCGTTGATCTTTTTATCCCAATCTTGTAACGACTACTCCACGAAGTTAGGTTTAAGGTCTTGAGGGTTTTTAAATATCTGGTTCTTAAAAGGAAGCGCATGCAACACCGTTCTCACACTGATCTTATCCTATTTTTGATCATTATCCGCCTAGAGAAAGAAAATTCTTTTTCGACGGTACTCTTCCACTATTGTCGAGATTCGTCTCTTTGTCTTCTTCGTACTGGGATTCTTCGTCTCGGTTGATCAGCTAGCCAATTATAAAGAAACGGCTCTTCTATCGCTTTCTTTTGATCGGAGTCAACATCAATTTCATCACTTTTCGTAGTTTGAATTACGACAAGTAAATAAAATATTTATATGATATACTTAGGTAAGATATATCGTGGTTTAAGGAAGAATATATACGGTAAACGTTTAGCTACTCAGATCTACGCTATCAGAATGTGGTTTACCCAATCTACCCAAGGCCGAGTGTTGAACCTATGCTCTGATACCTTTTGTAACGCCCCATTTTTGCGGAAACAATATAAAATAAAATCTTAAGAAAATTTGCTAAATAAATATAATTTTTCAAAATAAAGTTTAGCTATTACATTCACAAGATAAATTTGCTGATTCAAAATACATTAATTTCAGAGCTGACTCTAGGCTTGATACAAATCCGAATCATACTCGATCTTCGTTTCCTGATATTCTTTCCGTGTCGAACTGCACTATCTTTGAATCCTCTCTATTGAATGCTGCGCCCACTTGCAAATTGATCGCCGAAGCAAACGATTTGCCAGGATGCAGACGTATCCGTGAATGATAAATCACCCAGTAGAATAATCCAACCCAACTACCCCCTTACTTTACAGCTAACAAGCAACAAGATAATAATAATGCGAAAGAGCAGAATAAAGATTTACAAACACTAATTTATTACTATTCATTATTCTAATGTAAAATCTAAGATCTCTCTGCGAGATCTTTCCTCCCCCAACCGCTAGCCATGCTCGGTCCCATGAGGTCACTTCCCTTTGTTGTCGCAGGTACACCTAAGTTATATACCGAGTGTGCACCCCAATAACTACAACAAGGGAAAAGCTTATCATGCCTGAATCACAATTAGGGTTCGCCTATCTTCTATACCACTTCACCATCATCACTGGACACACGCCAGTTTATCAATTCATCACTAGACACACGCCAGTTTCAATCTCATCACAAATCTCATCACATCTCAAAATCACGCCTACAGGCAATCTAAAAATAAAATTTTTTAATTCATCCATTACCTAGCATCGCCTAGGTGAATTCTATTCGCATACCACCCCATATCTCTAGGGTCCAATCTAGCATTTCAAATCAAGTATCAGGCAATATGCAATTAAAACGAATAATAATTAAAACAATTAGTAAGCAATACAATCACGCAACTTTTTATGAATGGGTCGTTGCCCCTAATACCGCATGACCAGATGATAATAAGTAAGAACTTTTTTAAAAGAATTTAAAAAAATATTTTTTTTCTAAGCTCCTATTAATTATTTTCAAGTATTTAGATTAATTAAAAACTCATTAAATGCATTAATTAGGTAAAATATTAGAATAATTAACATGACCTTAATAAGAGTCCTAAAGGTCCTATGCAACCAGTAGAGTGTCAAAAGTTGGGTGCGAAGAGTCGCAGAATTAATTTAAATAAAGTGGTCAAAAGTGAAGTAAATAGATAATAAATAGTTACTAATTAAAATATGTTGAGATTAACAAGTTTCATCTTCGGATTGTAAGGAGTCTAAATAAAATTACTCGGGCATTAATAATACGGTTTATAAGGTCGTAAAGTAATTTTGATTGGAAACACTATAAAAATAACAATAAATAGTAAATTAAATTAAAAAAAATATTAAATTAACAAGATATCATCTTTGAGATGCAAGGAGTCTATGAAAAATAGTTTGGGTATTAAAACGTTGTTTGGAAGGTCGCAAAGATTTTTTGTTTGTAAACTTTGAAAGATAACTAATAAATAATTCAATAAATAGATAATTAAATTAAAAAAATATGATCTTAACAAGTTATGATCTTTGAGGTGTAAAAAGTTTAGGAAAAATAGTCCAGGCATAAAAAATGAGGTTTGGAAGGTCGCAAAATTGTTTCGAAACATTTAAAACCACCTCAATCTACCAAATAAATTAAACTAATATAATTAATACGTTTTATACTAAGTTGATATTACATTGTAAGAAAATAATATCAAGTCAGTAGTTTTTCATAATATTAATATCAAAAAGATTGTAAAATAAATATCATAAGGGTCATTTTCTTTGTAAATAATTACAAATAAAATATCGGGCTCAAAAATAATATCAAATTGGTGAATACGGTAGAAAACGCGCAGTGAACTATATTTTTTTTCGTTCGGGACATAGGGTTAAACATATAAACATTTAATATACTTGGAGAAGAGATTGGATAGGATTATAATATCTTGAATCGGATCGAATTGATTTAAAAACGAATCTTGTATTTTGGGGAAAAAGACTTTGGGTTCTTTGATCGGGAGACTTTGGGATCGGATTGAGGCTTGTTTGGGGATGCTCTGGGTCGTAGGAGGTGATCGGGATGGTTGAATTGAGTTTCGGTTGGGCGTAGCTATGAAACCCACTTTTCTCTCTTTTTCTTTCTCTCTCTAAAACTCCATTGATTGGAGCTTGGGTTTCTTTTGTTTTTCTCTTCTTTTCTGGTCGGTGGAGTATGGAAATATCGTGGTATTTTCGTTGGTCAATGGGGTGGGGTATTTATAGGAGAATTTTGGTGGAAGAGGATAAAAGTGAATTTAATGGGGTTGGGTTCTGGGATTTGGAATTGACGAATTGGGCTTGATTTTAGGGTTAGGGAAGTGCTTCGTTGGCTCCGATATAAGAGATAACGCCCCAAGCGTAGGGCCTAATACGTCAGTTGAAGCATGATAATCCGAAAATCTTGGATCGTACCCAAGGGAATAATTAATACGGCTTTCCTGGATTTGTAGATGCAAGCAAGGGCTTTCGATTTTTAGACAGCTAACTTGGTTTTACATGCGTAGTGGAAATTAAAAGGGGCAAAATTGAAAAGCTAGTAAACTAAGATAAAAGACAGGTTAGGTCTAGGAATTACTAACACTCACGACTCAAGTTAAAATTGCATTTCTTACCCAAATACGCAATTTAGGATACACAATTAAGGTTCCCGAATCGAAAAATAGAATGGTTCGATCACCAAGCTAGCTCTAGAATTTATTTAGCAAATGCCTCGTGCGTCAGAGCTCCAAGTATCATGTGTGGTATGTAGGCGATGCTCCTACCTACACATGATCAAGGAGATTAACACCTTAGCGATTTGACAAATAAACCCGAACCCCACATCAATGATCGAAACCAAAGGTTTAAACTTTATGGTGAAAAACGTAATTCTACTTGAGCCATGAGGTGCTAATCACCCCATGACCTAACCTTGGAAAATTACTCACCCATATCTATAGAGATAAAAACAAGCAAAAATCTAGCTAACATAATGATATAACAAGACTTGAAATAAACTAGAGATTAAGATAGGTCGGGAGTAAAACAACAACTTTAATTAAGGCGACAATATCAAAAACAAACAACTAAAGGCAGAAATTAAAATATTCAAAACTGAAAATGAAGAACACTCAAGAACAATGCAGAGAGATTCAAAATCTATTCTAGATCTAAAAATTGTACTACTCAATCTATTCTACTTTTTTGTACAAAATGATGTCACAAGCTTTTATACTCCGGGGATTCACGCGCAGAATATACTGTGAGATGCTCTGAAGATTCGCCCCTAAAGCCCTCAGCATCGATGGCAACGACCTTAGAATGCTTCACTAACATGCTCGGCATTGATGGAATGTTTCACCTTACATCGATGTCGAGGCCTTAGCACTGATCCTCTTAAGTGCTTCGGCATCGATGGACTTCCATTCTTCCCATTGATGCCGAGCCCCATAGCTCCAGCGCTCTGGCCTGCTGCTGCCTTGGCCGTGCCTTGGCTTGGCTTGGCTTGCCTGCTTCTTGCCTTGGCAATTCTGCTTCTGCCTTGGGTGGGTAACTTCTGCCTTGGCTGTGCCTTGGCCGTCGGGTCATTTTCAGGCCATGACATGCCTTGGGCCTCGAAAACTCCCCTATTTGGCGATTCACCTACAAAACAGAACTAGAACACTCTATAAGCAAACAACGTTAACAGAAACTAATTAGCACTTAAATTAAACTAAAACTAGACATTAGCGCACCATACATTACATTCCTGGGTACTTAACACACCCCCCAACTTAAGATTTGCTAGTCCCTAGCAAATAACATACGAAAAATTTAAAAACTAAAAATCTTGCAATCCATTCCGCTATCATACTTAGAACATGCTCATCATGGTAAATCAACAAGAGTTCAAAAATCCGGCTTTTTATTTCATTTCTACAACTAACATTTTCAGCATCCAACTAAACAGGCTAAGCATCAAGCAAGTTAATGAGCAAGCTAAAAAGTTTGTGTCCTTGAACAAGGGGAGGATACGGGACACAAAACTTGCGAATTCAAACTAAAGCCATATCCACCGAAAAAGTGCTTGATAAATAGGCAACAGCGAACAAGGAATACTATGCCTCAAAAACTACAGCACTTTATTCAACAGAATTGAAAACTAACGGATGACATTTGGATAACAAAAGGAAAACATGCCATTAACTAATTATGCAACTATCAGACAGTCTATCATAAAGGAATCCATGTGCACAAAAGATCAACTAAGGTCTTTTTCAGCTTGTAATGACCTTGGTTACAAAGAACGGGTTAGCAAAAATGGGCGACGGTCTATTTTTAGCTTGGTTAACTACCCGAGTGACCGCCGCCAACATATGAAATGAACCAAGTCAAGGCCAAACTGGCCAAACCAATAAACCAACTACTAATTAACAATGTGCAAAGTTATGCTACGAAATGGGAATGCAACAAAATAAAAGGATAGAATAGTTGGCATGTCAACCAACCAAGACCCCGACCAAGTAAAGGGAATTTCTAAAACCACCAACTCTGCATCAGATCATCACCACGTCATCCAATCATCAAGTCATCCCATCAATCAGCCAACTCCTCACTCTCATACCCTGCAAAATCATCACTCACTTCCCCCTCATCAATCGGCTCGGGGACATACTTCACCCCATGCTGTTGCTCCAGAATCGACGTCTGCCATGCTATTTCTCTCCTCTGTGCTTCCTGTTCCCTCATCATCTTTCTTCTTTCAATCTTCTCCTTTCTTTGAGAGTTAATTATTGACACCCCTTGACAGAACATCTTCTTGATCCAAGACCCCTGTTTCTCCTTCCTTGATGTCATCGTAGTCAAATAATCCCACTTTTTCGCCTGTTTACCCTTAGCAGTGTGAATCTGAGATGAGCTCTTCACATTAAATGAATCATCTATAGGCCCCGGGGAGAGTTCCTACAAAGTCTCATAAGCTGCCCCCCTAACTCTTTTCTCCTTACACAAACTAGTAATCATACAGGAGAAAGGCATGTTGGCAGTAATCAGAGTATTGGCCTTAAAATCACGCAGCTGAGTAAAGATGAACATAGCCCAATCTACTATCAAATCATTAGCTGTAAATGCAAACAAAATTTCTCCGCTTTTCCTGGTTGTTCTACTCTCTGAGCCTCGAGGGTAAAGATTATAATGAATCACTTTATTCAGAAATCTAAAGCTTGCTTTGAAATTTCCGGGCACATGGGGTAATGAAGCCAAAGCGGGGTCACTATACAAAGTCTCATTCACAACCTGCAAATCAATCAATTCATCCTTCCTAGGGTAGTTCACAGATTCAAGAGGGGGTCTTTGAATTTTCAAATATGCAGCAATATCATTAGGAGTAATCACAATATCTATTCCCCCTACTCTCGAAACAATTCCCCCTACTCTCAAAACAATTCCAACAGCCGGGTCACTTTCCCAATCACCCTCAAGAATAATCATGAACTTATAAAATTCAATAACAGCATTCTTATTATATCCAAGTAACTGCTCAGTCCAGAAATTCAAATATTTCCTCATGATCGATGTACCGAAGCCCAGTGTGATCATCGGGCAATGCCTTAGCATCCACTTGCCTCTCATTCTTGAACTTCCTGCTGCCAAAACTATCCTCCCAAATCTGTCTTTTGTCTGCTGCAATCTGAGCCGGAGTCCGCCTCCTCCGCTTACTTCGAGACCCACTAACCTCCTCGGGCTGATTTTCTTCCTCACTTTCGGCCATAAAATCATCCTCATCTTCAATTTCAGGTTGAGAAGAGGGAGCACGGTGTGCGGTCTGTTTAATTCTCGGCATCGAAAACTAAGAGGGATTTTTGGTTTTATTTTTTGGATTTTCGGATTTATGGGGTGGGGTTCTCTGGAAATCTGATTTTTGGTGGAAAAATAGGGAATGTTGGGTAGAATATGGTGAGGTAAGGATATATGAGTGAAAAACAAGGAGAAAATTTCAGAATTTTTGTGGTCTAAGTGTAGAAATTTCGGATTAAAGGAGAGGGAGAATGGTTTACCTTGATTTGGGTTTGAATCCTTGAGATTGATGAAGAAAACCTGAGTATTGTTGAAGGGAATGAAGAAATTGGGGATTTTCTGTGGAAAAGTGGGGGATTTGGTGGATTATTGGAGATTTTGGGGCTAGGGTTTAATGGTGGTAAAGGGGAAAAAGAAGGAGAACAGTCGGCTGTTTGAAGAAGAGAAGGAGTTTGTTTTGGTTTCTGACGAAATTGGAACTGATCTGCTGCTGAAAGTCGTTCGGCATCGATGTAAAGCCTTGAATCCCATCGATACCGCTGCTGTTAGCTGCCTGCTTAGATCACTCGGCAGTGATGTAAAATAATGCACTCCATTGATGTCGTTTGCCTTAACTGCCCAGGGGAATAACCACTTCGGCATCGATGTAAACTTTTTTATCCCATCGATGCCGACTGCATTAACCCAGAATTCTGCCTTCTCTTCAATTTGAACCCCCGAACTTCCAAATCTTCATCCAATCACCCCCAAAACACTTTTTAAGCAATGAGCACTCAACCAAACAACCCTCCAAACAACCGGTCGCCTAGGCTAAGCAAAGAATGGGAGAATAACAGGATGCAAAATAGGACAAGGTAACTCATATGTGGTATGATCATGCAAAGAATGCCTTGTATCCTTACTTAAGTGCGCTTTGGATTCCAAAATGATTGAAAATCGACATTTAAACACAACTAGGCATGAACATGCGATTATTCACCTAACTACAAGCATTTTATTGAGAAGATGGGGATATGGGCCAAAACTTGCTCAAAAACTTGCTTAAGACTTAAACCCATTCAATTTTCAACTAAGCATGCAAATTGAGAAGCACAAAATTTCTTAGGATTGCTATGTGCTTTTGCCAACTAACAATTATTGAGCATGCAACAAGTCATGAATAAAACTAACATTGTGACAAAAGGAAAGAATTGCAAGTAAAAAGCTTTATTTATTTTTAAAATTTTTGAATTTTCTCATGTTTTTGGCTTTTCAATTTCTATTGTTTTTGAATTTTTCAAATTTTTTCAAATTTTACACAAAAATTACAAAAATCAACCAAATAGCACATAAGCTAACCCCTCCCCCAAATATTGATAAGCACCCGTTAATGCAATGCAGGGTGCGCTAGTATCTAATTTTAGTTAATTTCATCGCTTAATTAGTTGCTTCTTAATTGCGTTTACTCATAAGGTATGTTTTTAATGCTTTCAGGTAAATCGTGTGAATAAGGCATACTTTGACATCATCCATGGCCCGAGTGCGTCCAAGTACCTGAGGAACCAATGAAGACCCTGTCAACCCCTGAAAATCTGTCTAAGTATGGAAAAATCACTTTTCAAAAAAATATCGATTTTCGAGATAAAAAATGGCAGTAATTGATCATTGAATTTTTCTAAGAGCAACTTCAAAATTGCAAGGTTTTATTCAAAGATTAAGGTCATGTTTTGAGCCATAATTCGATAGAAAAGTGTGCTATTTTCTGTTTTACACTAAAAGCTGGGGGTCAACATTTTGATTGGATTGACATCTCAAAATTCTGGTAATGCCATTGTTTCCAAATGGGGGGTACTTCCTTATTTTCATTAAATAAATTAAAGTAAAGAAAAGGTAAAAGAAAAGGTTTAAAATGCAATCTTTACTTAAGTTTAGAGAATGAATATAAGATGCTGTGAAGGCAGTTTTGTGCTGTGGAAGCTGCTGGGAGCTATGAAGCTGAAGTGATGGGGATAATGGCATTGGCATCGATGGGAGAAAATAAGTTACATCGATGCCGAGGGACTTATCCAGGAAGGCACTAATGTGCTCGGCATCGATGGAAAGAAATACATTACATCGATGCCGAAGCCTTTAGCGTAGCAATCTAAGCCTTCTCCATCGATGCCGAGGGCCTTAGGGGCGAATCTTCAGAGCATCTCGCGGTATATTCTGCGTGTGGATCCCCAGAGTATAAAAGCTTGTATCATCATTTTGTACAAACAAATAGAATAGATTGAGTAGTACAATTTTTAGATCTAGAATAGATTTTGAATCTCTTTGCATTGTTCTTGAGTGTTCTTCATTTTCAGCTTTGAATATTTTAATTTCTGCCTTTAATTGTTAGTTTTTGATATTGTCGCTTTAATTAAAGTTGTTGCTTTACTCCCGATCTTTCTTAATCTCTAGTTTATTTCAAGTCTTGTTATATCATTATGTTAAGTAGATTTTCACTTGCTCCTATCTCAATAGATATGGGTGAGTAATTTTCCAAGGTTAGGTCATGGGGTGATTAGCACCTCATGGCTCAAGTAGAATTGCATTTTTCACCATAAAGTTTAAACCTTTGGTTTCGATCATTGATGTGGGGTTCGGGTTTATTTGTCAAATCGCTAAGATGTTAATCTCCTTGATCATGTGTAGGTAGGAGCATCGCCTACCTACCACACATGATCCTTGGAGCCCTGACACACGAGGCATTTGCTAAATAAATTCTAGAGCTAACTTGGTGATCGAACCATTCTATTTTCCGATTCGGGAACCTTAATTGTGTATCCTGAATTGCGTATTTGGGTAAAAAATACAATTTTAACTTGAGTCGTGAGTATTAGTAATTCCTAGACCTAACCTGTCTTTTATCTTAGTTTATTAGCTTTTCAATTTAGCCCCTTTTAATTTCTACTACGCAAGTAAAACCAAGTTGGCTGTCTAAAAGCCGAAAGCTCTTGCTTGCATCTACAAATCCAGGAAAGCCGTATTAATTATTCCCTTGGGTACGATCCCGGATTTCTGAATTATCATGCTTCAACTGGCGTATTAGGCCCTACGCTTGGGGCGTTATCTCTTATATCGGAGCAAACGAAGCATTTTTGGCGCCGTTGCCGGGGATTTCTTATTATGGCTTTCTTGGAGGTTCGACAAACCACTGTAAGTATCCCGCTTTCGTTTAGTAGTAGTTTAGTAGTTTCTGTGTTAGTAGTTCGTATTTAGTTTGGTGGATACCTCTAACTTGGTTATACTAAACTTGAGGTTTAACGAAGCCAAGCTAAATATCGAGTTTGTTCTTAGTTAGTGTAGTTAATTAATTTAGTTAGTTAGTTTAAATTTGATTGCATTGCTTAGCCGAGGTGGTGGCATAACCCCTCACATATTTTGTTTGTTGAGTTGAGGTGGCGGCATAGCCCCTCCAGTCTGATAGTTTGTTGGTAGTTAGTTAGTAGTATTTGTTTTGTGTATGTGTGTTCATCGAAGCCCAATTTCAAATCGGCTTTATCGTTCTTCGTCTCCGCCAAAAATCCGTAGCATTGCCAGGGCGTATCATGCCCACTCTTCGCCTCGCAAATTAAATTGCAATCGCAATTGCAAAGGCCCAATGGTCGAACCAGCTCCAGTTCGTACTTTGCGTGATTATCTGAATCCAGAACGGCTCCTCAAGTATCACCTATCGTTATTCCAACGCTTGCCGTTGGGAATGCATTTGAATTCAAAGCTGAGTATCTGAGGGTAATTCCAGAGTTCCGGGGGAGGAAATTGGAAGATCCATATTTGCATATCCGGGAGTTCGAGAATATTCTACATTTGTTCGTTTCAGTTTCGGGGCAACTAGATCAAGCCCGCTTGAAGTTTTTCCCATTCACTCTCAAAGACAAGGCAAAATAATGGTTCAACTCTTTGAAACCACAATCTTTGCGTAACTGGGGAGAAGTCCAGGATGCTTTCACCACTAAATTCTTTCCAGCAAGCAGGACGAAGTTACTTATCGATCAGATTCAAAGTTTCAAGCAAAGAGATGGAGAGACCTACCATAAGTACTGGGAGAGATACAAGGATTTGCTCATGTCGGTTCCACATCAAAATTTCCCATTGTATCTCAGAGTTAACTACTTCTACACCGGGTGTTCTCAAAAGAGTAAACAGCTTCTGGATACTATGGGTGGAGGTGATTCTATGGGAAAAACACCGGAGGATGCATGGGATTACTATGAGTCACTAGCTGAGAAGACCCAGTCTTGGCAGTTTGCAGATCCAGGAGATAGAGCGATGTTTAATCAAGGTCCTACAGGTTCAGGGAAATTCTCTATTGCAGAGCATACAACTTTTGAAACTTGATTGGAGGAGATTGCTCGAAAACTTGATAAGTTGGAATTAAAGAGTGCTCAATCTCAAGAAGTCAAAGTAGTGCGTCAAGTGGAGGAAGTTTGTGTTATTTATGAGATTGTGGGCCATTCTACTGAAGCGTGCCCCAACATTTCTACTCTTAAGAACGTGATTAATGGGATTGCTCCAGAAGAAGTACATGTCGTGCAACGTTTTGACCCTTATTCTCGATCTTATAATCCGGGGACAAGGCAACACTCAGCTTTCCGTTGGAATCAATCTAATGAAGGGAGTTCTTCTCAAGTACCACCCCCCGCTCCTAATTACCTTGGAAACCACCTTAGAATGCTTTCCGTTTCCCTCAAGCTCAAGGTCCACCTGGTTTTGCTCCTTCTGCTCCATTCTCACATGCAAACCAGTTTCAACAACAACCTGCCCAGTTTCACCAACAACCACCAAAGCGTTCTTGGGAAGATCAATTCAGTGCTCTCTTGCAAGGTCAAATTGCTATCAATGAGCAACAAACTCAGATGATGAATGATATTAGAAATCAGTTGGGCAAGTTGACAACTACGGTGGGTTTGTTACAACAAGAGAAAAAGAAGTTTCCTACTCAACCTCAACCTAATCCGCAACCGAATTCTAATCCGTCTTCTCAAGGTCTTCACTTTGCTAGCTCTTCGGTAACTTTCCCCGAGCAAGCAAAGGCTATTATTTCTCTTCGAAGTGGCAAGACGGTGGATAATCAAGTGGTGATGCCTCCGGAACCATCTTATTTGCCTCCTCCTATCGATCATTCAATTCCAACATCAACCCTTAGGGAATCTCCCAAGGAGGCAAGCAAAGAGGTTTCAAAGGAAAATGGTAAGGGTAAGGCGAAGGACCAAAGTGTACCGGATCCTCGAGTTATTCCAACACCGGCACCATTTCCCAACCGTTTGAGGGCTTTGGCGAAACCAAATTTGAATGCGGAGTTGCATGAGTTATTCAATCAAGTGAAGATTAACATTCCTCTTATGGATGCAATTAAGCAGATTCTGTCATATGCCAAGTTTCTTAAAGATCTATGCACTCGGAAGTGCAAGCTTAATGTTCAAAAGAAGATATTCCTTACTGAGCAAGTGAGTTCCATCATCCAGACGAATATCGCACCTAAGTACAAGGATCCGGGGAGCCCTACTATCGCGGTCACCATTGGAGGGAAGCGTATCAAACAAGCTTTACTTGATTTTGGTGCAAGTGTCAATCTACTTCCATACTCTGTTTATCAAGAGCTTGGGTTGGGAGAGATGAAGACTACTCGTGTCACACTCCAATTAGCCGATCGAAGTGTTCGTGTACCAAGGGGAGTAGTGGAAGATGTTCTAGTGCAAGTTGATCAGTTTGTCTATCCGGTGGATTTTGTGATTCTCGATACAAATCCGACCGACTCCTCTGCTGCTTCTACTCCAGTGATTCTTGGAAGACCCTTCTTAGCCACGGCGGATGCAGTTATCAACTGTCGAAATGGACTTCTCAATATGACCTTCAGTAACATGAAGATGGAGGTCAATATTTTTAATGTGGGCAGTCAAATGGGAGATGACGAGAATATACATGAAGTGAGCCTTATTGATACTCTTGTGGAAGAACACGTGAACGAGTTGCTCTATAGTGATCCTTTGGAAGTTGCTCTTACAGTCGAAGAGGCTGAATTTCTCGAATCTTCTGACGTCAGTTATTTGTATTCCTTGCTCAAAGACGGGGATGAAGCTTGTGCTATGAACGTTTGGACCCCAAAATTTGAAGAGTTTGAAGAACTACCTTCGATAGAGAAGAAGGTTCTTCCCTCTCTTGTGGATCCTCCTCTATGTGATGATCCGGGGGGAAAATGCCTCAACGCTAAAGTTGTCTTTTTCGATCTCCCGTATCTTGATTCTTCTCCGGAGGACTTACTCCTTGCTCACGAGATGAACATGCTTGAAATGTTGGACATCTACTATGAAGATCCGTTGGAAAAACCTCTCACTGCTAAGGAAATGGATGCCGAAGTGAATTACTTGTATTCGTTGTTGGCTAAACAGGATTCTTATGGACCAATCTTTGAAGAGTTAGAGCCCATGGAAGCTACAACTGTCCCTTCGAGTTCTCCATGCCTTGATTCTCTCACCGCTAAAGAAATGAATAGCGAGGTAGATTTCTCACACTCTTTGTTAGAAAAGCAAGATGCATGTGAGCCTATTCTTGAGAAGTTACCAATCATAGAAACAATTGATTTTCTTGGTGTTGACAATTTTCTTGTAGTTTATCATATCCTTATATTGTAGATTTTGTCAACAAATTGAAAATTGATTTGATTTGGGCTATGCACTTGGTGGAACTTAAGTTTTTAAAACGAATTCGGCAATTGCTTTACTCAAAGTACCTTATCTTGTGGCATGGTCGAGTTCAATTTTTGGCAAAGTGTGTAGCTTGGAGTGCTTTGTTTCTTCTAATAGTTATTAATGGCATGCTAAATGTTCATAGTTCTCGTGTGGCTGAACACTCTTTTTCTTTCTCTCTTTTCTGTTTCTCTCTCAACGGTCTAGTATAGCCACCCATTTTTTACCCCACCGGTAGGGAATGGGAAGAAAAGTATGACTCGTATGATCGCGTGATGATCGGGTGGTGCATTTCATTATGTGTTGCATGTTTTAATTTGTTCTTTGCATTTTCTTTATGTTCTGTCTTTTAATTTTGGTTTGGTTTGAAGCCGGATAACACAGACCGGTGTTTCTAATGTCACTTGTTTTGTGGAAAGTCGTTCTCTAAGTCTTGCAGGGTTTATGTGCTACCACACCAGTCTTGGTGGTTTGGACCTAAAGCCGGAGTGAGTGAGGCATTCAGGAGCCCTAAGCATGGGTGCGGCTAAGCGCCGCGGTTGTTAGTCCTATAAAGCTTTGGATATGGCCCTGTGTGACTAGCTGTGATTTCGAGTTGGAAGAACCGAAGGAGTAAACCCTGGAAGCATCTAATCTGGCTGGAGCAAAACATTGACATAAAATCCTCCAACTTGGTCGAGGTATTTAGGGGTTGACATTCCCATTGAACGGTACATTCGCGCACTCTTTCTTTCTTCGGTCTTGTTCCTAATGCTATGAGGGCATAACATCGCTTTAAGTTGGGGGGAGGGGTTAGCTTATGTGCTATTTGTTTCATTTTGTAGAAAATTTGAAAAATTCAAAAAACAATATAAATTGAAAAACCAAAAAATTGAGAAAATTGAAAATTTTCAAAAATAAATAAAGCTTTTTACTTGCAATTTCATCCTTTTGTCATAGTTTTTAGTTTTGTTCATGACTTGTTGCATGCTCAATAATTGTTAGTTGGCAAGAGTTCGTAATAATCCTAAGAATTTTGTGCTTCTCACTTTACATGCTTAGTTGAAGATTGAATGGTTTTAGTTTTGAGTTAAGTTTTTGAGCAAGTTTTGCCCCATATCCCCATCTTTCAATAAATATGCTTGTAGTTAGGAGAATAATCACATGTCCATCTCTAATTGTGTTTAAATATCGATTTTCAATCATTTTGGAATCCAAAGCGCACTTAAGAAAGGATACAAGGCATTCTTTGCATGATCATACCACATATGTATCACCTCGTCCTACTTTGCATCCTGTCTTTTCCCGTTCTTTGCTTTAACCTAGGTAACCGGATGTTTGGAGGGTTGCGTGAAAATGATTTTCAATTATTCAAGGAGATTTGGGGGTGGTGTGAATGTGATAAAAGTGATTGGAATGCGAAAAGGCACAGAATTGATACATGATTCCCTATCTTTCCTCTCACTATAAAAGTTAAAGCTCCAAATTTTCATCTCCCTCTCCAAAAAGCCCCAAAATTGGCTCCAATATCTCTCTCACTACAAATTTCACCTCAAATGACCTTATTTCTCAAAGAAAGGAGATCAAAGAAATGTTATGAAAGAGCAAAAGTGAATTCGAAAGAGGGTTGAATACTTTGATAAAAGAATTGGTTGACTTATGGGCTAGCATTCATTCTAGATGAGAAAAAGTTCGATGGAAAGGGAGAACTCAAGGCTCAATACTATGAGAAGCCGGATAAGGATAGCGACTAGGTGTGATGGAGTCGGTGGTAGTAGTTTTAGTAGGCCTTTTCTCATAGTAATTTTCTTTATTTTTTCTTCGTAACTTTGTTTGGTGTTTGGCCGGCGTGTGGTCATGTCTTGGATAGTTTAGGGTCGGTAGTGGCCAAGGGTAGATGAACCATGCTAGCATATGGCCACTACACTATTTTGTAGTCCCTTTCCTATGTAACCAAGGTCATTACAAGCTTAAAAAGACCTTAGTTGATCCTATGCGCCCATGGATTCCATTTTGATTGATTGTCTGATAGTTGCATAATTAGTTGCATGGCATGCTTTCCTTTCGTTATCCAAATATCATCTGCTAGTTTTCAATTCTGTTGAATAAGTGCTTTCGTTGTTTGAGGCATAGTATTTCTTGTTCACTATTGCCTGTTTGTCAAGCACTTCTTCGGTGGATATGATTTAGTCTGAATTCACAAATTTTGTGTCCCGTATCCTCCCATTGTTTGAGGACACAAACCTTTTTTAGCTTGCTCTTAACTTGCTTGATACTTAGCATGTTTAGTTGGATGCTGAAAGTGTTGATTGTAGAAATGAAATAAAAAGCCGGTTTATCTAAACTCTTGTTCGTTTACAATGTTGAGCATGTTCTAAGTTATGATAGCGGAATGAATTGCAAGGTTGCTAGTTTTCAAATTTCTTCATATTTTATTTGCTAGGGACTAGCAAACCTCAAGTTGGGGGGTGTGATAAGCACCCGTTAATGCAATGCAGGGTGCGCTAGTATCTAGTTTTAGTTAATTTCATCGCTTAATTAGTTGCTTCTTAATTGCGTTTACTCATAAGGTATGTTTTTAGTGCTTTCAGGTAAATCGTGTGAATAAGGCATATTTTGACATCATCCATGGCCCGAGTGCGTCCAAGTACCCGAGGAATCAATGAAGACTCTGTCGGCCCCTGAAAATCTGTCTAAGTATGGAAAAATCACTTTTCGAAAAAATATCGATTTTCGAGATAAAAAATGGCGGTAATTGATCTTTGAATTTTTCTAAGAGCAACTTCAAAATTGCCAGGTTTTATTCAAAGATTAAGGTCATGTTTTGAGCCATTTATTCGATAGAAAAGTGTGCTATTTTCTGTTTTACACTAAAAGCTGGGGGTCAACATTTTGATTGGATTGACATCTCAAAATTCTGGTAATGCCATTGTTTCCAAATATGGGGTACTTCCTTATTTTCATTAAATAAATTAAAGTAAAGAAAAGGTAAAAGAAAGGTTTAAAATGGAATCTTTACTTAAGTTTAGAGAATGAAAATAAGATGTTGTGAAGGCTGTTTGGTGCTGTAGAAGCTGCTGGGAGCTATGAAGCTGAAGTGATGGGGATAATGGCATCGGCATCGATGGGAGAAAATAAGTTACATCGATGCCGAGGGGCTTATCCAGGAAGGCACTAATGTGCTCGGCATCAATGGAAAGAAATACATTACATCGATGCCGAAGCCTTTAGCGTAGCAATCTAAGCCCTTCTCCATCGATGCCGAGGGCCTTAGGGGCGAATCTTTAGAGCATCTCGCGGTATATTCTGCGCGTGGATCCCCAGAGTATAAAAGCTTGTATCATCATTTTGTACAAACAAATAGAATAGATTGAGTAGTACAATTTTTAGATCTAGAATAGATTTTGAATCTCTTTGCATTGTTCTTGAGTGTTCTTCATTTTCAGCTTTGAATATTTTAATTTCTGCCTTTAGTTGTTAATTTTTGATATTGTCGCTTTAATTAAAGTTGTTGCTTTACTCCCGATCTTTCTTAATCTCTAGTTTATTTCAAGTCTTGTTATATCATTATGTTAAGTAGATTTTCACTTGCTCCTATCTCAATAGATATGGGTGAGTAGTTTTCCAAGGTTAGGTCATGGGGTGATTAGCACCTCATGGCTCAAGTAGAATTGCGTTTTTCACCATAAAGTTTAAACCTTTGGTTTCGATCATTGATGTGGGGTTCGGGTTTATTTGTCAAATCGCTAAGGTGTTAATCTCCTTGATCATGTGTAGGTAGGAGCATCGCCTACCTATCACACATGATACTTGGAGCCCTGACACACGAGGCATTTGCTAAATAAATTCTAGAGCTAACTTGGTGATCGAACCATTCTATTTTCCGATTCAAGAACCTTAATTGAGAATCCTGAATTGCGTATTTGGGTAAAAAATGCAATTTTAACTTGAGTCGTGAGTGTTAGTAATTCCTAGACCTAACCTGTATTTTATCTTAGTTTATTAGCTTTTCAATTTAGCCCCATTTAATTTTCACTACGCACGTAAAACCAAGTTGGCTGTCTAAAAGCCGAAAGCTCTTGCTTGCATCTACAAATCTAGCAAAGCCGTATTAATTATTCCCTTGGGTACGATCCCGGATTTTTGAATTATCATGCTTCAACTGACGTATTAGGCCCTACGCTTGGGGCGTTATCTCTTATATCGGAGCGAACGAAACACATGTTAAGCACCCGAGAATGTAATGTAGGGTGTGCTAATGTCTAGTTTTAGTTTAATTTAAGTGCTAATTAGTTTCTGTTAACGTTGTTTGCTTGTAGAGTGTTCTAGTTCTATTTTGTAGGTGAATCGCCAAATAGGGGAGTTTTCGAGGCCTAAGGCATGTCATGGCCTGAAAATGACCCGACGGCCAAGGCACAGCCAAGGCAGAAGTTACCGAGCCAGGGCAGCAGCAGGCCAGAGCGCTGGAGCTATGGGGCTCAGCATCGATGGGAAGAATGGAAGTCCATCGATGCCGAAGCACTTAAGAGGATCAGTGCTAAGGCCTCGGCATCGATGTAAGGTGAAACATTCCATCGATGCCGAGCATGTTAGTGAAGCACTCTAAGGCCGTTGCCATCGATGCCGAGGGCTTTAGGGGCGAATCTTCAGAGCATCTCACAGTATATTCTGCATGTGAATCCCCGGAGTAAAAAAGCTTGTGACATCATTTTGTACAAACAAGTAGAATAGATTGGGTAGTACAACTTTTAGATCTAGAATAGATTTTGAATCTCTTTGCATTGTTCTTGAGTGTTCTTCATTTTCAGCTTTGAATATTTTAATTTCTGCCTTTATTTGTTAGTTTTTGATATTGTCGCCTTATTTAAAGTTGTTGCTTTACTCCGATCTATCTTAATCTCTAGTTTATTTCAAGTCTTGTTATTTCATTATGTTAGCTAAATTTTTGCTTGCTCTTATCTCTTTAGATATGGGTGAGTAGTTTTCCAAGGTTAGGTCATGGGGTGATTAGCACCTCATGGCTCAAGTAGAATTGCGTTTTTCACCATAAATTTTAAACTTTTGGTTTCGATCATTGATGTGGGGTTCGGGTTTATTTGTCAAATCGCTAAGGTATTAATCTCCTTGATCATGTGTAGGTAGGAGCATCGCCTACCTACCACACATGAAGCTTGGAGTTCTGACACACAAGGCATTTGCTAAATAAATTCTAGAGCTAACTTGGTGATCGAACAATTCTATTTTTCGATTCGGAAACTTTAATTGTGTACCTGAATTGCGTATTTGGGTAAGAAATGCAGTTTTAACTTGAGTCGTGGGTGTTAGTAATTCCTAGACCTAACCTGCCCTTTATCTTAGTTTATTCGCTTTTCAATTTAGCCCCTTTTACTTTCCACTACCCACGTAAAACCAAGTTGGCTGTCTAAAGGCCGAAAGCCCTTACTTGCATCTACAAATCCAGCAAAGCCGTATTATTTTTTTCCTTGGGTACGATCTCGGATTTCCGGATTATCATGCTTCAACTGACGTATTAGGCCCTACGCTTGGGGCGTTATCTCTTATATCGGAGCGAACGAATCCGATATAAGGAATAACGCCCCAAGCGTAGGGCTTAATACGTCAGTTGAAGCATAATAATCCAGAAGTTCGGGATCGTACCCAAGGGAAAAATTAATACGGCTTTGCTGGATTTGTAGATGCAAGTAAGGGCTTTCGGCCTTTAGGCAGCCAACTGAGTTTTACGTGCGTAGTGGAAATTAAAAGAGGCTAAATTGAAAAGCTAATAAACTAAGATAAAAGACAGGTTAGGTCTAGGAATTACTAACACTCACGACTCAAGTTAAAATTGCATTTTTTACCCAAATACGCAATTCAGGATACACAATTAAGGTTCCCGAATCGGAAAATAGAATGGTTCGATCACCAAGTTAGCTCTAGAATTTATTTAGCAAATGCCTCGTGCGTCAGAGCTCCAAGCATCCTTTGTGGTAGGTAGGCGATGCTCCTACCTACACATGATCAAGGAGATTAACACCTTAGCGATTTGACAAATAAACCCGAACCCCACATCAATGATTGAAACCAAAGGTTTAAACTTTATGGTGAAAAACACAATTCTACTTGAGCCATGAGGTGCTAATCACCCCACGACCTAACCTTGGAAAACTACTCACCCATATCTATTGAGATAGGAGCAAGCAAAAATCTGCTTAACATAATGAAATAACAAGACTAGAAGAAAATTAGAGATTATGATAGATCGGGAGTAAAGCAACAACTTTAATTAAGACAATAATATCAAAAACTAACAAATAAAGGCAGAAATTAAAATATTCAAAGCTGAAAATGAAGAACACTCAAGAACAATGCAAAGAGATTCAAAATCTATTCTAGATCTAAAATTTGAACTACTCAATCTATTCTACTTTTTTGTACAAAATGATGTCACAAGCTTTTATACTCCGGGGATTCACGCGCAGAATATACTGTGAGATGCTCTGAAGATTCGCCCCTAAAGCCCTCGGCATCGATGGCAACGGCCTTAGAGTGCTTCACTAACATGCTCGGCATCGATGGAATGTTTCACCTTACATCGATGCCGAGGCCTTAGCACTGATCCTCTTAAGTGCTTCGGCATCGATGGACTTCCATTCTTCCCATCGATGCCGAGCCCCATAGCTCCAGCGCTCTGGCCTGCTGCTGCCTTAGTCGTGCCTTGCCTTGGCTAGGTAACTTCTGCCTTGGCTGTGCCTTGGCCGTCGGGTCATTTTCAGGCCATGACATGCCTTAGGCCTCGAAAACTCCCCTATTTGGCGATTCACCTACAAAACGGAACTAGAACACTCTACAAGCAAACAACGTTAACAGAAACTAATTAGCACTTAAATTAAACTAAAACTAGACATTAGCGCACCCTACATTACATTCTCGGGTGCTTAACACACCCCCCAACTTAAGGTTTGCTAGTCCCTAGCAAATAACATATGAAAAATTTAAAAACTAAAAATCTTGCAATCCATTCCGCTATCATACTTTGAACATGCTCATCATGGTAAATCAACAAGAGTTCAACAATCCGGCTTTTTATTTCATTTCTACAACTAACATTTTCAGCATCCAACTAAACAGGCTAAGCATCAAGCAAGTTAATGAGCAAGCTTAAAAGTTTGTGTCCTCGAACAAGGGGAGGATACGGGACACAAAACTTGCGAATTCAAACTAAAGCCATATCCACCGAAAAAGTGCTTGATTAACAGGCAACAACGAACAAGGAATACTATGCCTCAAAAACTACAGCACTTTATTCAACAGAATTGAAAACTAACGGATGACATTTGGATAACAAAAGGAAAGCATACCATGCAACTAATTATGCAAATATCAGACAGTCAATCACAAAGGAATTCATGCGCGCTAAGGATCAACTAAGGACTTCATTAGCTTGTAATGACCTTGGATACAAAAGAAAAGGAACTACAAAAAGTGTAGTGGCCATATGCTAGCATGGTTCATCTACCCTTGGCCACTACCGACCCTAAACTACCCAAGATATGATTACACACCGGCTAAGCACCAAATAAAGCTACGAAGAAGAAATAAAGAAAACTACTAGAAAAGTTAAACTCAAACTACTACCACCGACTCCATCACACATAGTCACCATCCTCATTCGGCTTCTCATGATATTGTGCCTCGAGCTCCCCCTTTCCATCAAACTCTTTCTCATCCAGAATGAATGCTAGCCCATAAGTCAAACCAAATCTTTTATCAAAGTATTCAACCCTCTTTCGAATCCGCTCTTTCATAGCATTTCTTTGATTTCTTTTCTTTGAAGAATAGGATCATTTGAGATGAGATTAGTATTGAGAGAGATTGAATAGCCAATTTTGGGGCTTTTTGGAGAGGGAGATGAAAATTTGGGGCTTTTGCTTTTGTAGTGAGAGAGGAAAGATTGGGAATAATGTATCAATTTTTCGCCTTTTCGCATTCCAGCCATTCCTATCACATTCACACCACCCCAAACTCCTTGAATCATTGAAATCCCAACAACCCTCCGAACAACCGGTTCCCTAGTTTAAAGCAAAGAATGGGAAAATAACAAGATGCAAAATAGGACTAGGTGACACATATGTGGTATGATCATGCAAAGAATGCCTTGTATCCTTTCTTAAGTGAGCTTTGGATTCCAAAATGATTGAAAATCGACATTCAAACACAATTAGAGATGGACATGCGATTATTCTCCTAACTACAAGCATTTTTATTGAAAGATGTGGATATGGATCAAAACTTGCTCAAAAACTTAACTCAACACCTAAAACTGTTCAATTGTCAACTAAGCATGCAAATTGAGAAGCACAAAATTTCTTAGGACTGCTACGAACTCTTGCCAACCAACAACTATTGAGCATGCAACAAGTCATGAAAAAGAACTAAAAACCATGACAAAAAGAAGAATTGCAAGCCAAAAAGCCTTTATTGCTTTTTTTGAATTTTCGATTTTCTTATTTTTTTGATTTTCAATTTTCAAATGTTTATGTTTTTGAGTTTTCAAATTTTCACAAAAATCAAACAAATAGCACATAGGCTAACCCCTCCCCCCAACTTAAAGCGATGCTATGCCCTCATAGCATTAGGAACAAGAGCGAAGAAAGGAAGAGTGCGTGAATGTACCGTTCAAGGGGAATGTCAACCCCTAAATACCTCGACCAAGTTGGAGGATTTCATGTTAATGTTTTGCTCTAGCCAGATTAGATGCTTCCAGCGTTTACTCCTTTAGTTCTACCAACTCGGAACCACAGCTAGTCACACTGGGCCATATCCAAAGCTTTATCGGACTAACAACCGCGGCTCTTAGCCGCACCCATGCTTAGAGCTCCTGAATGCTTCACTCACTCCGACTTTAGACCCAAACTACCAAGGCTGGTGTGGTAGCATATAAACCCTGCAAAAGACTTAAGAGAACGACTTTCCACAAAACAAATGACATTAGAACCATCGGCCTGTATTATCCGGCTTCAAACCAAAAGAAAATTAAAAAATAGAAAACAAGGAAAACACAAGAAACACTGAAAAACAAATAAAAACATGCAAAACAGAATTAAATGCAATGCACCACCCGATCATCACGCGATCTCACGAGTCATACTTTTCTTCCCATCTCTTACCGGTGGGGTAAAAAATGGGTGGCTATACTAGACCGTTGAGAGAGAAACAGAAAAGAGAGAAAGAAAAAGAGTGTTCAGCCACACGAGAACTACGAACATTTAGCTTGCCATTAATAACTATTAGAAGAAATAGAGCACTCCAAGCTACACACTTTGCCAAAAATTGAACTCGACCATGCCATAAGATAAGGTACTTTGAGTAAAGCAATTGCCGAATTCGTTTTAAAAACTTAAGTTCCACCAAGTGCATAGCCCAAATAAAATCAATTTTCAATTTGTTGACAAAATCTACAATATAAGGATGATAAACTACAAGAAAATTGTCAACACCAAGAAAATCAATATGTTCTATGATTGGCAACTTCTCAAGAATAGATTCACATGGATCTTGTTTTTCTATCAAAGAGTATGAGAAATATACCTCGCCATCCATTTCTTTAGAGGTGAGAGGATCAAGACATGGAGAACTCGAAAGGACAGTTGTAGCTTCCATGGGCTCTAACTCTTCAAAGATTGGTCCATAAGAATCCTGTTTAGCCAACAACGAATACAAGTAATCCACTTCGGCATCCATTTCCTTAGCGGTGAGAGGTTTTTCCAATGGATCTTCATAGTAGATGTCCAACGTTTCAAGCATGTTCATCTCACGAGCAAGGAGTAAGTCCTCGGGGAAGAATCAAGATACAGGAGATCGAAAGAGACAACTTTAGCGTTGAGGCATTTTCCCCCCGGATCATCATATAGAGGGGCATATCCACAAGAGAGGGAAGAACCTTCTTCTCTATTGAAGGTAGTTCTTCAAACTCTTCAAATTTTGGGGTCCAAGCGTTCATAGCACAAGCTTCATCCCCGTCTTTGAGCAAGGAATACAAATAACTGACGTCAGAAGATTCGAGAAATTCAGCCTCTTTGGCTGTAAGAGCAACTTCCAAGGGATCACTATAGAGCAACTCATCCACATGTTCTTCCACAAGAGTATCAATAAGGCTCACTTCATGTATATTCTCGTCATCTCCCATTTGACTGCCCACATTAAAAACATTGACCTCCATCTTCATGTTACCGAAAGTCATATTAAGAAGTCCGTTTCGACAGTTGATGATTGCATCCGCCATGGCTAGAAAAGGTCTTCCAAGAATCACTGGAGTAGAAGTAGCAGAAGAGTCGGTCGGATTTGTATCGAGAATCACAAAATCCATCGGATAGACAAACTGATCAACTTGGACTAAAACATCTTCCACTACTCCCCTTGGTACACAAACACTTCGATCGGCCAATTGGAGTGTGACACGAGTAGGCTTTATCTCTCCCAAACCAAGTTCTTGATAAACAGAGTACGAAAGTAGATTAACGCTAGCACCAAGATCGAGTAAAGCTTGTTCGATACGCTTTCCTCCAATTGTGACAGCGATAGTAGGGCTCCCCGGATCCTTGTACTTAGGCGCGATATTCGTCTGGATGACAGAACTCACTTGCTCAGTAAGGAATATCTTCTTTTAAACATTAAGCTTGCGCTTCCGAGTGCATAGATCTTTAAGAAACTTGGCATATGACGGAATCTGCTTAATTGCATCCATAAGAGGAATGTTAATCTTCACTTGATTGAATAACTCATGCAACTCCGCATTCAAATTTGGTTTCGCCAAAGCCCTCAAACGGTTGGGAAATAGTGCCGGTGTTGGAATAACTCGAGGATCCGGTACACTTTGTTCCTTCGCCTTACCCTTACCATGTTCCTTTGAAACCTCTTTGCTTGCCTCCTTGGGAGATTCCTCAAGGGTTGATGTTGGAATTGAACGATCGATAGGAGGAGGCAAATAAGATGGTTCCGGAGGCATCACCACTTGATTGTCAACTGTCTTTCCACTTCGAAGTGAAATAATAGCCTTTGCTTGCTCGGGAAAAGTCACCGAAGAGCTAGCAAAGTGGAGACCTTGAGAATTTGGCGGAGTAGATGTCGTTTGCGGGTTGGGTTGAGGTTGCATAGGAAACTTCCCTTTCTCTTGCTGAAGCATACCCATGGTAGTTGTCAACTTTCCCAACTGATTTGTGATATCATTCATCATCTGAGTTTGTTGCTCATTGATTGCAGTTTGACTTTGCAAGAGAGCACTGAATTGATCGTCCCAAGAACGCTTTGGTGGTTGTTGGTGAAACTGGGCAGGTTGTTGGTGAAACTGGGTAGGTTGTTGTTGAAATTGGTTTGCATGTGGGAACGGAGCAGAAGGAGCAAAACCAGGTGGACCTTGAGCTTGAGGGAAACGGAAAGCATTCTGAGGTTGCTTCCAAGGTAATTGAGAAGCAGGTGGTGGAATTTGAGAAGAACTCCCTTCATTAGATTGATTCCAACGGAAAGCTGGGTGTTGCCTTGTTCCCGGATTATAAGATTGAGAATAAGGATCAAAACGTTGCACTGCATGTACTTCTTCAGGAGCAATCCCATTAATCACGTTCTTAAGAGCAGAAATGTTGGGGCACGCTTCGATAGAATGGCCTACAATCTCACAAATAACACAAACTTCCTCCACTTGGTGCACTGCTTTCACTTCTTGAGATTGAGCACTCTTTAATTCCAACTTGTCAAGTTTCCGAGCAATCTCCTCCAATCGAGTTTCAAAAGCTGTATGCTCCGCAATAGAGAATTTTCCTGAGCCCGTAGGACCTTGATTGAACATTGCTCTATCTCCTGGATCTGCAAACTGCCAAGACTGGGTCTTCTCAGCTAGTGACTCATAGTAATCCCACGCATCCTCCGGTGTCTTCCCTATAAAATCACCTCCACCTATAGTATCCAAAAGCTGTTTACTCTCTTGAGAACACCCTGTGTAGAAATAGTTGACTCTGAGATACAACGGAAGGTTGTGATGAGGAACCGACATAAGCAAGTCCTTGTATCGCTCCCAATACTTGTGGTAAGTCTCTCCATCCCTTTGCTTGAAACATTGAATCTGATCGATAAGTAACTTCGTCCTGCTTGCTGGAAAGAATTTAGTGGTGAAAGCATCCTGGACTTCTCCCCAGTTACGCAAAGATTGTGGCTTCAAAGAATTGAACCATTGTTTCGCCTTGTCTTTAAGAGTGAATGGGAACAACTTCAAGCGGGCTTGATCAAGTTGCCTCGGAACTGTAACAAAAGAGTGTAGAATATTCTCGAACTCCCGGATATGCAAATAAGGATCCTCCAATTCTCGCCCCCGAAATTCTGGAATATTTTGAAGATACTCAGCTTTGAATTCAAATGCATTCCCAGCGGTCGGAGTTGGAATAACGATAGGAGATACTTGAGGAGCCCGTTCTGGATTCAGATAATCACGTAAAGTACGAACTGGAACTTCTTCGGCCATTGGGCCTTTGCGATTGCGATTTAGTTTGCGAGGTGGAGAGTGGGCAGGATACGCCCTGGCAATGGTACGGATTCTTGGCGGTGAAGAAGAACGATGAAGCCGATTGGAAATTGGGCTTCAGTAAACAAGCATAAACTAACACAAATACTAACTAACTACCAACAAACTACCAGACAGGAGAGGCTATGCCGCCACCTCAACTTAACAAACAGAATATGCGAGGGGTTATGCCACCACCTCGGCTAGGCAATGCAATCAAATGTAAACTAACTAACTAAATTAATTACGCTAAACTAACTAAGAACAAACTAGATATTTAGCCTGGCTTCGTTACACCTCAAGTTTAGTAAAACCAAGTTAGAGGTATCCACCAAACTAAATACGAATACTAACACATAAACTACTAAAGTACTACTAGACAAAAGCGGGATACTTACAGTGGTTTGTCGAACCTCCAAGAAAGCCATAATAAGAAATCCCCGGCAACGGCGCCAAAAATGCTTCGTTCGCTCCGATATAAGGAATAACGCCCCAAGCGTAAGGCTTAATACGTCAGTTGAAGCATAATAATCCGAAAGTCCGGGATCGTACCTAAGGGAAAAATTAATACGGTTTTGCTGGATTTGTAGATGCAAGTAAGGGCTTTCGGCCTTTAGGCAGCCAACTGAGTTTTACGTGCGTAGTGGAAATTAAAAGAGGCTAAATTGAAAAGCTAATAAACTAAGATAAAAGACAGGTTAGGTCTAGGAATTACTAACACTCACGAATCAAGTTAAAATTGCATTTCTTACCCAAATACGCAATTCAGGATACACAATTAAGGTTCCTGAATCAGAAAATAGAATGGTTCGATCACCAAGTTAGCTCTAGAATTTATTTAGCAAATGCCTCATGGGTCAGAGCTCCAAGCATCATGTGTGGTAGGTAGGCGATGCTCCTACCTACACATGATCAAGGAGATGAACACCTTAGCGATTTGACAAATAAACCCGAACCCCACATCAATGATCGAAACCAAAGGTTTAAACTTTATGGTGAAAAACGCAATTCTACTTGAGCCATGAGGTGCTAATCACCCCATGACCTAACCTTGGAAAACTACTCACCCATATCTATTGAGATAGGAGCAAGCAAAAATCTACTTAACATAATGAAATAACAAGACTAGAAGAAAATTAGAGATTATGATAGATCGGGAGTAAAGCACCAACTTTAATTAAGACAATAATATCAAAAACTAACAAATAAAGGCAGAAATTAAAATATTCAAAGCTGAAAATGAAGAACACTAAAGAACAATGCAAAGAGATTCAAAATCTATTCTAGATCTAAAAATTGTACTACTCAATCTATTCTACTTTTTTGTACAAAATGATGTCACAAACTTTTATACTCCGGGGATTCACGCGCAGAATATACTGTGAGATGCTCTGAAGATCCGCCCCTAAAGCCCTCGGCATCGATGGCAACGGCCTTAGAGTGCTTCACTAACATGCTCGGCATCGATGGAATGTTTCACCTTACATCGATGCCGAGGCCTTAGCACTGATCCTCTTAAGTGCTTCGGCATCGATGGACTTTCATTCTTCCCATCGATGCTGAGCCCCATAGCTCCAGCGCTCTGGCCTGTTGCTGCCTTGGCCGTCGGGTCATTTTCAGGCCATGACATGCCTTAGGCCTCGAAAACTCCCCTATTTAGCAATTCACCTACAAAACAGAACTAGAACACTCTATAAGCAAACAACGTTAACAGAAACTAATTAGTACTTAAATTAAACTAAAACTAGATTCGTTCGCACTGATATAAGAGATAACGCCCCAAGTATAGGGCCTAATACGTCAGTTGAAGCATGATAATCTGGAAATCCGGGATTGTACCCAAGGGAATAATTAATACGGCTTTGCTGGATTTGTAGATGCAAGCAAGGGCTTTCGGCTTTTAGACAGCTAACTTGGTTTTACATGCGTAGTGGAAATTAAAAGGGGCTAAATTGAAAAGCTAATAAACTAAGATAAAAGACAGGTTAGGTCTAAGAATTACTAACACTCACGACTCAAGTTAAAATTGCATTTCCTACCCAAATACTCAATTCAGGATACACAATTAAGGTTCCCGAATCAGAAAATAGAATGGTTCGATCACCAAGCTAGCTCTAGAATTTATTTAGCAAATGCCTCGTGCGTCAAAGCTCCAAGTATCATGTGTGGTAGGTAGGCGATGCTCCTACCTACACATGATCAAGGAGATTAACACCTTAGCGATTTGACAAATAAACCCGAACCCCACATCAATGATCGAAACCAAAGGTTTAAACTTTATGGTGAAAAACGCAATTCTACTTGAGCCATGAGGTGCTAATCACCCCATGACCTAACCTTGGAAAACTACTCACCCATATCTATAGAGATAGGAGCAAGCAAAAATCTACTTAACATAATGAAATAATAAGACTAGAAGAAAATTAGAGATTAAGATAAATCGGGAGTAAAGCAACAGCTTTAATTAAGACAATAATAACAAAACTAAACTAATTAAGGCAGGAAATTAAAAGATAAGTGCTGAAAAAATGAAGAACAATAAGAACAACTCAAAAAGCAAATTGAATCTAATCTTAGATCTAGAAAATGTACTAATGAACCTATTCTAATTTTTTGTACAAAATGATGTCACAAGTTTTTATACTCCGGGGATTCACGCGCAGAATATACTGTGAGATGCTCTGAAGATTCGCCCCTAAAGCCCTCGGCATCGATGGCAACGGCCTTAGAGTGCTTCACTAACATGCTCGGCATCAATGGAATGTTTCACCTTGCATCGATGCTGAGGCCTTAGCACTGATCCTCTTAAGTGCTTCGGCATCGATGGACTTCCATTCTTCCCATCGATGCTGAGCCCCATAGCTCCAGCGCTCTGGCCTGCTGCTGCCTTGGTCGTGCCTTGCCTTGGCTTGCTTGCTTCTTGCCTTGGCAATTCTGCTTCTGCCTTGGCTGGGTAACTTCTGCCTTGGCTGTGCCTTGGCCGTCGGGTCATTTTCAGGCCATGACATGCCTTAGGCCTCGAAAACTCTCCTATTTGGCGATTCACCTACAAAACAGAACTAGAACACTCTACAAGCAAACAACGTTAACAGAAACTAATTAGCACTTAAATTAAACTAAAACTAGACATTAGTGCACCCTACATTACATTCTCGGGTGCTTAACAGAGGAAGTAGAGACTGAGTAGGAGACGGAGAGACGGAAGGAGTTTGAGGTGAGGGAGGAGAAGGAGTGTGCATGCATGCATGTGGGCGTAGGAAAATTTAAAAAAGAATGCATGTATATATTGCATGCATAATTGTATTAAAAAAAAGAATTGCATTAAGGAAAATAATCCTAATAATATTATATTTAGAAAAAAAATTGGGTCAAAAATCCGGGTCGTTACAAAAAATAATACTCTCTCCGTTCCTAAATAAGTGTCCGGTGCACAAACCTAGGCCTTTAAAAAATGCATTTGTTTCATTAAAAAAATCAATTTTTTTTCATAAATCAATAGATAACAATGGGTTCTATTAGATTGTGGAAAGAAATTAGATTTTTTAAATGCATCTTTTGTAAGCCTTAAATTTGCGCGCCGGACACTTATTTAGGAACGGAGAGAGTAATAATCTTCTAAAGAAAGAGGGAGAGGGGGTAGTGTAACGACCCGAATTTTTACATCAATTTTTTTAAAAATTAAACATTTTATGATAATTCTATTACTAAAAATTATTTTATCATTTATTAAAGTGATTGTATTATTATAATTTAACTCTAGGAGCTAGCTATTATAAAACCTTTTGATATCATGGGATTTTTTTTCATATCTTGACCCATGATATCCTTGTACCCAACTATTATAGAACTCTAACTCTACTTCATAATCCTAAAAATCTAGGATAAGATTACATTGGATTTTATTAGATATGATTAGGATAAGATATGATTAATATAATATATGGTTGAATATTCTAAGATATACTTAGATACATTAAGATTTGTTTGGATTTTACTAGATATTATTAGATATTATAAGATTTTGTTTAGATATAGTTAGATTATGATCTAGATTTGATTGGATTTTCTAGATATGCTCTAGATTCTTCTTCCATAAGTATAAATAGACTCCATCCCTCCACTCTCCTCCACACACCACACCTCACTTCCTCACTTCTTGTTTTCTTTGATTGAGTTTTTATAGGGAGAAAAAAAAAGTGAGATAGAGTAGTCGGCAAAAGAAAAAGAAGAGAAAATAGGGGAGGAGCCGATGTGTTTTACGATAGACCAAATTCAATTGGTGTGGAGTAGTGGTACTCGGTTATGAATATGGTTCACAACATAATTTGAGGTAATCCAGAGAGTATACGATATGTTTCCCACTTCCGGAATCTTTTTTTCACTCATACCTTTGTACTCCTTTTGATTATTTCGTGATTTTTGTTCAATCTTGTGGATATCATTGAAAAATGGAATAATTGGTATCGAATATGATATTGTTGGCTGAGTACTATAGAACTATTTAGTACAGGGATCGAGTGAACTCATGCACCAATGGCCTATCCAATATCCAGGATGGGTCGAGGATGACTCGGTGAGGAAGGTATTGGGGGAGTGTCACTGGTCATGTACCGAGGAGGACATGGTATGAGGTCACTTGTGATTGTTGTTTCGACTTATTGAATATCGTTTATTGATTCCACTTGAACTTGAGCTTTGTTATTCTGTTGTATCATATACTTTCCAAATAATTTCTTTTTCAGGTATGGAGATGGATTAATGGAAATTGAATCGAAGCATATAAGGATTAATTTGAAGAGGTCTTGGAAGAGTTGATAATTTTGGAACATCTAGAAAATTATTTAGAAGGCGGCTTAAGTTTATTTTGGTGATGTAATTTATTTATGAAGAAAATAGGGGTTTAGAAGTGTTTGAAATAGAAAGTATTTTAAAGTTTATTTTTAAAAAATAACGGGACATTACAAGTAATAGCTGATATATGTGCTTTTCATGTTCACAAGAACCACAACATAACGATCCATTAATAATATAATTATTTGATAGACATTTATTTGTGGGGGGAGATGAGATCTCTCGATCAATAGTACTTATCCTTTTGCTGGCTAACTTCAGACAAAAGGTAGATTACTTTAAAATTCATTTGGTCTAATTCCCGGCTAAATAATTACAGCTAACCCAATTAGACTAATAATTTCCCAGAAAAATAAAAAGAATTAGACTAATAATTAAAGCTCCCATCTTGAAACACAATATTTAACTGCATAGTCTATTTTTTATTCTACAATCTATCACGATTAAAATAATTTAAATTTTAAATTCAAAACTCAGAATAATCTATAATCTGTTCCATGATCGATCTAATTCACATGTCCGTCAAGAATTCAACCAGATAGTCTAATAGACATAAACATAACTTAATTAGATAGCTAATGCTGAAGTCATATATATATGCTCAAATTAAACCCTTTCCGGTTATGTTTTTTGTCGAATTTTTGCAAGTACCCAAAAAATCACGTTTTGAACATATTGAGCGGCTTGGATCATCGAAATTCGATCGGGAAAAGGGGGTTTGTATTTTAAGAGGTCCTCTTGAAACTTTCCCTACACACACACACACAATTTTTAAATAAGGGCGTCATTACCGTATTAAGTTAAGGACGTCCTTTTTTCGACCAATTTGGGATGATCCAAACTGCTCAATATTTTCAAAACGTGATTTTAAGGGTACCCGTGAAAAATAAGCAAAAAAAAAAAAGACCGAAAAAGGCTTGATCCAAGCAGTTTTTGTTTGTATTTTATCGAACGATTCAAATAAAAACTGCTCAAATCAAGCCCTTTCGAGTCATTTTTTTTGTTGATTCCTTGCGTGTACCCTTAAAATCATGTTCTGAATACATTGAGCGGCTCGAATCATCGAAATTTGATCGGAAAATGGGAGAAAATGGGACGTCCACATTTTATTTAAAATGAGGACACCCTCATAGGAAAGGGACTCATATACACAAAACTTCAAGATATACGTATATCAAGGCGGTTCCGGGGACACCCAAAAAAATACCTCATAGTTCCCGATAAAATTTTGATAATCCAAGCCACTCGATGTGATCAGAACTTGATTTTTAAGAGTTTCTGAGAGAAATCAGCAAAAAAAAAGACCAGGAAGGGCTTGATCTGAACAGTTTCGAACAGTTTTTTATTGAACGGTTCAAATAAAAACTGCTCAAATCAAGTCTTTTCCGGTCATTTTTTTTGCTAATTTCTCGCGGGCACCCTTAAAATCACATTCTGCACACATTGAACGGTTCGGATCATAAAAATTCGATCGGAAACTATAAGATTGAAATTTTGGGTGTTTTTTTAGATGTCCCTTGAACCGCCCATATATATATAATCTGTTAAAACACTACGTATCTCTCAAACACTATACTACCGAATTTGAAGTACTCCTTTCTATCAAGCAGCAAACAATTTCAATATACGTTTGGTTCTTACATAGTGCTCTTACGGTTGTTTTATAATCCAGAAAAATATCAAATGAAAGGCTGAACACTGACGCGGGGCTCTGCTGCCCAGGGTGGGCAGCAGCCCCTACCCACACTCACACACACTCACACACGGCACCGTTTAATCAAATGAAAAAAAAAACAAACTCTTCCGCTTGTAATTTTATGGAACAGAAACGTGATTATGAGAGTCTTAGAGTTAAAATTTAATTATGTCTCTTTAGAATAATATGATCAGAATAATAAGATCTTCACGTCAATTCAAACGGATTGAAAATTGGAGCATTTAATTTTTTAATCATATTTTTTAATATATAAACGGTCTAATAAAAAATTAAGTGTGCCACTTTTTAATTCGTTTGAACAAGTACGAATATCTTATTATTCTAATTATATTATTCTAAAGCATCATAATTAATTTTTGTCTCTAGGACTTTCATAATTAAGTATCTGCTCTTTATTTAGGATCCTGTAGATCAGAAACGTGATTATAAGAGTCCTATAGACAAAAGTTAATTATATCTCTTTAAAATAATATGATTAGAAAAATAAGATATTCGTACTTGTTCAAACGAATTAAAAAAAACGAATTAAAAAAAAAGTGGCACACTTAATTTTTTATACCGTTTATATATTAAAAAATATGATTAAAAAATTAAGTACTCCAATTTTCAATCCGTTTGAATTGACGTGAAGATCTTATTATTCTAATCATATTATTCTAAAGAGACATAATTAAATTTTAACTCTAAGGCTCTCATAATCACGTTTCTGCTCCATAGGATTGCAAGCGGAAGAGTTTTTTTTTTTCTTTGATGAAACGGTGCCGTGTGTGAGTGTGGGCAGGGGCTGCTGCCCACCCTGAGCAGCAGAGCCCCCGCGTCCGCTGAACACTCTCTCTCTCTCTCCATAATTTACATCTTTTAATTAGTTTTTTGATCAGCCATTTATAATCATGTTAACGTCATCTTTTATGAATTTCAGTGTCTTTAACGTTGTCTTCTATGAATTCTTTTTCAAAATTTAATCAAATAACTTATTCTTTGTAAATGATCTACTATAGGTCGCAATTAAAGTCGATTACATCAAATAAAATGCAATATATTCATGGGCTAGGAATTACGAGTTGAACGCTACTGATTTTTTTTTTTTCCTGACCTGACTCAAGGTCGGAGCTCATCTCCATAAGTTTTACTTTTCAAAATGCATAATAGGATTTTAAAAGCTTCTTGTGTGGGGAAAACTTTTAGCTGTTCCATGGGTTCAACAGAAAGCAAGGGCGGAGCCAGAAATTCTTGGCAGTGAGGTCAATTTCCTATAGCATAAATTTTTTTTGTTTCATACTACTTGATAGTAAAAAAAGAAACATTGAAATGGTAAACGAAAAGGAGTTAAGCAGATATTTTTTGGGGTTTTTTTTGGGGGAGAAGTGAGGATATTTTACTTTCCCCTTTTTTTTTCCTCAAGTTCCAAACTTTTAAACGGACTGGGGCAAATTGTAATGTAAAAGTGGGATCAAGTAAGCAATTTTGGGGTGAAAACTATAACTATCTCCATTGTAATTTGGAATGCAGGGGGTCGGATGCCACCCCTTGTCTCAAGGTGGCTTCGCCCTTGACAGAAAGTCTGAGGCCACTGAACCAAACCACCACATAAGGCCACCGCACTCTATGTGAAACCTATTCCGGATCCTACAAAAATATAAAAAATACCCATAATTTCAAAAAAAATTGGGGCAAGGTAAAAAATCAGTTCCAACGGATATCGGTAGGTATGTTTTCGCCCCTATGAATTTAGAAAATATACCTACCGATATCCGTTGGAACTGATTTTTTACGATGCCCCATAAATAAATACTTTAAAATTTATGGGTATTTTTGTATTTTTGTGGGGCCTGAAGTAGGCTCCACATGACGTTCGGTGGCCTTATGGAGTGGTTTGGTATGGTCCACGTAGCACGTTTGTGGGTTCAATTAGGAATTTCGAACATTTTGGTATGCAAGTGAAAAACAAGCCTGTTGAGGTTTTGGAGTCATCTCCAACCCAATACCCTCTCAAACTCCGTAACTCCATTTTTAGAGGATCAAAATACTACGGAGTACTATTTTATAATCAAAAAGTAGAGTTAGACAATTTTACTATTCATACAATCTCTAACCACAAAACTTTAATCTCTATTTTACATCTCCATTTCAAACATTCTTTCACTTCTTCTCCAATCATGCATTGTGTAGTTTTCTATCATAAGTACTCTCTCCATCCTAATTTAATTGTCTTTTTTGGAAGTTTGTGTCACTTTTTAATTGATTATATCTTGTAATTTATAATATTTTATGTGATTTCAAAAATATTGTATTATAGGACTAATCGAGATTTATCAAACAAGATCCATATTCGATGTTAAATCCGTTACAGATTTAAAGATATAACTAGTTTTTTAGCCGGTTAGATTATAACGAGGATAATTAAATTGGGACGGATGGAGTAATATTTTCCTATTTTTATATTCAAAAAGGGGTTTTAGAAGATTCTCTATATTTTTTCTCATACTCCATATTTGAAGGATAAAAGTCAATCCTCCCAAATAGAGGAAAATATAGAGGGTGGGTTGGAGTGGTATTTTCCTCAAAAAATGTAGGAATGGAGGCAAATTTGGAGATTTGAAGGACTGATTGGAGATGCTCTCAAGGTTGGTCTAGGGGTAAGCACTGCAAGACGGGCTTGGGCAACCCCCAGGCTAAGGTGTGAACATCTCCCTGAAGGGGCATCTCCACACAGTGATCTCCTTACATATTTCATCGGTGTAAACTAAAACTATGGATACTTAGAAGTATCACCACGTAGTTAAAGCTACATTAAAATAGAGTCACCACTTAATTTTTAGAAAACTACGAAAACAAGTAGAAATTATGGAATCAGAAACCAAAAGTACGGTTAGGAAAAGGTGCTAGGCACCCCTCTTCGCTCAACCATAAGGCTGGCCCATGATCATTCAACATAGAATTAATTGTTACTCCTATTTTATTTAATTCCACACACAACCAATTATTAAGCCTTTAAACAATTAATAGGTGAGCTGGGACAGTAAATAAAACACACAGGATAGGGGAAGGAACGCCATGCAAGAAATAACAGAAAAAAAAAAAACTAATCTGCCGGCCAGTAAATTAATCTCACGGCCAGCAGATCCAATTGGTTTAATGTGTCGGCTAGTGTTCTTCCTCATGCCAGAAAAGTGGTGTAGTATTATAAAACCCCAAAAGTAATGAATTTACTGCCTAAATTAGGTGATTTGCTACTGGATTGACCAGTCGACCATATTTCGTACTCCTTCCGTCCCTTTTTTAAGTGTCCTGTTTCGTAACTCCAACTTATTAAAAAGATATTATCATTATACCTTTCACATCAACTTTTTCCTCCACTTTTCCTACTTACCCATCATCATTACGCTTTTACTCACTAACTTTTCAAAAAAAATCTACTTTTAGGGACAAAATAGACAATACACAAACTTTTTACCCACTAACTTTACAAAATGGACACTTATTAAGGAACAGCCCAAAATGGAATACTGGACTCTAAATAATGGACGGAAGGAGGAGTAAGTAATAGTATTGTTATATTTTTGTGGTAAGTATGATCATAAAACATAGTATGTATGGTCATTGTTCGCAGTACGTACAAATACTTTTTTTGGAGGGAAAACCGGTAAACCGCCTTGTTTTTAGCAATTCCACCTTTTTGTGTGTGATTTTGGTCCAATGGCTCAAATTCACTCATTTTAATCTAATGACTGAGATTTAAAGGGTGTTCCGGATTCTAGAAAAAAGAACTTTTTGAAAAAGAATGCAATTTCAATCTAAAAAATTATGTGTTTACGCAAATAATTTTTCTATCAATATGGATCTTGTTTGATAGACCTCATTAAGATCTTTTAAACGGTGCAAAAAAAATTGAAAAAATATTTTTCATTTTCATTATATTTGAGTTTGAAATTACCTTCGTTTAAAAAAAAAGAACTTTTTGTAAAAGTAGAACACCCTCTAAGTGGGACATCAATGCCCCAATATGTACCATACTTGGGTATCAAATGGTGTACCCGTAGTTTTATTGTTTGGTCCTTTAGGATTTCAGTTTGCACACTTTTGTCTTTCTTCTCCTTGCACGTTTTTATCCTTCTCTTGTCCTTTGTGAGATTTGTTTCAGATTTGACTTTTGTTTTTACCTACTATTTCCTTTATTTTGATGAACTAAAAAGTAGTACAACAAATTTGAGCAAATGCTGAAGAATAGATTTTGTAATGTACCTTCGCATGTCTGAAAACGTCATCCAAGTCGTTCACTTCGTAAAGTTAATTGACATGTAGAATAGCCTTCTATAACAAAAAAAAAAAAAAAGGAAAAAAAATCGAAATGGTCCATGTAGTTAAGTGTTTGTGTCATTTTGGTCCCTGTAGTTGTAATTGACTCAATTTACACTCTATACTTTTCATTTTGTTCCAATTTGGTCCAATTGCTAACCGCCGTTAGTCTGCCATTAGTCATTTTAAATAAAGATAAAAATAAGCTAATAAAGATAAAAATAAGTTAATAAGTCAATAAGCCAATTTTTTCGTCTTTATTAAAAAAAATTGGATTTCGATGGTAATTTTTTTACTTTTTAGGTTCATCTTGTCATGACGAAGCAATAATCTCCGAAAATTGACAAAAAATTAACAAATACGAAAAAAAATTAAATAAAGACAAAAAAATAAGCCGCTTGACTTATTTAGCCGAACAACCCTTGAGTTTATGTAATATTCGGACTTTTGAACATGGTTCTTTATCATGTTGTGACTTTTGAATCTATATCATGTTGTGACTTTTGGACATGATTCTATATGCATTTTCAGTACTATGCAAAAAAATTAAGGCATCTCAGTATTTGTTCACAAGTTGAACAGGTAGACAATACTAGTGGTTATGTTGCCTCATGGCCGATTATGAAAATGCTGAATTGGAGGGCAACTTTTTGCAGAAAACTATAACCAAATTTCTTCTCAGGTGCCTCCTTATCAATGGAGAATGGAAGAATGAGCTGTGTTTTGGTTCAGAAGTATATTAGGTAGGCCTATGCAAAAAATCCGTCCACCCGTGGACCCAACCCAAAGGGTCTCAAGCGGGGTCGAACATGTGGTTCGGACGGGTACGAGTTTATTTTCTGTGAAAAATCAGATTTCGGTTCGGGGTCCGGGTTGGTGTGTTTCTTACCCGACCCAGCTTGACCCATTTATAAAGATTAATTCACTTTTTTGGTCGGACCCGACCTGACCCGACGTAAAGAATCGGGCTCACGGACGGTTCTTATCCCTTTTCGATTCGGTTTGCGGGCCTAAAACATTTGTTACCCCGACATGTTGGGTCGGGTTCGGGAGGCAAATCCAACCCGTGTACACCCCTAATATTAGGGTAAGAGGGGAATGAGAGAATTACTGTTTTAACCCTAAAAAAGGAGGCCATTTGATTTTGCTGTTAAAAATACTAACGGCGGACTAACGACGATTAGTAATTGGACCGAGTTGGAACAAAATAAAAAGTACAGAGTGTAAATCGAGCCAATTACAACTATAGGGACCAAGTTGACACAAGTATTTAACTACAGTGACCATTTCAGTTTTTTTCCAAAAAAAATACAAGTCATTCAGACTTTAATAACCAAGTAGACAAAATAAATCTGTATAGAGTTGCTATCAATGTATTGTTAGCAACATTTTCCCTTATTTAAGAAAACTAAAAATGTGAAGTGTATCAAACATGTACAGTACTCCTTTTAGAATAGGAGAAAAACACATTCCCAATTTTTTATTCTTAACGTGCTCTAGGGTTGTAATTTTTCTTAGAGGTTGTATTTTTCACCTTTGAAAAAATCTGCATTTTTGTTTTGGAGTGCAAAAAGCAGAATAATGTAAGAGAAAAAGAGAGAAAGAAAAAAGGGCTAACAAATTTTCTTGAAGCCTAGGAGCATCCGCACCAAGCTTGCTACCTGACTTTGAAAAACACAATAGCGAGGAAAAACTCAAAATCAGGCCTGCATCAGGTTCGTTTAGGAATCCGCAAATTATACAATTGCTACAAGTGCTCGCTTCTTGCAGCGATGCCTATTCCCTCACCAAGCATTATTTTAATGTTTTGACTTAAATTGCTTCTGTCTTTGCCAGCTGATCTATATTGCCACATCTATCCAAACAAAAAAAAAAAGTTTGTTTGTTGCAATTACAAGTTTTACAACCGTGATCATTAAAAAAGAAATAGATAACAATAAAGAATGTGAAAAGGCAATATTTTGATCATTAACCCTTTTTTTTTACGAAAAAAGCCAATATTTTGATGATGATTTTTCATCCTCACTATTTTTCAAGGAACAGCATTGCATCAATTTAAAATTTGATGAATACCAATTTAGAATAAAAAAACCACAAATATGAAATTCACCCATCCTCTTGAAATATAGTCGTTACAAAAAAAAAACACGATAATTGGAAAAAATTAAAATTAAAATATAGTAGGAGTATTAAATAGAGAAGTAAAAAATATTATAGAAGAAATTAAATAGTCATCCTGTTTCGTAGATTTATTTATGTGCTCATCCTACTAGATTTGAATACTTAAGTCAACATCCTGAGATTTAAATAATACCTAAAACACCATTAATTATGACAAATACAAGAATTATGGCAAAGTCATCCGGAATCATGACAAAACCATCCGAGATATAAAACTAACATATTCGGGACGTAAAACTAATTTTTTGTTAGTTTTACATACCGGATAATTGTCGTGATTTCGGATGATTTTGTCATAATTGCCACTGCGCGAACCAAATTAAATAAAAGATATTGACTTTGTCCAAACATGACAAAGTCAATATCCCTTATTTAATCTCTATTAAAATGTAAAAAATTATTAAGGGCTAAATGGGTATTATTTAAATTTCAGGATGAAAACACAAGTTTTCAAGCCTACAGGGATTAGGACTTAAGTATCAATGTAGGATAAGACTCCTATTTAAGTTCCCCAATATTATAATGGGTTGAAGTTAAAATAGAGAAGCTTATACAATAGGCATTTTAAAATTAATGATTAGGTAAAACAACTGAAATTTAAAGAGTCGGAGGAGGCGAATGGTAATAAGGAATTGACTCCACTCCCACTAGTTTTGAGAGCAAAGCAGCACATCGGACAACAACGTTAGTGGTGCGGTTCAGTGTCCGGTTGGTTGGCAACAAAAGTGAACAAGTTCAAGTACTCTCTGCGGTGTCCCCTCCCCTGTTTGTTCAAATTACATTTACTACTGCCTGAGATACTACTACTAGTACTAGATGGAGGAGTAGTAATAAAAACAAAAATACCACTCATAAATAAAAGTCATCTCCAGTGGGTCCCACTCCTCCCACATTTCACAGACATTACACATAGGAGTAGACAGTAGTAGTACATAGGCTAGTACGAGTACTACGTCGTACAGACTAACCGTATGTATTAATGTATGTATGAATTACTATTATGATGGATATTGAGCTAGGATGCATATCATGGATGCATGATGATGATGGATGAGGATGATGATGATCGAATGAACATTAGTAGTAGTAGTAAAAAAATAAGACCGCATGCATGCATGCATCCACAACATTTACCCATGCATGCATGCACCATAAGTATCTATAAGAACTGTTAAAAGTAGCCTGCATGCATGCGATGCGATGCGAGTAGGGTTAAAAAGAAAAGCAAGCGAAGGAATAGTAGTATGAGTAGGAACTAGCAAGCTAGCTAGCCACTAGGTAGGATTAATAGGAGGAGGAGGAGTAGCATCTTTTTGTGTATCTGTGTAAAATGCTATTCTCGCAGAGGAGAGGAGAGAGAGGATTTGGTTTTTATTACTAGTACTATTGCATTTGCGGGGTTTGTGACTTTGTGTTTGTGTGGAGTCTGTGGACTTCTCTTTTTTTATGGTAAAAAAAATCTGTGGACCTTTTCCTGCATTTGAAAATCCCAGGCTCCTACACTCTCTCTCTCCCCAGTCCGAAAGGCTCCTGTTTTTTGAGCCTCGTGCACTCTCTCTCTCTCTCTCTCTCTCTCTCTCCAGACCAGGTTAGTAGTACTCATAAAGACTGTTCCCGCGTGGATGTACTTTCACTTCTGTCTTCTGCTTTTGTCCATACTCTCTCTCTCTCTCTCTCTCTCTCACGCGCACTAGGCAGGAAAGTTAATTAGGCCTTGGTCCTCTATAGGGATTTTTTTTTATAAAAACTTTTGAGTTTTGTCTTTACTGGATTTTTTTGGTGAAATTTTTATGAATTACTCCCTCCGTCCCTAAATGTTTGGCACTTTTGAGAGTTCTAACTTTTAAGGAACAAATATTATTGTATTATGCAAAAATTAAGTGTCCAATCTTACCCTTCTAGTGTACTTTGAATAATACTTGAAAATTTGAATTTGAAATTTGGTGCCCAAAAGAAAAGGGTAACATAGAAAATTTACCATATTTTGCTTTTGACTTTTCAAAATGGACAAATAATATGGGACAATAAAAAGCATGAAAGTGCCAAATATTTAGGAACGGAGGGAGTACTATTGTTTTAACTTATTTTAAGCTAAAACATGCCTTAACTGTACCTTGTGGTAAAAAGCCCTAATTCTAAAAGGTAAAACATGTCTTATTTTATTCACATCCAATTAAAGGCCTGTTTTAGCTTCTTTTCTTTTTTTTTTTGGCTAAACATGCCTGTTTTATCTTTAATAATTTAATAAATTTATTTTTTGTTTTTATTTAAATCTTTTGTATTTATTAATTTTGCACTAATTTTTATGAATTATTAGATGGTCTTTGACAAGAAGGATATATAAAAGGTAAAAAAAATTGTATTTATTTTATTTTTAAATAGAGACAACAAATCAAAAAATCATTCTATTTTGCATGGTTGTCGCGGACCACCTTAGGGTAATGTTAAATACACGACAACCTTTTTTAATGCAACGATTATTTATGTAACTTGACTTTTTTATCCTCACCAACAACATTCAATGTTTTTTTTTTCCTCTTTTCTTATATTTTCGTCTTTTCTCTCATTCTCTATATTTTTTTTCCTCTTTTCTTCTATTTCCGTCTTTTCTCTCATTCTCTATACTCCCTCCTCCGTCCACGTTTTCTCTCTCATCGCTTGTTGCTCTTCCCCATCGGCCATCGCCATGGACAATGCATACGATCGTGGCCAGCCCACTAATCTCAGGCATCAACCAAGTGACTAAAGATTGACATTTTACCAAAGTTTGATCTACCTTCAAAACCAACATCCACCTTCTGAGTACTGGGATGAAGACCGATTTAAAGGTCGTTCGGTGCTCTGTGAGACCCATTCAATGGAAATGCTGATGATTCTGGTAATCAGCAAACTATCTCCATGGTGATGCCGATGGATATCAGTGGCCGCAACCGAAAATTATGGACGGAGATTAGAGAGACTGGTAATGACTGAAAAAATAATAATTTGACTTGATATTTTGGATCGATCTTAATCTCAAATTTTTTGGGTGGGACGAAATCTACAAAGAAATTGAGCGACTGAAATTAAAAATCGGTAGGGGGAAAGTGATTAGAGAAGTAAATAGAAGATTTAGATTTTATTTCGTTAAAATTCTTATTTTTTAAATATTTATTTTTCGCTTTACGAGAGATAAGTCTTTTTTTCATAATATATTATCTTTAATTCAAAATTGAAAAAAATCGTAAGTATTTATTTTCTTAGCGGGATGAAACCTTAGATTAAGAACACCGAATAGGTATATATATATATTGTGCTTTTTTGTGGTGGATTGAGAGAAGTGAAAAATATGGAGAAAAACATTAGGCAATTGAAAGATGTGGGTACGTAGTCAATGATCGTGGCATTAAAAGAGTTATTAGTCGTGGCATTCCAGCCATCCATTTTCCTTTTAAAATTACCTAGCCCTTTTTAAATTACCAAAGACCATATAATTCTACGAATCCTACTGGCATAAACAAAAACTACGCGTGTCTCTCGAATCTTTTTTTTTCTTGCAAGCGCGCGCTCTCTCTCAAACTCTAAAGAAGCCGCCGCCATCTCCCTTCTTCCCTCAGGGTTTTACGTTCCAATGGGTGACGGGAAGAGAGGAATTTCTTCCTCTCGTAGAGTTTTTCCATCTTCCGATCCTAGATATCTGAGGTTTTCTCTTTTTTCCCCTTCACTTACATCCTCCTCCCCAAACTACCATTTGCCGCCCTTCCTCAGCCTCTTCCATCGCGTGTCTGACGGCTGTTTGAGGTAGTGCTTTGCAGATCGTGGTCACTGAAGGCGTTCTCCCCCTCCCCCGGAGTGGGAGATCTAGGTTGGTGGATGAAATCTACTTCAATGCGCCGAACTCCGTCCGGTTCTGTTATTGTTTTTTTCTTCTTCTAGTTCTCTTCTTTGGTGTTCTCTATGTGCAGGGTTGGAGCCAAGAATTTCACCACTCAGAGGCGATCATGCATGCGAGAAAAAAAAATATAAATAAACATGCATAATCACGTAAATACATTAAAACTCAAAATATCGTAAATACATAAATCGGTTTAACTAATGGGAACGATCTTGATGTATGTGTCTTGTTTTTCTTCATTGTTCATCTTTTTATTTTTCATTCATCACATTTTGAAAAATTCGGTACATGGGCTTTCATGTTATTTGATTTTACCAGTCAAAAAATAAAGAATTAGTAGAAGTCTAGAACCACAATTGGGGAAAGACATACCTACAACTTAAATTTCACCAAATTACTTAGGGTTTCTAAAATCTCTTCTCCTTGTAGATACCTCTCTGAAGCGGGGTATCGCCAGACAGATTGATCATCGTTTGTTTGTTTGTTTGTTTTCTACTTCATAAACCAAGATCGTGGATATTCCCATGGCTAGAAACATCGCCACACAATAGCGATCATCATCAAAATAGAGTCGCCATCTAATTTATAAAAACTAAGAAAAACAGATAGAGATTCCAGATACGGGAGCCAAAGGTACAATAAGGGGAATGTGTTAGGCACCCTTTTTTTGCCTAGTCGTGAGACTGGCCCATAATCATCCAACACGTGATTAATACTTGCTTTATTTGATTCTAAACACATAAATTGATTTTAGCCTGTAAACAGTTGATATGGTGAGCCAGAACAGTAATGAAAGCATGCATCAGGAATTAGCAGAGAACAAACAGGTTGTTCCAGAGAATGGATCCCTTGGCCGATGAATAGATGTTACGGCCGAGAAATCCTTCTGGATTGATGTATCGGCCGTGGGAACGATGTCCCAACCGATATTCTTCCTCACATCAGAATACGAATAGTTAATAAAAGAACTAATTGAAAGCAATAGACGGAAATTAAATCAAACTATAGGCCCCTGGGCCTCACCACCTTGATCCCTCAGAAATTGATTGCTTCGGATTGAGTGTGATTGACTGATTTGCTTCTTGAAAATCCTAGGTTTATGGTTTGAACTTCAGGGTTTGATTGTCGAATTAACGGCTGTCTTCGGAAGATTAGGGCTTTTGTAGTAGGGAGTTGAGAGAATATATTTGCAAAGTTTCATGACTTTTGAGAGTGATTGAATGTATCAATTTCGGAACCCAAAAGCTCCTTTGTATAGGCATAAGGATGACACACCTCAACCAATCAAAATCGATCGATTGAATTGGAGTTATAAGGCAACATGAACTCCTCATGGTAATCTTCTTACGTAGCCCGAACGCGTTGGGATTTAGCTGCTAGGGTTTTGTGATCGGATCAAACGATTGACAGAACGTTCCAGAATTTGAAAAATAGACGATCTGGTGGCTGAGTAATGGATCTGGTGGCCGAGTGAACGATTAAGCGGTCAAAGGACAGACCTGACTGCTGAAAAATCAATCTCTCAGGGAGATTTTCAAGCAATAAGTTTCACAAGTGAAGAAATGATGTTGAGGCTGTGAGATCGATGTTACGGCCGGAAGATAGATTTTCCTAGAATACTGTATTTCTGTCTGAAAGGCTATTTGACTCTGGATTGGGTCCTCTAAGTGACTAGAAGTTCTCACCATAAGTTCTAAGGTTCACGAGAAGTCAATCATCAATTACTGTATCCATATCATCATTGGGATGGTCCCCAAGGTGGGATTTGAAATAATCGTTAGGCCAAATTGGGGTGTATACACTCCTTTGTTGCTATCTTCTCGAAATTGCTTTTGAAGTCTTAACAATTAAGGATATTTGTGCCGAGAGAGAGAGAGAGAGAGAGAGAGAGAGAGATAATTTGGTGTGCCATTGAGATTTTAGGGCAAAAAATAAAATAAAGCTGTAAAACATTAAACCCATCTAATGAAATGTGTAAGTTTATTACTTAAATATTCACAATATTAACCCTATAATTTTATTTTTTGTTATATTTTAGCCCTTAGCCTTTAGTAATTAATGTTGGTATCTTCGTATTTCAAAGGGTACTATTATATATATATTTAAAATTCTACACAGGGGCGAGCCTATATACTTTTTTAGGATTTTTTCTTTTTTACATATAATAGTAGTGTTTTTTTTCTTCTTCTTGCAGGGGCGATAGCCCCAACTGGCCCCTCCCTGGCTCCATCGGATTTCTCCCCGTTTATGGAGCTTCTTTCACCCCTATGTGCATGAGTGTTTTTTGTTATTTTCTGCAATGCTCCGTTTTGTTTGGACTGCGTTCTTTTGGCCTTAACTTAAATCTGAAAATTGTCTTTATTTGAATTTTTTTTGCATTTTTTAGTTTGGCGCCAAATTTTTTTGGGTTATTGATTCGTTTCGACAAGAGGAATCGGAAAAGTAAAATTTTGGCACTTTTACCCAAGTATTTTAAGAAATAACTACTTTTTAGTGCAAAATGTCATTTTGCGCTAAAAAGAGGTTATTTGTCAAAATACTTGGGTAAAAATTTTAAAAAATTACTTTTCCGATTCCTCTCGTCGAGACGAATCAATAACCTACAAAACTTTGGCTCAAAACTAATAAATGCGAAAAATTTCGAATAAGGACAATTTTCAGATTTAAGTTAAGTTTAAGTTAAGTCCAAAAGAACAAAGTTAGAGATGGGTGAAGTTTTTGGACTGAATCCCCCTGTTTGGTTTCTTGATCTCTTATTTAGGGATTGAGTTTTCTTTTGATGTATTGTTTCTTGGATCTATAATATCATTTGTTATCGTTTCGAAAAAAAAAAGAAAAGAACAAACTACACGTGTAACATCAACTCTAAGTTAGATTGTGTTAGAACTGTGACTCATATGTTAAGTATGGAGAGATATTAAAGAGTTCTGGAAAGAATGCCAGATGAACGATTAATCCTAAAAATTATGGTGAAAAACAAAACAAAGAGTTATGAACAGTAAAAAATAGAATATATATACCAAAATAAATTGTGGACAAATAAGTTTAAAAAATGCAGAATATATAGTTAACCCCTTCAATAGAAGTTGGAATTGCACATTGCTAGCTACTTGATATGATTTTTGCAAGAGCTATCGCGCATCACCAGAGATGATTTTTTATTAATGCTGGGTGACAATTTTTTATTTATTTTTACTTGGGACTGTATTTAGCACAACAGCGGATATCATCTAAAGTTATTGGGGAGACATAGATATAGTGCTACCATCAGAACTACGAACATGACAGCCTCTGACTCTCTGTTGGTTAATATACTAACACTCCGCTAATTCCACTGATGTATACAATATTGACAAAAAAAGAAGAAGAAGATATTCTTTTAAGGCTTGTTTGGTATGTGGTTTGGCAAAACCCTACAATCCTATTGGGATCTAGTCCACTGGCCGACAACCCAATTTAGAAAAAAAAGTCATCCAGGTCCAAAACTAGCTAAACGAGACAAATCCAAGAGACTGGTAGAATTATACTTATTTGACAATTACAAAATGGAAATGATTCAGGAGTTGAAACTTTGGGATATTTTCAGATAATTAATAAGATGTACGTACTCCACTATATATTATATTATTAAGAATAAAATTAAGAAGCTAACTGTGCTTGGTTTAATTAGCCACCTTTTGATGGAGAAATAATTGGGATATCATGTTTGAATAAGACATTGATGGACTGTGGTCAATAGTAAAGCCCCACTCTTTTGACTTGTAGTTATTCCCTCCGCTCCTAAATAAGTGTCCGGTACGCAAAATTAGGCTTTACAAAACATGCATATTTTTCATTAAAAATTTTAATTTTTTCACAATCTAATAGAATTCGTTGCTATCTATTGATTTGTGAAAAAAAATTAATTTTTTTAATGAAACAAATGCATCTTTTTGAAGGCTTAGTTTTGCGCGCCAAACACTTATTTAGGGACAGAGGGAGTATTTAATAACAATAAAACTCAATTACCTTGCAATGAATGATTTCTTCTTCACTGAAAGAAAGGAAATTTCTACCGGATTGACAAACACAATTAAACAGAGATTAATCTTGCTATGATACTTTTTCTACTCTCTTTTTTTTTTAAAAAAAAAATTGAGAAGAAACACAAGGTGCATAAAGAGGTTGATTGTAACATTTCGTTCCACGTTAGTTACGTTGGAATTAAAGTTCCTGATTATGTGTGATTGTACAACCTTACAATTCCAAAAAAATGTAGTACTATCTTTGTCCCATTTTGTTTGTTGATTATTTCTTTTCTTTTGTTTCAATTGCCTATACCTTCAATGTGGACCTTCAAAAATAAGTATTTAATATGAATCGTAATTATTTGGTGACATACTCATCATATGAGGATATTTCTTGATCTATATATTGAGCTTAATTTAGTTATTACTATAAATATAGTGTTCAATCACTGTAATTTCATGAAATATGGCTATAATTCTCATGACATGTGGGGATAATTCTCCTACCGCTTGACAGGTTTTCATGAAATCACGTCTGACATGTGAAGGAAAATATTAATTGGGCATACATAGAATTGGCCATGTGAAAAGACGAAAAAACCCACTGTAAGTGAGGACAAGTTGGGTGTCATTGTGATATCTCAGTCAAACTTTACGTATTAGTGTTTGGGCTAAATTAGCTCAACATTCGGCAAATTAATTGTGTGCGGGCATGGTAGAAAAGAATAGAATTTTTTCTTTTCAGATTAACTCAAAATAGCTAATTTAATCAGGCAATTGTGATTCTCCGTTCGATTACCTAAACTAAGAGGATTTTTCTAAAAGTATCAATCAATAATAGACTGATGCTCTTCAATCAGAAAAGATAACAGAATATAAACAAGCTTGAATTTAATCAAAGGCAAGTTTATATACGATTACTCTTAAGATTTCGACAAGAATAAGACAGAAATATAGACACACTTGAATTGAATCGAGAGCGAGCCTATATGCGACTACTCTTTGGCAAGAAAAAGACAAAAATATATAAGATAATTTGAATTTAATCGAAAGTAGTCTTACATTCAAATAAGTCTTCAAACTTGTAAAATATTAAACTATAACTAAATTATTCTAAGTCCTAAACTACTCTAAATCTCTAAGCAACCATTTTGTATGGATTGTCAAATAATGAATTTTTGTCGGGGGTCTCTCTCTTCGATTGCCTCTTCTATTTATAGACGATGGGTCTGTCTTCAACTTGTATTCTTCACGTATAGTACTAAACGTGGTCGTTTCCAATCTAAACGATACCGTATAGTACTAAAATAATATTGTAATTAAACCCTTCGATTCTCTGTATCTTAAGCCTAATTACAATGTGTTTTGATTGAATCATACGCTGTTTAATGCCACGTATAATTTTCTTATTGGGTGGTATATTTTAAGATGTAAACAATTAGGAAATGGAAACATTTCTCCGTGAGTCTAATATTCTTGCACCTTTAGTCGAAAATATTGCACTCATGGAACTAAATTGCACCCGATTCAAGACAAGTGAGCAGTGTGATGTCAAGTCATACTTTATTTTTTTGAAAAATGTATCCGTTGCTACTTCAATCGCATAACTTGGCACCTTAGAGCATCCGCAATGGAAATAATCAAAATCAATAACCAAAATGTGCCACGTCAGCATTTTATTATCCATTTAGTTCATAATCAAACTTAACAACCTTTACCTCCACATTGGTTATTTTTGCATTCCTTTAAAAAAAAAACCCCACAGTACGCAATGCACCTATGTCCAATTGCAAACGAGTTCCAATCACGCACCCGACCATACCAAATTATTCGTCTCGATGAGATTCTAATGTGGGGTATTTTTTAGTTATTGAGTTTGGTTATGGGGTTTGGTTATTAAGTTTTGGTTATTGGTAAAAGTTGTTAAGTTTGGTTATGGAATGAGTGAAATTTGGTTATTTGCTAAAAGACTTGTAACTTTGCTTATTACAATGTGAGGTGTTTTTTTAGCATTGTTATTAAATTTGCTTATCAATATCAATTTGATTATTACAATGGGGATGCTCTTATATTACATTTTATTTCACTTTGAATAGAATCGATTACCCCCAATTAGGACAAATTAGACTCACAAAGCAATGTTCTCATTTTTCAATATGTAAAGTTTAGACTGGGGGTAAAACCTCAAACCTCACCATGGTTCCGCAATTCTTTGCCCCAACCTCCACTGAAATGCAATTCCGCCAACAAAAAAATAAAAATAAAGGACAAGAGATTGACAAAGTTGAGTTTTGGGTTAGGTTAACAGGTCTCCATAACGGTTTCGTCGTCATTTTCATAAATATATTATTTTTAAGTTTAAAAATTACAATTAAATACTTATTTTTTAAAAATTCTTAGCGGAACAGGACCTGAGAAAAAAAAGGGTTGAAGAATCTCAGGAAGTTTTTCCAGTCTCCCATGCATCTCCCCTCTAAGATTGACAGATCTGCAGTCTGCAGACAGAAATTCCCGGGAATTAGCCTTTGTACTTCGTCCAAACCACACAAGGGCAGTGTTTTTCTGGCCGAATCACTTTATATACCCCAGTACAAGTACCCCAAGACCAGAAAAAAGTCATTTTAAAGGAGTTTTTGAATAGTTAAAATGGACACAATAGTTCTTCCGTCCTAGTTTATTTCTACACAGAAAAATTTAATTTTAAACTTTTCCATGCAGATTTCTTTTTTGCAGCTTTTAATGCGCAAATGATACACAAACTTTCAGCTCTTCAATAACCAACAGAGCCTGAATCCCAACCTCTACACTGCATCACCAAACAGAGCCTGAATCTTCAAGTATCATCTTCTTGTTTCCACGAATAAGATGAAATTCAACCAGCTTAACAGAGTATGCAAGACCAAATTCCATCTTGTTAACCATACAGTATTGTAGTGAAGTATACTCTAATTCTAAGAAACGGTCGCCCCACCGGGAAGTTAAAGCCAATTTCAACTACACCAAATTCAACTTATTCAGTATATTGACAACCAATAGGAATACAATGTGGCTAATGCTACATAGCAACAGCAAACAAAGCAATAACGTGACTCTAATTGCAAGGTACAACTTCATCGATCTCACCACAAGCTCAAGCCCAATGAGATGTCCACAGAAAACTGGAATATTACTCCCATGCACTTCCGAAACACTTAACCATTCTATCTCTGAAATCTATACACACTACTGAGCGAAGAGTGGAGGAGAGCAACCAACCTATATAAACCGGTTAGACCAAGACTAGTTTAAGCTGATTTTTCTGTAGCTTCCCAAGCATCGCTGGGAGAATAAAGGTATCTTCTGGTGTCCCCATTGCATGCATGGTAAATATGCTTTGGATAGAAAAAAACATCAGGATGAGCTTTCTTATGGAGCAAGATTGTTCTGGTCGGAGTTGACATTGGTATTGGCTTGTGCTTTGTCCCCCGAGGCTTCCTCTTGCTGTTGGTTTTCGTTCTTCTTTGAATTGACAAAACGACCCCCACATCCTCTAGCTCTTTTCAGTGCATGCAAATGTCGAGATTCGTGCAAGTATGGCTGCACACATAGCTTGAAATGTCAGCCTATTTGCTGAAGTGAACGTGGGGCATTTGAGTCCAAACATGTGAGACATCCTCAAAGTTGAGAGATATAATCTAAAGGACATACTCGAGTTCTTTCAAACTAATTTACATGGAGAGATACAGCTATGACAAAATGTAGGCACACTGACAACATTGGATTGAACGTAGGACACAGCCAAATAATACTCCTTCCGTCCTACTTCGTTTGTCCATTTTAACAATCTGGACATCTCCTAAAAATAGTCTAGTAATTATAACAATAGAAGTCTTTTAGATGGTTTTAAAAACTTATGTCAACAAACAGGGGCAGAGCCAAAAGTCTGAGTCGGTGAGGTCAAAATTGTAACTGAAGTCATGCATGACATCTTTTCAAAGTTTCAGTCGAGAAAACAGTTCTTGAAGATGATAAACTTGGAATTTTATGTATTTGTGGTAAGATACGAATTTGATTTGCAAAAGATCAATCAACTATTCATATATTGAAAGTCATCCATGCACCATAGCATCAGTTAAAGTACCACTAAAGATGTTTATTCCAATATATATCATTCATCCATTGTTTTTCTTTCAATTGCAAAAGAGAGAGAGGGTTGGTGTAGTTGTGAAGCTAAACAAACCAAGACAAAAGTTTTTTAGTTTGATTGAGTGGTTTTAGTTTGATTGAGTGGTCAGGAAATTTTATTATTTCAGCCAAACACTGGTAGTACTATAACAAACGTTGTGGTCAATTTGCGAAATTATCTCAAACATTTGTGGGTAATGGGTATTTTAGAAGATTTGAACTTGTTTGACAATGAACACACATAGGTCGCGGATCAAAAAAACAAAAAAAAAACACACATAGGTCTGCCCACGTCTATAAGTACTAATTTAAATCTTTTGATTGGTGAACAAAGTTCAATTTCTTTCCACAAAAATATGTTATACAACAAAAGGGTATGACTGTTGAAAATTAAATGCAACTTTATAGGGAAAGGAGTAGTGCATAATACATCTTTTATGCATGCATTCCTAATTAAAGATGCAAAATGTCTCCATCAAAAAAAGCATACAAGCCACCATCAAGAAAAAAATATGAAAAAAATGCCACCATCGAGAAAAATATGAAAAAATACCAACATTGGAGAAAAAAAAAAGGGCCCTAATCTGCAAATTGAAATGACACACTCGGCAAGTATGTTTTCACATTTTCCATGCCAAAACTTGGAAGTGCATACTTTTTTTTTTCGTTGGTCATACACAAAATGTTGCGAGAAAAAAAAAACTACATAATATCGCTATCAAAAAACAAAAGAAAAAGATGAAAGATGGTGGAAGATGAAACATCACACATATCAAGTACTCCCTCCGTCCCCAATTAATTGTCCATCACGGGGAATCCAACTATTTAAGTAGACAATATTATTACACACTAAAAACATTTGTTTTCCAAAAATGCCCCTCAATTAAAATCTCGAGTTTGAAAAAATTAGTGCAATTAAATTCAAAAACTTGGCGGCAGAATTTGTGGTGAAAAATTGGCAAGAGCTGATCCTTCCAAAAAATTAGTGGCCGAATTGTTTGGAAGCAAATTTAAATTCAAAAGTTAAAAAGAGGCGGGTAATACTACTCCTATAATTACTCACAGCTTACCTCCTCTGTTTCCCTCTGTTTCCGTATCCTAGCCAAAACATGCACTTCCTTTCTTTTCTCCATTTTCATCTCCCAATCAAAGCATTTCCATCTTAATCTCTCCTTCCATATCTTCTTCCAAATCAAAAGAATTGCTATCCTTGTCTTTATCTTCCTCATCTCTTTCCCAAATTAAACCAGTGCCTACCCTTTTCAGATCCATCGTGAATTCTTCCAATGAAAATACCTCCGCTGGTTTTAGATCAAACAAAAATCTTACGGACGAACAACGCCAGAGAATATATGAAAATTTGTTGATGCAAAGTCAAGGTGGAAAACTAAAGAAGGGTTGTATAACCTCTCTTGCTAAATTGTTCTCTGTCAATGTAAGAACAATTCGTCGGATTTGGCAAAGAGGAAAAGCTTGCATCGCCAATGGCTTGGCTGTCAATGTATCCAACAAGAGATCAAGAGCAGTAGGGCGCAAGCGAGTTGAAGATATCAACAAAATTTCTACAATTCCTTTCAAACGTCGGTCTAATATACGCTCATTTTCGAGTGCCTTGACTGTCCCGAAGTCAGTATTGCATAGGAGAATAAAAGAAGGTTTGGTCAGGCCACACTCAAATGCATTAAAGCCACATCTATCCGAAGAAGCTATGAGATCAAGGCTCCAATTCTGTGTTTCCATGCTAGAGCCAACAACTCTTCAAAGCCAGCCAAGGTTCAAAAGTATGTACAATTATGTCCATATCGATGAGAAATGGTTTTACATGTCTAAAGAATCGCACAAGTACTATTTACTCCCGGAAGAATCTGAACCATATCGTACTTGTAAAAGCAAACGATTCATCACGAAAGTTATGTTCCTCGCAGCCGTAGCTCGGCCAAGGTTTGATGCCGCTGGAAATGAGGAGTTTTCGGGTAAGATAGGAATTTTTCCGTTCACGTTCAAGGAACCGGCAAAGCGAAGCAGTAAAAATCGACCGGCTGGTACAATGGAGACTAAGGCGATTGTATCAGTAACCAAAGACATCTATCGTTCGTGTTTGATTGAGAAAGTTCTCCCAGCTATTCGATCTAAATGGTCGCGTTCTAGTGCAACGGAACCCATCTACCTTCAACAAGATAATGCAAAACCTCACATTAGTCCATTGGATGCTGATTTTGTACAAGCTGCAAGTAAGGACGGGTTCAGTATGCGCTTATCGTTTCAACCACCTCAAAGTCCTGATATGAATGTTTTAGACCTTGGATATTTTAGGGCAATACAATCTCTTCAACATCAAGAGGCACCGAGAACTATTGATGAGCTTGTTCGTGCCGTGGAGAAGTCATTCGAAGAAATGTCATCGGATAATCTCAACCGTGTGTTTTTATCATTGCAAGCTTGCATGATTGAAGTGATGAAGGTTAATGGAGGCAACAATTACAAGTTGCCACACATAGGAAAAGGCCAAATGTTGCGGGAAGGTTCCATTGTTTCTAGCCTAGAATGTGAGCCTCATATTCTACAAAATGCCTTGGTTCATTTACGACAGTGAACCAATTAGTTACATCAAGGTGAGTTTCTTCATTTTTTTTGCTAGACTCATCAAGGTGAGCCGTTTTTTTTTTTTTTTAAATTCAACCAGGTTCTATTCTTTTTCTTTGTTTCTTTTTTTATGCTTAGAGTTGGAAAAACATCCCACTTATGAATTGTTTATCTCTCTCTCTCTCTCTGTCACAGGTAACAAGGCTGCTTAAATTTTGTATTTTTGCAAAGTGGTTCAGTCAGCTAAGAAGTTTTTGATGGCACTCTTCAAGTCAAGTTTGAAATTGTTGAATAGAGAGAAGGCTATATGCAGCACTGTCTTTTTGTGAATCTGTAAATATTTGTATGGGTGTTCAAATGAAGGGGAAAAAAAAACAAAGGAGAAGTGAAAATAGGCGTTCATAGTCAATCAACTCTGTAAAATGTATTTTGCCTTTTGGAAATGAAAAAAAACAGTTGGAAATCTGTGTTGTTTTGTTTGACTTTAAGCATTTAAATGTGAATTTTTTAGAATGTACGTACTGCTAGTTCAGTTTTCAAAAGAAGGGCAAAAAAGGAATTTTGGCAGGTTTTACCCATCCATTTTTGGGAAGTGGACAATTAATTTGGGACAACCCAAAATGGAAAGGTGGACAATTAATTAGGGACGGAGAGAGTATAAAATACACATCTGCCGATACTCGTTATGCTTTTCATTGGTCATCAATTTGATCCTTTTCAGAAACATTTCGACACAAAGCAGAGGAGTTCGCACACCTTTCCTTTGTTTTTGGGTAGGTAAACACTTATAATTACACACTTGCAGCTCAAAACATACCTGAAGGCAACACTAACTCAAAAGGGGGAAGCACGTGCCTAGACTACTTCAACGAACTTATCAAACCACCAATGGTTATCTGAACATTGCCCTTGACAGATGATGAACATTGTCCTATTAAGAGATATATAACCTCAGGAGTGTTGCTACTAAGCTGCAAATGTTGCAATAGCAATTCATACACTGGCACTGTCAGGATTACCCATCACTCATTCACTTCAATTTGACCTCTAGAAATAAGATAAAAAAGATAATAACTCAACTAAATAACCAACTGTGGACATCTCCAAGTCATTAGATTATGTTTTTGTTGTGTCTAACAAAATTGCTCTCCTTATGGTGAGTTAAGAAGCACGGATATGGACACCGGACACGGATACGACATGATACAGATACACACGGACATGTTATTTCTCGAAACAGAAGATAACAAAGCTCAAAAATGTTTTTCCAATCATCTAGGTATCCTAGGTGCTAAGTTTTTATTTTAATTTTATGCTGAACTGAAGGATGGGGATCAAACATCAGTTTTCCATGGCTACAGAATCAGCAAATAAGCCATAGTTAGGAGCAATGACAGGAAAACAAAAAAGAAAAGAAAGAACCGGTAAAAATATGCCATCAAATCTAGGAAGCAAAATATAAAGCAAATGAAGCTGAACAAATAAGGGAGGCAAAAATATTAAGCGGATGACACACCTTCCTAGACTTCGCCATTTTTTTCTCCAGTTCAGCTTTCGCGCGAGATTGCCGACGCCGTAAGATACCATGATACTGTTTTGCATTTACAAACACAGGTTCCTCAACAGCATCAGAAGGCAAAGGAACACCAGCTTGCTGGATGCCCATCAACTGAAGGTGGACCTGAAACAACTCATTGTCTACTTATGACAAGATTTAAATAAATGAGTGCATTCTGAGTGACAATTCCAACTGTCATATAGACTATTTCCTCTGTTCAATTTTGTCTCTTCATTTTCTAGATCCATGCCTTAAATCGGATCACCACGTACTTTCGTTTACATTTTTTCCACAAAAATTTTCTCACTCAAAAGATCTCAATTAGCTCTTTTGATTGGTGGAAAAAAATTCCGGAAAAGATTATTCGCAACAATACAATATTATCGAGTTAAGGCAGGGATCCTGAAAATGGAAAAACCAAATGGAAGAGGGGTAGGAGTATATGTGGGAATATACAACTAGACGACAAGAAAGCAGCATACCATGGGCTGTGCGGTATAAGACTGTGCAGGATACGGCTGTGCATCATAGGGAGCAAAGATGCTTCTGTAATAAGGGTCCGGATAGGGGTAAGCTGCTTGCCCCTAAGACACAACCCTTCAATTAGATCATCCAAAAAAGTACAAAAATAATATTTCAACTTCAATCTCACGCCAGATAAGTGTCCAAGTAATCTAAGTAGATAAGACCCAGAATATCTCTGGTAGCTAGTTCATCAATAGATTAGAACTATTTCCTCAAAAAATAAAATCTTTCGATAAGCAGTATGAACAAGATTAGTGTCTAATACAACCATTTATGCTACCTAAAAAGAATTGTTTTCAAAGCAGTAACTGGCATAATGCTCTAGATGGAGAAAACCTAAACATCCAATCTCCTTTAAAGTGTTCACAACTCTCTCACATCAGCCAATGATTACAACTTCTAAGTCAAGAAACAATCACTTTATATACCAAAAACATGTCTTTTGAGAAGATATTGCCACTGCACAATAGTTATGGTGGAGAGCAATTTGTGGCAAGGGTAATTTTACCCACATTTGGTGAGGTATGTTGTGGGTTTCGATTTGGTAATCAGAACAGCTTATGTTGTATGAATTGATTTGTTTGGAGATCACATAAAAATTCAGGGAGTGGGAACAGGAGCAGGAGTGAGGGCGGGGGAGCGGATGATCATAGAAGTGTGAGAGCGCCGTCGGGAGCGTTTAGGAAAAATTATTAAAACCATAAATATTTTTATGTTTTTTAATCTAGTTAAATGTTATAAAGAAAATATTATTCTACCATTTAAATTGCAAGACATAAAAATATTTATAAATATAATATGTGATTCTAGCTGTTCTCCGTATCTTAGTTGCACGAAGTAGGATCGGAGGCGGAAGATTACAGGAGCTCCTCTTTTGGGATGGGGAGCGTTTAGGAATAATACATGAAAATATGTAATGCAAGTAAACATTATTATGCGTCATTCATGTCAATTGCAAAGATTGTCTTAGTGCCTAAATAATTATAGTTATATTACGTAATTGAGTAAATTTAAGTTAATATTTTTCTAATATCTTATCATTACTTTGTCTTTTCTATTGCTTGGTATCTTTTATTTTTTTTCTTTTTGGATTTATAGGCCTAAGAGGTTCTATCCTAGTTGGGAGCGGGTTCCTTTATCAATGGGAGCGAGGTTTCCTAGGAAAGTCTGACTTGGGAGCGAGGACGCGAGGTGGATTCGCCACCCACATAGGAAGTTCCTGCAATTAAGGTTTAGAACTAGATGGAGCGAATTTCGGTTTTTTGATCGAGTACTTACCGACATCCAGATGAATTTTTGCAAGGTCTCCCAAATCAATCCATCCAAAATAAGTTCTGATTATTGAATTAGAGCATGCAACATACCTCACCGAATGTGGGTAAAGTTACCCTCACTTGAGCGTAAACCATAGTTGTCACGGGCGAAAAGCGCACCGAGGCGCAAAGTCCTGTTGGGCCTGAGGCGAGAAGCGCCTTTTTGAAGCGAGGCGCACCTATGCGGAAAAAAATAGGAAAAATAGCACACACTAATATTTCAAGTAATAATACACTCTTTGAATTTAAAGAACATATTTTTTTTATATAAAGCTACAAACATTAAAGAAATTATTTTCAGAAAATTCGAACTTGTTTCTATATATTTAGATTAATTACTTTTGAAAATAATTACTCCTATTTCTGAAAATAATTAAACAAACAAGTTCAATTTAAACAAACGAGATCAACTTGTTTTCAGTGTGTTGTGTTATGTGAGAGTAACAGTATATACATATGGGGAGGGGGAGAGAGAGAGAGAGAAAGAAGGGAGAAGAGAGTGGTGAGAGACTGAGAGAGCTGTTGATTCATGAGAGAGAAGGAGAGAGAGTGTCGTTGGAGAGACTAGAGAGAGTGTTGATGGAGAGAACTGTTGATTCAGAGAGAGAGGGAGAGAGAGTCGATGGAGAGAGTGCCTCTGTTGATCGATCGATTGAAAGTGAGAGACCCAAAGAAATTGATCACCTGCTGCTGTTGTTCGATATAGAGAGAGAGAGACCTAGAGAAGTTGATCAGTTCACTGCTCCTTTGAACAACTGACGTATATGTTGAACCTAAATCTTGGATCCAACGGTTGTGAATCAAAGTTAAAAGAAAAGCGCTTTTTTCTCGCCTCTCGCCTGGTCGCTTTTTCTCGCTTCGTGCGCCTACCCTGCGCCTTGTTCAAGTTGCCTCGCCTGGGGCTAGGCAAGGCGCTTAGGGTGCGCCTCGCCTCGCCTGGGGCCTAGGCGCGCTTTTGACAACTATGGCGTAAACAAAATTGCTCTCCTTATGGTGACTTAAGAAGCACAAATATGGACACCGGACAAGGATACAACATGTATGGATACACATGGAAATGTTATTTCTCTACAAAATTTAAGAGATACAGGTAACATTGGTGATGCGTTTAGTTACATGTATGTATTATACATAGATATAGTCTTGGTATTTGATCATCATAAGTTAACATCCAAAGTAATGGATAAGATGTACAATATGTTATGAACTTGGACTGACAGGCTTAGCAGAAAAGAAATTTGGACTTACTCGGACTCAATAAATCCTTAAAATACGGCATGGGCACGGTTAGGAATCCTTAAATAAATTCACCATATATTCTGAGTTAATTTTAACTTTTTAAGTATGATCACTCGGAACAATTATTATATTCTCAAATTTGTACATAATAGTGGATATGTCAAATGTCAACATTTTTCATAATAAGAGATTCAGATGTTAGCAAGTGTGCAAGCGTAGATCACATTTATTTCTTCGTTATAGACACCACACCAGAGTCGGACAAGTTGCAAAAAGAACGTCGGACACATGTCCAAATTAAGATTGTCACTCTCATAATTGACACACACAAAAAAGAGTATCGAACAAGTGACCTTTTAAGTGTCCGTGCTTGACCATAGTCAAATCAGGAATCGATATTACCATTTTCTAACTCGTGAACCAAATTGAATAATAAATACCACGGATTAAGTTATAATTCTATAAATGTAAGAAGAACTTAGAGATATCAAAATGAAGAACAAGAAAAAAAATTCAGGTTAGACACTTGTCTCTGTACAAAAGATGGGGTCCAATCCTCAATGTGATCTAAGATTGCAGATACAAAATTAACAATTCAAACTACCACATTAAGAAAAATAAACACATGCATTCATAAAGGATAGTAGAATAGGACAATAGGTACCTTCACAACTTCATGAGTTTACACAATAAAAACTTTGTTTGGTTGTCAATTTTGAGATAAAAAAATTCTATAGGTTTGCTTCTTCTTTTTTTCCCGTCTTCAGTCAATTTTTTTGACATTTAACAAACTCTTTTACTTTTTGAATAGATATACATTATATAAATCCAAAAACAAAAAAAATAAGTAAAAAAATTGATAAAAATTGACTGAAGACGAAAAAACACGGATGACGAAACAGTCAAATTTTGGAGAGAATATTTCTGAGAGTATAACCAAACAAGGTGTTTCAACTCTTTACCAACAATAAAGTGCATGCATACCATATATTGTAAAGAGCTATAAGAACAAGCCTGCATTTGTGACAGAGACTATTCAGAACCAAAAGTTAAAAGACAATAATTACATAAAAAGAAAAATTCTTTATGTCTTCAGCCCTCATCCTTCAATCTTTATGTAATCATGATGCTCCCCTCAAACGACTAACAATACCCAAAATCACAGCACAGTCTGAATCACCTAACTTGATGACTTCGAAGTATATATTTTGCAAGTGAAACATGTATATAAACACGAAACAATATTTGTTGTATTGAACCATCTCCTCCGATACATATTGTGAATTATGGCCTTGTTCGTTTGAGGGTCTCAAAACCCTGGGCACAGTCTCCAATAAATTTTCTCTATCTATCTCCACTCATTGCTCTCAAAAACCCCACACGAACAAGGTCTACATGATTCTTCTATGGTTCTTGTTTCCATCAATTCACCACAAAGGTTTGCATCGATGGCTTGGTAACGAATTGAATCGTTGTTAGGTATCATGACTCATACGATTCTGATAACATAGATAGAGACCACTTAAAAAACGTAATCTAGGGCTTTTTTGAAGACTGCACTTTGGATTAGGCCAAGAGCTAATAGATGAAGCCCTTAGCACCAAAAAGGTCCATTTTATGCAATAATAAGAAATTTAACCGTAGAATCACCTTAATGAAATTAAATTGGTCTTTGCAACGCCATATAGGTATTGACAGAGATTCCACTTGATAAACACTGAAATGGAGTGGACATAAATAATACATCTCATTTTCTACGACGGGAACGAAAGGGAGATATCCTGCAACTCTAGCAATCCATTGTTCATGAATCTAGCCAGGTGCAGTATTTTATTTTTACTTGGCCATAGTTAAGTCAAGTTACAAATGCATCAAGTCAGTAGCATTGCACAAAGGGGGCCTTCCCCATGGTTGAACAGCTTCTATATCTACACTCTACAGTTCACTCACCAGAAATCAAACCAGGACAAGATTTATGGGTCATCATTCACCCCTTTCCGACCACCTCAACTAGATTCTTCTCTTCGACCACATCCTTGTGACGCTTACCAATTGCGAATATTGTAACCCTCTCTCTCGGTTGGGGTACATCAGTGGAGACTTTAGGGTTGATATTACATTCTCCAGTTTTGGCTATGGAGATCTTTGATGTCTCCTATTCAATTCTCTCCTATGGCTTCAGTTTTGGCTTGGTGTCATGGTCTGTAGCTTTTATGTTGGGCTTCTTGAGTAAGGTGAAACATGGTCTTTTCATCCAGAACAAGAAAAAAAAAACATGGTTCTTGCAGATTGGAGTGAATTGTGGAGCTAAAGTTGGAAGTGAGGGTAATTTTGCAGAAGAAAAAGCTGGCAGTCAATAATGCCGACTCAACTCTTGGTTGGCGTTGCAAAGTCTCACACATGACACAGGGTTTTATATCACGGTATCGGGAAACGTAACGGCACCATATATCGGACCATATCGGTTCGTATCGGCGGATACGCAAGCAAATAACAGTATCGGAAGTCCAAAATCCCGTTACGTAACGGCCGACACGATACGTAACGGCCTTTATTTAACTCCACAACTGTGAAGCCTATCCAACAAACTTAGAAAATCGGAAATCATGTCAGCAACTAATGAATTGGAAAATTGGTCTGGAATCAGCATCAGAACAACAAGTGCAGCATGCAAAACACAAATAGAAACCCTAAGTTCAAAATATATACTTGTAGGATATCCGTATTTAAGCTATTGAACCTAGAAATTCTAGAAACAAAAGTTCATCCTAATTGGTTGGACAACGGGTTAAAAATCATACATAATTCCTAGGACTTCCGAAATAGTAAGATAACAATTAGAGTTGAACTTAAAATAGTACCATTGCGTTCCCAGGCCCTATTAAAGAAGGTGTTGCATATTGAATGCTTGGCGTTGTAATTCCAGGATGAGGCATCCCTGTTGCTGGAGATGCCGAATGGGCTTGATCTTGTGGGTGATTTTGCTGCTCGTCAGCTTCACTATTATCTGGAGAACCATTAAGGCCACCATATAAATATAAAAAGGAAAATTTTAATTTTAATACTCAATTGCAAGCAAGTAAAAAAGATGCAAAGATTAGGAAGAAAAGGTGGCACCCCCAGAAAATGTCAACTGACAAAAGAGAGTCAATTTGGTAAAATGACCAGGTCAGTCTACCATCATAAACAAACTGAGGGTTTAGTGCTTATTTATCACAATATATGACCCAAAGATGGCCAACTCGATGGAACAAGCTTTATTTTAAATAATAAGACATCCAGACCCAACACGATAATATTACAGTCTGTAGATAAGAACCAAAAAACAAAAGAAAACCCCCGAACCCACTCAAAGTGTGGAGGCAAAAGCTGAAAAGCCGGCTAACATTAATCAACTTTACATTGGATTGTTGAGTCAAAGGTATTAAAACTTCATGACACATTGAAATGTCAAAGTAGAAATGATTCAATTTCTAATGCCAAAACCTCAGAGTCTAAAGTGCTGCCAAAGCCCTTGCTAGAAGGGTTGGGGTTGAGGTTTCAATTCTTGATAATTGATGTAGGCTCCAAAAAGTCAAGCTCCCTTTTTGTTGGCAAATCCATTGAAAATTCACACATTCCATTTCCATCCCAGTTTATCAAGTTGTAATTCTTTTTTCCTTATCTTCTTCACTGAGTCTGTATAGGTTAAAGCGGAAAGGCATCATTCTTAAGGAAACCAGATCTCAATCACACATCATGCCTCCTCTATTGATCCGAAACCAATGGAGCGATGTATAAATAGATTGAGCAAATTCTGAATGGATCGAGCGGATTCTGAAATCAGTCGAGCAGGACCTTACACTTGGACTCTAAATATATGCGATCTTCATTTTGCGTACCGAATTGAGCACCGCACAAACTCCTTAGGCTGCATTCTTCTGAGATTGGAACCTGGAGGGCTTGTTCGTATGAATCTTGGAGTCTATCTATCTATGGATCTTTGTTCATTTATATGCTTCTCCAATAGGTTTCTTACAGTCTGCACCAATCAAGAGGTTAAGTACTTAGGTGGATTTCCAGTAGGCAACTGGAAGGCTTGAATATCCAAGGCAGCCGCAATCAAGCACAAGGTGTGATGAGCGTCGATTTGGCAAGTAGATATTGGGTCAACTGGTGAGGCGTCACAATCAATGTTCTAAAAGTCGCTAGGCGCTAGTTGGGCGGTCAGCCACCTCGGAGCGATTAATCGGTGCATGTTAATTAGTAATCGGCAATTAATTGTTAGTCGGACCTAATAGGATAGGCCCTGCCAGCGATTAATCGCCAATTAATCACTGATTAATTCCTTGTTTTAGAACACTGGTCACAAATGAAGGCTAAGGTCACTCATAAGCACACAATGATTTCAGTCCATTTCAGGGCTTTCCACATATATCCTTATGCTCATCGTATTAAATTGCATCCTATTTCTTGCTTGATATTGCTTGTCAGTTTAGAGAGGTAGGAATTTCACTTGACAACCAGGGTGAACCAATTTACTAATAAAAATCCAGTGTACATCAACTTTGACCATAAAGGAAGTGTAAAGTTTCTAGTTTTGGCCAGGGCAGACCAAGTAGTGGAGCCAAAGCTATGCTCATAAGTCTACACTTTCATACCAAAGCACCAACAAATTTGTCTACACAGAAGTCCTGGTCAAAATCTTATGGTAAAACAACAAAATAAATGTATAGCTAAAGCAAACAAGTGAATAAAAATCACCTACTAATGTTGAATTGACATTTCCATGTATTTTAAATGCAGGTTTTCTTCCAGGTAACAAATTACTGGACACTCAATTCTTCGTAAACAGCTATCAAGGAAAAGCATTGTCTAAATTTAACGGTAGAACAACTCTTATGCTTGGGTTCAAAAGCTTCAAGATTAAGCAGTGAACGTGTAGAATCGATCGGTAATATTTTGATTGTGGTATGAACGAGGTAGGGAGTGGTGTCAAAGGCGGTGTACTTCCTTCAAAAAAGCTTGATATATAGCTTTAGGGGCTTAGAGATTTAGGTGTCTGAGTTGTCAAAGGAGGCAGCATGGGCAAGATGGGTGTGAAAGGGGCACTCTGGTGTTCAAAACTTCAAATATTTGACCTCCATGAAGCCTTTTTCTGCTTGGTACTCCATATAACAAGGAGGCTCAGAGAATATTGCACAAAAATAATTGGACCTTTAAAATGGAAACCGGTGAAGCTGGAGGTGGCACAATATTTCCTGTCTATGGGCACACCCAATGAGGTGTGGATACAGCCCCTAAATTTTCCTATTCAACTCTTAAATAAGAATCTGCATAGAAAATTCGGAATTCCATTTGGGGTTTAAGCTATAGTTGATTGAGCTATGGCTACTTTCTCAAAGGTCTGGTCAGCCAAAATATGTCCACCAGTATTGAATATCAGTTATGAGTAAAACAAATTTCCAACCAATGAGTTGTTGAGGCTGGCTCGAGGGCCTTCCGTCAAGTGGCAACAGAGGTTTGTGGAGGCAAGCTTGCAGCATAGATCAGAGAAGATGGACTCGTCTGAGTTGACATGTGGTGCACCTGGTTCTAAGGGTGCTAAAGTTCCATGTAGCAACATTCTGACATTTATGAGGCTACTGGGCAGCACAAGAGGAGATCTTGAGAGCACAATGCCTTCCTAGTTTTTTAGCGTAACATATATGTTAAGGACCCAAAGGATCTTAGCTATGAGGCATCGATGCACCAAGGAGTTGTCATATCCATCTCAGACACGCCAGGACACACCAAATAAGCACATGACACACCAAGTGGCGCGTCCATTAAATTTTAATATTTGCCATGGTCCATTAAATAAGCATGAGACACACACAAAGTGTTGGCTTTTAAAATTTTTAAATGCTTTTCCAGGACTAAATATTTATATCTAAAAAAATAATTGGCCAAAAGTGTAACATAAAACATGTGTACGTAATAGGCTTACACCATTGGTCAATAACAAAGTTGATCTGAGCCCTAACCTAAATTTAGTGTCTATAACATAAATATGCATAACTAAACAAACAATTGTGTCCTCCCCCGTGCCCATGTCCCCATTTTTTGAGAATTGTCGTGTCCTTGTCCCATGTTATCTGTGTATGTGTATTTGCCCATGTCCGTGCTACATAGGACCTTAGCCTCTCCAAAAGCCAACACAATTAATAGAACTGGGTTTCTACAGAGACAAGGAAGACACCATCCTAGGTGCACAAGAGGAAGTACAAGGATGTTCAGGAAAGAAGCAACTCGAATGAAAATTCAACCAGTTCAGGTGTGCTTCCTAAAATTAACATAATCTAAATTAAGTATTTGCAAAAAGATTGGCTAAGAAGCAAGGTATCACGTCCGTCACTCTTCAGATGCTCCTAAGAATGTCTTGGTTAAAATATTAAGTTATCCTAACCTTGGAAACAAACCTTGCATTCACAGGCAAATAATTTATCATAACAGACTAAGAGGCACCAACATGCAGCCACCAAGGCTCCCGTACCTGTGTCCGTGTCCCAGATCTGGGGCACAGACATGCCCGGACAGGCCCAGTGTTCTAAAACAAGGAATTAATCGGTGATTAGTTGGCGATTAATCGCTGACGGGGCCTATCTGATTTGGTCCGACTAACCATTAATCGCCGATTACTACTGAATATGCACCGATTAATTACCCGATTAATCCGATTAATAGCTCGAAGGTGGCCGACCGCCCGACTAGCGCCTAGCGACTTTTAGAACATTGGACAGGCCTTCAACCCTCAACCCTGTCCGACACAAAGTTCACCGTAACTGATTATTATATCATTTTTTCTTTTCAAGACATGGGAGGGACATACCGGCGACACTTCTCAGACACGAAGAATGTGAAGGAGGAAGGGGGGGATATAGAAAGAGAAGGGTAGCAACCATTTACATCGTCCCAAGGACCGTTGGCTGTAGCTGCTGCAGCTCTTCATTGTCTCCAACACTCAAAGCAGCAAAAATGTTGCTGCTGTTGATATCTGTCGATGTGGTCAGACTAGGTTTTAGAGTTTCATGCTTTATTCGAGGGCTTGGTCCATCCATCATGGAAACCCCAACTTGCTTTATTCTCCTTTTTTTTTTTACTTGGGTCATTTAAGTGGGCTTGGGCCATTAAATCTAAGCCTGTATTGCATCCTTGCTGTTTAGCAGCCCTTCTGAACAAAGCTTACTTGAAGGCTTTGCATTTTGCTAATGGGGCATAAAGACACTTCACTTATTAATGGGCCGTAAAGACATGTGCTTATCCTTTACTATTTAGTAATATTTGTTATGTGTATTGAGATGAATAAAATTAATTATAATCTATATCTCTAAAAAATATAAACCAGTATATATGTTCAGCGAATCCCCAAAATATTTGTGTCCTAATTTCTGGAGAAATGGCGTGTCTGTGCTTCTGTACTGCGTCCTGTGTGCGTATCCGTGCTTCTTAGATAACAGCAAATGGAAAAAAAAATTGAATGCAGTCTTTTGATAAATGTTGGGCGTGTAATAAGAGCTCCAATTGTTTGATTTCAAACTTCTTCCAATCGCCAGCATGATAGTTATGTATCCTACAAGTGAAATCTATGTTATTAAGTCGCTGAAAGAAGCAACACAACATATATAGAAGCTTTCCATCAGCCCATGGATGTTTACGATAATCTGATCCAACAAACGATCTTTACCATATACCGTGATAAAGGTGCTTACATGTACAAATTCATGATATAACTAGCCAATCTATAACACGGTACCATTATAATATCATCCTGATAAAATCATTTAGATTACTAGTTTTTGCTCGAGTAATTAAACAGTAATTTTTTGTGAATTTGGCTAGAGTAGATAGTCATTACTGTTCAAGCCCCACTTAAATCTCTTAATATTCAAATCACCACCTCAAAGATGAAACTTTACCGACCACCTAATCACATTTCATATTTATAATCTGCACTGCAAGACTATGCACAAGGAGCAAAACATCTCATTGCTGCCACAGCTAAAATAAAAGGTTTATCCATTATGGAAAATAGATTCTACGCAAGGTTTCTGCCATTCCCCAGAGAGAAAAGAATGGCAAATGCAGCAGGTGACACGAAAGGGAAAAGAAAACAATGGCCTAAACTTCTAAGTTTTGGACTGTGTTGAACCCTATTAGGCTATCACAACTTATGCTACTAATGCCAAGTCTTCCAGACCCTTACCATCAGTAAATCATAGAGATTTTGCCATGGTCAAACCAAAGAACCAAAAGAGAGAATACATAAACAACGATAACCTAAGAGACTTTTTATCAAACGTTCAGGGATCAGTACCGGAGGGATCATCAACAGAAGAAGTCATGTTGTATGACCCAACCCACCCAAATGCCAAACTCGGATCTGGCAGCAAAACAGCATATTCCACGTCAGTACATACAAAAGCATCATATTAGATTACTACTTAGTACTTTCATAGTCACATAACATGCTTTTAAACTAGCATACCAAACATGCTTTACTGCAACAACAAAGTGGAACTTTCTACTTTTAACTAGAGAAACAGAATCAGAAGGTAAAAATATCGAAACTACAAGAAATCACAACATGATAACTGGACTAGTATTCAGGACCAGGTTGCAGAACCATCAAACAAAACCAAAAAAGATGAAGTAATTGAAAGAATGGAAGACAACTTTTAAGCACCAAACAATTTGTATAATAACCCTGCTTGAAAGTTATCATTACCGGAAAACGGAAAAAGGAACACTTAGAATCTTTGGTATACACCAATATCTTTGGAGGCCTTTTTGAGGGTAAGCCCTTGGTCTTCCTCCCTCCTCTCAAAAGCAGGACCTTTGATTTTCAGTGGTTGTCTGCTATCCCAAAAAGTGTATTATTTAGCCCACAAAGACCCAAGAATCGAGGGTAAGCCCTCAGTCTTCCTCTCTCCTCACAAAAGCAGGACCTTTGATTTTTGGTGGTTGTCTGCTATCCCAAAAAGTGTATTATTTAGCCCACAAAGACCCAAGAATCCATGTTTAGATCACATATATCCCCTTTCTTTGACTTTAATGTGACCGTTGAAATCACATACTATCAGTGTCTGTGCCTTTAACTGGACTCAGTAAAAATCTATCAAGCTGCCCCTTTTGAAAACAAACTAACTTTAGCCCTGTTTTGCATAACCCCAATCTTTCAGCTTTCTTAACCTTTTACCCACCAAAGATCCACTTCCAGGGTTTCTTAGGTTAAGTTTCTAAAGCTGTCCTAATAAGTAAGTTTCTCAGCCAAATAAATCAAGATATGTCACCACTACATGTCAAAATCAGAACTTCTCGGTCTCACAAAACAAAGCTGCTCATACCCATAACACTCAGTCACTCACTTTCTAACTTTTCAAATTTGATAATGTCTCTCTAATTGGGGGAATTTTTTTTGGATGCAACAGTTATTTGTAATGCCTTGTCACATGAGGTGGGTCCCATGTATGTTTAGGTCCCACCCCATGTGAGAGGGGCATTGCAAATAACCGTCATATTGAAATTTTTCTCCTAATTTGGAGCCAACAAACCTTCTTTCTTTCAAGCAATGTTGGCTAAAGTCTGAACCCTATTTTGGGTCAATTAGCTCAGCGCATAGAGTGTCATGTAATCATTACTCCACAAACTTGGATCGAATCCTTCCCCAACATTGAAGCCAATGTTTTGAAAGGCTCTAGGCACACAAAGACGACATGGTCTTCTAGCGAGGCGCACTCTTCCTTAGACCGAGGAGGAACTTGTAGGAAATAACTAGAATTGTCATACATGCCACATTTTCAACATATGCAACTACTTATTTAGTTCCCAATTCGTATACATTACATTTCAAATGTCAATTCACCAAATACTAACAAAAAGCATACATCCATGACAAACTCAAAAGGAGAAAAGTAAAGCACGATGAGAAGGAAAAAAAGAAGAAAAAGACTGATGGTCTGGAAATTGAGTAACAAACTCAGAGAAAAAACAGACTACACTAAGGAGGAGGAAGAGGCTAACCTCCAGAGTCCACCAACTGTGCCTTGACTCAAGGTGATCGAGGCACAACCAATAGCATTTTGTTTAGTTCAGCCGGGGCTAACAATTTGATCCCTTTTACTTTGAACGGTTTTATCCTACTGGATTGCCCTACCTCAAAATGCTTGCCAAACAAAGGTTGTTATGACATCTGATCACAAATCTACGAAAAATCATGGAGGCGCACGCCTCATGCGCCTCGGCGGGAGGCACATGCCTTATGAGCCTTAGTTGTGCTCCACAAAATGAGCCTCGCCACAATATTCCCTACACTCCTTGGGGAGAGAAACTAAGAATCAAGATAGGTCCAGTCTAGGGGAGAACCTGCCAACTCATCAAATGATGTCTTCTTCCTTCATCCCAATCTTCAAACAAAAATAATTCCTCACCATTTTCTGTGTTTCAGTCGCAAACCCTCAAAGGAACCTAAAAACATTATAATTTGGAATACTGCACAAAAGATACAAAACTAAGGAGTATGTTCCTCCTCTTGAGTCTTAAACCTCTCTTCCATCCCTTCAGCCTTTTTGTCCAATACTAGAACCCAAGAAGAATTGGTCCCAGAATTATACCCGAAAGGATAATCTATCAAGAAGACAATAGCGACCAAAATGAGTGGAAAATCGATCGCCTGCCTTAACATTTAAACTATTTCCTGCTCCACCATACCATGACAAACATATCAAGACAAGAAATTCATCTCCTCCATCCCTCCCTATATCCCTTCCTCAGCATCTCAATATCCAAACAACTCCAATCAACAAGGTCCTAGGCTTCCTCAAAATCCACTATGAATATCACACCCTCCTTATTTGCCCTATATTCCTCAACTACCTTGTTTCCAATCAATAACATCCAAAATCTGAGGAGCATTGGGGCGGAGCGAGAATTTTAAGCTAGTGGGGTCAAAACCATATAGAAGTTTTCTTTTCAGTTGATAATCGAAAGAAAAAAATCTGATTAAACAATAAGTATACTGACTACATAAAATGATTAAGTGATAACTGACCCAGATGACTTTTCATATTTCGAAAGTACGTATGATAGCCTCATTTATAAGTTATTAAAGATATCTTATTGTGAGATTTCGAAGACACTGCCATCAAGTGACCCACTTGGCCACTGGTACGAGGCTCCACAAATGTCCATTGAGCTAATAATACAGGATTGCCCAACACAGCACTTAATCTCTTAGGAATCCCTTTCCCAATAGAATGATGTACCTAATAAAAAATATATATGTAAATACGCAAGTAACTAATGGGCCTAAAATCACAAATCTGTAAAGAATTCTCCTTCTTAGGAATAAAACAAATAAAGGAAGCATTGCTACACACAAACACAACTCCATTTTCGAAGAACGCAGAAAAATGTTCTGTTCAAATCTCTTTCCAACCACCTAACACCCTTGACAAACAGTGATAGTTTGCTTGTTAAAACTTGGGGATCTGTGGTATACCTTGTTCCAATTCGAATTAGTAGCAAGTTACTAACGTTTATGTCACATAATGGAGCTTGGTGGCGTATTGGTTACTTTCAAATGCATGTAAGGGCATTTTTTTGATAAGTAATGCATGTAAGGGTATTTATGTTATTTTCATTTAGCCTAAGCACATAACATATCGTAAAATAGGGCTAGACTATTAACTTGAGGTGTGTATATAAATTGTTTAGAATCTAGAGTTACAGTCTAAAATTGGGTTGCACATAATAATATTGGAAAGGTGTTTTAGAAAGTTCTAGAGGATTCCAGAAGATCTAGAACAGTCAACTGATGCAGGATTAACTTGATTTTTTTTTTTTGTTCGGATGATCTTCTTGACGAGCTCTAAGTAATATAGATCATGTAAGCAAGCCTGGGGTGCCCTCGAAACCCCGCACTCCTTCTGAGTACAGAATTTGAACCATTGATAGCAACCACCAGAAATCCCAAAACCAAAATCTTCTTGGCAGCTACTAGTGCTGATGCAGAATCGGATTTGGAAAAATCGCACAACCCCACATATGAAACTTGCTAATAATCGACCAAAATCCTCAATGGACGAAACCCCATTACTACAAGGGCCGTTACCATTTGTCTACCGTGTAAAAAAGTTCACACAACCCCTGGGCAGTTGCACAAAGAAAATTCTCAGCAGCCAACCGGAATTACAAAAAACCAAAAAGGAATCAAGAAAAACGAAGGGTAATTAGGGTTTGGAGGAAAGTTCGAGTTCTTGGAGCTTACCTGGTAGAGAGAATTTTCTGCGTTCTGATTTGTTCTCTGCGACTAACAGAAACTGTAACTAGTTGGGTAAATGTGCGAAGATGAGATGTATGTACGTTGTTGATTCTCTCTAGGTTTGGAAAAACTAATAGAGAAATTTCTCCAAGCGGGAATTTGAACGTTCACCGCAATCTTACATCTATCGAAATTCCAGACCCTATTTGGGATTCTTTGCGATTACTAATTCGGAACCCTATTTGGGATTTTTTACCCTACGATTTGGGCCTTTCACCCTCGGATGTGTAATGTGTTTCACTATAAGAGCACTCCTTACTCAGATTTTTATTCGGAAAATGACGGTTCAAGACTTGTTTTAATAATTAATAACCATCAAAAGACAAGTTAAAAACGTGTTTTGATAATTAACTCGTCATTGACCATCATTTTCCCATGTTTATTCAAATTTGAGTAAAAATTTGGGTAACTTGATTTGATATTGTGTGTTCCAATGGATAAATTCAAACACATGCGCAAATATGCATAAATTTAAGTAAAATCTTCATTAATGACAATATTATAAATTTAAAGGTGTGAAATTTGCCTTCAAAAATTTGAGTAAAAGTTTGAGTTTTAACCAAATTTTTACTCAAATTTGGTATAGGTTTGGGTATGGAATGGATGAGGGTTTTGAATGATTTTTATTCAAATTTGAGTTTGAGTCAAGATTTGAGTAAGGAGTGGAGACACTCTAACCACAAAAGTGAAAAAAGTTTTTGTATGAGTATGTTTTAAAAATGGCATAACCAAAATTTAAAAAATTCCTAAGTTAATAACGTGGGTTCAAATTATAACTCACAATCGTATAATCAAACTTAGGCCCCATTTCCACAAACCAAAAACACTAAAAACTTAACGCATTTTGCCATTTCGTTTTCACCAACAAAATACTTTCAACATTTTACCATTTCGTTTCCACTAACAAAAAAGTTGTCAACAAATATTGTTTTTACTAAAGTAATTCTACTCACAAACCATCAACAACTTATTCACTAACGGAAACATCTAACAACTTCTCGACTACAAATAAAAATTTATAAAATTTTCACCACCGAAAACACCCCCTTAGCAATACTCTAACTAATAACTAATTTTAGACTTTGGATAGCCAGATCTAACAACATTTTTTCTTTGAATAACCAAATTTAATGGGATCTCTCTCTCTCTCTCTCTCTCTCTCTCTCTCTCTCTCAATATTATCAATGGACTCATCTACTTATATTTATTCCCAACTTTCTTTATTTACTATCTCTCTTTATGAAAAATTTGTAAGAATATTTTCGTTATTGGCCCACATTACGCAATCAGAACATATGGTAATTATATATTGACGAGATTATGAGCCATATTTTTTCCCCTAAGAAATTATGTGATTGGTCAAATTGATGGAGTTGTCTTCTAGAATCTTACTTTGATGGAAAGTAGAATAAATGCTTTATTAGGAAACAAGTCCTCTCTCTGCCTATAAAAGGGCATACAGTCCACAATCATATTTACGTTACTATATTGCTAGAAAGAGGGTCAAGAGAGAGAAACCTTTTCCGTTAGGGTTTTGCAGGTATTATCGCTAAAGTTCTCGGATCAATAAAGCTCACATGGATTCGGGTACGCTTTCTCGTATGTTTAATTTCTGCCTTATGTTATGATTGTGAGAACATGATAGTTCTAGATCTTGGATAGACTGGGCTTGTTAATTATTTAACGGCATGATAGATTATTTTACATGTGGTATCAAAGCATGGTTATGAATTATTATGTTCTCCGATTAACGTAACCTTTTCACGTTAACGGTAAGATTTGTCACTTATTAATCGAATCTGTTGATGTCGGTTTTACTCGAAAACTTGTCTCGGCAAATCCAATCTGTTAGCATTATTAATTGTTTAATGTATGCCGACCGTATGAATGTTTTACACAATCAGATTGCTTTTGTTCGGTGGGTTCTAAATTGGTTTTCTGATTAAATACTCTTCGGTCCAATCAGAATATGAGGCTTACCCATTAACTTTTATGGTTTCGATCCTACCTGTTTGTAAATTGCTTCTGATCAATGGGTATGTATCATGTATATATGTGCATGCTATGTATGTCTCCAATTAATTGTTTATATGCATGTATCCGGTATCCAAGGGTTTCTGTCATCAAAGGATATGATGATATCTTTTCTTTGACTTTGGACGGGTAATCTGTTTTGTCTTTCCTATCGAATGGTTTATGAGAAAACGATGGTATTCTGTCGAACTAGATTATGTTTTACAGTACAAGTTTTGACAGATCTTTGGTGACCCAATAATTTTTATGAACAGAATACTACAAGTATTATTAATGGCTTTTTCACAGGTCTGCTCTGTTTTCTCTTTTATGGAAATTTATGAAGTTTTGTTTTAATACAAACCTAATGTTTAGCAAACTCATTATTCTGACTTGAGGTCCATATTAAGATACGTTTGGTAGCCACCAAAGTGACCCAAACGGAATGGTACATCGATTTTAAGTTAACTTATAGAATTTTAGCACCTAATCCCAAGTGTTAAAAATTAATGAGTTTGTAAATTGCAATTCTTAATCATGAGAATATTAGGTAGGCTCAAAGGTGCACCACTTTTGAATGATTAATGAATTGGAATATGATGATTGATAAGTATTCATAATTGAGATTGGAATGGATACTCAAAGGTAACATACCTACTAAATTATGAATGTTTATCGATTAGTCATATGAGTGATAAGGAATCACCATAACTGTTAAATAGTGTGACATTAGATGAACCCAAAGGCAGATCATAGTTACGCTATTGATTATTGTTTTTGATATATTTATTTTGTCATATTATTGTTAACTCTTAGCACTAACGTAGTGGGCATGGATCATTATTTGCAACACTAAGATCTGTTTCGCTACATTCGCATGCTTCGTCTGTTCCGACCTTGAATGGAATGAATTTCTCAGAATGGAAAGAACATGTGGAATTTCACCTTGGAGTTTTAGATCTTGATCTAGCACTTCGATGTGAGAAGCCGGCTGCTCTTACCAATACAAGCAGTGCGGAAGCAAAATCTTTAAGTGAAGCATGGGAAAGGTCAAATAGACTGGGCTTAATGTTTATGCGAATGACTATAGCGAACAATATCAAAACAACACTTCCTGATGCTGAAGATGCTAAGGTATATCTTACAAGTATTGAGACACGTTTCAAACAGGCTGATAAGTCTTGTAACAACCCTGATTTTTGGTCAGTAAAAATTTCGTTAAATATTTGAATTTTATTTGAATTACTTATTTTCTCTTGAGTGGCTATATGATTTCTTGTTAAATTTCGTCGTAGTTAGATTTTGGTCATTGGTTAAACTCTCGACTAGAAACCCTACTTGACCAATTTAGTTAGTTTCTAACCAACTAGTTGGAGGAACCGAGCAACCAACTCACCTAGTTACTAGATGAACCTTTTGAACCTCTTGAACCGTTTTGCCTTTACCCATTGGGTAATAGCCCAAATCTTCCTCCTAAGTACAAGGATATCCCATTTTATAATGAAGATTGGGATTCTCATGTACTTTTTATTCATTAGAATAAATGGGTAAATCTAAACCCTAGATTTTTAAGTACCCTAGTCAATAGATTAGTACTAGTATTTTTATTATAGTCTAATGGGGAGAATGCTAACCTATTATTTAATTGGGGTACTTGGTACCACCCCTATATTTAATTATAGGGTATTTGTTCACATGCTTTAAAGGACTTTGGTTATTTTAATATAAAAGTTCTCTAGTTACTATTGTCCATTGGACAATAAAAGTTAGGAAATTTATTATCCATTGGGTAATAGAGTTATTCTTTCAACTAGTACTAAGGTTTATTAAACTAGTCTTTTTCTTTATTGCCCATGTGATGTTGTACCTTTATTTTATTAAGTATGTACTTTTGACTTAAGACCTTTTTCCTAAGTACTCTTTTATTATTTTATATTGGAGTTTTGTACCCAATTGGATTAGTTTAATGGGGAGATGATCTCCCAAGATTGCTTAGTACCTAAGTATACATAGATGTAGGTACTTGGTTGAATATTTAATTGTCTTAAGTACACATGTGCCCATTTATTAGTTTAAAGGGAAAAATCTTGATCTTTAAGACTACTTTGATCTTTTGTACAAAAGTACCTATATTTTATTTGTGTTCTCGCAAGCTAGTACAAGAGAGAGAGAGAGAGAGAGAGAGAGAGAGAGAGAGAGAGAGAGAGAGATTTCGGTTGAGAGAGGGAGAGGGGGAGCCTTGGCCTATAAATAGCAAGCCATTCCAAGCATTTCAACTCACACCTTCATTTCTTGCTCTCACTTCTCTCTAGAAACCATTTCTGTTTTTCCAGGCAGCCTACTGCCCTTTTCTAAAATCCTCAGTTTTCTCCTTCTTAAGGTAGTCTTTAGAGCTAACTTTCTTCGGGAAAGTTGTAGAGCACTTCGAGACCTTCAAATTAGACCCAAGAACCACCCCAATCGGTGAAGAAATGACAAAGATATTGTCATCCAAAGTTCAGTAAAAATCTCGGATTTTCATGTCCAGACAGCTTACTGTCCCTTCTTTTATCCCCATTTTTCTCCTACCTAAATTAGTTTCTAGGATCAACTTCCTTCACAAAAGTTGTAGAGCGCTTCTAGAGCTTCGATTTCGGCCCAAGAACGATCATATTCGGCCAAAGATTGACTGAGTTATGGCCATCCAAAATTCGGTCCAGATTTGCGAGTTTCACCACCCGTAGAATCTTCCAACTAGCTTATTCGGCCCCGACTAGTTTCGGATCAAGGTAGATTATTCTTACCCCTAACTCTAAGTTTATCCTTACTTACTTACTTACTTATTCCAAGTAAAACGTATGTTGTTTGATCTTTTAGAAAGAACGGTTTTCGAAAGTTAAAACGTTACCATGTGAATCGAAGTATTCGTATTCTGATATTTCAAGGAGTATGAGCTTGCATACATAAATCGATTGTGTTACTTGTGATATATTATAGAGTTGGATGATCTTGTTAGATTAAAATGAATGATTCATGCTTACTTTGTCCTACCGCGGAGTCTTTGCATGTAAACGAGACACGAGAACCGAGAAAGTAGAAACATGGCAACTAGGGTGTGGTTAATGAAAGGAAATATTTTCCGAGGAAGGAAATATTTTTGAAACTATATTATGACCGGTTTTGGTGGCATAATGTGAGTTGGGTGTGTGTGTTCCAATGGGAATCCAGGAAAGCGGAACCATTGTGAGGTTGTGTGCGTTCCAATGGGAATCCGGGAAAAGCGGAACCATTGTGAGGTTGTGTGTTCCAATGGAAATCCGGGAAAAGCGGAACCATTGTGAGGTTGTGTGTGTTCCAATGGAGATCCGGAATAGCGGAACCATTGTGAGGTTGTGTGCGTTCCCATGGGAACCCAGACCGGCGGAACCATGGTGAGGTATGGCTTGGTTATCCGCGGTACGGAGCCAATGCAATTGTGTGCCAATGGGAACCGGGCGCGGCGGAACCATTGTGAGGATACTCGGGAACCCGGCGCGGCGGAACCGAGGTTGGGTGAGTTAAACAAATGATTTTGAAAGGTTGATTTGTATGTGAAAATGTTGACACGGTCTACGATGAGTCGCGTAGGAGAAACACGAAAATCTTGGACACCAACGATAGTTGATTAACGAATGTGGATGTGTGATTGCTAGTGTTGTTGTAAATGATTTACTGTTGTAAGGTTGGTGGGTAAGGATTTCCTATTGAGCGTTGTAGCTCACGGTGTTACCTTTTGGTGACCCTGACATATTATATTGGTTGTGACGCCGGTATAATGTGTCAGACCTCATAGATGAACATGGTGAGATGTACACCTTGGAGGCCTTCGGAGCCGAGGAGCTAGCCAGGATGGAGGAAGAAGCAGAGCAGTAGATAGGAACCCTAGTTCCTTCCGTTATTTGAATAAAAGTACTTTTGTAAGGTTTATGATGTAATAATGAGCCAGACTCACTTCGTTTTTATAATAAAATATTTTTTTTAACGTACCCAAAATTCGGGGTGTTACAAGTCTCTTGCGGGGATGCTAATGACAAAGCTTACCACCATGAAATATGATGGTAGCCGTGGGATGCATGAGCATGTCCTTGAAATGACAAATTTAATTGGCTGCTCAATTAAAGAATTTAGGAATGAGTGTGGATGAGTTTTTTCTCGTGCAATTTGTTCTGAACTCACTGTCCTTGTCTCCTCAGTATGAGCCATTTCAAATTAATTATAACACTATGAAGGATAAGTGGAATTTAAATGAATTGGCTAGTATGCTTGTTCAAGAGGAGGCAAGACTTAAACAATCAGGACAACATTCGGCTCATCTCACATATCAAGGGGCCAGAAAGAAAGGAATGAAGCCTAAAAAGGTCATAAAGCAAGGACCACCTAAAGTGATTGAGTCTGCTCAAAGTTCTCAGACTCAGAGGAAGGAAAAGTATAGTGATAGATGCCATTTTTGCAAAAAGTCGGGACACTATCAGAAAGACTGTTCAAAACGTAAGGCTTGGTTTGAAAAGAAAGGTATGAATTTGATTTCTGTATGTTTCGAATCAAACCTAACTGAAGTTCCTTCTAATACTTGGTGGCTTGATTCTGGTGCTACTACTCACGTTTCAAATACGATGCAGGGATTCCTTTCAACCCAAACCATAAACCCTAATGCAAACTTCTTATTCATGGGAAATCGAGTCAAAGCTCCAATAGAAGCCGTGGGCACTTATCGTTTATTTCTAGATACTGGTCATCATTTGGATTTACATCAGACTTTTTATGTTCCTTCTGTTTCTAGAAATTTAGTTTCGCTCCCTAAACTTGATTTGGATGGTTACTCATTTCATTTTGAGAATAAAAGTTTTAGTTTATTCAAGTATGCCTCTTTTGTTGGTTCTGGCATACTTTGTGATGGGTTGTATAAATTAAAGCTTGATGGCCAATTCATTGAATCTATTCTTACCCTGCATCATAATGTTGGAACTAAACGTAGTCTAGTTGATGAACATTTCTCAAACTTGTGGCATAAAAGGTTGGGACATTTTTCCAAAGAAAGAATGGAAAGATTAGTAAAAGATGGGATTCTTCCCACTTTAGACTTTACTGATCTTAGTGTATGTGTGGATTGCATTAAGGGAAAGCAAACCAGACATACCAAGAAAGGAGCCACAAGAAGTAATGGGCTACTTGAATTGATCCACACGGATATTTGTGGGCCATTTGACACTCCATCTATAAGTGGAGAGACCTATTTCATCTCCTTTATCGATGATTTTTCACGTTATTGTTATATTTATTTATTGCATGAAAAATCTCAATCAGTGAACACCCTAGAGGTGTTCATTACTGAGGTAGAAAGGCAATTAGAAAGAAAAGTGAAAATCATTAGATCAGATAGGGGTGGGGAATCTTATGGAAGGTATGATGAGTCAGGGCAACGCCCAGGGCCATTTGCTAAACTCCTTGAAAAACATGGCATATGTGCACAATATACTATGCCAGGAATGCCACAGCAGAATGGAGTAGCTGAAAGGCGTAACCGTACATTAATGGATATGGTTAGAAGTATGCTAAGTAATTCAAAAGTACCCTCTACACTATGGATGCATGCTCTTAAGACCGTCGTATACATTTTGAATCGGGTTCCTAATAAGGCAGTTCCAAAGACCCCTTTTGAACTGTGGACAGGAAGGAAACCGAGTTTGAGACACCTGCATGTTTGGGGTTGTCTAGCAGAGGTTAGGATTTATAATCCACATGACAAGAAACTGGATTTTAGAACGATCAGTGGTTATTTTATTGGTTATCCTGAAAAATCCAAAGGGTATAGGTTTTACAGTCTTAATCATAGTACGAGAATCGTAGAAACCAGTAATGCCAGATTCATTGAGAATGGTGAAATCAGTGGGAGTGATGAACCACGTAATGTGATTATTCAAGAAGTAAGGGTACAAGTTCCTTTACCCATAGCTTCACCTAATGTTGTTATTCCTACAGTTGTTGATCAACATGATGTTGTGGAACAACAAACGAATAATCAACCACATAATGAGATTGTTACCAATGAAGAGATTGTAGAACAACCACAAGAAATAGCATTAAGAAGATCTCAAAGAGAAAGGAGATCAGCTATCTCGGATGATTACGTGGTTTATCTGCAAGAATCTGAATTTGACATTGGAACTATTAAGGATCCGGTTTCGTTTTCACAAGCCATGGAAAGTGATAACTCTACTAAATGGATTGAAGCCATGAATGATGAGTTGAAATCAATGGACCAGAATGAAGTCTGGGATCTTATTGAATTGCCAGAAGGTTACAAGAAAGTTGGTTGCAAGTGGGTCTTCAAGACCAAACTTGACTCCAAAGGCAATGTAGAACGATATAAAGCCAGACTTGTGGCCAAAGGTTACACTCAAAAGGGTGGCATTGATTACAAAGAAACTTTCTCTCCTGTGTCTAAGAAAGATTCACTTAGAATTATCATGGCATTAGTGGCTCATTATGATTTAGAGCTACATCAAATGGATGTGAAAACAGTTTTTTTGAATGGGAGTTTAGATGAAGAAGTTTATATGGATCAACCTGAAGATTTCTCAATTAAAGGCAAGGAACACTTGGCTTGCAAACTTAAGAAGTCGATATATGGACTTAAACAAGCTTCTCGACAATGGTATCTTAAGTTCAATGATACCATCACTTCCTTCGGATTTACGAAAAACACTGTTGATCGTTGTATATATCTGAAGGTTAGTGGGAGCAAGTTTATATTTTTGATTTTATATGTCGATGATATTTTGCTTGCCAGCAGTGATCTTGGTTTGTTGCATGAAACCAAGAAGTTTCTCTCTAAGAACTTTGAAATGAAGGATATGGGTGAGGCATCCTACGTGATTGGAATTGAAATATTTCGGGATATATCACGCGGATTGTTAGGGTTGTCTCAGAAAGCATATATTGAAAGAGTTCTAGAGAGATTCAATATGAGTAAGTGTTCACCTACTGATGCCCCTATTCAAAAAAGGGATAAGTTCAGTCTTATGCAATGCCTGCAGAATGAATTGGAACGTAATAAAATGAAAGCTATTCCTTATGCATCAGCAGTTGGGAGTTTGTTGTATGCACAAACCTGCACCAGACCGGATATCAGTTTTGCTATTGGTATGTTGGGTAGATACCAAAGCAATCCCGGAATGGATCATTGGACAGCTGCAAAGAAAGTAATGAGATACTTGCAAGGAACGAAGAGTTACATGCTCACATTTAGAAGGTCTGATAATCTTGAGGTGATTGGCTACTCAGACTCAGACTTTGCTGGATGCGTTGATAGTAGAAAGTCCACTTTTGGTTTTTTGTTCTTGTTGGCTGGTGGAGCAATATCGTGGAAAAGTGCGAAACAAATTATCACTGCTACATCTACTATGGAAGTTGAATTCGTGGCGTGCTTTAAGGCCACAGTTCATGGATTGTGGTTGCAGAACATTATCTCAGGACTTGGAGTTGTCGACTCTATTGTCAAGCCGCTGAGAGTTTATTGCGATAATTCCGCAGCAATATTTTTCTCCAAGAACGACAAGTATTCTAATGGTGCTAAACACATAGAATTGAAATACTTTGTAGTTAAGGAAGAGGTTCAGAAACAAAATGTGTCAATCGAGCACATAAGCACACAGCTTATGATAGCAGATCCATTAACTAAGAGGTTACCACCAAGAATTTTTAAGGAACATGCCAATAGGATGGGTCTTGAGCGTAACCTATAACAGTTTATTTATATTTTTGGATTGCATTATGATGGTTATGTTATGTTGGACGCTTTTGATATCAAATTAATGTGTTTCTGCCATTTATTTCCTGTTCTAATGGTACGTACATGTATGAGAATGAATTAACGAGTACAGGAATAGTCTTTTGTAAAAGACATGATCGTTGAACCTTTTGAATATACTCCTCGCTAACTAACTGTGTTAGGCAGTTCTCCAGTGTTATAGTACATGGAAGGGACTATGTTGTATATTAAATATAGAACCGCCATGACTTGCATTAGTGAGCTGTTTAATAATGGTATTATGACAGTGACCAAATTATGATAGGGTTTGATATGGTTTAATGCGCGCCTAAAGTTAATTTCGTTGAATTGTGATATAAGTATCATATGGGCCAAGTGGGAGAATGTAAGAATATTTCCGTTATTGGCCCACATTACGCAATCAGAACATATGGTAATTATATATTGACGAGATTATGAGCCGTATTTTTTCCCCTAAGAAATTATGTGATTGGTCAAATTGATGGAGTTGTTTTCTAAAATCTTACTTTGATGGAAAGTAGAATAAATGCTTTATTAGGAAACAGGTCCTCTCTCTGCCTATAAAAGGGCATACAGTCCACCATCATATTTACGTTACTATATTGCTAGAAAGAGGGTCAAGAGAGAGAAACCTTTTTCGTTAGGGTTTTACAAGTATTATCGCTAAAGTTCTCGGATCAATAAAGTTCACATGGATTCAGGTACGCTTTCTCGTATGTTTAATTTCCGCCTTATGTTATGATTGTGAGAACATGATAGTTCTAGATCTTGGATAGACTGGGCTTGTTAATTATTTAACGGCATGATAGATTATTTTACAAAATTCTCTACTAAAATTGATTTTTTTTTATTATGGACCTCGTGGATTTCATTTTTTAATCATAGCCCTTAGATGGATAACTAAAATATAAAGAGACAAGTTTTGATTGTCTAATTTTGGTTATGCCATTAGAGATAACCTTAGACCAATAATTTTACCATACTGTTGGACCAATAATTCTACTGCCACAAACGAATTCATCATCGATTACACAGAACTGTCTACCTGGCATCTCTATGTCAGCTAAGACCCACCCTTTTAACTTAATAATAATGCTACAACCACACATAAACTCTCTCACATGAGAGAGCTTGAGAGTTTTGTGTGTTTAGGTATGAAAATGTTTGTGAGAGAGTTTGTGTGTTTGGTGTTCATGGTTCTAGACTTATTGTTAACTTAAATTTGTACAAAACATAAAAGAAAAATAAATGTGTAAACATCGCTCACCCCTATTTTTACTATCTCGTATAAGTAAGAATATCAGTGCCTATCATGTTGATTTGCAAGTGCATAGCCTAGCGATGAGGCATGCCATTTCTGGACTAGAATGGTCCCCTTTTCAGTTGACGGTCCGAAAGTGGGTCTCAGTAACTCTAATTTGGGCTGAAAAGACAACATATACTTTAAGACATCTACACCAAGATCGGCACCGTTAGATGTGCTTATTCTATCATTCTAAGGTGGTTTGCCAAGTCTCGTCATAGTCCGTTGATGTTTCACCATTGGATCATCACTGAGTCTTTATTAGCTATTAGTAAAACGCCCGATTTGCCCCCAGGAACTCTTAAGTGGGCAAAATCATCTCTGAACCATTTCAAACATCACATATGGTGATATCATGGTATTCTAAGAATCTAAGATCTCTGGTCAAGTTTCGTGCGAAACGAATTATTTCTACGCATATGGAACTTTTCAGAAAAGACAATATTTTGTTCTCGAACCCCGGGACCAAAGTTTCTTGATCCAAACTGTCTAATAGCTCGTTCTTATGAATTTGAAGCTCTCTGCAAATTAAATCTTAGGTCATTTGGAGCTTGTTTGGTCTTCCGATCGCGTGTATGCCAGAAGATGCAAAAGAACCGAGCGATCCTCTTTCTTATCAATCTCAGCGTAATCTTAAAAAACGGACGTCGCCGCAACGTTCAGAATGCCTCCAAACCTTAAGACAGTCACCTTGATCGGATTTGAATCAAACTTTTCCCCACACGAACGCGCGAAACAGTGCACTGTTGAATCGATTGGAGCAAACCGGGATGATTGGCCACGAGAGGGCCACATCAACCCCTAAGGGGAGCCTCCCCCAAGAATCCTGACCCCCTATTTTCCAAGACCTCCTTAGTTTTGACCCCTTCACATTCCATTGAGTTTTTTTGGATGTTGTGACTTGTTTTACGAAGCCTTGGAAGGTTTTTTTCTTTCTTCAGCTCCCAGAGCCTTGGAATTGCGGCGAAGCCCTACCCAAGTAAAAAACCTGGGCTATAATTGCCTTGATCTAGGAGAAATCAGGTCCCAGACCAAGGGATCGACTTTTTAGCATCGTGTAGGAGCGCTGCTGAAATTTCACAGTCACCTCCTCGATTTTCAAGGTCCTGTGGAAGCTTTGCCCAAAATTTCGTAGAAATTTCCCGATTCTCAAAGTCCTGCGAAAGCTTTGCTAATTTTCCAGTAGAAATTTTTTGATTCTCAAAGTCCTGCGGAAGCACTGCTGAAATTCCGCTAAAAGATGCCTGATCATTCGAAATACCACATAAATGCTGCCTGATTCCTGCCAATACTTTATCTCTCCAGCATTGCCGAAACTCTATTCTTGGGTTACTACCGAGAGTCTGTAAGTAACTTTCAGTTTTCGTCTTTTACTTCAATTATTTACTTTGTGGCTATAGAATAGATAGGTAATCGAATAGAAGAAATCCACATTCCTGCACGGTAGTCGAGCACACCCTTCGGGCCTGGTTGTGGTCTACCTATGTGGAGTGTGCCAAGTGTCAGATTAACGAAAGACTAAGAGAAGAAAGGTAGGAACTACGCCTGACCTGACTTCTCCTTCGCCCGAAGATACGTAGACAACTCGATAACGGCTCGGTCAGAACCTATCCACCCCTTTTTACAGTAGGAACCACGCCTGACTTGATTTCTCCTTCACCTGGAGACATGTAGGCAGCCAAATAATGGCTCAGTGAGAATCCATCCCACCCTCACTTCACTTTACCATTTTACCCCCCAAAGGTTTGAACTACACCTGACCTGACTTTTCCTTTGCCTCGGAATACGTAGGCAGCCCGATGTGGGCCTTAGTCAGAATATCTCTAAAACTTTATTTCTCATCAGTTATTATATTAGTTGATGTGTGGACCCTGTATCTAAAAATGACAAAAAGACAATAAAACACTTCTCCCCAAGCAAATATGTTGAAATTATCCTTTTACCCTTTGTAGGGTTATATCTAAAAAACTATCTTTCAAAAAGACGGTAATTACCACTTTCCCTAACAGAGTTGTTATTATCCCATTTTACCCATATACCCTTCTCAGGTCTTGGTTGACTTTTTTCGGGTTTCGGGTTGACTTTTTTCGAAAAATCACAAAAATGAGAATAAAATCCAATGAGGGAGGCCTCGTTGCCTGATTTACCTTTCTACCCTTCCAAGTCCCATTTGACTTTTTTAGGCCTCAGGTTGACTTTTTCTAGAAAATCACAAAAAGAGTAATAAAATCCAACAAGGGCGGCCTCGTTTCACGAGCTCGATTGATTTTCCCGAGCTCTGTGATAAGCACCCAACAATGTAGATTTTTGGTGCTTAAGTCCTTGGTTATGTCATCTTTATGCTTATAAAGTTTGTATTTTATTCGATATTGCACGTAAGATGTGTTTTTAGTGTTTTCAGGTAAATCGTGTGAATAAAGCTAGTTTGAACACCAAAGAATGCTCTGGGTGCAACCAAGAACCCAAGACCACATGCCACCCCATGGTGGTGCCCAAAAAGTCATGAAAAGATGGTTTGGAGGTTGCTCCGGACACCCAAGGGTCAAGGAAATTGAAGGAGATGTGAGGATTTTACCAAAGAAACTCATCTTCCGACCAGTTGAGGGTAGAATTGTCATATCCTTTGATGTACAAACTATTTTTTATCCAAACCACTTGGGTTAGAAAGTAGACTCAACAAGCTTTCCAACGGTCTAAAGAACACTAAATCCAAGTTCGGGAGTGTCCGGAGCGATCCTACAAAGTTCAGCCAAAATTTGCCTTAACACCGTGGTATCGATATAGCCAAAAAAATTGTATCGATACACTTAGCTTAACTTTTGGATAGAAGCTTAGTTAAAGCTTAGCTGCTCAATATCGATACCCCCTTTCTTTTGTATTAATACCACGAGCCTACGGATAACTTTTTGCTATTTTTCAACCTTCCATGTATGAAAAGTTTTCATTAGTAGTATGTTTTGGGGATATTTTGTAGAGAGAGAAGCAAATGTCTATATATAGCTCTCTCCCTCACAAATAGCAAGGATGGCCATTAGTTAGCTTTAGGCCTAAGTTTCTTTCTTGCTTTTTAGGAACTCCATTGTTGTTGCTCAAGTTTTCAAGCTTAATTTCCTTAAGAACTCAAGTAAGTTTAGTTTGTATGTTAATTTCTTGTTTGTTAATGTTGTAGCTACAGACTAGATCCTTCTTAATATCAAGTTAGCTTTCATTTCTATCGGTTGAATATTATGTCTCAATTTCCTAGCATGTTTTATTATTGTTTAACGGTTGAGTAGTCTTCTAGGCTAGGTTATGGGGTGATCTCTCTCCCATGGCTTAGTTATTTTAATGGTTTTTCTATGACTTGATCATGGCCTTAGTAAGGAAAAGGCTTAATCTCTTCTTTTCGGCCAAACCAAAGAGCTGTTACCCTTTTTGATCGTGTGTCGGCCGGAGTTTTAACCTTCGTCTTGCACAATCGGTGCTTAGAGCTTTTAACGCTCTCGACGTTCGAATTCAATATTTGCTAACTGAGATTAAGCTATTTCCAAACTAATACCATGATTATGCTCAACTTTTAACGTTGTTAAGATTGTCTATGTCTTGGCTTGGAGTTGTTAGAAAGAAACGGTTAAATCAGCTAAGTCATCGGACGGTTTGATCTCTTGGACCTTGCCGCCTTTTTTATCAAGTTTAAAACCACTTTTCTAGTCTTTTCATTAGAGTATTTCCACTTTCAAAGTAAAACCGACAGTTGGTCGTCTAAGCGCCGTAAACCTCATGTGAAGCTTACAATTCGAACAAGCTATATTTGATTCCCTGTGGTACGATCTTGGTCTTACCAAGTTATTCTGCACAAACGACTAGAAGCCCTATGCTTCGTGCTAGACATCCAGGAGTACTATCTTCCATTGTAAGCACTCTGGGTTGACTTTTTTCCAAAAAATCATAAAAGAATGCTAAAATCCAGCGGCGGTAAATCCATCACCCAAATTACCTTTTTACTCTTTCCGGGCTCCGGTCAACTTTTTCTGGGCCCTGGGTCAACTTTTTTACAAATTTTTACCAAGTTAATGTACTAACCCAACTAAGCTATTTTTACCTCCCGATCATCGTTTTACCCCTCTCGGCCCCCAGTTGACTTTTTACCAAAACTTCTCCAAAACAATGTTTTATCCCCATGGAGTTGTTTTTACTGCCAAAATACCTTTTTACCCCTCCCGATCCCAGTTGACTTTTTTCGCCTAATTGACTTTTTCCAACTTTTCGTCGTAAACTTGTTTTTAAACTGAATAAACTTTTTCTGGGCTTGCGATAAGCCCCTTTCACACCCAACGGTCAGCAAAGGACCGTCCCCTTTATACTCAGACCTCGAACTACGTAGACCTAATTTCTCCCGCTCTAGAGATACGTAGGTAGCCTTTCAACCAGGCTCGATCCACCTTTCTCCTTCTTTAAATTGGTCATTTCCTAATAAGTATGAGCATGAATAAATATGTGAAATAACAAACATAATGACCATCTATTTCATCTTTATCCAAAAACAACTCATTTTTATTGCATATTTGAAAAAGCGAGTACCGCAAGGGTGAGGCAGGGTGCTCCGGCTTCTCTACACATAATAATGTTTAAAAAAGCGAGTACCGCAGACTTAAAGCCTTTCCTAAAAAGTAAAACGGAGTTACTCTTTTCTAAAAATCGTGTTGTCGGGCTCGTGGAACCCTTTTTCTAAAATACTTGAAATATTCTTCGGATATTCAAGAGGTGACCTGGCACACCTAAACTCTATGCCCGGTGGCGACTCTAAGTTATTTTTCTAAACCCGTTTTGTAGCCCGAACTATGGTCAGACCTGATTTTCCTTTCCTCGGAAGTACGTAGGCAACTTGATGAAAACTCGGTCCCATTTTCTAAAAATCAAACTATTTTTCAAAATATTCCAACGCTTTTTATGGAGCACAAAATTCCTTCTTTTCCTTAAAAAATCACGTCGCAATCCATAGAAAATGGATCACTTAATACTCCCGAATTCCCGCCTTCCCTTTCGTCCCTGAGGGGGGAGAGATTTCCCAGTCGAGGATAAAATCTTGAGTGCGACAAAACGAAAACAAAAAAGCGGGAAGATTGTGAATTTCTCCCTCTATGTTTGTTTGCTCAAGGCCTCATCGACAATAGAGCCCACCTACACCTTTCTCATCTTCCTCAGCACTCTACTATTGATTGTTACCGACTATCTCCAGCAGAGAGCTGTTAATCAACCCCCCCCCCCCCCCCCCGGTGTCGGGGGGGGGGGGGGGTTCTGACACCGGGCACGGGGAATTCCTAGTTTTACACCCATCCATTTGCTCTCTCTCTCTCTCACCCATTTCTCTATCTCACTTATTTTATTTTTGTATAAAATTGTAAATATTAATAACTTTTTTTCACCTATTTTTTTTTAATAAATTTTATATTTTTGAAATCTACTCAACGAAACCTATCGAACGAGCTTAATATTGATGGTGAAATAATGTAAAATGGAAAAACTATATTTTTGTGATAGTTTAAACTATCTAAAAAGGTTGAAAAATTAAGTTTTTCAAATTTCAATCCGTTTGAATCGGTGGAAAGATTTTAATTTTTTGATCATTTTATCTTAAATGGTCATAATTAAATTTTGACTATAGGGCTCTCGTTGATTAACCCTAAGAAAGTCGTAGAATTAAATATCTCTTAGGGTTAATCAACGAGAGTTCTAGAGTCAAAATTTAATTATGACAATTTAGGATAAAATGATCAGAAAAATAAAATCTTTCCACCGGTTCAAACGGATTGAAATTTGGAGCATTTAATTTTTTAACCATACTTTTTAATATATAAACTGTTCGAAGAGGTTAAAATCACGTATTTTTTTAAATAAATTTTATATATTTGAAATCTACTCAACGAAACCTACGAACAAGTCTAATATTGAATATGAAATAATGTGTTTAAATTAAATAATTTTTTTGGGCCCAATATATTAACTATTTGTTTTTATTTTTTTATTCGTCATTTTTTTAAAACTTCTATATTTGAGTTTTCAAGTAAATTATGTATGTTGAATCCACTTAAATTTACTTTATATTTCCGTGAATAGTCATAAATGCAAACTAAAATCAAACTTCATTTAATTACAATTGAGTATATAGAACCAATACATGAACATAAATAAATACACAAATTTAGTCAATATTTCCACCAAATTGTGGTCGTTGTCCCGGTGGATCTATTTGCATTACTTCGTACCACAATTGGAGGCGTGCTTCATAAGGATGAGCCCATCCATGTGCTTCATTTGATGCATGTGGCCTCCACCATATGATGATGGGTGGTACAGGGTAATGACGGTATGGGAAAACTTGCACGAAGTGATTGCCATTAACACGGCCAATAGCTATATGTGTGCGCGCTGCGAATGGAACTGGATGGGAGCTCAACGGCAAGTGAGTGAAACAACTCGAAGCAATCATATCGAATGTATGCAGTACAACGTTGTACGTTGATGCGATAACAAGTCCCAATGATATAGAATCCATCCAATGATCCTCTGGTGCCGATGGCTGAAAGCAATGAAGTCTTTATAGCACCTGGGATACATAATTACGTTCTGGATAAAGCTGATCGTACATGACCCGATTTTGTTCAATCTTTGGATAAGGTCATGTCGTACTTGAGCCCATTCATCTTCAGAACCATAGAGTTGCGCAGCTAACGCCCTGAAGCCACAATGACCGTCGGGTTGAACGTCAACACAGTGGGAAATATAACGCTGATACTGCTGAGGAAATTTCTCAACGAGGTGATCCCTCCCATTGCTCTTTCACGATGTTGGAATACGTGAGGCCCGAGATTCTGAAGTGGATACTGTAAAGGATGGTATGTGACCTCTATTCTGCTCATCTCTGCCTGTAGGTCGACCCCTGTGTTCTGTGTTGTATGCTGGGGGTGGAACTGTGCAACGAGATGGATCCGCCATATCGAGAAACCTGTCCATCATAGACTCTCGACTGTTGGAATCCATTTCATTTAATCTTTCAATAAGCTGAGCTGCCCTATCGGATCGTGCTCCCTCGTTAGTATGCCTCTGGGCGTGCATGTACAACGTACTCCAATGAGGGTGGATAGAGCTTAGCGGAATTGGCCTGTCCACAGAACGGTAAAGTGCAATATCGTGAAAGCATGGCAATCCGTGTGTCCTTTTGATCTTACAAAAGCAAAGGCCGGCTTCATTATCAGTGCGTTGTTCCTGCTTATGGATCAAGTCCATTGCCTGTAATGAAATGCGACCTCTAATTTCACTATAAATGCCTTCATGTAGATGTATGTGTCGTGGAATGTTGAGAGATTTCTGGAACGACCCCTGAATATCCCCGAACTGACTGGTCAACATCTTTTCTATTTTCTGAAAAGATGTTTGAAGCGAGGACATGGTATCTTCCAAGTATTGTTTGAGCCTCGCATGTGCAGACTCCGCCCTGCAATTTAATAATACACTGTGTTAAATAGGAAAGTTACATAATGTATTCTTTAGTGCAAAATAGTAAACATACAATGACTATGGGATAGTTACCTTTGGCTTGAATTGCTCCCGAGGTGCATAAACTGGTTTATATATGCTGCAACAAATCGCTCTTTGTAAGGACCCAACCATGTATCCCAAAGGTATTGTATGGCATTAGAGTATTGCTCAAAGTTTCCGCACATGGCATTCCACCTCTGCTGCAAAGACATCAGTGTCGATGAATGAATAAGCAATTGCCATGCCTCGGAAAACTCGTCACACCTCGTACCAAGCATAGGGCTACACTTCTTCATTACACACTGGTTTATGTGCCAAATACAAAGGATGTGTTGTGCCAAGGGGAAAAATATTTCAATGGCGCCAAGAAGTGCCAGATCCCTATCTAAAACAACCACTGATGGCAACGCTGCCCCTTTTTCAACCATCCATCTCTTTAAAGTATCCAATGCCCATATCAGTCGCTCTTTTGTCTCATTATTCAAATATGCAAACATAAGAGAGTAAGTTTTCATTGTGGATGTGATACCCACAACTTTCAAGAGGGGAATTCGATACTCATTACTCTTATACGTCGCATCAATAATCAACACAAACGGAAAATTGACAGATAGCTCTAGGCTTCGAGGATGAATCCAAAGAATATTTGTGATTTCGTTGGTGTGTTCATTTGTAAGATAGTTGTAAATGTAATTTTTCTCGTTTAATTCATTCAAGATGTACCCAATAGGAGATAGACCCCCCAGTTGCTCTTTCTTATACTGTGCCTTCACATTGTAAATACTCATGATTCCTGTACTAATTGACGAGTCTTGTTGTCTCAGCAAATTAAGAATTTCTCGAGGCGCGGTGCTGCTAGACATGTCACGAACTAATTGCTGCTGGATTGGGGTCAACCTTGACGGGTACTCATGTCCCTCAAAACTTTCCGCTGGTTCATGGTTATGAAAACCTTTAACAATCTTCAAACTCCACATGACACCGTCTGGAGGTTGTGGTACACCTCGCAGCTTAAATGGGAAATCACATTTTTTAGTTCCAGTAATCCTTTGCATTGAATGCCCTTCCAGTGGCGGTCTGTACAATCCTCCCCTTTCACAAATAAGAATGCACTTCGGCATCTTGTTGCCCTTTATACTAGCAGATTTACTTATGACAATCACAAAACCATTTTCTTTACCAATTCTCCGCACCTAATCTACCATGACAGCTCTAGTTTCAAATATCTATAACAAAAAAAATGAATACGTATAAGCACAATGTAATATTCCTCTTTGAATTGTCTTAATAAGGGGATTCAGAAAAGTAAAATTTTATGATTAAAACTCAATTTTTTTATTGAACATGAAGCAATTGGAGGCTAAAAAAAACTTTAAAAATCAGGTTTTTATTTTTTTTTTTCCATTTCCAACCAGTAACATAACTTCAACAAGAAATCTAAAAAGTAAAAATTTACAATCGAAACCTAATTTTTTTTAAATAAATACAAAAATAAGCCAAGAAGCCAATTTTTTCATCTTTATTAAAAAAATAGGTTTAGATCATAATTTTTTTTCCTTTTTGATTCCTCTCATCAAGTCGAACCAATAAGTTTATGGAGGCCAATCTCGGCCGTCCAAAAGTGTTTTGGGCGATTCAGATTAAAGACAAACTGTTAACGGTAAAAAATAGTTATTACTGGTAATAGTTTCAAAATGCATCTCAATCGTTGATTGCTGAAACGGACAGACGAGATTGCGCGGATAAGTTTCTCTCATTTTAATAACATTGACTGAAAATTTGAGTTGCTTCGTTGGTGTTATCAATAATTGGATATGACGTCGTATTTTAAATAGTAGAGACAAAATCGTATTTTTAGTTGAACCCAGGTATATCGGGCTTTGGTTCATTTTTGTGTAGGGATGGGTATTTTAATTCTAACCCAAATTGAACCCATTTTCAACCCACCTAAATTCATGTAAATATGGGTTAATATGGGTTCAACCCATATCAACCCATTATACAATATGGGCGGGTTGGGTTGGGTTATAAATGGGCGAATTTGCACGGGTTCAAATATATGGATTGAGATTGCCACCTCTAAATAATATTATATGGAGTAAAGGTGTATTTGCCGTTTGAGAAACACACAAAAAAAAGGAAAGAAAACAGAGGTGGCATTATGCATGGGTGTGTATAGGTGGCAAAATGTGGATTTTTATAAGGGAAGTGAGGTGTTTTAATGTGGCTGTTTGGAAAGTTTCTCTTTCATTTACTCACTATGGTGTACTGCAAAAACATCCTACCAACATTTCCGCCAGGAAAAGTTTGATTTGATCAAACTGAAGTTAAAGTTCTTGTCCGTCAAAAGAATTATTTGATTATTAACTATGAAGTAACTGAAGGACCATCTTATTTTTCTCTGACAGATGCTTGACGTGTCAAGTTGTAAAAATGTTAGTCATGTGGGCTTGTCTTCTCTCACAAGCGGTAATGGACGTCTGCAGTAACTTATACTAGCATATGGCTCTCCTGTAAGTCCTTTAAACTCTTTTACCTTCAGAAGTTAAAAAAAATTCCTTGGATTTTTTCTTTTCTTTTTCCATATCTCTGAACTTCACATGGTACGTAGGGAAGATAGAAAAAATTAAATTTTCTACGTTTTTTGTTGTGCTACAAAAAAAGTACAACATTAACAAAAATAAGTAAAATATATGTATAATAACAACAGTAATAACTAACCTGGTCAGTCGTAAATTCGGCTGTGTAATCACGCCCAACGTAGGAGCTGCTCTCTCCACAAGGAACATCATTCGCAATATCGTTCCCAACTATCCGAAAATAAAAAATTGTACCGATCCATAATGTTCTTTTATGAATTACGAAAATGAAATGAAAGTTGAGGAAAATTATGAGGATGTGATTACTCAAAAATTGCTCTCAATCATCAGATTATATAGCCAACTCAATGCTCTGCAAGTTGAGTTGATAAGGTGCTCTACTCAATGCTCTGCAAGTTTCTACATCTCTATTTTTGCAGGTGCCCAACCATAGGCAAATGATAAGGTGCTCATCTCTAAATTTTTTTCCCTGCAGGATAACTGATTACTCCAAGGCAAGTGATGCATAGTCATCAAACCCCAATTCACCTATGTGCTCCACGTCCAAAACTCTTCAAGGCTCACATGCACACAAAACCACCACATGCACTACAAGGCACCGATTGCCTCTCTTTTTTCTTTTCTTTTTTTTTCGTTTCAACCGGGAGAAAGATTTTAATTTTTTGATCAAGAAACTTTTTTTCTTTCCACCGGTTCAAACGGATTGAAATTTGGAACACATTTTTCAACCTCGTTAGACAGTTTAATATTTTTCCGTTTTACATTATTTCACCATCAATATTAGGCTCGTTTGATAGGTTTTGTTGAGTAGATTTCAAAAATATATAATTTATTTTAAAAAATACGTGAAAAAAAATTATTAACATTTAAAATTTTATAAAAAAATCAAAAGAGAGAGAGACTGTTGGGAGAGAGAGAGAGAACATTGGTTGGGGGGGGGGGTTGTTAATTGGGGAAAGTGGTGGCCGCGTCGGGGGGCCTGACACGGGGGCGATTAGGGGGTTGTTAATTGGGGAAAGTGGTGGCCGCGTCGGGGGGCCTGACACGGGGGCGATTAGTAATCTACTCTCCAGGACTCTCATTGTCTCTCTCCCTCGCTATCTGTGAAATCAAAACCCTATCCTCTATAACGAGTTGGTGTAATTTTTGCCAAAATATTGATAAAATTAGTCTTTTCTCTCTCTCTCTCTCTCTCTCTCTCTCTCTCTCTCTCTCTAAACAAGATGAAACTGTAAAATGTTGGCATGCATCACCATTTATGTTTCTTTGTTTTTGGGTTAGTCATCGTCATTTATGTTGTCTTCTTGTTATGTTATGTTGATTGTTAATTTCTAAATTTCTTACAAGTACACTGTTGGAAATCCATCACAACGAAATATGTTGGACTTACATAAAATAACTAAACATAAATGTGGAGGATAGCAAAGAATATAAACATTTCGGAGATGTAGGACCCTAAGGCCATGCAAAGCTCCCAAGAAGCCCAAGTACCTTAAACACTCAACGTGATAATCTTTATTTGAATACTCTTGAATATTTCTACATACCATCTCCGTTGATCAATGCCCCTTTATATAGGACATAAACATACATCTTAATTAGACTCCTCATACTTAATCCATTCATGTATCTCCACACACATATGAACCTTTCCCTACATGTATCAAGAACATACATGTGACTCTTCAATAACCTAAGTACATAAACTGTGTTAGACGATCCTATCCTAAACATTAAATTCTAAATTATCTCCAACATGCACTTCCCTTTAATTTAGAATTTCAAGGAAGCATGTTTTCCCCAACAGATTCTTCACTTGGATCGATGACGTCTTTCAGCTTCAGCTTTAACTCTTCATTTTGTGCAATCTTCTTTTGATAGCTCTCCGAAATATATGAATATTTTGTTTTAACGTAATCAAGCTCTCTGTAGTTGACGTCTTGAATCACAATATTGTAAAGCCCCTTCAAATGCTCAATTCTTAGTAATGTAACTACTTGCTCTGCTCCTTTCTTTGTTGACTCATTTGATCCAAAAATTCGGTTTTTTCCATGACTGTCATTAAGAATGACAGTAGCTAAAAATATTCGATCATGGTCTAGTCCACGCTTCTTACATTCAAAAATAGCTGGTTGAAAGGTCAGTTTTTTAAGAATCTCCTTGCGAATGATCTTGAAGGACACCGTCACTTCAACTAGATGCTGGCTCGCCATACTCACCCTAAAACAAACAAATAACTAATCATACACTTTAATTGCTGCCGAAACACATACAGTGTTTTCTCTTCTTCCTTTTATGACAATCAACCCTCTCGGCTTCTGATTGTCAAGCCCACCCACATATTTGGGCTTCACACATCCAGGACACTCATGTCTTTGATTTCCAAACCCTTATGAAAATCTATCGCTTTTGGCAAGTAGTCCTCTCAACGGGTCAAACACTATTGTCCCCGGAGACACAAATAGGGTGAGAGCATCACAAACTTCTTCCACGTTCCACCACACTATTTATCAGCTTTCGCATGAGCTTCTTTTCTACGATTCATGGCTCCTCCACTCAATGGACCACCAAACCATTCACTAAAACTTAGCAAGAACATAATAACTGGGGAAAACATGACTCCATGCATAACTCGACATTCACTCCTGATCAACATGTTCATCCCAGGATCGTACTACGCTCTGATACCATTTGTTGGAAATTCATCACAGCAAAATATGTCAGACTTACATAAAATAACTAAATGTAAATGTAGAGGATAACAAATAATATAAATATTTAGGAGATGTACGACCATAAGGGCGTACAGAGCTCCCAAGAAGCATAAGTACCTTAAACACTCAACGAGATAATCTTTATTTTAATACTCTTGAATATTTCTACATACCATCTTCGTTGATCAATGGCCCTTTATATAAGACATACACATACATCTTAGACTCCAGATTTATCCCCTCCTTCCTCATAAATCAACGCCCTCCATTCTACAAAATGGCATGCCCGTAAATACTTAACATTTTTTCAGCATTCCCAATCACACATTCCTGTGCCTAATTTGGAAATCTGATTTCCAGACCCTAATTTGAGCATTCCTAATTTGGAATGGAATTATAAGAAGTACAGGATTCATAGCCTTATTAATAGGAGTTTTTTTTTTTTTTTTGCCATAATCGTTGCCATTAGGAAACCAATCAAGCATATTTTTTCATGAAGTATGATTTTGATTTAATTTTATTTCCTTTTCCAAAACCTAATTTTGTTACCTTTTCCTTTTGGTTCACAATTTGAAACCTTCTGCAATACTGTTTTTCTCTTTCTCTCTCTTCTTTCACTTTCCCAAGTTTTACGACGGTAGTTCCTCCACTCCACAAGCCAATTGTTCTTCTACACAGGTTTGCACCTTCTCTCTCTCTCTCTCTCTCTCTCTCTCTCTCTCTCTCTCTCTCTCTCTCTCTCTCTCTCCCCTGCCTAATGTGGCGTTGATTTCTTTGTCTATTTTCATATAGTTGAATTGGTTGCCGTTCAATTTCTCGGCCCTAATGTGGTAACAACAAACATGATTGGGGTATTTTTGATGCATTTGATTGCAATTGAGGTGTACGTGAGGTGTGAGCAACTCTTTTTTCCTGCGTTGATTTTTTTGTCTGTTTTCATATAGTTTAATTGGTTGTCGTTCAATTTATCGGCCCTAATGTGGTAACAACAAACGTGATTGGGGTATTCTTGATGCATTTGATTGCAATTGAGGTGTACGTGAGATGTGAGCGACTCTTTTTTCATAAGAAGTTAGGGCTATTGTCAATTGAGATTCATCAGGTTGTTCCCTCTCACGGTTGAACCTCCGACGATCCCCCAGATGCTGGTACGCGATGTATTTCTCTTTTTCACTTTTGACTGGGTTTCAATTGGTTCTATTAGTTTTTATTTAACGTTAGTTGCACTTTAAATTGGGCATTGCACTTGCTGAACTTTTGATTGGTTTTCAGTTGGGTATTTTGATCCTCACTTTAAGCCAATTTCTATCAAAATCTTACAAACTCAAGGTATGTAAAAATCATTATTTTTTTCCTTATAATTATCACTCTAAATTGATTGTCATTGAGATGTAGTCTATCAATTTTGGTTCTTGGTTTGTTTCAAATATTGTTCACATCGCAATTTCCTTTTGTTAAATTCCGTCTGATTGTTAAGAGATTATTATGGCATAATGGTAACTTGAATCATTGTCTAAAAGCTAGATTCAACAGTACCAGAGGGAAATTACCCATCTTCAATCGTAGCCAGATTTCATTTTGGTTTCACTTGCATTTGCATTTGCATTTGGATTAGATTTGATCATGAAACATCATGAAACTGAACTAGCCACTCTCTAAAATAGAAGGGTTTTGTGACAAAAACTAAAGGAATAATAAGCATTACGGTTTTCAACTATGACGGAAGAAAATGGATATTACCATATGAGAGAATCTTCCCATCCAAACCAGATGTTACAATCTCTAAATCAAAAACAGAAAACAAACCAATGCCACGTTGAATTTCCATACCACAAGTTACAATCTAAACCAAATAAAGAAAACAACCAATGCCATGTTGAGTTTGCTGTGGACTAATTTGTGAGTACATAATAATTTGATGGTTAGTTCTCATATTTATCAACTAGCCTGTTTTAATTAGAAACTTTATTGTCATAGTTTTTTTTCTTTCTTTTTTTTCATGGACTTATGATTCAAGTAATGGGCATGTTAAAAATGCTCTGTCTTAAGATTTTCATTCGATTTTGACTTTTTTTTTAATGATTCCCTTGATACTGCTTAACATTATAGTCACTGAACTGGGTCAGATAGCTGCAAAAGAAGTTGGCAATAGGATGATGGGGTGATTGGTTTAGTTTTAGATTTTTTTGCATCGTTATTATTCCCTCAATATTGTGGACTACTTATTATCCTTATTTTGTTATTTCTCTTGCCCCATTTTTAGGTTTCAGAGAGGTGAACCCTAATGGAATATAATATAGCATTTTGTTTAGTGCTTTGCCACGGTGTTAGATGCAGCAGGGGGTGAATGATAGAAAAGTTATTGAGATTGAATGTGATTCAACAATACAAGGGCTGAATAAATTCTTCATATTGAGATTGAGATTGAATTTATTTCTGCGCACTCTTAAACTTTCAGTGTCGTTAGTTGTGTCCAACGTGCTTTTGATTGGAGTTGCATTATCGTGGGGAGAGTAATTTTAAGCATCTTCGATTCCACATGCAAACTTTTTCTTGGCAAGGGGAACAGGCATGAGGGGTTGTGTACTGGTGGAATAATTCGGTCTATCAATCTCACGAGTCATGACTGCAAGGGGGTATGGTAGAAAATCTATTCCCCAAGTTTACTACTAGGTTTTCTGTTGCGTTTTTATATTTTCATCGTTGTTTCGAATAGGGAAATGATTCATAATAACTCTGAATTTTATGAGGTTTATGCGCGTTTGATTTTCTGCATGTGGAAGTTAGGAATTAGTAAAATATTTTTTCTATATTTGCTGAATCAAGTAATTAACCAAATCAATGAGTATGCTTGCTATTTTTTCTTTATTTTCTTTTGGATCAGCAAAAGAATTTTATTAATCTCTGAACAAAAAGTAACAAAGATTAAACAGGAATGGAGGAGAAAAAGGCATCAACCAAAAACCTACATCCCAACTATGTTGGCATGTGCCTAGGCTAAAAACAATCACATGCCACCTGCTACCAAAGAAAGAAAAGAGTTGGCAAGGAGCCAACCACAACCGAAAACTATTAACCAAATACATCATCAGGAGCATCATTGTAAACCAAAAAGGGATGAATTTGAAACCACCATATCGCCACACTCAAATGAACTTGGAATCGTTGGACAAAGGGTTGAGATATTGCACATGAGCCCACTATGGTGTGTGCTGAATGTTTGAGGCGTGCCTTCAGGCACGGGCATGCACTAGTACACATACATCTTAGACTCCTCATACTTAAAGCATTCATGTATCTCCACACACATATGAATCTTCCCCTACATAAATCAAGAACATACATGTGACTAATCAATAACCTAAGTACATGAACCGTGTTAGACAATCCTATCCTAAACAATAAATTTTAAATTATCTCCAACATAAACATGATTATCAATTGATGATATTATAGTTACGTGTATTAATAAATCTATTGATGCTTTGGTGATATATGTAATGGTCTGAGTTTTCAAAAAACATTTTTATCTTTATAAAAAAAAATCATTTCATGTAGCTAGTTGTACAATTTTTTTTTATATTAATTACATATCGTTACATGCATATTATATGCGTACCTGCTTGTGTAAGAGACTAAGAGTAGAGATTTTGTGCATAATAATTTTCAGGTGTAAATAGATGCATGTATTCTAGCAAACCCCAAAAATACTTCCAATCTTCCTTGTTTAACGTTTCGGGCAAGTGACCAGAGAAAACAAAACCCATTGTTCCCCTTTATCCCTTCCAGCAAACCCCACCAGTTTACTTCCCTTTTCTTATTCTTCATTCATGGTGGAGAAGAAAGAAAATGAAGACACCCTAATCACCACCATTGATCACCATCTAAAGCACCCCCTTTCGGCCCAAACAAGAATAGTCCCAAACCGCTCCATTTTAGCTATCAAAATAGCCCATAAACTCTAGTTCCGAACAGTCCCGTAGCAACCCAAACACTACTCCAAAATCTGCCCAGAAAATAGCCCTATTTCCTCACTAAAATCAATCCCAAACATCTCCGTTTTCTCTCTGAAAGCAGCCCTGTTCTACTTCGAGACAACTCGATAGAACAACTCATAAACTCTAGCTTCGAACCGGTCCCGACGTTTGATCCGTCGACCCAACTCCGTTTCCACTCTGTATCGCGCTAGAACCCCCGGACCGAGGTAGTTAAAACTTATCTCCCTAAATATATTTTTAGTTGGATAATGTAAAATTTTGAGTGTTCTATGTATGTGATATCACTGAATTAATGACTTAGAACGGCGCGAGTATAGTTCGGTTTTTTTTAAACTTGAAATATGAATACTTCCTGTAAAAGTTGGAATATGCATGTAAGGGAATTTATAACGTTAAGAAAACATCCATCTGGAGTTCCAACAATATAATTAGTTGGAGTATAGTTCAGCTCCTGGACTTGAAATTGGAGTCCAAGACTACTTGTTTAAATAAAGAAGTTCAACTCTATAGCGTTTGTTAGTCCGTAACTTAATTTGATTGATATGCTGATTGTGTTATTCAATTCAATAAATGGCTTGATTCTTGTACTACAATTACCTGTCATTTTAATATTGATGCTAATGCCTCCAAGAAATTAGAACGAACATTAAGTTCATTGGATTTGGTGTACGTATGTAGAAGATCACATAGACGATTTTTAAGTTAAAAGAAATGGGAAAAGATAAGAGATGATGCGATTGGCAGTTAGCCAGAGGAATGATGGTTTAATGGGATTCTTGGAGGTTATCCAGTGAATCCGGATCTGTTGGAGGTTATCCACAGAGTCCTGTTTGGTAGAAAAGAATGAAGGCAGGATATGTCAATTGATCGTCAATTCGAAACCTTAGGATATGGCATTGCGTGATCGCTCTTTTTGAATAGGAGATAAAAAGGTGATATGTATTATAGTACCAGGTTATGGTCTATATGCTCCCAAGGTTACGGTTAGTTTCTCGTGGGCCCAGTGGTTACGGTTAGTTCCCTGGGGAATTCATCCTTGCGAGGCGGTCAATGACTCCGACTAAGTAAATAACTTAGGCCATTTCATTGGGGCTCCCGGTTAGGGCAAGCAAGGGGGAGCGGTATCACGAATGGCCATAGTCCTAGTGGTTAACATGGGAGGATGTTTCTAAAGGATTGAGATTCTAGATTTCACTAAGTTAAAAGCTAATAATTGAAATTGATCGCTCGCTATTTTAATAGTTTTCCACTTTAACTATATTGTACATGCCTTTGTATGTAAGTTTCGGGTAGGCTTTAGCTGTTGAGCGTCAATTGCTCATGGTACTACGTTGCCCTGATCTTCGAACGCCATGTACCGAAGGTAGAATAGAAGTGTCGTACAATTTGACTGAAGTCAACGCTGCTGAGGAGGGAGCGGAAGAACCTTGGTTTTCGTATGCGTTGTCACTCTGATTAATTTTAAGTTAACTTTATTTCGTCAGCTTCAAAGTTGATTTGGGACAAATTCAACAACTTAAACTTAATTCAATATGGTTGTAATATGATGGCATCTGCTTTTGGAATGGTGATGTATTAAATATGAGGTTCTTTTGAAAAAAAAAATCTCTTTTAATTATTTTATTAATGTTTTGAAATTCGGAGCGTTAAAACTTGTTATCAGAGCTTAGGTTTTAGAATAACTCCGTGGACGTGGGTTTTGGGTAGCACTAGGCTTCGTGGATACAATATTGGTAGTTAAAGTACAGTATATTTGCTTTCGTCACATTCGTTAGATTATTGAATTTTCACCAAGTAATAAAAGCCTTTGTATTCTCATAAAAGCCTTTGTATTCTCATTAAAAGTTTTCATTTCAATATGTACCATGTGTTCTTTTTCAGAGTCAAAACATTGGAGCTTTGATTTGTAATGTTTGTATTTGTTATCAAACTCTAATTATAGCATTAAGAAGGGGAGGGTCGCTTAAATGTTTGTAGCAGTACTCTAATGTATTCATGTTCCTAAGGTAGTAATGGTAGTGGTAGGTTTGCGTTACATGTAATTATACATATTATGATGTAAATTGGATGTAAACCTTGTTCTATCTGGATTGTCTATGAAAAATGAACTTTTAGTCACTTTAGTATTATTGCATCTATTACTCTTTCAAATATGCCTTCTAATTAAGAAAATGGAAAATCCCCTAACTTAAAATTTTACACACATCCGAGATGGTGGAGACACGTAATGGAAAACACACCAGTAACAATCAGAACAACCGCCAAAACAATGATCAGAACAGTGGGCCTCAACCCAACAATAATGGGCTGAACCCTCAAGAACCAAACATCGCCACCGTGCTGAATAGCATGGCCCAAATCCTGCAAAACTTGGCTGCTAACCCTCAGGGACCCCAATATCGTGCACTGCAAGGCCGCACCCACTTGTTTTTCGAATTTAGGAAATAGAGACCTCCAACCTTTTAAGGAGCACTTGACCCTCATGTTGCCGATGGATGGATCTGTCAGATCAAGAAGATGTTGGACACCATGGAAGTTCGATAAGGTGCTGACCAAGTGGCTTTGGCCACGTACCAACTGGAAGAGGAGGCTGACTATTGGTGGGAGGCCACCAAGACTACTGTGAATCTCGCCACAATCACATGGGCTCAATTCGAGGAGATCTTTTTGGAGAAGTATTTCCCTACATTGATTAAGGACTCTGGCATAGGAGTTTCTAGCACTTAGACAAGGAACAATGATAGTGACACAATACATGTCACAGTTTGAGGAGCTATCACGACACGTACCGACGTATGTCCCTACTAATGCCGCTAAGGCGAGAAAGTTTGAGTGGGGGTTAGAGGACCTTCTTCGAGGAAAAGTGGTTGGGATGGAACTTTCAACCTTCTCTCGAGTGGTTAGGGCCATTTGGATCAATGAAAGGGAACTCAACGACTCATAGAATTTTGAATCAGAAGAAGGCTACTCAAGTAGGAGGACCAATCCGTAACAACAACCAAGGGTTCACTGCACCAAAACCCTACTTCTATAATAATCAGCATCCACTGCAACAAAGCAACCTACCCTGGAGGAACCCTAACCTAAATCCTAATTTGAACCAGACCCAAGGCCAAATTCATGGACAGAACCGCAACAACGGTCCTGTCAAGTGCTTTAACTATAACAAAGAAGGTCACTCCAAGAATAATTATCCTCAGCTGAAGAAGATTGGGAACCATGGAAATGGGAATTAGCAGATCCAAGCAAAGCTGGTTGGATTTGGAAATCCACGGTAGAGAGGTCAAAATCAGCAAAGGCCAAACTAGAATATGCACCAGCAGCCCCATCTGTTTCAGAATAATGGTTGAAATGGGCAAAATCAACCAAATGCGGGCAGAGTGTTCGCACTGTAGGGAACAAAGGAGGAGTATGACCCTTCAGGTGATACAAGGTAACCTTGTATTTTTTGCACTTGTGTAGAAGTTTATTTGATTCTGGATCATCGCATTTGTTCAAATCTGCTATGTGTGCACATACTTTGTGATTAGAGAATGAACATCAAGGAATGATGATGATTTTAGCGCTTGGAGAAAATTTTTTAGGGGGCTTAATATGCAGATCGTGTAAGTTCTACATCAACACATAACCTCTCGGTTATAGCAATCATTGACTCTGATGATATCCTAGACATGCATCAGCTACGCTCAAATCACACTATTATCAACTACCATAAGAGAAACAGAGATTCAGCTTCGAAGGGAGGTCTTGCTCTTTAAGGGGGATAGAGGAAACTATTGACAATTGATCATGAACTCCCAATCCTCAGTCAACTGACTCTATCATAATATTTTTCTGTGTTCAATCTCTCTTGATTCTTTCAAAGTCACCTTAGAAGTGAATCATTGTTCTCCAAGTTACAAACTAGCTAGAGCTTATATCGGCGAATTTTCAAACTAACATCATGTCACTCTTCCCTTTTTCAGAGTTGTGAACTCTTCAAGACTCTCATATCTCAACTTCCCTTGCAATTTCAATCATCTACTCAACTATGGTGGCTTTATCTCCAGTTTTGTAACGACCCACCCTAGCTGATCTACTAACCATTCACCTAACCACGTGGCTCAAAAGGTTAATATCAAATTATACAGTAGCTCGATGTGTCCCGTTATATACCATATCAACTCCCCACAATCCACTGATGTAGGACTTGACTCCCATGGTAGGTTCTCACAATCTCCCCACCTTGGCAGCAACGTTCCCATTGCATTGGCCCAACAACCTTCCATTGGGGGTCATAGTGTGGCACTTTGGTTTGTACAGCACAATCAGTGTGCTCGTACCAGATTCTAAAGGTGGCCCCCATCATGTAGATCAGGGTTGTGCTATGATACCATCTGTAACGACCCTCCCTAACTGACCTGCTAACCATTCGCCTAACCATGTGGCTTAAAATGTTAACCTCAAATTATACAACAGCTTGACGTGTCCCATTATATACCATATCAACTCCCCACAATCTACCGATATGCGACTTGACTCCCATGGTGGGTTCTCGCAAGTTTTGTGACACTCTTACTCAATCACCGCGTAGGGACCACTCAATACCTCCAAATTCTTTTGATATCGCATAAGGACATTTGTTGGTCCTTTCAAGAACTCTGAATTCATAAATGTAGTTCGACTTTCATTGTTTGAATTATTGGGGTTTTGAACACCTATTTTGGACATTTCTTCTTCTTGAGTTATGTATCATCTCTCGAGCTGATTAAATTCAATCAATTATAATATCAATGTCTTGTTCTATTGAAGAATTGCTTAGAGAGTCATTGCTTATCCAATCGCATGAACCCATTCTTTGAATAACTAGAATTAGATGCTTAATTTGAAACACGTTTGGCCGACGTAATTTCATATAAATATCTACTTAAGTTATACTTCACTTAACCAAGAAATTTTTTTTATTTTTTTTGGGACTCTTGTCTCAGTAAACCTACTCTCCTAAAAACCCGTAATCACCCCATTGTAGTGATTGAGCAAAGCAATTGTAACTACTCTTAATTTTCATACGCCCACTCAAATTGAAACCACTTGTACTCAGACTCTTAAAGGGTACCTATCCGCTTCTCTGCTCGGTATTCTAATGTCGATTCATATTCGAAATCATTCTTGGAACTTCACAGACCTTTCATTTTCCAATAAAAGATGGAGACCTAACTTTTGAAGAGAAGCTAGCACACATCAAAAACTGGATGGAGAAGAATATTCAAAGCCAGATTGTTCACTGAGTCAAAGTTCGCTGGTGCCACCGAGGAAAAGAAAGTTGCCATTTGCAAGTGACAATATACAATCCATCTAGCTAGTTGTACAAAGTTATTCTTTATTAAAAAAAAAGAAAAATTTCATGTAGCTAGTTGTACGAATTTTTTTATATTAATTACATATCGTTACATGCATATTGTACGCGTACCTGCTTGTGCAAGAGACTAAGAGTAGAGATTTTGTGCATAATAATTTTCAGAGCTGAGCTACGTGCACAGCAGCTGTGCACAGATTCTGAAGTGATTTTGGGTGTTTTGTTAACGCCTCTAACGATATCGAACGAAGCTCATTTTTTACAAAGACCTTAAACGACATATTTTGAACAAAATGAGCGGCTCCGATCATCTTTGTGCGACCCGAGGCGAAAAAAAATGGGCTCTGTGCACAGCTTGCTGTGCACGTAGCTTTTCTGTAGGTGTTAATAGATGCATGTATTCGGTATACCATTTATGTGTGTGAATTTCCTTAGCTGATGGGGAGTTAGAAGAATTTGCCAAAGTCATTGGATGCAAGTCATAAACATCTACCAATCAAATATCTGGGTATGCCACTTGGTGCTAATCCTAGACTCAAATCCACTTGGAAACCAGTTATTGACAAGTTCAGAGCAAGGTTGACCTCATGGAAAAGAAGGGTTTTATCTTTTGGTGGTAAGTTAACTTTATTGAAATCAGTGTTGAATAGCCTGCCTATCTACTTCATGTCTTTGTTCAAAGTTCCTGAGGGTGTCGCTAAAATCATGGAGGGGATACAAGCAAAGTTTCTCTGGGGAAATGCTGACCTTAAAAGAAAAATACATATGGTGTGCTGGACCAAAATCAAACAGAGCAAAGAAGTTGGTGGCCTTGGTGTAAGAGGAATAAAAGATATGAATGATGCTTTACTTCTCAAATGGTGGTGGAGGTTTGGAACTAAAAAGGAAGCCTTGTGGAGAAAAGTAATTTGTGCAAAGTACAACTTGGATCTTAACTCTTGGTTCCCTAACATGGAAACAAATAGAATGGTATCTCCTTTATGGAGAGACATTCTTTTGATCAAATGCAGGAATCCATTAGCTTTCAACAAATTCATGGAAAATATCAGATTGAATGAGGGAGATGGAAATTCATTAAAGTTCTGGACTGATCCATGGGTAAATGGGAAATGCCTGAGTTCACTGTATCCAAGAATTTTCAATATTTGTCTCATTAAAGATGAGACAATTGTGATGGTTCTAAGCAGGAAGGAAGAGCAACTTAATTGGGAATTCCAACTCAGGAGAGGAAGATTTCTCAGAGGGGAAATAGAGGATTTCAACTCTATGGTTCTGATGCTGGATGGGCTACAAGTTGTTCTCCATCCTAGATCTGACCATCTTACATGGATTGCAAGTAAGAGTAAGGCTTTTACAGTTTCTTCAATATATAAGCTTGCCATTGGTCAAGAAAATCTTTTCGATAATTCTGCAAAAAAGGCTTTTCATTTGATTTGGAATAATGTGTCACCTTATAGAGTGCAATGTTTTGGTTGGATGGCATACCTTGGTAAACTAAAAACTGGTGATTTCCTTATGAGAATTGGCATAATTCATCAGCAACATCATGCTCTCTGTAAGTTTTGTGGGGAAACAATTGAATCGATTGATCACTCATTATTATTCTGTACACCTGTATGGAATGTTTGGTGTGTGATTTTGGATTGGTGGGGCATTCAATGGGTGATACCTAGTTCGGTTTCTGGTTTGATCAACTGGTGGCTGAGTTACAGACAGAAACCAAAGGTTAAAGTCATTTGGGACTGCATTCCTTTTGCAGTCCTTTGGTCATTGTGGAAAATGAGAAATGAGCACACCTTTCAGAACAAGGTTCTTAATTGGGAAGAAGTGGTTGATCTGATAAAGTTAAGGATTGCTTTTTGGGTCAAGTCTAAATGGTTCGAGGCAGATTACTCTATCGCTGATTTCCTCTTCAGGTTGAATAGCATTATCCAAGCCTCTTAATCTTGAGGTGGCTATGCTGCTTCAGGGGTGGGGCTGTTTGTGGCTGGAGGGTGGGGTGGTTTGTGTTCTGATGTTTCGGTGGTAATGATGGTGATGATGTGCTTTTGAATTTTTGGTTGATGCTGGTCTTGCGTGGACCTTAATGTTTAGAAAAGGCACCACCTCATTTTAACAATCATTTTAACACTTCCTTGATGTGTTGCTGCTGCTACTGATATGCTCTTGTGTTAGTAGAAGCCTAATGCTACCACCATTTTGATTAGGGTAATCCATTCTGATGCAAGGGATGCAAACTGAGGATCTATTCATCTGCTGATTCCGCCAATTTGACTATCTCGAATTGGTTGGGCTCAAAGGAATCTTGCTTTGACATTTTGATCTGATCTTACTGGGAAGTTTTTCAACTTCTACTTATTGCTTTGTAAGCCTCATTGGGTACTCTTCTTGTAACCCGGTTGGATTGATTTCTTATCAATCCTCGGGCTTGAATAGCATATGATTGTTGTGGGGTAGGGTGTCAACCTCGTTGGGATGTTACTCTCATATTGTGATGCTATCTTTTCTTGCCCTGTTTATCGATGTACTTTATTTCGTTTTAATGAAATATATCTTTTTCGCCGTTCAAAAAAAAAAAAATGATCCTACAACCTCCATTTTTAAAGGGAATTGATATTCGCGCTCCAAGATTTACTGCAGGCGCTCCACCTTTTTGCTTTTACACTGTGATGTTGCCAGCAACATCACAGTGTAAAAACAAAATATACACTAATGTTGCCAGCAACATCACAGTATAAAAACAAAAAGGTGGAGCACCTGCAGTAAATCTTGGAGCGCGAAAATCAGTTCCTTTTTAAATACCTGAGATAAAATCATTCCTAAGCCTACCTCTAGCCTCCCTACTCCCCAAAACCCTCTTAGCCACACTTCTTGTTCCACATACGTGGACCTTTGAAGACCCACTCCCCTCACCTAACAATTTCCCTTATCTAGCAAACCCCAAAAATACTTCCAATCTTGCTTGTTTTACATTTTGGGCAAGTGACCAGAGAAAACAAAACCCATTGTTCCCCTTTATCCCTTCCACCAAATCACCAGTTTACTTCCCTGTTCTCACTCTTCATTCACGGCAGAGAAGAAATAAAATGAAGACACCCTAATCACCAACATTGATCACCACCTAAAGTACCCCTTTCGGCCCAAACAAGAACAGTCCCAAACCGCTCCATTTTAGCTATCAAAACAGCCCATAAACTCCGGTTCCCAACAGCCCAGTAGCAACCCGAATACTACTCCAAATTTTCCCCAGAAAATAGCCCTATTTTCCCACTAAAATCAGTTCCAAACAGCTCCGTTTTCTCTCCGAAAGCAGCCCGGTTCCACTTCGAGACAACCCGGTAAAACAACTCATAAACTCTAGCTTTGAACCGGCCCCGACGGAACTCTGTAGCCGTGCGTTCGATCAGTCGACCCAACTCCGTTTCCACTCCATATCGCGCTAGAACTCCTAGACTGAGGTAGTTAAAACTTATCTCCCTAAATATATTTTTAGTTGGATAATGTAGAATTTTGAGTGTTCTATGTACGTGATATCACTGGATTAATGACTTAGAATGGTGGGAGTATAGTTCGGTTTATTTTAACTTGAACTATGAAGTTTAGGTCCTAGAAAAGTTGGAATATGCACGTAAGGGAATTTATAAGGTTAAGAAAACATCCATCTGGACAGCCGGCCACCACTTCGGCCGTCCTTTGCGTGCTCTGGAGTTCCAACAACATAATTAGTTGGAGTATGGTTCAGCTCCTGAACTTGAAATTGGAGTCCAAGACTACTTGTTTAAATAAAGAAGTTCAACTCTATAGCATTTGTTAGTCAGTAACTTAATTTGATTGATATGCTGGTTGTGTTATTCAGTTCAATAAATGGCTCGATTCTTGTACTGCAATTACCTGTCATTTTAATATTGATGCTAATGCCTTCGAGAACTTAGAACGAACATTAAGTTCACTGGGGTTTGGTGTTCGTGTGTAAAAGATCACATAGACGATTTTTAAGTTAAAAAAAATGGGAAAAGATAAGAGATGATGTGATTAGCAATTAGCCAGAGGAATGATGGTTTAATGATGGGATTCTTGGAGGTTATCCAGTAAATCCAGATCTGTTGGAGGTTATCCACAGAGTCTAGTTTGGGAGAAGAGAAATGAAGGCAGGGTGTGACAGTTGATTGTTAATTTGAAATCTTAGCATATGGCATTGCGTGATCGCTCTTATTGAATAAGAGATAAAAGAATGATATGTATTATAGTACCAAATTATGGTCTATATACTCCCAAGGTTACGGTTAGTTCCTCGTGGGCCCAATGGTTATGGTTAGTTCCCTGAAAAATTCATCTTTGCGAGGCGGTCGATGATCCGACCAAGTAAATAACATAGGCCGTTTCATCAGGGGCTCCCGGTTAGGGCAAGTAAGGGGGAGCGGTATCACGAATGACCACAGTCCTAGTGGTTAGCATGGAAGGATGTTTCTCAAGGGTTGAGATTCTAGATTTCACTAAGTTAAAGGCTAGTAATTGAAATTGATCGCTCGCAACTTTAATTGTTTTTCACTTTAACTGTATTGTAGTACATGCCTTTGTATATAAGTTATGGGTTTCGGGTAGGTTTTAGTTGTTGAGCGTCAATCGCTCACGGTATTACGTTGCCCTGGTCTTCAAACGCCAGGTACCGAAGACAGAACATAAGTGTCGTACAATTCGACTGAAGTCAATGTTGCTGAAAGGAGCCGAAGAACCTTGGTTTCCGTACGCATAGTCGCTCTAATTAATTTAAATTAACATTATTTTGTGAGCTTCAAAGTTGATTTGGGAATGGTAATATTTTGACAATTCGACAACTTAAACTTAATTCAATATGGTTGTAATATGATAGCATTTGCTTTTGGAATGATGATGTATTAAATCTACGAGGTTCTTTTGGAAAAAAAATTGTCTTTTAATTATTTTATTTATGTTCTGAAATTCGGGGCGTTACAATATGTGTAGATGAATTTTTTTATTTCAAACTGCAATTGAGAAGCTAGGTTATATGGATATGTTGTGATGTTTTCTTCTGTGTAATATCTTTAGGAAATTTGTAATTCTGCAAGGATGGTTTAAAAGGATTTTCAAATGCATAAAAGATACACAAGTACGTTTTAATTAATGTTCTTTCAAATGATGGAAATTAAGCGATAAACATGTTAGCAAGGATGAATAAGGCCATCTACAGTGGTATAATCAAATGTCAATTGTTTTTAAAGTTAATAATGTTTGTGCAAAAGATGGCTCACCATGGTATAATCAAAGTTAGCAACATCCTTAAAAATAATCAAGCAACATTTTTCAATAATCAAAAGCATTTTTAAGCTTTGGATAACCAATTTTAGGCTGTAAACCCCTTATTTTGGTTATGGACTAGAAGCGACCATTGTGAACCTCAACATTGGTAAGCTTAACAACCTCTTAAATGAATAATCAAAATCTGATGTGTTAACTTTTGGTTATCCATTTTTTGATTATACCATTGTGGATGGCCTAAGATACTGTTTCTAATTGGAAACAATTTGAGATCTAAATGATGTCGGGTCCGTGCTATTGGAGAGCAGGTCATGCTTCTGTTAAAAGACAATCACACGGTCCTGGCTGTGAAGTGGCGGTCATAAGATTATCATTGCACCAGAATTCCCAAATAAAGCACTGCAATCCCGGAGATTGCGTGGCCATTCCCCCCTTTTTCCTCAACTAATTGTGGAGTGGTGGGTGCTCGGCTTTACTCGGCAGATCTTGGGGTTTGATTTAAGATCTTTAGGTGTTGGGAGGATGAAAATACGTACGAATGCAAGGTGGAATTTTTGTAGAGGAGAAAATGAGGGTTAAGGGTGTGATGTGAAAGGAAATCCAGCAATTCGGGTTAATTCCCGTAGTTGTGTGTTGAAATGAAGGAGGATGCCTCTCTTATTCATAGGAGAGATGATTGCACACTGTTGAAAGGGATAAGGACGCTCCTAAGATCAATTAGGATCAATCAGGAGCCAATCATTCTGAAAATGAAAATGATTTCTCGGAAAAAATGGTTTGTTAGTAACTTATCAACAAGTTATAGATCAAGACTTTTTAATTTTATTTTTATTCAAAAAAAATCATGTTTGTTAGTTTTTCATTAAGCTTTTATGTATCATGAATTTGTTTCGAAAAGATGAATCAAAAAAGTTAAATTTTTTTTTTTTTGATTTTTACACAAATATTTTGTAAAATATTTGAAGAAAAATCCAAAAAGTCAGCAAAACTAATAAATGTGAAATCTTTTTACTAAGATCAAAAAAAAAAAGAAGTAATTAATAATTTATTAATTAGTGAAAATGCCCCCTCATTAATTAATGACAATTGACAAAACTCTGACTCCCACAAGTGCGTGAACATGCACCCCTGTACATCTATGTTATAACCAAAAGAACAAAGGGAAGTGCTACGATATACACCATTTGTTTGGGTGTGTGTTATATACATCTTCGTTGAAACACACTAAAATATTATGATTATCAAAATGTTATGAATGTATTACTAAAAAATTACAAATCATATTGATGAAAAATTACGAATTTTTAATATGAAAATTACGATACAAAATAAAATGTTATGAATGACCGGTTCTATAAATAATTATTTTTTATGAGGTGACACAATAATTATATGATACACACCTTGAGACTTTCCCAATCACAAAACATGAAAGTAATTTCCTGCTTAACCCATCAACAACTATTTATCCGTCCCAGTGGACCTCTGCCTTTGATGCCGAAAGACGAAAACCAATGCCGCCACCACCAGACAACCGACGCCCGTCACTCCACAGACCACGGCGACCACCTCCAGTGCCTCCCTCACGTGACCCCTCCTCTGTCCAGCGCCGGAAACATCCTTCCACCAAGGCGCATCGCTCGTGTTCTTCGCCTCCGGTAACGGCTCTATCGCGGGCAACGGCACTGCCGTATCCCCAAAGAATGACTGCATTTCCGACGACTCCTCCGCTGTCTCCGCCGTTGAGTTACTCTGGTATGCAAGTCCGTGGGCCGACGGCCGGAGCTCCCTACTATGTGATTGTCCGATTGCAAATATCGCAAACAAAGCTAAGCACATAGCCGAAACAACGTCGACATACGATCGCCCGCCAGTCTTCATGTCAGTTGCTCTCTCTCTCTCTCTCTCTCTCTCTGTGTTAACTTAAGTCAATGGCGAGAGGAAACGCGTGACAGTCGTAAAGGGGGCGCCGCTCCTTCCTTTGTCTTTTGCTGCTTGAGTAGCAAATTATTAAGGCCTCTTTATCAGAAATCCTATGCGTACTGACCAAATTCCTACCGAAATCGTACCGACGGCCGCGTCGAGCCGTCTCCGACCACCGGACGGCCGATTCGAGTCGTCCAAAAATTCTATAAAAAAAAACTAAGGGGGCCTTCGCGGGAATCAATGACATCCGATATGTGTACACGAAAAATAAGGTGTTTGATCCAAGCACCATACACACATCGGATGCCATTAATTCCCGCGATGGCCTTCTCGGTTTTTTTTTTATAGAATTTTTGGAGGATTCGGATCGGCCATCCGGTAGCTAGAGACGGCTCGGCACAGCCGTCGATACGATTTCGGTGAGGATTTCCTCAGTACATATAGCAGGATTTGCCTCTTTATAGTCTAATCTTAATTTCTTGAAGTTTAAGGGGTGCTTGGTAACTTTTGTGTTTTTAGTTTTTGATTTTTGTTTATACTTTTTTGAAAACTAATGAAGAAAACTTGTTTGGTAACAAATTTCTACTTTTTTGTTTTTTATAATTTTTTTTAGAGTTTTATAAATTATGAAAACAACAAATATGTGTCCCCCCCCCCCCCCCCCCCGCCCCCCCCCCCCGCCCCTCCTTTTTTTTTTGAGAAATAAAAATATAACCAAACATGTTTCTTTTTTTTATTTTTATGAAAACATAAACATGTTTCTATATCTAGTTTCTTAAAAACAAAAAACTGAAAACTGAAAAGGTTACCAAACGCATTTTTTGGATTAGACTTTTGTCACGTGAGTTTGAATAGTAAAAAACAAACAAAAGAATTCACTAAAGAAAAAAAAAAGTCTGAAACGGCTGGATTTTTTGTCTCCAGTGTGATCCTATCCAAAAAATTTCGACGTCAATCTTTATCCTATTTTGATATCTCTAATAGGGATGAATAATTGAACCTAAACAAAAAATTATGAAAATCAAATAGTTAATAAAGAAATAATACCAGAGAGCTAGTATATAATTTAGAAACAACTAATCCTAATAAGTTTGGTTTTTTATATATAGCTTACTTTCTCCATCTCGAAGAAAGTATATATAAAGATGTAAATTAAATTCTGCAAGTCTAACAAATTAAGAAAAAGAAGGAAAAAAAACTCGGCAACGGTTCCATTTATGATGTATAAATAAATAATTGTTTCTTTTGGCGAAATAGTTTGGTTAACTCATTGATCATTTCACATACTTAGGGTATCCAAAATGCTATAATCAAAAATTGGTAACCAAAAGTTGCCGCATCAGCTTTTGATTATTCATTTAAGAGATTGTTAAAGTTAGTAACGTACATGTCTACAACGACATCATCAAAATTGGATAACCAAATGAAAACTTGTCATATCATCTTTTCAAACTACAAAAAAAATTTAAAATTGTGAACAGTAGAAAATAGTTTTTCTGAAAGAGTTTTGAAACTAATAAAAACTATTTACTAAAAATAGAAAATAGTTTTTGAAACTTTTTTTTTGAAAAAAAAATCTATTTTTAAAAACTATTTTCGAAAAAAAAAACAATTGTTTAGTAAAATATATATTTTTGAAAATATTGTTCAAAAAGAAAGAGAGAGGAAAATGGAAGAGAGATAGAACATTTTTTTTTAATAATTGATGTATTTGATTAAAAATATATAAGATCTATTAAATTTAGTTATTGTCAAAAGGTTCCTAATTTAGGTTATTCAAAACCCAAAATTTGATTATTTCTAAGGAGGTTGTTAAGTTTGATTATAGAATTATGAGCCATATTTTGCACCAATATTGTTAACTTTAAAAACATATTACATTTGATTATAGCATTGTGGATACTCTTATATTCTACTTTCGCGATTTAGATTTTTTGGTCGAAAGGCTGAGAAGTTTTTCAGTGCCGAGTGGATATATCGCAAGTGATGCCCGCTCAGCGCATCCAAGCCGTTCAAAAGTGTTTTGAACAGTTTGGATTTAAAAAAAAAATTCTAGAGAAGAGTTTAACTTTTTCCGGGAAAAAACATCTTTAAAATTCGGACCGTCCAAGACACTTTTGAATGACTCAGATGAGCCGAGCGAGTACCGTGGTACTCACCCGGCACTGAAAATTTTCTCCTGAAGGCTAGATTTCTATATAAGCAAACTAGTGTATGCTTGTACTTGAAGGTGCTTCGTCGTCAATATATTGAAATATGATCACTCCAAACATAAGGTAAATACGTCATTTGAAGCATAATAATCCGAAAGACCGGGATCGTACCCAAGGGAATAGTTAATACGGCTTGGATAGATTTGTAGATGTAAGCAATGTTTTCGGTTTTTAGACAGCCAACTTTATTTTACTTTATGTGGTAGAAATTAAAAGGCTAAATTAAACGGCGAATTAACTAGAATAAAAGGCAGGCTAGGTCTAGGAGATCCTAACACTCATGACTCAAGTCAAATCATTCTTCTTATCCTATTACTCGATTTGAGATACACAATTAAGGTCCTCAACTTGGAAGATACATGGTTCGATTACCAAGCTAGTTCTAGAATTTATTTGACAAACACCTTGAGCGACAGAGCTCCAAGCATCATGTGTGGCAAGTAAACTTGCTCTTGACTATACATGATCAAGGAGGTTAACACCTTAGCAATTTGACAAATAAACTCGAACTACACATCGATTTTCGAACCAAAAATTCAAACTTCGTGATGCGAAAAGTAAATTTAACTCAAGCTATGAGATGCTAATTAATCACCCCATGACCTAAACTTGATAAACTACTCACTCATATCTAGAGAGATAAAAACAAGCAAAAATCTAGCTAACATATTGAATCAACAAAACTTTAAATAAACTAGAGATTATAATAGATCAGAAACGTAACTACAACTTTAATGAATGAGAGAGTAGCAAAACTAAATTACTTAAGGCAGAAAATTAAAGTTTAAGTGCTGAAAAAATGAAGAACACCAAGAACAATTCAAATCATATTCTAGATTTAGAAATGCAATAAAATCTACTTTACTCTACTCTACTCTATACTTGTGACATAATGAAGTTTAAATAGTGGCCCTCATTTTGCGCACAGAATATCCCAACGATGCTCTAGAGATTTGCTGCGAAGGCCCTCGGTATCGATACCTCTGCTAACTTGATATCGGTACTGAGCTCATTAAGCCATATCCTTTAACACACTCGGTATCGATACCTCTGCTGCTTTGGTATCGGTACTGAGGCTTTTAGCACCAGCTTCACAGCTCCTAGTAGCTTCCACAACACCAAACAGCTTTCACAATATCTTATTTTCATTCCTTAAACTTAAGTAAAGACTATATTTTAAATTTTCTTTACTTTAATTTATTTAATGAAAATAAGGAAGTAACCGCCCCCACCCCCCCACCCAACCCAATTTGGAAACAAAAATGACATAGGTACCGATCGCCTTCGTAGGGAAATCGTACCGACGGTCGCGCTCGGCCATCTCTGGCCACCGGACGGCCGATCCGAGCCGTCCAAAAATTCTAAAAAAAAAAAAACTCAGGGGCCCACGTAAGAATCAACAGCATCCGATGTGTTTAGGGTGCCTGATCTAAATACCCTATTTTCGTGTATATACACATTGGATGTCATTGATTAAGCACTCTAAACACATCAGATGCCGTTGATTCTTACTTGGGGCCCCTCAATTTTTTTTCTAGAATTTTTGGATGGCTCGGATCGGTCGTCCAGTGGCCGAAGACGGCGCGACCGTTGGTACGATTTCCCTACGGAGGCAGTCGATACTCATAGCAATACTCATTTGGAAACAATGACATTACTAGAATTTTGATATTTCAATCCAATCAAAATGTTGACCCCCAACTTTTATTTTAAAACAGAAAATACAAACTTTTTCTATCGAAGAAATGGCTCAAAACATGACCTTACTCTTTGAATAAAACCTTGCAAATTTGAAGTTGCTCTTAGAAAAATTCAGGGATCAATTACTGCCATTTTTTATCTCGAAAATCGATACTTTTTCGAGAAGTCATTTTTCCATACTTAGACAAATTTTCAGGGGCCGACAGGGTCTTCGTTGGTTCTTCGAGTACTTGGTCGCACTCGGGACATCCATGACGTCAAAATATGCCATATTCACATGATTTACCTGAAAACAATAAAAACATATCTTATGTGCAATATCAGTAACCATATCCCACGAAGGAGTGCTAGACAAAAAGGCAAAAGTGAACAAGAATTACCATGCCCCAAACAAGGAGAGCACTTAACTAATCGGAATGAAAACTAACAGATGATATCACTACAAGAAAATCGAGATCTAACAACGATCAAAAGCATTACTAAAAAACACAAAAAACGTTGCTAAAAGCAATACCAACGGTTCACCAACCATTGCCCAAACCGTTGCGAGATATCCGTTGGTGTAGATGTATAGCAACGGTTTTGACGAGCGTTGGTACAGATTTTTTTTTAGTAACGGTTTCTTTAGCAACGGTTTAACCGTTGCTAAAGGCAAGTTTTTTTTTTTTAAAATCTGGGGCAAAATATGACATGGCAGCCACGTGGCCCCCACCTGTCACCCGCGTGGTGCATGGAAGGCAACACAATAATTTTGCTCCTCCTAGGAATCGAACCCAGGACCTCGCGTATGCGCGCGCGAGTGCAAACCAGTTGGGCTAGCCTAGCACTTGTTTAATATTGAGGGCCTTTTAATATTTATACTATGCAAACCGGTTGGGCTAACTTATGTCATTAGAGTTTTATCGATCTATTCTTAATCCAAGTTTTTAAATTCGGTTTATACTATACAAACACCTACTCTTTTGTTTTCGATTGGAACCGTCTATTTTTTACATAGTAAAGATAGCTACACTTGTTCGGACAAATAAGCCAAAGTGGCTTATTTTTTGTCCTTATTCAATTTTTTTTTGCATTTGTTAGTTTCTCGTCAATTTTTTTGGGATTATTGCTTCGTCATGACGAGAAGAATCTAAAAAGTAAAAAATTTTAATCAAAACTTAATTTTTTTGAATAAAGACAAAAAATAAGCAAATAAGCCAATTTTTTCGTCTTTATAGTCCGATTTTTAGTAACGGTTATGGAAAACCGGTGCTATAGTCCGGTTTTTAGTAATGGTTATGGAAAACCGTTGCTATAGTCTTGTAATCTAGTAACGGTTGCATGAAAACCGTTGCTATAGTCCTGTTTCTAGTAACGTTTTGCAAACCGTTGCTAAACACCATCTATACCAACGGTTTTTTCAACCGTTACAAGAAAAACCGTTATGAGATCCCAAATTTCTTGTAGTGTATTGGGATAACGAAAGGAAAACATGCCATAATACTAACCATGCAAATATCAGACATTCAATCATAAAGGAATCTAGGTGCACAAAAGATCAACTAAGGACTTTTTTTTTTAGCTTGTAATGACCTTAGTTACAAAGGAAAGGGACTACAAAATAGTGTAGTAACCATATGCTAGCATGGTTCATATACCTTTGGCCACTACCAACCCTATACTACCAAAGATATGACCACCCACCAGCCAAGCACCAAACAAAGTTACGAAGAAGAAATAAAAAAAACTACTAGAAAAGGGTTACTAAAACAACTACCACCGACTCCACCACACCTAGTCGCCATCCTTATCCGGCTTCTCACGGTATTGAGCCTTGAGCTCCCTCTTTCCATCGGACTCTTTCTCATCCGAAATATATGTTAGCCTATATGTCAAAACAATCCTCTCATCATAGTATTCAATCCTCTTTCGAATTCGCTTTTACTCTTTCATAGCATTTATTTGATCTCATTTATTTGAGGTATAGGATCATTTGAGGTGAAATTGGTAGCGATATAGATTGAGGAGCCAATTTTGAGGCTTTTTGGAGAGGGAGATGAAAATTTGGGACTTTTGCTTTTGCAGTGGGAGAGGAGAGAGAGAGAATCTCGTATCAATTCTTTACATTTTCGCATTCCAACCACTTTTATTATATTCACACCACCCCCAAATCTCCTTGAATCATTGAAAATCATTTTCACGCAACCCTGCAAACATCCGGTCACCTAGGTTTAAGCAAAGAACTGGAAAAGAACAGAATGCAAAGCAAGACTAGGTGACACATATGTGGTATGATCATACAAAAATGCCTTGTATCATTTACTAAGTGCGTCATGGATTTCAAAATGATTTAAAGTCGACATCAAACACAATTAGACATGGACATGCGATAATTCACCTACACTACGAGCATGTTTATTGAAAGATGAGGATATGGACAAAATTTGCTCAAAAACTATACTCAACACCTAGACCGTTCAATCTTAATCATGCATGCAAGTTGAGAAGCACAAAATTCTTAGGATTGTAACGAAATCTTGCCAACTAACAATTATTGAGCATGCAACATGTTATGAAAAGAGCTAAAAACCTATGACAAAAAGAAAGATTACAAGTAAAGACTTTATTAATTTTTGAAAATTTTGAATTTTCTCATTTTTTCGGTTTTTCAATTTTCATTTGTTTTTGAATTTTTCAAATTTTTCACAAAAATGAAACAAAATAGCACATTGCTAACCCCTCCCCCCAACTTAAAGCAATGCTATACCCTCATAGCATAAAGAACAAAAGAGGAGAGAGGAAGAGCGAGCGAATATATCTCCAAGGGGAATGTCAACCCTAAATACCTCGACCAAGTTGGAGGATTTGATACCAATGTCTTGTCCAGCCTGATTTGATGCTTCCAAGGTTCACTCCTTCGGTTCTTTCAATTCGGAACCATAGCTAGACACACAGGGTCATGTCTAACACTATTGAATATTAAGAGATTGAATGCATTAAAACATGTACATGGGTATAGTGTATTTATTGTGGGGCTTACTCATGACTCATATAACAAATAAACATGGATTGAATATTGACAGCTATATGATTAGCTTATATGAGTCTTCAAACAATTTAACGACTAATAGCTACATAATGAAATACGAAGATAACCTCTTCAGATCAATATAAGTTAGCAAAGTTGTGAGTTGACTTGCAACATCACTTTCAAGTCGAAAATTCACTTGCTTATTTATTATTCAAAAGTGCTCCACTTTTTAATCAACGATTACAAGATTAACTAAATAATTTTGAACATTTTTTTTAATCAGGTGAAATAATAAGGAGATTATAAAACATTTTTTTTTGAATAGCGATTTTTTTTATTAATCTTTGAGAGAGATACAAAGACTAAAAGGAGCAAGGAAAAAGTAATAAAAGCCCATCCGAGACTCAATCCCTTGATTGGCAAGATGCCAACCAAGGACATTTAACTGAGGCGTTGATTTTTGAATTTTCCAATATATTTGTGTGTAATGCAATATAAATATAAATTTTCTCAAATATTTTGATTACCTACTAAAAAATAATTGAGCCGTCAAATACATTACGTATGGTATTTATTATTTTTATTTGAAAAAAAACAAAAGTAAAACTTAAAATTTTAGAAATAGTCCATCTAGTATACTTAAAATCTCAATTTAGTCCGTCCATGAGAGAAAATGACAATTATGCCTGTCAATTCCGTTTGTTTCATTGACGGAGTCAGGGAGAGGGATGAAATTAAGACAGAATGTATACTATAGGGTTGAAATTGACACAATTAGCATTAGAGGGACGAAAATGGAACTTCGTGTAAACTAGAAGGACCATTTGTAAAATTTGCCCTAAAAAATACCTCTATGATCGATTCTAATGTCAAGCAAGATTAAGGCTCGGTTTTCCTTCTTGTCTAAACGGACTAACGGCTAAATCCAAGAAAAACTCGGATATCGAGAGGTCACTCTTCATATACCATCAACTAAAGTCCAATGAAAACAAATCATCTAAAGTCTATTAAAAAGAATCAACTTGTCTAAAGTACTTACAAACAAACTTTTTAGGGAAACAACTTGTCTAACATGGACAATCTTAATTTCTCATTAAACTATGTAACTCACTACATCAAATTTGACTTTTGGCGACACGAATTGGCGCACACCCAAAAATACGTTGCCGTTGGGTATGTATTGGCGACATACTTTGATGTCGCCAATAATTTTCACATTCGGCGACAAGGATTGGCGACACAACAAAAATGCGTCACCGTTGGATATGTATTGGCGACGCATTTTGATATCGCCAAAAGTTTTCACATTCGGCGATGTGAGGTGCGTCACCTTTGGGTATATATTGGTGACACACTTTGATGTCGCCAACACGCTTCACATTTGGCTATGCAAATCACGTCGCCAAAAGGCAAATTGTTTGGCAGGATATTTGGCGCCAACAATCTGTGCAATTGGCGACGCGAAGTGTGTCGCCGTTGGGTATGAAATTTTTCATCCCAATTTTGGTGAGAATGATATAATTGATAAGACGTTAAATGCTAAAGGTTTAGCTCGATCATTTAAAAAAATAGCTAACCACTACATTTAAAAGGTATACATTGAATTTATTTATTTCTCAACCAAGGTCTTGTGCTAATCATTCTTGTAAATTTTTGGGTCTATTTGATTTTGAAAGCTTCTTCATCAGGATGTAGATTTTTTATTAGAATGGTATTTTACGTCTGATCAAGTATGTAATGATAAGAAATTTAAAAAAATCTAGTGGACCCGTGAAATTAATACATAGATATAGTATCTACTCCCTTCATCCCAATTTAAATGTCCCCTATGAATTTTTGTGCATTTTCACTTTAATTTGGTGTAAGAAAATAAAAAATAATATTTCAAAATATTTTTTTGGGTTTGAAAAAGAACAAAAATCCGTAGTAGACATTTAAATTGGGATGGAGAGAGTAGAAGAAATTAACAATTGGAAAAAGAAAATTATTAAAATACAATAACATAAAACGAGGTCGTTTCGAGAAGACCCAGTCTTTTTTCGGTCCAAAATACTTAAATTGTTTCACCCTATTTGAATTTTGATAAGCATGAAAGTTAACACTTTGTGTTATTGTTTAAACCCTATTTGAATTACCTCAATCACAATTATGAGTTAAAAGTTATGCCCGAAATACTAAATAAATTAACACTGATTGGGGGTCACAATTATGAGTTAAAAGTTATGCCCGAAATACTAAATAAATTAACACTGATTGGGGGTAATTCAAATTGGGTTTAAACAATAACATAAAGGGCTACAATTTTCATATTTATCAAAATTACTAATTTTAATGTTTAAAGATTCAAAATCACGTTCGATTCAACTTTAATTGCTATTTTAATGTTATATATATATATATATATATATATATACACACATATATATATTAGATATTCCAAATACATAACAAAAAATGTGTATAGTGCAGTTGGTCGGAGCCTTGCGCGTAAAGGCTTGTATAGTTGGATGTCCTGGGTTCGAAACCTAGGAGGCACAAGAAAATTATATTTTTTTGTCAAGTAAACTTTTGGCGACGCAACAACTGGTGTCGCCAATAGGCTACCTTTTGGTGACGCAAAACTCGTCGGCAAAGGTGTAATACGTTTCCTACATCAACCATACTTTCGCCAACGCAAAGCGCGTCACCAAATCTACTGCCTTTTGGCGACAAAGGTGTTCGCGTTGGCAAATACTATTGCCAACATAGCAACGGCAACGGCATGCCGACGCAAGGACTTGCGTCGCCAAAACCCTTTGCCGGCGCAAATAAACCTTTGCCGACATACTATTGTGCATCGCCAGAATTGAATTTTGTTGTAGCGACTTCTTATTAAAATGAGCACAATCCTAATGCTCCATATACTACTTCTTCAATAACAAAGAAAATCTTCTAACTGAGAATGTCACTGCAATCAGGCGCATTCTGCGATGTTCATGTATTGTATGATTTTTGCGCCTCACCCAACCAACATTATAGAAAAAAACCTATGATTTCACTATGTTTTACACCTTTTATTCATTTGGACAAATAAATACAAGAAGAAAAAAAATCCTTTGCCCTGCTATCTCCAGATTGTCTTGTCAATTAAAGGATTCTCTCATTTCCTAAATTTTGAATGATTTTCCCGTTGCTTTTTTAACTGCTTTAGTTTACCGTTCATATTTATAACATTATACTAGCGTCGTGCCCGTTCGATACACGGAACAAAAAAATTCATGTTGGTCTTTTGTTTGGCCCCGTGGATCGAATGGCCACAACACTAGTCGTTAAAAAAATATTTTAACTTTTTTTGACCCCATTTTGATGCATGCTAGTGTTGTTCCGAATCCCATTTGACAATTAGCGAAGAGCATAAACCCAATGAGCCCAAAAAAAAGAAATGGCGTCTCAAAATCCATTTAAAAGAAGATTATATGTAAAAACAGAAGAACAAAATCATGCGTACAAAAAATATCTTCCGATATAAACTAACTAGGGTTTGCCCATGCCTGAAGACACGGCGCAACACATTTTGAATACAACTAAAATGAATTATCAAACCATTGATCACCCCCGCCAACAAAACTGATTTATACGAGAATATTTTTTTTTAAATTAGGTTCAAACAAAGTTGTTTTAGTGCATGCTTGTGCCCGAAGACGCGGATCCAACAATCAGCACACATGCAAATCAATACTGTAACCATGAATAAAGTATCAACCTATTCATGTAACACCGATGGGTCGTTTAAAATTTCAAAATAGCGCGCGTGCACACATAGAGGGAAGGGAATCATTGCAAAATCAAATCTCTACTCAAGGGTAGACAATCCTGTTACAGATTAGACAATGGTGGGAGATTTGCAATTGAAATAGCCATTTAAGCTAAGAAAAAAATGGAGTGAATCTAGTTTCGAATCTGCTGTCATTGGGAGTGTAATGCCCCAAATTTTGGGAACGTTAAATATGAAATTTTATTGAAAATCTTAATAGAGTCTAGCACATTATTACATCATAACTCCCATGGAAGTACTTTTATTACACAAGGGAAGGGAAACTACAGCTCCGTCTGCTCTTTCATCCTAGCCAACTCTTCGGCTCCAAAAGCCTCCAAGGTGTGCAGCTCACCTTGTTTATCTACCAAGTCTAACACATTATACCATATGTCAGGGTCACCAAAGGTAACACCATGAGCTACAAAAACTCAATAGAATAACCCATACCCACTAACCCTTAACTTACAAACAAAAGATCACAAATTTTAATGATTTCCACATAGTTATTCATATTTGACAAAATAGTTAACAATGACACATCCACATTCACTATCCAAACTAACGTAGGTGTCCTTGATTTTCTGAGTTTCTCCTACGCAACATTTCGTAGACCGTGTCACTATTTTCACATTTCATTTACCAAATCAACATTTCCAAAATCCGTTTTTAACACACCCAACCTCGGTTCCGCCGTTTCGGTCTTCCGAGTATCCTCACAATGATTCCACCACACCGGGTTCCCATTGGTATACAAAAATATTGAATTTGGCATTGGCTCCTCTCCACGGATAACCAATCCACAATTCAAAACCCTCGGTTCCGCCGCTGTGGGTTTCTGAGTATCTTCACAATGGTTCCGCCTCTCCGGGTTCCCATGTGGGTTTTCGAAAATCATTAAATCAATTGTGTTGGCTCCTCTCCGTAGATAACCAAACCACAATTCATCCCTCGGTTCTGCCGCTCCGGGTTCCTGAGTATACCACAATGGTTCCGCTGCTCCAGGTTCCCATTGGTTTTTTGAAAATACTTTACACACGCACTCCTCACAATGGGCTACCAAGTCCGACCACATTGCAGTTTCTAAAACATTTCTCTTTTGCAAATCACATCATTTCATTAACCACACCCTAGGTGTCATGTTTCTACTTTCTCGATTTCTGTGTCTCGTTTTCATGCAACGACTCCGCGGTAGGACTTTTCGCATACATAATCATAAACCATTCATTGTAATCTTGAAACTAAACTAGCAAGATCATCCAACTCTATAATACTAGTCATGTTCAAATCATAACTTAAAGCAGAACGTCACATGTACGGACGCCTTTGGAATAAAAATCACTTATGCTTTATCACTTCAACAAATAATACAAACAATTCACGTATACATGCTCACACTTCCATTAGCAAAAACAAGTTTGTTGACTATCATGCATTCCAAACATTATAAGTGACAGATAACCTTATCTACTTAGAGAAAAAACGGTTAAGGATATTCTATTTTATGCCTTGAACTAGAGAGTATGGGCATTCTACTTTCCAACATACGATTCTACGCTATACGTGGGGTTAGTGAACAAGGGACTCTACCTTTCTTCTTGGCGGTAGTGACGACTACGGAAAGTAAGTTGGCTATCGGACGGAGTAACTTCCTATGGTAAACTTCCGGTAGCTTCAAAAGAGAAGGGTTTCTTTCGAAACTAAATCTTGACTAATACCACTAAAACTTTTAGATCGAGAGGGTGGTCGAGTGGTGGTTTAGTGGCGGTTTTGGATAAGTTTCTTGAAGAATTTCAAGAAAAACTCAAGAACAAGGAAGAACAAAATAAGAACTCAAGGATTCTAGAGAGAGAAGTTGAAAGGTTGGAAGGTATGAGTTAAATGGCAAGGATCGGGTGCTATTTATAGCAAAAACATTAGCTCCCTCTCTCTCTACAATGGCCGGCCCTCTCTCTCTATATATCTCATGGATTTGTTCCATGGACTTGTCCAATCAAGCCTTCCAAGCATGCCATGACTTGTCTTTTTTATTATAGGCTTAAGGCTATATAAGGCAAGTAGGATCTTAAGCTTTTAGGCAAATCCTAGATAATTATAGTCTAGGAATGGGTTGTCATGTGGTAATTAGGCTTAAAGGCTAAAAAAGTGTAAGGAAGCATAGCTTTCTAGGATAAAGTAGGCACTTGCACACACACACCTCTCTCTCTCTCTCTCTCTCTCTCTCTCTCTTCGTTTTTCCCATGTGTCCATATAATATAAATATATATAATATGTGTGTGTGTGTGTGAGACCAAGAAAGTGAAATGACTATGACTATGGCTAAGGCTAAGTGGTATGCTATTGGCCAATGGATAACAATTTCCTAGAAAGTATATCTAGGCATGCTTAAAAAAAATAGGCTAGTATGTACCTAGGAATCTAGGAAAGTATTTTGATGGGTAATAGGTTCAAGGCTATTACTCATAGGTTTGCATGCATGGCAAAGCTAAGAAATAAATAATGAATTCTCAAAAATAAAAACAAGTTTTTTTTTTTTACTAAAAAAATTGGAGTTGTTACAGGGAGTGTGTGTATTAAAGAGAGAGAGAGCCTAAAATAGAGTTGTTTCGTGATTGAAATGACACACACACGCATATATATATATATATATATATATATATATATATATATAGAGAGAGAGAGAGAGAGAGAGAGAGAGAGAGAGAGAGAGAGAGAGAGAGAGAGAAAGGAGGAGGAGGAGGAGGAGGAGGAAGAGTCATCAAAACTGATCTAGAGGGGTGTTCGGTCTCAAAGAAAATCACGGGGAAGCGTCGGCTTTGTGAGCGGAGAGCTAGAAGAAGATATGAGAGAGAGAGAGAGAGAGAGAGAGAGAGAGAGAGAGAGAGGGAGGAGGATGAGGAGGAGAGTGAGATATGAATTTTGAACATGAGATCTAATTAGTGGCAATTGTGCAATTACTATTGTTTGAGAGAGAGAGAGAGAGAGAGAGGGAAAGAGCCGTAGGATTTATAGAGCAAATCAATGGTTAGGATTTATGGAGAGATAAGATTTAAAAACCGTTCTCCCTTATTATGTAGATGCATACATTTTTTCATTGAAGCATTTCCTTTTTGGTGACTTGGTTCTCCTATTCACGCTTCATGCTTTGGCTAAAAAACTGGAAATCCCCCCTCGGATGAATGAGAATTTTGTCGAAAATGCTAATTGTTCGGAACTAGATTAAGCATTGCCGCATCTTTGAGAAATTGGGAATCGGTCCGACGAATTCTCGCAGCAAACTGAGCCAAATTTGACACTCACAAATTTGTATCAGTTATAACTTACAGGATTGTATTTTTGTGGGAGATATGTGGTGCAAGAAAGATGATCATTGATTTTAACCATGAAGAGGGATATGATTTGCTTTGGGTAACGAAAGATGCACTTGTTTTAAGAGTTCAAAACTATATATGGAGGAAATCAGAGTTGCTGTGAATAATACTCGTATAATTGTGTGGGTTGTACGTGGACGTGGAGTAGTTTTTTTTTTTTTTGCTTGCAAAGATCCACGTAGTGGAAAATGTGCAATGCCAAGTGCGTGTTTGTTGCGAGTCTGTCTTCTTTCTCCTAATAAAAAACTAAAAAAATTGAAAATTCAAGAAAGAGGTTTTGGAAGCTTGAGAAGCACTAACACATTTGGAACAACGAGTATAGATTGATGATGATACATCAAAAGGTTGGGCCTTGAGACACCAAAGTTTTGTCCGGAGGGAGGGCATGGACTAAGTGGGCTTTAACCCATTTACCTCACACGCTGCTTGCCTGTCTAACTAGTCGGTCTGGATTGGCTTTGGACTCTATTAAATTGTATAAAATGGTCCCATTTCCCGCACAACACACACACTCTTTAGCATATAGAGAGTTCCGTTCTGTTTTTGTTCGTTGGGTACGTGTTTGGCCACAAAATGGCTCGAGGACTGAGCGCGGGCTTGTTAAGACTTGTCGCATTTAATGTAAAAGACTGGATGTCTCTTTTCTGACTTTATAACCGTGAAGGCAAGTGTGTTGCGAACCTAAGGGCTGAATCGCAATAGAGATTCGTGGTTTTGCCACAATGAAATGGACTTAGCAATTTCCTAACCGTGTAGGAAATAAGTAATAACATAAAAAAGAAAGAACTTTATTAACCGTGTAATAAAGTTTTGCGTACAACAGGAAAGTAAAAAACCCGAATTACTTGAAGAAGTAATTGAGTTGGTACAGGAAAAGTAAAATAGGTGCTTCGCTAGGAAGATTTTGATTTGAGCACTGGATTTTGAGGTGTTGAACCCTTTTTTAGTCTTGAGAACTAGTATTTATAGGCCAAGGGCTTTGGTTTTATATGCAAGAGTAATTTCCCGCCTTGCTTCTTATTGCGCCAAATGTCCTTGTAACCTCCACTTCATGGGATCATGAAGTTACTAAGGGTAATGGGCCACCTCATTCCCCTTTTTCGTGGCAATCAAAGAAAAATGGGTCATTTTGGCCAAGTCAAATAGCCTTTGCCCAATAACTACTAACCACCCATTATCTCCATTCTACAGAATATTCTGGAACTACCAAACAATCAACACGGGTCATGGGCTCTTTTCAATAATTAAGCCCAGAATATCTTTAGCCTGTAACCGGATTAAGTTAAAATTAATCGGGCCCAATTAATATTGTCTTGGCCCATTATTTTTAACTCAATATATCTCTATTTTTTGGCCCAATTTAATCAAATAATAATTAAATAGCCTTCCAGCGCTGGCCCAAGATTTGGTCCAAAAACGGATGTAAACAATGTCCCCTCAGGCCTTGACCTTGTTCATGGTGTAGGCCTATTAATTAGGACAGAATCAAGTTTTTGGTAACCCAAATAAACCTTTGATATTTATCAAATCTTCAAAAAGTTGTTAGGCTCTATCTTAGCCTAAGAACTTTGTTAATGGTGTCCTAAACTTGAGGCCCTTTTGAAACTTTAGCTTGAATAACCACTATGGCCTCAGCTTATGCTTTTTTGATCCATTCTTCTATGACTTCCTTGGTAGGTTTTCTCACATAGTAGGATAATGATGCTTGAGGTATTTTTCATTTGTCAAATGGTTAATCAACCCCAATCCATTAGAAGATAAAGGTTACCTTTGAACACTTGAGAAATCCGATACGGTACTTCCCAGGTTTGAGACTACTTGTCATACCTTGAATTCTTTTCTCGTAGGAGAAAGACGACATTCCAAACCAAATCACCTTCGGTAAAGCTCTTATTTCTTACACGCTTGTCATAAGCTCTAGCAACTCTTCTTTTCTGAACCATCATGTGGTCAAGGGCTGCGAGCCTAATTTCGTCCAAGTCCTCAAGTTCTATCAACATGGCCTGAGTATAATTTGCAGGAGTGAGGCCATGTTAATATGCTATCCTTGTTGACTTTATTGCTACCTCCATTGGTAGGACTGGTCATGTCCATATACCAACACATAAGGGGTTATATTCGTAGCTTCTTTCTTTGAAGTTCTGTAGGTCCATAAGGCCTCAGAATGCAATTCATGCAAGGCCCTTGGATTATTTTTCACAATTTTCTCTATAATATTGACCAAAGCCCTATTAGTGGACTCAACCTGACTATTACCTTGTGCATAATAAGGAGTGGAATTGGAAACAATGATGTTTTGCTGTGTAACAAAATTAACCACTTGTTCTCCCATGAATATTGTACCCCTATCTGCAACCAAGTGTTCTAGCAGTCCAAACCTATGGATGATTCTCTCCTTGATCACTTTAATTATTTCTTGTTGACCCACAGACTTTAATGGCACTGTTTGTGCCCATTTAGTATAGTAATCTGTGGCTACCAAAATGCAAGTATGATTTCCAGAAGAATGAGGATAAATTTTTCCAATTACGTCAAGAGCCCAGCTTCTAAATGGCCAAGGTTTGACCACAGCATGATAATCAGCTGCAGGAACATGCTGAATTGGGCAATGGGCTTGATAGGGCTGACATCTTTTGGAAAAACGAATGCAATCCTCTAAAATGGTTTTCCAATAGTATCCATACATTCTGATTAGCCATCTCATCTTTACCCCTGATTGATGGGCTCCATTAACTCCTTCATGGACCTCATTCATGACCCTCATGGCTTCAGGGTGTCCTAAACACCTCAAAAGTAAGTCATCTTCAGGGCTTTTCTTGTATAATTCATCTCCTATGAGGATATAGTTTATGGCTCTCCTTCTTACTTTTCTAGAGACTCTATAATGAGTCCTCTTTAGAAATGATATGATAGGTGTGCGCCAATCATTCTCGGGCTCGTCATCCGATTCTTTTCCTATAAAGTCTGAAGTAAATACCTCCAGTCGTAGACCCCTTCTTCTAACAGAAGGTAACAATCTCTTCGATCTGGAGTGTGATAATCTTATGAATCATTTCTGGAGATAACTTCAGGCCTATTGAGGCCTGAGCTAAGCTGTTTGCTTCAGTGTTCATACTCCTTGAAATGTGTTTGACAGTTACATTATCGAAATCTTGAATTAATTGTACGGTTACCATATAATAAGGAGCCAAGTCCTCACTATAGCATTTAAATGTTCCTGGCAAGTGATTGATCACAAAGTTTGAATCCCCAATAACTTTTAATTCTCTAGCCTCTAGATCTCTAAGGATTTCAAGGTCTATAACAACTGCTTCATATTCAACTTGATTATTTGTGCATGAGAAATCAAACTGAAAGGACAATTTAGTCCTTAGGCCTTGGGGAGAAATAATAATTACTCCACAGCTTGAGACTGCTTCTTGAGTCCTTGATCCATCAAAGAGCAGCGTCCAAGAAATGAGTGATATTTCAAGAGCGCTCAGTCCTACCTCAGATTCATCGCCGATATCCATGCATGGATGATCAGCAAGAAAATCTGCTAAGGCTTGGTCTTTCACAGCTTTTTGAGGAATGTATTGAAATCTGAATTCCATTAGAGCTAAAGACCATTTGCCAATTCGGCCTCCCATAATTGGCCAAAAAAGCAAGTATTTAACTAGATCTGTTTTACTTATAATGTAAACCAAAACAAGAAGGATGTAGTGCCACAATTTTGATTACTGAAAAGTACAAGGCAAGACAAATCTTTTTAATAGGAGTGTATCTCCGTTCACGTGGAGTCAACAACCTACTTAAATAATGAATCGTCTATTCCTTTCCTTGAGCATTGTCTTGAGCTAGAAAGCCTCCAATAGAGCCTTTAGCAGCTGAGATGTAATGCTTCAAAGGTTCTTAATGGGAGGCATAAGAACTGGAGCCTTGGCTAAATAGCCTTTGATCTCATCAAAGGCCTTCTGATGGCTTGCCTCCCAAACAAAAGTGTCTTGATCCTTCAGCTTCAAGAGTTGAGAGAAGACCTAAACCTTTCCTGCTAGGTTTGAGATGAACCTTCTCAAGAAGTTGAATGATCCCAAGAGCTTCTGCAACTCCTTCTTTGTAGTAGGAGGCTTTGCTTCCATAATCGCTTTGGCCTTATTCTTATCAACATCAATCCCTCTGTTGTAGACTAAGAACCCAAGGAACTTGCCTGCGGAAACTCCAAAAGCACACTTTAAGGGGTTTACCTTCAAATCAAATTGTTGCATTCTCTAGAATGACCTCCTCAAGTGTTCCAAATGTTCTTCATAGGACTGAGACTTGACCACTATATCATCGATGTAGATCTCCATGAAACGGCCAATGAAACCATGAAATATGGCATTCATTGCTCGCTGGAACGAAGCACCTGCATTCTTTAGGCCGAACGACGTTATAACCCACTCAAAGGTTCCCAAAGCTTCAAGACACCTAAAAACAGTCTTAGTCATATCGGCCTTATTGATGAAGATTTGATTATAGCCAGAATGTCCATCCATGAAGGATAAAACCTTATGACCAAAAGCTCCATCCACTAACTGATCTACAACTGGCATTGGATACTTGTCCTTTGGGGATGCCAAATTCAAGTTTCTGAAGTCCACCTTCTCTGACCTTGCTGTTCTTCTTAAGGACTGACACAATATTAGAGAGCTAAGTAACATACCTGGTTGTGCGTATGAACCCAACATTGAAAATGCGTTCAATCTCATCTTTGACCTGCAAATAGACCTCATTGGACATCCTCCTCGGCAGTTGTTTGAAAGGTTTGAACGCTTGTTGAATGGGCAATTTGTGTTCTACCAGGTCTCTGGACAGTCCTGGGAGCTCATCATAAGTCCAAGCAAAACAAAACTTGAACTCCTTTAAGAGCTGGATAAACTTCTTCTTCATGTCCTTTGGCAGAAGTTGGCTAATGTATACAGGTCTGGGATTCTCTGAGTCTCCCAAATTAACTTCTTTCAAAGGATCTTGCACTTCGGCTTTTAGATCATCCAGTTTAGCTCGAGCTGCTTCAAAGTCTTCCAACCGAATTTTGTCTAGATCTTCAACCAGGTTTTCATCCTCATTGATTACTTCGGCCGCACAGGCTCAATAATCTTCTTCTGACTCTTGATTTCCCATTAGCCTCATCTCTAGTAAATAAGTCTCAAACCTTGACAACATGGCCTGAAGGGCTGTGTGTTTCTCTATTTCTGAAGGGCTTACTGACATTGAGAATGGCGTTTCAATGAAGCTAGAATCGGCCTGCTTGACTTTGTGATCATAGGACCGATTAGCTCTTGAAAAAATGCCTTCACTTCTTCCACTGACTTGTTATCATGAATATGGGCTATCTTGTGACAGTCATACTTATCAAGGCCTGTCACCTTTGTTGGACTAACCCCTTCCTTATATAAATGGGCCTCAGCATGATTAGTAGAGACCTAGAAAAGTCTGCAGTCAGCCCATATCACCTCCACATCATGTTGATTTCAAAAGATAAAACATTGGTGATGGGTTGAGCTCTATCCATTTCAAGAAGGGGAGGAAAGTGACCTGATTGTGAGGTTCTACCCTTGTAACAACCGTCGGCACCATTTCATCCCACCATAACCAGCCAAATGGTTTGCATGATTTCGCAAGATGAATATTCGAGAAACAAAAGGAAACAAAGTGAGAAAAAAAATCAAATAACAAAGAAACCTTTACTTAAATGAATACCCATCGACATAAGTCATTGCATAATCAGGGACCTGTGAATACCATCGACGCAATCAAATCCAAGCAGCAACTAGCAGAAATGTTACGAATGACCAAAAAAAATAGCACTCTTACCAAAGGCTTTCCTGAAGCTAGATACACCCTTTAACATCAGGATCCCATTCAACTTTCTTATCATCACAAACCCTAACACCTTCCAAATGCCTGAAGTTTGCACCCTAAAACAACAAAGAAATATACCAATATGATGTTTCAAATATTTTTCGCAGGATATGTATTACTGGATAGTAGTTAGAAAACCTTTCTCTTTGGAATTTGACAGACACATTGGTAATCATCGACATTCAATCGAAGAGGACGATGATCAAAGAGCTTCAATGGTTCAGACCGTGCTGCTGAACAACTCAAAAGCTCTACAAATTAGGACAATAAGAAAACCAAGTAAACATATGCAAATAACCAAGAATACATATCAAAAGTATGGAATTTTCTCATGCAATTTAAATTAAGCAAACTATGCTGATAATGGAACTCCCCTTTGACCATTTCCATAAGATAAATAACAGGTTATTGCCATAAGTGAATTATACCATGAAACTAGTTTCACTATCAAGATTGTTTTCTGAATTGCTAATGAAAAACAACTAACGAGCAATTGAAACCACAGATACCAAGACAAACAATTGAAAGGTAAAAAGTGCAGCACATGAAGCATTTTCCTAAACATCAAGTTGTTGAGAATGACCGAAAAAACACTCTTGATTAATAGCAAGTTTAAAAATTAAACTACTACATAATATTCATTAGCATAATTTAGCCAAAAGTTACGCGAGCTCACCATCCTTCCCCAATCTAATAAATTTCTGAAATTCCGTCATGGCTTCACTATGATATGGTAGTTCATCTCTCGCTTCATCATTCTTAACCTTAAGAACAAATTGAAGATGAACAAATTATGGAAAGCCTAGGCCACAACCAATAATGGCATAAAAGCAAGAAATATCAATCAGTTTGTTCATATACAGGTGGGAGATTAGAAATGGCATCTTTGAAAAAAAGTTCATTCTCGAGTTCAGAGCGTCAACCTTCTTCATAAGCAACAACATTCCGCTATACATGAAAAGGTAAAACATTAAGAGAAATCCTCAGCACATATTCTGAAATTGCAAGAAACACTCGGATATTCCAAATTCTACCTCAAATTCAGTTGGACCACTCCCCCTCAAAACAACATTGTGTGTCGGTAAGGGGTACTGAGGCAATTTTTGCACACCGAAATAAATAATTATTTAGTTTAAAAGCAAAAAATAAGGAGTAAGTATGTAATATGTTGGTGTCTTATTAAATCACCTCTGAAGAATGAGCGTCCCACAAGAAGACCCGCATTCGGAATTGGGGAAGTCTGTAAGCACCAGCTGCCATAATTCCTAATCATGCTTGATAGTTCATGCCAACAAGACATCCTAAAGCGTATCATCCAAGAAATCCACCAGCGAACTTTAACATGTCAACTACATTTTCCATTAATACAAATCTTGGTTTCAAGTATTTTACAAAGTCCATAAAAACAGTAAGTTGTTTATTCTTCAGGTCTTGTAAAGGATCGTTTTTGTTCCTAAAATTATTAAATCCACTTATTCCCGGACGTGGGGGACCTCCGCAAATCACATCAACATCACCCTACATGACATTCAAGAAAAAAACAGTTGAATTTTAGAATCAAATTTAAATTATCAGGAATCAATAACAAGATTAATTAAGACATGTGAAACTTACAGGTAGAGGTAAAATCTTGGAGCGATACCCATTAATTACAAACTCTTTCATCGCATCCTTACAAGTACTGGTAAAAACATTGATTCGTAAGATGACAAAATAACATGAAAATTAGATAAGGTTACTTTTGCTTGTGGTGTCATACCCCAAACCATCTTGAGGTTCCCAAGTGTCATCATCTGACCCATAGCCCTTCCAGTGGACCTGCAAATGCAAAAGCCAAAAACTGTCAATAAAAACAAACAACTAAATTAGAAAATCAAGAACTTAAGAGTAAAACAACTTGAAGATGGAACTACTATTTTTTCCTAAGAAACTACAGTAACTAGAAACTAAGGGACCCGTAACCCGATTAGTTGCAAATATGGTCGCATTTTAAAGTGACCTAATCAAGATTTTTGTCGGACACAGGGACATTGCAAAAAACGTATGGGACATGCCATGTGAACGTATCCATTACATTTTCAACTGATTTTTAAGTGGGACACGCACGGCGGGGACACGTATTGGGACACATCAATGGTTAAAATACATTGACAAGTTGTCTCCTTCCAAGTAAAATCAGTCAAAGTTGAAGTGCATGAAACTCGGTAGATCAGTCTTCTCAAGCTTCTGCATCATAAACCTAGGACTAAGATTGGTTTCCTAACCCATTGTCCACCAGGAGACGACTAACCGGCATTCCATCAAGACAACCAGTGATGTACAAGGACTTGATGTGTTTGTTCATCGTGAGACTTGGCCTTTCAAAGATCATGCTAGCTGTTCGATCTTCAATCTCATCCTTTAGCATAATCTCTGAAGGCCCATTCAGTTCTACAGAGAATGACTCGTTTAGAATTTCAGTCGTCTACCCTATCTTTACAACATCCCCTTCCATAACTATTGGAGTGTTGTCCTTGGCCTCCAGATCTACTGGTAAGATCACAACCATGTTGCATTACATGTTAGGACTCTGTCCAGGCCTAAACTCCTTAGCTTGTAGATTTAGATTTGACTTGCCCCTCGAGTCTGGCTTCCTTGGTTCAAGGGCTATCTTCTTGAGTAAAGTCACTTGTCTTGGAAGAGGCTCAATTCTAGCCTCCTTAAGAGTTCTTTCCAAGAGAAGTTGCTTCTTGGGTATAGTAGCTTGCTTTGGAGGCAGTTTGGTTACGGCCTCCTTGTACGTCTTCCCCGAAAGGACTTGCTTCTTTGATAAAGTCCTTCGAGGAGGTTCGATGATAGCTTATTCTACAGTCCTTTCTAAAGGCTTGTATGCTCTCTTAGCCTTAGGTTTTTCAACCATAGGATCTTCTATTAAAATTTCCACTTTTTCCTTCCCCTTAGGATCATCTTCAATCATTAGATCATCCAATAAATCTGTCTCTTCTTCAGCCCTTCTAGCTGCCTGCCTAAATCGTTGGCGGCGTCTCTTTTGAGATCTAGATAGAGGTGAAAGTTCATAAGGAAACTTGGGATGTTCAACCATGTGCCACTCATTTGGAGGAGTGATTGGAGGTCTCACAACCTTAGGCTTGTCCTTGGAAGGATCAGATATTCTCAAGTTGTCCAGCTCATCTTCAATTTCAATCAACCCAGCTGGCTGAATTCGGTTGAATAGATTCACGTTCAATCCCCTTCCCCTTAAATCTGTGTGGCTCCTTAGGACTAGGTTCAACTCTTCCCACGATAATGCTCTTCGGGGCTGGTTTGCTAGGACTGGCATGATGTTCCCATTCTGTGCATATCATGGAGCAAGTTGATCTTTCTGGTTTCTTCACCCCTGTAGGTTTGGACCACCATGATTTCTTTCTCTCAAACCTCTTGACCAGCTCAGTCCTATAATCCTCTTCCTCATAATTAGGATCCCAGTACCTATCTACGCCGGACTTGTAAACTTCTCTAGAAAGGGCTCCCAAACTTATCTTCTGCCAAGGAGCATCCCTAGGTATGCCTCACATGTTGACAGAGACCATATTCGCACTCAGTCCTAAGGGAAAAGGATTGCCATCCACCCCCATGGGCTGTTTATCTTTTTAGGGAATTTGAACTCTCCCTGCTCAATTTTATCCTGGATATCATTTCTAAATACGATACAATTATTAGTCGTATGATTCCAAGAGTTATGGTACTTACAATACTCCTTGCCTCTCAACTCTTCTAAGGCAGAGATCTTGTGGCCAAAGGGCAGTTTGAGTAGCTTGTCAGCAAGGAGTTAATCAAAGATAGCTTCCGCCTTGCTGATATCAAAGGTATAGGCCCTGGTTAGCCTATTAGGAGTGTTTTGGATAAACTGCTTCGTTGGCTCCATCTTGACAAAGACCTTGTAAACATATGGCTTCTTATTGATAATTTCAGCCACTGCCACATCGGGGTCTGCCTCTGTCTCCACTGCAGCAACCTTATAGTTAGGATTGCGATAATACGTTCTCTTGGATGCTGTCTTCCTATCATGTTCCTCCCCTAAGAGCCTTTCATAATGAGATGCCTTAGAGGGCAACTCGAACAAGTCGCTAAACTTTGTTCCATAAAACTTTCTCTTCATTTCGAAGCCCAAGCCGTTTAATGCTATGCGCACATATTCGGCCTCTGGAAGAACAATCTTACACTTAAATCGAGCAGTCTTGAAACGTAAGAGATATGCCTCCACAGATTCCAAATGGGTTTAACGATAGCATGACAGGTCTGCCAACTTCATTATCGATTTTATCCTGTAGAACTATTGGTGGAACATCTTCTCCAATTGTGCCCAGGTCTTCACTAAGTTAGGTGGTAAATTGATGTACCAAGTAAATGCTGTCCCAGTAAGAGAATTGGGAAAAAGCCTCAACTTTAGAGCATCAATGGTCCCAGCTTCCCCACAATAAACTTAAAACCTGGCAATGTGCTCTAAAGTCGACTGCATGCTCTTTCCATTAAAGGTCTGGAATTCTGGGACTCTATAGCCCTTTGGGAAAGGTGTATTATTCACCTCTTCGGTATGAGGTTTCATATACATTGGCCTGCCCAAAGGTCTGAAACCAGGTCCTAACTGCTCCTGGAGAAAATTTAGGACTTGATCCCTTCCCATAAACATGTTTGGCACATGAGGCTGTTGTGGGCGTGCCTCTTGTGCATGTTGGTTCTGTATTGGATTTGCCCCCCGAGTATCAGAGCCCTGAGGTGTGTGAGCAACTCCTTTGCCATTTCCAGATCCCTGGCCTCCTTGTAGAGGCCTTTTGTCTATCTCGTCGGATTTGTCAGGTTTGGATGGATTTTCCACCATCATAAACCGTTGGTCTTTGTTTACTGAAGGTGTTTGAACTCCTACAATAATAACTTCTTTACTTCCTTGCCCCTCGAGTGCAAGGCTGTTGGATTAGAAAGCGTGATAAAAAGCTTGAAGAGGTGGAATCGCCTCATTTGAACCGAATTGGCCTACTTGGTCTTGGTGACACCAAACTGTGGAAAGCTCTGCTGCTGAGGAGCGATCGATAGCCTCTCCATAAGCGTAGCAACCATCTTGTCCATTGCTATAGTCAGATTTCCAAGGACTGAGAGAACGATTGCGAGATTGACTCATAATGTTGTGGGAGATCTCACGTCCTGCCAAAAACATACTCCCTCCGTTTCAGTTTGTTTGTCCAATTTTGATATATGTGCCTTTTAAAAAATTGTCTATATCTCACAATCTATAATGTTTTACATAATTTCAAAATTTTCATATTTTAAATCTAATTGAGATCTATCAAACAAGATCTATATTGCATATAAAAAATATTATAAATTGAAACATATAGACAATTTTTTAAGAGGTCCCAAATAGTGAAAAGGGACAAACAAATCGGGACGGAGGAAATATAATTTTGACGGTGTCCGTAGCGTCACTAAGAACTTGAGCGGTGATCTGAGAACCAACTTCCTCGAGTAATGGGGCATCGACTGCCACTCCTTCAGGACTCTGTGGTAGATCCGCTATGGGTGGATCCAGATATTGCTGCTGTTGCGTCCTTGCCATGATTAAAACCCTTAAACGATTAGGGTCCCACTGGGCATGCCAAAAGATATTTGGTCAAAAAATGGCTCCAGGACTGAGCGCGGGCGTACCAAGACTTGTCGCGTCTGACGTAAAGGACTGTTCTGACTTCGTAACTGTGAAGGTGAGTGTGTTGCAAACCTAAGGGCTGAATTGCAATGGAGGTTTGTGGTTTTGCCACAACGAAGTGGACTTAGCAATTTCCTAACCGTGCAGGAAAGTAGTAACAACGTAAAAAAAAAAAAAAAACTTTATTAACCATGTAATAAAGTTTTGCGTACAACAGGAAAGTAAAAAACCTAAATTACTTGAAGAAGTAATTGAGTTGGTACAAAAAAAGTAAAATAGGTACTTCGTTAGGAAGACTTTGATTTAAGCGCTGAGCTTTGAGGTGTTGAACCCTTTTTTAGTCTCGAGAACTAGTATTTGTAGGCCAAGGGTCTTTGGTTTTGCATGCAAGAGTAATTTCCCGCCAAGTGTCCCTGTAACCTCCGCTTCATGGGATCATGAGTAGTTATTAGAAGTTACTAAGGGTAATGGGCCACCTCATTTCCCTTTTTCATGGCAATCAAAGAAAAACGGGCCATTTTGACCAAGTCAAATAGCCTTTGCCCAATAACTATTAACCACCCATTATCTCCATTCTATAGAATATTATGGAACTAGCAAACAATCGACACGGGTCATGGGCTCTATTCAGTAATTAAGCCCATAATATCTTTAGCCTGTAACCGGATTAAGTTAAAATTAATCGAGCCCAATTAATATTGTCTTGGCCCATTAATTTTAATTCAATACATCTCTATTTTTTTGTCCAATTTAATCAAATAATAATTAAATGGCCTTTCAGCGCTGGCCCAAGATTTGGTGTCAAAAACGGATGTAAACAGTACGCATCCGAAGTGTTGTGTTTGCATGCATAAAGATCCTTGTTTCGTAGGAGGCGGAAGTCTAGAATCGTGAACACCATACCAAGGGCAAATCTCCTTTAAGGACACAACGATTCTTCACTGGCCTCGATCCACTTCTAATTTTGATTTCTCTGCTCCGTGAGTCGTAGGTTTCTCGTTTGGTGGTGGCAGTTGGAGTGTTGTTAGTGAGATGGCTAGGGTTGTGATTACAAACGAGCAATGTTATATACCCAGAAAACTTATACGAGCGATGCTACATATCCAGAAAATTTACCCTAAAAAGGGATATTAATGGACCATTAATATTCATTTTCAATCTAGACCATTAATATCCTTTTTTGGGTAATTTCGGGATAAGTTGGATGGGTACATAGAATTATTGATGGGGTAACATAGTTGTGGCAATCATTTTTTTCCCAGCCATGAATTATGTTGATCTGTATTTAATAGAAGAGCATAACATATTAGCTGAAACCACAATCTTACATCCATGGGCAGTAAGATTGTTTCTCTACATATATCTATGGGTTCAAATTTTTTTCAAGCATTAACTGACATTTCAAAACTAACATGATTAGATACATACAACATCCTATGCAATTTCGTGTGTGTATCTTCTAATTTTTTCATGAGACCACATAATAGGAAAAGGCAAAAAAGAAGCTCCACAAAGAGATCGAGGAATCCATTAGATAGAGGCGATCAACACAAGACACAAGTTAGAGTAACGCATTCAATAAGAATGAATTCTGGCTCGGTCCCTGTTCATCACTGATTATTGCAATCTCAATTCTCAGGATCATTACCAATATTAGTTTTAGCTTTGCCAGCTCTGTCTCCAATCCATGACAATATCATCCCAAATACCAGGTCAACACTCTCATTTGGCTCGCCAATGAACTGGTGCCACATACCCTTGAAGATGTTTAAAGTCTTGTCCTTGCTAGCAGCTGATTCATGCACCAAACTAGCCGATTCAGGATCACAAATCTTGTCTTCCCCACCATGCACCATCAACAATGGAAGCTCGAGCCGATGGCAGTTCCTCTGTATGTACCCACAGACTCTCAGAAACTCAAGTGCTGTTGCTGCTGTCACCTGTTGGATACATTTATGAAACTAAAAATTCGTTAATTCTTTTACGTACTAATTCATTTGGGAATAATATTCTTGCATGGCTTAGATTTTACTTCTACTGGCCCAATAATTTTTGGGTTTTATCGTATTAGGCTAAAGGTCATTTTTACAAAATCATACACATATCGCACAATACAATCTACGTAAAATAAATCAACCTAATTGAATTCAAGCAGTGTCCATCTCGTCACAATTTGGTTCAAGGTGAGCTGTATAAAACTCTTTTCATTGTGTTCGGTTGCTAGTTTTTTTTTAAGTTTTAGTTTTGTTTTCAATAATTACCCTATATCTTTCTCCAATCATTACCCTATATCTTCGATTATTAATTTCATTTCTCTCTCCAATCATTGACCCTCTCTCTAATCATTACCCTATTTCTCTCTCCATCCACTACCAAAACTAAACGAAACTACCAACCAAACAAACTCTTTATCTTCTGAACTAGCTCGTCTAGAACTCAACCCTATTATAAGCTCCATCGTGGAAAAACTAGTCTAAAACTCAACTCTATTACAAGCTCCATCGTACATTACAAGCTCCATCGTACAAAAACTAGGCCACTCAGACTCAACTTGACAGAGGCTAATTTTAGATCAGCTCGATTAAGAAACGAACGAAGCTTGAGTACGTTTCCAATTTGGCTGTTGTATTTTGCAAACAAGTACTCATGCACTTCTCGATCAATACAACTCGAGTTCTTTACAAGCCTAATTTTTTCCTCCCAAGTTCATACTTCTGTTTCTTTCTTTTACAGAAAAATTAATATGATTTTGAGCCAAGAAGATATGATGGATTTAGACAGGCCACCCTTGACTCTGTCCATCAGATGCTTCCTACATTTCTTTCTTTCCCTGCTCCTTGATGTAAAAAGCTTCAACTGATACCTATTTAATTAGGATACTCTCGATCGAATTCTGTTATATATATATGTGTTCGATCAACTTTATTTCAACGTCAAAATTATTTCTAATTAACATGGATCACACCTTGCTGTTGGAGAGGCGGTTGGGGCTCTTCATGACCAGCTTTCTCTTCCACTCCTCCTTGTATGACTTCTTGACAGGATCATCTGTAATTGGAATTTTCCAAGTGGGTGCGACGAAAGCAGCCATGGGAAGTAGCTCCTCCAGTGGCCACACCGGCTTGAACTTGTTTGAAACCCCACACATTGCTGCATTCAGTATCAAACCACTCCACGCCTTGCTTTGCTTCAGGCATATCAGTATGGATATTGCACCACCTAGTGACTCACCTACGTACGTACAGCCCGGTAAGAATTAATTTATATTCATGACAACAGTAATATACTACTAGTATAGATTCAAATTAAAATCATCAACATTGGTATATATGACAATAACCAATTAATTAGGACGGACATCTACAAAAACTAGCTAGGATTTTTGTTTTTTTTTTGGTCAAAATGTTAGGAACTTTATTGATCGTAACCGATAAAAGCAACATCACAACTAAAAAAAAGCAGCCATCCCTAATGAGAGGATTGGCTAGGTTCAATAGCTAGCTACTCTAATTACCTAGGGGAATTAATGGTGATATATAGTTGACTCTATCACCACTTGGTGAATGGAGGAACCCTAATATTGAGCAAGCTCTACCACGTTTAAAGAAAGGGGCTAGACGGGAAGTGAAGGCTCATTCATTAATTAGATAGGGAGAAAGACAGATCAGTAGTTTCGCAAACTCCTATTTTCCCTTTTTTTAATCGCTCTATCAATAAATTTGTGTTTTTCCCATGCTTTTTTTTTTTTAATTTTTTTTTTATAGCATTCCACACGATGTCACTCAGACAATAAAAAAGTTCGCAGCTCCTAGTGCTAACTCATTAATTCATGCTACGGGCGGGCGATATTTGGTCTTGTGATCTTGAAAATGGTTAAGTGAGTCTTAGCTTGTCTTCTTTCATATACCTATATACATGCCTCACATTCTCTTCAATTAGAACTTGCTTAACTAACAGATTTTCTGAACCTCTTTTAGGAATTTTTTAGAAAGATGCATGTTTTCCAACAACTACTTAAGATCGACATGAAGACGATGAGTAGTGTTTGTATTATAGGAAAAAGTATCTTGATCGAGCTAAACAGAATTCGTTCTTGCAAGATTAATTAACCAAACGAGGTCTAGCTGATTTTTAGGGAGGCCTAGCCTTATATTTACCTATTTCTTACTGATCGAGTTACGACCCTTGTCCCTTGGTACAAGGAAATATTGTAGTTTCTTCATTTGCATCCAGAGAAATGACACCCAACAAAATCATATGCAATATATACTGGAAATAAGGATTGAATAATTGATCCCATAAACAAGGCTTAAAAAATTTTGATCGATTCTTCAACCTCACCAAACAAGAATGCTGGGAGCTTCGGATGGGTAGCTCGAGCCGAGTCAAAGAACTGTATGCAGTCTTCAACAACCGGGTCGATTTTAGGAATGTGACCGCGCGAACCGTCGGAGTAGCCATGGCCTTGAAGGTCAAGTGCACAAACGCAGAAACCGGCTTTGGCTAAACCGACTGCGTTCAGCTGAATGAGCCAGCTGCTCTCGTCCGTGTACCCGTGGACCACGGCTACCAGCCCTCTGAGCCGGAGGCTGCTCGAGCCGGCTGGCTGCCACGACTGAGTAAATATTTTCATGTTTTGTTTGTTCAACATGAAGCTCTCTTGGTGGAGTACTTGGTGTTTATGGTAGAACTCTTCCCTTGTGAGTTCTCCAAAGGGGCTGTTTTCATTGGCTTGATGAATTGGATGGGCCATTTGTGTTTTCTCAACAATAGGGAATCCTAGAGTAGGGTATATATACACAACAATGTCAGTAACCACTAACCACACAAATGCACGTACTCGCACTTGTGTGGCGGTAGAACTAGTCGGAGTATCGAATAATACGTAGAGATCTAGAATCGATTGTATAGGTCTTGATCAGCCATAGTGACTATGAAGCTAGCGGGCTAAAAATTTTATACGAAGCGAGATATAAAGGGTATCAATCAATTACGTTTGCGATCATTTGTTATCATCTGTATATCAGAGTCGAACAGTATCAGAGGGCCAAAAGCAGCAATCGCTATTCAAAATGTTGGGGTTTGCGAATTTGTGTGTATCTTTACACTAATTTTACTACTCCCTTCGTCTCATAATTATTGTTCATTTTTGAATTGTGTGCCATTTTTTAATTGGTTATATCTTTCGATCTATAATGTTTTTTATAATTTTGAAAATTTTGTATTATAGAACTAATCGAGATCTATCAAACAATATCCATATCGCATATTTTTCAAGATCCATACTAAAAGATATAAACAAATAAAATAATGGACAATGAAAATGGGATTGAGGGAGTATAACTTATAAGATTGGCTTGCTTGAGGCCTTTTACTTCCTACTAATTGGACCCTTGCAAGCGAAAAATGAGATTGAGGTTATGATGTGCGCATAAGTTGGTCAAGATAGTCACCTAAGTTATCTAAAAATAAAACATTATCAGTCCGTTAGCAGTTTCTTTCTGTAACCACCATCGTCATCCTGCATTATACCTAAGTTATCTAAAAATAAAACATTATTAGTCCGTTAGTAGTTTCTTTCCGTAACCACCATCCTCATCCTGCATTATACCTAAGTTATCTAAAAATAAAACATTATTAGTCCGTTAGCAGTTTCTTTAATTCCGTAACCACCATCCTCTTCCTGCATTATAAATGAAGAGGATTAATACACAGAAAATATTATTAGTCCGTTAGCAGTTTCTTTCCGTAACCACCATCCTCTTCCTGCATTATACTAAATGAAGAGGATTAATTAATACACATCATTTTCTGTCATAATGATTCTAATTTCATCGCAATACAAGTGACGGGTGGTTTTTGGCTTCTAGTCATTTCTCATGATAATTTTTGGCCATGGAATTTCTCCTCCCGATGGCTCAAAATTTGACACATTAGTACGATGCGAGGAGCTAAGAATCCCATTCAAAAGGGCACGTTTTTACAATAGATTAAAAAAATTCAAAGCAAAATATAATAAAGAAACATTCTCTCCATTAGGCACAAAAATTTGTAAACATAAGCACAAAAGTCTGTATATTCGTTGCTAAATTTATTTATAATTGATTACGATGAGTTTTCATCTTTTTAAAATTTCTGCATGATTGCTTTGTTACCAATCTTATTAAAAACATCTCGCTCAATGTATACCACCAAGCAATTGTCCAACCATTGATCATCCGTTCGGTTTCACAATCAATGGTTCAACTTTTATTTTGAAAAGCTAGAAAATGAGTTGAATGGTTTCAAACATCCCATACAAAGTAGCAATTTGCTATTTGGTTGGAAACTCACTACAAAACAGAAGATAATAAGCCCAATATTCAAAAAATTTAATTCTGAGTAGGTGTTACATAAACATAAACATAAAAATAAAAATAAAGAGAGGATGCAGTTGATAAAAATCCGGGGGCACGTGTCTTCGCTGGTCCTTCGTTCCCTCCGCCCCATATGTGTTTATATTTCTCTTAATTAAGAAAAATGTTATCTAACCGGCGCTAGCTAGCTAGGGTTTCCTGTGTTTCCAAGGCACAACATGCTGCTGATCTACTTTTACGTTTGTCGATTTTAAAAAATGAAATTATAATCAAACATCGGTAACAACATTAAAAAAGTACTCTCTTTTTTTTGTGTTAGGATCATTCTCAGAAAATCGTAACCATCAATCAATGAATCTCATTTTTGTCACGGACTGCTGAATTGATGAACCGTTTGAATAGCAAACATAACCTCAGGAAGACACCTATTCGAAGGGCATTCACATGGCCATCTACCCACCTAATATCATTGCTTCATTAATTATCATATCAACTTATACTTCTTTCTTTTTTTTTTGTTTAATATAAATTTTTTGTTTGACACTAGTAAGATGAAGATTCGAATCAGAAAATTAGGGTTTTGGCTAAATAAGTCACTTGGCTTTTTTCCATCTTTATTCATTTTTGTTATTTGTTAGTTTCGCGTCAAATTTTCATGATTTATTGATTCGTCTCGACTTGAAGAATCGGAAAAGTAAAAAATTATTTATCTAAACTCAAATTTTTTTATTTTTTTATTTTGAATAAAGCTGAACAATCTGACTTTTGTTGAATTGGATTGGGGCCATTGAATTTGAGCCCAAACAATAGCGCTATTGTTCTTCGTTTTTTTCGAACGGAGTTTATGAATTTTCAAAAACTAAAGGTTAAAATTAGGAAGTGGGGGGAGTATTACACACTATTAACTGCAATAACTAACCACTCCATCTGCTCAAACTCAAGCACCACCGGCACCAACCATACTAGTACTGCCTTAATTAATAAAAATCACCGCCATACATAGGCCGTACGTACAACTACCTTTTACAGCTCTTGATCACACAACTACTCAGCAATGAAGGTCGTGATAACTTCACACCTATTACCCTGAAAAATATTCAATGCATGTTTCACAAATAGGGGCCCTCATCACGTTGTTTGGTTGATCAAAAAAATCTTCGACTGTGTTCGCTTTTGGGTCTCTAAAATCAACTCCACTCTTTGCACACATTTTTAATTCAATTACTATTTTCATTTCTCTATCTATCTCTTTTCACTGATCATCACATCTCAAAAACTTCTCTCGAAATCCAAACCAAACGAAGTCAACATCTTCTGGCTTTAAATAGGGCCATAACTAGTGGAGAAATCCAAACCAAACGAAGTCAACATCTTCTGGCTTTAAATAGGGCCATAACTAGTGGACGGTAAGATTGATTAGCATTAATTGAGTTGCGCATAAGTTGATCCGAACACCTGGTTATAAAAAAAAACAATCACATTATTCGACAGTATTGGTTATGGGAATGATCTAGTTTAACCTCCAAGGCAACGTGCATGTTTCACTAGGCTGGAGTGAAATGAATCTTTTATGGTGATTTTCGATTTCGAATCATTCTAAGACAATACTACAAAGGTATCCTAGTCCATTGCAAAAGCTAAGCTAATGATCTAGTTCAAGTCCTTTCAAAAATTACTGGAGTTTTATCAGGTCGTTAATTTCAGAATCAGCATGTAAATTAGTTTTTCCCATACCCAAATGGACTAGGCTATTGGAAAGGCGGAAAAAAATTCTGTTGTTGTAACGCCCCAACTTTTGGGAACACTAATTTAATAAATTTTCTACATTTATTAAATAGAAAGAAACATAAAGTCATTACAAACCAAATTATCCCCGAATTTGTGTTACAATTATTTAAATAGATAAGGGAGGGGTACTAGGGTAACTTCTACTCCTCTGGACGTCCATCTTCTTCTGCATTATTCTGCTCAGCACCGACCTCTTCCAAATTAAAAAATTTCCCATGTTTGTCTCTAAACTCTGGCGTAAGATGTTAGGGTCACAAAAGTAACACCGTGAGCAATTAAGCCTAATAGCTAACTCTTACCCCTATGTCCCATATACTAACAAAAATAACATATAACAATTTATTAAAAACAAAATTTAGCATCACAAACATAATCAAAGGTGTCGGTGTCTTTCAGAGTTATCGCAGCGTATTATAAACCGTGTCATCATTTTCCAAGTATCAATTTCACTTTCCATTTTATTTTCTCGAGCACTGGTTCCGCTGACCATCTTTCAGGACCTACCGGGCTCCCAGACTAAGTTCAGATTTTGCCACCCAAAAGCACTGATTCCGTGACCATCTCTTTCAGGACCTGCCGAATTCTCAGTTTTTAATCATTTCTCATTTCATAACGCATACACGACACTAGTTCGGCTGACCATCCTTTTAGTACCTACCGGGCTCCTAGGCCACACACGCACACCCAAGCCATGATTCCGCCAACCATTCTTTCAGGACCTACCGGGCTCTCATGCTCACACACGCACACTTGAGCCATGATTCCGCTGACCATCTTCAATGGACCTACTAAGTTCTCATGCTCACACAATCATTGACCCCTTTACATTTCATTTTCTCATTTCTTTTTGTATTCCATTTCTCGTTTCTCGTGTTTCTTACACATGCATTATTTCGCGCGTTCCCATTTTTCTTTCAAAACTTGCTAAAGTTATGCGGTAAAATAGATTTCTAATTTCATGCGATTCTAATTTCATTAACATCAAATACTATAATGGCACATAATATAGGAGTAACATCTTGTTGATAAACACACTTGATATTTTACAACCAAAGTTAATCATGTACACTAGTTGGTTTCAGATTTCCATTACCTAGTTTCTAAGTCATGCTTTTCTTAGTAAAAATCAATAAATGACAGTGAACCAACTGTTCTAGCCACATAATACCATTTCTAAGTTTCCAGGTAACTTTTTATTTTTTGTAAAATTTAGCATAAAAACTGATTTCTTTATAATTAACAAAGATTATAACGATCATCCTCTAACTCCAACATTTTCAATTCCAATCATCTGAACATTTAGCTATGATAACTTAGATTAACATTTTCAATTTTTCCAACAAACTAATGTGCTGATAATTAGAAAACTCTATATTTTTTTTATAAAACAATACTTTTTAAAATCAAACGAACACATAGCACTACTATATTTAGGGAAGAAGATAAGAGGTTTCTACCATTCTTCTTGGCGGTAGAGCGGCTACGGAGTACGTCGGGTGAAAATGCGGGCGGAGTATTTGGCTCAACCGAAGAATAAAAAGAAAGTAGTTTTCTTTTTTCGGAACACAAATATTTCTAGAAATTTTGAAAATCGAGATCAAAGGGTGATTTGAGTGGTGTAGGAAAGGTGGTAAGGTGATGGTGGAATTGAACTAATTTCTTCCTCTTTTTCTTTTTCTTGTTGAAACCTCTTGCTCTTTTGCTCTTCAAACTCACACTAATGAAGCGTGTGAGAAGTGGATGATTGGTGGTGTATGTGTGCTTGTGAATGTGAAAGGGCATGCCTATTTATACTAGTGAAGGGAGAATCTATATCATATCTAGAAAATCAAATCAAATCTAGATCATAATCTTATATAATCCTATGAAATCTAACAATATCTAGCAAAATCTATATAATATCTAATAGAATCCAATCCAATCTTATCCTAATCATATCTAATAAAATCCAAAATCCAATCTAATCCTAATCATATCTAATAAAATCCAATCTAATCTTATCCTAATCATATCTAATAAAATCCAATCAAATCTTAATATATCTTTTAAAATCTAGGGATATCTCGGAAAAATCTATATCAAATCTCTCTCTCAATCTCCTACAATAAACTCTTTAGATTGAGGGAATCACAATCTTAGATTGTATATCATATCTAGATTTTTCTAGGATCCTAACTAGATTTTGCATATCCTAGCTAGAATTTTCTAGGATTCCTTAAGATAAAAATTATGACTCTCTCTTTATCTATATTTTTACACCATGATTATACTTGGATATCAATCTCTCCCACTTGCTAGGATTTGTAAAAAAAATCTAGGTTGGGGTTTGCATGTACATACCCATATAGCTTTACATATTTACTCAATAGGGTTTTAGTATTTTCTTTTAAATAATATAAAAAAAATTGAGTCATTTATTAAAAGAATACTAAATTAACATCTAAATGAAAGAATTTCAATTAAAATATTAAATTTTATTATAAAAATTTAGGGTTGTTACAGTTGTTATAAACTGTTCTATGTCACATTAAAGGGGAAGGGGGCCAAGAAGACAAACACCATTAAACTTTGTTTTCTAGTGCATTCTGAATTAGGAATCTCGGAAGGAGTCACCAAATATTTTGACCATGGATGGACACAGAATTTTAAGATTAGGAAGGTGAATAATAAAAGAAATTTGTGACATATGAAATGCGGATAAAAAGATATGATCATCTATGCTGAAAACCCATCTTTCAATTTGTCGAAATAAAAACCCATCTTCCAATTTCTACTTAAATTGATATCCTCCACTTTTCGAAATTAAAATTCCCTAATTTTGTTTTCACTTTTCCTATGAGTTCATGCATAATGTTTTATTTTAGTGCTGAATTTAAACAAGAGCATGTACTACAAAGGATTTTGGTGCAGAGAGACATGGTGAAGCTACGAAATTTTGGTGCAGCGGGGCTGTGAGTCGATGGATTGAAAAAATAGGTTGAGATTATAAATTTCGGTAAAAACCAATTTGGGTTTCGTATGTTTTGCATGTAGAGAGAGAATATGGATAGATTCAATTTTCCTTCCTCATTTTTAGAGAAAATATGAATGGGTTCAAAATGACATTAATAGTTTTACCTTGTTCTTCTTCTTCTCTTTCTTCGTCAACTTGTTTCCAAAACTCCGGTGATAGCAAAGATACATATGTCGGAAAGCTGGTGAGCTTCTCCTTCTTTTTTATCACCAAAATATATGATGTCCTTTTGAGCAATGGAATTAATAAAAACAGCCTAAAAGGGAGGCCAAACGGGGACAACAGGGTCCCAACTTCCAAGGAAAAGAGTACATCATCCTTGTGTTTCTTGTAAAATGGTAAATGCGCATAGATTGCCTCATCAAAACTTTGCTAAGAAAAATCCAATGAGAAAAAAACTTTAGATGAAGAAAAAAGAGTAAAATTTATTAAACATCTTCGGGTCCTTTTCTCCCCCTCAACTGTGCATGCCAAATATTTGAGTTAACGCATCCCAATATTATGAACTAGCTTCTTGAATATTGCATTTAGCAATGCTTTTAATAAACAAGTCCTTTAGGTTGTCATTAGTGTATTTGCCGGATATGAATATCTCCACTCCTCTTAAACTCGTGCATACAAAAAAAAATTTGGAAGAGATGTGTTTAGTCCTGTCACCCTTGATATAGCCACATTGATTAGTGTGATCGATACAAGCAAAATTATCTCGTACAATATTGTTGGGCTATCTTTAATTGAGATGATCCACTTTTTATATCTAATATCCTGGATCGAGGATCTGAACCATATGCATTTTTGAATTTCAGAATGATTGGAGGAGGTGACGGTCAATATTCGCTTTACAGTCTACAGATTGTTAGAATATGATCACAGTCTCACCACATGTAATTATGCACCCTGTTTGTGATTGAGCTCAATGTGAATCAGACAGATAGATAATCAACATTTGCATATCCAACTAATTCTGCCTTCTAGCTAGCCGTTTAGATAAAATAAACGGATCCGGATCCATACCCATTGTGTTCCAAAGATAGCAAAGGATATATTTAATCTCGTTCCAATGTTTTCTAGTTGGATAAGTACTATATCTAGCCAATAAGTTACTAACTTAGAATGCCATTGGCTGGGTACAATTGGTAATATACATAAGGGCATCAATTGCAATCATGCATTTGGGAAAAGTTTAATTCTCATAAGCATTAATTCATGTCCTTTAGTCCCATAAGATAGAGTAGATTAAGATTAACAAAAAAAAAAAAAAAAAAGAACTCTTACCTTAATTCAGAACACAATTGTGAACAAAACCGTTGCCGGTGTATAAACCAACATCCATGAACCGATTGTCCGAAATTATGTTTGAAAGTTTTGTTCCTACACTTTTTGAGTTTTGTAATGTAACTAGTGGATGCCCGTGTCTGAAGACACGGCTTGAACGATTCAAACAAATACTGGACATTCAACTAAATATATCAATCCCTACCCAATAAATTAATTCAACTTTGCGGAAAATAATAACCCAAACAAATTTATTGACCTATTTAACTTGAATCAGCAAGTGAAGAGCAAATAATTTTTCAATTTCTAACTTCTGTATGCACAAACTCTAATGCATAAAATTTTGATAAAATAAAAACACCATCCAAACATCAATGCAAACAAAAAATCTATATTGCTTTTGGGTAGGTAAAAAAATCAATAATAATAAAATGACAAAAATATATGGTTGTATACCATTTTTCTTGCCTACGATGTGTCCCCAGAAAGCGATTATATCAATCCAAACATTGATATCTGTCAATAGATAATAGAGAAAGCCCGTTCCCAGTTAACAAAAGCTTGTACCAAATTAAGATTTGGCAAAAATCAAATTAAGATTAGGGAAAAATCACACATCGCGTGAGCAAACATTACAATAGATTAAATTCATGCCATTACCTTGGTTGATGTTTGGTGTGCTCAGAAGAACCTTAGCAAATCTGTAAACGACGTCTAAAACCACAGAAATTCATGAATTTTTTTTGGATACGTAAGAAAGTAAAATCATAGAAAAGTTATGTAAATCACACTCATTTTGGTTGCATATGAACTCCCCGTTGAATGCCTCTAAGAACAAACTAACCATCTCTCTATTAGAAATTTCATAAATTAAGAATGAAATGATTAGCTGTAAATCTTCTTTTTTTTAAAGTTTCTTATAAGTGAGCCTATCCGTCAAACAATTTTTTGATCAGTGGATACCTATATATATATATGGAGATTAAAAGATCAATCACAAAATTACCTTACTTGAAAGAGACCAACTAAGACGCATAGAACAAACTCGAACGCATAAATCTTGATCAAATCAAAAAACACTGATGTACCAATAGTTTGAGTAACGTATGAATAGACATTTTTGTTCAATTGTGTTACTGATTATCCCATTTGGGAATCTCATAAGACCCGTGCTATGCACGATTTTGATGACGGCAAATAACTTGAAAGTCGTAGAATTTCATAACCAAATGGATAGAAAAAAAGTAAAATCATTATGTGAGGGCAATCATGATTAACTTTTACCAAATCCTGATTTATTATGAGGGTAAAAAAAAAAAAAAACTTCTTCATTCAATCTTATAGAATGAACTTCTTCATTACCAATGCACTTTTGGATTGCTCGAATTGAAACCCTCTCCCTCATTGTATGTTCTAAAAAAAAAGATTCAAACATTATACTCAGTACAGCCGTCACTCCAATTTGAACCGAGCGTAATCAAATTTTTTTGGAGTTGAACTTAACAAAATGAACTGGAAAAAAAAATGAAGAACTGAAAAAAAATGAAGTAAATAACCATACCTGTAGTGAGAGAATTGGAGAGAGGGCGATAGTCAGGGAGACGAAAAAGAGAACCGGAAAGAAAACGTTTAGGAAGAGAGAGAGAGAGAGAAAGAGAAACGATTAGGGAGAGAGAGGGAGATAAAAAAAAAACATGAAAAACTGAAAAAAAAACGAAGTAAAAAGCCATACCTGTGGTGAGAGAATTGGAGAGAGGGCGAGAGTCAGGGAGAAACGTTTAGGGAGAGAGAGAAAGAGAAACGATTAGGGAGAGAGAGGGATATAAATTTGTTTCACCCAATATGTATTGTTCAATTAACAGCAAATTTGCCTTACCCGATTTGTATTTCCATTTTAGCACTCACCAATCAACGACAAATTCATAAATCACCCATTTGTATTTCAGAAATACTCACCCAGTCAACGGCAAGTCTTTACAATCAAGTCTTTAATTACACCCAAATCAACTACAATCGGCAATTTTGGCAATTTCGAAAATCATTACAATCAACTACAATCGGCAATTTCGAAAATTTCAGAAATCATTACAATCGGCAATAGGTAAATTGGATAGAAAAAAAGTAAGTCATTACAATCGAAAATCATTACAATAGGCAATCGGATCTTTAAGTCAATCAACGACAATCAGATCTTTAAGTCAATCAACGGCAAGTCTTAATTTAACCGATGGATAAATTAAGTTTTTTTTTTTTACCCTCATAACAAATCAGGATATCAGGATTTGGTAGAAAACTTTCTTGTCATATTATATAGATTTCATTATTTTTATTTCAAATTTTGGCTGATTATAGCATTAGGATTAGTCACTAATTTTCGAAATATTATTATTAGTCAATAAAAAAGAGAGTTGAGATTAGGATTATGATTAGTCAATAAAAGAAAGGCATGATTGAATTAATTTCCGGAATATAGCATTAGGATTAGGATTATACAATATTGACTGATTAAACAATCATGTCTTTCCTGAAAATTGGCTGATTATACAATTAGCATTAGGATTATACAATCATGCCTCTCCGGAATATACAATTTTGGCAGATTATAGCAGTGTACATAATTTGGAAGTTTGGAAAATATTTACATTATTGTAGATTTATATATTAAGAAATATTCATTCGATCCGACGGCTACAAAATTAATAGGAAGTATAATCGAACGGTTGTAGATGGTGCTCTATTTTTATGAATAGACATTGTAGATTTATATATTAGGAAATATTCATTCGATCCGACAGCTACAAAGTTAATAGGAAGTAAGATCGAACGGTTGTAAAGAGTGCTCTGTTTGTATGAATAGACATTTTAATAGAAAACCGTCCTGTTTTATAATATAGATATCCTCCCACAAATTTTTTTTGGTAACGTGTCGTATCGTAGGCTACATGCTAGCAATCCGTAATTACCATGCAATAAAGTCAACATTGGCAACATTAGTGAATTAAATGACCGATTATGAAAGGTTCATTAATCATACCGCTGCGCTGATTACAATTGCGCCTGTTCCCGTATCTTCTAATCACTTCCTATCTCAACCCAAAACCCTGGAAAAACAAAAACAAAAACAAAAACCGAATAAAGTCAGAGAGAGAGAGAGAGAGAGAGAGAGAGAGATTCTGGGATCATCGTTTTCCACTTGTAAGTTCTGATTTCTTAGGTTTGAACTTCATTTGCATGTCTGCTTTCGTTGGAAGTGAAGTATTAACTGGATCGTATTCGTAGTTCGTTCTATATCGCATTGAGCTTAATTTTCCGAGTTCTCGTTGGTGGGTTACTATTTTATTTGAATTGTGCAAGTAGCATTTTTGTTTAACTATCCGACCTTACGGTACGGTTTTTGGGCCTTTACAATACAATAACAGAACTTATCTAATCCCGTGATTTGATAATATATGCATAAAGTGGTTCAGAATACTACTGAAACAGTAACCCCATACACCTCCAAAATCCTAGAAGCTGAAGGGATGTCTTGCTGTAGAATTATACTCCCAAATTAAAGCCGAAAGGTATCAGAGAGGGTAGACCTAGAGACCCAAATCAATTTATGTGCACGTAACCATGCTTTCTGCGTTCTAATACTGGTGAGATGAATAATCACATGCATATTGGCTGGTTCCTCTACGTATCAGGCCTTTTCCTATTCACGGAATATTTCATGGCAGCAACGGTTGATTTAGGCACTTTAAGCCTTTTTTCGTCAAAAATAATTTTTAAAAATTCACGACAGCTACAACCGATTCCCCACGGATTGTTCAATTCTCCCGCGATACCATTACACCACTACTGTAACCGTTAAACTGAGAGACGTTGGTGGTGGGATCAGTTCAAGTAGCCATAGATTAGAGTGACAATTCAGTTGTGCTGTTTAAAATCAGAATTTAGTTGTGCTGTTGAAAATCAGAACATGACTGTAGACCTTTTCCTGGAGGATTTAGATTCACGTTCATATCTTATGAATGACGATGAACCATTTCAAGGAGTGACTCTTTTTACCAAGGAATGGTGACTGCATTAGAATCCTTGAGTATTACTTTGATTTTTGTAGACATTAAGAGAGAAACAAAATATGAAGTCTCGGTGTTCTTACAGAGAGAATTTTGAATGAAACATATGAAATCAAGTATCAAAAAAGTAATATAAATTAGGAATATTGGGTTGTAATCGTTGATTTATGAAATTGAGCTTAGTTTTCTGATTTCCGCCGTTGCATTGCTATTTTTTTTTTACCAGATTCGTATTTGAATGGAGGGTCAAGAAGTTATGGAGGGAGTGAGAGAGGTGGGTGTAGACCTTCTTGAGGATTTAGATTCGTATTTAGAGGATATCAACAACCGATTAACAATTTCGAGGATGGTTAATGACTCTGTTATCAAGGGGATGGTAAAAGCAGTTCAACAATTGGCGGCCGAGGAAATCGCCGCCAAAGAAATGGAGGTTGCCGTCCTAAAGGAGAAATTGCATTTTCTCCAACTGCATGTTGATAAATGCGAGACTATGTTTGGAAAATATAGAAAGCTTAACTTTTGTTTAGAGTTGTTTTTGTCTTTTCTTAGCTTTTCTCAGTGTTTGGTAAAAAAAATTCTTTTTCCTGCTTGTATTGACCATAGAAACCGAAAAAACTAAGAGATATAGTCCCCACCCTTTGGACTAGTTCGATTAAGTGTAAAAAAATATATCCAAACTTTCCTATTTTTTACTTTTTAGAGAATATGTTTATCTGGTCCATTTTGAACCGAAAAGTAATGAGTTTTTTTATCAGAAGCTATGGAAAAGTTAAATAAAGACAAAAACATGTTGCGTAAAACTTTCTTTTTAGACATTCCAAACATAACCCATTATTAGGGTCTTCGGTAATATACCATGAGCCTACTCGGAATGTGGGAAAAGGATTGTGTTCTGATGCTTTAGTGGAACATGAGAGAATCACCATGTAGTGACAACACACGAGAAAGAGATCGATATCATAAGATTTGGTTGGGGTGGGTGGAATTCTCCATTAGTAGGCATATGAAAGCTTGTGGAGATTAACGGCTCGAATGCGAAGTATTGCGTGAAAATGATATTGGAGATTCCTTGAACCTCGGAAAAAAGGGAAATCAGGATTATTGATTGAAGCAGGGAAAAGATTAAAAGCAAGAACTCCTTTTACTAGAAACATCACTGGCCAAAAAGGAGCACTTAGCCCTAGAATTTTCTGCTGCAATGGCTAAAGAAAAGGAGAGATTTGAGCTAGCTTCTCAAGAGACAACATTAGAAATACCAGCCAAGTTGGCAAGAAATTTTAGTTTCTAAAAGAGCGTGGAAGGGTGAGTTAGCTGAGGCACTGGAGCAAGTTAAAGTTCATGAAGTGGAAACAAACAAATTCAGTCAAAAGCTTGAACTGATGGCAAAGGAGTTATAGGAAGGTGATGAGCAGGGAGCAGGGAAATATGCTTCTTGCTGTTACACGGACGAAGGAAAATCATGTTTTATTGCCTAGAGGGGAAGATAATGATCAAAGGAATCAAATGCAAGACATAACGAACTTCTAAGCTATGATTTTGAATGTTGAGGTTCAGGGTGCCAAAAGAATAATTTGAGGTAATTCTAGTTCCAAAAGACTTTTTATTTGTATCTGTATTATGAATATATCAAATAAATTTGCATGTGTGCTCTCAAAATTAGTATTGTTGTACACCTTTAGGTTTTCACTGATTGTTGCAACTTTGTTCAATGTATTTAGTATGACATTAAGCCACACGGCCCTGTCATCTGTTGTATCTATGGAGGTTGGCCTTAAAACAGGTCCATCCTGCAGTCTTAATTTTATTCCCATCCCCAAAACGGGGAAAAAAAGAAGAAGAAGGAAACAAGAAGATTGTGGATTGAAGAGGAGGAAAGATTAAAGAAAGAGGTCCTTTTACTAGAACTCTATAGTTTCTAAAAAGCATGGAAATAAACTTTATAAAGGATGAGTCGGCTGAGGCGCTAGAGCAAGTTGCAGTTCATGATGCGGAAACATAAGCTTAGTAAAAAGCTTGAACAAATGGCAAAGAATTTATAGGGAAGTGATGAACAGAGAGGTGCGCTTATTGTTGTTATATGGAAGAAGGAAAATGATGTTTTCTTGCCTAGAGCAAAGGAAAAAGAGCAAAGGAAGCAAATGCAAGAAGTAATGGACTTCCAAAAGCACTGTCTGATTCTGAATGTTGAGTAGCTCCGGGTTTCCAAAGAATAAATTGAGGTAATTATAGCTTCTTTGTATTTTGAATATTCTATATGAATCCACAGAATGCAATTAACTCTCTAAATTTGTACACCTTTAACATGACACTTGTTTCCATGCCTTGGAACAATATCTGATCTGCATGTTTGGGCCCTTCATTTAGCTATCGTAATAGCTTATTTGGGTTAGTTGCTGATTTGAATTTACTTCTTTGAAGGCCCAGTGCTACTTTTTCTGTACTCGTTTTTAAGTATAACCCAACATGAAATTGCTTTTTAGCTAATCACACACACAGCCAGAATAGAGGTTCTTTTAAGCATTGTTTCGATTATGTAATTGTGGATAGATTTACTAGGGAAAGGAAAACTGTGAGGAACATAGAAAATAAACATCGGTTCTGCAATTCATTATCTTCTCTCCTTTTGCCATGCCCCTTCTCTTGATAACTTCCTCTGCAGGCCCTCACCCAAACTCAACATTAGCGATATTGCTACAAAAGTGAATTGGTGAAAGTTCAAACATCTTCCAAAGAACACACACACACACACACACACCCCCACACCCCCCCCCCCCCCCCCCCCCCCCCCCCCAAAAAAAAAGAAAAGAAAAGAAAGGAAAAGTCCAAACATCTTCAACAAACTCAGGCAGGCTCCTCAGGACAGCTGATTTTCTGCTATTTCTTTTCAGTGCAGAGTATTTTATTTTATACTAGTGATTTGCCCGCACAGCATGTGTATGATGAGATAACAGTGAATATCAGGACTAAAAGAAACTTAAATCTATAGATCGAGTATTATTATTTAATTTGACGTTCTATTTTCTTTCTATTAAGGATGTTCGGAAAATAAAGCTATTAAAAATTACTCAGATGTAGAGTCGTATGAGTAATGTGACATAGACAATCCAACATACAAGTCCTAACCCTAACATGCTTTATGGTCATGAATCACTTTAGCTCTCATACATTAGATTTTCATGTCCATGATGTTTGTTCTCGAACTTTATTCAATATACTTACCAATGGAAAACATAATAGTATGGTTTTCTGTACAATATAAGAATCATAACTCTACGGAAAGAGTGGAAAGACGAACAAATGGACACTTCACGTTATGATAAACTGATGAATTTCATTTTAATTGAAAATGTGAAATGCTATAAGCTGCTATATTTCCCTTTTACGTTGTATAATGAGCGTTTCTACTTTTTCTGTGACCTCTAGATTTTTCTCCTCATTTATGCTGAGGAGATTTAGGATGTCAGATGGTTGGGCACTTGGCCTAATGATGTGTATGAAATAATTGATCGGGTCTCTTTCTACCCCTTGCAGGAAAAACTTCGAATTTTCCAATTCGAACTCTGAAACAAGAAAGGAAAGTGTTAACTGTGGAAGGTGAACAAACAGAGGGTACGTAACAGATCAGACTGCAATAACTGAAAATCCCAGGAAGCCTAAGTGTTGGACTAGCTTAATTGGCAATTGTTTCTTGTAGAACATGATGTCAGGCAGAGCCAAGTTGAAAGAGCTACATTGGCTGGAGGAGAAGGCCAGAGCAAATGGGGCATTAGAGAGGAATAGGAGAACTGCAGAGAAGGAAGGCCCAAAATAAGGCCACCACAAAAGTAAGCTGAACAGTAAGAGAAGTTGACTCCCGTAAACTTTATTATTAATGCTCTTTAGGTTCATTCTGATGGCTGTGGATTTCAAACGAACAGAATTAACATCAGGACTCGACCTGGGTAGCTCAAATTTAGATTTGATAGTGATTTGAATCTATCGTGTTAAGGGAGCTAGTCATACAATGATCCCAGTGAAATACATCTGTTCTACTTTTTTAATCATCTTCCAATCTAATTTCACAAACCATGTATTAACTACACTTCTGACATTATTGTTAGTATTAGACATCAAATCCCTTCATTTGAAGGCCTGGTCAATCCAAACGAAGCCTTAATCTATTTAAGCACTAGCAGTAACGAGGAAGAAGCACATGCGTATCACTCTTGCCTGAAGTTATTTTTTGTTTTCATATTCCTTAAAAATGAAGAAAATAGCGTTTGTGCCGGAGGGGGAGAAGAAGCAGAGAAAGAAGGCAGCTGCTGCAAAATACCCATTTGTAAATACCAAGGAGCTGGAAATCAAAGATAGTCCTTTGACTATAACAAAACAGCCTTAAAAAACATTCCAGTTCACTAAGAGCAAGACAAATCTCTCTCCACCTCTTCGCAACAGGCGTAGAAGAAGGATTACGCAGCACATTTTGGTACTTCTTACGGCTGTGTTTGTTCTGGCCCTTTTCTTGTTGGGTAACATTGGCTTCTATTCCAACCTTCGGCGCAACACTGAGATACAAAGCCGAAGGTATGGATTCTGAATACTTGTGCGAATTAGTTGGCAATCAAGTGGGGTTAGGTGGGACAAGATGAGATAGACAAGTGAGGTAAACGTCGTATATTGAAGAATGGAGTGTCGTAAGATGTCAAAAGAATGCAATAGAGAAAAATATATGGCAGGGTTACCGACTCTTAACTTGTCAAAGCGAGCTCATTCATTGTCTATTCGCTACTTGGTTTCTTCTCCTTTTGTTTGCTTTCAGTTGTAAATGGTTTTCTATTTCACAAGCATTCAGTATCTAAGTTCTGCTACGTACTATTTGAATTCTGACCCACAACAGAATTATTTCGGCGTTGCTCCAGAGCGGTAATTGAATTCTGAACCACAACTGAATTATTTCAGCGTTGCTCCAGAGTGGTATCATTGCTGATTCCTGGCAGTGTTTTGCCTTTCTCTCATTTGCAAACGGAAGATCTTGGAATTTGAAAATCCTTGGCCAGTTCATGATGGTTTTGCAGGAACATGGGAGCCTAGTGTGCTTAAAGCACGACAGGAGCACCTGTGACATGTGATAGGCGCCTAAATGTTCATATTAGCGCCCCCTAATTTATCCTTGTTAAGTCCATTTATATTGTTACTTGGAGATTAGTGATTCATTTCTCGTGTTTGTAAGTTTAACATTTTAATGAGTTAAAGTGCAAACTTTAATAAGCTTGGGGGCCCGCTCGTAGCATGTGCTAAGCTTTGAGGACCTGGAGTGCATTAACTCCATTATTGGCGAAAATCGTGAGCGAGGGCCAGAGGAAAAGGAGGCTTTGTTTTCCTGGCAACAAATTTAACCAAAGAAGAGGGCTTGCTTTGAGGGACGGCATATAAAAGGAGCAATATACGCACATGACGAGACCACGCTTGGAGACCATTCGGTTGAGAGCAGATTAGAAAGAAAAAGCTGTGTTTCCATGGCCGGCTAAACCCATTGTCTAGGGGGGCGATGAAACTTCGCGCCAAGTAACTTCGTTTATGCCTACGTTTTGGATTATTATTCGAGTTTATTGTAAAACTCAGAACCCTTTTCATTGCAATTGAATGAATTGATTTTAAATCTTCCTATCAATTGAGTATTTGTATTCGTGATTTCAAATACTTAGTTTTGCAATGGTTTTCATTGATTATGATTGGAGTTCTAAGATAGATTATGTTTATAAGATGGATCGTGCTGTTAGGTGGCTCCGTGCTATGGGATAGTCTATGCATTTTAACAACCTGATTATTTCCTTAACAATTATCGAAAGTGGTTGCAAGCCCTAGCGATAATCTATTTTAATTCGAATAAATAAACCTAGCCTATGCATATTGTTATGCCGTCGGGGTGGATTCGAAACCCTAGATATTTTCCTCCATCGTTTCTAAACTTTTTAATTAAATTGCTCTTTAGTTTAATTAGCTCTTCAAAACAATCCAATCAATCAATCTTTAATTTTCCGAATTAATCTAGAAGTTGATCAAAATTATAGTAACTTAACCAATTTGTCATTACGGATTGACACTCGGTCTTGACCACTATTCTACGGTGTAGTAATTAACTCCAAACTTTTATAAATTTATTTTTGACACAAAACGACGTGATCAATATGAAACATGCCGTTTATGTGCACCTGTGACATGAACTATGGGAGAGACAAATCTCACGCAATATGTTAATGCAATCGAGTGATATTAAATGAAAACGCAATATTGCTTGTACCAAAATAAAAAAATTAAAAAAACACATTACCACATCGCATTGATAGAAGATTTCACTTAACCACTCCGAGTGTGGATTTGATAAGATTCCAGCACTTGTGCATTTTCACAGCTAACCAAAGGAGTGCGGATTTTCTTTTTATTTGCTCAACAAGGAACGTGTATTTTTCACAAGCTGGTCCGAACATCTAATAATAAAAAAAAGAATAATGTATTTTTTGCACCACATTGGGCTAGTCTACCATGTTAAGTAAACCTACCTAGCTAGAAGCTACATTAATTTCAAGGCTTGTAATAATTGTATCCCCTCCTACCCTCTTTAGTCCTTGCCAAGGACATTGGCTACGGCACAGCTACCCCCAGAAGTAAAAGGGCCGTGTAGAAAGTAATGCCTGCCAAATGAACGAGAAAAGGACAACTCAAGCTAAAGTAGGAAGCAATGCCTGCCAAATCAATGAGAATAGGATAGCTGAAGCTAAAAGTGAGCAACTAGCAAAAAGTCAAATTCATTTATGACTTCTCAGAGTAGAAATTTAATTATGAAAGTTTTAGAGTCAAAAGTTAATTATAATTTTTTAAAATAATGATCAGAAAAATAATATTTATGCACCAATTTAAATGGATTAAAAATTAGAGCATTTAATTTTGTAACTATATATTACAAAAAGTTAAAAGAAAATTAAGTATTTCAATTTTCAATCTGTTTGAAATAGTACGAATATATTATTTTTTTATCATATTATTCGAAATGGTCATAATTAATTTTTATCTTTAAGACTCTCATAGTCAAGTTTATACTTTATTGGATCCCAAATAAAGAGCAAATACTTGATTATAAGAGTCTTATAGACAAAATTTAATTACGACCCTTTAGAATAATATGATTAGAATAATAAAATCTTTGCAACAGTTCAAATGGATTGAAAATTGGATCACTTGGAGCCTACTTTTTGGCTTTTTATTTTCACCTTTTTGACTTTTTGACTTTTTGGATTCAAAAATGATATAAGTACCGATGGTGTACCGACGGCCGCACCGGGCCATCTCCAGCTACCGGACGGCCGATCTGAACAGTCCAAAAATTCTAAAAAAAAATCGAGGGGCCCAAAGCGGGAATCAACGACATCCGATGTGTATAAGGTGTTTGATCCAACCACCCTACACACATCGGATGCCATTGATTCCCGCGCCAAGCCCTTCAGGTTTTTTTTTATAATTTTTGGACGGCTCGGATCGGCCGCCCGGTGATCGGAGACGGCCCGACGTGGCAGTCGATATGGTTTCCCTACGAAAACTGACGGTACTCATAGCAGTACTCTTTTGGATTATGGTCAAAATGTATTTTAAATTTGGTAAAGTGTTTGGATGATATGTGCATAATGTATTTTGCAACATAAGTAGTGTTTGAGAGATATGATATGAAATGAATTATGATTGTTTTTTTACTATGTTGCCCCTTATTATTTATAATGGTGTATAATGTGTATGAATAATATTTTAATCAAATTTTTTTTTAAAATTTTATTGTGAAATTAAAGCAGCATATAACTATCCCACATAACAAAAACCTTATCTATCGATTCTATCCTCTTTCTGTATCTATTGATTCTATCCTCTTCCACGGAGAGAATGAAGAATGGCCACTGAGACACCAACACTCTCTTCCACGCATGGGGAACCCAATCCCTTCACCGGATACGTATGACCCAGTTGTGCAGAGACCGCAAAGAGACCATCTTCGGCACAACAATTCGCGCCACTCAAGTCCAATTTTCCAGCGCCGACTCCTCAATGAAGGATTTGTGGAAGATGAGTATCAGACTGTGGAGAGGGATAACTTTTACATGCATGTGAGGGGTTTTGGGGAATTATTGACAACCAGAGAGGATATGGGGGTCTTTTGGTGTGGCTGCTCTCCGAGAATGGGAAAAGGAGAATGGAAAAAACTCTTCTTCCCCTCTTTTTTACTTTTCTCTTCTCCTTTCTTCAATTCTCAAAACCCATTCTCATGGAATGAGTTATTTGTTTCTCAACCAAACAGCCAAAATGAATAAATGAGAAACAGAAAATGTGAAAATGAGTATATCAAACGGCGACTTTTAATTGAGAGTAAATTCTACACGGTTCAAAAAATCTTTGTATGATGTATACCAACTGTTTACACCCGTTTTTAGTACCAAACCTTGGGCTAGCGCTAAAAGGTCATTTAATTAATTCTTAATTAAATTGGGCCGCTATTCATCAGTTTCTTGGGCTGAAAATTAATGGGCCACGTTAACTTTGTGATTTGGAGCAAGATGCAAGTGGAACGAGATGCACCGAATAATTTTCCATGGATTTGAATTATTCGAAGAAGTTATTGTCCACCTGGCATGTTGCTTGGAATCCCTTAAATAATGGAGGAAGTTACACTTCGGCAACCATTTTTCCCATCCAGGAGAATATTCAATGGCCATTTGAATGAGTCAAATGGCTCCATGACCCATGTTTTCGAGATTTTAGGGCATGGTTTGCACCAATAACTGTTTCTTGGCTCCAACATGGTGATAAACCGCTAATAACCGCCCATTAGCCCATGATGTGCATGAATGGAGAAGTTGTATAGGACACATGGCACGAGGAGGTGAAGGCGGGAAAGAAAACTCCCTAAACCTTGAAGACCGAAGAGCATGCATGGCCTATAAATATTACTAGTTTGGAAGGCTTAATCCGGGTTCAACACCTCAAAATTCAGCGCTTAAATCAAAATCTTTCCAGCGAAGCTATAACGCCCCGAAAATTCAGAGACATTAATAAAATATTTAAAAGATTATTTTCACAAAAGAAATTCATAAATTTACTACGTCACTAGTTCAAAAGCATATGTCATTATATTACAATCGTTTTGAATAAATCAACATATTACAATTTCCAAATAAACTTAGAAGCTTCCAAAATAAAGTCGACTTAAATTAATCAGAGCGACTATGCGCACGGAAACCAAGGTTTTCAGCTTCTTTCTCAATAGGATTGAACTCGATCGAATCGTACGACACTTCTGCTCCATCTTTGGTACCTGGTGTTCGAGTTACCAGGGCAACATAGTACCGTGAGCGATGATGCTCAGTAGTCAAAACCTACCCGAAACCCATAACTTACACATAACAAGATAAGGAAGGCAATGCAAATAATTAATGGCGCTTGATTTCAATTACTATTTTTTAACTTATGTGAAATCTCGAATCTCACCTTGAGATCCATCCTACCCTTAACCTCCAGCGTAAGGCAACCCAGTGTGATTCAGACAGCTCCTTGTTGTGTCCCGCTGATAGCTACCAAATTATTTATTCGGATCTACAGTCGACGCAACCACACAAGGAAGGAACCAAATCTGTTCTCGCAGCCAATCACCACTGTGCCCTACCTAGGGTTACGTCTTTCAAACAACCTGGGCCCCGGTTAGCACCCATTAACATAAGACTGGGCCCCTGTTAGCACCCCTTTTAACACAAGACAGGGCCCCTGTTAGCACCCATCTTAAAATCAAGACTCAATCACTTTCTCATTTATCCTTTACTTATTAACGTCTACGTCTAATCGTATACCACCCTGGAAACCTATTTGTCCATTCTACAAGTACAACAACACATCACGCAGTCCAACATTTCTAGGAAACATGCTAACAAGCTAACGATAATTAGTTTTACAATAATAACAAATCATACGATTCAATAATCCAACTAAACATACCAACATGCTAAAAATATTTAACCGTGCAATAAAAGTGAATCATTCGATCAAAACAAATTAAGTAATTCCTTTTCTTTTCTCTTTTCTTTTTCAAAGCTAAAATCCACGTTTACTCTCAATCATCTCGGGATGTTGACGGCATTAGAAAAATTCATATTTGCAACAAAACTAGGATCAACTCGAAACTAATTAATGTTGGGACTTATAATATTAGATTCCATTACACTAGGGTTAGATTTATAAGCCAAACAACTCGAGGAGCCAAACTGTAATTTTTCTAATACTAGTTTGAACATTTCCATTTCCAGCGACTGTTTTCAACGGAAAATCAGTGGGTTTCGGCCCAACTCAGTTTACGACGTCGGGTTAGAATCTTATAATACCGAAACACGAAATAATCAATACGGAACATAATATATATTTAGGGAAGTGAGTTCGGACTACCTTTTGTTCGGCAAACGGTTACGGCGGAGAGGTTCGGTGGCGGATCGGAGCGACGGCAGAGCTCGTCGGTGGTAGTAGTGTGTACGGCAGTGGAGGTGCGGCATTGGTGCTCGGCTGTGCCGATACGAACTGATTTTCAATGCATTCTCCGGGGCTGTTAAGGAACTGAAATGCAGCAGGTTTCGGGGCGGGAACGGGCTATTTCTGTGGCTATTTGGGACTGGCTTTGGGAGCAGATTTTCCGGGCTGCTTCGGAGCCGATCCGATGTTGAAAAGGGCTATTCTCTGGCTGGTTCTGGAGCTATTTTGGTGACTGGAAATGGATATTTTCTGAACCTAAAAATAGAGGTTGAAATGGTGGCTGGAGGTGGCGGTGATGATGGTGACCGAAGGTGGTGACCGTCTCTCTCTCCCTCCTCTGTCGAGAATGGGTTCGGGGAAAAATGGGTTCTATTTCTTTGTAGAGAATGGGGTGGCAGGTATAAGGTGAGTTTGGTTAAGAACCCTTGGGCAAAAACAAAATAGGATCGGGGCTTTAATTTAAGGGTTAAAAGAGAATACTACTCTTAAGTGTTGTCACACTTTGATTGGCTAAGAGAAAAAGAAATTTGCAGACAAGGATGGAAGAAAATTATATATTACTTGGCCGGGTAAAATTGTTTAGGTAAAATGATTCAGTGCACACACATACACACAATAAGGAATTTACTCGTCGGACACGCATGCGCACACAATTGATTATGAAATAAAAATTTTCATGTGACGACATAAATAATTTTCGTATAACTAATCAAACAAAAATTATATTTGTAAATAAAAAAATTATTACTTAAAAATTCGGACCGTTACAGAAGCATCTATTCTACTTTTCATGTACCCAACTCAATTACTTTATCGAGTAGTTTGAGTTTTTACTTTTCCTTGTACCCAACTTTATTATTTCGACTTAATAAAGTTCGTCTTTATTTTACGATGTTCTATACTTTTTCTCACATGGTTGGAAAATTCTAAGTCCACTTCGTTGTGGCAAACCACGAACCTTTTTGTGGTCTCATCCTTTGGGTCACATGTAATTGCACTACATATGAAGTTAGATCGAGGTGCGCGCCTACACCTTTCATACGTTGGACGACGACAAGTCTTGGCACGCCCACGCTCATATTGCACATGCCATTAATTTTCCGCTCACGCCTACGCGGTGGAAAAGTGGGTAACACCAACTTATGTCACTCTCACCCTCTCTCTCCCTCTCCCTCTCCCTCTCCTCTCCTCTCTCACGTGCAAACACACACACTTGGAAAATGGAGATCAAACTCACCGCTCGAACGATGGAGGTGGACGAACACATGCACGCCTACACTTTTCATACGTTGGACGACGACAAGTCTTGGCACGCCCACGCTCATATTGCACATGCCATTAATTTTCCGGTCACGCCTACGCGGTGGAAAAGTGGGTAACACCAACTTATGTCACTCTCACCCTCTCTCCCTCTCCCTCTCCCTCTCCTCTCTCACGTGCAAACACACACACTTGGAAAATGGAGATCAAACTCACCGCTCGAACGATGGAGGTGGACGAACACATGCAGTGAAAAATATATAGAATGAAGTATACAATGGTAGAGATGAGGACAAGACTTTAATTAATCCAAGAAATCCCTAAACTATATCTTTGTTTCTTAAATTATATAAAAATCGTAAGTGGTGAGGCCTTATGCCCTAGGCACCTGGGCAGAATTCGATTTCCGTAAGCCTCATTTTTCCCCACCTCCCCTAGAATAGCATCGATTAGGTTTAACGAATGAGAAAAAAATTATATCAAAATCCATTATCAAAATACAAAAGTTGCCAGATAATGGCCCATCAATGTAAAATTATGGCAAAATAAGAGCATCTTCAATGAAAGATGTTAATTCCTACGTGGACATGTTAACGGTAACAATTAATACCAAAATTCAATCCAACCTAACAATCTTCTTTGAAGCCAAAATCTACGTGGCTTTGAAGAGAATGACAAAGTTGTCAAAGTTGACAACCACCCTCCTCCATGCCAAATTTCAAAAAATGACCGTTTGGATTGATATAAGGATTGACATTAAGGGTCGGATAGGGATAACTTGATGTCAAATAAAAAGAATTTAGCATAAGGGTTGGAAAGGAAGGCTTTGATGTCAAATTGGTGATGCCAAAATACCACGTAAGCCTTCAAAAAATATTTTACATCTCCAATATGAAGTCATGAGTTGGAGATGCTCTAACCAAACACTACCATGAAGTTTTTATTAGTACATGGATCGAAGAAATTACTAACAAAACCAATGAAGCAACGTCAAAAGCCCAAAATTAACCAACCAGGTTAGAATCTGATCGGGTGCGGTGGTGGAGCTAGGGTGGCTCGGCTTCCCCTCCGGCGAATAAGTTGTTGGATCCGTGGCGACGCTTCCGGCGATATTGACAGTGACCAGAGTTTTATTTTTCAGTTTTTGTGTTCTGTTGCTTCTTGTTCCTTTCCGGTTTCAGAGAGTTTAGTTCCCTGCGGGGAACCTTTTCTACCCTCCGTGGGTATTTCCACTTCCTCAGTGAGGTGCTTGGAGGGGAGGAAGGACAGTGAAGCTGGTCAAATTACCGCCGCCATCTTCAAACCTCTTTACGTCTCCTCTTTGGGTGGAACTTTTAATGTACTCAGCAAGTGCCTATCCAAAAAAAGATCAGGCTAGAATCTGTTGATTGCAATAAAAGCTATTATACATTAAATGAGTTAGTACCAAATGACAACTAATAATTAACCTCGATCTATATAAACCCTACCAGTCTCTCTTCCTTTCTTCCATCCTCATCTTTTAATTCCTCTCGCACCACCACGTACGTTGCCTGCACCAATACAAAAAAATGTCAGCCTTGGAGCTGATAGAGAGTCACAAAGCCAACGCTGAGATTTTCTACGGGCACGCTGCTTGCAAAGAGAGATGCAATAAAATGCTTGAAGAATTCTCTCTCCCAAAAGGTCTAATGCCGCTAGACCAGATTGAAGAGATGGGTTTTGATCGCACCACGGGGTTCAATTGGATGAAGCAGAAAGTGAAGAAGCAGCACAAGTTCCTGGCAATTGGCCAGACGGTGATCCTCGATGTGGTTGTCGCCTCGTTCATCGAGGAGCGCCGGATGAGGAAGGTCATGGGGGTCAAAGGCAAGGACATGTTTATTACTGTAACCGTAAGTGATATTTTCATGGAAGATCCTGCTTCTGGGAAGATCTCGTTCAAGACCTCGGCGGGGATAGCGCGCTCCTTCCCGGTCTCGGCTTTTGAGCTGGCGGAGAACAAGGATGATGTTTTAATTCACAAGAATTGATAACTATGAGGCCATGTTTGGGGTATAATTTCGTGGGAGGGCTTGGAAAATAAATTGAAACTGTTACTAAAGTAAGGAAATAAATTTCTTTAGATCATACATTATACTCTTATCATCATGTTTAAAGTTTTCTTTTGGTCCAGAAATCCTTTCGCGAGTCCATGCATGCATGATCCAAAAGGAGAGAGAATGAATGAGTAAAATTTATTGGGTTGTTCGGCTTATTAATTAGTGAAGTAGCTTATTTTTTGTCTTTATTCAAAATTTTTTTTTTTTGCATTTGTTAGTTTTTCGTTAATTTTTTTTGTGGATTATTGTTTCATCGTGAAGGAATCTAAAAAGTAAAAAATTATTATCAAAACCTAAATTTTTTAAATAAAGACAAAAATAAGCCAACAAGTCAATTTTTTCGTCTTTATTAAAATAAAAATGAATTTCGATAGTAACTTTTTACTTTTTAAATTTCTCTTGTCATGAAGAAGAAATAATTTCCAAAAAACAATAAAAAAAAACTAAAAATTGCAAAAAAAAATAAATAAAAACAAAAAAAAATCTACTTAGCTTATAAAGCCGAACAACCATCCTAGTTGCCTTATACCATCATCATTTTCTTAATTTCCTGTTGATAGTTACTCAAAAACTTTGTCACTCAAAGTCCGAAACAAATGAAGTTTAAGGAATTTGTAAATTTGAACTGCTGGTTATTGAGAATGAAAACTCTGTTTCTTCCAAATATGGCCTACAAAAATAATAATATATATATACGGGACGGCTCCGGAGACCCTTACAAAAACCTCTAAAAAAAATTTCCAAATCTTAATCTCATAGTTTCCGATTAAATTTTAATGATCTGAGCCGCTCAATGTATTCAGAACTTAATTTTAAAAGTGCCCGCGAGATATTGGCAAAAAAAATAACCGGAAAGGGATTGATTTGAGCATATATATATATAAAAAAAAAAACTAATCAATATTTTAAAGTATAATATATTATAAACTAATGAAACAATATATATACGTATAACATATTCTTAATAAAATAATCTATATTTAAGCATATGATAAGTTAAGTAAGAAATCACTTATTGAAGCTGTCCGATTTCAATTGTTGAATCTGGAAAGATACATGATTGAAGGTTTACAAGTGGTTTAATAGGTAGGAAAACTGGAGTATACACAAACTCAGCTCTTGACTAGGGTGATTACAAAAGAAGCAAAGTTTTTGAAAATACTAACTTCTCTCTCTAAACTAAACTTCACTTCCTAACTTGACTTGTTTACTACATCATTATCGGTTCCTTTTATAGAGTAAGGATCTGAGATTTACAAATGCTGTATAACTCAACCATGTGACTAAAGTTTCTAACTTTTATCTTCTGGTGGAGATGTGACTAAAGCAGGTTCTGGCTGTCTTTTGAAGATGATGACTGTCTCCACTTTCGGTGCTAAAATAACCAAAAGTAGAATTTTACGGTTCTTCAAAAGCAGTAAAAACTTGCTTTTAATTTCTGTAGTGCTAACTATCATGATGATTGGAAATAGTGCTTGCTATCATGATAACTGGAAATAATGCTTCAGACTAATGGCCAAATTGGTCCTGAGCATCCTGGAAAGCTGATCCATATGGATTTTTATGGGATGTTGCCGTGGCTGATTCTTTTGAGAAATTATCATCCTCTTCTTGACTAGCTTGAGCTATTAGCTGCTGGGCTAACATTAATAATTGTGAGCACTTAGTTTTTGACTTGGATTTTGAAGGTCGAGAAGAACTAGGTGTTGGGCTTCCAAGCCTGACAGTGAAAAATGTCGGTGAGCTTGGTTGTAGAAGAACTACTACTTGGTTACTTGGTTGAATTTGTGCAACTTGAATTGGAACCTTGATTGGAGTTAAAACCTTGACTGGGAACTCTTCTTTGACTTGGTCAATGATCCGTTGATACTTATATGCATCCCACCATTTAACCAAATATTAGCGAGTAACTGTTTTGTTGACGATATTGTATCTCCATTTGAAAATCCATGGAACTTTGTATTTTGCCATAAACAGTAAGAGAGCAGGGAACTAACCAATGTGACTGTTTACTTGATACATGAAGGAAAAGCAATTGACTTGATCCATAAGCTCAAGTGGTAAGAGGTCAGGAATGGCTCCATTCTGATTCCACCACCAAAAGAACCAAGATGGAATCACAGATTTGAACTTATGGTCAAATGAAAAGAATCAAGAATGGGTAAAAGATTCATTTTCATGAAGGATAACCTTAAAGCATGAATCAATATAATCGTAATAATTATACTGAATCGGATGATTAGGAAGATCTCTGAGCAGTGATGGGTGTCCCCATTCATCTAGGCTGACAATATTGTGAATATAAAGAGAATGGTAAATGACTTTATTTGGATTGGCTCGATCTGTAATGGGTTTTATTACAATGGACTTGTGATATAGAAGAATATCCTTGTAAAAGGAAAGTGTTTTGTCTGGATGAGCAAGAATGAAATGCCATCTAGGAGGGAAAAAGGCTTTTACTAGTTCAATTGGGTTGTGAATATTTTTGTGAACTGGTTCAATGGAAAATAAGTTGGTGCTGACTGGTTTAAAAACATATTCTGTGGTTCTTGTAGGGTAAGAAGACTTTGGTTGACTGGTTTGAATAGCCTGGGTTAGACAAAAAGGATCAACTGAAATATTTTGGCTGGGTGGTACAACACTTTGACTAGATGATTGAATGCATGCTAATGCAGAATTGTAGCCAGTTTTGGGAATTTGCCCAAGAACTTGATACCTGTTTGCTAAATCAGCCGGAGGGAGAGCAAGCTGGTTTTTAGTGGTTTGAACTAATTTCTTACTTTTTTCTGCCATGGTTGAACTGCAGAAAAAATAATAATTATTCTTTTTCAAATAAAAATTCTTTAGTAAGGAAATCAGGAATAGAATTTTGATCTCCTTTAATATATTCAATACCGAAATCAAAAATATTCAAAATTGACTGTCATCTGGCAAAGATTTGTTTACTAACTATATTCTTAACATCTTTTTCTAAAACATATTTTGTACTTTTGCAATCAACTCTGACTAAAAACTTTTGATTTAATATATCATCCTGGAATTTTGAAATACATAACACCATTGCTAAAATTTCCTCTTTAATAGTACTATAATTACTTTGTGCTTTATTCCAAAGACCAGAATGGAAACGAACAATTTGTTCAGAAGAAGTATGATGGGCTTTTTGTAGGAAAATGCCACCATATCCAATATCGGAGGCATCGGTTTGAATAATCTTAAAGGAATTGATTGTAGGAATACCTAAACATGGTAATGTCTTAACATATTTTTTGACTTTCTGAACTACAGAAGTATGTATGGATGACCAAGGAGGGGGATTGTCTCTTAATCTTTCAAATAAGGATTGACATATTTTCCTAAGGTCTTTATAAAATTCTGCTATATAATTTAAGGATCCTAAAAATCTTTGTAATTGATTTTTATCAGTAATTTCATCGAAAAATTTATCAGCAAATTGAATTGCTCTACTGATTGGTATTATGGTTGATTGGAGAATATCATACCCTAAAAATCTTATTTTGGTTTGAAATAATTTAATCTTGAGAGCAAAGATAACTAATCCATTATGCTTAATAATATCCACGAATGAATTTAAATGTTTTCAATGTTCATTAATTGAATTTGAAAAGATGAGAACATCATCTATGTAGACTATAATGAAATGACTAAATGGGTTAAATATTTCATTCATTATATTTTGGAATTCGCTTAGGACATTTTTTAATTTAAAAGGCATTACGTTCCATTCATAATGTCTAAAGAGAGTAGTGAAAGTTGTTTTATACCTATCATTAGGGTGTAGTTGGATTTGTCAAAATCCACTTTTCAAATCAAATTTTGAAAAGATTACTGCTTTGCTTAATCTATTGATTAAATATTTTTTATTAGGAATTGGGTAACTGATCCATTCTAATACCGTGTATAATGGTTTGTAATTTATGACTAATCGTGGTACACCTTTTTCTTTTTCTGCATTTTTGTTGACATAAAAAGCAGGATATGACCATGGTGATTTATTTTTTCGAATAATGTTATTATCAAGTAAATTATTAATTTCTTTTTTACAAGTTTCCATTACTTCGGGGTTCATTTGAATAGGTCTAGATTTTGTAGAAATATTTTGTTCATTAAATTCTTTTATATATGGTAAAGTCACTATATGTTTTTTTCGGTGGCAAAAAGCACTGGGAAGGTTAGAACAAACTTCTTTTTCTAGTTTATTTTTAAAATTTTCAATTTGTTGACTAAGAAATTTATTGGTAAGTTGCTCTTCAATTTTTTTATATCTAGTTTCTTCTTGTAGGAATTTTAATTGGTATTTTTTTTGACTTAATATGTTAATAGATAGAAACATAGAGTGATTTTTCAATTGTTTTAGTTCTCTTTATTCTAGTTTTGTTAAGAACTTAAATATTACTTGTTGGCCAAAGAGCATAGTAATAATTCATTCTTCATTAGATGTAAAAGGATAAAGTAAACAGACAAAAGGTGTTTGTAAAATTACTCTATCAGTGAGATCTTGAACTAAGACAAAAGAAATTCTAACACAAACTTTATCTTGATAGATATGTACTTTGGGTAACTTATATATCTAATTCGCATCTTGCTACCATTTGCAGAGCTTAGTTGTTCAGTTATTTTGTGATAATATTTAGTAGGTACCAAACCTTCTTGGATACAATTTAAGTCTGCACCAGTGTCAATAAGAGCACTGACTTCTATTTCATAATCATTTATTATTAATCTGACTCTAGCATACCATTTTTGGTAATCTAAATAATCAATATCTTCATCTTGATAATCGGACAACTGATTAATTTTATGGATTTTGTCAATACTTTTATCTAATTCTAATTTTTTATCAGATTCTTTTAATTTGGTAATATCCTTTTTAATTTGATTCATTTCTTGTTTTAGGTCTTGTAAAGTAACTTCTTTATTTATTCGATCTATAGTATCATTAAGTTTTACTACTGGTTTAATGTACTGTGATTTTTGCTTTAATTCAGAATCGTCCATTTTACTAATTAAATCAATTAACAATTCTTTTTCTGGTGAGTCTTTAGTAATTACATTTATTCTTTTAAATTCTTCTATTTTTAGTTTGCAAAGGTTTTCATTGGTAGACGGTGTGATACTATCTAAAAAAATAGGACAAGAATTATTTTCCCGTTTTACTTTTATACAAGTGCTGGCATTTTTATAATATTTTTTAGGTAATCGAAAAAATAAACTTCAGCTCTTATGTCTTCCATAAATCTTTTCCAATGAGCTATTATATTTACTTGTTGACAAGGTGTATATTTATTAGCATATTCTTTTTTTTTTTTTGCTTATTTTCTTTTGACTTAAATTCTACGAATAATTTGTCAATATCAATATTAAAATCTTTATTTATGACAAATAAAGACGGATCAATAGGGTTTGAGGTTATTTTTTCAAAATCAGTTTGAGTTGGAGACCCTTGGGAGGTGTCTTTTTCAAATTTTGACTGTGTAGAATAACACGGTTTACTGATTTGTGAACTTGATTCAAAACCTTTAAGCTTAACTCTAGAATCAAGTAAATTTCTATCTTGCCTAGGCATAGCGATTGAACTATTTGACCTGCTTAATTCTTTAATTCTAAGAGGCGGGTTTACTCTTTGTTGATCAAAATTTATCCTAACTGTACCATCTGGGTATTGTTGAATATAGTCTAGATCAATAGTATTATTTTGCATTTTTTGTGAGTAACTTTCATTTTCACTAAGCCAACTGGCTGGTAACTGGATATCACTCCAAAAGATGGGTACTTCTATATTAGCATTAGTGCTTCTTTGTATAAGTACAATTTTATCCTTTGGACTTTTGACTAAGACATGAATATTCAAATTAATTTTCATACATTTATAATAAATACGGTAAATTAAGGCAATTGATTGACTTCCTTCGAGCATTTGAGTAATTGCTCCAGCAGTTTGAATATTTAAAGTTAAGACTTTCAAAATATTCTTATCTTTTAGACTAAGAGGTAAATCAGGGTAACAGTTAAAATAAACTGAACCATTATGTAAGCTTGACTCCATTAATCCTAACAGACTATCACTGTAGACTGTGAATTTACTATCTCTTAGGGATAATAAGACTGAAGAGTTTAGTCCTTTTCTTGTAAAGGGTTTAATAGTTCCTTGTACTAATCCTACATGAATATAGCTATATCCTCTTTCGAGGTTTCGTTTCACTGATTCTTTACTAAGAAGTGTTCATCTTTCTTCTTGTTTAGTAATAGCATAAACCTGTTCTATAGTTTTTGCTACTTGATCAGTTCTTAAAGTATCTTCTAAAAAACTTGATTTGCAAATTTCTTTTACTGGGATTTTGAGTATATTCCAATTTCCTAATTCTGTATCTAAATCTTGGTACTCGTGTTCTTCTTAATTGACTATGTCTGAAAATTCAGATAACGAAGCCATTGAGGAGCTGGCTGAAGAACTACACTTGAATAATAGATTCATTGTGTTTAATCCTAGAGATTCTTCTTTCAATATTTTAATCCTAAATTACCATGTTTAAGACCTATCCTATATACACGCATACCCTAGTTTTAATCATATCCTTCACAACTGCCTCACACTAGGACTTACAAAAACGGATAGATAACAATTGAGGAAGGATCATCTTGTAGCATCCCCTCATCTAGTAAAAATATAGAAAAACCCCTTATACACCTTCCTGAAAAAAGATCAAGAATTAGTATAATTCAGAATCAAAATATTCAAAAAATTGAAGAAATATTGACAAAATTGGCTATCAAATCGGAACCAGAAATACCCCAAGTTACCACAATTACAAAAGATTATGATACTAGTACTTCTAGTCAAAGTTCACCTGCTTCTTCTGATGAAGAAATTTCACAACTTCAAAAACAATTCTCTGGCCAAGGGATAAATTGTCTTTTCAACCCCCCAACAAATCCTACCAGTCTTACCAAAAATTGGTATTCTAGGGCAACCCCTCCTGACCTACAGTATGAAGAAAATAATTTCACTAATCAATTTTCTGTTTCCTCAAATAAGTTAAATGAATGGAATATTGATGGTCGGAGTGAACACCAAATACTAGAAAAGCTAAATCACATATCAATGGTTGCTAATAGTTATTTGAGCAACACTGACCTTAATCAACCACAAATTGTTGAATTATTAACTTCTGGGTTTACTGGAATGCTAAAAGCATGGTGGGATAAATATCTCACCAACGAGTCACGTGAAGAAATAAAACATGTTGTCCAAATTGATGAGAATGGTCTCCCAATTTTTGATAATGATATTGGCATGGGAGTACCGGATGGAGTTAACACTCTTATCTATACCATAATTAAACACTTCATTGAAAAACCTAGTAACATTACTTCTAGAATACATGATCAGCTAAGTAATTTACATTGTCCAACACTAAGCGATTTTAGATGGTACAAAGATGTTTTTATATCTAGAGTAATGCTTAGAGATGATTGTACAAAGTCATTTTGGAAAGAAAAATTTATTAACGGACTCCCTAATTTATTTGTTCATAAAATTAGAGATGTTCTTAGTCAACCAACAGGAGTAATTGAATATGATAAATTAATATACGGTGACATTATTAGTATCATTCAAAAAGAAGGATTAAAAATATGTATTGATATGAAAATTAGTAAACAAACTCAGAAAGATAAAAATAAAGCCAAGTATGAGCTTGAAAACTTTTGTGAACAATACGGTCTACCTCCAGTAGCACCATCACGAAGAAAACATAAACATCATAAGAAAGTTGAGAACAAGAGTAAAAATCACAAGTATTCTAGAGATAGTAAACCACAATCCTCTAAAGATAAATATTCCGAAAAACCTAAAGGTCAAAAGAATAAAAAGAAAAATACAACCAGTGATGTAAAGTATGACAAAAGTAATATTACATGTCACAATTGTGGTAAAAAATGACATTACAAAAATGAATGTAAAGTTAAAGCAAAAATCACCCAACTTAATATATCTAATACTGATAAACAACAGATTTTAGAAATTTTTAGGATGAAAAATCTAAGTAATTCAGACAATGAAAAAGAAATTATTAAATCTTCAGAATACCATTCTATTGATGATAGCCCAAGTGATGATCAAATTGAGATTGGATGTTTGATAACTACTGCAAAAAAATAAATGTACTTACGAAAGAATTACCAGAAGAAGAATTATTAATTGATCTAATCAGTAAAATAAAAGATTCCGAGTTAAAACAACAATATGTTAAAAAACTCAAACAACTCTTAGTACAACAAGGTAAAAAACCCCAATATAATAAACCAATAGTAAGTCTTAATAATACTATAGAATGATTTAGTAAAATTCATAAAGAAGTTACTTTACAGGATCTACAGCAAGAGATAAATCTTATTAAAAAAGAAATCACAAAAATCAAAGACCAACTTCCACAACCAAGCAAAAGATTTGTTAAATTTAAAATGGACAGCTCATCTTCAGAGGAATCTTTAGAAGATAATGAAACCAATAATCAAGAACAATATTCTGGTCAAGAAAAAGATATTGATCACCCAAATAGTGATCCAAAAAGTAACAGATTAAATATAATAAATTGGATAAATATACAAAAATGGCATGCTAGTGTCAAATTAATAATAGAAAATTACAAAATTGAAGTTACTGCTCTTATCGATACAGGAGCAGATCTAAATTGTATCCAAGAAGGAATAATACCAAGTCAATATTATCAGAAAACAACTGAAGGTTGAGTTCTGCAAATGGTAGTAAAATGCAAATTAGATATAAATTACCTGAAGTTCTTGTTTGTCAAAATAGAGTTTATTTTAAAACCTCATTTGTTTTAGTCTAAAACTTAACTGACAAAGTAATCTTAGGAATACCTTTTATTTACTTGTTTTATCCGTTCACAGCCACTAGTGATAAAATTACCACTACATCTTTTGGTCAACAAATAAATTTTGAATTTTTATCCACACCAGAACAATGTGAATTAACTCAATTAAAAAAACTGTTCTATTTATCCTACTAATGATTTATTTGATTGTTTTACAGATGTCTCAAAATCAACAGAAAGTCATCCCATTTGGGAAAATCATCCTGCCAGTGATTCCTGATGGAGCAAATACAAAATTTAGAAAGCTAAATTACTTAGACAGCATTGATGAAACCCAGCAATGTCTCCTAGATAACTTCTGGAACGCGCGTGGGGATAATCGCAGATTTCTAGACAGCATAAATAGTTTGAGTATTTATTTTAATCTGCAAAATAAGAATAAGCAGACTAGTGGAGTTATTTTCCCTAGATCTTTGGGTGGAGTTTCTTTAAACCCATCCCTAGCCAGCACCAGCAGTAGTTCATATACTAACTTCCCTTCTTGTGAGCATTGCGAAACAATGACTCGCAATTTCATAGATTTAAATTACAGGTATCACCATCAGATGAATGAGAATAACCAACTCAGAGCAGAAGTTTATATATTATAGCACCAGTCAAAAAGAAAGAAGTCCTCTTTTACCTCTGAAAAAACAGGGTTCCCTAATAATCCGTAAAAACCCTAACAATATGAATGCGAATCATAAAATAATACTACCAGCAAAAACTACGTAAGCATTCAAACCCGCAACGCAGAAATATACGTGGAAAACCCCAAAACGAGTAAAAACCACGGGAAGGAATCAAATCACTATCATCATTGTGCAGTTACAGATATACCTATCCAAACGTAGTAAATCCTCACAACGTTCTAAGTACTACCTGCCGAGTCACACGTACACCGCACCCAGTGATCTTGATTGCCAACGGCCTTGAGTCCACAAGCCCTCCAATAGACCTAACAGAAATCCCTTACGAATAGCTCTCAGAAAAATAGCCGCCACTATTTTTTCCTCCTCCTGCCGCTATAAGCCTTATTTGTTTAATCTCAATACACTTTTTTGTATGTGGCTGCATAGACTTTCGATGACTACCCCTTTTCTTTTTATAGTTGTAGTCAAACCCTAGGAGGAAAATAACAAGTCCAACCCTTATCTTTTTTCACGTTCATTTAAATGACAGAAGGAGCCGATTGATAATCCGATTGATCTGTCTTCGCCAAAATTCGTTTTGTTGTAGTCAACCTCCTTTTTTATCCAACACGCTCACTCGGAATTACAAATAAAGATTTCTTCCGCTTTAATCCTATACAAACTCTCTAGCCTATTAAAAATCATAAAATTACAACTCGATATAAAATATGTGTTTTGTCAAACGGAATTGCCAATACACAAAGTCTCCGGAATATGGTTCTTAAAACCTCACTGGTAAAAGTAGAGAAAAGACAGTCATCCTTACTAAATTATGATGAAAGCATGAATGTGCTTGAAACCTTTCAAAAGAAGACCTCCAAAATGCTGGCTTTTCCAAAATCCTTATCCCTCATTCTTAATTCACTACCATCAAAGATAGTAAGCCATATTTAACATCTAGCCAGACAGGATGCTCACCATTTTCAAGAATTTCAATTTGAAACCCTTACTAAAATAGCCAGTCAACCACCTTTAGGATTATTCATCACTTGGGAAACCCACTATTATAAAGAACAAGATAGAGTCAGTTGCCCCAAAACTAATCCATTATGCCAAGAAATCCCATTAGAAAGAATAGATTGCCCGTGTCAGTTAATTTTTAGCGTCCCCAAAGCCTGTATTGACATGCAGTATTTTCAAGACCTTGTTCTTTTATATAAAGGGAAGATTATCCAAGTCAGTCCAATGACCCTATTAGATTATGGGTTCCTTAGGCAAATAATCTTCACTTCTCCGGAACAGACTGATCGAGTTACCAGAAAATTGGCAGTATGTATCAACAATCTCTTTGCAAAATATGGAGCACTGAGATGCCAAGTATTGATTAGAAGTAAAATGCCAGAATGGACAAATACAGGGAATGTGATACTAGCACAGCACATCATGTATCTCTCGGCAAATTGGCCTTTCAGTAGGGTCCATCCACCAATTGAACTTATTCAAGATGAATGTCCCTGGCCATGTTCCAAGACATTTAGAGCACATATCAAGCATCACAGAGCCGAGTCAATTGCAAATAATCTTGGGGATAATGATTATTTCCTTGAGAGTATTTACAAATTAATTTGTGAAGATTCCATCCAAAAAATCAGATCCACTGAGCATATTCAAGAAGTTCCATTCATTTTTTATATCAAATTTCAAAAATTAGTTACAGAATACCAAAGTCTCTAACTTGAAGATCGAGAAGACCAGGAGTCTGACTAAGAGATCACTAGTGAAGATAATGGGCAAGATTATTGGGATAATCTGACATATGAGGAGTTATAAAATATCGAAAATATGATGGAAGGATAATATTCCAGTCAAAACTGATCATAATGACAAGAGCACTATTTTTGGCACTTTTGAAACTTTTCTAGTTTTGGTCATTTCAGCACCGAAAGTGGAGACAAGCAGCATCTTCAGAAGACAGCAAGCACCTACTTTAGTCACATCTCCACCGAAAGATAAAAGTTACCAGCTTTAGTCACATGGCTAAGTCACACAGCATTTGTAAATCTCAAGTCCTTACTCTATAAAAGGAATCGAGGATGATGTAGTAAACAAGTTAAGGCTGTGTTCCAGAAACAAGTTAAGAACTTATTTTTTGTTGAATAAGAAGGGTTGTTCCGGAAAATAAGAAGGGTGGTAATTATTTTGGAAGAATTTATATAGGTACCAATGGGTGCCGGGAGGGAAATCGTACCGGTGGCCGTGTCGGGCTGTCTCCGGCCATCGGACGACCGATCTGAGCAGTCCAAAAATTCTAAAAAAAAAAACCGAAGGGGCTGGCGCGGGAATCAACGGCATCCGAGGTGTGTAGGGTACTTGATCCGAGCACCCATTTTCCGTATATATATGATATGGGTGCTCGGATCAAGTACCCTACACACCTCGGATGCTGTTGATTCCCGCGCTAGCCCCCTCGTTTTTTTTTTTAGAATTTTTGGACGGCTCGGATCGACCGTTCGATGGCCGGAGACGGCCCGGCACGGCAGCCGGTACGATTTTCCTCCCCCGGCGCCGATTATCATAGCAACAATCTTATTTTTTGTATAAGGCAACTTCAAGCTCAAAAATCATGTGTTTACGCAAATAATTTTCCTATCACTATGGATCTTATTTGATAGATCTCATTGAGATCTTTAATACGGTGCCAAAAAAATTAAATTTTTTTTTCATTTACATTATTTTTGAGTTTGAAAATGTGAAAGGAACTTTTTATTTGGATTTTGTAAAATGACCCTTCTTATTTTTTAAATAAGAAGTGGCAAAATAAGTACTTATTTTTTAAGAAGGTTTCCGGAATGGAGCCTAAGTTAGAGAGTGAAATTTAGTTTAGAGAGAGAAGTCAGTATTTTCAGAAGCTCTGTTTCTTTAGTAATCACCCTAGTCAAGAGCTGAGTTTGTTAATACTCCAGCTTTCCTACCCACTAAACTACTTGTAAACATTCAATCATGTATCTTTCCTGATTCAGCAAATGCTTAAATTTAAATTATTTTATTAAAGATATGTTATAAGTTTATATATTGTTTCATTAAGTATATACTATACTTTATAGTTTAATATATATTATACTTTATAGATTATAATATATGAAATCAGTACGTTATAGTTTAAGTATATAATATACTTTATAGATTATAATATACTATATGTAATCAGTATGTTTTTCATTTACTTATTTTAATAAATAATTATAATATGCTATATGGATATCTGACAATTGCAATTGGTAGTGCTTTGCTTTTGTTTTTAAAATTCCAATTCTAGCATTGTGCTAGTAATCATTTATGTTTCCACTTTTCAATTTTCAATTTCAATTCTTTCCTATATTGGAATTGCACTAGTCATCTGCAGTGTTCTTTTCCCCTCATGGTATCAAAGCCAGGTAGGATATAGTTGAAGGAGTAAACACTAAGTAATCTGTAAGTTATTTTTATTCCTATTTAATTTTCAATTAGTATTTTAATTCTGCTATCATCGTTTGAGCATTCTGTCAATGGCCACCCAAGTTGTTATCTATCCATTTTTGTAAGTCCTAGTGTGAGGCAGTTGTGAAGGATAGAATTAAAACTATGGTATGCGTGTATACAGGATAGGTCTTAAACATGGTAATTTAGGATTAAAATATTGAACGAAGAATCTTTAGGATTAAATACAATGAATAGATTATTCAAGTGTAGTTCTTCAGCCAGCTCCTCAATGGCTTCGTTATCTGAATTTTCAGACATAGTCAATCAAAAAGAACATGAGTACCAAGATTTGATACAGAATTAGGAAATTGGAATATACCCAAAATCCCAATAAAAGAAATTTACAAATCAAATTTTTCAGAAAATACTTTAAGAACTGATCAAGTAGCAAAAACTGTAGAACAGGTTTATGCTATTACTAAACAAGAAGAAAGCTGCACACTTCTTAGTAAAAAAATCAGTCAAACGAAACCTCGAAAGAGGCTATAGCTATATTCATGTAGGATTAGTACAACTAGCTATTAAACCCCTTACAAGAAAAGGACTAAACTCTTCAGTCTTATTATCCCTAAGAGATAGTAGATTCACAGTCTATAGTGATAGTCTGTTAGGATTAATGGAGTCAAGCTTACATAATGGTCCAGTTTATTTTAACGGTTATCCTGATTTACCTCTTAGTCTAAAAGATAAGAATATTTTGAAAGTCTTAACTTTAAATATTCAAATTGCTGGAGCAATTACTCAAATGCTCGAAGGAAGTCAATCAATTGCCTTAATTTACTGTATTTATTATAAATGTATGAAAACTAATTTGAATATTCATGCCTTAGTCAAAAGTCCAAAGGATAAAATTGTACTCATACAAAGTAGCACTAATGCTAATATACAAGTACCCAAAACCATCTCTTTGAGTGATATCCAATTACCAGCCAGTTGGCTTAGTGAAAATGAAAGTTACCCATAAAAAAATGCAAAATGATACTATTGATCTAGACTATATTCAACAATACCTAGATGGTACAGTTATGATAAGTTTTGATCAACAAAGAGTAAACCCGCCTCTTAGAATTAAAGAATTAAGCAGGTCAAATAGTTCAATCGCTATGCCTAGGCAAGATAGAAATTTACTTGATCCTAGAGTTAAGCTAAAAGGTGTTGAATCAAGTTCACAAATCAGTAAATCGTGTTATTCTACACAGTCAAAATTTGAAGAAGACATCTCCCAAGGGTCTCCAACTCAAATTGATTTTAAAGAAATAATCTCAAACCCTATTGATCCGTCTTTATTTGTCATAAATAAAGATTTTAGTATTGATATTGACAAATTATTCGTAGAATTTAAGTCAAAAGAAAATAAGCAAAAAAGAAAAGAATATGCTAATAAATATACACCTTGTCAACAAGCAAATATAATAGCTCATCGGAAAAGATTTATGGAAGACATAAGAGCTAAAGTTTATTTTTTCGATTACCTAAAAAAATATTATAAAAATGCCAGCACTAGTATAAAAGTAAAACGGGAAAAGAATTCTTGTCCTATTTTTTTAGATAGTATCACACCCTCCACCAAAGAAAACACTTGCAAACTAGAAATAGAAGAATTTAAAAGAATAAATGTAATTACTAAAGACTCACTAGAAGAAGAATTGTTAATTGATTTAATTAAAATGGACGATTCTGAATTAAAACAAAAATATATTGTACGAATTAAGCAACTCTTGTTGCAAAAAGCACAATACATTAATCCAGTAGTAAAACTTAATGATACTATAGATCGAATAAATAAAGAATTTACTTTACAAGATCTAAAACAAGAAATGAATCAAATTAAAAAGGATATTACCAAATTAAAAGAATCTGATAAAAAATTAGAATTAGATAAAAGTATTGACAAAATTCATAAAATTAATCAGCTGTCCGATCATCAAGATGAAGATATTGACTATTTAGATTACCAAAAATGGTATCCTAAAGTCAGATTAATAATAAATGATTATGAAATAGAAGTCAGTGCTCTTATTGACACTGGTGCAGACTTAAATTGTATCAAAGAAGGTTTGGTACCTACTAAATATTATCACAAAACAACTGAACAACTAAGCTCTGCAAATGGCAGCAAGATGCGAATTAGATATAAGTTACCCAAAGTACATATCTGTCAAGATAAAGTTTGTGTCAGAACTTCTTTTGTCTTAGTTCAAGATCTCACTGATAGAGTAATTTTAGGAATACCTTTTATCTGTTTACTTTATCCTTTTACATCTAATGATGAAGGAATTATTAGTAAGCCCTTTGGCCAACAAGTAATATTTAAGTTCTTAACAAAATCAGAACTAAGAGAACTAAAACAATTGAAAAATCACTCTATATTTCCATCTATTAACATATTAAGTCAAAAAAGAAACCAATTAAAATTCCGACAAGAAGAAATTTGATATAAAAAAAATTGAAGAGCAATTTACCAATAAATTTCTTAGTCAACAAATTGAAAATTTTAAAAATAAACTAGAAAAAAGAAGTTTGTTCTAACCTTCCTAGTGCTTTTTGCCACCGAAAAAAACATATAGTGACTTTACCATATATAAAAGAATTTAATGAACAAAATATTCCTACAAAATCTAGACCTATTCAAATGAACCCCGAAGTAATGGAAACTTGTAAAAAAGAAATTAATAATTTACTTGATAATAACATTATTCGAAAAAGTAAATCACCATGGTCATGTCCAGCTTTATGTCAACAAAAATGCAGAAAAAAAAAAGAGGTGTACCACGATTAGTCATAAATTACAAACCATTAAACACGATATTGGAATGGATCAGATACCCAATTCCTAATAAAAAAGATTTAATCAATAGATTAAGCAAAGTAGTAATCTTTTCAAAATTTGATTTGAAAAGTTGATTTTGGCAAATTCAACTACACCCCAATGATAGGTATAAAATTGCTTTCACTACTTCCTTTGGACATTACGAATGGAACGTAATGCCTTTTGAATTAAAAAAATGCCTCAAGCGAATTCCAAAATATAATGAATGAAATATTTAACCCATTTAGTCATTTCATTATAGTCTACATAGATGATGTTCTCATCTTTTCAAATTCAATTGATGAACATTGGAAACATTTAAATTCATTCGTGGATATTATTAAGCATAATGGATTAGTTATCTCTGCTCTCAAGATTAAATTATTTCAAACCAAAATAAGATTTTTAGGGTATGATATTCACCAATCAACCATAATACTAATCAATAGAGCAATTCAATTTGCTGATAAATTTCCTGATGAAATTATTGATAAAAATCAATTACAAAGATTTTTAGGATCCTTAAATTATATAGCAGAATTTTATAAAGACCTTAGGAAAATATGTCAACCCTTATTTGAAAGATTAAGAGACAATCCCCCTCCTTGGTCATCCATACATACTTCTGTAATCTAGAAAGTCAAAAAATATGTCAAGACATTACCATGTCTAAGTATTCCTACAGTCAATTCCTTTAAGATTATTCAAACCGATGCCTCTGATATTGGATATGGTAGCATTCTCCTATAAAAAGTCCATCCTACTTTTTCTTAACAGATTGTTCGTTTCAATTCTGGTCTTTGGAATAAAACATAAAGCAATTATAGTACTATTAAAACGAAAATTTTAGCAATGGTGTTATGTATTTCAAAATTCCAGGATGATATATTAAATCAAAAGTTTTTAGTCAGAGTTGATTGCAAAAGTGCAAAATATGTTTTAGAAAAAGATGTTAAGAAAATAACCAGTTAACAAATCTTTGCCAGATGACAGTCAATTTTGAATATTTTTGATTTCGATATTGAATATATTAAAGGAGATCAAAATTCTATTTCTGATTTCTTTACTAGAGAATTTTTATTTAAAAAACAATTATTATTATTTTATCTGCAGTTCAACCATGGCAGAAAAAAGTAAGAAACCAGCTCAAACCACCAAAAACTAGCTTGCTCTCCCTTCGACTGATTTAGCAAACAGGTATCAAGCTCTTGGGCAAATTTCCAAAACTGGGTACAATTCTGCATTAGCATACATTCAATCATCTAGTCAAAATGTTGTAATACCCAGCCAAAATATTTCAGTTAATCCTTTTTATCCAACCCAAGCTATTCAAACCAGTCAACCAAAGTCTTCTTATCCTACAAGAACCACAAAATATGTTCTTAAACCAGTCAGCACCAACTTATTTTCCATTGAACCAGTTCACAAAAATATTCACAACTCAATTGAACTAGTAAAAGCATTTTTCCCTCCTGGATGGCATTTCATTCCTGCTCATCCAGACAAAACACTTTCCTTTTACAAGGATATTCTTCTACATCACAAGTCCATTGTAATAAAACCCATTATAGATCGAGTCAATCCAAATAAAGTCATTTACCATTCTCTTTATATTCACAATATTGTCAGCCTGGATGAATGGAGACACCCATCACTGCTCAGAGATCTTCCTAATCATCCGATTCAGTATAATTATTACGATTATATTGATTCATGCTTTAAGGTCATCCTTCATGAAAATGAATCTTTTACCCATTCTTGATTCTTTTCATTTGACCATAAGTTCAAATCTGTGATTCCATCTTGATTCTTTCAGTGGTGGAATCAGAATGGAGCCATTCCTGACCTCTTATCACTTGAGCTTATGGATCAAGTCAATTAGTTTTCCTCCATGTGTCAAGTAAACAGTCATATTAGTCAGTTCCCTGCTCTATTACTGTTTATGGCAAAATACAAAGTTCCATGGATTTTCAAATGGAGATACAATATCGTCAACAAAACAGTTACTCGCTAATATCTGGTTAAATGGTGGGATGCATATAAGTATCAACGGATCATTGACCAAGTCAAAGAAGAGTTCCCAGTTAATGTTCCAACTCCAGTCAAGGTTCCAATTCAAGTTGCACAAATTCAACCAAGTAACCAGGTAGCAGTTTTTCCACAACCAAGCTCACCTACATTTTCCACTGTCAGGCTTGGAAGCCCAACACCTAGTTCTTCTCGACCTTCAAAATCCAAGTCAAAAACCAAGTGCTCACAATTATTAATGTTAGCCCAGCAGCTAATAGCTCAAGCTAGTCAAGAAAAGGATGATAATTTCTCAAAAGAATCAACCACGGCAACATCCCAAAAAAATTCATATGGATCAGGTTTTCAGGATACTCAGGACTCATTTGGCCACTAGTCTGAAGCATTATTTTCAGTCATCATGACAGCAAGCACTATTTCCAGTCATCATGATAGTTAGCACTATAGAAAAGCAAGTTTTTCCTACTTTTGAAGAACAATAAAATTTTACTTTTGGTTATTTCAGCACCGAAAGTGGAGACAGTCAACCTCTTCAAAAGACAGCCAGAACCTGCTTTAGTCACATCTCCACCGAAAGAGAAAAGTTACCAACTTTAGTCACATGGTTGCGTCACACAACATTTGTATCAGCTTTTCATATGGATCAACTTTTCAGGATGCTCAGGACTCATTTGGCCACTAGTCTGAAGCATTATTTTCAGTCATCATGACAACAAGCACTATTTCCAGTCATCATGATAGTTAGCACTACAGAAAAGCAAGTTTTTCCTGCTTTTGAAGAACAGTAAAATTCTACTTTTGGTTATTTCAGCACCGAAAGTGGAGACAGTCAGCATCTTCAAAAGACAGCCAGAACCTGCTTTAGTCACATCTCCACCGAAAGAGAAAAGTTACCAACTTTAGTCACATGGCTGAGTCACACAGCATTTGTAAATCTCAGGTCTTTTGTAACGGTCCTGATTTTTTGTCAATAAAAATTTTGTTAAATATTTAAATTTTATTTTTAATTACTTGGTTTCTTTTAAAAAATTCCTTTTTAATTCTAATAATCCGTCATAATTAGATTTGAGATTTATAAAATTTTATTTTTTAACCCCGGACAATATGGTCCTTTTCTAAAGACAAGTATGTTTGTAAAAGCACTTGTGTATTTTTCTAGTGAGTAAATAAAATCCTTTAAAAGTATACTTCTTAGCTAGAGGCCCTACTTGGCAAGTTTAGTTAGCTTCTAACCGACTTGTTGGAGAAACCGAACTCCCAATCCACCTAGTTACAATTTCCTAATCCTGGATGGACCTTTTTTCTATCTTTGAACCTTGTGAACCTTTTCTATCCATTGGACGATAGAAGTTAGGGGAACTTTTATCCATTGGATAATAGAAACCCTATTCTTTATATTAAAGGTATTCATTGAAAGATTTAGTTAAGTACTAATATCTATATAAAAATAGATTATATAATTGTTTTAAAGGATATTTTTGATTATTTAACTATAAAAATTTCCTTATTACTTTTGTCCATTGGACAATAAATACTAGGGAATTTATTATCCATTGGGTAATAAGCTTAGTCTTTCAAACTAAGTACTAGGATTTAATAAACTAGTCAATTTCTAAATTCCCATGTGATGTTGTACCTATATTTTATATTGTATGTACTTATTGGATTTAAGACTTAAGATTTCCTACGTACTCCTATATTATTTTATATTGGGGTTTTGTACCCAATTGGATTAATTTAATGGAAAGATGATCTTCCTAGATCTCATAAGTACCTATGTATATATTATATATGTACTTGTATGAATATTTATATTGACTTAGTACACATGTGCTTGTTAACTAGTTTAATAGGAAAAAACTTAGCCTTTAAGTTTCCTTGACTCAAGTACCAAAGTACCTATTATTCTATGTTTATTTGTACATAAGTGTGTGTGTGTGTGTACTTTTGCAAGGGAGAGAGAGAGAGAGAGAGAGAGAGAGAGAGAGAGAGAGAGAAAGAGAAGAGAAAGAGGAAGAGATTAGATTTGTACCTTGGCTTGATCTTCCATTGTACTTAAAATCCATGGAGATACACTTGTGCAAGCAAAATCTAACTTCTATTGTCCTATTTTGTACATTTACTAATTTTAAACTATGTACAAACTCTACTTTCTTCCACAAATCTTCCAAGATCAAATCCAAAGGACTAAACCTAGCCATGCAAGCCTAGAACTAGCCTTTGATCTTCCAAGAAAGCTTGATTTTTGGAATAAAAAAATGAGATATAGAGAGAGAGAGAGAGAGAGAGAGAGATTTCGGTTGAGAGAGGGAGAGGGGGAGCCTTGGCCAATAAATAGCAAGCCATTCCAAGCTTAAACTCACACATTCACTTCTTGCTCTCACTTCTCTCTAGAAATTCTAAGTGTTATTGGTTCAAAAGTTCAAAGTTTCTTGAGTTTCTTGAAGTTCTTGAGAGCAACCACCAAACCACTTCCAAAACCACCACTATATCTTTAACATGGCTTAGTTTAGTTAGCAAGTTGTTTCTAGGAAGAGAAAAGCCCATCTCTCTTCCTTTCGAAGCAATCCGAAGTCGTTACGCCGCCGAATCACAAAACCGACGACCAAATCTTCGTAGCCGACCACCGCCAAGAAGTAAGGTAGAATCCCTAGCCTACTAACTCTACGTATAGTATAGAATCGTATGTTGGAAAGTAGAATGTCTTTAGTTCAAAGATCTTAACCATTTTCTCTAAGTATATAAGGTTATCTGTTGACTGTTAAAGTTAACTGTCATAAGTATATAAGGTTATCTGTTGACTGTTAAGGTTATCTGTCATAAGTATATAAGGTTATCTGTTGACTATTAAGGTTATCTGTCATAAGTGTATAAGGTTATCTGTTGCCTAAAATGTTAGAATTTCATGAAATACTTGAAAGGTGTTTTCTAGAGATAATGAAAGGGATGGGGAGTATGTTGAACTCGTCAATTAATGTCTTGAGCATGCTAAATAATATAGTGTTGGATGATTTTGCTAGTTTAGTTTTAAGATTTCAATGAATGCTTTATGATTCCTTATGTGGAAAGTCCTACTGCAGAGTCTATGCATGAAAACGAGACACCGAATTCAAGAAAGTTAGAAACATGGTACCTAGGGTGTGGTTAACAAGGAAAAAGTGTTTGAAGAAGGAAATATTTTGAAACTACATAATGACCAATTTTGGTGGCATTATGTGAGTTGGGGGTGTGTGTGTGTGCCAATGAGAACCCGGAGCGGCGGAACCATTGTGCGGATACCCGGGAACCCGGAGCGGCAAAATCGAGATAGGGTGTGTGGCTTGGTTACCGCGGAGAGGTGCCAATGCATCTGTGTGCCAATGGGAACCCGGAGCGGCGGATACTCGAGAATCCGGAGCGGCGGAACTGAGGTTGGGTGTGTTAAACACAAATTTTGGGAACGTTGATTTGGAAAAAGAAAAGTGGAAAATGGTGACACGGTCTACAATGAGTCGCGTAGGAGAAACACAGAAAATCATGGACACCAACGATAGTTGAATATCGAATGTGGATGTGTTATTGTTACCGTCTGTTGTATAATTTCTATTGTTGTAAGTTAAGGGTTAGTGGGTTTAGATTATTCTATTGAGCTTTTTAAGCTCATGGTGTTACCTTTGGTGACCCTGACATATTATATCGGTGGCGACGCTGGTATAATGTGTCAGACCTTGTAGATAAACAGGGTGAGCTGTACACCTTGGAGGCTTTTGGTGCCGAAGAGCTGGCTAGGATGGAAGAGCAGGCGAAGCTGTAGATAGGAACCTAGTTTCCCTCCCTTTGTGTAATTATGAGAATTATGATGTAATAACGAGCCATACCCTCTTTATATATTCAATAAAATTGTCTTTTTAACGTACCCAAAATTGGGGGCGTTACATCCTTACTCTATAAAAGGAACCGAGAATGATGTACTAAACAAGTCAAGTTAGAGAGTGAAGTTTAGTTTAGAGAGAGAAGTCAGTATTTTCAGAAGCTCTATTTCTTTGGTAATCACCCTAGTCAAGAGCTGAGTTTGTTAATACTTCAGCTTTCCTACCCACTAAAACACTTGTAAACATTCAATCATGTATCTTTCCTGATTTAGCAATTGAAATCAAATAGATACAGTAAGTGCTTTCTTACTTAACTTATTGTATGCTTAAATTTAGATTATTTTATTAAAGATATGTTATAAGTATATATATTGTTTCATTAAGTATATACTATACTTTATAGTTTAATATATATATTATACTTTATAGATTATAATATATGAAATCAGTACGTTATAGTTTAAGTATATAATATACTTTATAGATTATAATATACTATATGTAATCAGTATGTTTTCCATTTACTTATTTTAATAAGTAATTATAATATGTTATGTATATATATCTGACAATTGCAATTGGTAATGCTTTGCTTTTATTTTTAAAATTTCAATTCTAGCATTGTGCTAGTAATCATTTATGTTTCCACTTTCCAATTTTCAATTTCAATTCTTTCCTATATTGGAATTGCACTAGTCATCTGCAATGTTTCTTTTCCCTCTTTAAGTAACGAATCATTTAGTATACTATATATATACATACATATAAACAGGACGGTTCAAGGGACACCAAAAAAAACACCTCAAATTTCAATTTCATAGTTCCCGATTAAATTTTTATGATCCAAACCGTTCAATGTGTGCAGAATGTGATTTTAAGGGTGCCCGCGAGAAATTAGCAAAAAAAATGACCGGGAAAGGCTTGATTTGAGCAGTTTTTATTTGAACCGTTCAATAAAAAACTGTTTGAAACTGTTTGGATCAAGCCCTTCCCGGTCATTTTTTTTTGCCAATTTCTCGTGGGTACCCTTAAAATCACGTTCTGATCACATTGAGCGGATCGGATCATAAAAATTTGATCGGGAACTATGAGGTATTTTTTTAGGTATTTTTTTGGGTGTCCCCGGAACCGCCCCGATATATATATATATATATATATATATATATATATATATATATATATATATATATATATATCCCGGTCATTTTTTTTGCCAATTTCTCGTGGGTACCCTTAAAATCACGTTCTGATCACATTGAGCGGATCAGATCATAAAAATTTGATCGGGAACTATGAGGTATTTTTTTAGGTATTTTTTTGGGTGTCCCCGGAACCGCCCCGATATATATAGCGTACCAAAAAAAAGAAGAAGAAGAAGAAGGTTAATGTTAAAGTCAAATTATTATTTTTGTTAATACTAGAAGTTTAGTACATCATATATTTGTAACCATATAGAGTACAAAACTAGCTTTGATGCACTAATTTTTTTTTTTTTTTGACATATAAAGAATTAGTTTTGGCATCCATCAACAATTTCCAATAATTAAATAACTCCACGTACAATTCAAATATCATTACATATATGTAGGGGTTTCTAACAATTAACTTCCCATAACCGTACGCCTAACTTTTGAACTGTGTCCCTGTTTGTTCCCAAAAAGTAAAAATTGGCCTAGGAACAGTGAATAGTGCAGTTTTAGGCCTGATGCAGGCGTGCCAGGATTGGATTGCAGTTCAAATTCGTATCAAGGCCTGAATGCCTCAAATCTGACTTCTATTAGAGCGATTGCGTACGGCCTAAGGGGTGAGGCTGTATGTGATTCGTGGTTTGTCATTGTCGAGATAAAGACTTAGAATTTCCTAACCGTTGTTGAAAATGGAAAGAAAAAAAACAAGGTGCGATGAAATTAAAAGAACTTCATTAACAATTTAACGAAGCTGGTACAAGGAAATAAAAAATCAACTAGGCATGGCTAGTGTAATGAAAGATAAAGACATTTGCTGGAAATGTTAAGACAATTGAAATGTAATTTGGATAAGCCGTGGACTTGTTTGGTTGGGACCTTTGCCAAGGCCTTCAACTGTGGTATTTATAGGCAAAGTTTCAGGCCTTGAGCTGCTTGAACTGCTTCCACAGGCCTTCATGCATTGCTGTCATGTGCCCCAAGCCTTGTTCCTTACTCCAAACCTTCAGCTGCATTTTCAGGCCTAACAGTAACTTTTTCATGCCTGAAATTGCCTCTTTTTGCATAGATACTTGCTAAAAAGAGATTTTTGAGACCTTTTAAGGCTAAAAGCTGAAATTTTTCTGTAAAAGAGAAGACTTTTCAGCTACTTTTCGTCCCTTGGAGGCTCTAAGTTGGTTCTTTATGTAAGAAGATTCAAGACAAAAGGCATTTTTGGAACTTGTGCCCTCTTTTTTCATGCAACAAAGGCCAAACAGGCCTAAATGAGCTGCTTGTAAGCTACTTGTGTAGGCCTAAAGAGAACCTTCTAGGTCTTTGAGCTGCTTGTGAGCAGCTTGCTAGAGAGAACCTTCTAGGCCTTTGAGTTGTTTGTGAGCAGCTTGCTAGAGAGAACCTTCTAGTAGGGGTGAGCAAAAAAACCGTCAAACCATGAATCCAGTCCAAACCAATCCAAACCGAAAGATTTGGTTCGGTGTTTTAGTAATATAGTTTGGTCATGGTTTAAAAAATTTAGAAACCACGTTATATGGTTTGGTTTATGGATTCACGTTCACAGTAATGGTTCCAAACCAATCCCACCGTACAATACATATATATATATATATATATATATATATATATATAAAATTTAATTATATGTATATATAAAATTTAATTATGATTCACTAAATAAATATGGGAGTCAAATATTTTCCTAATTTATTGAGCCTATTAAATCCATCCAAACATATTTAGTTTTCCTCCCCAACCCTTATGCTACCTCATTTCAATTCAAAAATAATTTTAGGAATTATCTTTCGCCTTTTATTTGATTAAACTATCTTATGATATTTAGTAATTGGTATTCTTAGTTAGTTCATTTAGTGACTTGTTAGTATTTTATTTTCTTAGTTTAAAATTTAAGGCAATTGTTGGTATTCGACTCGTAATTAGTTGGTTGATGTTAGTGTGTTTTGGTAATTTGAATGGAATATATTGGTTTTAATATAAATTTTCTTGTAATTTTCTTTGTAATTTTAACTACTTTAAGTACTTTTTTGAAGATGATAGCTTAGTTTAAAGCAAATTGTGGTTTAAAACCGAAACCGAACCGTAGTTTAATGGTTTGGATTGGTTTGGTAATTCTATGTCCTTTATGGGTTAGTTTGGTTCTCCAAATACATAATTCATAGGTATTGGTTTGGTTCTTGATTTACCATAAAACCGAACCAATCCGAACCATAATCACCCCTACCTTCTAAGCCTCTGAGCTGCTTGTGGGTAGCTTGTTTCCCAAGCATGACTAAGTAGCTTATGGCCTTTTTGACTTCTTCATTTTCAGGCTTGAATAAATCTGAAAAACTGGGCCTAGACCTGAAAAACAAATCTTGGTCTAATTGGGCTAAATAGACCAAAAAAAAACTAGTCTGAGCTTTGATTAGTTGGGCCAAGGCCTGAACCTAATTTAGGCTTCAACTCAATTGGGCCTAAAAAGCCTAAGAATAGGCCCACTATATATTCGACCAAAGGCCTAAATCAATCGAGGCCTAATTCAACCAAGGCCCAAAATGTTAATTTGGGCCATTAATCCAATAACAAATTCCTTTTTAGAATTTGGCCAAAAATAAATGTAAACAGTCCCATGACTAGTTTGTTTTAGTTTGACTCCAAAACAATAAATATGTCGCAATGGGTAAATTGAGTTAGCTGATCAAGAATGGATCGAATAGCCGAGTGAGGGACCTTACGCCACTTTTATGGGCGGGAATTAATCCATGGGTAAATTACATTTAACCCTCCTTAACTAACACCGATTAGCACTTTACCCCCTCTAACTATAAAACTCAACATTTAACCCCCTCTAACTATGTAAATCCCAAATACGTTAGACGCCGTTAACGAAAACCGTTCAATTCCCATATTGCCCTCAATCAGAATATGCATTGTCCCAAGCCATTTTTTCTCTTTCCTCGACAAAACCTAGAATTTTCTACTCATAATCGGAAACCCCTTTCTCTCACTCTCTAAAACTTAACCCACAAATCCAAACTTGAAACATAAGAATCAAACAACCAGCACACAAATTTAGATTAAAAACCCACCAATTAAATTCATAAAGCAACAAATCATACAATCCACAAATCAATTTGCAATTATCAACAAACCTCACCGGAAATCCCCAAATGCAGAGCTTCACCAGAAAGCCACCACCAATCAAACCTCCGCTGACCTCACAGCTAATTCACCTTAACCTCCTTCCAGCCCCACACTATTGCCGATTCACCTCTTTCCAGCCCACCGCCGCCGCCGATTCACCTCCTATTTCCTAGCACTATCTCCTCCGCTGACCTTATAGCTAGAGAAACCTAGGCTGGTTCCCCGTAGTGGTCCAATTCGGCAGATCCCGACGATGCAAGATCTGACGAACAACGACGAAGAAGATGAATCGAAGCTACAACTATGGTAGCGGCAGAGTTGTCGTCGCAAACTGACTCCACTTCGATGACAGAGTTGCCATTGCGAAGGGTTTTGATTTCCATGAGAGAGAGAGAGAGAGTAGACGGGCTTTCAATTTCCAAGCTAACTCTGTTGGTCGATCAGGTGCAGGGGAGGGGAGGTTGTGTGGATGTGCAGGGTAGGGAGGCTTGGTTTGTCTGGGCTTAAGAGGGGATAGACATATTTGTAGAGTTGGAAGAGGGGAGGGCAATAACATCTGAAAATTTTAAATGAGAGGGCATGTGACTTGCACATGACTTTTGCTATCCAATTTCTAACAGAATGTAAACAGAATAAGGGTTTTTTTTAGTTAGAGGGGAAAGTGACAAAAATAATAGTTAAAGGGGGTAAAGTGTCTCTGAACCATAGTTACAGGGGTTAACTGTAATTTACCCTTAATCCACCCTTGGCAAAATCTCTCCTTAACAGTGCGCTTCACTCTTGGGTGCTCTATCCCACAAATATTAGACCAACCAAGCCTCCCTGTGTTTTACCATTTTTCAGATAATCTTCTTGTGTTTTACTAATGACTACTTTGCCTCTTTGTGGTTTTCGAGTGAAGTACAACTCTCCTTGTTAATAGAAAATGCTAAATGACTATAATACCTCTATACATTTTGGGATAAATTTCTTTCTCTCCTCCTACTCCCAGAAAATGCATATTAACAAAAGAAACCCGGTCCACGACATCATCTCATTGCATCTGCTTCTCCAATCCGTACACCACCACTATCGTACCACCATTCATTTCCCCCAAACTTGCCACCAAACCACCTTCACTCTATAACCATCGTGACCCACTGCCTTCTAGCTTCCACACCCACTCCGAAAAACTTCCATTGAAACTGCATTCACCTAAACCGAATCTCCACCCTCAATCGATCACCATTTCCCTATCATCGTTATGTCCATTATCACCATTTTTTCTTAGCCACATGAGGACTCCCCTTCAAACCCTAAGTATAGTCTCATTTGGTCCTTTTGCTCCTCAAAACCATGTCAATTGATTAGCTTTCAATTTTACTTGTCCAAAACCCTAAACCATTTCCCCATTGGACTTGTTCTCTCCTCCTACTTATCATTTTGTATCCCTAGGTTAGACATAGAGAAAGGCAACCCTAAATTGAAGAAATCATTTGGAGGCTGCAGAATTTCTATTGTGGAACTGAATTTCTGTAACAACCCTAATTTTCAACCCAATTTTTTTTTATAAGATTTACAAATTTATTCCGGTATGTTTATTTTTAGTAAATTAGTTATAAAAATTTTATTATAGTATAAATTCCATATGTGTATTGTGTGCCACATGCACCATAGCTTTTTCCAAAACAACTTTTTTTACTCTCTCAACTCTCTCTCTCTCTCTCTCTCTCTCTCTCTCTCTCTCTCTCTCTCTCTCTCTCTTTCTCACTTGCTCCCCACACCAAGCCAAACATCCCCCCTATTTCTATTTTTCAGCTAACCTTTTTATCTTTTCCAATCATTCAATTGCCACCTTATCCTCTCCCATTCCTTGCACCCCACTCCATTCTATCTCTATAAATACCTCTCCCTCCCTTCGGAAATAACAACACACAAACCACCGCCACTGAAAAAAATAGTGGGAGTTCGAGCTCCACCCATGGAAGTTGAGAAAGAAAAAAAAATGAGGTGGGTTTCCGGTTCGCATTCACCCAAACCCGAATTCGGTTCACTCCGTGCCCACCAAGTTCCGAAGCATCCCAACAACGTCACCCACTTGTCTGAAGTCAGTCCCGAATTAAAGTCTATCGTTCTGGTCGTCTTCTTAGTTATGCCAAAATTCACCAAAATCGTTCACCGTATTTTTCGATTGAATTTGAGGTATTATAATCCCTCTCCTACCTCTCCCTAAGTATATTTAGTGATTACGAGTTGAATTTTTTGTTCCGAAATGAAAAGAAAATGAATCGGACGTCGCACGGCAAAAAATGGCCATTTCTTCTGTTTTCCGGCGTTGAACCGTGAAAACTGTCTCCTGGGTTTCAATTTTTTTGTAAAACCCTTCTAATTTCATTAGTATATTCTATCGGCCCAACTAATAGTATGCTCTTCACTTAAAACCCCTTTTTACTTTCTAATGTATAATTTCGAGCCTATTAATGTTAACACAATCACGGTTTAGTCCAATAATTAAATAAGGTTAATGTACCGACCTGACAACGTATTTTCCAGTTACTAGTATAACCTCGCGACCCTCCGAACCTGATTATTGATGTCGAACATGTTGTGTAGGACCGTAGGATTCCTAATAAGGTCATTTTTTTATTATAATATTTTATCTATTTAATGTATTTAATTTAGTTATTAATCAATCTAATTTCATAAAAATAAGCCTAGTATTACTAGTAATTGTACAAAATTATTTTTCTTTATAAATAAAGATTTCCGCTAATATGATTAACTTCTTGGCCATACTAGATTAAGGGCAATGGCCCATTCATAAAAAGATACGTGATCTCTACGCTTATTATTTATTTCAATTATCACTTTGATTATTTGTATATTGTTCCGACTCTTGATTTATATGCTAGATTGGACCCTAAAGACATGGGGTGGTATGCTGTAACAATCTTGATTTTTAGTAAGTAAAAATTTCGTTAAAAATTTGAATTTTATTTTAATACTTGGATTCACTTCCAAAAATTCCTTTTGTATTTCTAATAATCCATCATAATTAGATTTTAGTCTTTTAAAATTATATTTCTTGGCTAGAGATTCTACGTGGCAAGTAGAATTAATTTTCAATGGATTAGTTGCAAGAACCGAACTACCAGTTCATCTAGTTACTTTCTCCTAACCCTAGATGAGCCTTTTGAACCTTTTAAACCTTTTGAACATTTCAAACTCTAATGAAACCTTTTGGACCTAGGTTATTATTATATACATATACATACACATATATATATGACTAGTCAATCAAGTCATACTTGTCATCTTGGATCTTTACCCATTGGATGACAAAAGTTAGGGAAACTTCTATCCATTGGACAATAGACTTTCCATTAAAAGGATATCTATGCTAGATTGTTAAAGTACAAATATATAGTTATATATAGGTATATATACACATGCCTAAAAGGACATATAAGCATTATTTAAGTAGATATTACTTCATCCTTTTATCCACTAGTCAATAACCGCTAGGAAAATTATTACTCATTGGATAATAGTATTAGTCTTGCCAACAAGTACTAAGGTTAATTAATTAAATCATTTTCTAGATTTCCCATGTGATGATATACTTATATATATGTGTGTATGTACCTAGTAGATTTAATACCCTAGATTTCCTAAGTACATAATCTAATTTTATAATAAGAACATGTGCCAATTTGGACTATTTTAATGGGAAATTTTGATCTTGTAATTTTTTATTAGATACTTGAAAATCTTACTAGATTTCAAAGTACCATTATATATATACTTGGGCTTATATATTTGTATGTATACTTATAATATTACAAGGTACACATGTGTGTATTAGAATAGTTTAATAGGAAAATCTTGGCCTTGAAATCTCATTAGATCACATAGTACCTTAAGTACAATTTTATATATGTTCATTGTACATGGAAGTATATATATGTACTTTGTACAAGAGAGAGAGAGAGAGAGAGAGAGAGAGAGAGATGGCCGAGAGAGAGAGAAAGAGAGAAGAAAAGAGGGAGATTTGGTGTGTACTTTGACTTGATCTTCCATGATCTTCTTACATCCTTTCAATCTATGGTTATGTATATCTCCAAGCAAAATCTATCTTCCAATGTTCTTTTATGTTCTTTTAATCACCAAATCTTGTACAACCCCTCCTTTCCTCCATTAAATCTTTCAAAATCAAATCCAAAGTACTAAATCTAGCCATGCAAGCCTAGAACTAGGTAGAAAAGTGCAAGCAACTCTTGATCTTTCAACCAAAGCATGACAAAAATCTAAGATAGGAGAGAGAGAGAGAGAGAGAGAGAGAGAGAGAGAGAGAGAGAGAGAGAGATTCGGATGAGAGAGGGGAGGGAGGAGCCTTGGCCTATAAATAGCAAGCCATTCCAAGTCATTTCTCACACCTTCACTCATTGCTCCAACTTCTCTCTAGAATTTCTAAGCTTCATTTGTTCCAAAGTTCAAGTTTCTTAAATTTTCTTGAAGTTCTTGAGAGCTACTTCCAAACCACCTCCAAAAACCACCCCTAGATCTTTAAAGTAGTCTAGTTTAGTAAGCAAAGTTGTTTCCAGGAAGAGAAAATCCATCTATCTTCCTTTCGAAGCACTTCGGAGCCGTTACGCCGCCGATTCTCAAAACCGATCTACCGCCAAGAAGAACGGTAGATTCTCCCTATCTCCTACTCCTAAGTATAAGTAGAATATCCCTATCTACTTTCCCTAAGTATAAATAGAAATATGTATGCTATTTGTACGTTTGAAATGCATGATAGTTAGTAAGCTTATTTTGCTAAAGGTAGTATTATTATATTGAATAAATGACTTTCAGTTCATTAAACATATGTTGTATTGAACTTCCCACAAAGGAGGAAAGAACGGATTTTGAAAATATTAACTTGATTAAGGAGTATTCATAGTTTGATCTTATGATGGTTATGAGCATGATTGAGTAATATAGAGTTGGATGATCTTGTTAGTTTAGTTTCAAGATTCCAATGAATGATTTATGTGTACTTATGTGAAAAGTCTTACCGCGGAGTCCATGCATGAAAACGAGATATGAAAACCAAGAAAGTAGAAACATGACACCTAGGGTGTGGTTAACGAAAATGTGTGTTTTGATTTGGATAAAATATTTTTGAAACTACATAATGGCCGGACGTGGTAGCCATTGTGTGGGTGTGTTTTTTGAAAACCCAATGGGAACTCGGAGCGGCGGAACCATTGCGGGATACTCGGGAACCCGGAGCGGCGGAACCGAGGGTTTTGAATTGTGGATTGGTTATCCGTGGAGAGGAGCCAATGCCAAATTCAATGATTTTGTGTGCCAATGGGAACCTGAAGCAGCGAAACCATTGTGAGGTTGTGTGAGTTCCCATGGGAACCCGGAGCGGCGGAACCATGGTGAGAATCCTTGGAAACCTGGAGTGGCGGAACCGAGGTATGGCTTGGTTATCCGTGGAGAGGAGCCAATGCAAATTTTGTGTGCCAATGGGAACCTGGAGCGGCGGAACCATTGTGTGGATACTCGGGAACCCGGAGCGGCGGAACCGAGGTTGGGTGTGTAAAAACGATTTTGGAAATGATGATTTGGTTTATGAGAAAAGGAAAATGGTGACACGGTCCATGACGAGTCACGTAGGAGAAACTCAAAAAAAACATGGACACAAACGATAGTTGATTAGCGAATGTGGATGTGTCATTGTGAACTATTTTGTTAGATATGCATGTTTTATGTGGAAATCGTTAGTATTACGATCTACTGCTTGTAAGTTAAGGGTTATTGGGTATGGATTATTCTATTGAGCTCTCATAGCACATGGTGTTACCTTTGGTGACCCTGACATATTATACTGGTGGCGACGCTGGTATAATGTGTCAGACCTTGTAGATGATCAAGATGAACAGTACACCTTGAAGGCTTTTGGAGCTGATCAGGAGCTGGCTAGGATGGAGGAGCATGTGGAGCTGTAGTTAGGAACCCTAGAACCCCTTCATTTGTGTAAATACTGAACTTTTATGGGAGTTTTGATGTAATAACGAGTCAGACTCCATTTGGTTTTATCAATAAAATGTTTATTTAATGTACCCAAAATTCGGGGCGTTACATATGCGAATAGAACTCACCTAGACGGTGCTAGGTAATGGATAAATTGGAAAGTTTTAAGATGTTAGAGATTGCCTGCAGACAGATTGTGAGATGTGAATTGATAAACTGGCAGGTAGTCCAGTGATGATTTGAATTGACTGGCAGATAGTCCAGCGATGATTTGAAATTGGCGGGAGTCCAGTGTTGATTGTGAAGTGATGATTAAGACAGGCGAACCCTAGTTATTTTATGGCATGATAAGCTTTCCTTTTGTTTGTAGTTATTGGGATATACGCTCGGTATATAACTTAGGTGTATCTGCGATAGCAAAAGGAAGTGATCTCATGGGACATGGCATGACTAGCGGTTGGGGAGGAAGGATCTCGCGGATGGAATCTTAGATTACACGGCAAGCTAAAGGATAGTAATGAATCGGTTTATATGCTATTTCTTTTCTACTATCCTGCTTTGATATTATATTGTTACCTGCTAGCTGTAAAGTAAGAGGGGTAGTTGGGTTGGATTATTCTATTGGGTGGTATATTTTTCACGGATACGTCTGTATCTTGGTAAATCGGTTGCTTCGGCGATCAATTTGCTAGAGGGTGCAGGATTCAATGGAAGAGCAGTTGGACACAAGAGGAATACCAAGGGCAGAGATCGAATATGCTTGAGATATGTATCAAGACGAGAGTCATTTTGGAGTTATTTCAATAAAATTTTATTATTAAATGCCTTCGAAATTTATTTGAAAAAATTGGGGCGTTACAAATGGTTTCAGAGTGTAGGTTCAACACTCAAACTTGGGTAGATTGGGTAGACCACATTCTGAGAGCGTAAATCCGAGTAGCTAAACATTTACCTTATCTTTTACTTCTTTAAATCACAAGATATCCTACCTAAGTATATCATATAAATATTTATTTCCCTATTGCAACTCAGACCCAAGGAGTTATGAAATCAATATTGACTCCGATCAAAAGGAATCGATAGAGGAACTGTTCCTTTTATAATTGGTTGACCGATCAAACAAGGCGAAGAATCCCAGTGCAAAGAAGACAAAGAGACAAACCTCGATAATGAAGGAAAAAGTACTGTCGAAGGAGGCAACTCAATAAATAGAGTACCTGTCGAAGAGGAATTTTCTTTCTCTAGGTTGATAACAGTCGAAAATAGGTCAAATAGGGTAGGATCAGTGTGAGAAATGTCGTTGCACGCACTCCCTTTTGAAAACCAGATATTTAGAAACCCTCAAGACCTTGAACCTAACCTCGTGGAGCAGTCGTTACAAGATTGGCACAAAAAGGTCAACGACATCATCATTTTGTCGATCCCACTAGCAGGGACAATATGCGTAACCTTGATGCCAACGACAACGTTGCCAACGTCAATAATAATGATTACGTGAACCCCGAGATCAATGTCAACTCAAACCCCAACGCAATACGAAGTATCAACTAGGTTGTGCAACTCATACGAGCAATTACTTCCACGACTACACCTACACTCCAACCTCAAATTCCGTACGCCCCTCGGCCCTAAAAGATGGATAAAAGGAATCTTAGACCTACGTTTGGTCACAAAAGAATTGACTTTGACTTCAAGGGTCGACTATTAGCCCATCACGCTATTATCAAAAGTGATAAGAAAAGTGAAAAGCCATTTTTTTGCAAGTGAGACCTTACTCATTTAAGGGGGTAGGTAGGACCCTTCTGTATCAAATGTGCTTCTGTATCAAACGCGCATAAAATGAGGTGGTATAAAAAGCTCTCTGGATGGTTAGTGAGCCTCATGTTGGAAGAAACGGATTGTATGGAGTTGGGTCTTCCTCATATCATCTGCAATACTAGGATGTCTTTCCTAAGGAATTTTCAGGATTACCGCCACCAAGAAAAAATGGATTTCTCCATTGAGTATGGCCCCAATTTCCATGGCCCCATATCGGATGGCTCCAACAAAACTACAAGAGTTGAAAACACAACTGCAGAAACTTTCAGAAAAGGGTTTTATCCGACCCAGTACCTCACCATGGGTAGCCCCTGCCCTAATTGTCAAGAAGAAAGAGGGGACACTCTGACTTTATATCGACTTCCGCCTACTCAACAAGGTCACAATCAAGAACCGATACCCTCTACTGAGAATAGACGACTTGTTCGATCAATTGAAAGGGTCGATTGTTTCTTGAAGATTGATCTAAGATCCGAATACCACCAATCGCGAATCAGAGATTGTGACATATCTAAGATGACATTCCGCACACGTTACGGACACTACAAGTTCGTAGTCATGTCGTTTGGTCTAACCAATGCTCCTGCTGTTTTCATGTGTCTGATGAACCAGATTTTCACGCCGTACTTGGACAAGTTTGTGGTAGTGTTCATTAATGACATTCTTGTATGCTCTCCAATAGAGAAAGAACACGAAAACCACTTGAGAATTGTCCTACAAGTACTCCGGGACAATCCATTTGTATGCAAAAGCTAGCAAGTGCGAATTTTGGATGAAAGAAGTCAAATTCCTAAGACACGTAGTGTCAGAGAAAGGAATCTTAGTTGATGACAATAAAGTAGAAGTGGTCATGGACTGGAAATACCCTCAACCGTGTTCGAGATTGGAAATTTCTTAGGACTAGCTAGCTACTACAGGAAGTTCATCAATGATTTCTCCATTTTGGGTAAACCATTGACTCGACTGACCCAAAAAGGGGGTTAAGTTTGAATGGAACGAAGTATGTGAGAAATCATTTCAAGAACTTAAAAGAAAAGATTACCAACGCCCCTATATTAGTCATTCCCGAATGAGACGCAGGGTATACAGTGTACTATGACGCATCCAAAGATGGATTGGGAGCTGTACTCATGCAAAATGGAAAGCTCGTCGCTTATGGATCTGGATCCTGACAATTAAGGCCACATGAAAGAAACTATCCAACTCACGATTTGGAGCTGGTAGCAGTAGTGTTCGCCCTAAAGTCTTGGCGGCATTACCTATACGGAGAGCGGTTCGAGGTATTTGCTAACCACAAAAGTTTGAAATATTTGTTTACTCAAAAGGAGCTAAACATGAGGCAAAGGAAATGGATGGAATACTTGGAGGATTACAACTTTACAATGTCCTATCATCCAGGAAAGACAAATGTGGTCGCTGATGCGCTGAGTCGCAAGAACCGAAGACAAGTGGCTAATTTAGCTATAAGAGAATGGAAGATGGTGGAAGACATTAGCGGATTCAAGTTGCAGCCAATTGCAGAAAGAATGTGACTTCATCAAATATCAATTGAAAAAACAGCAGCCTAATGGGCAATCCACGTTGATAAGTACCTTCGCTTCTAGGAAAGAATTTTTGTACCAGACATCGGTACCCTTCGGGAAACAGTACTTGAGGAGTTTCATCAATCCAATTTTGCCAGGGAGCACCAAGATCTTTACCGACAACACTAGTGGGGTGGAATCAAGAAGGACGTGGCCGAATACGTTTCGACATGCCAACAAGTAAAAGTGGAACATCAGAAGCCCGGTGGGACCCTACAACCATTGCCTATACCCGAATGGAAGTGAGAACACATCATCATGGATTTTGTGACATGACTGCCATTTGGGTGATAGTCGACCGTTTGACTAAATCCGCTCACTTTTTACCAATGCGGATGACAAATTCAATGGACACTCTCAGCTGACTCTACATTCGAGAAATCATGCGGTCACACGGTGTACCCGTATCCATTATATGTGATCGAGATTCACGATTTACGTCAACCCTTTTTAGGATAGCCCACAGAAAACATTGGGAACCGATCTCCGTCTCAGCACTACCTTCCATCCACAAACAGATGAGAATTCTGAAAGAACGATCCAGATCTTAGAAGACATACTCCGTGCCTGTAAGGAAGCTAGGAACAACTCCTACCTCTAGTTGAGTTTGCCTACAACAATAGCTATCAATTCAACATAGAGATGACACCATACAAAGCTTTGTATGGGGAACCCTGTTGATCGCCAATTTGTTGGACAAAATTGGGAGAAGTAAGCCTATTAGGACTAGAGTTAGTTTAAGAGACAAAAAAAAAAAAACGGGGTCAAGATCAGTCGCTATCGACTTTGGCTGCGCCGAGTCAGCAAAAGAACTACGCCAACAAAAAGGACCAATGACTCTTAGACTGGGCAAAGGTCGAACTTAACGAAGGCATCACTTTTGAAGAACAACTAGTAGAGATTCAGGACTATATTGAGAAGTGCATCCAAGGAAAAATCATTTAACTCGTGCGAATCTTTTGGTGACATCGAGGAATTGAGGAATCAACTTGAGAACGACAAGATACTATGCACGCCAACTACCCTTGTTTGTTTCCACCAGAAGATACTCCCTAATTTCGAGGACGAAATTATTTTAAGGGGGTAGGTTGTAACAACCCTGATTTTCAACCTAATTTTTTTTATAAGATTTACAAATTTATTCCAATATGATTATTTTTAGTAAATTAGTTATAAAGATTTTATTATAGTATAAATTCCAATTCCATGTGTGTATTGTGGGCCACACGCACCATAACTTTTTCCAAAATAAATTTTTTACTCTCTCTCTCTCTCTCTCTCTCTCTCTCTCTCCCCACCAAGTCACCAAGCCAAACTTCCCCCCTATTTCTATTTTTCAGCTAACCTTTTTATCTTTTGCCAACCATTCAATTGTCACATTATCCTCTCTCATTCCTTGCACCCCACTCCACTCCATCTCTATAAATACTTCTCCCTCCCTCCGAAAATAACAACACACAAACCACCGCCACTGAAAAAAAATAGTGGGAGTTTGAGCTCCGCCCATGGAGGTCGAGAAAGAAAAAAAAAAGCGGGGTTTCCGGTTTACATTCACCCAAACCCGAATTCGGTTCACGCGCCCACCAAGTTCCGAAGCATCCCAGCAACGTCACCCACTTGTCCGAAATCAATCCTGAATTAAAGTCTATCGTTCCGGTCGTCTTCTCCATTCGGCCAAAATTCACCGAAACCGTTCACCGTATTTTTTGATCGAATTTGAGGTATTATATTCTCTCTCCTACCTCTCCCTAAGTATATTTAGTGATTACGAGTTGAATTTTGTGTTCCGAAATGAAAAGAAATCGAATCGGACATCGCAAGGCCAAAAATGGCTGTTTCTTCTGTTTTCCAGCGTTGAACCGTGAAAACTGTCTCCTAGGTTTCAATTTTTTTTTGTAAAAACTACACTTTAACCCTTCTAATTTCATCGGTATATTATATTTGCCCAACTAATAGTAAGCTCCTCACTTAAAACCCCTTTTTACTCTTTAATGTATAATTTCGGCCTTATTAATGTTAACACAATCACGGTTTAGTCCTATAATTAAATAAGGTTAATGTACCGACCTGACAACGTATTTTTCGATTACTAGTATAACCTCGTGACCCTCCAAACCCGATTATTGATGCCGAACATGTCGTGTTGGACCGTAGGATTCCTAATAATGTCATTTTTTTATTATAATATTTTTATCTATTTAATGTATTTAATTTAGTTATTAATCAATCTAATTTTATAAAAATAAGCCTAGACTTACTAGTAATTGTACAAAATAATTTTTCTTTATAAATAAAGATTTCCGCTAATATGATTAACTTCTTGGCCATACAAGATTAAGGGCAATGACCCATTCATAAAAAGTTACGTGATCTCTACGCTTTTTATTTATTTCAATTATCACTTTGATTATTTGTATATTGTTTCGACTCTTGATTTATATGCTAGATTGGACCCTAGAGATATGGGGTGGTATGCGAATAGAATTCACCTAGACGTTGTTAGGTAATGGATAAATTGAAAAGTTTTAAGATGTTAGAGATTGCTTTCAGACAGATTGTGAGATGTGAATTGATAAACTGACAGGTAGTCCAGTGATGATTTGAATTGACTGGCAGATAGTCTAGTGATGATTTGAAATTGGCAAGGGTCCAGTGATGATTGTGAAGTGATGATTAAGATAGGTGAACCCTAGTTATGTTATGGTATGATAAGCTTTCCTTTTGTTTGTAGTTATTGGGATACACACTCAGTATATAACTTAGGTGTATCTGCGACAGCAAAAAGAAGTGATCTCATGAGACAGAGCTTGACTACCGGTTGGGGAGGAAGGATCTCACGGATGGGATCTTAGATTACATGTCAGGCTAAAGGATAGTACTGAATAGGTTTATGTGCTATTTCTGTTTTACTATCCTGCTTTGATATTATATTGTTACCTGCTAGTTGTAAAGTAAGAGGGGTATTTTTGTTGGATTATTCTACATGGTGATTTATCACTTACTGATGTGTCATGGTAAATCGATTGCTTCGGCGATCAATTTGCCAAAGGGTGCAGGATTTAATGGAGAAGCAGTTGGACACAAGAGGAATACCAAGGGCAGAGATCGAGTTTGCTTGAGATATGTATCAAGACTAGAGTCATTTTGGAGTTATTTCAATAAAATTTTATTATTAAATGCATCCAAAATTTATTTGGAAAAATCGGGGCGTTACAATTTCTTTGAGAGAGGGGGATGATGAGGAAGAAAGAAGAAGAGGGTCCGCTAAAGGAGGTCAAGCAGAGGAGTGTGTGTGATGCCTACAGTGGAGATGGGGTGGACTGGTTTAGGGGTGAAATGATTGGCCAATGAAGTTTTGGGTATGTTTTTTTTTTTTTTTTGCCAATTCCAAGAAACCCAACTCCAAATACGGCTATTTTTCGCCTCTAATGGCCGTGAAATGCGTCAAGGTCTCTGTTTCCGGCACAATTTCAAGAAAACCAACTCAAACAAATCTTTCTAGGTTCGAATTTGGAGGACCCATTTATTTTTACAAGTTATGTGAGGAGATGGAGAGGGGGAACAGATAAAGACGGAGATTAGGTCACGAGAGATGAGGTTGCTAGCGTGGGGAGGGGGGCAGTCGGCTTGGTGGTGGGTGATGACCAATGAGGGTAGAGAGAGAGAGAGAGAGGAGACATGATCCCATGCGAATGAGAGCGGGGAGAGAGAAAGACGGACATTAACTATTGTGTTGAAAAAATAACATTATCTATATTTCACATTTATAAATATACTAGTGGATGCCCGTGCCTGAAGGCACGACACAACGCATTCTGAACATAGTCTAAATAAAAACATGTACGTAGTTTTCATACCATTTTTCTTGCCTCTTAATTGTCTCTCTACATATCCATAAATGGATCATATCCTGAAATTAAAAGAAACTATCTACTAGTTAGAACACCCATACTATTAAGAAAAGATTGAATCTATCACAGTGACGCATTAACTGAACATAAAAATCTAAAATTTAACATGCTTATTGAACCCAACAAAATCCAATTGATTGAAGTACGGAAAAAATATTAAAATAAAAAAAATATCATTAGTATCTCACCTTTAATTGCAGAGGAGCCATTGAATCTACTTCTTCCTCCCTCTCTTTCACTATCTCTGAACGTGAAATTTGGTTGATTTCTAATATGCATTTGTGTTTGAATAATCAAATACAAATAAATGAGCAGAGAGATTTCAAATATAAAATTGAGCAAGGTTTATAAATTTGAAATTTAGAAAGATATATAGAATATCAGACAAAAAGTACCTCACTAAGCAATATTATGACTTATTATCCTTCCTTTCGAGACGTTTCCTAATTTAATTAAAGTGTAAGGTAAGAAAATTACACAAAATTGTAGAATCAATTTTGAACATTCTATCTTCAAAGAGTAATTGGTCAGTTTGGCATGAGGATGTGAATGAAATCGATAAATTAGTAAATCTTCTGTTCAATAATGAGTTATTGTTGTCCCTTCCATTTCAACCAACATAATTAGCACAAATTATGATCACACTGTAATCATGTGTGACTTCTTCTTCTTCTTTAACGTTAGTGTAGGTTTATATATTAGAAAATATTATTTATTCAATCCAATGACTAAAACCTTATCAGAAAGTATGATCGAACGACTGTAAATGTTACTTATGAGGATGTGAATGAAATCAATGAATTAGTAAAGCTTCTATTCAATAATGATTTATTGTCATCCCTTCCATTTCAACCAACATAATTAGCACAAATTATGAGATCACTATAATCATGTGTGACTTCTTCTTCTTTTTTAACATTAGTGTAGGTTTATATATTAGGAAATATTATTTATTCAATCCAATGACTAAAACCTTATCAGAAAGTACGATCGAACTGCTGCAAATGCTACTTTGTTTATACGCCTAGACATTTTTTTAAAGAAAACCGCTCTGTTTTATATCAAGTGTGATTTCTTCTTCTTCTTTTTTTAACATTAGTGTAGATTTATATATTAGAAAAGATTATTTATTCAATCCTATGACTAAAACCTTATCAGAAAATACGATCGAACGGCTATAAATGCTACTTTGTTTATATGCGTAGACATTTTTTTTTAAAGAAAACTGCTCTATTTTATACATTTTTTAAAGAAAACCGCTCTGTTTTATATCACGTGTGACTTCTTCTTCTTCTTTTTTTAACATTAGTATAGGTATATATATTAGAGCATTAGCAATGGTAATAATTAAAACTAATAATCAGAATGTGCCACATCAGCATTTAATTATCCACTTATCCATCAATAAACTTAACAACCTCTACCTTCACATTAGTTACTTTTGCATCCTTAACCAAAAAAACCTCCATAATACACAATGCACATTTGTCCAATCGCAAACGAGTTCCAATCACACACCAAATTATTCGTCTCGATTAGACGATTCCAATGTGGGGTATTTGTGAGTTATTGAGTTTTGAGTTTTGATTATTGGTAAAAGTTGTTAAGTTTGGTTATGGAATGAGTGGAATTTGGTTATTTACTAAAAGACTTGTAACTTTGCTTATTACAATGTGGGGTGTATTTTGAGAATTGTTGTTAAATTTGCTTATCTACACCCATTTGCTCATTACAATGGGGATGCTTTTAGGAAATATTATTTTTTCAATCCAATGACTAAAACCTTATCAGAAAGTACGATTAAACAGTTATAAATGCTACTTTGTTTGTATGCCTGTAGACACCCCAATTTGAACTTATTAATTATCTTTAATTTGTGCCCTTTAGGCTCCCCGATGATAAAACAGAATCAAAAGAGGACTTGGCTAAAGCTTGAATGATGTTTCTTGGTCTTTTTCAAAACCAAAACCCTTTTTTTCTCGACACCCTGAGGGTAAAATGGGCACACATTTCAACATATAAAATATTTTTGAATGAAACCAATTAGGTAAGAAAGAAGACTCAACCAGCTTTCCAACTCTTCAAAAAACACCCAAAATTGAGTTCGAGAGTGTTCGTGGCGCCCCTTTGAAGTTGAGTAGCCACTCGTAAGCGCTCAGGACCGCTCTTGAGCGCTCAAGACCACTCTCGAGCGCTTAGGAGCTCTGTCACACCCAATGAGTGAAGAGATTCTTCGCTCACCTCACTTTTTTCATTCAACGTTCAAACCTGTATTTTCTATAATACAGTCAGGCCTATCTGAGCCAGCAGAAGGTGCAATCATCACATTTTTTCCCCCAAAACCATTTTTCATTTTATTTTCTTTATTTTTTAAATTTCAAACCTATTTTCTTCTCCCCCTATATATACCCCCATGTTCTACCTTGCAAAGACCATGAAATTTCAGTCTCTCACTCCCTTATTTTTAGAAAACCCTAGTTCTCAAGCACCCTCAAACATTTTCCAAACTTCCATTTTCAAATAATTTTCAAAGAAAATCCAAAAATCACAAAAGCATTTAAAGTCTTACTTTTACTATTTTTCAGCCATTATTCAAGCTACTATACCAATCCAAGAAGTCTTGTTCAAGCACAAAGGTATAAAATCTCATTTTATACTTAGAAGCCTACTGTTTTTCCTTATTTGAGGGAGATCAGTGGCTCATACCAGTTCCTCATACTGGTTGTGAGCCACCTGATCTTGGTTTAACAACAAAAGCAAAAGGTTATAAAAAGTTTTTCAGTGCACTGGAATCACTCTTAGGCGCTCAGGAGTGTTGTTATTTTGCTGGAGCTCGTTTCTCCTTCTTTGTAGCTATTCATGTGAGTTTGGTAGATACTGGGTGTGCACTGGTCCTTTCTGAACCCAGTTTTTTTTTATTTTTAGTTGCAAGGAAGCAAAGTTTGGATGGTTAGGACCAATTCTTAGCTGTTTAAACCTCTTGCGTAGCACATTTGTATATTAATAGCTTTATGTTTCTGTTGGTAGCATTAGAATATGTTTGGATCTAACCAAATTTGCAGGGTGGCTTGACAGCACTCCCGAGCACTTAGGACCACTCCCGAGCACCCAAGAGTAATTCCAATAACAGTTTCATTTTCTGTTATTTCGCACCATCTTATTACATCTTGTACAGCTTGCACATGCATGCACTACCACCCTTGGTACTTGTAAATACTTGCTAACTGTTTTCATGAAATAAAATATTTTAGATAAATCCCACAAAATATTAAGTAGAGTCCGATCTCGTATTGGGCGAGAGAGGTGCCATAAAATCTTTTTCCCTCTCGTAACCTGGCTTCCAATCCCAAAACAATCTGTGATTTTCAATTTCCAACAATCATTTTCAATCAGAACGGTTTCTCGGATAGCGGACCTTAAATCCGAGTGGCGACTCTTTCATTTTCAAAACGCTTCTCTCTTTTTTGGGCCATCCAAAAGCCTTCCAGGCGGGTAGCCCACAATGCCTAGACATTTTTTTAAAGAAAATCGCTCTGTTTTTATAATAAATAATTACATATATTAGACTAGAGCAGATAACATTATCTACTATTTTATTTTTGAAGTGAGAAAAAAAATAGATTGATACAAATAACATTATCTGTTATTCTTTAAAAAATTACAGATAATAGGTTAACACAGATAACATTATATATTGATTTATCTCACACTAGATATAACTTTATCTCTTAGAGAACTTTTATTGAAGTTTTCAGGTTGTTAATTATTTTGCAAAGACAAATGGGCTTGTAACCCAGTTGGTAACGCATGGCTCTCTCTTTGTGAGAGATCAGGATTCGAGCACCGTCGTGAGCGGTTTTTGGGTTCATGGCCATGGATAGTTTTCTGAACTCCCTATGGACTAACTCACTAACTAACTTCTCCCACTAACCCCGTTGATGTATACAATATTGGAAATATATATATTTTTTGCAAGACAGAGTTATATGTTACTTTTTTTTAAAAAAAATACATGAATTATACTACCACATATAACATTATCAGTTGTTTTATTTAAGAAGGAGAATGAGAATAAATTAGAGCAAATAACATTACCTGTTGTTTGTTTAGTAGATACAAAAAATAAAGTAACACATATAAAGCTTGAGCATTAACGAGCGATTTGTTACATTAACGAACAAAGCTTGAACATTAGAGCAAATAGCATTATCATGTTTGCTCGTTAAAAGATCGGTTGAGATCGGTTCGTTACATTAATGGACAAAGCTTGAATATTTTTTAAACCTTGTTAAGCTTTCAAACCAAGCTCAAATAAGACATTGCTCGGCTTGCTCAACTTACGATGCTTAAAACTCTCAAGCTCAAAATCGATTTGTGATTAGTTCAATAAGAACTTTTTTGAGGTCAGCTTGCTTTTTAAGTAAGCCAAGCTTGAACATATTTTAAAGCTCCTTAAGTTTCCAAACCAAACTTAAACAATCAATCATTCAGCTCGTTGGGTTCGTTTATCACACCCCTAAAATAAAACACGTCCTCCTCACATTGTGAAAATTTCTACAGGCCCAACCTCAGCCCAAGTCCTGAGAAAAATAGTGTGTACTAGATTGGACCTAATGGCCTGCGTTAAATCCCTCTCTGGGCCTCCCCTCGATTGAATGCCAAAGCCGTTGAAACTTGAAAGACGATGACGCGTTGAACCGACGCATGAATACCATCTTGTTGGACGAGCTCCCATGCCGTCCAGTTTGGATAATTTGTGGGCTTTTTCCTCGCTCACAATAATAATTGTAACTGTTTATTTTTTAGAATTCGACAAGAATATTGACTACATAAAAAACTAGGTTGATTGGATGTTTTCTGATATGATTTCGAAATGAATTATTAACTTGTTTTAAAAAAATGTGCAATACTAGATTGCAATTCTTTTGATACTATTATCTGAGATTTAATGTATTTCAAAATCATATTAAATGATTTGGATCAACTTTATTTTTTACATTATCAATGTCAAATTCTAAAATAAACGACTCTGACCGTTATCGTGGAAAAAAAAAAAGCACACAAGTGGCCCAAACTAAATCGCACGGGAGAGCATATTAGATGAGAGCTCAGTCATCATCTTTTTAGGGTTGATGACACCCAGGGGCAGTGGGTATAAAAAAGGTTTCGTCCATTTCCTCAGTCCATGTTTTGCTGAACACAGTCACTGTACCAAAGCAATTCAAGCCCTAGACTAGCTTCCAGTGTATATCTCTCTCTCCCTCCCGCTCTATCGCTCTCATAGAAATGCCTCCGAAGGCTGCCAAATCGAAGGAAGCACCTGCCGAGAGGCCCATCCTTGGACGCTTCTCATCTCACCTCAAGATTGGGATTGTACTCTCTCTCTCTCTCTCTCTCTCTCTCTCTCACACACACACACACACACATATTGTCGAATTCGGTTACGTTGTGTTTGGTTATTCAGAAGCTGTGGGAAGTGAAATGAAAATCTTATTAAAATTGCATCAAGAATTAGTGATTCATATCCTACTTCGTGTGATTCAATTCACGTTTCATAGCTCAGTTCGTTTGATTATTTCTTTCTTGCTTTCTTTCGTTTTTGAAAACATTATTTGCGAAAAATCTAATGTTAGATTGTGAGGTTCATTGGCGAGTTTCTGTCGAATGTAGTCTGTTGCACTGCTTGCTTAGATTAAAAAGTAAGTTCTCTGATTTTTGTTATGAATAGACGCAAGCACAAGTTGATATGATTCTTGAACTGCACTCATTCTATGAAATTTTAGAATTGTATGGACTTACTTTTTCGAACACTTGTGAATTCCAATTTGTCCTTTGCCTTAAGTTATGTTTGTTTGGGCGGTCTAGTAATTTGGGGAGCCACATTAGTGGTGAGGGGATTACCACCACATATCCTAAATTGATGCTTCACATGAGGTTAGATTGCTTTCAAAGTAAAAAAAAGAAGCACGAGGTTAGATTGATGAAAGTTTTTCTATGCTTAGCAACTTTAGGAATTAAACTTTGGTTTGTAGGTCCTTTGGTGTAATGATATCAAACTGTTGGAGATACGTATCCCATCTAGTTTTTTTTTGTGTGTGTAGAAATCCCATGATGGACGATACGATGATGTATCCTAGATATATATACGTGTGTCCCAATTCAGTACATATCTTACGATGAGTTATTGAGAAAAAGTTAGACCTTATTACCCGAAATGCGTTCTAAGTCGTTTGATCTAATTGTGGCGTTGTTCAAACCCATTGAAAAAAAACACCGAACTCAATCCATTGGGGCTCGAATAGAAGAAAGAAGTCAAGAAATCAGATGAGGTCTCTTCTTCCCTTCCCTTGCCTAAGACACTCGAAATCGTCAATGCGATAGATTCACTTGAGAGACTTAGAATTTTGTGTCATAAAAACTTCTTTTTTCTCTTATGAATAGATTTCTAGTTTGTTATTAGGTATAACTATTTTGTAATTGTGTATTTATTATCTTGTTGTTCACATATGGGTATCTACAATACAATTCATAAAATGAAAAACAGGTAAAGGATACGTGTCCCGAATTGACAACATTGGCTATAATGTATTTAACCAAATGTTACAAGCATGTCCCAGCCGTATCTGTATGTCGTTTGTTTAGAGTTTGTTGTATTCGTATCCATATTTGCACTGGTACCTGTATTTGTGGTGCATAGTGTGGTGGGCTTTCGTTGTCCAATTGTTTTGCAATACCTCTAGCAACGGTTGCCCACAGATTCCGAAAATGCAATGCCATGGAATTTGTAATCCATTCACGCGTCTAGTCTGGCCAATCAAACAAGCCCCCTGGATTTGTATAGGTATTCTCTGGAATTGAAAGCCAACATTTGACTGTGAATACTTAAGGAAGAGAGGTAAATTCTTACCTGGCTGGTGTTGCTGTTGTGGGGGCACTGTTAATCACCTTCCTTGGCATAGTTTTGTCACGAGGTCTTTTTGGTATTTGGTTGTTTTTGTTTTTGGAGTTTCCTGGGTGATGCATGGATCAGTCACTAAGGGCTTGTTCGTTTGGGATACTCAAAGTTCCAGCGCATGGTCTCTAATAAATTTTCTCTATCTCATTACACTTTAAAACCTCCCTCAAAACCCAAACCAAAACAAGCCCAGCTTTTTTCAGCTTCAAGATTTGACTGCCCCAGGAGATGGTTTAGGAAGGCTTGGGAGGTGGTTCCTTTGTGTGTTATGGTGTTTGCGAAGTGAGAAGAAAAGGAGATCTTCATTTCAGCTTTGAAAACAGAACATTGTTTCGTTTACACCTAAGACCATGTAAGCTCTTCCCCCCATGAAATCAGGAAGTAACTCCGTTTTTAATTTGTTGCCTGAAAGGTGTTTTCTTGCTATGATGGCTCTAGGAGTCCTACCCTAGGTCACAAATATGTGGTGCCGTAGCTACAACGGTTGTGCGAGCATGAGCCCGTTAATTTTTGAAATTCATAAAAGTCCATATTGTTTTAGTTGATTATGTAATTGTATGTAAAGAATGAGTTTATTTGTACAATTTAGCATGTGTCTTACTAAGGCCCCGTTCCAGAAACCTTCTTAAAAAATAAGCAGCTTATTTCACATTTTCAAACTCAAAAATAAAGTAGACGAAAAATATTTTTTTAATTTTTTTTTTCATCGTATAAAAGATCTCATCGAATCTTCTAAACAAGATCCATATTGCATATTTTTAGATTTCAATAAGTCCATAATTTTTGAGCTTGAAATTGTTTTCTTAAAAAATAAGGACTTATTTTTGGTTCCGGAACGGAGCCTAATATTACGTAATCCTTAAATGATAATTGTTATATTTAAGTTTTAACCATGTGGCTCTATATAAACGTGTTGTCACTCTATAAATAAAGTTTTCCTCCCGCCCTTTGATGATGCTCCACAAGGAAGCGTAGGTGGAACTTCATCGTGGTCTCAACTTTGACACTTGCTAACTATATTATGTTTTGATAAACCTTCAAAACAGTCAAGACGCTCGAAGGAATGCAGGATGTGTTGTGATCTATGTAGCATGAAAGTTAGGTAGTGCCTAAGATGTCAAGATATTTTGTAAATCCCAGTTTGATGTGTTTGAATTTTGAAGGTTCAATTGTACCGGTCGGGCAGGGATATTCATGTTGGTGTGGATATTCTTGTTCCTTTTAGATTTCGGTATCCATCTCGGAGTACTCTTTGAAAATTAGTCAACTGGATATGAGTTTCTACAAACTAATTTCGAGGTGCCCCATACTCTGAAAATTAGTTGTTCCGTTGATGCATCATGCGTTCTTCAAACTTGAAATGTTTAGGAATTAGGATGCCTGTGTGTGCCTACTGGAATTTGAGTTAGTTGTTATGTTTCTATTTCTGGTGTACGAGTTATCCCATGACGAATGGTTTCATCGTTGAGAATGAAATTCATTTTCATTTTCACAGTCTCACTCTGAACGTGGGTAACTGAGATGACATACTCCATAACTTTTTAGCCCTTGTCTAAATTTCCAGTGCTGTCCTTGGTGTTAATATCCTTAGAATGTTTTTTTAGATTCTCCACCATCTTACATGATCTTTTTTGCCTGGTACAGCACCTAAATATCAGTTGATTACAACGTAACATTTTGTGTTTGCGATCTCTTTCCTTTCGTTCACCATAGTTCATTTGTGTTATAATCAAAATGCTGAACTATTTGTTTTTATTAATTTTCAGGTTGGATTGCCGAATGTGGGAAAATCTACTCTTTTTAATACACTCACAAAGTTGTCGATACCAGCAGAGAACTTCCCTTTTTGTACCATTGAGCCCAATGAGGCTCGAGTTTATGTTCCTGATGAGCGATTTGAATGGCTTTGTCAATTGTACAAGCCAAAGAGCGAGGTTCGTACTACACTTGAAAATCTTATTTTTCTTTCACAGATAGTCTGCTTTGCAATTACTCAGTGTGTTGTGGAGATCTGGAGTAGTGGACTTAACTAGTTTCGTAATGCTCAAGAAAGACCCTTTTCTGCCGTACTTGTCCTGCTATTTGCTGGATCTTAGGGACTAACATTTGTTGTGACTGGACTGTTTGTATATCTGTTTGTTACATGTGTTCTGTGATTCTTCGACATCTTGAAGAGTTTATGACTTTATGTCATAAGATACAGGCTTTTGGCCGTTTTTGAAGAGTTAGACAGAGTATTTGAAAGATGGTTAAGATTCGATGTTGCATGCATTCATATTTAGAGCAAATCCAATGCACTATGGCTAAAAGAGGCATGGTGGAATAAAATGTTGGCATGCTACAGTACATAAAATGTTACTAAAATTTAGCAACCTTGCTCCACTGCAAGAAATGCTTTTTCTTTAATTTTCATGCTAAAAGTCAAAATCACACCGCATTTGTGGGTCCCACATCAAGAGAAAAGAAAGAAGATATGCTCAATATTTGAGAGATGACCAAAGAAAATGCCAATATGGTCCATGATTTAGCCATTGGCAAGTTTTGTCCGTCTCTTTAGCTGTGCATTGGAGCTCTAAAAGTGAATGATGACTATTTGTTTGGCAATTGGTTTGGCCATTGCATTTGGGTTGCTCTAAGTGGTTAGCTATTGCTGTTTTTTAAAGAAGTGTGTCAAAAAGCCAACATTTAGCCATCTTGCTCCAATCTGGTAACACTATTTCTTATATCTGTTTCACAAGATGGCAAGTGCAATGTCGATATGTGGATTCCACGAGGGAGAGGTAGAAACAAATGGACATGCTAAATTACAGTAATAAGTGTATCTTTTACCGAATTTGGCACGGAGTTATAGCTATAGATGAACATAGTATGTGTTTGTACCTCACTATTAGAGGATGAAATTTGGAACTTTATACCCACATTAAGTATGGAAAGAACATTCTCCCTCCACGCTATTTTGCTAGTCGACTATTCCCAATTTGGGATGCCCTAAAATAGCTATAGATGAACATAGTATGTGTTTGTACCTCACTATTAGAGGATGAAATTTGGAACTTTATACCCACATTAAGTATGGAAAGAATATTCTCCCTCCGCGCTATTTTGCTAGTTGACTATTCCCAATTTGGGATGCCCTAAAATACTTGTCCTCTTTGAAAGGAAAAGTTGTTTAAATTTCCATAAATTAAAACCCTCATAAATGACTAAAAGTAGTTTAAGAGTATAAAAGAAGGGCTACTATTGAAAATCTAATCACACTTTCTTAGGAGACATGCATTCATTGCGTGTCCCTGTAAAAAGTTGAGTTTTCCGTGCGGGAACAACCATATGGGACAGAGGGAGTAGCCCACAAATGGAGAAGCTCAGAGCATCTCCACGTTTGACATGCTATATGGCTAGCTATTGCAAATTACAGGGCAGTGAAATGGTCTGGTTATACCAATATTATTCTGACGGTGCGATGCTAAAGTCTATTATTCTCACAAAAGGTAGATAATAATGCTATTTTTGGGGAGAGAGAGAGTCTTGCTAAACTTTTGACAGTCTCCATTTCCTATGGATATTTACAACCATGAAGATTGTAAAATTTATTTTATCTTGGTCTTCAATTTTCGCAATTGGCTGACAGGTTATTCATATTAACTATTAAGTATTTGGGATTTTGTTGTCTCCATCAATATTGCTGTAGGACACTCTCTCTCAGTTGCAAAACATGTCCCCAAGTGATTGGGACATAAGGCTCGGTTTGGTTTGGTTATATTGCTTTCAGAGTTATTACTTTTCTGACTTAGTTCGGTTATGGACAGGTATCAGCTTTCTTAGAAATCCATGACATAGCTGGACTTGTTCGAGGTGCTCATGAAGGACAAGGATTGGGGAACAGCTTTTTATCTCATATTCGTGCAGTTGACGGCATTTTCCATGTTTTACGTGAGACACTTGTCATTTTTCTGCAGTACGGGCCTTAAAATTGTGGATTTTCTTGGATTGTTGTTTTAGAAATTACATCTTGGTTTCTATTTGAGTGGTCTGCTGCAAGGCCTATTTTTGTGGAGTCAATTTCATAGTATAGTTTTCTTTCTTCTGTCCTTGTCATGATAAATTATTATCTGCCATCCTGTTTTTTCTTGTAGAAGACTATTTATATGTGTCCAAATTAGGATATTAGATTACTAGAATTCATCTTTTTCTATTCACTGCAAGACTTATTTAAAAACATGAATGAACTGGTTTTGGTAGACCCGTCATATTTATTTACCTCACTGTCCATTGGTGTATGTTTTCTGAACCTTAACAAATAGGATTGAGCTCCGTACATCCCTCGAATGATGTGGATTTTGGAGTAGTTTCTACTTGTCTCTTCTATTTTGTGTCTCACTTTCCATTTCTGGCACTGGCAGTCCTATTTTAGATGTCAATATTGCAGAATCTTGTAATCTCTCGGTAATTTCTGTTAGGGTAATGATTTTTGCACTCCACTTTTTTATAAAATGCACTGTTTTGTTGCTTAAACTTACACACAGCACAAGCACTAAAAGATAAATTGTGGAGTGCATTTATGAAAAGGTGGAGTGCAAAAATCATCTTCCTTTCGTTATTATCCTTCTTAAAATTCATATGCAAGAACATTCACAGTTCCCAAAAAGTTACTCAAATGGGAAAAAAAAACTAAAGATGAAATCTTTTTAAATCTTCTATTCAATGGACCTTCTCTGAAGCTATGTGCTTGGTCAACCATGCCACGCGAAAGGGGATGGAGTGAGAATCATACATGATTGGTTGTGTTGCTACTAAGACCTTATGGTTTCAACGGTTCAACCCTTGTTCATTTCACCCCGAGAGCTTCCAAAGAGAGTGAATCTTTGAGTATATCTTGCAGCCTTTTCTTTTGCCATGGCATTTCCTTGAAATCTCTTCATCTTAATTTTACTGAAAATTTTCTCGTCCCCGTGTGTTGGGTAAAGCAAAGGTGTTAGGTACTAATTAGAAGTTTCTTTGCTTTTCTGCTCCGCCTATCCAGTGTTCCTTTTTTATAATTCACTTGTATTTTGTATTTTAGGTGCCTTTGAAGATCCTGATATCATCCATGTTGACGACTCTGTGGATCCTGTGAGAGATTTAGAGGTTATTACTGAAGAATTGCGTCTCAAGGTATACGCCATATTTGATAAACTTGAGTTGTTTGTGGAAAGATCCAGCATTAGTTACATCTTATGCGCACTTTTCTTTTCTGTTACCTATGATCATGCAACTAAACATAAATAGTAATTTTGTTTTACGATCCACAAATATATTGTATTAGAGAATAGACCTTAGCAGGATCCTTCTAAAATGGATGTGCTCCCGAGACGGGAGCTCGCCCCTAACTAAGATGGGAGCTTATCGAGCCGTTTAGACAGTTATTCTCTTACTTTTAAGGAAGTTCTGCCATTGTGGAAATAAGATTATGTGCATCATATCAGTCAAGAGGTTTTGCAAATTAAAAATATCTAACTTCCGATAATTACTGTTTACGATCAGGAAAATTCTCAATAAGTATCACTTTTCCTGCAATGGTTAAGTATTTAAAGATATTTTATATACATATTTATATATGATCTATATACGCTCTTTAGGCACTCCCAACCTTAGGAGCTTTTAGGTGACTCCGCTCCTCCTTCGTGCTACTAAGGAATAATAGACCAATGGGCATAACCTACTATGCTTAGGGCTGCAAACGAATCACCGAACTGTTCATGTGCAGCTCGAGGCTCGGCTCAGCTCAGCTCATTTAGTGACGTAAATGCATGAGCTCAAGCTGGGAGTTTTGGCTCATTGGGTAAATGAGCCAAGCTTGAGTTAGTCAAGGCTCGGCTCATGTCGGCTCTGTAGCTCAGGCTATTCTTGGGGTAAGTTTGTAGGGTTCTTTTGCTTAGTTGTCATGTGTCTATTACAAAGAAGGGAGAGACAGGGAGCAGCTCCGAAAAGGCCACAACCCCCTTACCTCTTCCCTATCTCACCATGTTCCGCCTTTGTTGCCATCACCGCCACTAACCGCCAATCATTGCCATTATTGCCACTAACTACCAGTAACCCAAGGAGTATTGATAATTTGATAGCAAATCAATCAAAGATTCGAAAGGACCTTTCAGAGCGAACGCAGCAATGGAGGAAAATGGCATATGAGAAGTCATAGAAACTATGCGATGGTACTCGTCCTCTAGAATAGTAATCGCGCAGGAGCTGGTCTGGAAGAGCTAAGTAGGTGTCAATCATCCTCGGAAACAGTAATGATAGGCATAAGGACAACCATGAAGATCCCAACAACACTCAACAGTATGGTTATTGCCGTTACAGAAAATGCAATGTCTTAAGAGCATGACCACGACCACGGCCGCCTCGAACAGATTCACGGCTAAAACTACGACCACCTCTCCTGAGTCCTGACTCCCAACCACCACGACTGAAACCACCGGAGAAGTAACCACCAGAGACAGCAAGGTTGCTGAAGGTGATAGAGGAGAGGGTGGCGAATGGTTGCGAAGGGTTGAAGGAGGTAAACATTGGTGGTTAAGATTGTCTAAAAGTTAAGGTTTGGAGGCTTAAAATGGGGGAATTGAGAAATGAGGGGGTAATTTGGGTATTAATAAGGAATAAATGAGTTTGGCGAGGATACTGAGAAAAAGGGGGCAAATAGAATTTCGCGGGTCTCTGAGTCTTTTTGTATTGCTATTTCTTTTGGTAAGATCTAAGTAGCATGTATACGGATACGGATATGAGATACGGATACGATACGATACGGATACGCGGATACATGATTTTTCCAAAAAGTAGGATACGATACGTTGGATATACGTTGAATATCAAAATAAATAAAAATAATATTCCATTGGTGACTAAAGTTATCTGTTACACAAGTTCACCATTCACATGCCAAGCAAAGAAGAGAGTTCATTTAACATCATCAAAAGTCAAAAGATTCTCATTGTCTGTCCAAAATATTGCAATCATCATTGCATTTCGCTAAACCTCCATTGCTTCATCGCCAATTTCACCATCATCACCATCGTCCGTAGTTTTTACGGCCTCCCAACTCTGGTTCGTCAAAAGAGAGTTGTGCAATTTCAAGCTCTACAACATCCCCAAATGTATCAAAAGCATCTCCGGCAATGTCCCACATCTTCGTTTGTCCTTCCATGTATTGCCGAGTTCTTCTTGATAAGAGGCGGAGGTTGCTATGAATGAAAACCAAGTCTTCCGCACGTTTTGGAGTCATCTTATTCCTTTTAGCCCAATGCACAAATGAGTAAGTACTCCAATTTCTCTCGCTACATGATGATGAAGAAGGTTGCACAAGTAGCTTTAAGGCTACGCTTTGAAGCAAAAGTGCACTTGCACCATAAGTAACCCACCAACTCTTAGGGTCCATTGCATAGCGATCATGGATGGAATCACTATCCCCAAACTCTCCCGCCGTGCTTGAAAATTGGCAAATTCCATGTTAGCCTTTGAGCGATCTGCCGAATTAGGAAAATACTTTTTCATGCATTTCATTCTTTCTCGTGCACCTCAACATCTTTATGTGGAGGCACTCTACTAGGACCCTTGTGAAGCCATTCATCACTATAGTACCTTCGTAATACAAAGAAAAGTTGAAGTTTAATTTATGAATAATAGAGTACATAATGTTCACACTATTTATGAAGTGAACTAATGAAGTTAGAAGTCACCTTGGATTTAGTGAATGAGCTAAGCAATGAAGTGGAGTGAGTGGAGTGTTGTTCTTGTTCCATCGATCAACGAGAATTGTGTGAACAACTTCATAAAAGGTAGATGAGTCCTCATGCCGCTTTCCTTAATGCCTATATATTGCAACCTTTACCTTCTCTATTATTGTATCCCACATGTCATAGACCAAATGAAGACAATGCTTATCTGTGTCACAAATTCTTAACATATCATACATGTGAGAGGTAAAGGAAAGTATATAATCAATGGAGTCCCACCAAATGTCATCTAGCACCTTCTCTTTCACAAACTTTGCTTTTCCCGTGTCATCCTCTCTATAAGAATTCCACATCGGGCTTATAACCATGGTTTAAAAACTAGCTTTAAGAAGCTTGCATCTTTTAAGCATAACCATTATAGATGCAAAACGAGTACTTGCAACCGAGAGCAACTTCAAAGGAACGAAGTCATTGAAGATAGCCAACCTCATGGAATGGTTCATGATGTAATTCTTGATGAATGAAACATCATCCGCAACGATCGTGATCCAAGAACACTCGTCATAAGTCACTTGATTATTTTCCACATTCTTTGCTGCACAAATATTTTGCAAGGCAAGGTTGAGAGTGTGGACCACACATGATGTCCAAGAGATATTAGGATAAAATCCTTCAATTAGAAGTCCCGCACCGGCACAATTCTTAGCATTATCTGTGATTACTTGAACCACATCTTCAGGGCCAACCTCCTCTATCACTTCTTTCAACAACTCACAAATGAAATACTTATCTTTTGTGTCACCGGAACAATCCACGGCTTTGAGGAACATAGGCCCACCCTCCGTCACAGCCATGAAGTTGATCAAAGGCCTTCTTTGCGAGTCACTCCATCCATCACTCACAATGCTTACACCTTTCTCTCTCCATGTTCCCTTAATCAGTAGGAGCAATCTCTCAATATTTGTCTTTTCTTGTTGAAGTAAAGTTGTCCTCAACAAATTATATCTTGGTGGCAAATATCCAGACAAAGGATTGTTTGCGGCAAATTGATAAGAGGTCACATAATAAGGGTTTCTTGCCAAATTAAATGGCAAACCCCCGGAATAAAACATCCTAGCAATTTCCGCATGCAATTGATCACGTTTACCCTTGTCAAATGCCTTCTCAACGGGTGATATAGTTTCACTTCTACTCCCACTTGTTCTTTGTTTCTTTGTCTCATAACCTTCTAGAACAAAACCAGACGATCTAGTAGAAGTGGGTAGAGGTACTTTCTTTGGCGCATTTTCTTTCATTCTTGCTTTAGTTTTCTCATCTAATTTCTTCATAGTTGCAAGAACTTCCTTTGTAACATTTTGACAAGGTCCAATTCCATTCGACAACTTCAACAAATGGCCCGTAACTCTAGTGTATGAACTCTTTTTGACAACACTGCAAAAATTACACTGCCACAAAGTATTTCCCCCTTGATCACCCAATTTCTCTAATTTTGTAACATAACTCCAAATAGGATTATTAGTATCCACTGCTTTCGTTTGTGAGGATGAGGAAACAGAGCTACTACCAGTACCAGCAGAAGCAGAATCCATTCGGATTCAATATACTGTTATAAAAAAAAATATCAGATGACAACACAACCTCAACATCTATACAGCGTTGTGTGTGTGTGTGTGTGTGCTACACAGCAAGATGAGAGAAGAGAGAGAAGAGACAGACGAGAGAGAGAGAGAGAGAGACTTATAGCTCTGTATCCATATATCGCTATATACTATTGTAACTACACAGCGAGAGAGAAAAGAGACGAGAGAGAAAAGAGAGAAGAGAGAGAGAGAGTAGAACTTACAGGTCCAGTCCAGATCGAGAGATGAGAGACAGAGATGGATCACTTTCTTCCCCCTTTTCGTTTCTGCCTTTTCTTTTCTTTTCGTTCTGCCTTTTCTCGTCAGTGAGGGGAAATAAAGGATATATAACCCTAATTACAGTTCAAACCCATATGTTTTAAGTAATAACAAATTTACCCCCGAGCGTATCCGAAACGTATCCCGTCGTATCCGAACGTATCCAAAACGTATCGGGACACCAAAAAATAAATTTGAAAACCGGATACTTTAAAAAACGTATCGGATACGTATCCGTATCTGTTACGCGTATGGTACGTGATACAGAGGCCAAAATAGAGTATCCGTGCTTCATAGGGTAAGATAATTATTTTATAGAAGAACCACACAAAAGACATGGCTGAGGGAAGTTCCTTGAGAGCCCATATAACCAAAACAGATTAATTGTTGCCTATGTATTGCAGACAGCCAAACTAACCAACCAATAACCTTCTACGTATGTTCCACTCTGTACACGTTAACCTATTTGGACATCTTGTTCCAAGACAGCAAGCAAGCCTTAACATCAGTGACTATGTTGTTGATGATCACAGTTTCATCCAATCTCTTCTTGGATAAAATACGATTGTTCTTTTGCATTGTTATCTCTATAAAATAGATAAACAATGGTTATTAAGGGATAGTAACACCCTAATACATTTCTCTCCAAGTAACAACTTGAACTTCCCATTTCTCTGGAAGAGCTGTTGTTGCAAAAGTCTTAAAAGACAAAATAAATATATAGATATACGACTTCAAATTATATTTATGTGGCATGTGATCATTGTTAATAAATCTTCTGGTTCCATCCCCTCAGTTTTTGAATGGGATTTGTAGCTTGTGAACACCAATGACGAGATTTCTTGCTAGTTGCTGCCAGGAAAATTGGTTTATCCAACATCCTACTTTTATTTATAGATCTTCCATTCTTTCTGCTTTGGGGGCATTGCATCAATTGCCATTAAAAGAAATAAAGAAGCGGTTCTGATTTTCAGATGTTGGCATGTACTTTAATGTCCTCTTTCATTTCCATATTTTGGAGTGATAACCCATCTAAACAAGGATGGGCTGTTTTGTGTTTTGTGCGTGTGAAGGACCTTGAGTTCATGGAAAAGAAGATTGAGGACATTGAAAAGAGCATGAAGAGGAGCAATGACAAGCAGTTGAAGATAGAGCTTGAGCTGTGTCAAAGGGTATGCGGATTATTTGTTTTGGAAATACTTTTGCTTTGGTCTCACTGTTACCTTGTGCAATTCAGTCTATTTTTATTATGATAGTTATGTTTGTTGATTCCTTTTTTCAGTCTGCAGTCTTTGTTGGTCCATTTTTTGCATTGAAGTTTTTGACATTAACTGCATGTGTATGTATTAGAAACGCGCAAGAAGGGTACATAGTATACAAAAGCGAAGCAAATGATGCATGAATCTGTAAAAGGTTTACACAGTGTTGCGCATTATATTTAATGAACACCATGTGATGTGAAACGAAAACGAACAATATTGAAGAGAAGAGTAGGTGTATTTACATGGATGATGCTAAGAATCATGTGGATAACTGCATGTGAGAAGAGGATAGGTACTTTGAGGTGATGATCTTGTGAACATAGCATGAACTTGTGGCTTGATTGGTATTGATTTTCTAGCCTCAGTCAAAATTAACCGACGTCTGTATGTGCCTTGCCTGTCCATGCTACTCCTATATCTTTAAAGATGTTCTCAATTGTCAACAATGAATTATGCTTGTATGTTTTTATTTATTCTTCATGGGCCATTTGACACATAGAACCATTATGTGCTCAAAAGGACAATACACTTTCTGCACATCCCGCTCAACGTATTACAGAGGTAGTCTAACTGGCAAAACAAGATTCATGTAGCTGACCCAGGTAATTGGGGCATAGCTTTGCTGGGTTGGAAGAAGTTTAATGATGGTGATGCTTGTCTCCATAGATCAAAACATGGCTTGAAGAGGGAAAAGATGTCCGTCTGGGGGACTGGAAAGCTGCGGATATTGAGATACTGAATACTTTTCAATTGCTTTCTGCTAAGCCTGTTGTTTACTTGGTAAGTCATCTGAAAAAAACTTTCCTGCTGACATTCCTGTCATGCCACTGTGCTTGTTGTAAATGGGATTTTGTAGAACCATTTTTTTGATGATATCTACTCTTTTCAGCGTATGCTTAGTTTGCATATCCCTTGTATGTTGCTTAATTACATGAAGTGATACTGAAGGATTTTACACTAAATGGAGGCCATCTGTATGATGCAGTAGAATTAACATTACTATGTGCCATTTGTTTTTTATATAGACTTCAGTTTATCAATTGTTCTGTCAGTGGATTTAAGAGGCAATTATCCCCTTCTGTCTATAAATAAGTCATGTGGACTTTTAGGTGCATTTTGATGACGGAGCTGGTATTTTTCATAATTAGACCAATTCTATATCTTAGACTATTCTGTGTTCCCTTCAACCAGAATACCAACTATCGACTCCCCTCTAAAAAAAACTTGACCTCAAGTTTGGCAGTAAGAAGACCATTTAATGTGTAGATGACGTCCAATTTGTAATCTCCACTTCAGCCATGTTTATGTCCAAGAAAGCCACCCACTTGGCATTTCTCTTATGAAGCAAAACATGATCAATGTATTTCATACACCTGGCTTTGTCTGTCCAATTTAGGAACTCCAAAAAAATAAAATCCATTACCCTCAAAAATACTAGTACCTGCTGTGAGAGACTTCAGTGCATAACCTCTTTGAGGTCAGCAAATTGTCTACTATACTGCTTCATCTCGTCTCGTTGATGAGTTTAATTAGCAATGCGGCTTCAATAGGTAAACTCCTATCAGCTCCATCATCAAATGCAAGTCATTTCTTCTTTTCTGTCCTTCTGACAACTTTGACAACTCCGAGGACTGAAAAGTTGTCCTATTCAATTCCCAAATCAAAGCAGTTCCAAATAGGACAAGGTAATCCGAGTTGAGTGGACAAGCCGTAATGCTTCCAGAGATCAACGAACTGAAAGTGAAAGGAAGATCAATTGCACAACACTTCATCTATTTGAGTAGTCTTCTTCAACCGAAAGCCAGGAATCATGGGGCTTTTTTGACCACATAAAAGTTTTTATCAACACTGAAAGCTATATTCAAACTTTGATGCAACTTACCTACAAAATTTGGGACTTGATTCTGTTCGGCGCTTCAGATTAGGGTACCACTAGTTGCATCACCTTCAATTTGACACATCGGATCAAATGATTTAGTAATGTTTATTCCATTGCATCTTATTAGGGCTGATGATTATTTCTCAACGGATATATCGAGATGAGGCCTTGATACTCTGCTTTGTTATTTCCTTTTAGTATGGCGTGGAAATGATATCTTATGAATACCATGAACATTGTCTGCTCTGCAATGTACTCACGTATCCTATCACTGTAGTTTGAATTTTTTTCTAAGATTGAGTAAATGCAATCCTAGTGACATCTTAAAACCATAATTTGCTACATTAATATTTTTTCGTATTGCTATGTACGGAAAAGGAAAAACGTCTAGTTTTCCTATCACATGTTTCTGTTTTTCTCTTTTGATTTGAACAAATTTCTTTGTTGCTTCTTTGGACTTCAAATTCAAAAATGGGAGTTTGTTTTCGTTATGGATTGTGGAAGATTGGTGTTGATGTGGAGATTTTGACCAGAATATACATATGCCATGCAGGTTAACATGAATGAGAAAGATTATCAAAGAAAAAAGAACAAGTTTCTTCCAAAAATTCATACATGGTAAGTTTGATGCTGTGTTTGAAATTGAATAATTATGCACTTCTGAGGCATCTGTGTGTGTGGATCATAAGGAAAAATAGATAATGTGTTGATTAGAACACCTTCCATAATCTTGTAGAATAATCGAAGGAAAAAGATCAAGTTTCTGGCCGTAATTCATGCTTTGTAAGGAAAAACTCTCCATAATATTGACAGTTACAAAGTGTAGACAAGAATGATTTTCACAATCAGGTAGAGTTGTTTAAACTCATCAAAGAATGTTGTAAATGTAATACATACTCATCTTTATGAAGGAAGATCTATGGTTTTTGGATTTACAAGATTGGATTTGCTCTTTGAAATTTAGCTAGCTATAGTTTTAATTTTTTCAGTGGGAAGAAGTTATTTTCTCTCTGTCAATCGCTTGACTGGTAGAATACATGTTTGGGACACGATATTCGTCTTGAGTAGTGTGGTTGATAATGTTTACTTTCCTGCCGTTGCTTTGAACTTTGGAGTCTATGATTTTGGACATGGGCAAGTAACTAATAAATCAGTAATGTCATATTGCCTTGCCGCTTCCATTTGAGTTTCACTGGAACTGTATAACTGAAAAGTGACCCTCTTACTTTCGGTTATTCGATCATGAGTAAGAACTATGGCTTGTTGCTTTCTTCAACATTTCAATTCTATATTTTGCTGTTCAGTTTCTATTTAGGCCGTTTTGGCTTACTTCTCGTAATGATTAGCGTTTAATAGAATTGAACCTAAATGTTGAAGGTTCTTTTGTAGCTTCTACTGAATAGATTATTGTTATTTACTACTCTCTCCTGTGTTTGAGTTGTATAAAGCCGCCAATGCTGTCCAATACTGCTGCAACTGCTTTTGCAGTTAATATAGCTCCCTTGACAGTGCCTTTGTAGGACTTGCACTTGAACCAAGTGTATCCTTTGCGGAAGCTATATTTCGAGGACTACAAACTCCTCTACTTAAATTTTTATTCGGTTGTCATGTCCACATGCTCTAGACCCTCACTCAACAATTCCATTTGGCTAAACTGCAAGTCTTGCGTACTTGACTCTAGAAAATTCTCTATCGTACTAAACTGCATAACAAAATGGACATTTTATGCCATTTGTGGTCTTGAGTGCGTTTTACCTATTTTATTGCATCTGACTGTGATGGGCTTCTATGAAGTTCATGTTTTCGGCATTTTACGACCATATTATGCTCTCTCTTCCGTAAGGCTACGTGTGAAGGGTTTTTTGCTTTATTTTTTTAGGGTGCAGGAGCATGGAGGTGAGCCAATTATCCCTTTCAGCTGTGCGTTAGAGAGAAATCTTGCTGATATGCCTGCAGATGAAGCCGCAAAGTATTGCGAGGAGAACAAACTACAAAGGTAAGTTCCAGCTTTGGGAACCTTGCAACTCTAGCAACCTCAGCTGTTTAGGGTGTTGCTTCTTTTTGTTTTCTGGTGCGTGTGGTCTTCGCTAATTTCCATTAGCCACAGAGATACATTTGGTAGGTGTATGCTGTTTCAGGGTGCTGGAATTTTATGTAAGTCTGTTTGGGAGGTGTGGTGTATACTGTTCCACCAGAGCTGTGGGAAAATTTGCCCTCGGAATATTTCCTGTAATATATAAAAAGTTACAGATCATGGGAATCTTCAAACCTAACTTTTCTATGAACTTTCTTGCAATCCATACATGATACACCCCAAAATGGGCTGACACGTGACTCGACTCGGGCATGGCAGCACGGGCATTTTCAGAAAAATGTAGTACAAGACCCATGACAGACACGCAAACTTTATCGTATTATTATATGTTAGACATGAACCACAATAATAAACGCAGAAAATTTATAGATTTAGCCAAATCCCCTTCGAATTCAGCATACATAGCATCACTACATAGATAACAGACAATCAATAAACCATTCAAAACCATGTAATGAGCAAGATATTGCATATTAACCAATCAACTTAACTTAATTAAACAACGGTGCAACCTTGAAATAATCACAGAGGAGGGAAGGGGGATAACCATTCATTACATCTTAAAATAATAAAATCTACTCGAACCCTATGGGACACCAAGTATTAGGGGACAGGGATAAACGCAGCAATCGTAGAAACGGCAACAACAGCAGAAACAGAATCACAGAGAGGGATGAAAGGGAAGAAAAGGCAGAGAAGGATTCAGCAGTTGCAAACTCTGCAACACAGGATACAGCAGTTTCAATATTTTTGTAAATAGCAAAATTTGTTTCTTTAAAAAGGTTTCTGAACTTCAACAGTTAGAATAAAGGAATTCAGAAGATTCAAGTCTGAATTATGTGAGGGTGTATTAGGTACTTTCAGAAAGTTCTCTAGAACATTTTTTGGACAATTTCTGAGCATGAATATTCTGCATTTCTGATTTTCCAAAAGTGCATATGGTACCCGCTCGCGTAATTCCTAGCACTGATGATTGCAATTACTGTCATGGTTCACACTCAAAATTGTTACAAGTTGTCTTTCTTCTGCTTTGCAAATTGCAACAATTGTGTCACAATTTAGAAGAATATTCCCGATTGTGGTACCTGTATGCATTTCTCATCTAGGCAAAGCGGGAATGCTGAGGTATAGATTAGAATGTAATAATAGAATGGGAATCTACATAAAATCCAAGATGCTTTTGGTTTAATGTTGCCACTCGACATTATTGGATTTATATGTATTAGAATACAACAGAGAAATGACATTCTAAATATATTTTATTCTTCTTTTGCCATCCTTACAGACACCAAGTTGTATGAAAACTATAGGCATATGGATATACATATCTAGAAAGAGAATCTAAGGCTTATTGGGGCTGTAGTTCTTTTCTCATTAACCATCTTCTTGCCAATATGATCAGTACTTTCTGTATTTGCCGATGATGTTATACATATCTAAGTCTATTTTGTTGATAATTAATTGTTTGCATTTCTAAAAGATAGTTAGAATGGTAAGTTATCTGAAATAAGAGTATTTGGAAAGTAGATTTCTAATTTAAAAAGTCTGAGCTAACCTATATATGGATTTTGCTACAGTGCCCTTCCAAAGATCATAAAGACTGGATTCGCAGCTATAAACCTCATATACTTTTTTACAGCTGGCCCTGATGAGGTATGAAATTAACCTGAACAGTTCTTGTTCAGTTTCTATTTGTTTGATTTTGCCTATGTTGCTTTCTGCTAACCTGAAATGCTGCTAAATGCCTTGCATGATCAGCCTGGTGTAATTGCCATTATCTGAGTTGTTTTGATCCAATTCCTTCCCCAAGTACATTTCAACAATCTTGGTAGGCATGCAAGTCCAGAATCGGTAACGTTGTAATTTGTATGTATGTAGGCATGTTTGTGAGCCTTAGAAGGATGGTTTAGTGAGTAAACAAGTGACCTAAGTTGCACCAATACAAGAAAAGGATGTCATGGCTCATTGGGAACACTTGGAAAGTTACATTTCTGTATGCTTATTATATAGTACTCAGTAGATGTTTAAATCACAATGATAAATAGGAAATGAGGCCCTAATTGTTATAAAAATTAAAAATCCCTATCCACTGTACCTTTATTCATGTCTGGTACTAGATTATCTACGAAAGTGGTCCAACAAAAAGTATTTTATGTTCGAACGTGTCATTTTAAACTAGCAACCATCGTCTTGCACACAAAAGAATAGTTCCTTGAGCTATAAATAGAGCCTACGGTTTCATTGGACACCCCAATGTATCCCGAGAGTGTACTAGCATGTCCCAAGCATGTTTTAGAGTGTACCCAGAGCGTCCAATTGAAAAATATTAAAATAAAGTAGGACGCTTCTGATTTGTGTCAGGTAGGTGTTCGAGGAGCATTCATGTCCGCCACCAGTATGTGACCTCCAGCGATGTGTCCTTGCTTCATAGCGCATGACTCTCCACTAACCCTTGAATAGCCCTTCTTCCTCGCAAGATGAGAGTGGAGTGTGGGAGAAGGACTTGCAATGATAGTGAATATACAAATCAGTTCAGCTCAAGCACAGACCCTAACTCAAAAGAAATGGTGCCTGATCCCAAAACTTTTTGGGTTGGGCTAGGGTTGATTTGATTCATTCTGTATCATTTGGATCTGTGCTTCCTACAGAAAAGCCTATTTTAGCCCCTGAATCATACTATTTTTTTCTGCCAACAAAAACCGGTTTGGGCTCAATTTTAGTTTTTTGGAAGAGCTTTCATTAACTGTACACTAAACTGGCCCTACATCACTGTATGTCACTTACCCGTCGATACCAAGTTGATTATTGGTATCTCGACCGAGGCCAAACTAAATCACCTTATGTGTCTTCACTAACAGACCTGCTAGTTTATAAAGGGAAAGAATGCGTGCTGAAAAGTGGCTAGTGTTCTCTCTTGGACGTCCATACTGAGTTACTCTTCAAGTTGGAATGAGTCTTTGTGGCTATCAGGTCTCGAAAGTATGTTAAAGTACTTCCCTAGGCATGACATGAATATGTATAGCCTTCTCCGTTTTTCGAATATCTGGTCTGCTGTTGAGTATTTTCTTTTTTGCAAAGCTCCATAGAAGACTGTCCACCAAAGCACCATTTTGTGGTTTTGGATCTTACGCTTGCAGTATTGAACTTTTATTTTTCCAGTGTCCAATACAACTGACCAATGATACGGAATATGATAGTTTGATCTCTGAATGTGACTGTTGACCTTTTTACTAGGTCAAATGTTGGCAAATTCGACGGCAGATAAAGGCTCCTCAGGCTGCAGGGACAATTCATACTGATTTTGAAAAAGGCTTCATCTGTGCTGAGGTAATTCCTTGAACGATATTTTTCCTCTTTTAGAATGCAAACCTTTTGACTTATTATTTTTCTTTCTTTCGTGATATTTTTGTGGTTTAATTGATGTGTTTTGATTGTGTTTTTTGTTCTTTATTTTCTGATTGATGTGTTTTGATTGTGTTTTTTGTTCTTTATTTTCTGTCGTTGCTTTATCAGTACTGAAATCAAGAGATATTTTATGCCTTTTGTTGATTTTTCATTTTCCTAGCGTGTTTTCCATTAGAGACTGCTTGAAAAACTAATCCTGGAAATCAATCTGATTGTGTAATAAGGAGTGTTTGTTCTGATATTTTATTTAATTAACTGTTATTTTGGTTGTTGTACTCTTCCATTTGCCCCTTTTAACTTGCTACCAACCCTCGTATGAAATGGCCTCTTGATTGTCCCTCATTACTTCCGGTCTTCACTGAGACTCATAAGGTCCTCTGGTGAATGTTGATTTTCTATTTGCAAATGTTTACTTGGTAATATCTAGCTCATTAACGTCTTTTTAAAGTGCATAACTGAAGATGAGTTGCTTATTTTCTTATTAAAGATACCAATAATGTTGTTGCTTTGGTTTTTCATCTATTCTATTTGATACTTCTGTGGAACTGCTCGAAAGTGCTTACTTGGTCTTAACAATGATAATCAGGTGATGAAGTTCGATGATCTAAAGGAACTTGGCACTGAAGGGGCTGTTAAGGTGTGCTTTTATTCTCTGCTTGCTTAAGTAATAGCTGCATTTCTAGGTTTGTTGGATGGAAAGTTTGTGGATTTAGCTCTTGAATTGTGATGTGGCACCCCATTAGTAGCCCAAAACCTTCCAATTTTCCCCAACTGAATTGAGGTTTGAGAATGCTCATATCGGCAGGTTCACCTGTAATCTACTTAGAAGAGAAATAATCTGCAGTTCTGCAAAAATCATACGGTATTGACTAATATCAACCCTTTGGCAAAAAGTAACTGAAATTGTTCTTCAGAAAATGACTCCAGTTCAAAAATTCAAAAAATAAATCAACTGAATTCAAGGGATTTGACCTAATCAATGTCATAACCTGGGGCAATTAGGGTGAGTTCACCTTAATATTTTGGTATTTTCGTCGTGTTTTCTGAATTTTTGTTGAATTCACGTTTTATTTTTTGGATTAATCATCCATCTCGAGGAGAGAAGTCTGAAAAGTAAAAAAATTATGAGCAAATGCTAAAAAATGTTCACTTAAAAAGGAAAATACCAAACAGCTGGTACCTTTTGTCTACAGTGTCATCTTAGATGAACTTTTTTCGACTTCTGCCCACATTTTCATACTTTTCCGATTCTTCAGAGACAAACAACTAATGCTATAAATCACGACAAAAATTTAAATTTCGAAAAGTAAGTTGTTGACAAAAAATACTGAAGATAAATAGTATAGTGTGAACTCATCCTTATATTGGTTGTGGCATCTTTGGTTCTGATCGAAGTAGCATCAACATGGACACATGATATGACACTGACTCGTCGGCCGGAAAATTATAAAATTAGAGGATAAACACTTTTGGGGACATGTTTAAAAATAATCTGTGTGTTCTACGATATGAATAGAACCAAAAAAATAAGAGGCTCTAATTATGATTGTAGGAATAATGTCCTTTACTTTTATTTATGAAAAATCATTCAGAAAAGTGTTCTGACAAAGGCATTACATCGTCTATGTGTCTTTATGGTCAATACAAGGTCATTTGTTACTCAAAAAGAAAAGACTTTCTTAAGCTTTAATTTTTTATTTTTTTTTAACTGCTCTTGTGCTTTATCTAGAATCTACAATTTCGTTTAATAATGTCGATGTGTCTTGCGAGTGTCCTAGAGTGTCCTGGGCCGGTGTCCAAACAAAAAATATTGAGAAAAATAGGAGACGTTTGATTTGAGTGTCGGACACTTGTTCAAAGAGTGTCAGTTTCCAACACCAGTATGTGAGCTCCAATGAAGTGTCCGTGCTACTGAGGTTCTGATGCTTGTTTGCTTCATTTGTCTTTCTCTCTTCCACCTCTAGTATTACTGGTATGGAAAAATAGCATATCAATTGATTGCTAAATTTTCTGGACCAATGAAAAATTCATATTTTGACCAGTTTATTGAAGTGGTAGAACCAAAGATGAAATGATTTCTGTTTCTTGCCCTGAGATGCACATGAGCTAGTTTCATATGGAACTTTGTCATCTCCTTGGATGTGTAATGTGATATGACCTCTTAGACAAAGGAAGTTCAAAGGAAAAACTTTTCTGGGATTCGTAATGGTTTTAACTTTTAGCAGACTGATTGATGGCAAGTGCTATCAGTCCTAGTGATGTTGTGGGTTATGAGAATCGAGCATCTGCCTTCATGGAGAAGAAGGGGTAAGGCTGTGTACCTCTATATTTCACACACGAAGTGTTTGGGTGGGCGTCTAGGAGTATCGGATATGGGTGCTACAAGTACATTGATATAGCAAAATCCAAAATGGTGGGTTACTGGGGTTTATGTATGGCTGGTATATGTCTGTTAAAGAATATATGTTTTCTACTTGTATAAATGCACTTAGGCATATATATATATATATATATATATATATATAGTTAGTCTCAAATGAGGGAGTCCTTATTTTAGTTAAAATGCGGACCTCCTCATTTCTCCCATTTTCCGATCGAATTTTGATGATCCGAGTCGCTCAATGGGTTCAGAACGTGATTTTAAGAGTACCCGCGAGAAATCGGCAAAAAAAATGACCGGGAAGGGCTTCATCCGAGCAGTTTTTGTTTGAACCGTTCAATAAAAAACAAACAAAAACTGCTCGGATGAAGCCCTTCCCGGTCATTTTTTTTGCTGATTTCTCGCGGGTGCCCGTAAAATCACGTTCTGAACACATTGAGCAGCTCGGATCATCGAAATTCAATCGGGAAAGGGAGGTCCGCATTTTATTAAAATAAGGTGGTCCTTACGGGAGACGGACTGTATATATATATATATATATATACACACACACGGGGTGGTTCCGGAGACTCTTAAAAAAACCCTCCAAATCTTAATCTCATAGTTCCCGATCAAATTTTGATGATCCGAGCCGCTTAATGTGTTTAGAATGTGATTTTAAGGGTACTCGCCAGAAACTGACAAAAAAACTAACCGGGAAGGGCCTGATTTGAGCAGTTTTTTATTGAACCGTTCAATAAAGTTCAATAAAAAACTGTTTGGATGAAGCCCTCCCCGGTCATTTTTTTGTTGATTTATCGCGGGCACCCTTAAAATCACGTTCTGATTACATGGAGCGGCTCGGATCATCAAAATTCGATCGAAAACTTGAGGGGGGGGGGGGGGTTTAAGGGTCTCCGGAATCGCCCTGATATATATATATATATATATATATATATATATATATATATATATATATATATATATATATATATTTAAGTAAGGGCGCCCTTACCGTATTAAGTTAAGGACGTCCCTTTCCCGACCAATTTGCAATGTCAGAGTCGCTTATTATGTTCAGAACATGATTTTAAAGGTACCCGCGAAAAATTAGCACAAAAAAAAAGACCGGAAATAGCTTGATCCGAGCAGTTTTTGTTTGTATTTTATCGAACGGTTCAAATAAAAACTGCTCAAATCAAGCTCTTCCCAGTCATTTTTTTTGTTGATTTCTCGTGGGTACCCTAAAAATCACGTTCTGAACACATTGAGCAACTCGGATCATCAAAATTTGATCGGGAAAGGGGAGAAAAGGGAACGTCTGCATTTTATTTAAAATGAGGACTCCCTTACCTGAAGGGGACTCATATACACAAAACTTTAAGTAAGGACGCCCTTATCGTATTAAGTTAAGGACAACTAAGCGGTTTAATCAGTATTTTTTATGTGATGTGTGTGTGTGTGTGTTTTTTTTTTTTTTTTGTGTCCCTTGAACCATTGTTTAATGGCAAAAGAAAGGTACAAACTGATGTTTGCTCTCAATGTAATAATGAACCAACAGACCAGAGCTTTGATTTTATCAGCATGCTAATTTCACTGTTGTATACAAGATGTATAATTTTTGGCTGGGGTACGGCTTGGAATATTGTGGCAATCTGTGTAGTTTGGCATATACTATAGGAAAAGCATATGGTGCACTTTCTTGTGCGTTGTCTGCATGTAGAAGTAACATGTGAAGTACACATGCTTCATAGGCCCCAACTCACGTTACTACTATATTAACTTGTGTATATGTAGAATGAAAATTGGCTCTTTTCTTTAATTTTTCAGTCTATTCCTTCTGCATTTGGTCCAGAATTCCTCGAATTTTTTACATGTGACGCATGTCTCTTTCTTCCTTGCAATAGGCTGCTGGGAAGTATAGGCAGGAAGGGAAGACGTATGTGGTCCAAGATGCAGACATCATATTTTTCAAGTTCAATGTGTCTGGTGGTGGGAAGAAGTGAGATATACACACTAATTAAAACTTTTAAGATGGAATTGTGTTGAGAAGTTTTGAGTATACAAGTTCATCATTGTTTTCCGTTGACTTGCTCTACGAAGAAAATTTTTACTGTATCGTGTTTTGCTGTTGTAGTTATTTTCTGTTCATACTTAAAGATCCCCTACTATAGTTGGCCACTTGGAATACCATGAATCTATTTCTCAAAACTCGATTAAGAAGAAGTTGAGAGAGCAGGTTCAGTTTATCGATAATGATAATGTGGTTATGCTTGTCTATCGGAGTCACTGAAATACCAAATTGAGATCATTGTTGGGTCCAGCTTCAATCGCTTGTTGTCCAATTGAATTGTTCTTGAAAATTTGGGCATATTTGTATCATTTTTGTTGTCTAGTTCTTGGGATCCTGAGGATTTTTTACATAATGCATTATACGGAATCAGATCATAAGAATATTTTCAAGTTGTTCGAAGTGGAAGAAAGTAGTTTTTCATAGTTGTCTTGCACAATGGTTTTTGAAAATAGCAACAAAACTTGCTCAATTGTTTTATGGTTAACCTCTTTTTGTGTAGATGGATAATAGCAGTTTTCTGTTTTTCAGAATCAAGGATAATGGTTATTTACTACTCTCATTATCTTAGTGCCCATTAAAGAGAGGTAAGTAATTAAGGTCATTTCCTTCATTTCTTTTTCCTTTAAAGGAAAATTCTAAAATCAGTCCATTATAGTGAGTATGTGAATGTGTATTAAAGGGTATAAAAAGTACATAGAAATACGTGTTTTTTTGTCTTCTAGTGTGCTTATCGTCAGCCCAGTGGGCTGACATGACAATAGCAAGACCATCCTTTAAAACTTGAACCAAAAAAAGTAGTAGAAGCCTCTAAATTAAGCTGTTTATCTGTTCTTAGACGTTGGAGCAACTGAGTTTAAGTCTTTATTTTGTTTTTTTCCCCCGAACAGAAGTGAGTAGAAATTTAATTTGGCAAAAATACACTTTGCTTGGATGGACTTTTTGAGAGTAACTCTCAACTCTCGGCACAGTTTTCAATAAATCTTTCTCTCTATCTCTCTCCACTCATTACCACTCCAACTCTCAAAAATAACTTTCTAAAATCTAAACCAAACAAAGTGAGTATTTCACCTTTTGTCCATTTCCATTGATAAAAGTGGAGAAAGCTGTTCAGGCGTTCGCTTTTCATTTTCTTTCCGTGCATTCGGACGTGAGAAATTGAATAATAAGGAGAAAAAAGGGGTTGTATGGTAAAAGTTTTGAGAGGTTTTTGGGATAGTAATAAACAGTGAAAAATCAAACCAAATCACCGATTTGGTCCAATTTTGATTTCCGGTTGGGCTTGTCCATATCCATTTGTCTGTAATGATTATATAGATCTTAAAAAGTAAATTCTACCCCACGTGAAATTGTAGAAAAGAAAAGATATCGCTTGGCTTCCCATACGCAATCCTTACCATTATGCCCTCACCTACTTAAACACAACTTTGGAAATCATGAATAAACACAGGCAGGCACAGGCACAGCCCTAGTCAAAGGGCAGGTGTGGGCTCCAGTCCTAGTAGTGACCACTCTTCCCCATGCCTTTTCACAGCGTCACTTCCCACTAAAGGACCCCTACAACCTCAACTAGATTTAATAAAATCCTTGACGTCCACCATGAGATTCTCTACTTTTTGGCGGGTGAAGCTCTGATTACTGCCAAATACTACCAGTACTAAACTACACTCTTTTTTCAGAAAGTCTAAGGGTCCAGATCGGGGGATCTGACCGAATTCCCGACGCCTCGTCGGGTCCACGCCGGTCACCAGACGGATGATCGGAGCCGATCAAAAATTCTAAAAAAAAAAACTGAGTGGGTCTCCGCGGGAATCGACGGCATCCAATATGTGTAGGTAGTCAATCCAAACACTTCATTTTTTTGTATACTGGTCGAAGTGGGCCCAACGAGGCATTAGGAATTCGGTCGGGATCTCCCGGTCGGGGACTGTAGCACTGCTCTCTTTTTTCCCGCTTCTGATCCCTGTGGAGTATTTGCAGACAAGAATTTATTAAAAAACAAGACCCTCAAAATGGAGTTTTAATGAACAATGGTGGTTCTGCTCAAAAAAAAGAAAAAGAAGAACAATGGTGGTGTTTATTTGTATTTTTATGCAAAAACAAACACGTTTAAACAAATTAGGGTTTCAGACTATTGGGCTCCCACGTGTCCTCTTCAGAGAGAGAAATAAATTAAGGAGTTTTCTTAGTATGGTTGCAATATCAAATTTCATGAAAACCGAAGTTTAAAACCTTCAAATTATTGAAAATTTGTCGAGTCGTTAACCAAGATTAGTTGGGAGAGTTCAGATGAACTCTAATACCCTAATATTTAAAAATTAAAAGAAAAGGAGAGAAAGTGGACGAGAGAAAGACAGGGGCATTTACTTTGGGCCCCTCTACTTTATGGTTTTAAGTATTTTCCGATTAAAGAAAGATTAGGGTTGTTATAGGAGGGTTTTTTGGCTTTTGGTTTCTGAAAGCTTAGATGCGTTGTTGGAAGGTAAAACGAAGGCCAAAACTTCTCTGGGTCCATTGTATTTAATGCAATGATGCTGAGATTTGAAGACCCATTTGCTTCATTTTAGTGGGTTTGTGGTACCAGAATGGTCTGAGCTCAGCTTCAGAGTGTACTGCAAAAGTGAAGTTTCAGCTATACCCAAATCTCGTAAGCTTCACTTTTCCCAAGCTTCAATCTGAGCACGAGTGAGCTCTCTTTTGCTGTAAACACTGAGTATCTGGAGAGAACCCTGTTAAATGAGGCACATTGCTCATATGGAAGGGGAATGGTAAGAGAATGCTCAACTGTTCAAGGTCTGAATCTTTGATAGTGACTCAGTTTGTATAGTGTTATTGCAGTCATTCATTGCTTGGGCTCAGTTTGTGTTACTTGTCTCCATCATATTGTGACTGCTTGTAGGTTTTCCCTCCTTTATTTTTCAAGACTCGTAGATGAACACTGTGATTTCTCTGTTTGAGTGTTGATGCTTGATTCTTGTTTCTCCTTCTGAATTTGTTGCCTACTGAGGAAAATGTTGGTGGGTTTTGCTTTAGGTTGTTAAATCACCTCTATACCGTCTGGGTTTCTTTTGAACTGGGGATTCCAGGCCTTAGAAATCGTTTTGGTTCGTCATAGTGGATTTGAAGGTGAAAGATAAAACTTGGGATAGAAATGAAGCTATTTAGGCTTTTTCTGGTAACCCTAGTTTTTGTCAATGCTATGGGGCAGCTTCCCTCACAGGACATTTTGACATTGCTTGAATTCAAGAAAGGAATCAAGCGTGACCCAACTGGTTATGTGCTTGATTCGTGGAATGATGAGTCTATTGACTTCAATGGGTGCCCTTCGTCTTGGAATGGGATAATGTGTAATGGTGGTAACGTCGCAGGAGTTGTACTTGATAATTTGGGTTTATCTGCTGATGCAGATCTGAGTGTGTTTTCTAACCTCACCATGCTTGTGAAGCTTTCTATGGCTAACAACTCGATAAGCGGAAAAATTCCTTCCAATATTGGTGATTTCAAAACCCTTGAGTATCTGGATTTATCGAACAATCTGTTTTTCTCAGTTTTGCCATTGGAGATTGGTAAGTTGAGTAGTCTAACGAACCTCTCGTTATCGGGGAATAACATCTCCGGCTCTCTTCCCGATTCGATTTCAGGGCTTTCTTCAATACAGTCTTTGGACTTGAGTCGAAACTCCTTTTCCGGGCCACTACCATCTTCACTGAGAAAATTGTCAACTCTGGTATCTCTTAATTTATCTCTTAATGGATTTTCACAGAGTATCCCAAAAGGCTTTGAGCTAATGACCCATCTTGAAGTTCTTGATTTGCATGGAAATATGCTGGAGGGGGAACTAGATAAAGAGTTCTTACTTCTTACTACTGCAACTCATGTTGATTTTAGTGGGAATCGGCTCATAACGTTGGAGCAGAAGTTTCTCCCGGGTATATCAGAGACTATTAGGTTTTTGAATCTTAGCAATAATTCACTCAGAGGGTCTTTAGTGAGTGGGGGTGATGCACAGATATTTGGGAGTTTGAAGGTGTTGGATTTGAGCTACAATAAGCTGTTTGGGGAATTGCCCAGTTTTAATTTTGTTTATGATCTTCAAGTTCTCAAGCTTAGCCACAATGGGTTTTCTGGCTTTGTTCCAAATGGCCTTCTGAAGGGAGATTCTTTGGTTCTAACTGAATTGGATCTGAGTGGCAACAACCTCTCAGGTACTTTGGTACTGGCAACTTTGGTATGCAGAAATTTCAATTTTATTACGTATTCAATAATAAATCTTTCATTTATTTATTATTCAAGAATCTATTTACTCAGTCGTATATCAATGGGAATATAATTGTGTAATAACCATAAATAGATGAAGTTCTTTTTTCCCTGGGCATGCTAATGACACAGCCTCGTGGGCTACTGTTAACGTAGGAACAATGCCAACATAGTTGAAATTCCAGGGCACATTTCCATATTCCCACACAATTTTGCCTATTTCTACTCACTCTCGCATATTTTTAGGCACTTCGGCATTTGTTACCATAAAATCCTAATAGCCTCGCAATCTATGTTTTGAAACACGCACGTCTTCATTCTAAAACTTTGTACATGGCATTCTCCAACGTATTTCTCATTTGTTGTCTTAACATTTTCTGCAAGGGAAAAACTCACGCGGACTAAACGAAAATCTAAAGAGAGGATCCTTGGCAACAGGAAATCTGTAAATGTAAAAAGAAATAGTAGTAATGCTCTCAAAAATCTCTTTTCTTTTACATGGATATACGAGAAAATATACTCTGCCATTGGATGTATGTTACTTGGAATAAGTATGTTCTACATGCAGATGCCTAATCTTGTTGTAGCACAATCTATGGCATGTGGTTTACCATGTTTTGAGTCCGCCTGAACACTCATTTTAGAAACATATACCGAGACTAATGACCTCCGTTTGGGCAGTTAGTTGTGAATAGCTTTTGCTCTGTCTCTTTACTGATTTATATCCAGGAGCAGCCCTCTTACACCGCAAGTACTAATTGCTCCTTGATGGGTTGGTTTAAGTTGCCCCTTAATTATTCCTATATTATGTTCCCATTTCAGGGCCGATTAGCTTGATTACATCAACAACTTTGAGCATTCTAAATCTCTCTTCAAATGCACTTTCTGGTGAACTTCCATTGCTTACGGGAAGCTGTGCAGTACTTGATCTATCGCGTAACGAATTCGGAGGAAACTTAACCAGGTTGGCAAAATGGGCAAACATCGAAATCCTCGATCTCAGTCAAAACCGTTTGTCAGGGTCCATCCCTGAGGTAACATCTCAATTCCTGCGTTTGAATTACCTCAATCTCTCCCGTAACTTTCTCAACAGTTCGCTCCCAAAAGTCATTACTCAGTTCCCAAAACTTAAGGTCCTTGATCTCAGTTTCAACCAGTTAGATGGACCTCTTCTTACTGCCTTGCTAACATCTTCCACTGTGCAAGAACTTCATTTAGAAAACAACTTGTTTTCTGGAAGCATTGAGTTCTCTTCTTCTTCCACCTTTGAGACCAACCTTCAAGTTCTTGATCTTTCTCATAACCAGCTTAATGGGTATTTCCCTGATGGATTTGGGTCTTTAACTGGACTTAAAGTTCTCAATCTTGCAATGAATAATTTGTCTGGTTCTCTCCCTACTTCCAACATGAGTTCCCTAAGCTCATTAGATATATCACAAAATCATTTCACTGGTCCATTGCCAAATAACTTCTCAAACAGTCTTGAAAGCTTCAATGCATCATACAATGATCTTTCTGGTGTTGTCCCTGAAAATCTAAGGAAGTTTCCTTTGTCTTCTTTCTACCCTGGAAATTCCAGATTAGAAATACCAAATGGACCCCCTGGATCGGGCAATTCCCCTACTGGAAATCCCAAGAGGAAATCTATCAAAAACATAATCAAGGTGGTGGTGATAGTTGTGTGTGTGGTAGCTGTGTTTATTCTGATCCTTCTTGCTATCTTCATCCACTACATCCGGATATCAAAGAGGCCTCTTCCGCAACACGTGTCAAACAAAGACATCCACAGACGGACCCCGTCAAATCCTTCCAGAAATAGCGGAAGAGACAGTGCCGGCCCATTAGTTGTTTCAGCTACTGATCTGGCACCACGAAAAGGATCCTCATCTGAGATTATTATCAGTCCGGATGAGAAAATGGCTGCAGTAACTGGACTTTCCCCTTCGAAAACCAGCCATTTCTCTTGGTCACCCGAGTCTGGGGATTCATATGCTGTGGAGAACCTTGCAAGATTGGATGTTAGGTCTCCTGATAGACTAGCCGGGGAGCTGCATTTTCTTGATGATGCACTGTCTTTGACTCCAGAAGAATTATCGAGGGCCCCTGCTGAGGTACTGGGGAGGAGTAGCCATGGGACTTCTTACAGGGCAACACTTGATAATGGGATGTTCTTGACCGTAAAGTGGTTAAGAGAAGGTGTTGCGAAACAGAGGAAGGATTTTGCGAAGGAAGCTAAAAAGTTTGCGAATATCAGACATCCGAATGTGGTGGGCTTGAGAGGGTACTACTGGGGGCCCACGCAGCATGAGAAGCTCATTTTGTCGGACTATATCTCTCCTGGAAGTCTGGCCAGTTTTCTCTATGGTATTTTCTTTCCTATCCTTGTTCCGATACACTAATTTCTTTTCTGACTAATTCTAAGGAGGTGAACCAATTGGAATTTGCATCTTTTTTTATGATTGCCTTCAACACTGCGGTAGTTGTTTTGTGACTGAAAGTGTGTTCCATTTTCGCGCTGTTTTTTTCTCCTTCCACCAGTTGCTTGTTATGCGTCTCTTAAACTATGTATGCGACCATAGAAGAGCGGGCCTGCTAAGCTAGTGTTAGGGCTGATTTATATTGTTATTTACACATAATAACTTATCTATCAGGATAAAAATAATGTCTAAGACTCTAAATACCTTCAGCTTTGGCTCCAACCTCCATGTGCGGGTGAAACTAAATAGAACTGGATGACCTGATGACCACGCAGTCAGTGTTCTAAAAGAAGGATTTAATCGCCGATTAATCGCCGATTAATTGGAAATTTGGCCTAACCGATTAGATTAATGCCTAGAAGGTTGAATTAGTAGGTCAGGAGGTTAATCGGAGTTAGTCGGCGATTAACCGGCGATTAGTCAGTCGGCGTCTAGCGGCGATAAGTCGATTAATCAGTTAATGGGCGATTAGTCAGCTATCGGCAGTGTTCTAAAAGGCGGGATTAATTGCCGATTAATGGGCGATTAATTGGAAATTTGGGCTGACCGATGAGATTAATGGCTAAAAGGTTGAATTAGGCAGCTAGAAGATTAATCGGACTTTGGCGGCGATTAATCGCGCTTAATTGGTCGGCGTGTAGGCGGCGATAGGCGATTAATCGATTCATGGGCGATTAATCGGCTAATGGGCGATTAGGCAAGGTAAATCTGAATTTTTAGAAAACGAAGGGGGTAACTGTTATACTCATACCAGGTTATTTAGGGCTTCGAATTACTGTGTTAGGGCTCTCATTCGATCAGCCTCTCATCGATCTGGGTTTGGGAAGAAACCCAGTCATCGCCTACTGCCGACGCCAGTACATCGACGATCGCCTCTCATCGCCGACGCTAGTCATCGCCAACGCCTTTCATCACCATTCACCGCCACTGCGCCTCATTGTTGACTGCTGTAACTCTCAATCCCTCTCTCTTGATCCCCCTCTCTTTGTAATCTCTCTCTCTCTCTCTCTCTGTAATTTCTTGATCCCCCCCTCTCTGTAGTGAGTAGTATTTTTTTTTACAAAATTTAACACTTGAGTCTGAGTAGCAGAGTAGTGTAGTATTGTAAATTTATGGTTTGGACCGTTTGGTGTAGACCGGTAGACGTGTAGTAACTAGTAAGTATTGATGGTAGAGAAGATATATCACATCAACTAGAAAAACTGTGATTATTGATGGTAGGGAGGTTGTAGAATATTTTTTTTAAAAAAAAACCGACTAATTGCTAAAAGGCGATTAATGGCCGATTAATAGGTCTCGAAGCTTGAAGGTGGTCGGCCGCCCGCCTAGCGCCGAGCGCTTTTTAGAACATTGGCTATCGGCGATTAATAGAGGTAAAATCTATAATTTTGGAAAATCAAGGGGTGTAACTGTTATATACTCATACCAGTTTAAGGGCTTTGAATCACAGTTTTTAGGGCTTGTTCAACACCCAGTCATCGATTGATCGATCTCGGAGTCACCTATCATATCTCTGTGTAAAACACGAGATCTCCGAGCCGCCCATCGCCTCTCTCTCTCTCAAATTCGAGATCTCCTCTCACTCCACGTCTCCACCAACCTCGAACATTAGTGTTTTTTTTTTTTTAAAGCCCATACCCATATTGACACGTTAATGATTTTGGTAACAAAGTGTAGTAATATTTTTTATTAAATCTTAACACGAAGTGTAGTATTGTTTGGTGTATATAAATAAAGTTATTATAATTGGTAAGTGACTAATAAATGAACGGCCCATACCCAGTACCAGCTGGTGTTATAATCATGTTAACAGTTTTCTGTAAAGGAGAGATTTCTATGTCATATTTGAAAAACAATTGATGTTGTTGGATTGATAGATGAATGTTCAATATTTTATGAGAGTTGTCACTGGGGAGTATTTATATATAATATATAAATAAATAAAAACCCGAATAATTGCTACAAGCCGATTAATCGGCGATTAATAGGTCTTGAAGCTCGAAGGTGGTCGACCGAGCGACGAACGCCAAGCGACTTTTAGAACATTGCACGCAGTAATAAAAAACTTGTATCATCTATTCAAAATCTGTGCAAGTCTGCAAGAGATGTATTGAACAACTAGAAACAGGGTGATCATGAGGATTATCTACATGCCATCCTGTAATGTATTGAACAACTATTACAACGAGACATCTACACCAGATGGTATAGTGATGGTTGTTATATGTATTCTTACCCTAGTTATCTGACCTGATTGAACAAATGTTTTTCCCATATTAGAGCTTCAAATGTTCCATGTGGATTATGGCAAGATGACAAATGTATGAGGTGTTCATTGGCATATACCCTTCTAATTGTTTGTAGAACTGCATTAGGACCTGCAAAATGAACGAATTTCTCCAATCATTCCGGTTTTGTATAGCTACTTGCACTTTTCTAGATTCGTTTGTTACTTCGCAGGACTTAATTTGTAAAACATCCTGTACAGCATTGGAAGTGTAAGAGCGTGTTCAATCTGGTTTTATTCTTAAACTGCTTTATGATTATGTTTTTGGTGTGTAATTTTTTGTCAATTTTCTAAAAATCACTAGGCTCTAGTTGGGCAAAAGACAGGCGCCGGAGATTGATCAGTTTTTTCATTTCCTGAAAAAATATTTTGCCACGTCTCCCAAAGTTTTGGTGTGTTTTGCAATGTATTGTGCATATATTTCGTTGGCTGATTTAGGGTTTGATATGTCAATTGTATATCATATATTTTATTAAATAATAACACTTAACATCTTGTACTTTTTAGTATTACACATTTAACAAAATATACTTGTACAAAATATAAAATATACCACACCGGTTATTGCCTAGTCGATTAATCGGCTACAAAGAGCATTTCATTCATTGGTACTTAGAATTAGTAATTTCACTGTAATGAAGTCAAGCATTCAAACTGCAAATTCATGGGAAGAATAATAATAATATCATTGGCATGTAACTCTTAATGTTGTTGGACTATCCTACCCCTTTGCTATTGTTTTCAATCAAATCTTGTACTTTGCCAGGCAATCAATCATGGTGTACTTTTTCCTTTTCCTTTTGCTGTTTAAAATAACAGCTCTTACAATCCAAAAACCACAAACATAATCATAAGTCTTGTTGTATGATACAGTTAATACTTCGTCCGTCCCAAATGTTTTGTCCACTAGAAAACATTGTGGAATATTGAGATAAAAAAGTGAAAGTACTTCTGAATTTGCCCACAATATTTTGAATCTCTTTGCACCAAATCAAAGATCTCAATAAATTTGTTTTGTTGGTGCAAAAAATTGAGAAATTATGCATACAAGAATTTTATCTTTTGATCCGAAAATTGCACGACTTTTCTTCTTGGACTACAATTTTGCATCGGAGGGAGTGGAAATTAAGGTAGACAGTATCTTGTTGTTTCTGGTTTAAAGTCGTCTCATGTCGTAGTTTTCATAGGCAACTATTCAACGCCATGCTTGGGGTGTCTTATTTTCATTTTGCCTATTTTGTACCTAGTTTTTTTTATGTCTTCTGGTCTAATGATTTTTAACATATTCGTTTTTTCTTGGATTGAAAAACTAGATAAAAAGATGATCCCTTTAAAAAGCCAATCAAAGAAAACGACAGAAGTTCATTTTATATTTTGGCTTATTATTTCCTCTAGCCAAAGTATTTTCTTTTCGGAGTCCATTATTTAAATAGCAATTAGGGAATCACCCAGTGCAAAAGGTGGGAACTTAGTTCTAACTAACGGAAATCTTAGTCCTAAATAAGGGGAGGTGGGCCTGTTCTTTTTGGGAATTTGGATTTGTAGGTAATGAGTGTAGGGAGAAAAAGAGTAATGATTGAAAATATGGATAATGATTGGAGAGAGATGGAAAGAAAAATAAGAGTAATGATTGAAGATAGGTGTAAAAAGAGGAGAGAGAATCCAAAATCCAAATCCCAAAACCCACAACCGAACAAGGTCTTAACTTCGAAGTTGTTATGTAATTTTACTCTAAATAAGTAATTGACTAGCAATGAAGCTGAATAGAGGGATCACTCGGTCTAAGTAAGGGGGTTCTCTCAATTCTGAATTGATTTTGTAATTCAATGCTAAATATGTAGTTGACTAGTCCTTCAGCATAGGAAACTTGCAGCTTTAATCTAATTGACTTGCATCGTACACAACAAAATAACCTCAATGGACAAATTTGGACCAAACTAGCAGGGGCATGGGCCTCAACCCTCAATATCAGTAGGACAATTGTTCCCCCTTTTAGGCCATCGTAACTACCATGCTGATCAATGATTTAACCCTTGTTTTCACAGACCTAACCTAGTTATAAATAACTCTATCTCCATAACTTATACAATGACCCCAATGGATGGCAATTGTCTACCCATAGGAATGTGGAAACACCATTACCAATCTCATATTTGATAAAACCCTGGCATACATTCCACAGCTTTAAAATTTTCCTCAAGGTCCATGAGGGATCATGAGGAAGAGGCATATACGAAAGGCTATGGTCCTTTATAATGTAGGTATCGATCCATTTGACCCATAAGGTGTGTGCCTTTTCGCTTAGAGCCCGCAAGTATATCTGCATTGAGGCTATATTCCATTCTTTTAGCACCTTAAACCTCAGCCCACCTTGTTAGGGGTGCAAACATCAGACCACTTCACTTTGACCCCATGATTCTTCAGATTGATTCGCTTCTTAAGGAACATTATTTCCATGAAAAGTAATGTGATTTTTTTGCCGTCTCAGTGCCCTTGATACGAGAACTCCATAAAATCTGGCACGTCGATGCATACCCAGAGCCGACTGCATTCACGTAAAACATAGCCCACAAAAGACAACATACTAAGTTCATGCAACAAGTAACATAGCCTTAATGCCTTTCATATGATTCTTGAACATTTGAGTAAACATTGTGTATTCAATCTTATTCTTACTTACAAAAAACAAATATTGAATTCAACGTTAGTCTGCTCAAACAACGTGACTGAAAATGTGCCATGGCTTTGCAACTGTAAAAGTAAACCAATAAAACTATCAATGCCCCTGTAGTTTCTAGTACATACGATTGTTTGGTTAAAGTTGCATGGGAATATGACTTTCAAAATTTCTCCAACCGTTTCATTTTATTCTGAAGAACTTCCTCTTTGTGTATGTGTGTGTGTGTTTGTGTGTTTTCTCTAGAAATGTTGGATAACAGAAGGCATGGCAGAGAGCAGAATCTTATCATGCCCGTGTATCATCCCAATAGGTTACTTTGTATTCCTGAAATAGGCAACTTTTATTAGATTTGGGTCAACTTCGTTTGCATTTCTGATGAACCTTAATTCGCAGATCGACCTGGAAGAAAGGGCCCACCACTATCCTGGGCGCAACGGCTGAAGATAGCCGTCGACATTGCCCGTGGCCTCAACTACCTGCATTTTGACCGTGCTGTTCCACATGGCAACCTCAAATCAACCAACGTCCTTTTAGACGGGCCCGACCTCAATGCTCGAGTAGCTGACTACTGCCTCCACCGCCTCATGACCCAAGCGGGGACCACCGAACAGATCCTAGATGCAGGGGTATTGGGTTACCGTGCACCAGAACTGACAACTTCCAAGAAACCGCTACCCTCTTTCAAATCGGACGTTTACGCCTTTGGAGTGATTCTGTTGGAAATTTTGACTGGAAAATGTGCTGGCGACGTGGTCTCTGGCGAAGACGGAGGAGTTGATCTGACGGATTGGGTGCGGCTGAGGGTGACCGAAGGTCGTGGGCCTGAGTGTTTTGATGTTGCGTTGATGCCAGAGAGGGGGAACGTTCCGGCAGCAGAGAAGGGGATGAAGGAGGTTCTTGGAATAGCTTTGCGATGCATCCGATCGGTTTCCGAGAGGCCAGGTATCAAGACTATATATGAGGATCTTTCATCTATATGAGATGATTTTCTGTGGTTTGGTTTTTGGTTTCTACTCTTTTAGTTAGATCTTAGGTGGGAATCAAATAGCTCATTGGTTTCCCGTTTTGGAATTATTTCTAGTTGGACCTTAGTGTGATGTGCTAATTTACTGACCCTTGTTGTAAAGTTGGGGGCACAAAATTTGCAAGGATGAGCTATGATCACTAATTTGCATTGGCTTTTGACTGAAGTTTGATTGGGTTATGCCCAAGTGAAATGATATGGTTTTGGAAAAATGTGGGCATCAATGAGATATCTATCGGAGATCAAGCTTCTTTGGCTCAGACATTGAAAAGCCATCAGCGAGCTTCCTTTGCCCTATTGGCTTCTAGTCTTATTTAATTTTCTCGGTTTCGCTAGATGCACCGAGAACGTGCATCATCGACTGGATCACCACTCACGATGGGTGGCTTCACGCATTAGAATCCCAAAAATGTGTAACCCACCCCTTGTAAGATGATGGTGATCCAGTCGGGGTTTTCTTCATGTAGTGGTGAAATTTCACATTCACTTGAAATAGTTTAAACTTCTTTTTGCCAGTGTGCATGAAAAATATTGGTACTGATATGTTAGTATGGCAAGCCAGTAGCAAGGGGACTTTTTTTTATTTTTTTTACAGTAGTAAGGGGACTTGATGCCATAGAAGTTGGCGCACGATCGGTTGGTACAGTCTAAACTTTGTAAACAAGGCTAAATCTTTGCCCTTGTTCTTTGAACTGGGACATGACATACGGAGGGATCCACAAAACCGCCTGTTCAGGCAATTATTTACTGGAAAATGCTCCCTTTTAGCCCCTATGGCACACACAACACACCCAAACTTCCCGATGTGGAAAACCTGCCTCGAGTTCCAGGCCCGTATGCCAATCCTTGGTCTAAGTACACCTAAACTTGTAATGGTTTTTTCTTTTCTTCTTTTGTTGCCAATTTTCAGCCAAGTACGTCAAACAGAGACAGGTTTTGCATTTAGTAGGACCCAAATTTTGGACACTGGTATCCGGCAAGTATCAACCATGGAATTTGCGTCAAAGATGGAACACAACACAAGTACACAAAAGTTGCAAGTTTGTTTCTCACAAAAAAAAAAAAAAAAGTTGCAAGTTTGATGGAAGAGATATGATCAGTTCATCGGCGTCGGCTGCATGTATACAAAGAAGCCATGAAGTGAAAAGTATTACTACTACTATTCATGTCAGGCCAGCATTAGGGTTGTACACAAAAATTGTTGGACTGATCTGGATGATGAAGTCTGGTTTTACTGGTGTGATCTTGGTTTACAAAATAGAGAACTGTAAGGGATCGACTTGGCTTTACGGTTTCCGTAAGTTGAAAAACAACCATCACAAGTGTGTGGTGGTTAATTGGGTTGCAGCGCCATGTGACCATATTTTTCCGTTTACGCTAGTGATTAACTTATGCACTACAACTTTTGGGTTTTGTCTTTATTCAATTTTTTTTCGCGTTTGTTAATTTTACGCTAAACTTTTATGTGATATAGGTTCGTCTTGATAAGAAGAATCGGAAAAGAAAAAATTATGACTTTTACGCAAGTTTTTTGGGAAATATCCAAGAAAAAGTTTTAAAAATTGAACTTTTTTAAAATTTGATAGATTTTTTTAATCCGGATTATCCAAAACACTTTTGGACGGCTGAGATTGAGCGGAGCCGTAGATAACTTAAATTAATAATTTGAATATTAGTCTTTTTGCACTTTTTGTTGCAAATGTACTAATTAAGTCTCCATAGTCAAGCTTCTTCTCCAACTCCTTTTCAATGGACAATATAGCCAATCTATATAATCTTTCTTGAGACATATTTGACCAAAGAAAATTTTTGATAAATTTTAACTTTGAAAAGTTTCTTTTCTCGAGTCGTCTGTTTTCAACCTTGAACAGAATGCTATAATGGAATGTAATTCTAATTCCACCGTTTTTATCTAATTGAGCTTATTTTGTGGTCCCTAAATTTCAATTGTGCCTATTTTTTAAAAAGGAGGCTTAGTTAAATTTAGGAGGCGACTATTCGCAGCCCCGTATTTTCTCCCTTAGCCTATTACATTTCAGTAAATAGTTGTTGAAAATTATACATAACATTTCGGTAAATAGCTGTTGAAAACAAGATTATATTTCGGTAATTACATGTCGAAAATATGTTCAACCTTCGGTCAACAACTGTCGAACATACATTTTTGATAAATAGCTATTAAAAAAAATATTATATTTCGGTAATTGTATGCTGAAAATGTATCTCAATTTCGGTAACTAACTGTCAAGTATAACTGAAAATTTTTAACGGGCTATGGGAGAAAATTCAGCCCTGCGAATAGTCGCTCCCTAAATTTATGGGAAAATTTCTGTTATATCCCTTCGACTTTAAGCAAAAATTCACTTTGATCCGTCACATTTCAATTTGGACAAATATATACTTGCATTTTGAAATTGGTTTCAATGTCATCCATGTATTGGATGCCATTTGTTTTTTGAACGGCAAATGGAGGTAGATTTGCCATTTCACTCCCTCAAAACTCCATTCTCTCTCTCCTCCCCACACCAAAACCAGGGTCCACGTCCAGACCCAAAAGCAGGGTCACTCACCAAGCACCGCAAAACCGCACTGGTTTTTCCCCAGATTTGTTCATTCCTCTCTCTCTCTCTCTCTCTCTCTCTCTCTCTCTCATCAATCTCCACCCCTTCCACGAAGCAACCCAGCCAATGCAAAACCCCAACTGGTTTTCCCTCCAATTTTCATCACATACTAAACTCAATGGATTATTTTGAACTCAAATGTTGACTCTTTGCCTCTCAAAATTAAACTCATTCAATGTTTCCCCCATTAATGAGTCCCCAGTGGACTAGTTCAGAGCATAGCAGGTGGCCCATGGCCTATATCAAGAGAAGGAGTTTTCTTTTCATTCCAAAAGACAACAAGACAAGTACTGAAGTAGTACGTACTATGAGAGAAGCATTATCTATCAATGGGTAGTGTTTCTCAAGAATGGGTTTGTGTTTCTCTTCTCTTCTTGAGCATTGTTCTGCAATTGAGTGCCCTCTCTCTTGGGTCTTGGCTATGGTGACGGATTGTGGCCGGTTCGGTAGAAGAGGTTGCGGTGGCGGGTGGGGTGGACGCGAGGGCGGTGGCTGTTATGGTGGCAGTAGGGTCGGTGGTGGAAGACCTGGAGGACTTGGTGGCGGCCGGATTTTTCAACCCACATCAAGATTTAGCTTCCGCCGCCGACTGCAGCGACGCTGGAGTTGCTTGGTGAGGGACCGTGGTTTTGGTGTGGGGAGGAGAGAGAGAATGAGTTTTGACTCTTGAGGGAGGAGTGAAATGACAAATCTACCCCTAAAAAACAGTTATGTGCTCGGCGCATTACCATTTGCCGTCCAAAAAACAAACGGCATCCAAAACATGGATGACATTGAAACCAATTCCAAAATGCAAGTATACATTTGTCCAAATTGAAATGTGAAGGACCAAAGTGAATTTTTTCTTAAAGCCGGAGGGATATAACAGAAATTTTCTCTAAATTTATTTAGGCTATATAAATAGGGAAAATTTCAAAATAGCCCCCAGCCTTTACACCAAAATTCAATTAGACTCCCAACCTTTTAAAAATTTCAATTTTACTCCCAATGTTATATTCCGTTAATCAAAACGCCCCCTTCCGTCCGAATAACTAACGGATTCCGTTAAAAGCTCCGTTAAATAGCGTCCCGATCGAATTTCGTTGATCCGAGCCGCTCAATGTGTTCAAAACGTGATTTTAAAGTTATCCGTGAGAAATCAGCAAAAATAAAGACTGGGAAAAGCTTGATCTGAACAGCTTTTTATTGAACTATTCAATAAAAAACTGTTCAGATCAAACCCTTCTCGGTCTTTTTTTTTTGTTGATTTCTAGCGGGTACTCATAAAATCACGTTTTAATCATATTGAACGGCTTTGATCATTGAAATTCGATTGGGAAAGGGGAGGTGTGGATCGATCTGGATTTTGTTCAAGTCCGGACGTCCGGATTTTGCTTCGGTCTGCACCTCCACTTTTCCGATCTAATTTCGATAATCCGAGCTACTCAATGTGACTAAAACTTGATTTAAAGGGTACCTGAGAAAAATCAACAAAAAAAAACCCAGAAAATGCTTGATTTGAACAGTTTTTTATTAAACTGTTCAATAAAAACTATTCAGATGAAGTCCTTCGTTGTCATTTTTTTTTGCTGATTTTTATTAGATACCTTTAAAATCACGTTTTGAAAACATTGAGCGACTCGGATCATCAAAATTCAATCGGAACGATATTTAACGGAGCCTTTAACGGAATCTGTTAGTCGTTCGGATGGAAGGGGGCGTTTTGATTAACGGAATATAATGTTGGGAGTAAAATTAAAGTTTTTAAAAGGTTGGAAGTCTAATTGAATTTTGGTATAAAGGTTAGGGGCTATTTTGAAATTTTTCCATATATATATGGATCATAGAAGTTTTGAGGGCCTCATTTTTATCGAATTGAGTACATTAATTAGCAAAGTCTTTAATTAGTAATTAATCAACTTATATTGAGAAAGCTGGTCTGGACCAAAAACCATGAATCCATAACACATAAATCTAATCCGATTGTGTTTGGTTTAGGTCTTCACATAAACCTAATCCGACTGTGTTTGGTTTGGGTTTCTAGACCCAACCATTTTTCTCTGTGCACAAATTCTAATAAATTTTCTCTCCAATTATTATTATTATTTTTTAATATATCTTTCTCCACTTATTACCGAAAAATCTCCCTCAAAATTCCAAACAAAACATACCTTCAGTATCCATTGGGCGGTGATAAGCATATATATATATATTATTTTATTTTTTTGTATCGCGAAAGAAAGTAGTAATATTTCATTGATAAACAATGAAATATTGAGAGGGAGGAGAGAAAAAAAAAACCTAAAAAATTGACGAGAAATCAACAAACTAAAAAAGACAAACACAAAATCATCTTTGCACTCCCCAGTGTTCGTCCAAAGAGATGATTGATGATTCTCGTGAACGTTCATACCCCAAAACACCCATTACCACTGTTGCCTTGACGCGTATTCACCGGCCTTAACAGCAAAAGCTCCCCTCGGCCCTTCCCAAGTCCTTATTATCTTCCCAACAAAAACAAACAAACAAACAAACAAGAGGAGTGCTAGAGACAAAAAAAATCGACAAAGAAAATACTTCTTAAAATGTATATGAACGGTTTAGATTCACTGTGCAGTACATTTGAGCTGTTCATGTACATTTTAAAATTATTTTCTTTGCTTATTTTCTTTGTACCTATCATTCTCAACAAACAATGTTATTCCTTTGACAGTAAGGAATTGACCATTTCATTAAGGAATTGACCGCAAAAAGAGGACTTGACTATTTCATATCGATAACCCACTTGGATTCAGTGGCTCTGCTGTCCCGGCCGAGTGGGGCCCACTTCGGTCTCGCTGTAATGATCGAAAACGTTCACTTCATAGAGTTCGTCGAGTGGAACAACTCTACAAAAAATTAGCTCGATCGGATATCATTAAGTACCTGATTGGAACACTTATAACTTGCCAATAATGGGTTCCAATGAATTTGATTCAGTGTTTCGGATCCATTCTTTTTAAAGATAAAAATATCTCGATTAGGCACTTAATGATATCTGATCAAGTTGATTTTTTGCAGAGTTGTTATACTAACGAGCTCTATGAAGTGAACGTTTCTGATCGGTAGAGTAAGACCGGAGCGGGCCCCACTTGGTCGGGACAGTAGAGCCCCTGGATCCCACGCGCCTACATTTATCCAATTGGCTTGAAATTTTACAAAGACACTCGAAAAAATATTTTAACAAAATATTCAACGGTTCGGATCATCTGTGTGGGAGCCCAAAATGAGCCCCACAATTGATCACTAACCCGACGGTCCCTCTAGAAGGGCTCTTTGAGACCCAATGCATGTAAACATCTTAACCATGTCAAGAGTGTGTTTGAACTAAAAGTTTACTATGCTTGTACTATTATTTTACTTGTAATTACTTCTTTTTAGTTTTTTGTCAAAATGTTTACATCATATCATTCGTCTACGTGAAGAGAACACAAAAGCAGAAAATATGAAATTATATTGAAAAAGTTATATGAAATGACGCTGGAAGACCGTCTTTTCCAAACTTTTTTTGTCTTTAGTTTTCTTTATATAACTTTGATCTATATTTTGATACTTCATCAATTTTTATCGCTGGGACAACGTTTAATTTAAAAGATTTAACTGGAATCTAATAAAAAAATAAAAAAAATAGTCTGGACCAAAAAAATCTAGCCACAGGAAAACTCCCAGCATGCACAAAATATTGGCAGAAGAAAAAGAAAAAGAAAAAGAAAAAGAAGAAGAAACCCCAAGTCCCAGCTTTCCCTCTGCTTTTTCTTTCTTTAGAATCGCCCTCTCTCTCTCTCTCTAAAACCCAGAATCTCACGAGTCCCTACTGAAACCAAAAACCTTTTCCGCACCACTAGGCACTCTATCTCTCTATTTCTATTACTCCTCTATTTGTCAAAGCCATTGCCGATGTAGAGTACGGTTTCGTTTCCGATTTCTACTCCACTTCAGAGCGGTGCTACTGAAATTTTTTTTCCCCCGGTAATGTTTAGTTTTGTCCGTAATTCATACGATTCTTGAACAGATTTTTTTCTGAAAACTCGCACTTACTGTTACCATTTTCGCTGCATTTTCTTTTCTATGTTTTGTTTGTCAACTTCTATTTCCTGCTAATTGAATGCAAGCTGATTAATTCATTGCTTCTTGTATTTGGCTCCACGTATGTAGTGATAATGAATTCCTCCCTTGTAATAAACTTGTTATGTATTCATGGAACTTTGGGGTTTTAGGGTTTTCCCGGGAAAAAAAGAGAGGATATCAACGAAATGTCAGTGCTAGGATGGTAATCTTGCTGAATACTTTTTTGTGGTAATTAATTATGCAAGGTATTAGAGTAGTTCGTCGAATGTACTAATCAATGAGCCAACTTTGATTCTATTATCACTTCAGGTATGTCTGAATATCACATTAAAGCCATTGGTAGATAGGAGACCATAATTAGCCTCTATTGGCACTTGCTGAAAGTAAAAAATCGACGGTGTTAAACCTTCATCTGTTGATTTGCATTCCTCATGGGATGGTATATTCTTTTGATTGTTGCTTGACTAGCTTCCATGTGCAGTAAGTGAGCCAAAAATGAAGTCTTCGTTTATATTTAAGTTCACTTATTTGAGAGGGAACCCTCATATTAGATCGCTGTTCTGAGGACATTTGATTATTTTTCTAAATAATGATGTTAAGATATTTAAGATCAGCATGGGGGCTGAATCTACATAAGGTCTGTAGTCTGTACTAATTTAGGAGGATGTGTGGCATTTAAGGAGTGTATATTACGAAAGGGCAATGTACATCACCCAATCCGATCACTACGGTTGTAATTTTCCAAAGCCGAGCGCCAATTATGTGTGGTGATCTTAGTGGAGTGCTATTCACAATGCATACTCCCTCTCAATATATCCACCTTCTACAATAGAACATTGGTGAGAGTATGCAATCCAACATGCCACCCGTCCTCAACCACCCCGCCCACAACAGAAAGGCAACAAGCCAACAAGTGGCTCTCAATTTTGGCCCATAATCTCAACTCTTTCTGTTTTCTTTAGCTTTTCTCCTCAAGGTTCTTTGATTAGTCTCTTTCGTATTGTGAACTTTAGTAACTTCCACGTTACCAACATGTCATAATCAACTATGTAAACTCTTTGACCTTTGTATTATATATATTTGTTATTGACTATAAACGTATGAAGGAAGATATCCAGAAAACGGCCATGATTACTTTCCAAGTGGTGTCCAATCCAAAGAAAGAAAATAAGCTCGTTTGACTTTGAATCCCCCAGCCCCTGTTACCCTTCTTGTCATACTCTTGATCTATAGAAGCTCATTTTATCTCCACACTATCGTCCTTTTGTTTGTCCTTTGACTTTGTCCCAGTCATTTTTAGTTGGTTTGGGTCATAGTTATTGTTTAATTTTGTTTATATCGGTCAGGTTAGCTTGATCTACATTTTGGGCCCATTTCCTTACAACTTAAGCTCTTTGAATAATTGATGATCTAACATAGTATTTCCAAGAGGTCTTGGTGTCGTCTAGCTTATGTTTTTATGCCCTTTTGTTATCTTGATTGTTAAAGTATCCAACTCACCATGAGTGGAGAGGCCACCTAGGCTCATATACTAGTTTTGGAGGTTTTAATTAATCAATGTAGGACAAACTCTAACAGTCCCCAACACGTGCGATCCCTGACTTGCATGTTGGGACTTGGGAGGTAAGGATCCATAACATAGGGATCATGATGAACCGAGGTGCACTTAAGGCACAAACAACGGGGCAATCAATCAGGAGAGTCTTAAACAAAAGACTTCGAGAAACCCTGATACCATGTGAAGGCATCCAACTCAAAAAAAATTGGCCATGGGTGTAAAGGCCATCCACTCTCATATTCTAGAGATTACAATTAACCACATCAAACTCTATTGTGCATTCTGTTTGCATGTGATTCCTTAAATCTTAAAAAGAGGTGTCGTCAAGAAGATGATAAAGGTGCATAAACAATGATGTTGCAGTGCTTTTAATCGTTGTTTATTTTAACAGCGGTTTGTAATCCTTCTTTTAGGACTTGTTGCACCTCCGATAAGTTACTTCATAGGCAATGGTTTCTGTAAATTGCAAACAACAGTTTCCTACTTGTTAGTTGTTCTCATCAAATAGTTTCTTTAATTGGGTAAAATAAGTGAGGATGTGCTAATAGAGGAAAAAACCTCAGTTTCTAGAGCTTCTAAACATTATCAATTGTACTCTATGTTGCCTTCTGCTTGGCAATCCAAGTTAATAAGGCAAATTTAGGGATTAGTTTCTACTCCAAAATCCAAATGAACATCACATTCTGTGTCAGGGTATTGCATCATGGTTGGATATTCACTTTCTTGGCTGAAGAAAGCTTAGCTTGTTTAGTACTTGCTCTTAATACCTTGTATTCTGCGATTTACTTCGATTTGGCATATTTCACACAGGATGCTAGTCAGTATTGGTGTTAATAGATGTTGTCTAACACTCTATAACTTTTTATCTGGAGGAGATAGATGGAAATGGGAGGGCCCCCTGCTTTGGTGGTAAAGAAGGTTCCACTTACACCTAAGGCAGAAATACACAAGAGGTTTGGTGAAAAAGCATGCTATACGGTTGAGGAAGTACATGAACCGACTCATAATGGATGCCCAGGGTTAGCCATTCCACAGAAAGGCCCCAGTCTATATCGTTGCCGCTTGCAACTTCCAGAGTTTTCAGTTTTATCAGAAACATTCAGGAAAAAAATGGATGCGAAGCAGTCTGCTGCAGAGATGGCTTTGGAAAAGGTTTTGCTTCATGTTATTAGTTTCTGAGTACATTTTGGTTTTGTTTGATTGATTTAGAATTCTGGCTGCTATCTTTCATCAATCAGTGAACTGTTCTGCATGTTGCTTTACTTTTTTCACCACTGAAATGAATTCTAAGGTTGCGTTGTAAAATTGTTCGTATTTAGACGATTGATCAGCTTACATGTGTTTTTTTGTTTTGTTTCTCATGTCTTGATGATTGTCAATTATCAATCGTGAGTTTCACTTATTGTGCGTTACTTCTTCATCCGGATATCTGGGAGGCAATCTATGCAGAGGGACCTCCATACCGACTTTCCAACCTTTACCAATGAAGATTGGGAAACACCATCGGATTAGCACTAGTAAAGGCATAGTCAGCTATTTCTTAGTGATGATTAGCCTCATCCCATGTGAGCTAGGCCTCCTCAACCGAACAGAAAGCAACATCCTCGTCTTTCAACTATATTCCATTTCAAGCTTGCGTGGCTCATTTTTGGGTCGATGTCGAAATTTTATGGAAAAGGAAGTGGTTTCTTCAATATGTGCTTGGTCATCTAGCGTGCAGTGTTCTAAAATCGGCCTAGGCAGCCTCTAAGCGCCAGGCGGTGGTCCGCCACCTCAACTGGGGGCCTAGGTGCTGAATTAGGTAGCGGGATGATTAGTCAGCAGCTAGGCAGGATTAGTTGGTGACTAATCGGCTAGGTAGTGACTAATTGGCAAGGTTGTTGGGCGGGATTAGGGGGCTAGGCAGGATGAATCAGAGAATTAGGCGCCTAGGCGGGATTATTCAAAGAATTAGGTGGCTAGGTATGATTAATTTGTTAGACGGTCTTGGGTAGAACTCAACCCCAAAAACTAGCTTTTGAGGTGAGAGTGCCCTCACGCTTATATTCTTCATATTACTTTGGTACCCAAGCGATGTGGGACTTCGCTTCACACCGTCCCTCATGCCCAGCGTGCTCGCTCGGCAGCACCAGCCGCTTGTAGGCCAGGGACACGCACCCTACCCATCCTTGGCATACCCAGCTCTGATACCATGTTAGACGGTCTTGGGTAGAACTCAACCCCAAAAGCTAGCTTTTGAGGTGAGGGTGCCCTCACGCTTATATTCTTCATATTACTTTGGTACCCAAGCGATGTGGGACTTCGCTTCACATAATCGGGGGGGTTGACCATTCGTCCCAGTAAAAACAATTGAAATTCTCAGCAAGTTAGGTTTAAGGCCTTGTTTGGCTTATGATACTGGTTGCCTTTACTTGTCGCGTCAAAATTTGCCAGTAAAGAACACATGCATAGATTTTGACAAGTACATTGGTGTTAGAACTTTTGTTCCTGCCCTGAAACAATGTTGAAAGGTGCTCAGATTCTCTCTGTGACTGAAAAAGGATTGGCCACACAGCTGTTGAGAGTCTCCTTAATATCATCTTTTATTGGCAAGCGTGTTACAATTGTGCAAAGACTTGTCATTTTGGGGACCCAAAAGCTTTAGCCACACCCCCCAGTGGAGAGGTAAGTTCGAGTCACCATAATTACGTAACCATGAAGTAGGACTAACACTTTGGACTCAGCATAAATGAAGTCACTGAAGTTGTTGGATTTCTAGCTACATTTATGTATCCGTATATAAGTTTTTGCATTATATATTCTACTATTTCACACTTTACAGTATGTCGAAAATGAGGTTCTAAAGGTACTGCATAATGTGCTCAAGATGCGTATAGTTTGCTAGTATAATGACAAATCTTAGGCATTATCTGCTTGTAATGGCATTTACACTCCACCATGTTTATTTGGCACTCTTCGTATTGTTGGCTCTCCATTCTGCGTGATCTTTCAGATTATATGATTTGTCTTTTTCCCCTCTCAAAGCCATGGTTTGACTTATGAAAAGTTTATTTTCTTGAGCTGTCATTCCTGTCTTTTTTCTTCTGGCAGCTTGGCATCAATCCTGCGACTGATACGGCTGCACAGGATCCATGGGATGCATTGGTTGCTCGTCTCTCATATTTATTTTCAAATGAGGTATGTTTCTTATAGAGGACTACAAAAGCGATTTCTTTTCACAATAAGAAACTTCCCTTGTTGCCATTAGTGCCTTGAAACATTTGGACTGTTTTTTTCAGCTTACTTAGATAAACATTGTGACCATCTTACCTGTTTGCACTACTGCTTTTATATTTGTTTATGTATTGGTACAGTTTCCTTTAGAAAATTGTTTTGTACTGTTCGCCCTTTCATCCCTCTAAAATCGTGGGCATCAAGTGTATCTAGGTTAAACAGGAACCTAGAATGTGGAGAAAAAAACCTTGCAGTATTACTGTTGATTGGAAATAGACTAAATATTGTTAAAGATATGTAGTAATGCTTTTGCCCCCAGAAGAAAAGAGAAACAAAAGTGAGAAGTGGAACAAAACTAAACCTCGTACTATGAATCACTTGCTGCTTTCAATCCCTAGAAATTGAAAAACAACTGAATTCCCTTAGATGGTGAAGAAACTAATGCCCCAAAAGAAGACAACTAACTCACTTATCCTCTAGAGGCTCAGAAGATTGAAAAACTAACGCAAAACCACAAAGCTTCGTTTTCTTGTTACTTCCAAACCAATAAAGTTTGGTTAAAAGCATATGGGAACAGGAATTGGGGGCTGATCAACGGAAATCCATCATTTGAAAGAGTCAGTTCGATGAACGCAAGGCTAAGGGTGATGCAAGAATAAGTGGTTCAAAGATGCCTAATCCTCTTACACATGATACACCTTTTGGGGCAAAGGTTGTGATTAGGTGTCATTTTTCAAAATCTATTGTTGGCCAGGAGACTATTATGTGCTAAAGGCCATAAAAAATTTATTCTGAGAGGCAATACTGCTTTCCCAATTCTTGTATGATAAGAAAATGGAGGAACATCTAGATAATCTGTGATCTTGGGTAAAAGGAATTGCATGAAAATGTTCCAGTTGAATGAGCGAAGGCTGAAGACATGAAACCTTATCCCCAACATTTGGATTCACTGAAAAATCATCAAGGAGAGTCAACAATGAAGCCATTTCCATTGATCCCCTGCCATTAGAATTGGTGAAATATTGGAATTCCATGAGATTGGAGCCACATGAAAAAATGTCGTAGAAGCAACAGAAACATTACTAAGACTGTCCTACTGGTACAAGTGTGGGAACAATCTAAGTACAAAAGGAAGAAGCACCTGCCACGAGTGAAACATCCTCCCAAGTCCCAGCATTGATCCCCTCCTCCCCCTTTTACTTTTAGGCCTTGTTTGATTCGCAGATTAAAACCTATGGGATTAATAGTCCTGGGATTGTTAGTCCCCAGATATTTGTCCTGGATTAATTTCATCTCTAATTTTACCCGATCCCATGTTTGATTCGCATGGGGTAATATTGGTAAGGAACAGTTTTGTTTTAAAACAAATTTTAAAAGAGGAAGGATCTGAGATATAGATCTCCATGGAGGTAAGATGAATGCTGTGTAACTTTTTCAAACCTAGTAGTATGGATGACTATAGTGTCCAAGTTTTGGGACAAGAAATTTCTAAAAGGTACTACTTTGGTGCTTTGTTTATACGTATATTAAAAAATACATGAATTAACCCAACTTTGGCAGGTTGACTGAAGTGAGGGATACTGCAATTTAGGCATCCTTATACGTTGTTATATTTCCCATGATTCCCAAAGTGTGTAACGGGTAGTGGATCTCTCTCTTGAAAAAGTTGACAAGTCCAACAATCAACTCAACCTTTCTTATGTACACTTTACATATGTGCAGTGTTCTAAAACGAGGAATTAATAGGCGATTAATCACCGATTAATAGCTAGTGGGGCCTATCCGATTAGGTCCGATTAACGATTAATCGCCGATTACTAATTAATATGCACCGATTAATCGCTGATTAATCCGATTAATCGCTCGAAGGTGGCCGACCGCCCGACTAGCGCCAAGCGACTTTTAGAACATTGCATATGTGAGGGTTCATTTGCCATTGTTGATGAAATGGTGCATTCCAAAAAAGTTTGTTGATTTTTTCCCCGTGTTATTGTGTGAAAAACAAGCTAAACTCATTTTGGTTATTAAAAGCACAATCCTTCTTGTTACGTAAGACCATTCTGGTTGACCCAACTTATTTTTGTGAACCATGGGTCTTTTACCCGAATGACTTGATAAAAAAAAACTGTCAGCTTTGGCTTATGCATAGTCCTTTATTAGCATCAAACTTTTTCTGGTTTATGGAATGAGGAAAATTGTGTTGGAAAAACTGTGCTCATTTAATGCAGTTTCTCATCGATCTTGGGATATGTTGGCCACTTGTACTTAAATCAGCTTATTTGGACATTCGAAGTTTTGATTGACAATGTTTTGCTAATTTGTGTCATTGGTGAAGTTCCTTTCATCTCCTCATCCCCTGAGCTGTCACTTTAGAGCAGCTTTGCAGAGAGTGGGACATCTCAGTTGTCTAGTTCCGATATCCGTCCTTGCTGTCTATGATGCAAAGCTCGGTAGTTTGTGTAAAACCATAAATCCAAAGGTTGAGTCAGATCCGCTGTTGATTATGTCACTTCTGCTGAAGGCCGCTCAACAATCATCTGGTTCAGTAACTGCTCGTGAAGATCAGCTTTCGTTGCAGAGAGGAAATCCATACCCTCCTGAGATTATGCAGACTCTGTTCAACCAGCAGTCGAGCTTGGCTGGAAGTATTTGGATTTTAGCAATCCTTATTCCGTGCTCAGAAGAAAAGGCTGTTGTACCCTTGATGCTCAAGGTTGCCCCAAATGATTATTACCTGGATGTTATTGCTCAAAAACTTGGTTTATGTGATGCTTCTACGGTTTTTATTTCCAGGTAACGAGAACATAAATCGATTAGGGTTATTGCTCATATTTTTTTCTTCAATATACTTATTGGTTAATTCTGGATACACCACCTTATGTCTCTCCTCCACCCCTCCCACTTATCGTGGCAATGACCCCTTAGAGAGGTGGTGGGTTGTCGAGATAAATAAAAGGGCCCAATTAGAATCAGCCTATTGTTCATAGAATTTCCACATTTTCTAAGTACACTCCCTTGTAGCCCCAATTTTATTGGATCCATTTAGGTTCCATTTGGTGGGTTTTTACCTGTGTGACTGCCATATTGACATGACGCTGATCTCAGAGGACTGTGTTTACATAACTGTGGTTCATTATCAACTTACAGTCATTTTAGAGTTGTTATTCTTAAATCGTTATGATCCCATCCATACATGCTTGTTATCCATGCCATGTATGGGTGATCACATTCGGGTATTCAACAATCCACAAACTCACATCTTTCTCATTAAAGATTAACAAGCATGGAAAGAAACCATGTCTGGATCTGTGGAAGCTATAGCTGGAATCTAGCCTCCAGCATGGAGCAGCATGTCTGGAAAAATTAGAGATGGAAACAGGTTGGGCATGGGACAGCTGCCTGTGTATAATCCCTAACTCAAAAATTCTGATTCGATAGATATATATCGGTCCGCTTCACATGAGGTGGTTCTCATTTTAGTTAAAATGCGGACCTCCCCATTTCTCACATTTCTGGATCGAATTTTGATGATCCGAGCTGCTCAATGTGATCAGAACGTGATTTTAAGGGTACTCGCTAGAAATCAACAAAAAAAAAAGACCGGGACGGGCTTCATCCGAACAGTTTTTTATTGAACAGTTCAATAAAAAACTGCTCAAATCAAGCCCTTCCTGGTCTTTTTTTTTGCCGATTTTTCGCGGGTATTCTTAAAACCACGTTCTAAACACATTGAGTGACTTAGATTATCGAAATTTGATCGGAAAAGGGGAGTCTGCATTTTAAGAGGTAACGCAGACATACACGTACAACAGATAAACATGCACATGCTATATATGTCCATGACAAAACACGGAACATCCTTTATACACGTAAAAACTCGGGTAACCATGCGCAAAATTATAAATATCTAGACTAGACGAGGAAAGGGGGACGAGTGTAGAGAGCGGTGAGAGTCTGCCTTGTGCGGAAGATAAACAAGGATAGGTCAGATTTAACAGGGCTATTCTTGTATAAAAGTTTACCTAATGGAGGCAGGATAGGTCTGAAACTCCTTTAATTTGTTGTTGATCGAACGAATTCAAGTTCGGCCCCAACATTTACACTAGGTCATGGTAGGGTGGGACTCGAAAAGCTGAGTTGATTTTCCATACCTAAACCCCTTTCCTTTCTCTAAGTGGAATGAGGTGTCGGCTATGAATATCTATTTATTTGAAGGAACTATACATTTCTTTTACAGGACTATTGGCAAAGCTTCGTTAGAGATGAGATTGTACTTTTGTGCTCCCAAGTCATGCCTGGGGGATCTGTCATCAGGACTTCTACACTCAGCAGAAGCTGTTTATCCCAAAGGATCTTTAAATAAAAGAGGAAGTTACTTATCTGGCCAGCTTATATATGGTGATGCAATTTTGGCATCTATTGGATACAAATGGAAGTCTAGTGACCTCTTCTATGAGGATGTGTCCTTGCGCACATTTTACAGGTCTTGTCTTGACTCTTTTGTAATGCATTGCCCACATGCACTCTTCAACTGCTAGTGCTCTGAAAATCGTTTGCACATTTTATACCTCAAAACTATGCTTGACTTGCATGTTTTGTTTTGGATGAGAAAATACTTGTTGCTCGTTTAAAGCTATCTGAATGTTTATTTTTGCATACATCATATGTGTACAATCATCTCCTGGAAGTTTCATTTCATTGTCTCTCTAGTCTCTAGTCTTGTCAATATATACTATTGGGATGTAGGCTACTAGGCTTTGTATAGGGTATTAGTTCTCATTTTTCTTCACCACCAATAGTACGTACTTCGGGTAAGTTATTTAACCAAAGCGCACGCGCGTTGATGATTCTTTGAAGTTGATTGACAACCAAAAAACTTGAACTTGAGACTTTCTTGAAAGCCAAGCAATGAGGATGACTTTTCACGTCTTAATGATCGATCATACTAATGAAAATTAGTTTGAGGTTCTTATGCTTTTAAAGTGAAGATTAGCTTCATGGTCCACTAAAGGTTGGGAAAATAATCCAGGTTAGAGTAACCTTATTTCTTGCTATTTCTTTTTCTCATATTTAAGGTTAAGCTGAATAACAGCCGTCATTCACAAGCTAATTTGAGGTCTTTTCATAAGAAAATATAGCTGCAGTTTGACGGTATTTCATTGAGTCACATAATTTTAGTGCATTCTATACTATCTGATACCCCTTTAACTTTGAGGGAAAAGTGGCAAAAACTGTTTCTATCAGTTAAAAGACAGAAATAAAGCTATTGACCGGTGCTAATCAAAATTTTCATACAGATACTTAAAGAAGGTTGACATTTTTCTGCCTTGTTTGGTTCATGATTTGAAATTTTTTGGATTTGGTTTTTGGGTAATGAGTGGAGAGAAAAATTAGGGTAATAATTAGATATAGAGGTAATGAGTGGAGAGAGATAGAGAGAGAAATGAGAGTAATGATTGGAGATAAGGGTAATGAGTGGGGAGAGAAATGAGAGTAATGATTGGAAGTAGGGATAATGAGTGTTTTTTGAGTTTGAATTTTTTTTCCAAATCGTGATCCAAACAAGGCATTCATTTATCATATCCCTTTATGCTGGTCACCATCAGCATGTGCCATTGTCGTATGCAACATGCTGGTTGTGTGAACTTGACTGCTCTTTCACTCAGTTTGAAAGTATATTCAGTGTCTTAGATGGTGAAAGGTTGTATTCTCTCATCTCATATGATGCTTTCATGTGAACCTTGTGAGCCACTAAATATCTTCAAATTTGCTTTGTTTAAAGGTTACACGTAACATTTTGCAGGATACTTGTAAGTAAAACACCCAGTGGACTTTACAAGTTGTCCAGAGATGCAGTACTTGCAGCAGAGTTGCCTGCAGCATTCACTTCGCGAACCAATTGGAGGGGTTCATTCCCAAGAGAACTCCTACGTACATTCTGCTGTCACCACCGTTTATCTGAACCTGTCTTCTCTATCGTCAGTAATCCCCTGGAATCGTTGACAGAGTTTCCTGGATCGCAGAAGAAGCTGAAGGTTACTGAGTCAAGTAACCAAGTAAGAAACGAAGGTGCAAATGATATCAGTGGTAGTATACCCACGGGATCCAGAGAGACTTTTAGTTGTGAAGTAAAAATATTTTCCAGGTGTCAAGATTTGATTATTAAGTGTTCACCAAAACAATCTTTTAAGAAGCAGAATGATGCCTTTCAGAATGCTTCTCTGAGAGTTCTCTCTTGGTTGAATAAGTATTTTAAGAAACTAGATATGGCTTTAGAGGAGCTGACCACTTGCGGAGACGTTCTTGACATCCAGTTTGATTCCCAACTCTTCATTAAGGAGTTTTCTCTGGCCGTATCAGTGTACACTTTTTGGCAGAGCATTGGGGTTGAAGAGGAAGACAGAGTGCTAGATTCAGCTTGTATAAATCAGCTAAACGGAATGCTGGGAGATAAAGTGGGCTTTATAGACCTCAAAGGTCCAGATTCTGGAGTCTCTCCTTCTAATGGGTGGTTGGTATGTATAGTCTATTCCATATGTTTAGTTACTGGAGGAGAATATGAGAAAGAACTTATTGAAAGCACTGAAGATTTCGAGTTTGAGATAGGGTCTGGTGCTGTGATTTCCTGCCTTGAATCAGTTGTGACACAGATGTCTGTTGGTCAGTCTGCAAGGTTCTATATGAAGTTCCCTCCTCAAGAGTTGATTGTAGCTTCAGCTCGTGAGCCTTCCTTAATTCTTCCGGTATTAACTCCAGGTGAGTTCTCACCTAGTATGTTGACTTTATCAAGTTTCATCACATTAGGCAGCTAGCTGCACCATGAAAATGGTGAGAAGTCCATGTTCAGAATTTCATTATTGTCGCTCTCGTTTATGTGCAAAAGTTTAGAAATATCAATATTATCCACCGTGTGATTACTGTGTAATGTACTCTTGTCCAATTACAAGCTATGTTAAATGGATTACAGTATAGGTGTCGGACGGATATGTCTAATTGTCGGGTCCATCTAATTTTCATTTCACGGACGCAGGGACACAACATATTCAGTAAAGCTTTTAATATATTTCTTTTATAGTTTTATTTGCCAGGATAAGTGGTGTCTACAACGTGCCTTTTGCCACTCCATGCATAATATAGGAGTTCTAACCGTAGTTCATGTTAAATTTGTGTCACACAATAGGCTGTCAGGTGAATGTCCAACAATAAATGTCGGGCACGGATCCCATAACCGTAACTGACGGTCGAGCATGTGATGCAGGTACTTTATAGCTTAGACATTTATAAAGTCTACGTGACATATATTACTAGGGTAATGGAAGCATGAATCACTTGAAAAAAGATATTCATGTGGATGAAATTCATGTGGAGGTTTATCTGAATACCTTGTTCTGGACAGAATGGAAATACATTTCACTTCATTGTACATTGTACACTTTTGATCCCCTATTGAAGTTCCTTTATTGTTCATGTTTACATGGCAGGAGGCTGCAGCTTAGAGTGCACCACAACTCTGTTGCGGGTGACGGAACCCTTGGAGGACCGAATGGAGCAGGCTCTATTCAGTCCCCCTTTATCAAAGCAACGTGTAGATTATGCAGTCCAACATATTAAAGAATCTTGTGCTTCGTCTTTGGTTTGTGTCCTAGGATTTGTTCTATCATCCAAATTGATCGTAAGGTTTTAGCTTAATTTCTGGTTATGTTCCAGGTGGATTTTGGATGTGGCTCTGGAAGTTTACTGGAATCTTTGCTAGAATTCCCGACGTCTCTGGAGAAAATTGTTGGTGTTGATCTTTCCCGAAAGAGTCTCGCGCATGCTGCAAAGGTCAAAGATATGTTCAATCTGAGTTTTGATCTAGTTTTTTCTTCTTCTTGTTCCGATTTCCATAAGTAGGAACTGAAGGGATAGTATGAAGAACATGGTGCTAATCATAATTGCAAATTAATTTTTGCCCAATATCTCATTCATGATTTTGGTATGGCCCTGGCCTTCTCCATTTCTGCTTGATACAAGGTGTGGGCAAAGAGCTAATTGATTGGTTTCTAGTGATTTATTCCACAAACACTTTTTTTTTTTGTTGATCGGCTATGTCACAAAACACTTTTGGAGAAGGTTTTAGACTCGGTGGCTATGAGCCTATGTTGAATCATTGATAAAGTCATGTTCAATTGTGCACATAGGAATCTTCCTGCGGACCAAAAAAAAAACAAAAAACATAGGAATCTTCCTGGTTTGGATTGACCCCAAGTTATTTGTTTCCTGTAAAGTGCAGGGGCAGTGATGGCACATCTTTCTTTTTATCTCTTGTTTATAAAATGGTTTGTGTGGCTGATTTAAACTAGTGATTCTTTCGTAGAATGGTTCACTTGTTATGCTTCACATCCGGTTACATCTACTGTTCTTTGGACTATGCAGATACTCTATTCAAAGCTAAGTACAAGTTCTGATGCTAATGCGTCAAGTACTTTTATAAAATCTGTGCTGCTGTATGATGGTTCCATCACAATCTTTGACTCTAGGTTGTATGGATTCGACATTGGCACTTGCTTAGAGGTACTTGACTCTCTTTCTGATCCATGAATGCTACTTAGATATGGAGCTTGTTTTAATAACTACAACAAAGGGTATCGTTACAACCTTTTCTTGCTTTTAATTGAATACTTTGAAGTACACTACAGTTTTAGACATTCACATTTCAGACCATTTACGGTATTCAGATTCGATTCAGTACACCAAGCTGTCGATTCATGTCTGTATGTGAATCGCTGGAAGATGAATATTTTATGTTTCACGATACATATCTATCATACGCTGTTTGTTTCAATACACCCCAAAACCATTCACTTTATCAACATGTTTCATCGCAAAAGGAATTATGTGAAGTCATCTAGTGAGATAATTGAAAAGTCTCTGCATAATCAACACCATATGTATGTGTATTACCTTTAGCAATGAGACGAGCTTTGTGGCGCTCAACAAACCCATTAGGATGGTACTTGACCGTGAGCACCTAACGGTGGTTTTTCCAGGCGGAAGAGGTACCAACTATCAAGTGTCATTATGATGAAGGGGCTGACATTTCATCCTCCATCGGTGTCTGCCACTCAAAAATAGACAAGGCTTCCTGAAAAGTGTTAGGAACAAATACAGACGACACAGAAGTGGCAAATGCACAAAGAGATGAAGGAAGATAAGTGATCATAAGAGACATAATCAGCAATGAGATGAGAAGTACGAGTACCTTTGCGAAGAGCAATGAGAAAAGAAAAAGAATTAGGAGAAACGCCTGGATCTCGCGATGCTGTGGAAGATGTGGTCAAATGTCGGGGGGGGGGGTGTGTGAAAAGGGGCAATGACTCATTGAACTTTACATCAGTGCACACAAATTCATGACAAAGAGGAGAGTAACACTTATACCCTTTTGGGTGCGAGAATACCCAAGAAACACACATTTGACAGATTGAGGATCCATTTTATCTCGTCCAAGATCCAGAGCATGAACATAACATGTGCACCCAAACACTCAATGGGGTAGAGGATGTAGTGGACGACCAAGAAACAAAACAGTGTGTGGAATCTGAACATAACATGTGCACCCAAACACTCGAGGGGGTAGAGGATGTAGTGGATGACCAGGAAACAAAACAGCGTGTGGAATCTGACCCCTAAGGACCATAGACGGCATACGATTGATAAGGTATGCAGCAGTAAGAACAACATCACTCCAATAAGATTTGGGTACTTGCTGTTGAAATAAAAGAGCACTTGCGACCTCTAGCATATGTCGCAACTTGCCCTCGGCGACTCCATTCTGTTGTGAAGTGCGAGAACAAGAGGTTTGGTGGATAATATCGTGATCATTAAAGAAAGTAGACAAAGCATTACGATAAATACGAATGGGAACACCAAACTGAGTTTTTATTTCCTGATAAAAGGGCTTAAAAATTGCATACAACTTAGACCGCTCTTTCATAAGATAAACATAACTCCGGAATAATCATCAACAAAAATAACAAAACACCGAAAATCAGAACGTGACGAAACATGTATAGGATCCCAAATATCAGAATGAACTAAATAAAAAGATCTCGGCACCAAACTCTCTAGTCTATGGGGAAAGGAAACATGATGGTGTTTACTAAACTCACAAACTTCACGCGGTAAAACCCATAGTTGTCAAAGGTGCGCACCTAGGCGAGGCGCACCCCCATCGTCTTGTATGACCCCAGGCGAGGCGACTTGAATAAGGTGCAGACTGGGCAACAAAGGCGACGAGGCGCAAAAAGGCGTGCTTCTCTCAAAATTGATCACAGCCTTAAGATTTTGTTGTCTAGGTTAAAATTTTACCTTCGGCCGTCGATTTCAAAAGAAACAAAAGGGCAAATCAAAAAAAAGTAGGGCTCTCAGTCACTTACCGGCTACAACCGATTCGATAACAAAAGGGCCGTCGATTAGTCGTCATCTCTCCTCTCCTCTGTATCGATCTCCTCTGTCCCTCTTCTCCTTTCCTCTCTTTACGTATATATAGCTTCGTATGTAAAAACAAGTTCTGGGTTTTGTCAAACAATTTTTTTGACATTTAGTCCATTTGACATGTGATGGATGCTTTTATGTATCTTTTGGATGGTAAACTCATTGGCTTAGTGCTTATTATGTGAAATATTAGTGTATGCTATTTTTCCTATTTTTTTCCCGAATAGACGTGCCTTGCTTAAGAAAGGGGCGCCTCTCGCCTTTGGCCCAATAGGACTTTGCGCCTCGGTGCACCTTTCGCCCTTGACAACTATGGTAAAACTGTGACACGACCACAAGATGGGACCCAACCGCTTGAGATTCTAAAGAGACGGATGGCCAAGACAACAATGATGCTGATATGGTGAAATAGAGGACTGAAGTGCAACTGAAGAAGATAGCTCGTCGTCACTAAAATAATAGAGACCACAATGTTTAGCACCCCCACCAATCTTCTTCCCTATCGTGAGATACTAAAAAACTCAAGAGCCAGGAAAGAATGTTATGGAACAATTTAGGGATTTTGTAAGCTTACTGATAGAGAGAAGACTATATAGAAAACGAGAAACATGTAAAACATAATCTAACGAAAGTGATGAACTCCAAGTAATAGAACCCAAACCAGTAATATCAGTGGTAGAACCATTAGCTAATGTCACACGGGGAGATTTTCCAAGGAACGAGAACCAGATAAGATGGTGGAGACACTAGTCATATGATCTGTGACACCAGAATCAATGACCCAAGGAGTATTGGAAGCAAGACCAGCATAAGATGAACCTCTATGAGCAAACGTAGCAGTGGAAGAAGATGGCATAGAAGTGAGACGTACTCATCCTTTGGAATAGTAACCACATGAGGAGCGGAGCTAGATCCCTCGGTCAATGTTTTAAAAATAGGACCGGGCCGAACGGTTTGACCGGTTAGACTGTTGACCGGCCTATGCACCAGTCCGGACCAACCTCAAAACTGGTAAAATTGCAAAACCAGCCTATTTTATGAAAACCACTCGATCTAGACGACTGAACCGTAAAACCGTTGGAACCGTGCACGGGTTTACCGAACCGGTAGGCATCAAAATTTGAACTTATTGGCAGAACATTTAAAGCTCCGCTTCACACTAGGTCTATCAAATGCTGGCCAGCTGTACATGGGACCCATGGAAAGGTTGAGAATCAGCCATTCACCCACGTAACTATCTTCTCAATCCATTGTTAAGGCTTTATAGACATTGGGCTTCCTTCATGTTTAACTCACTTCCGATGTGGGATTGAGTAAAATGGTAAAATGCAGCTCGTTTGAACAGGTGTTCATTTCTTCCTCTCATTTCAAAATTCTCATATACATAAATGCTTTATATTTTATTTTTAGTTAATTTAGTACTATTAATATATATAATTAATATAAATATGACATCACGTTTCAACTCTGGTTCGACCATGGTTGAACCGGGGACCCATCCACCTGGTCCCTTTTCCAATTCTCTCAGTTTTTAAAACATTGCCCTCAGTCAATAAATTCCCATCATCCTAAGAGATAATAGCCTGATGCGCAGACAGAAGATCATAAAGAACCCAACTATAATCAACAGTGTGATTGGTCCCATTACAATGAAATGCAGAGAAACCCAACCTCGGCCACGACCATCAAATGTTGCCCACGGCCTCCGCGGCCAAAATCATGACCAAACCCGTGGCCTCCACAGCCAAAGTTGCGACCACCTCCTCATGACTCCTGACCACCACGACCAAAACCGCAGAAATAGTGACCACCAGAAGCAGATGTGGCCAAAGCAAAGCGATGCGATCAGAAGGCAGTAGGGGAGGAGGACTAGTATCAGATATAGAAGACTGACAAAGACGACTAAGCACCTCACTCAGAGGAGGCAACTCCCGCCCTCCAGTAGTTGACAGCAAACATGATATAAAAACTTGGGCAAGCCAGACAAGAATCGAGCTGCATTCAAGTTTTCATGGTGGCGACGCATAACCTCAACATCGGTAGAAAGGGGCTAATAGATGTTAAGCTCCTCACAAACACCGCTGAACTTAGCATAATATTCTTCCAAAGTAAAATCACCAAGGCCAAAAGAGAAATTCATCTGATGAAGATCAAAGGTCCGGCGAAGATTATTAACCCCTGAATATAACTGCTTAGCCCGATGCCAAGCCTGTTTAGTAGTATCACAAAAGACAAATGTGCCAGCAATCGCGGGCTCCATACTATTCCACAATCAAAGACGAATCTGTGCATCCTCAACCACCCAATTCGCATGAGTCGACTTAGTTGGCTTAGGAGGATCATCTGTTATATAGGTATACTGTTTGGAGCCCATAAAATATGTTTCAATAGACTTTGCCCAAGTAACATAATTCTTGCCATTCAAGTGAATAGTAGCGATCGACATTATTTCAGGAGCCCAATTCGGAGGAAAACTAGCAGCAACAACAGAACTAGAACTAGATGCAGAAGTAGAACCCATCACAATGAATCTCAACAACCAATACGAACAACCAAACAACCAATCGACAACCCTCCAGAGCAACCAAGATAAATAACCGAGTAGATCAAAGTAATCAACCAAACAATCAACCAAGCAGCAATCAACCACATTATACCAAAGAACTAGAAACGCAACAGCCGATCAACTCCCAAAACCAGAACAGAACGGAAGACCAAATAGATCATACCGCGATTTTCAGAAGTGGATGGCAAACAAATCGCAATGTTCAAGCACTGGGTGACTAACAAATCATGATTTCCAAAGCACTGGGTTAGATTTCGAGCACTATGCAATAGGTTTCAAGCAAAAAATTGCATGTTGGGAAGGATTTCGAGCATAAATCATGAGTTTGAGCCCTGTGCAGATTGTTTCGAGTAAAACCCACATGATTTTGTACTCGATTTAGATGTCTCATGATTTTGAAGGTCAATTTGTAGTGGGTAGGAGTCGATATAGGTTTCTGAAGTGGGTAGGGGTCGATTATGGTTGGGTGCTGGTCGATTAGTGTTGGGTGGTGGTGATTTGGTGTCGATTAGGGTTGAGTAGGGTTTAACAGTAAGTTTCGGTAGGTTAGGGTTTGTTTTGAGAGTCGACTGGTGTTCTACAGATTTAGGATTTTGGGATGGGGTAAACTAGTGATCGGCTGGACTGACAACGACGAACGGCGGCGGAAACATACAGTGGTGATTGGCGGCGGAATTAGAGACTTATTAGGGTTAGGGTTAGGGTTAGAGTGAGGGTGGCTCTGATACCATGTTGTTTGAGAAAGCGTTTAGGGTGTTAATTAACCCTAACACACATAATCTTTATTTATATTAAACGATAAGTCCTTGAAGGCTTAGCTGACCCACGTGGGACAACGACGACGACAAACACTAACACTATTCTAACATTAGTTATTTCTCAGTACTTTGGTTGGGAATTGTCTTCTTAACATATGTATGGATAGACTTCAGTTTGGGTACAAAATACAATAGTTTCTACTGAAATTTATGATGTTGGGAATCTCGTAATGGGAGTAGTATTGTGTATTAGCTCTCGTATGATATACCTTAGATTTTGTTTCCATCAATTTTCGTGTATACGTGTATGGATGAATAATCTTGGTAAAACATATAATGAAGTAGAGGGAGACAAAGACAGAAGATTGCATATAGTAATCCTAAAATCCAAAAGACCTTAAAATGGTTATTTGAATCTTTTTTTCTGTAAGGAGTCAAAAATGGTATCCACTGGATTCACATCTTCGTCATTGGATCACATGATCATCAATTCATCACTTTAAGACAAACTGTCTTCGCTTTCAGTGCCCTTTGGGCTGTGTGAAATTTTTTTAGGAGCTTTTTTTCCAATCAAAATCCTAGTAGAAAATTTTCATTATTGACGTATGTCTGTTGAGCTGATTATTAGCTTCATCTTTCGAAGAAGAGACTCTGTCTCGGATGCCTTATGATTTCCTTGCGCAGACTGGGTATCAGTAGACTTTCCAATGTCTCCTTGGCTTCCTTTCCTTTACACTTACCTTTACCTTTACCTTTACGTTGATGAATTTTGTTGTACACCCAATATTGTGCATGAATTCTTGTTTCATTGGTTCCTACATTGGCCATTGTTGTGATAATTAACAGGTGATTGAGCACATGGAGGAAGATCAAGCATACTTATTTGGCGACATTGTGCTAAGTAAATTTTGTCCGAGGATTCTTATCGTCTCCACACCAAACTATGAGTACAACATGATACTTCAGCGATCTACTCCCCAAGAGGAAGATCCGGACGATAGTAACCATCAACAATCTTGTAAGTTTCGTAACCATGACCACAAGTTTGAGTGGACTCGTGAGCAGTTTGGCCGTTGGGCTTCTGACCTTGCTGCGAGGCACAACTACAGTGTTGAATTCAGCGGAGTTGGTGGTGCCCCAGACAAGGAACCAGGATTTGCCTCCCAGATTGCTCTTTTCAGAAGGGGGGATGAATGCCCAAAAAACGCAGATGTGACCCATAAGTACCGTGTCATATGGGAATGGAATAGCACTTGACAGTAACATCTGCTCTATGAGATTTCAAATAATTCGAACTAGTGCACAGATGAGTATTTTGCTTTAAACTTTTAGTCGGGGCTGCAGGGCATATTAGATTATTTGAATTTTGCTAGGGAAGAGGTTTAATTGCGAAAGGTGATATATAGATGTCTCACAGATTGTAAGAAAATGCAATTTACTGGAACTTGGCCCAATTGGCAAAAAGAACAATTTCTCAGTGTTTATATATAAGATATGACATATTGATATTCCAGGGACAGAGGTACTCGTTGAATCAATTGTGAAGTTATTCCCCATATGTTATATTCGGGTCACAGCGGAAAAAGGGGGAAATGTTATGCTAGAATTATGGGTGAGCATTGTGTCATGTTGTGTACGAGTCTCATGGGCGGAGCAATATAGGGGCCTGAGAGTTTACTCGTCCCGTCCTAAAAAGTTGGTTCAATGTAAGTGATGATTCTATTTGAACATGTACAAAATCTATCTAGCCCCAATTTCTTTTCACACCCATTTAAAATATTTTTTTAATCCCAACTTCCTCATATTTTACTGGGTGAATCTCATCACTCACCAATCACAATTATTTCTTCCCTAGCCCACGTCCACCCACTCACCACCATGGTTGCTATCTATTCCACACACCACGCACCCCCCCCCCCCCCCCCCCCCCCCCCCAAGTTAGTACTCCCTCCGTCTCTTTATTATAGTTCAGTATTCCATTTTGGGCTGTCCCTTAATAAGTGTCCATTTGGTAAAGTTAGTGGGTAAAAGTTGGTACATTGTCTATTTTGTCCCTAAAAGTAGATTCCATTTTAAAAAGTTAGTGAGTAAAAAGTGTAATGATGATGGGTAAGAAGGGAAAGTGAAGGAAAAAGTTGATGTGAAAGGTATAATAATGATGTTTTTTTAATAAGTTGAAGTTACGAAGTAGGACATTTAAAAATGGACGGAGGGAGTATAAGCTTCCAAGTGTGTAAATACACTGCATTTACTAGATGCTTGAGAACAATTAAAATTCTTTGGTAACTAATAACCAGTAAGCTTTCTACATTCATTTGCTTGTGGAAGTTAGTAACTCAAAAACATTTGATCACGGAAGTCCGTAAACTCAAAATAACATTTTGAGATTCATGATTGAATTACATTAGCAATCAATCAACTGTCAATTTTTTTTCTTGAAAATTAATTAATTTTTTCTTGGTACATAAGGGCCTAGCTCAATGAACTCCAAGACCATCACGGTCATTATGCAAAGCCTTCATTATTGTTGATGGGGCTTGATCAAACACTTGATCTAACTAAAGATCCAACCTTGCTAGATTATGAGCGCAACCATTAGCAAGAAAGGAATTACCACTAAAGTAGCAGCAAAGGAATTACCAACTAACTGTTATTGAAGTCACCTCCGTAAAAGGACGGTGCAAGAGCAGGACGAGGTGGTGGAAATGTTGGGGGGGGGGGGGGGTTGTGATTTAATTTGTTGAAGATGAGGGCATTTTGGAGGGTGACAATTTTTTTCGGCGCTGCTATTCGCAGTTCTCTATTTTCTCCTATAGTTTGTTAAAAATTTTCAATTAGACTCGACAGTTAGTTACCGAAATTGAGATATATTTTCAGCATCCAATTATCGAAATATAATATTTTTTTCAACAGCTATTTACCGAAAATGTATGTTCGGCAATTGTTTACCGAAAATTGAACATATTTTCAACATGTAGTTACCGAAATATAATCGTGTTTTCAACAGCAATTTACCGAAATGTTATTTATGATTTTCAACAACCATTTACCGAAATGTAGTGGGGTATGGGAGAAAATAAAGGGCTGTGAATAGCAGCGCCCTATTTTTTCCCCAGATAAAATCACTCATTCAATATTCCATGGGGAGCACAAGAGGTTTGAATTATGGTGGAAAAATCTTCAGTTCAGATAGAATCACTCTTTCTTTAATTACTTGGAGTCATACCGTTTACTCTCAGCATTTAAATCTCCAAATGGTGTTTACATTTTTTGCACTTGTAGAAAAATGTAAATTTATTTGGCTTAGAAACCTTAGCACAATAAGGGCATTCATGTAATTAGATGACGGGAACTTAATCCGCGATGACATCATGGATGCCAAATTAAGTGATGATTCGAAATAGGATGAGTATTTAATTTCTTATACTCCCTCCGTCTCTTTTTAAGTGGTAATTCATTTTGAGATGTCCCTAAATAAGTGTCCTTTTGTAAAGTTAGTAGATAAAAGTTGGTACATTTTCTATTTTGCCCCTAAATGTAGATTCCCTTTTAAAAAGTTGATGAGTAAAAGTGTAATGATAATGCCTCTATAAAGGTAAGTGTGCAAAATAATATTTTGAAGGTATAATTATGTTGACTCCTAAAAATGTGTGAAAGTCAAACTGGAACACTTAAAAAGGGACGGAGGGAGTATATTTTTTTTGGCTCATATTAAGTTCCGTAACCATAGATTTGTCACATTCTATGCTCTGATTGCCCTCTTTAATAGTTTGTCCGGTCTGTAGACGCTCATTTGCCCCCATAGTGTTCCTCTTTGTTGTGTAGGCTTTTGCCTCATAGTTGAATACAACTTTTCAAATTTGCCAAAAAAAAAAAAACATAGATTGGCCACACAAATTGATTCTCTGCGTAATTCTTAGGGCCTGTTTGGGAGCCACATTATGCAATTTTTTATATTTTGTTTGTTTGGGAGCCAAATTTTATAATGCATTTTCTCAAAATGTATCTCAAAATAGAGGCACAATTTGAGAATCAATCAGGAAGGAGTTTTTGCATTCTCATTTTCTGCTGGGGTAAAAAGACCTAATTACCCGTCTATTTTTTTTTTAATTTGTTATTATTTTTCTTGTTAGAAGACCAATGGACCCGGACCTATGGATGTGTTGTACAAATGGTTGCTTGAAATAAGCAACCAAGAAGTAGGACTTTCGTGTTTAAAAAAATGGAGACTTTTGTGAAGATCATTTAATGATCAGTATTTTAAAATTATTTTCAAACTAAAATGAATATTCATCACACTACAATCCCATAATAAATAACCAAGATAACATGGTAAAAAAACAGTTCTTAATCTATTTTGAATATTATCCTCCCAAACACTACTTTATTGCAAAATCTATTATGCACATATCTTTCACTTTACCATATTCATAATCTATTCTAGCCACAATCCAAAATCTATAACTCACAATTCAAAAAAAAAAAATGCCAAAAAAAGAAAAGAAGTTTCTCAAACGGGGATTTAACAATTTGATAGGAGTATTTATATTAGTTCTTTCTTTTTAAACCCCTCCCCGTAGGGCGAGGGCTGCTCCTGCTCAATCTCCCTAACGGAATAGGGTATGGAATTGTGTGTGGCTAGCATTTTGGTGGGTGACTGCTATCGGGTTAGGCATTACAAGAGTGGTCATAAAATCGAATCCTACTACCGGAGAGAATTCACAAAGAAAGAGCTCAAACCAAATATATGATTATGTTTCAGTTATACCTCTTACGTTCCCCATACAAAAAAGAAGTTACAACTCTTACAATTTGACAACGAAATGCTACGTGTACCACGACAAGTTACCCCGAAAATGCCACCAAAAAGGAAATCAATGGTTCAAATTCACTTGATGTGTGTGTGTGCCTTTGGGGCATTTTCGAGGTAACTTGTCGGGATACATAGAATTATTGTTGTTTGACAACTGCCCATTAACCAATTTGGAATAACCAGTTACACCGAAAGAGTCCATAGATACAAAGAACACACACCTGTAACCCATGTCCAAGAAAATACATGCATGCCCCATTCGAGAAACTGCAAAAAAAGAGTAGGAAGTTATTATAGAAGTAGTAGTAGTGTGTTTTTAAACCAACATTTCTCAGATTACCCTTTTTCCTTGCCTTTTATGTCTTCCTGCAACCTGCCTTCTGAAACAAGGTGCAAAACCAGATCTGAGGTTCCACAGCATGGAATTCCTTTGATGTCCCAGGCCATACACATTTTCAGTATATTCAACCCTTAATCCCCAACAGGCATTGTTAATGTAGCTAATTAAGAGCCCGTAATTGACATCAAAAACTGGGAAGATCCAATTACACACCACATACAACTTGGGCTTAAATAGAAACCAAAAGCATTAGCAAAACTTCTTGAGCCAAACAAAAAATTTAAAAAAGGTTCAAACAAAAAAAAAAAAAATTGCCTCTTACCACAGTGACAGGGAAAAGCTGAGATCGGCTCACCCAGACGGGAAAAAAAAAAAATACTAACAAAATTTAAAAACATTGAGAGCTTATTCCTAGCTTCGTGAAGCTTTGATTAACTCTAGGTCTTTGTATTTAAGATTCCTATTTGTGGAGTTCTAAAAGCCAGCCTTGCCCTTTTCCCTATCTTTATTTTCCTCTTCCAAGTAGGCCTACCAATAGACTGGATTCGGTCCGGATCCTAATTTGATTACAAAATAATCCAAATATGCTCCAAATCTGACTTCCGCAGATCCGTTGAAAGGCAATCCTAATTTGATTACAAAATAATCCAAATATGCTCCAAATCTGACTTCCGCAGATCCATTGAAAGGCAATCCGGATCCGAATCCAGAAATTGGATATCTGATATGATAAACACACAGAAGAAAGAGACAGACTCTTAGAGAGAATTTCCAGGGTCTGAATACCTTCTTCAGAAGCATCTGCCTTGAAATCGCAATGCTTAGTTTCCATACGAAAATGATTAGTTTGGATCGGATTTCATCCGAATTGGTTCAAATATATCCGAACTTGATCCAACATTTAGTGGATTCGGACTTGTACGACTATCGGATAGGATCTGACTAAAACTCATATTTGACCAGATTCAGATTACATCGGATCCACTTACATACCCAAGTGCTTCATCAGTTGACAAGAAAGTGAAAACATAGTTTAGCGTTAGATAAAGAGCAAATACAAGTAGCGCTACTAAATACACAGCATAGGAGTTCTGGAGTACATAATTGTAACATACATATAGCGAAGATTTAGCTTACGATGATCATTCGGCATATCCAAGAGAGAGACCAACACGTGAAGCACCACTTACCAAGGGGCTGCAGCAAGCCTTCCAAAATCACGCTGGGCATTCTGAATATCTCGATGTATGACATCCATTTTTGATTTCAATGTATCAATATCATAGTCAGTCATCTTTTCCATGGCTGTAGCTAATGCAAGCTTTTCTTGTAACTCCTCCATCTTCTTATTGATCTCGCAAATCTCTTCACCAATTTTTACTTTCTCAACACTCTGCTCTGCGATTTTCTTCTCAATTTCTTGAGATTCCTCTAAAAGGTGTCCTTGATTTTCTTTCTTTGATAGCAACTCCTTTAAACGGTGTCTAATGGGGTGAACGTCAAATCCATGAGTTTCCAAATCAGAAAGAGTTTCCAAACTGCTATCAATTATGCTTCTAGGATCGCTAAATTGCAATTTCGATGTTTTCTCCACCACACTGGAAAATATCACCATCTGTCCTATAGCTAAACCTTCTCGGCTATCTTCCTTAGACTTAACCAAAGGACTAAAGTGTGGATTTTGTGGCATCTTTTGAAATATTTCCATACGTTCAAGGGTTGCCCAAACGGGCGAGCGCTTTTCGAAAGGCGATTTTTTATCCTTTTCTGACACATTATTATCACAGGTAGCAATTGCAGGAGATCGCACAGCACTTTCATCTTGTCCATCACTAGCATCAGCACTTTGAACGACATTCAAATCAAAAGGCGCTCCTAGAAAGGAAAGAGGAAATAGTAATCATACAAAAAATAGCTAAACTGCAAAGGCAAATGATTATATAATCAACCTAAAAGACAATCAGAATACAGTCATCGCTGCAAATTTATTGTAACTTACTTGAGTCATCCACACTGTACGGAGAGTTCATTCCTTCACGCCACATCTCTTGAGGTTTATCTTTAGATTCATTAGATGCTTTTTCTATGCATGCTTCTTGAGTATCTACAATGTGCCAAAAAATGACATGGTTGCAGCAAGCAGAAAACAAACTACGTTGTTAAAGGGAAATGTACAATGCTATAGTTGTTTCAGCTGGGCAAGAAAATCATACTTCATTCGGCCACCATAATAGACAGAAATCATATTCCAGGATACAAAGAAATCATATTCTTATTCCACACCATCTCTCATACAATTTTCAAGATCATAATGACAACATTTTCCATTGTTACTTGTTGCCTTCAAAAATCCACTTCGAGTAATATGTACTGGGGGATTCCACTTTGTCCCTTGGTTTCATCTCTATGTTCAATTCAACCCAAATACTTAGGTGTTACATCGAGAGGAAAAGAACCAGGATTTTACGAAATTCTGATAGATCTTTCCGTATCTCCAGCACAAGAAGCACCTCAATAAAAAATGAGAGTGGAGAAGCAAATAGCAAGGGAAATTAGGATCCAAGTGTTAACTAGATTGCCCAAGATAAAGCGGAGAAAAAACTAAAACTCGTGATTCTAAACTTAGAGCGGGGCATGAGTTAAATTCCACTAATAAATGCCCACTAGTAGTACCTGTGGGTTTGTTACAGGGGGCGAAGTATCCACATCAATATTCCAACCCTTAGCCACCATATTCAGCTGATCCTTTCATTGCTTTTCTTGGTTATTATGCCGGTCGTGTGATTCACATCTTTCTTTTCTACATTTGGGTAACAGGTGTGACGATGCCTGCTATTACCACCGATTGCTTTCATCATCATTCCATGATATTCAAACTACTAATGATCTCCAGTCACTTCCTTTCTCCTCCAATCTCATTGTTGACTAACTCTATTATAAAATATAAAGTAGACAAATACAATGCAAAATGTAAATCATTCAATTTATCAACTCATTCTTACCATGCTCTTCTTAATTATCACCACCAGTGGCCATTGCTGACCTCCACGGAATCTAAATGGACGTTCCATTTAGTTTAAATTGGGGAAGTGGTGGACCCCCATTCTGCACACGTAAACTATACTACACTCTGGCTCCATACAGGAAGGAAAGAATGGTTTTGGTAGACAAGAAGAGAACGAGGAGAAGTAAAGGCTGTAGACCTTTCAAGGTTGAGGCCCCTTTAATATTTCCTTCGATTCGTTGATGTCTGCCAATACTCATAGATGCCATTGCAAGCTAAACTTCGAAGTTCAAACCAGAATAATTTGGTGTGATTGGACCAGAAAAAAATGCTATACTGAATGATACCTTGTTATTGTTTGCATCATAAGATGACTTAATTAACTAAACTATCGGTACTATTATTAGCGCTGTCGAATCCTATGTCGGTTAAAAACACAAAACATGTGAGGGCCATGTCATTTGTGCAAGCAAATCATGGCCCACATGAAACAGTTACAAGGAACATAACAGGACATAAGTAGAATTGATGGATTTCACACTGAACAATATCAGTCAAAACCGCCCCAACGGTATTTGTCCCTCAAATTGCAATGGGTAACTCACACAACTGACATTAACATAATGCATGACAGGGATAGAAATGAGATTACTGAACTCACATGGGCCGAGTTAGGAAACAAATATTGAGAGAAAAAAGCTCAAGTTTATATTATAGGACTAGACTCTTTTATTCTCGTAAAAAAAAAAAAATACTATAGGTCTAGACTGGAGCAGTAATAATCATCTCTAAAAAAATTCCATAATACATCCTTCACTGCAAATTTGTAGGAACTTACTTGAGCCATACCACATCAACTGAGGTAAATCTTCAAACTGTTCAGATGGTTTTTCCCTGCATGTACCTCGAGAATCTACAATACAAAAAGACAAAAACAAATTAAAGCCATTAAAAAAGGATTTCTACAACACAGAAGCAGTTTCAGCTAGCGAATAAAAATCATACTTGCTTTGGCTACCTTATTAAACAACCCAAACTTGAGCCTAATAGTTTGACAATAGAAACCATTTTCATATTCCACAATCTCTCGTGCATTTTCAAGATCATAACTCGTATATCCCAATATTTACCTAGATTGTCCATTGTTACTTTCATGGTTTCAGTTCAAATCATATATACACTAGGGAATTCCCTTCCTTACCTTGGTTTCTTCTTCGTGTTTACTTTAGCTTATAGAGTTAGGAGTTACAATAGCAGGAACACACACTTTCATTTTTTGGTGATGTTCTAATCAATCTTTGGCTTTCCCAGCACAAGGAAGCACTTCAAATCCTAACCAAGACTGATAACTCTTTAATTTCCCACTTTTAATAGGAATAAAGTTCATTAAACTGAGAGGTCAAATCGTGAATCGAATCAATAATCGAAACGAATTGAATCGTGAATCGTTTCAATTCGGTTATGATTTCTATAGTGCATGGAAACATATGCTCATTGATTAGGGTAAAAGAAATATATATACTACAAATGAAAGCTTTAGGCCTAAATCAAAAATAGAAAAAAAACCACCTTCTAAATGATGATTTGATAATAATGTATTAATGTTGGAAACTTGGAGTATTAGGTAAGCTGCTTCTATTGCAACTTCCAAGAGATTAGAGTTCGTGAATCCTAGTATAGTCCCTTTTGTAAAAAAGAGTTAAAAGTACAAAACAAACCCTTATAGGGTGGTTGTATGTATTCCCTTTATCTTTGCCATTTTCGATCCACTCTCGTAATAAATCTCCCTTTCTTAGTACCTATAATATACTACATACGGAGAAACAAAGACAAAAGATGGCATATAACAATAGTAAAGACCTTGAGAAAATAGTTTGAACCCTTTACCAAAAAGCAAACAAAGAGAAAAAAAATGAAGGGGAACTTAAATACGGATCCTGCCCTCTATAGATATTGAAGTCCTCAACCTAGTGGGTTTGAAAACTTATCTTTCCAACATCAAATTCAAATAAATCCTAAACTACCCTTTCTCTCTTCTTATCTTTTCTAATTATCCCAATTTCAAACTTTTCTCTCACCTAATCTTTTCAATTCTCTCTCAAATTTTCATTCCCCTAAAATCTCAAAACAAAATTTAAAACTAAATACAAAATCAAAAAACTATCAAACTATTAAAAAAAAAAATTGACTTGTTGAATACAAAAATGGTAGATATTTCACAGATATGATATGACAAATTTATTATAAATCAAACATCATGTTAATGACAATTTGATAAACACGATAAATTTGGGAACCACACATAACCATGAAAACTGAGGCTCAAAAATCACAAACATGATAAGATAACAATGTCATGTATTATCATGGATTATTGCTGCAAATTTACCATGAAACTGTGGCTCAAAATTACAATCATTTCAATTCTAAATAGAAAATAGAATATTCCAAACATGATAAAGCGGTTTTCCATCAATTGACCTATCTACACACACGCGCGCACACATTATTATTTATCACAACCCTTCAAAAGCAACCATTACCACAGTAAACAAAATATATGAGTTCTTAATTAGCATATGAACCAGATTGATCCATCTTTTTAAAGGAAAAGATCTATCACCACCAACACGTGTGTGCAAGTAATCTTGATGATGACGTCGTTCGAAATCAACGTCGAAAGATAATCTTGATGATGACGTCGTTCGAAATCAACGTCGAAAGATCGACGCCGTGCGAGACGCAGCACATCAATTTGGTTCGTCCTAATAGAAACATCGTTCCGATGTTGGTTCAATGAAGCTTTGAGATTCGAAATACACCTACACAAAAGCAACCATTATCACAATCCTTCGATCTCCTGGCCGAGGTAACTAGGACAGCTCGTTGTTGTGAGTTCGCCGGGGTGGGTCGATTGCTGGAGTGGACCGTCGTAGCGCCGTTCGCCGAGGTTGGTCTCTCTCCAGGGTGGGTCGATCTCAAGAGAGAGAGAGGAGAGCGAGAGGTCCTGGGTTTTGATTATACACAAAGGAGCAAATTGCAGTCGTGTTGCTATTAATGTTGTTTCAAAGAAGTTAATGATATGTTTTCAAAATCGTGTATATACATACATCAACAAATTATTAGGGGCATAATGGGACAACTAAGCAATTTCAGGATGATAACTTGATTATTTAAACCCATTGGGATGGGGACATAAATAAGTTCTCCAAACACGATGGCTATTTAATTTCTTCAAAAATGAATTCAGGAAATTTTAAGTGAATCAAACGATTCACTGATTTGGATCACGATTCGCAGCTATTTCTGATTTAGGCAGCCTGTTTGTATCCACTACCCACCGAATTGTTGATACGAATTGTGAATTGTACTATTCTAATTTCTAACAACTAACAGACGCATCTAACACAGAGTAGCCACGCACATACACCGTCACAGAGAGAGAAGAAAAAATTAGGTCCAAGTATTCTATCAGATTGCCAAGAAAAGATTGAGTCAAACTAGATTCATGATTCTAAACTGATTAGAGAAAAGGTAGTCACAAAATTCTCACATCTTTCCCATACTACTAAAGCTCTCAAACAGAGAATACAGGACAATAAATCAACCACATGACAGTATGCATTAATAACAAAAGGACCATTATTTTTCCTGGAATTCCAAACTGTATAAAGTGGAGAGGGGTCAAAGTGCAAAAAATAAAAATAAACAAGCACAACACAGCATGAAAACTTAAAAAGTCCAGCTTACATCAGGTGAAACATACTTTTACGGCCTAACCTTCTTTTCCTCTCTTTCTTTCTTCTATTGTTTGACAGACTTTATTAATTCAAAGCAAAGATGGGCAGACTTCACAGAGATCAGAAAAAGATAAAACAACAAATACAAAAGCCAAAGCAAAAACAGAACTACCAAGAAACTCTTTTCATGGCCTACCTTGGGTTGGAGATTTCTTGTTGGTCCTGCTCCGTTGATTTCGTCTCTTCGATGTACAACTCCTAGGTTTCCTACCAGACTTTCCCGCAATTGTTTCACTAATCTGGTTATCAATCTTTGCCAAGCGAAAATCCAAAACATTGTCCATTAGGTTATACTGCCTTAGTGGAAATTGCGCTGGATAACCATGGTTGAGAATCGGTATCCCTTGAATACTGATCCCTGCTAACGTCGATTGTTCACCATCATTACTTGCAGAACCATTAACCATTTCATATGTACTTTCAGCTCCAATTTTCTCCTCACCTGCAATCATTATGCAGATTTGATTTCTTTTGTTGAATAATTAATAGCCAGGAAAAAAGTTGTTCTTTCAAATTACTACATACCATTGACCAAATCTGTAGGGTTTTCTTTAACAACCATTTCATATGATGTACTTTCAGCTCCATTCTTCTCACCTGCAATCATTATGCAGATTTGATTTCTTCTTTCGTATAATTAATAGCCACAAAAAAAATTATACTTCCAAATTACTACATACCATTGACCAAACCTATAGGGTTTTCTTTAACCACCATTTCATTTGATGTACTTTCAGCTCCATTTTTCTCCTCATCTGCAATCATTATGCAGATTTGCTTTCTTTTTCCAAATAATTAATAGCAAAAAAAATTGTTCTTCCAAATTACTACATACCATTGACCAAACCAACAGGGTTTTCAGTCATAAGTTTTTTTGGTCTTCCCCTCTTTCTGCCTTGAGAGCTCACCCCACTTTTGGGTTCAATAATTTCCTGCAGGTGAAGAACAAGTACTGTCAACGATATGATTAGACAAAGAAAATTAATGAACCATGAAAGATCAAGCATCACATTGCACTACCAAAGTCATACTTCTATACAGAACCATGCAACAAAAAAATTAACCTTCACACAAATGAGTGAAGACCTACAACAAAGCTAGCTTCTTGGAGAAAAGCTATCAAATTTATAGAAAACTATATCGCACCAATAAGGAAAGTAGGGAAATAAAAAATAAAAAAAAACTGTCAGCAGAAAAACAAAATGGAGTTAAATAATTTCATGTGGATTGCACCATTAGAGCTTAGCCCATACGTTCTCTTTCCACATGCTCCACACCATCATTAAGTTGAAAGCTAATGTATATCGTAACTAAAACTATTTACTGTCACTCTTAAAGGGTATCTTTCGAATCTTAAAAGTATGCTCAATTCTCCATTTTTCATTTTCTATTCAAAACCAAAAACAAAATTCAGTACTTTGCTTTCTGCAGTTCACATCTCTGGCTTCAATTAAGGATGTCAATGTCGATACTTCAATCACATTTAAGAGTATCCGAAACATTTCTGCATTGACTAAAGGAAAATTTCTTGTCCGTTTCGTACAACACAGGAAAATGCTCCTTCCGTCCTATTGTGATTGCCAGTTTTTGGCAGTTGTGCCATTAAATGAGATCAACCCACAATGTATTTTAGAGAAAAAAAGTATGTGGAACTTTTTTCACCAATCCCTCTGCTCTTTGCCTGGCAGCAGAACATCTAATACATTATGCAAACTCCAAAGATCCCAATTAGTTCTTCTAGACAAAGTTTTAAAATTCACTTACAAGATAATAAATCAATAAAGGTACCGATTTTTCTACGATGTCCGGAATAGTTAAAATGGACCAACAAAATAGGACAGCAGAAGTTCTATTTTCAAGTGACCATAACTAAAAACCCAGATTTTACTCCAAAATAGATTGTGGTTCATGAATTAATGCATTCCTGCAATCAATTCTTTTCAATACTAAATGCATTGCTGCAAGCAGTCTTTTCACACAAATATATATAGTGGCAAGCAATATGGCCCCATAACTAGTCATAAGGCAAGAAATTACAGCCATGCCCACTTTTCAACAGGGTTTTTCCTTGCGGGGTCGTGGTTTGCTGAGTTGCCATGGCTTGGATCTGGTGCTTTCACTGCATCTCCAGCGGGTTGGTGTGATGTTGCCAATGATTATCAAACACTTGGGTTTTGATCAGTGCTTTCGGGAGGTCTTATCTTGCAGGTTCAGTAGGTGGCGGTTGCGGTGGAGGTTTTGGAGGTGGCGGTGCAGTGGTGGCGTCTTGGGGCTAGCGACGGCTAGGGTTTGCTTGGTAGGGTTTGGTTTCTTAGTTTTTTTGGGTTTGGGCTTGGCCCATTAGGTGTATGTTTGGGATTCGGGCTTGGCCCATTTGGTGTTTGGGCTTGGCCCCTGGGGGTATTTCATCCAATGTTCTATTGGATCCTCGATGTACTCTAATCGAGCTTAATAAAATCTCTCTTTTGCCGATCAAACAAATAAAAAAAGAAACTACAGCAATGAGATTTGAAAAAGAATCAAACCCACATGCACGGATATGTGGGTAACGGTTGAGGCTACTAACATAGTGCATTTGTCTCCCTGCTATCACATACATAACAACGCATCCTATACCAAAATAACAGTTTATTCTTCATCATTTTAATCAAAAGAAATAACCACTTCTCAACTCATAAAGATGTAATCTTCAACATTGCTTACCTCATTGTGGCTGTGTTGGTCATTCACACGCTTTTTCTTGTTTTTCATGCTCTTAACAGATGAGTTGCCATGACGCCGTTGGGGATTTTTTGTTCCTGAGCCTTTTATGCTCTGACCCTCCAACCCTTTGGCAGATACAGCAGCCTTTTTAGGTGTACAATCTTCAAGCAATCCGTGAGCCTGAAAAAGCAAAAAACAATAGGACTTGAGTTGAGAAGCCCCGTCTGTCTTAGACACCTAAATGCCTAGGTGCCCAATTGGGACCAAAAACTAATTTATCAACTTCTATGATCTCTCTTCTCAATGCTAGTAAGTCACTACTGAAACTGAAAACAAGAAAACTGTGAGCTCCCACAACCCAAACTGATGAATATGTCCAATGTTGTAATAATAAACTAAGAAGCAAAGCAATACGTCTGACCACCAATTAGTATAGCGAAATAAGGGCTGGAGTCCAACCTCAATGCTATTGAGTTGTTTAGTATGGTATGGGTAAACTATCCAGAAGTCCGCACAATTAAAAGTTTTACAAGTTAAGGACCTCTAATTCTAAAAGGAACAATTTTATAGAAAAGTTGCCCTTATTACTCATAATTATATCTCTCAAAACCTTAGTTGCATGAAGCAAGGTGGGGAAGGATAGGGGCAGAGGAGGAGGCGGAGGCGGAGGAGCAAAGAAGCTCCTCATTCGAGAGAGCTAGGAGGCATATAGAAACGTTTTTTTAAAATAAAAATGCAACACGAGTAGATATTATAATTCTTAATCCGTGCCAACTACGAATATTTTTGAAGCAAATATGAGTAAATATTCTCTCTTTACCAAGTTCTTGAGCAAATTTGGGTCAAGATTTTTCTAGTATCTTACTATCACTTCATATTATCTTGCTTGGTTTGTTTTAGTTTTGTCTCTATTTAAGAGATAAAAGGGAAACAGATGAGTATATCTACAAAATCATATTTCAGAGGAAGCCAGAATAGAGATGTAAACTAGCTGAGTGGAGCCACATAGTTGGTCATTCAAGTTTTGTTTGGAAGAGAAATGAGATTCAAAAACGTGTTCAAGCTTACTTTGTTTATTTGTCGACCTTATCTCAAACAAGCTTTAGTCGAGTTGATCGAGAGCAGCGAGCCAAACTTGAGTGGCAAGATCTTTTTTCAAAAAATTAGTGGTAGCTTATCAATCCGAATAGTAAGTTGCTCAAGCTTAGGTTCAAAAAGTTAACAAGCTCAAAAGATGCGTTCAAGCTTGGATTTGTTTGTGAAACATGCCGATCTCAAACTACCTTTCCTTGTAACAAGCCGAACTCAAGTAACTTAGTTCAGTTAACAGCCCTTGCAGATCCACCGTAAATATCAAGATGATTCGTGACCCTAGTTTTTTACAATAGCCAAAAATTAAAGCCAATGAAGTAGATTCAAGATGAAATTTACACATATTAAACATTACTCAACCATACAACGGGTAGGGCTGCAAACCAACTGAGTTGCTCGCGAGCAGCTCGTGGCTCGGCTCATTAAGGCTTGGCTTGGCTCGACTCGTTTAGTAATTGAGTTAAGCTCGAGCTCGACTTTTAGGCTTGTTTACTAAACATGCCGAGCTTGACACTCAAAAGCTCGGCTCGTTAAGAGCTCAGCTAGTTCAAAAACGAGCCGAGATCGAGCCTGAGTTTTCAGCTTGTTTACTAGAGCTCAAACACAACAAGCTCAGCTTGACTTGTTTGTACCCCTGTCAACGGGTAAAAGTTTACCAACAAATATTGGATTCTAAACCGAAATAGCATCTTTGCTATCAAACACCAAAATACACAAAGCTTTTTAGTCATGAGAAGAACCCCAAGAAAATACTAAAATTAGTCTTAGGTCCATTATGAGAACTTCATAAGCCCACAAGTCCACCTATTAATTTTGTAAGGTTTCAAGTCCATTTTAGGGTACCCTAGAGGAGGGGTTGGGTAATTTCATAAGATTTTAATGTGCACTTTTTATTATAGGATAGGGTAGATTACCCTAGCGTAGGGTACCCGAGGGTTTAGACACTTTTATAGGATTTTAGGGTGCACTTTCTTATTATAGGATTTTAATAGTTTAGGCACTTCCATAAGGATTAGGGTTTAAGGCACTTTCACAAGGTACCCTAGGGTTAGGTTAGGGTTTAGGTCGTGTGAACTTATGAAATGTCTATAGTGAACCTATCACTAAATCTCCCAAGAAAATAACACCCAGAAAGCTAAAAACATCAAAACAAGAAACAAAACTACGTAAACAAAAAACCAGCCACAAACCTTCTTTTCAGCCCTGACCCATTTGTTTTCAACCCAATCGTGATGAACCCTCAACTCCGACCTCGCAAACTCGAAATGCTCGGGAGGGTTGTCGAAGAACACCTGGAACTTGGAGCCGTCATCGAGTACCCCAACGACGACGCCCGTCCACCACCCGTCCCTATGGTAGGCGTCAACGACGTCGTTCAGCTCGTAGGCGTGCTGGCTCTCGGTCGGGGGCGGCAGCGGCCTCATGAAGGCCCCTTCCACGAACTCCCTCAGGTGCTTTTTTGGCGTTTCCTTGTCGTCCTCGTCCTCCTCGCTCTCCAAGAGGGTGGCGTACCGAACGAGGTACCTCCCCTGCTCCATTTTCCTCTTCTTCTTGCTGGAAGTGGGAGAGGGAGAGGAAGGGGGACGGGTATTGTGGTCAATTTCGATGATGGTGGCCGTGTACCAGGAGCCCTTGAAACCTATTTCGTCGCTGCTCACTTCGACCTGGGACCCTACCCCGAAGAAGAGGTGGTCGACGCCGCCGCGGCCGCGGCCGACGACAACGTTTCGGGGGGCCATTGGCTGCTCCTGCTTTCGACGGATCACTAGCTTCTTGCGTTTTTGTTGAGTAGCGAAGAAGTGGTTGAGAGGACTCTCATCATCCATTTGTGTACTGGGCAGAGATATGCTGCCTAGGGTTTGTGTTTTGGCGGTACTGGGCGGTGTGGGAGGTGAGCCAGATCTACGTGGAGAGATTAGGGGAAAGTTATTTATGTGTGCCGTCGAGACACTTGTTCTGACTCCATTTTTCACCACGGATATCAGGGTCGAACACAATGCTAAGAAACATTAATGCGAATGCTACGGGTTGGCCCGGTAATCTTGGACTAGGATTTAGTGATTTTGTTCTCTCTTTGAGATTTTATGTTTGATTTTTTGGTAGTAATTTTTGAAGCCACCTTATCTTATGCATTATGTATGTGTATGTGAAACAGTCGTGAAAGAAATTGTAAGGAATAATTCAAGGTGTACACAAAATGATCCGAAACACCGTATATTACAAAAAAAAAAAAGTCACATAATACACGTGTTTGCATAACAGCGTCTTCTAATTATATTACTAAATAAGAGACAAAGTGTATAAATCTCACCATGATGTGAGGGTGAATAATCTTTCACAGATTAGGTCAGTGTTCCAAATTACTTTCTTAAAAAATAAATACTTTTACATTTTCAAATTCAAATACTTTTTTACATTTTTTTTGCACCGTTTAAAATATATTAATGAGATCTTGTAGAAACATTGTTTGTCTAAACACATAGTTTTTTAGTTTGAAATTGTCTTTTTAAAAAATAAATACTTATTTGAGAATCTGGAACACCAGTTACTGATGCATAAATATTTTTTCGGGTTTTGATTTTTTCGTCTAATCCACCTTTATTCCTACTAGTGTTTGCCCGTGCCTACGGCATTATCCACCCCGGCCCTTGCCTACGGCACTACTCACCTCAATTGGAATTGAAATATCCTTTGAATCTTGATAGTGGCTCAAGACATTATTTCAGTTTTTAGGTAACTGGAAATTAACCTCTCTTTTTTTTAACGGCAAAGATTTTTTTTATTGATTTGAAGCAAGTGAATACGCAAACAGTATAGTGAAGAAATTAGCAACTCACGAAATTATGCAAAACGCCGTTCAAAAAGGGGAAAAAAAAAAAACCTCCACAAAGTCTCTACAGCTCTACAAAACAGAAGAGAACATTTAACAAACACAATGTGGGCAACGGGAAATACCTCTCCAGATTTTGGAGGAAGTGTATACAAAATAGAAGAGAGCATTTTAACAAACACATGGTGGGCAACAAAAAATATCTCTCCCGATTTGATTTCTCCCGAGGGGTTTGACTGTCCAGGAGGAGTGGGCGGTGGACGGTCCCAATGCTCGACAGTCCAAGGGGGGAACCCCTTAGTCAACCCGTAGGGGAGGAAATGTCTTGAAGAAAGGAAGCAAGGAGAATTGCTTTCCCCCTTCATTGTTCTCACACACACACAGCTGTGAAATTTGAATTTCGATTCTTTTTTTCTCTTAGACAACAGATGACATTTATATAATATGATGGGCAAATGTGAATACTTTCATAAAACTTGAAAAAATGCATCTCAACCCTTGGATCAAACAAATCTGAGCCGTTACAACAATTTATCCCTACACCCTTCTGTTTTATAATAGAGATGGATGTGACACATCGACGGAAGATTTATACTCCATCCATCCCCTTTTTAAAGTACAGTATTCCATTTTGGATTGTCCCTTAATAGGTGTTCATTTTGTAAAGTTAGTACATTTTCCATTTTGTCCCTAAAAGTAGATTCTATTTTGAAAAGTTAATAAGTGTAATGATGATGCCTCCATAAAGAGTAAATATGGAAAGTAGAAGTAAAAGTTGATGTGAAAGGTATAATGATGATATTTTCTTAATAAGTTGGAGTTACGAAGCGAGACACTTAAAAAGAGACGGAAAGAATACTTTATTTCTCTTTTTTTTGGTACTTTTTTGAGAGAATTTTGGAGAGATTCATCGTCATTTTTAGAGTTTGGAGGGATTTGGCCTTATTAATTTACTTTTGGAGGACCAAATTTTTTAAAAGAACGAACTCCAAAACTTTTCAAAAAAGTAAGAGCATTTCCAATCCACCTCTATTCTTTCAAAATGGAGGACGGATATGACATATTGATGGAAAATTTAATTTATCCCATCTTTTCATCACTTTTTGTATTTTTTGGGAGAATCTTGGAGGAACCATCATTCTTTTTAGAGATTTGGTCCTCGAAATTTACTTTTGGCACCCTTCATTCATCCATGTCTTCATATTTTACTCTTTTTTTTTATCCGCTTCATATTTTACTCTTTGAAAACACTTTTTTTGTGTGTGTGCATATATTTGTTTTAATTCATCATTCATTCCTTCATATCTCCATATTTTGGTACTCCAAATCTTTTTCATCCTCCAAATATATATATATATATATATATATATTACTCTTCCCAAAAGGTGCAAAAAGGTGTTTTGAATGATGTATTTGCTCCAATTCATCCTTCATATCTCCATATTCTGGTCATTCAAACCTTTTTCATCCTGCAATTGTACCTAGGAGGAATGAAGATATGGAGGAATTAAGGATGAATTGGAGCAAATACATCATTCAAAACACCTTTTCCCACCTTTTTGAAAGAGTATAAAATATGGAGATATGGAGAAATGGAAGGTGTATTAGAGATGCTATTAAAATACCCCTTTTGTGGCTAATCTCAATCAAATGTTTTTCCATTTCAAACCGTTTTAGCTAACAACAAATAAAAAAGCTCCCTCTTCCTCTTTCTAATTACAATATTATAAAATTCTTTGAAATTTTAATTTTTCCAAAAAAGAATAACAATTGTCACTAAACAAAAAATCATTTTTTCTTGTCGTTCGTTGTTTTCTTTGAAATACACTCATATTCTCTATGTTTCATTTTGTTTGCTTTGAATTTTATTTTAATATATCCCAATTGCTTGCTTTCTTAAGAAAATTTAAAAGAGAGAAATGTGTACATTTGTATGAACTAATCCTCATAAATAAAAGAGAATATAGTTTAAAAGGTAGTAGAAAACAAATGGTAATATTGAAAAACGCATCTAACATTTTTAGGAAACATGTATTAGGCTTCGTTCCGGAAACCTTCTTAAAAAATAAGTACTTATTTTGCCACTTTTCATTCAAAAATAAGAAGGGTCATTCCACAAAATTCAAATAAAAAGTTTCTTTCACATTTTCAAACTCAAAAATAATGTAAATAAAAAAAAAAGTTCAATTTTTTTTTTGCACCGTATTAAAGATCTCAATGAGATCTATCAAACAAGATCCATAGTGGAAGGAAAATTATTTGCGTAAGCACATAATTTTTGAGTTTGAAGTTGTCTTATACAAAAAATAAGACTGTTGCTATGATAATGGATGCCGGCGGAGGGAAATCGTACCGGGGGCTACGCCGGGCCGTATCCGGCCACCGGACGGCCGATCCGAGCCGTCCAAAAATTCCAAAAAAAAAAACGAGGGGGCCCATGTGAGAATCAACGGCATCCGAGATGTGTAGGGTGCTTGATCCGAGCACCCCTTTTCCGTGGATATATGATCAAGCACCCTACACGGAAAAGAGATGCTCGGATCAAGCACCCTACACACCTCGGATGCCGTTGATTCCCGCGTAGGCCCCCTCGTTTTTTTTTTTAAGAATTTTTGGACGGCTCGGATCGGCCGTCCGGTGGCCGGAGACGGCCCGGCGCGGCTGCCGATACGATTTCCCTTCCCGGCCGGTCGGTACCTATATAAATTCTTCCAAAATAAGTAGCAGCCTTCTTATTTTCAAGAACAAGCCTTCTTATTACACAAAAAATAAGTTCTTATATCGTTTCTGGAACGGGCTCTTAATTTTATGTCTCTTAAGTAAGAGGTTGACTTCCCCACATAGAAGAAACAATACGGGATGGAGGGAGTATACACTCCTAAGGATAGTTTGGAAAATTTGTTAATTATTGGAGTTTGACTTTCTAAAAGGATTGAAATTTTGGAACATTAAAAATTAACAAAAAAAATTCCATAACATCATACAAAATTTACACACACTTCTCAAATACTCACTTTCAAAATACCTGTCAGATTATAAAAAATATCAAATGAAAACAAAAATAGTCAAAAATCTTCCATCAAATTTGATAAGCATTTTTTTTTTCTAACAAAAAACGTTATAGCTACACTAAGAAGATAAGTTATCCTAAATATCGTTATAGCTACACTTAGATTTTATTTTTTACCAAAACCTTAGGAATCTTTATTATAACTCAGAGAAATCTTAATTGCAAAATATAAGACAGCTATCTCGTCCAAGAGGATTCATCAACCAATTGGGAGGCCTAGCTTCCCAAGTTCTAACACTAGGGCCTCACAAACCATCCTTCGCCAAAGCATCCGTTACACCATTAGCCGATCTTCTAGCAAAAATAAACTTGCACTCACCAACCATATTCTTAAATCTTCTAATATCTTCTATGATCACACCTCTACGTCAATGGGACAATCTATCTCACCTCGAATAATCCTTACTAACTGTTGCAAATCTCCCTTCATGACAATTGAACCCAATCCCACATCAAGAGAGCGAAGTCAAATGCTGCCCTCTATGCCAAAGCTTCAGTACATAAAGGAGTACCCACAACACCCAAATTCAACGAGCGTGTAGCCACAAAACGCTACCTAAAGTCCCGCACCACTATCCCCGCACCTGCCTTCGCTATTCCCTCCGATCTTCGCACCCAAGCTCCATCCACATTTATTTGTTAGTTTTCCAATCGCTAGGCTCTGCCAAAACTGCTCCAACACCCCATGCTCCCTACTGTGCTATCTTGGTTCAGTCTCCATACCCCTCATCACCTGAACATATTCCTCAGCATCCCTAATAGCCAAAATTACCATATGTCACGGGTCCAGAGCACTCTCGTTAAAGAGAGTTTCGTTCCTACATTTTCCATATCCTCCACATAATCATAGCAGCCAACGTCAACAAATTACTCCCATCTTTTCATTCTTTTGTTCCCTTCCATCTCTCTATCAAAGAATCAAACCAAGCTAAAATAGATGCTTGACCATTCATACTCGACACAAAACCCAACAGGCGATGACTTCCAAAACTGACATTCCAGAAATAAATGTGGGAAAATCTCGCAATCACCTTTGCAATTAATACATAATAACATCTCCCTTGTAACTCTTCTACGAAACAAATTCTCCCGAATCAGAAGAATACCATTGATACACTTCCAAAAAAAAATGTTTGATCTTATTCAGAATAGGAAGGCCCCATACCTTATTCCACATTTTCTTATCATCTTCTTGCGTGCTCGATTCCCCTCCTATTGAACTATGTCCTGTACCCCACCTTTTCAATCTTAAAGCAAACTCATACCCTGGAGGTCACTGTATAAACCCCACAACTAGAGAAATGCCACACCCATCGGTCCTCCATATCTGCAATAGGGAGAGGAATCGAAGGAACTAACTTCGCATCCTCCCCATGCATCACTTCATCAATGACATCCAATTTCCACACATGCCTTTTAGGATTGATAACATCACAAACCCTGATACCTGTTCTTGCACTAGACACACCAATAGGCCGAAAACCATTGGGTTTTGGAAGCCATGGATCCACATCCAGCCGCACCTTATTTCCGTTATCGATTCTCCATCTCGCCCCTTCCTCTTCCCCCCTTCCAAAATATAGTGTGACTCTTATGATAGTCCTTCAGTGTACTTGAACTAGGGTTTGCAACGGGGCGAATCGAGGATGGATCTGACTATCCCTGCCTCCGATTCCCGAACCCAATATCTGCCTCCATCCCAGCCCCGCTCCTCGAACCAGGAGTCATCTTCACCTCCAACAGCCATCAAGGATCCCCGCCTCGATCCAAAATTTTCCTTACAAATAAAACCAAATTTTTTTGTTGCATTACAATATAACTAAAGGCCGGAGCACACACCATGCGTGTGCAAGTCTAATTTTGCATGCACAAAAGTTTCCCGCTTATTATTTGTTTGATTTTTGGCAAAATATGCAAAATTAAACTTGCATACACATGGCGTGTGCCCTGGCCTCTAGTCATGTAAAAGAAAAGACATGTAAATTCCAATACCCCTTAATAAGACATTGCATAGGGCTTTAATCGGAAAAGAACAATAAAGTTTTGTCCTTCCTCTAGTCCCGGAGGCACATCCTCAATCATTCCCAACTGACTTATACACGGAATTTGTTCTTTCTCAAACTTAACGTGCTTCGAAAAATGTAGGGGGACCAAAATATCTAGGGTTCGGAAGGTCCAGAGGGGTCGTGGACCAATTTAGTATTTGCCATGGACTTGTCACTCTGTGGACCCATTCGCATATGAAGCTACAGGAAGCACCAGGTTTGGCAACAACTTCCCTGGGCTCGGTGGCGCCCTCCCCAGGCTCGGTGGATACCTCCCCGGGCTGGAAACTTTCTTCCCCTACATGATGCGCCATCCTATGATATTGGGGGCTAACGTTTGAAGGTTGTTTCCCTAACGTTCGACTGTCGTTTCCCTAATGTTCTGCGGTCGTTTCCCTAACGTTCGGCGGTTATTGTAACATTCGGCGAAATTCTGCTCCTTAAGGATCTAACAAATATCCAAAAGTTGATTTATAAGCTTATGGAAGCTTTTGTGAATAGGTAGAGGACAAGTGTGATAGAGCAAATCTTTTGACAAATGACGTCATCCGAACAGTACAATGTGCGTGTAAGGCACGACCTACTTGCTCAACATTTCGAGGTTTGCCTATAAATAGTGGACTACCCCTCCAAGTAAGAGGGCCTTCTTCCTCCAGATATTCTCACTTGAAAGTTCAAATACACTCCCCTTTCCTCCACATACTAACTTGTTCGTCGGAACTTCTCCCCGGAGGAACACTCCCCTCCAGTTTGCAGATACTAGGCTCGGGAAACCCCTCATCGGGTTTGGCAAACCCCTTCTCCAGGCTCGGTAAGAACCTTCTCGGGCTTGGTAGCAACCTCTCTAGGCTCGGCAAGAACCTCCCCGGGCTCGGTGGCAACCTCTCTAGGCTTGGCAAAAACCTCTCCAAGTTCGGCGAGCACCCACACGGTTTGGCACAAAGGGGGAGAAAGGTCAAGAAGTTTTCAGCCCCCCAGAATTGGCGACTCTGCTCGGGAAACTTTCTCATAGCTCTCTGTGTTGTGGAATTGAACACCATACCTCTCTTCCCTTTTCTTCCACTTTCAACTTTCTAGTCATGTTTGGACACACTCCACCAGCATAAGATTTCAACGGCATCCAAACCCTTTACACGGACGCTCTTGTTGTCACCGTTACCATTGATAAATCTACCGATCAACGTGTACTAGTCGACCAAGGGAGTTCGATTGAGGTAATGTTCTACGCAACTTACAAGCTTTTGGGGCTTACCCCGAACCAACTTCGCACTGCTACGACTCCGCTCATCAGCTTCACGGGCGCCCCTGTTTGGCCGATCGGCTTGATTACCTTCCCCGTGCGCACCGGCTCCTGAGTGATGATTATAGTGGTGGCTTGTAGTGGACAATTCCTTGAGCCCCTACAATATCCTCCTCGGTTGAGCTTGATTGCATGGCATGAAGGCAGTCGCCGTGCGAGGCTTCTGAGCCCCCATCAAGCCAATGTATTGAAGATTGTGGACAAAGAAAGGAAGCACGCCAAAGCGAAAACTCTTCTTGATTGTACTGAGCTTCACCCTAAACCCTTTAGGGATCGGTACACCTTGGGGAATGAGAAACCCAAGAGGGAATAACAATTGTACACGAGAGAAGCTTGGAGGATGCATGAGGATTAGGCTACAACCACCAATGGCGCCGAGGCTGGTATTGTGCTTGTCTCGCCGAGCAGAGTTGCTCGTCCTTTTATTCACCCCTAGCATTCGGCATGCCTACGCGAAGCTAGGGTTTTGGAACTTTCACCCTTAGCGTTGGTGTACCTACGTGAAGCTAGGGTTTTGGCACTTTCACCCCTAGCATTCGGCGTCCCTACGCGAAAATAGGGTTTTGGCACTTTCACCCCTAGGGTTCTGGCACTTTCACCCCTAGCGTTTGGCATCCCTACGCGAAGCTAGGGTTCTAACACTTTCACCCCTAGCGTTTGGTGTGCCTACGCGAAGCTAGGGTTCAAGCACTTTCACCCTAACGTTCGGCGTCCCTATGCGAAGTTAGGGTTCAGGCACTTTCACCCCTAGTGTTTGGCATGCCTACGTGGATCTAGGGTTCAAACACTTTCACCCCTAGCATTCGGTGTGCCTACGCGACGCTAGGGTTCAGACACTTTCACCCATTGCGTTTGGTGTCCCTACGCGTCGCTACGGTTTAACACTTTCACCCCTATCATTCGGCGTGCCTACGTGAAGCTAGGGTTCAAGAACTTCCACCCTTAGCGTACGGCGTGCCTACGCGAAGCTAAGGTTCAGGCACTTTCACCCTTAGCATTCAGTGTGCCTACGCAACGCTAGGGTTCAGGCACTTTCACCCGTTGTGTTCGGCGTCCCTATGCGTCGCTACGGTTTGACACTTTCACCCTTAGCGTTCGACTAGTATGCTTTGGGAAATCTGACAGGATTGTCTATCGTTCGACCCCCACATTTCAACACCTCCTTCAGCTCCGACCGCTTGAAGAAGGAGTTGAGGAGCTATTGTAGGGGACCAAAATATCCAGGGTTCGAAAGGTCCAGAGGGGTCGCGGACCAATTTAGTATTTGCTATGGACACGTCATTCTGTGGACCCATTCGCATCTGAAGCTATAGGATGCACCAGGTTCGGCAGCAACCTCCCTGGGCTCGGTGGCAACCTCTTCGGGGTTGGTGGAGACCTCCTTGGGCTCGGTGGCAACCTCCCTAGGCTCGGTAGAGACCTCCCTAGACTCGGTGGAGACCTCTCTAGGCTGGGAACTTTCTTCACCTACCTGACGTGCCATCCTATGGTATTGGGGGCTAACGTTTGGAGGTTGTTTTCCTAACGTTTGAAGGTTGTTTCCCTAACGTTCGGTGGTCATTTTCCTAATGTTCAGCGGTCGTTTTCCTAACGTTCGGCGGTTATTGTAACGTTCAGCGGAATTCTGCTCCTTAAGGATCTAACAAATATCCAAAAGTCGGTGATAAGGATAAGATGACCTTCAAAGCTCAGCTCAAATCAAAGAGCCCAGCACAGCCCTAAGGGCTTAAGCTAGAGTCCCAAGAACATGGAATCTAGCCTATAAGAACTAGCCTCTATTAACCAGCCCAAGGAAAGAGGCCTGCTCACGAGCGTAGCTCATAGAAGAATACCGAGCTCAGCTCACCAAACCAAGTGAGATCGGCAAATATGACAAACTTGTAGCCAGAACCTTATCTCGTCCAAAGAGATTAGGCCGCGAGTCTTAGAGGATAACCACAGAGATTCGTCCACTATGAAGACTCCTAACCTTGATGATAATCACAGAGTTCAAAGGTGAAGGGACTCCTCAAACCTGATAAGGATTATGGGAGTCCTAAGGTGAGGATGACACCATGAACACTAATCAATTCCCGTCATGAGTGGATAAGACTTAAGAGTCCCGATCCCAAGGGATTCCTCCCAAGATGCTTATATAAAGATCACACCGCCATAACACAAAGGTACAGAATACTACGAAACTCATACCCAGTTCATACTCTCTTCAAAAGTAAATTGACTGACTTAGGCATTGGAGGGGTGATGGAGACAGCCACACCGGTGCCCATAGTTTACCATTATGTTTTACAAGTCGTTAATCGAGCACATCGGAAGCCGCTTCATCCGCTGGAGGATCAGATGGACGATTGAGGAACCCCTCCTCCGGAGGTGACCAAAAACCGCTTCATCAGTCGGTTTAGAAGCTTCTTGTAACACCCCAACTTTTATAAACAAATAAGACGCTAAAAAGAGTTAGAAAATAAAATAACAAATAAGGAGCTAACTTTTAGTGGGCCGCTTACCGTTAAGATATAAGGAATAGATCGATCATGATTCAAGGTTTATTAAAGATTAGGGTATTTTTTTTAATATTTCCCCAACCTTGTTAACAACTCGCAAGGCATATGGAATAATCCGGAAAGAATCAGATAAGATACTCAATAGATATAGTTGAATTTTTTTAGATTTAGTCTAAATATTATTGGATATTCCTAGATAATAAAAGATTTGTTTAGATATTGAAAGATTTGTTTGGATAAGATTAGAAGATTTGTTTGGATAAGATTAGATAAGATTTGCTAGATTGGATAAGATTAGATAAGATTTGCTAGATTATATTAGATACTCTAGGATAATTCTAGACTCTTGCCATCCTACTATAAATAGGCATACTCCACCTCACATTCATTCACACCACAATCGCACACACACGACACCAACAAAAGAAAGAAACAAAAGAGAGAAGGAAAGAAAAGAAAGAGAAGGAGGAGGAAAAGAAATTGGTGAGTGCTCACACTCCATTTCCGACCACCTCACCGGCGAGTCATTACACTCTGGTAAACACCACACTCTCTTCCACTCTCACAGCTGTAAAAGAAAAAGAAGTAGACTAAGGAAAATTATATATACATGTATGCCATGACAGCCACCGCCATCACCATTCCATCCTTTTCTCTTCTGTCTCACTTTTCCTTTTCTTTTCTTCTTTGTCCCATTTCCTTCTAGTTTCTACTTCACGGCTTGCACCCACGAGAGTTAATTTTGTTTTACTCTCACTTCTATAGCTCTCAGCCAACACCACCGTCCGAACCATCACTGTACAACACCACCACTGTACAACACCACCACTTTTCACCTCTCATACTATTGTATACCGTTATCACCACCAAACATCTCCAAACCGTAATCATCTCTTTCGTAGCCTCTCTCACCCTCCTGTTCTCTCTCTCGTAGGATATAATAGTAATATCAAATTATCAATTACCAATGCAGCAATACTATTGATGGAGGCACAATCATAAAAATATTTGGGTATGAACCACGTGACTATACCGTCTCCAAGTATTTTTATGGGCTTTGAAAAAAATCTATATACTTTGATTATTAAAAAGATTATATTAGAAATTAGTTAATTAATGTTAATAGTAAATTGGTATGACAGGTGCCGTTAATTAATCAGTGATTATTTGTACGATAATTTATGCTTCGGCGGTAAGGTGAGTTACGAATATACTCTGGCTACATAATTCTTCGAATTGTTTATGTTTGTTTTTATAAAATGTTATGTTTGAATATATTAAAAATAGACATTTTGTACATAGTGCATATTAAGCACGACCTTTTGCAAAAAGGAATTTTAAAAGGAACATGGGATTAATTTTGAAAAGGAAATAAAAAGTTTTGTGGCAACATCTGGGCAGCGAGTTATTTGTGGGCAGTGAGTTATTATGGGCAGTGAGTTACTCTTGGCGCCTATCGATGGATATAGCCGGGTATCCCTTTGGAATTGATATCATTTCCCTTGTTTTGCTGGGGTCGCTCCTCATGCTACCGCCGGTATTATGCCCATTCGGATTCGAGCCTGGAAGTTGTTAAAAAATATTGTTGATTATATGTCTAAGGGATGTTTTATTTGGATTATGTCAGGATTTGTGTTGATGCCACGTTTTATGGTAATTGAGATTATGCTTTGCATACTTTATTCAAATTATCCCATGTTTTCTTATGTAACCCTAGTATATCGTAACTTACTGAATTGGTTTTGTGTTTTCATAAAACCTTTTCAGGTATTCAAGGTTAAGGAAGGTTGTCATTATATATGGAAGATTCCAGTAGTTATGGCTAAATAATAAAAGGATGCGATGATAAGTGACACGTGTGTGTTGGCCACAATGATGTATTTTACTTATTGAAGTTCAAAGTTTGTACTGTTCGAACGCTAATGAGCTCTGTCGTAATATATTTTAAATTATAGACCTGGGAGTTTTTGGAATAAAATTTTATGGTTGTTGATATCAAGGCCTGTGGTGATTTTTAAATCACTGGCCATGTCACGGATTTTACCCTTCGAATTTGGGTCGTGACAGAGTTGGTATCAGAGCCAGGTCGCAAAATATTTTTTCTAAAACTTAGAGCTATAGGTTGCGTACACCTTGGGCACGCTATAGACAAATTCGATACGTGTTTATTCACTGTCATATAGTAACACTTAAGTTTAAATTTTGAACACTTGGGTAACCAATAACAACTTTTGTAGTATGGACCCGATCGATCTTATGGAGAACTATGGAGGGTACCGAATCTACTAGTCTCAGGGACGATCTTATATGGATGTGTATGAATTTGCATCAGAATTTGATAAAATTAACGTGTGCAATGCAATAAAATTGGTATAATATACGCTTTTTCGATAAAGTGTTATGCTTGTTTTTGTTGTTTAGTTATCAGAATGGCCAACGGTGACGACTCGGGGTCAACAACCTTACCAACCGAGGACAATAATGGCAGATTAATAAGGCTGGAGGGAATGATGGCCAACTTGGCTGGCATCATTCAGAATTTGCAACAGCAAATGCTGCAGCTGCCTCCCTCACCTCCAGTATGAATAGAAATCCCTCCACCACCTCCACTAGTGATTCCAAGACAGGAAGGTGAACCAAATGTGAAGGCGTTCCACAAACTGAAGCCCCCGACCTTTAGTGGAGGGATGGATGCTAGAATTGTCAAATCCTGAATTTTAGCCCTTGAAAAGATCTTCAAGGTAATGCACTGCAATGATCAACAAAAGGTGGCATTAGCAACCTATCAGTTGCAAGGCGAAGCAGAATGATGGTGGGAAATAATTGAGCCTCAGAATCAAGGAATCAACTAGAGGCAGTTTCTCGAGTTGTTCAAAGGAAAGTATCTCCCTCAATCGGTCCAAGATGCGAAGTCTACAGAGTTCCAACAATTGAAGCAACGTGGATTTATGACGGTTGCCGCATACGAAGCCGAATTTACTAATCTCGCCGAGTACGCGCTGCACATAGTCGCTGATAAAAATAAGAAGGCTCGGAAGTTTGAGGATGGACTGAAGTATGAAATTAGGAAAGTTGTGCGACCAAGAGGCTGCCAACATATGCTGACGTGGTGGATCGAGCTCTATTGGTGGAACAAGAGATTGAAGAATCAAGGAGATTCACTGAGAATCGCAAAAGACAAAATACTTGCACTAGAAACAAGAATGGAGGAGGAGCAAACAAGAAACAAAATACCGGACCAACGAATAATAATAGACAAGGTGGAAATCAGACAACGCCAAAGTGTCGAACCTGTGGAAGAGAACATTTTGGAGCTTGTCGTGTAAACATTACTTGTTATGCTTGTGGCCGTCAGGGGCACTACAAAAGCGAATGTCCAAGTATTCCAAGCGGAGCAAATGCAGTACCAGTCAACAAGAATACAGGAGTCGGGAAGCCCAATACTCGGGTCCAGGGTAGAGCTTTTACCTTGGTACTCGGGGACCCACGTAACAATGAGAATGTGGTTACAGGTAACATGCTGATATGTTCTTTACTAGCTTATGTATTGATAGACTCTGGATCCTCGCATTCCTTTGTGTCATCAAAATTTTCCATGAAACTTCCCACTCAACCCGAGTCGCTTGGGTTTGAACTCTTAGTCTCGCAACCTATAAGTAGCAGTACGATCTGCACAACAGTCCATAGGGACTGTGACTTACGTTTTGGCGATATTTGTCTCTCTGTGGATCTCATACCCTTAGAGATGAGTCACTTTGACGTCATTCTCGGTATGGACTGGCTATCTGTTAATCATGTCTCCATTGATTGTGCCAATAAAACTGTTATCATCGAAAGCCCTGATCGTGAATTCTGCTTCAAAGGTATAGGAGTAACTTCACCCCCGTACTTAGTATCTATTGCTCTAGCCCGACGACTACTTAAAAAGTGTTGTCAGGGATTTCTTTGTAGTGTTTTATCAACTCTAGTAGAGGAGTTAAAACCTTATGATATTCCCATAGTTCGAGAGTTTCTAGACGTCTTTCTTGAGGATCTACCTGGGACACCAGTGGATCGAGAGATTGAATTCACAATAGAGGTAGCCCCAAGGACTCAACCAGTTTCAAAGGCTCCATATCGTATGGCTCCAATTGAGTTGAAGGAACTAAAGATTCAGTTGCAAGAATTATTTGACAAAGGATTTATTAGGCCGAGTACCTCACCTTGGGGTGCCTCTGTCCTCTTTGTCAAGAAGAAGGATGGAACGATGAGACTATGCACTGACTATAGAGAGCTAAATAAGTTGACAATCAAGAATAAGTATCCGTTACCAAGAATCGATGATCTTTTCGACCAGTTACAAGGAGCTCGTGTATTCTCCAAAATTGATTTGCGATCAGGATATCATCAACTAAAAGTGAAGATTGAAGATGTGGAGAAGATGGCATTTCAGACTCGCTACGGTCATTATGAGTTCCTTGTAATACCATTTGGCGTTACAAATGCTCCTGCAGCGTTCATGGACTTGATGAATCGCATCTTCAAGAATTACTTGGACGAGTTCGTGATTGTCTTCATCGATGACATCCTTGTATACTCTAAAGATGAGGCTCAACATGCGGAAGGTTTTGCGGACATTACAGGAGCAGAAGCTAAAGCTAAATTCAAAAAGTGTGAATTCTGGCTGAGCAAGGTGGTGTTTTTGGGACATGTTATCGGTGGCGAAGGTATCTCGGTGGACCCTCAGAAGGTTGAGGCTATCGTGAACTGGCCGAGACCTACTACCGTGACAGAAGTAAGGAGTTTCTTAGGTCTCGCAGGCTATTATCGAAGATTCGTTCAGAACTTCTCTAAGATTGCAGTGCCGTTGACTGAGTTGACTCGAAAGGGGGAACCATTTGTCTGGACTGAAAAACGCGAGCAAAGTTTCTAGTAGTTGAAATAGAGACTCACTACAGCACCGATCCTTACACTTCCCAATGGACGGAAAGGTTTTGCCATCTACAGCAATGCGTCACAATAGGGTTTGGGTTGCGTACTAATGTAGCACAACGAAGTTAGCGCTTACGCCTCGTGACAATTGAAGACACATGAAAAGAATTATCCTATCCACGATCTTGAGTTAGCGGCTGTGATCTTTGCACTGAAGATTTGGCGACACTATTTGTATGGAGTCTCTTGTGACGTCTATACCGACCACAAAAGTCTAAAATACATCTTCACGCAAAAGGAGCTAAACATGAGGCAACGATGATGGTTAGAACTGATCAAGGACTACGATGTCAATATTCAGTATCATCCTGGAAAGACAAATATTGTAGCAGATGCCCTCAGTAGGAAGGCAACGAGTAACTTGAACTGCTTACTCACAGAGCAACGATATCTACTTAATGAGATGGACCGGATGGAGTTGGAAGTGAAAATCCATGGGCCAGACAGTGTACTTGCAACTATTGTGGCTCAACCAGTAATCATAGAAGAGATTAAGCAGAAACAAATGGAGGATCCTAAGTTGCAGAAAATTCGCAAGAGATCGAAAGCGCACCACACCCAGACTTTAAGATCGTTGATGGCCTAATGAAGTTCCGAGGATGAATTTACATTCCCAACGTAACAAACATTCAGCAACAAATTTTGGAGAAGTGTCACAAATCCAAGCTTGCAGTTCATCCGGGACAGATGAAAATGTATTAGAATTTGAGGAAAGTTTATTGGTGGATGGGATTAAAAAAGAGCATCGTTGATTTTGTTAATCGATGCCTACAATGTCAGCTAGTCAAGGCAGAACGACGAAAGCCAGCGGGATTGTTACAACCACTACTGATAGCCGAATGGAAGTGGGAGCACCTCACTACGGATTTCATCGTTGGTTTGCCATGTACCTCTAAAGGAAACAACTCGATTTGGGTGATTATTGACCGGTTGACCAAGACAACACATTTCTTGCCAGTAAAAACGATGCACACCATGGACCAATTGGCGGCTCTCTACGTTCAAGAAATTGTTCGACTCCATGGGGTGCCAATATCAGTCACGTCAAATCGGGATACAAGATTTACTTCACGTTTTTGGCGAAGTTTCCAGAAGGCACTAGGAACTCAGTTAAATTTTAGCACCGCTTTTCACCCCCAAACTGATGGACAATCAGAACGCACCATTCAAACTTTAGAAGATATGTTGCGTGCATGCTCGTTGGATCTTCAAGGGAGTTGGGAAGAACACCTACCTCTTGCAGAATTTGCTTACAATAACAGTTACCAAGCAAGTATCGGAATGTCCCCGTTTGAAGCTTTGTACGGGAGGCAATGTAGATCCCCATCGTGTTGGATAGAGGTTGGCATTGGTCAACTGTCAGGTCCAGATATGATCTTTCAAACCACGGAGAAAATCAAGTTGATTCAGGAAAAGCTGAAGACCGCACAAGATCGTTAAAAGAGTTATGCAGATGCTGGAAGGAGAGAATTAGAATTCCAAGTAGGCGATTGTGTTTTTCTGAAGATATCGCCAATGAAAAGAGTTATACGTTTCAGGAAAAAGGGTAAATTGAATCCTCGATATGTGGGACCCTTTGAAATTATCAAAAGGGTTGGGCCTGTTGCTTATCGTCTCGCGTTGACATCTGAACTCGCTAATGTTCATGATGTTTTCCATGTTTCTATGCTCAAACCCTACGTAGCAGATGCTTCGCATGTACTCACTCGGCCTCCGATTGAGCTACAAGAGAATCTAACTTATGAAGAGCGTCCCATTCGTATTATGGATCGACGAGTCAAACAATTACGGAATAAAGCCATTCCTCTAGTTGAAGTTTGGTGGGAAAACCACTCAAGTGGCAAGGCAACCTGGGAAAAAGAGGATGACATGCGTCAACGTTATCCTGAATTATTTGACGAAGGTACTAGCATAATTTAACTCCTAAGTTATACCAAGTTTGGAGGACCAAACTTTTTTAAGGTGGGAAGGATGTGTCAAAAGAGAAACCTCCTATATTGACGTCCTCTGCGTCGTGCATGATTCCCAGAACAGAAGTACCATCTTTCTTAAGGGGGCGAATCCCAGAATCCCCGCAGATGGTTAATGTGCTGATAGGAAGTCCTAGCATGACTTTCTGATGGAGAGCAGACGGCACAGCCATGATGTTAGATCTATGGAGCCACGGCCTGTCCAGTAGAAGATTGAAAGTGGCTAGGATGTCGACAACATGGAACTCAACGTCTATTTCGAAGCCCTCAGCATCGAGCTTGAGCATCAGCGTGTCCTTGACCATACGACGAGTGCTGTCGTATGCCTCATGGGGCAAACATTGATTGCTGAATCGTTATCGATGAGGACGGTCGGAACCCAGAGTCCTCGGCATTTGACAGTGATATGCAAGGGGTGGTTATGATTGACCCCTTTGACTGGTAGGTCTTTATCAGTGAAGACCACGGTGTGCTTGGAAGTAGGTGGGAGGATGAGAGATGTCATTGCCTCAGGAGTGATATCAGCTTGAACCTCGAGGCGAGAGAGAGTGTGGCAAAGCTTCTAACGATGTTCACGGGAGGAACAGATTAGTCCCAAGATTGATATGGCAGCGGGAATTCGCTCAAGTTATTTCTGAATCATGTCTGTGCTCGGGGAGCCAGCAGGTACCTTAAATGGTGCAGACCTTGGGAAAGCAGAGGGTTCGTTCCTTTGGTTAGAAGGGTTGGATGAACTCCCAGCCTGCAGATTAGCAGGCTGAAAAATCCGTCCATTTCTTATAACGTTGTGAATATTTCCCAAAGAGGGCACGACCTGAGTGTTTTGGTTAACATCCCAGAGGTTAGTAGGGACCTCTCCCAGCTTGTGTTTTCCTTTATCAGCGGTTGGTGCACTTGTAGGCACTTCCATGTCCAATCCCAAATCTTCAGCCAAGTCTTTCACCAACAGTGTGTCCCAGAAGTCTAAATCCTTAACTGCCGTAATCTCTGCAACAGGCTCTGGATTGGTAATGAAAGGAACATCCCAAAGCCTGCCATCGGCCAAGGAGCGATTGACGGTCCAGACTTCTGTTCCAACTTGGACATTGACTACATCGTCAACATCCCAAAGATCAGTTGGCGGGATAAGGTCCGTGACCATGATACTGCAGTCCTCCCTGTTTGGAAAAGGAACTATGGGGCGCGGAAGTCCCTCATCAATGATGTAAAAAGCGGGGTCATATTTGGTATCAGACACCGAGTTGACAAGCCTATTGACGGCAAAGGGGACAAAGCATTCCCCTAAGATGCGAGGGTCTTCCTAAACAAGATCGTCCTCTACAAAGTGAGTCATGTAATCTGGCAAGGCGTAACCTTGGAGAGGATTAGGGTCAAAACCCAACGAAAATTGCCAAGCAAGCTCGGGATCCCAATAGTATTCCTCTTCAGGAAGTAAAGGTTCGGGGTGCTGAAATAGCATATACAAGGAGATGCCATCCAAAGGATCGAGCATCGCTTGGTTGTGTCTGGCCAACCATTCCTCATTCAAGGCCTGATCAAATGGGACATATTCGGGGAGTGGGACTTGCTTGGGATGTAATGGGAATCCTTCAAGCTCAAGTTCGGTCCGTTCATTGATTATGGGGGCGGCATAGTCAATATTATCAGCTATGGCCCAACCTACGGCTTGCATGTTGAGTTTGGGTTCTACCTCAGGCAAGGCTGGCATTGCAGCCCTGAATCGGCTTCTGAAGCTCTAAGAAGAATTGGGATCTATCATTACAAAGATGGGATCACGATGAGTCGAGGTAGGACCAAGTTGTATAGGCTGAGTCGGTTCTCCAATGAACATGAGTTCTACTTCTGGCTCCAACGGCATGGTCACGACCGGCTTGGGTTGGTTTGTTGGGATTATATGGTCAGTAGGGTTGAATATAGTGGAGTTGGGACTGATATGAGTGGAGCTGAGGGATATTTGGCTGATATGCGGGACAACGTTGTGCATTGGCATGGAATTAGAGATGACATTTGGCTTCGGGGGTGTTGTGAGCGTGCCATCATCAATGAAATCTTGGATCGCATGATGGAGGCAAAAGTAAGAGTCAGTGAGATGACCAGCCCCTTGGTGGTAGGCACAGTAGAGGTTAGCTTTGAAGTTGGGTGATGGATTTTTAGGTAGAGGGGTTGGATCAAGGGGCATGAGATGCCCAAACTTGACTAACTTCTCCAAAACCGAAGACAGAGGTGCTTCGATGGCGGAAAAGCTACGGGGTTGATTGCGAGGCTAGTTGTTCTGTGGTGTTTGCACCTGATTGACGTCGGCAATGTGGTTGGTAGTATTGGAGGAAGCGGCATTAGTGCCGCTGGTTACTGTGTTGGAGAAGTCCCACCCCCAAACAGTGCATTGGTATTGCTAGAGTATGCCCAAGGCTTTGATTTTGAAGGGTTAGAAGATTCTTTTTTTGATAGAACTCCACTCTGCAGTGCATCCTCGATGGCCAAGCCAGACTCAAAGAAGGTTTCAAAGTTGGCATATGCTTGAACAAGAACTAGGTGCCTGGCATAGTCTGGCTAAAGATTACGGGAGATAATACGGAGTTGGTCTCTCTCGCTGGGGCGTTCAGTCATTAAAGCGACTTTGGCCCTCCATCTCTTGACGAAGTCAGCAAAAGATTCCTTGGCTTCCATATTAGTGGACTCAAGCTCCCGAGTTGTCATTTTCAGCTGGGAATTGTAACTGTACTGCGAAATAAATGCAGCCCCAATATCCTCCCAAGTCCTCCTCTTGGCAATGTCGAGCGACAGGAACCAATGGAAACCAGGCCCAGAGAGAGTTTGTGGGAACAATAGAGACATGGCCTCGGGTTCGACTGATAATAGCTTCATAGCGGCATGATAGCTATAAAGATGAGTCTTAGGGTCACCACTTCCATCGAACTTGGCCAGGTCAGACATTTTGAACTTGTCGGGAAGCCTGGCATTAGGATATAGGCAAAGGCAATCCAAGTTGATTCCTCCAGCACTGATCTTCTCGGATTTGGAGACAGATTTTTCTGGTTTGGCCATCTTGGCAACAAGAGCAGTTAAGTTAGGGCTCTGAACAGGCCCATCCTCTGCTGGATTTGGGTTTGGAGGAAGTACTCGAATTCTTCTAGGATTGGGTAGAGCTACGAGACGTCCTGGATGATTTGGATCTTCGACCATGACAGGTTGTTCATGAACATCCTCTTCGGCCTCGCTTTCCTCTTGGATAGCTGGAGGAAGACGAGTGTTAAAGAGGTCATTCAAATGGGTAATATTGGCATCTGTCTGAGCAGCCCTCTGTTGCATGTTGGTGATGCTATTCTGGAGGTTCATGAGCATGGTTTCCATAGTGAGTGGTTGTGGTTGATCTGCCATGACAGGCATTCCAGATGTACTTGATGTAGATGAGTAGTCGGTGACGTTGGGGGCTTCACTTCCTGAATGATTGATGAAGAGCCCGACTGAAGAGTGGTTGTAGGTGGACAAATTCAAGTAGTGCTCTGAACAGCACTGGAATGCAGCGGCTTCACGTGCCTCTTGAACGTAACCCTAATTTGTCAATAAAACCCTTGTCCTGCAAAACAGACAAGGAGTGAGTGCACCTTTGCCTCTCGTGGCAAAGGCCCTCCGATGCCTTTGTTAGTATCACGTACTAGCATTCAAACCCTAATTATCAGTAAGAAAGCAATAAGAATGCAGTGTATTGCGTACCTTTTGCCTTTAGGTTTACCTCATATTTATAGATTTGCATATGCTTGCTGGCCAAGCATCCGTGTTGCCCTAGGATTCCTAACTCGAATAGGAAACCCAGGATATCAAGGATTCTTGTCTCCTTTATCAGTTTATTTCCTTAATCCTTGTAGGACTCTTTCCATAACAAGATCCGAACATCCCATACTCGTTGGGTATCTTTCTTAGATCCTATATTCTTGGGATCTCATCCTTTAACGGAATACCGGTGATTCTGGACCCTTCTAGAATGTTCCCTTCAATAGGACTTCTCTCTTTGTTCGGCCATCTCATGGCCGAACAGATGGCCTGGACCAGTTACTTCACATGTAACTGGTCCTTAAGAAATAATGGAGACCATATGCTCTCCTCCTGTTCGGCTCTTTGCCGAACAATGTATCTGAATAGTGGCATCACATGTCACTTTCCTTGTATTTGGTCCAATAACGTCTTGTGTTACTGTTCCGAGAATCGTACAACCTCTCTGGTCCATTGACTTCTCATATCGCTGGTTTACAGTGTGTTGACTTTTTACTTCACCGTGCTCGGGCTTTTCTTGGACTTGTTCGGGAATACCTCCCTACAGTGGCTAACAGAGAACGCGGAGAGTCTTCCGTTGTGACTGACTGGGATTGTAATCTGACAAGCCTTTGAATCAGATTCTGATGTAGACGTTCCCAAGTGGGTTTGCCTTTCTGCTTTGATACTCTTCTTGGTGGCGCAATGGTTCAGAACTTTCAGCAAAGTAAAAGAATGCTCAATAGAGGTCCTGCAACAACTTTAATCTAAATAAAAGACTAAAGTACAAATGCAGCCAGCGTCGTCAGTGTCGCCCTAAACTCTAAAACTAGAAGACGAGTCTGCCTCAAGATGTTCGGATACTGCTAGAATCTTTAGAATTCTTTTCGAAGGCGTATCCTTGCTTTGAAACAAGTGATTCTAAAGGATGTCAAAAAGAACCCTAAACTTTTGGCCATTCCGCTGTTTGGAGCTTCAACTTTGAAGTTGGAATAACTCGATATGAATGTCATGATACAATAACCAGAATGGTGTGAGTGGCACAGCGCTATTAACCGGGCAGTGTAAGTAACAAGGCACTTGTTACCTAACTGGTGTAAGCATCATGTCATTCTCTCTGTTGTTCCTCGTTTTCTGTTTGAAACCTCAATCAGGTGTTCGACAAAGGTTTAGAGAGCTTTGATTTCCCAAAGTCTCGTTGATTTAAGGACTTTGAAAATTGATAACGTGCACCATCGAGATGCACGACTCTTCATCGGGTTAAAGCAGTGTCCTAATAAGTTTAAGACAAACTCGAAAGAACGAGAACCTAGAAGCCGCCCTAAAACATGCCCCTACGCAAGACGAAATGTATGTACAGTGCATGCGATAAGGAAAGTAGTAAAACGTAGACAACATATGGGGGTTAGTTGCAAATAGATCTTACCCTGTGGGTACTTATCCTAGTTTGAAGAGTGCTAGTGCTTTGTATATGCAAAGGCTGATTTTGGCTTGTAACAGGTTCCTCGAACTAAAGCCAAGATATACCTCCCGTTGCCCGCATAATCGCAGAGCAACAGTCAAATGGTAGAATGACTTATCATCGTCGAAGGTTGTTAGGCATTCGGGGTCCCCGGGCTCCGGTAAACCGTGCCGGATTGCCCAAAACACTCCAACGGGGTTATCCCACATCGATGCAAATGAGAAATGCTAAAAATTGATTAAGAAGAGAAATATCAGAAAATCGCAAAATGCCTTTTCAAATTTGGTTCACTTTATTTAGTCCATCTTTAGAGAAAACTACACAAGTGATCAATCGAAAAAGTCCCAGATCAGATTGGCTAGACACAAGGTCCTGTTAAATCACCATTCTAACCTTCGGCAGCGCGAAGCTCACTGTTTTGACAGACTTTTTAAAGGATTGTTCACGAGCGCATTAAACTTTAAGTGTGGATTAATATTGGTTCGATTATCCCCAAAAGAGTCGCCACTGTGGGCAGCATGCCCTTAGGAAGGATTCCATTCCTTCCTAAAGCAGGGCCCATAATTGAGGGAGCGCAAGCTTGGAATACAGAGTCGCCACTCGGGTTTGAAGGTTCGACACCCAATGAACCGTATTTCGAACCACTTGCCGCGCTATTTGATTTGAAAAAGTGAAAGCACCAGTCCGTCATAACCATATCTGGGTTCGGGAGCCAGGTTACGAGAGAGGAAGAGTTTTAATGCACCCCTCTCGCCTAATCCAGAGATCGGTCTCTATTAAGTCATTTTGTGAAAAAGTTTGTAATTCTTCTCTTATTAATCAATTTTTGGCAAATTAGGGCGGGAAAATAGTCAATCGAGGATTAAAACTGTAACAACTTGCAGGATGTGATAAAAATAGCATGGATGGATGAAATGTTGGAAAATAAATGAGATAAAACTCAACACTATGATAAAATATCAGAATAGTGCATTTGTACAAGTTTTGATGTGAACAGTGGTCAACTTGCATGCATGGATCAACTTGCATGCAAGCCACCAATGCGCGCCACACCCATACACATGCACGTGTGTCAATGTTTCACCACAGATTGAATTTTATCCCCTTTTGGGCTCTGGAATGACCAGTGCTCACCCAGGAGGCAAACCAAGCAGTTTATATGTTCTGAAAGTAAATAATAATTACAAACATAATGAATGGAATTAAAATAAACCACTAAATAGTGGGGGTATTAAAACAATGGCCAAAGGCCAAGTTGCCCATGCAAAGGCAGCCTCTGGAAATAGATTAACTCGCGCATGTTGAAGTGGGACACACGCGCTTGGGTCATGACTGGACTTCCAGGAATTGCTTTTGCATGCCTGGGCTTTGAGACATGTTCAGAAGCAACCCAGGGGCATTCCAAAGCAAACAAACAGTTAAGCATGCCAGGCTAATCTAATAAATTTGTCATGCAGAACAACTAGTCAATTTTTAATATGCACCACAGTGATTTATAATACAACACAAAAACAGAAATCAACCAGCATCCCATCCCCATGTGGACCATCGCGTGCAGCCTATGACAGACGCGCGAGTATATGGGTCCAGCGCACGTGAGAGAGCCAGTTCTCAGTTCTTGTAACCTTGCTGACTTTTAGGGGCCGAATTGGTATTGATTACCAATCCTAGCCCTGTCAGCCCCCTTCAGGGATCAAATAGTAAATAGGTAGTAAGTTTATACCTTTGCTTGGGTGGTTTGGAAATGGATTGAACAAAGTGGTAGGGCTTGTGAAATGGGTGTATGGAAGTGGTTAGAGTGAGGAAGTATCAAGTATATTTGGGCTTGTGTGTCCTTTTTGCTTGATTTTTGGTAACCCTTGAGTTGAAAGGCTAATGGGGGTATTTACAGGAGGTTGAAGGAGAGTGGTGGGTGGCAAACAAGGCCATACAACTAGCCAACAACGCTGGTTGTGGTTGCTTGGTGGAAAAGGGAGGTTAAAAAGTTGATGGGAGTGGTTGTAAGGGTGGTGCACCCCAAGCCTTGTAAACGCTGTTCAGGCGACGAAAATAGGGTTCTACAGGACAGTAGACCCTTGATCATCACAAAATCCAGCTGGAAAAAGGTGATAGGGATAGGTATTGATCAGCGCTTGAGAGACCCAGTCCGGCGCACGCCTGAGCCACCAACTTCCGCGCTGGTCAACAGTCAAAGTTTGACTTTTGACCAACACATGGCAAATTGACGAACGCACGTGGGAGCTATAGCAATGCATGCTGGTCAAACCTAGGGTTAGGGTTTTGAGGTTCAAAGTGTTTAAAAAGGTTCAGAAGGGGTTCCAATCACTCCAAGTTCAAACCTTTCCATTCCCAAGATTGCTTTTCGATCCAATTCATCATCGGGGAAACAAGAAATCGAAAAACGAAGTAAATCAATTGGGAGACCCAGATTGGGGTGTCTACAGGATTTATGGTGTATGATATAATCTAAAAACCTAGGGGTCTGTCAAAAACTTAGAAGGGATTTATGTTGTCGGATAGGGGACACGTATTCGACACGCGTGTCGGATACGTGTCTGCTATCTATTGTACCAGGGTGAATACTCTTTGGCTTTGGTGAATTTAGACCCCGTGTAAGTTAATTCTAGGTAAAATCGAGCAGAGCTTCCTTTGTATGTTAGGCTATCCCGACTTCTAAGCGTCTCAAAGAAATAGCAAAAACAACAAAAAAATCATTCAATGTCCACACCGATCCATTTGCCATCCTAATTACCATTACAATTATAAAAATTCCACAATCAAAACCCACGTCGGGTTGTGCTCATCCTACTAATCAATTATGCAAAACAAATAAAGCACAAAATTAAAAACAAATTAAACGAACCTGTATCTCAACCTCTGGCCCTACCCATACCCCTAACCTTACTTCCACCTCTACCCCCACCTCTACCCCTTGTAGCATCAACGACCTTCTCATGGTTAGTGTCCCCATGCTTCTTGTGAAGATGTCCTCCAGTACCACAACGTGGAGGCCTAGAGACACGCGCAGTCCTACGCGGCCCATCTGGGGTAACATGACCTCCACCTTCCACGTCAACTTCCTCCTCCTCCTCTCCCCCCTCCTCTTCTGGTGTCTCCTCGGACTGAATTATTGTTTCTGTGAGCTGTGTGACTTGGCCAAGTGAATCCCCATCCTGCGACTCTACCATCCTTTTCCTCTTCAAACTCGACCTACACTCATAAATGGTCTCTCCACCACCAACAGTGGATATCTGCATGTTGGCCCAATCAAACTCAGAAGGAGTTTACGATTGTGAACCCCCTGCCCCTGCTGCTGGTGAGTAATTAAGTAACGGACTCATCGAGACCCCATCCATATTTAATATAGTTGAACTGAAAGGAGTGGAAAGCTCTGAAGGGTGCACTGGTCCTCCTGAACTACTTGTTGCAACGGGTTCCTCAAATTGGTATTCTGCGTGTGTCTCTTCGGGAGGACCCTGAGGCTGGTGTTGCGGTAGAGGCTGGTTCTGTTGGTGGACCCCTTCTTCTGCTTGTAAATGGGGGTCCATATGGTCATAGTCCTCATCAAATTTCTCCTCTACTTATTGATCCCGTATCTTATGCTCAGGAGCTATCTTTTGGAATAACTTCTCTTAGAATTTCAAGCACTCGACTCCTTTCTGTGCGATTGCCTAAATTGCCTCAGTAGGGAGGTACGACATAGAAAGCCTATCAAACAGTTGCATTTGCATTACAATTTATTTTTAAAAAAGTTACATACATGAAAGTAAATGTAATATGAAGAAGAATAATATCATCATATATTACCGCTGTGTTTGTAGTTGCACCCATCTTGCTAATAAAATGTAAGGCAATCATTTCATACCAATATAGGTATGGGTCATCAGCGAGGTAGGCAAGAATGTCAGGATCGGTAAAGTTTACAATATTGTTGGCCCTATCATTCCACAAATGTATCGACTTGCTCCAATCCTTCGCACCATTCCTAAGATCCATACCATGAAACTCCCTTAGAGACAGATAGGAGCGGGGCGGGTGGGGGGGGGGGGGGGGGGGGGGATGGTTTTTCTCCCTCCAAACTGACGCAACACCCGCTCTGGCTGGTGCTGCTCAACATGAGAGAACTGGATGAGTGGGACACTTACCATCCAAACACCTCTTCGGACACTACAAAATCTTGGCAAAGATTGGATAAAGTCCTCATTATACGGCTGCCACACCACCTGAGAAAGCACAATTAAAAAAAACATAAGAAACTAAATTATAAGTACTCCCCCAGTCCCAAATTGTTGGTCTTATATGAAAAGACGGGTAAGTTTTGGATAAAAAAATCGGATATGTTTGTGCATATTTTTTAAGTGACGCTGAGTTAAAGAACTAATTGAGAACTCTAATTTGGTGTCAAATTTTTTTAAAAATTATGCACAAAACTACTTTATTTATAATCCGCAAATCACAAGTCTTTTCCTAAAGGACCAACAATTTGTCACAAAGTAACGAAAAGTAACGTAAACAATAACCTCATTCGGCCTCTGCACGTCTAAAGAGAATCGGTAATGTCCAACAACATGGCAAATTTGGCAAGTGGAATTCATCGTCCCACCTTCACCATTACAAATTTAATATATCAATGGCGTCGAATGATACCAAGCAACATTAATATATCAGTGAAGAATAAACATTTCAATACTAAATGTAAATGACATCTTTCGTTAAGAAATCGTACCGTCCACTAAGAGGAGAACCAAGATGAATGACCTGCTTCCCATTACGTGCGGGGGCAAGGAAAGGAAAGCGCTCCCAACCCCAAACTTGCAGGAGTAAGAACATCCCCCCAAAGTCTTTTGATCCAACAGTAGAGCCGAAGTCTAGGTAATGGTAATGGGTGGCTAGGCAAGCGCTCCCCCAACTGTAAGTACTGGCAAGTTGAAGGTCGTCAAGCAAAGACAAGAAGCGTAGGTGGACATGGGAACTAGATTGGTCCGGCAAAAGTATGCCACCTATAAGTTGTAGAATGTAACCCCCAGCTTTCCTCAATACCGTGACTTCGTCATCCCCCTCCTTGACCTTTCCGTCAAAGTTATCACGCAACCATTTCAAACTAATCTTAAACCCACTCATAACTTCTCCTGGTGGATCCAACTCTAGTAGACGCTCGCATAATTATTTTTTATTCTTTTTGTCAAATGTTGTGTCCCCAGTAACCGGTCTACCGATAACTGGGACATCGATAATTATTTCCACATCCTGTAGGGTTACTGTGGACTCGCCTGAATGCAAATGGAATGTGTGAGTATCTGGCCACCAACGCTCAATGAGTGCGGTGATGAAAGCACAGTCCAAAGTTATAAACGGCATCTCCAAAATTCCACCAAAACCAGCTTGGTATATCAACTCAACAATGCGGGGTGAAGGCCGCCCCAATTGTCGTAAATTGTTATCATTGCAACGACAGATCAACATCACATTTTCAACTTTAGGATTCCCCTGAATAACATTGTAACTTATACTTTAGTTTTACGAATTCTCCAAATTCATTACAACAAATTCGTGTTATAAGACATAGTAAGTTCTAAGATAATGGCTACTTACATAGCCTTCCCATACAACACGAGAACGGTGTTGTTTCTGTAACACAAGGAGCCATCAGTAGGCCTCAGATCAATACTAGAGTCATCCATGATATAACATGCTAGTACGAAAATTATTTTCATACAGTATGAAAAGTCCAGCCATGAAAAATATGCTTCCAGTCTTCATTAGTGAGTATAGCCTTCATCTACACAATTACAAAAATATCCTCTACACAAATATATATACACACACACTATATACATACAAATACGTACGTTGACATTCAATTTTTAATTAGGATAAGTCTTGTTGAAATGCGTTGACGTTCAATTTTTTTTCCTTTTGTAATAGGTGGCACCAAATGATGTTGTACCGATATTTAGTGTGGACATCTCTTTGCTATAGAACCGAAAGCCATTTAATTTCATGTCATGGAAAGCAGTAGAACTGCTCTGAAAAAAAAAAAAACTAAAATACTATTTAGATTGCTGAAATTTGATTCGGGCCATTGTCAACTAAATGAACTTTTAGTCCAACCATGCATCATACCCTATGCTTAACCCCATCGCACAGTAAAATTTGTTGCAGAGATCAAAGCATCTTAATGTACAGTCTACAGCATCATTAAGTATTCAAATAGCTTCCAATTACAACAACTAATAGAGCACTAATAGTGTAATACCCCATCGAGTATTCAGGAATGGTATAATTATCCATGTTTATTGATTTGTCTTTTTACATGGGATAATGGGAAGATAGATAAATGGAGAAGAAATATGTGGCTGGAGATAAATATGTAGGAAGGTTTAATTAGTATATTGTGTATTTAACAGGAAAACTAAAATGACATTGATTGCCAAAAAAAAAGAGAAGAAAACAAAGTGATCTTTTGCATGCATAGTTTAAGTGTCAACTGGGTGAGAGTATGTGCACGTGAAGGGAGTATCTGAAGAACTTGTGAGCATGTGTCTTGAAGATTAAATGATAACAAGACAAAAAAAAAAAAAAAGATTTGGCTACTCATGGACATGTGGCTAATTTATAATTCTTGGAGAGAAGACTCCGTAGGAGTTATAAAAAAGAGAAGGTAGACAGAGCCAGGGGTGAGGGGAAAAAGACTGGTTAAAAGGGCCGTGAGAATTTAGTGTACTCTCCTCACCTCAGTTTTTGCTTTTTGTCCGAGAGCCAGGGGAGAGTTTTGAAAACTCTTTTCTGAATTAGTTTTTGTGGAACAAAGGGAAGGTTAAGAGAAAGTTTTCACGGGAATTATACGGGGTTGAGGTCTTGGTGTTTTTGATTGGGAATTTTACACAACATAAATGTTAAGGTATTAATCACCATATTTTCATTTTGGATTCTGTCTTAAGGATTACAATTTGACTTGAGGGTGATTGTGTTACATGGTGGTGCTTGAGGGTTCGAGCTATTACAAATTGTTAGGAGCAACAGTGTTCACTTACTAAAACTCCTGGATGATTAACATCAAATAAATTAAAACCTTATCCTAATACCGAATTGCCAAAACAGAAAAATCTCTGGCCTTGATCAAGCCATGTAATTGCATTAACGAGTTGGTAGGCATCTCTGGCTTCAACGAGTTGGCAGGCATCTGAGTCCATGGAGGAAAGCCTCCTGTATGGTGATGATACTAGCAGCACCTTATCGTAGTTTTCTTTCTTTTCCTAGATTACAAGTAATTAGAAGGCTTTGAAATGCAATCACAATATCCTTTTCTTGGGATACTTATAATGTTAATTTTCTTTTGTAACACGTAACTCATGGAGAGCTGAAATTGACATTAAAATTTTCAAGTAATTTTTCCCTATATCTACCTTTCATATTGCTGCACCAAATTTTCAATTTGAGAAATACCTGAACTAGTTCTAAGAACCCCAAACTGGTTAATTAGGCCAATTAAACAGGTTTGAAAGTAAGAATCCATAGAACGTGTCCTATTTGGAGACTTAAATCTCTGCTTCAATCCAAGTATATTAATGCACGATACATATATACATACCTACGGGGAGAGAGAGAGAGAGAGAGAGAGAGAGAGAGAGAGAGAGAGAGAGAGAGAGAGAGAGAGGGGAGGGAGGGAGATTGGGATGGAGGAGAGAATGATGAACGACGACGGAGATCGGAGAGAACGGCGAACGGTGGCGAACGGAGAGTACGGTGAACGTAGATCGCAAGAATGGAGAGGGAGAGGAAAGACAGTAAAGTGTATGCGTCTCGCATAAACTTTTGCAATCTGATTTAAACCCTAACGCCTATGGAATATGCATCACACATATAGAATATGCATCATGCATATTTGGTATGTGTGATACACGTTGGATGTCTAGCTGGCCTGGCTAGCATATGCCAATGCGGATAACGCACATCCCATATGTGTGACGCACATGGAATGTGCATTTTGAACTATTTTTAAAAATAGTTTGAAAAATTGTATATCTTGCCAAATAGTTATGTGGAAACGAATAAATCGATAAAAAACTCGGGAACATGCAAGTGGTGTTGACGACTATCAGAAAGAAAAGTGGTGTTGATTTGATTGTGCACAGTGACCAAAGAACACGCATCTTAAGAATGCGTGATCTAACTAAAAACGCATTTCTAAAATGAGCTATGAGCTGAGCTGAATTTTGTGGCCACACAAGCTCTGTAAAACGTATTCTGTGTATGCGCGATTACCTTGACGCATTTTGAAAGTGCGCGAAGGACTATTTTTACAAAACGTTTCGAAACATGGACATTTTTCCAATTTGTTCCCAAATTTTGGACAGATCGGCGAAAAACTCGAAAATATGGAGACATAGAGGTGGTTGGAGCACTGTTGGTGGTGTTGAAGAGATGACGGCGGTAGTAGAGTGGTGGGCGTTAGTAGTGATAGAGTGGTGGTATTAGAAGTAATAGAGGCGTGGCATTAGCAGTAATAGAGGCGGTGGCAGTAGAGTGGTGACATCATTGGAGTGGTGGTGGTTGTAGTAATTATAGCAATGGCGGAGTTGTGGTGGTAGTGATCGATGATGGCGATAATAGAGTGGGTGTGATAGTGGTGGGGGCTATGGAGTACTGGTGGCGGTGGCGGTACTGGCTACGTTGGTGGGGGTGGTGGCAACGATTGAGTAGTGGTGGCGGTGACAATCGCGACAGTGGTAGCTATTGTTGGAAAAAAATGGTTTGCGTAATCATGAGTGAATTGGAAATTGTCTTCAATATAAATCATTTGAATTCGTTGTAATTAGTTTGTTGTCCAACCTTTCATCTTAAGGAGATTGTGATAAACACAAGCCTAGATCAAATTCTCCCAAACGTTTCTGTTTCAAGTTTCAGTTTTGGTCTTTCGGTTTCAAAAACTTCATTAGCGTGAATTCTGCAACCTATGAGTTTAATTCAATTTTTCCTTCTGATTATTTTTGGTAGTTTTATACAGGTTGGCTAACAATCTTAACCCTATTGGAAGTCTACCCTTTCTACTTAAGGCCGAGGTTTTGAACCTAGGGCTCTCATACCAAGTTATAATGCCCCAAATTTTTTGGAACATTAATTATAATTATTTTATTCAAACTTAACATTTAATAAATAAAAGTAGCATAATCAGTCTTTACATCCCAACTTATTCTCACATCAAGATTATATTTATTTAATGATAGGGAGGGGTACTACGGGAAATTTCTACTCTTCAAGGTGGTTGTCTTCCTTAGCGATATTCCGCTCAGTTCCATACTGCTCTAGATTACAGTACACCTCATGTTCGCCTTCTAAGTCTGGCATAAGATGCCAGGGCTACAAAAGTAACATCGTGAGCTTTCAAGCTCAGTAGCTAACTCCTACCTCTATATCCCATACTTTTAGCAAAAATAACATCTACTTTACAAGGTATTAAACATAACTTTAACAATCAACTATTATAGAGATCATATGAATAAAAGTGTCAAGTGTCGGGTTCAGAATAGTGTATCGTACTTTGTGTCAAAACGTTAATTTCACTTATTATCAAATCTTTTCCTTTAGCACTGGTTCCGTTTACTCCCTCTTTCAGAATGACGGTCGACCATGCATTTACAAACTCTGGTTCCCGCCGTTCTGGTCTCCCAGGTTTACTCACGCACACCGAAACTCTGGTTCTGTCGCTCCGGTCTTCCAGGTTTATTACACATGTCAAAATTTCTCTTTTGCTCTTTTCGTTTTCGAGTATCGTTTTCTCGTTTCTCGTGTCTTGTACACATGCATCATTTTCTCGCGAACACATTAATCTTTCAAGGCTTGGTAAAATTATGTAAAAATAAATCCTAATTTCATGCTTTTCTAATTTGTCAATCAAACATTATAACTGTACATGATCAAGAAATAACATTATTAACACTTCATTGATAAACATGTCTTACTTAATCATGCGAAGTTAATTGGAAACTAATTCCAGTAGTGATATCCTAGGTCACGCTCTAACAACTAAATCTTATTTCCTTCAGTCAAATTCCTAAGCTTTTCTAATCAACAAAAAAAAAATTATAACAGTATTGTAGGGGGACAAATTCAAGTAGTGCTCTGAACAGCACTGGAATGCAGCGGCTTCACGTGCCTCTTGAACGTAACCCTAATTTGTCAAAGAAACCCTTGTCCTGCAAAACAGACAAGGAGTGAGTGCACCTTTGCCTCTCGTGGCAAAGGCCCTCCGATGCCTTTGTTAGTATTTCGTACTAGCGATCAAACCCTAATTATCAGTAGGAAAGCAATAAGAATGCAGTGTATTGCGTACCTCTTTCCTCTAGGTTTACCTCATATTTATAGATTTATGGATGCTTGCTGCCCAAGTATCCATATTGCCCTAGGTTTCCTACCTCGTATAGGAAAACTAGGATCTCTTGGATTCTCGTTCCCTTATCAGTTTATTTCCTTAATCCTCGTAGGACTCTTTCCATAACAAGCCGAACATCCCATACTCGTTGGGTATCTTTCTTAGATCCTATATTCTTGGGATCTCATCCCGTAACGGAATACCAGTGATTCTGGACACTTCTAGAATGTTCCCTCTAATAGGTCTTCTCTCTTTGTTCGGCCATCTCATGGCCGAACAGACGGCCTAGACCAGTTACTTCACATGTAACTGGTCCTAAGGAAACAATTTGGACCATATCCTTTCTAAGGAGCTCTCCTCCTGTTCGGCTCTCTCTTGCCGAACAAGTTTCTTGAACAGTGGCATCTCTTGTAATTTTCCTTGTATTCGGTCCAATAACGTCTCGTGTTATTGCACCGAGAATCGTACAACCTCTCTGGACCTATTGACTTCTCATATCACTGGTCCATAATGCGTTGACCTTTTCTTTGACCGTGCTCGGGCTCGTTTTGTACCTGTTCGGGAATACCTCCCTACAATTGCTCCCCAGCTTTGCTCGTTTATATTTTACTCAGATGACGAGTAAAGCTCTTTTACCGAGCAAATTCATTTTGTCCTTGCACCCTATTTCATATATTGGTGCATTGTTTCATCATTCTACCAAGGCAAAAACATCTTTTCATCTAGCCGTCACAGGCTTTTAAGCCCTAATCTTTACACGTGTCGATCTTTGTATTGCTCATATTTAATACGAACAGACATTTTTTTTTTGGGAAACGGAACGCTCAAACGGCATCTGGGGTGACGTTTCACGTACGCCACCAACTTTTAGGGTATTTTTGGGTTTTCGTCCCATTTTCAAAAACCCCAATCTCTCTCTTAGACTCCTTCTACAGGAAAAAAACGGTTCAAGCTCTTCCCCGCCATTGAAGCTCTATTCATCGTCTCAAGGCCTCTTCTTTTCTGCTCTTTAGGGATTCCTTCGACTATTCTCGTAAGTCATCACTTCTTCTTCTTACAACTCCATTTCTCTAGTGGATTGTTTACAATCTCGTTTTAGGGTTTTATCGTCCCCTTTTCTTTTTACTTCAAAGAACCTCAAATACCTCTCTAGTAATGGGAAGATTTCGAAGACACTGTAATACTCCTCAAACCATGGCTAGTTTCAGATCTCGATATGGGATTCCTGACAACGTAGCTACTGTTTTGGCTCCTGAGGATGCCATCCGTGAGAGTTTCGATTTCGACACCCTTCACATTCCAGTAGTAGCCGTCGTTGAAGGCGTAGTTAGGTTTCCCTTAGCCCCTCTGCTCCGCCAAGTCTTAGCGTATTACAGGCTTTCACCAATGCAGGTTTCTGCTAATTTCTTCCGAGTAGTTATGGGTATAAATACCCTAAACCAAATGTTAGGACTTCTCTAGGCTTGTATGATATCCACCATCTATATAGCATTTCCAGAACTGGGGACGCCCTTACGTATTATTTAAAGAGTAGGGATTCTAGAAAGAAGCTCGTTCTCGAACTCCCTGACTCTGCTCGAGGGGATGACGACGACTTTCTGATCGTTACGGGCAACTTCGAACCCAGAGATGAGGACGACCAAGTGATTGGTTTTCATGCCCCTCACATATTCGGGAGCCCACGTTAGTGCTCTCCCTTAATTTCATATGTTTTGTCCTCTTTCATAGGAAAAGCTTTTTCGTGCTTCTAATTGCCTGTGCTTTGCTTTGTTTCAGCATCAAATATTAACCGTGGTTATAACATCATAACCCCACAAGTTCACGTAGCTGATATCAGACGAGCACTTGCATTCAACGGTGAAGGGACATACCTTGCTGGCCGAGCAAGAGTGGCTCAGGTACTTCTTAGCTACAAAGCATCATACGGGGGTTTTATTGATCGGCGTACCCGTGCAGCTGACAACCCTGCAATTGCTGGTCCTTCAAGACCAATCCCTGAACAAGAAGAGAGGCGTTCCCGGACTCCTCCAATCTCTGACGAACCTATCCCTCTTGCTGAGGAAGCTTCCAGTTCCACATCCAACTCGTCTTCCAGCGGCCATACCCTCTCACCTTCAGAGATGAACCGGCCAATTGACTTGGGCAGCCTCCTCACCATTCCCGGTCGAGGTCGTGGTCGGGGCCAAAGTGTTCAAGGTCGTGGTCGTCGCCCCCAGACTCAAACCGATGCTCCTCCTGGATTTTCTCTAGAAGAAATTGAAGCCCTTCACAGAGAAAAACGTCAACGGGTGGAAGAATCCCAAGAAAGACCCCCACCATCCTCTTCATCTCCTGCTCCTATCTGGGCTCCTCCATTCTCGCACGGGAGCCGAGCTATCACTGCTCGGGACAGTGTTGAGTCAAAAGGCACTGCCCTTGCCCTGTCTCAAGCCTTTCTGCTGCCAGGAGATATGCAGAAGGAGGTGGCAAGCTCGCCTGACAACCTTCTAAGCTCATTCATGTCTCACAATGCCAAGGTAAAATTTCGCTTTGTAAACCATAGCATACCATAGCATTTGGTATCCATGTTTAACTGTTTTGAACGCTCCAGGTGATGCAAAAAATGGTGGCCATGGCTCAAAAGCTTAGCCAGTCTGAGCCTCAACGTGTCAAGCTTGTAAGTGAGAACACCAAGCTTCAACGTACCATCATCAGGCTCGAGAAAGAAAGGAACCAAGCCTTGGGAGTAGCAGATGGTTTAAAGGGACAACTGAAGGGGACTGAGGACAGTCTAAATCAAACGCTGAAGGAACTCGAGGCGAGCCAGAATGAAACCAAAGCTGTAATTGAGAAGGGATACAACGAAGGGATCTAGTAGCTACGGAAAGTTATACAAACCAGATGCCTGGGATACAAGACCAAGTCTGGGTGGCCTCTTGGACAGCTTGCCTTGCCAAAGCTGAGATTCCTGAATCATCTCCTCTCTGGACCAACATTGAACTGCCTAGTGCTGCTAGTCGAGAGGAAGATATGGTAGAGGAGAGAGATGATGAGCAGATGGTGAACGTGTCTGAGCAACCTGTTTCTGAAGTGGAGCCTCATAATGATATGACCAACCCTGGCCAAAAGGAAGTCAGTGGTGGTCAACTTGGAGATGAAAATACCACAGAAGACGTGATTGCACCAGTAGCTCCTACAACTGTGCAAGATCTCACTGAAGATGAATGACATCTGTCTTCGTTTGTCTTTCTTTACATCTGTTTTGAATTGTTCCCTTCAAGATACCTGTTTCCAAATGTTTCTATCATGGGTATTTGAAATGTTTAAGTTATTTCGAACTTATGTAAGTCTTTCGTACTTAATTGTTTGAAGTTTCACGTACTTATGCATATATTCGTATGCTTCCAAGTTTGTGCATATTCTCATATGCTATGGACTGTTTGTGCATATTCTCGTATGCTCTATGCATGTATTCGTATGCATCGCAAGGGTTTAAGTTTCTCGTACTTGAATATTTCGTGGCTTAAATTCCATACAAGTGTTTTCACACTTTAAGTTTCACGTACTTAGAACATCACACAAGTGTTTCGTACTTGCGTTCTCACAAGCGTTTCGTACTTGCGTTCTCACAAGTGTTTCGTACTTGCGTTCTCACAAGTGTTTCGTACTTGCATTTTAAGTTTCACGGACTTAAAAGTTTCGTACTTTAAACTTGAGTTTAAGTTTCACGTACTTAAACTTTTGAAATTTACACAAGTGTTTCGAACTTGTGTTCAAGTGTCACGTACTTAAATGGATATCCTATACCCTGCTCCCCAATACGAATGAGGGAAACCAATTTTGTAATTCGTATTTAAAACAAATACCAAGAAAACAACAGTTTATACTAAAAAAGTAACTTCATTCATAAACTGTAAAACACAAGAGGGCGTTACTCGTACCCCTTGTAGCTAAAATAACAAAACTAGAACACAAGAGAGTTTTATTCGTAACTCTTCACACAATCACGATGTGCATAAAGAAAAATTTATTCATATAAAAAATTTTCTCAGATTATGGACATTCCAAGGTCTTGGCACTGGGTTCCCATCCAAGTCTGCCAATCGATAAGCCCCAATGCCCGCGATTTTTGTAACTCGATATGGGCCTTCCCAATTCGCCCCTAGCTTTCCCTCATTAGCCACTTTAGTATTGCCGAGCACTTTTCGTAGCACAAGGTCTCCAACACCGAACTCTCGTGGGTGTACATTCTTGTTATAACTTTTGATGAGCTGCTCTTGGTATGAGGCCAAGTGCACCAAGGCCCGCTCTCGTCGTTCCTCGGCAAAGTCTAACTCAATCTCCAAGGCTCTGTCATTTCCTCCACTTTCAACCAAAGTGGTCCTGTTGGTCTGCAGACCTATTTCCAATGGAATAACAGCCTCTGTTCCATATGCTAATGAATAGGGGGTCTCTCCCGTAGACCTCCTAGGCGTTGTTCGGTATGCCCATAGAACCAATGGCAATTCATCGGGCCATTTCCCCTTTGCCTTATTCAAACGTTTCTTAATCCCATCAAGGATTATTTTGTTTGAAGCCTCTGCTTGTCCGTTGCTTTGAGGGTAGGCTGGAGTTGAGTAATAATTTCTTATCCCATACTGGGCACAGAAAGTTTTGAATTTCTTCTGAAATTGTGACCCATTATCTGTAATTAACGAATAAGGTACCCCAAAGCGAGTTATGATGCTTTTCCAGACGAACCTTTCTATCATAGGTTCAGTGATCTTGGCCAATGGCTCAGCCTCAATCCACTTAGTGAAGTAATCTGTTGCAACTAGTAGGAATTTTCGATTCCCAGTTGCCTTGTGTAGTGGACCCACTATGTCCATTCCCCATTGAGCAAACGGCCAGGGACTTGTCAGCGGCACCAGGTCCTCGGCTGGTGTTCGAATCATTGGTGAAAATTTCTGACACTTCTCACAAATTTTTACGTACACCTTAGCATCTTCTTGCATGTACGGCCACCAATACCCTTGGGTGATTGCTCGGTGGGCTATGGACCTACCACCAGCATGGCTTCCACAAGTTCCCTCGTGAATTTCGTGGAGGAACTTTTGCACCATCTCAGGATGCACACAAAGCAAGTAGGGTCCTGTAAAAGACTTCCTATATAGTTTTCCTTCTGGGGATAACCAGAACCGAGTAGATTTGGTCCTAATTTTATGAGCCTCCTTTTTGTCCAAAGGGAGTGTTTCATCTCGTAAAAACTCCACTATTGGGTCCATCCAACTTGGTCCTTGGTTCACGTCCAAGACCATCTCCACACTTCTCCCAATGCTCGGCTCAGTCAGATACTCCACGGCTATTTTTCTTTTAAACTCAAATGGTACAGCTGCAGCTAACCATGCCAATGAATCTGCATGAGCATTCTTTCCAGAACTTATCTGCTCAATATACACCCTTTCGAAGGTATCGAGCAGATCTCTGGTCACCTGTACATATGCCGCCATCTTCTCGCTCCGGGTTTCATATTGCCCGGACAGCTGATGAACTACAAGCTGTGAATCACAATATACCCTAACATGTTCGGCTCTTAGGGTTTTTGCACTTCTCAAACCAGCTAAAAGTGCCTCGTACTCCGCCACGTTATTGGATGCATTGAACCCAAGCCGAACTGATAGTTCCAACATTGATCCTCCAGGGGGAAAAAGAACTACCCCTATCCCTGATCCGGTATTGCAAGCTGACCCATCAACGAACAGCTTCCATTCCAGGGGATCTTGTTCGGCTAATGCCTGTTTCTTCGTTACAGGAGACTTTGCTTCACACTCCTTTCTCGTAGGAGGCAAAGGTGCAACCGCAGGTGAGAATTCTGCAACAAAATCTGCCAACACCTGGCCTTTGATTGCTGTGCGCGGCTGATAGTCGATGTCATATTGGCTCAACTCAACGGACCAAGTCGAGATCCTTCCCGAGAAATCTGCCTTTCGGAGCAGTGATTTTAATGGGAACTCAGTGTAAACCACAACTTTATGGCTCTGGAAATAATGTGGCAATTTTCTAGTTGCTGTCCTTAATGCTAGGACCAATTTCTCGTGGGGCAAATACCTTGTTTCGACATCTAACAAAGTTTTGCTCACATAATAAATTGGGATTTGCTCGGATCCCTTATTTCTTAAAAGTACTGCACTCACAGCATGCTCAGAAACAGCTAAGTATAAAACTAGAGACTCACCTGTTTCTGGAGTCGAAAGAAGGGGAGGAGAGGCCAAATATCCCTTTAGATCCTGGAAGGCTTGTTCACATTCTGCTCCCCATTCGAACCCTTCCTTTTTCTTCAACAGCTGAAAGAAAGGTCTGCACTTGTCACTTGATCGGCTAATAAATCGATTAAGAGCTGCTGCCATCCCAGTTAATCGTTGGACTTCTTTCGTTGTCCGAGGACTTTCCAGATTTTGCAAGGCCTTTATTTGGTCGGGATTCGCCTCTATTCCCCTTAGAGTTACAAGATGGCCCAAAAACTTTCCAGAGCCGACTCCAAACTCACACTTCGAGGCGTTGAGTTTCAACTTGTATTTCCTCAAAATCTTAAAAGCTTCTCTCAAATCTGCAATATGGCCTTGCCCAGCTTTACTTTTCACCACCATGTCATCTATGTAAACCTCCATAGTTTTGCCGAGCAATTTTCTGAACATGATGGTTGCCAGTCTCTGATACGTTGCCCTTGCATTCTTTAATCCAAAAGGCATGACATTATAACAGTACAACCCTCGTGGTGTAATAAAAGACGTCTTCTCCTGATCTGGCCCGAACATTGCAATTTGATGGTATCCTCGATATGCATCGAGAAAACTCATCCGTCCATATCCCGCTGTTGCATCAACCAACTGGTCAATCCTTGGAAGAGGAAAACTATCCTTTGGGCACGCCTTATTTAAATCTGTGAAGTCAACACACACACGCCATTTTTCGTTCTTTTTCTTGACGACAACAGTATTTGATAGCCATTTTGGATAATAAACTTCCCTTATTGCCTTGGCTTCCAACAAATGATCCACTTCTTCAATTACAGCGTCAACGTGCTGTACGGCTGCCCTTCGCTTCTTTTGAATGACCGGTTTATGCTGTGGATCTATATTTAAATGATGGCAAATAACATCTGCACTTACCCCAGGCATCTCCTCTGGTGTCCAAGCAAATACATCGACATAAGTTTTCAAAAAACTTATCAATTCATTCTCTTCCTCTTCTGGCAGTGATTCCCCAATTAAAAAATACCTATCTGGATCAGTCTCGTTGATCTGTGTTTTCTTCAAATCCTCAACTACCCTTTCGGTTGGGTCTTTTCCAATATCCTCGATGGTCGGCAGATCCGAAATTTCCACAGTATTAACATGGTGGGCATTATGGACTCTTTTTATGATGGATACCAAACATTGTTGAGCTATCTTTTGGTTACCTTTGATGTGCTCAATCCCATTAGACCCTGGGAACTTTACCATCTGATGGAAAGTTGAAGAGACTGCTCTCATCGTGTGCAACCATGTTCTCCCTATAATCACGTTATAGGAAGACGGTACGTCCACCACTAAGAAGTCGGTTCGTAGCACCACTGTCCCAGCCCGAACAGGCAAAGTTACCTTGCCTAACGGCCAAACTGCTCCTGCCCCAAATCCGACCAATGGAGTTACTGATTGTACCAAATCTTCTTGTGTGAGCCCTAGTTTCTTGAATGCATCGTAGTATAGCACTTCGGTGCAACTCCCTGAATCCACCAGGATTCTTTCCATATCATATTCCCTAACTCGTAGGGTTATGACTAAAGCATCGTTGTGTGGTACCTGGACTCCTCCCAGATCTTCATCCGTAAAAACTATGCCTTCGTTGCTTGCCCCTTCGTTGCGCCCTCTTTTCTTCCCCAACTGCATCACATGTTGGTCGTGTTTCACTTGTCTCTAAAGCAATCTCACCTCATTTCTCGTATAAGGTTCGGCTAATCCATGTATCATATGGATTACCCCTTTTGGATTCTGTTCGTAATCCAATTCCATTGCCTTGTCTTTATCCTTGGAATCTTCTTGGATAAATTCCTTGAGATAGCCTCGTAAGACCAAATCATCAAGATGTCGTTTAAACATCTCACAGTCCTCTGTCATGTGACCCCAATCCTTATGGTAACTGCAGTGCTGATTCGTAGCACGTTTTGCATCTTTATTCCCACCAAGAGTTGGGGGCCATTTGAAATATGGTTGATTCTTTATTCGATAAAGAATCCTGTAAATGGGCTCTTTCCAAACCGTGTTTATCGAAAAGAATGACTTGGGATCCGAGGCTTGTTTATCCTTGAACTGCTCTTTCTTCGCCTGCCCATAATCTTTTCTTTCACGATAAGTTTTGGGCTCTGGCTTGTCAGCTTTCTTTATAGGCCCCTTTACTTGCTCGGCGGCCAACTTTCCATCCTCTCGTAGGATGTCATCCTCGTTCCTGGCGTGCTGCTCAATTCTCTCCATCAATTTTGCCAATGTCTGCACGGGACTCATGTTTAGAGACTTACGCAGTTCCCCCCGAACAGGTAAGCCTGTTTTAAACGTGGCTATTGCGTATTCTTCACTACATCCTTCAATCTCGTTGAAGGTTTCCCAGTACTTTTTTGCATAAGTCCTGATCGGCTCGTCCTCTCCTTGCTTCATAAAAGAAAGACTCTCAAAGGTTTTGGGAGCTTTCCTGCTCGTCAAGAACCGTGCAGTGAATTCCTCGGCCAACTGCACCCATGTTCGGATAGAGCGTGAGCCCAATTTGTGGAACCACGACAAAGCAACCTTCCCTAAACTCGACGGGAACATCTTGCACATGATTGCATCATCCCCTTCATGCATAAACATTGCTTGCTGGTAATGCTGTATATGGGCCACGGGATCAGCATCTGTCTCGTAGAGGATGAATGTTCCGTGCTTTACCCTGGTCGGCAATCTAGCCTCCTGTAACTTTTTTGCAAAAGGGGAGGATGCTATATTCTGAAGTGCTTTCCGTGCTGCTTCCCGTGCAGTCATGGCTTCATCCTCTGGTCCTTTCTTGGATCTAATTCGTTCCCAATCGGAATCAGGTCTCTCGTACCTGTCCCTACTCCCTTCCTCCTCGGGGGTAGAGCTTCGACCTTTGTTTCTCCTCTTTCTTGGAGATACCCTCCTTCGCTCGGGTGTTCGGATCTTGCTCCTCCCTTTTCGTGGAGAAGTTTTATGTCGCCTCGGGGTCAGACTTCTACTCCTGCTCCTCCTTCCTCGTGAAGGAGCCTTTTGGTATTGTACCAAAGCGTATTTACTGCCTCTAGAATTTCTTCGAGATAGTCCAGAGTCCTCCGGATGTTCTCTGACTCTCTCTAGTTCTCTGATTTCATGTTCTCGTTTTTTGATCAAACGAGCATACTCCTCAATTTCTTGTCTCTTCTTATCAAGAATGTCTTCGCCACGGTATACACTTCTGGAGTGTGCAATCGATTCATCCCCTCGATGGGATTTAGTCCTTCTCGTGGACTTCGATGCCGTCTCTCCATCTCTATTTTTGGAGTTGCCGTGGATAGTAAAGGGGTGGCCCTTACTCGTGGTCCTCTTGTGTCCTCCTTCGGGCTTTCTCGGAGCCCCGGGTGGAGACTTATCCCCTCCTTCAATTAACACATCCTTTGGGTCGTGTGGCGTTGCTGGATCTATTTCCACCATGGTCGTATTTCAAAGGGAACTCTTTCGTTTCCCACAGACGGCGCCAATTGTAGGGGGACAAATTCAAGTAGTGCTCTGAACAGCACTGGAATGCAGCGGCTTCACGTGCCTCTTGAACGTAACCCTAATTTGTCAAAGAAACCCTTGTCCTGCAAAACAGAAAAGGAGTGAGTGCACCTTTGCCTCTCGTGGCAAAGGCCCTCCGATGCCTTTGTTAGTATTTCGTACTAGCGATCAAACCCTAATTATCAGTAGGAAAGCAATAAGAATGCAGTGTATTGCGTACCTCTTTCCTCTAGGTTTACCTCATATTTATAGATTTATGGATGTTTGCTGCCCAAGTATCCATATTGCCCTAGGTTTCCTACCTCGTATAGGAAAACTAGGATCTCTTGGATTCTCGTTCCCTTATCAGTTTATTTCCTTAATCCTCGTAGGACTCTTTCCATAACAAGCCGAACATCCCATACTCGTTGGGTATCTTTCTTAGATCCTATATTCTTGGGATCTCATCCCGTAACGGAATACCAGTGATTCTGGACACTTCTAGAATGTTCCCTCTAATAGGTCTTCTCTCTTTGTTCGGCCATCTCATGGCCGAACAGACGGCCTAGACCAGTTACTTCACATGTAACTGGTCCTAAGGAAACAATTTGGACCATATCCTTTCTAAGGAGCTCTCCTCCTGTTCGGCTCTCTCTTGCCGAACAAGTTTCTTGAACAGTGGCATCTCTTGTAATTTTCCTTGTATTCGGTCCAATAACGTCTCGTGTTATTGCACCGAGAATCGTACAACCTCTCTGGACCTATTGACTTCTCATATCACTGGTCCATAATGCGTTGACCTTTTCTTTGACCGTGCTCGGGCTCGTTTTGTACCTGTTCGGGAATACCTTCCTACAAGTATGCTTCTTTTCTAAACTAAAACAAAAGTTAGTACACTTGGCACAATGAAGACTTTTCCTTCATGCAAACAAAACCCATTTTCTTTTTAGGTTCCAGGAACTATGCTTCTTTTCTTACAAGCAGTTATAATGGAAAACTAGTTTCCTTAATTCAACGAAAATTTTAACGACGTTAGCATCTTAATTTTTTTCCAACAAACTGATTATGCGGGAAATTTTATGAAATTCTCTAGATCAATATTTTTTTTTAAAACAACGAACATGTAGCACTATTATATTTAGGTGAGTAGGTAGGAGGTTTCTACCTTACTTCTTGGCGGTAGCGGGTTGACTACGATAGCATTGGATCGGGTCACAAACGGTACGTCTCCTTTAGGCCTTGGTTTGACCCGACACCTAGCTTTTTCTTCTTAGGAAAATGGAAAGTAAATAAAAGTGGAGTAGACTAACTGGAAAGTGGTTACAAGGTGTTGAATATGCAACCAATTTTTCTCCCTCTCTCTCCTCCTCTCCTCCTATCTCGTCTCTCTCTCTCTCTCTCTCTCTCTCTCTCTCTCTCTCTCTCTCTATTCCTCCCAAATTTTCCAAAAGAGGAAAGGATGAAGAAAGTTGGTGGTGCCCAGAATGGAAAAAGGGAAAGGGGTATTTATAGGGTCTTGACTTCTCTCTCTCTCTCTCTCTCTCTCCTAGACTTATAAGGCAAAGAATTAGGATGAAGTAGGTCCACTATGATGAGATTTTCCTAGATATCTCATATCTCTCTCTCTCTCTCTCTCTCTCTCTCTCTCTCTCTCTCTTATAAGCTATATATATATATATATATATTATAGAGTGTCATAGCCTAGTCAATAGTCATGACTGATGGGAATTTAGATAAAAATCCCAGCCTTTCCCTCTCTCCCCCTTCGGTAATCTCTCTCTCTCTCTCTCTCTCTCTCTTTTCATGGCACACACCCTTACTTACTCAGTCTTTAATTTCTAGTCTGGCAAAACTATTCTTAATAGATTATATAGGGTGATATGATGGTGCATGTGGGAGGAAAATCTGGTGGAAATCTTATCTCACTCTCCCTCTCTTCTCTCGGCAATCTCTCTCTCTCTCTCTCCCTGTCTCGATATTTCTCTCTCACTAATTTGATTTGATGGAAAAGAGATAAAATGTGTAAGAGAGGTGGTGGGTGATGTAAGAGAACACTGTATTCTCTCCCTCTCATCCGAATTGCTCTCTCTTTCTCTCTACTAGACTCATAAGGCTAGATAATAGGATGTCATAGGGTTGAAATGATGAGGTGATATGATAAGCTCTTTGGATGGAAAACCCACTCTCGGTTCTCTCCCCATGTATGTGTATGTGTGTGTGTGTATATATATATATATATATATATATATATATATATATATATATATATATATATATATATATATATATATATATATTAAGGCCTCCGGGCCTAAGTTTAATTAGTTTAGGATTTGTTTATAATATCAACACTCAAATAAATAAATAAAAAGACAATCGAGTAAAAGAAATTTTTATTAAACTTATAATTTTATTGATAAAAATTAGGGTCGTTACAGGTACGACACATTGTGATAAGAAAACGTCAATTTATAGTATTGTCATAACAATTGTGGTTTGTTATATAATTTGTGATATTTACATATGTTTTCTTTTGATACGACACGTTCTGATAAGAAAATGACAATTTTAGGTGTTGTCATAGCAATTGTGGTTATTTTATAAAATTTGTGGCATTTTACAAATATTTTTGGCTTGGGTATAACAATTGTTGATTCTGGTACGACATATTTTGATTTTGCTACGAGATATCATACGAATCAAAAATTTTTTGGTACGACTCATTGTGGTAAGATAATGCCAATTTATAGGATTGTTATAACATTTATAGGTAGCATTATTTAATTTTTGATATTGTACGCATATATTTGGTTAGAGTACAAGTATTATAGATTCTCGTACGAATAATTATGGTTACATAATAACAATATTTTTTAATTATGAGTAACCTGCTAATGACTTATTCAACAGGTAAATTTTAAAGTACAAATCGTAACTAGAATCATAAATATGTGTTAGAAAACCAAAAATCGGCATAATGAAAATCAAAAATTATCATAATTTAGACATACAGTATATCCTGTGTACCATAGCTTTCTCCTGAACGGTTTATTTGGTTAATCTGTTTTCACTACTGTTCTTTTACACCAATTATTGGTGACCATTTTGAATTCGGTTCTAACGGAAATTTGGGTTAGAGAAAAACAAATTAACTCGTCCGATCTGTTTTCATTCGATCTAAAACGCGGTAATAAGTTTCGACATTCTGTGGTCCGTAATTTATCATAGTCGGTGAATTGTTTACTTCTCTTTTTTGGTTCACTTATCTATGAGGTAACAACATTCTGAAGACAAACTCATTTGTTTCTCTGTTCATTGAAGATCAGTTTGAAAGGCGGCTACTCGCTTCGGTATTGCCTTACAAAAGATGGCTCCTCTAAACAGTGTACTTTCATTTCCAGTACTCGCTTCGGTATTGTCTAGAGTCCTAGTATATGATGAAAGAAAAGATTTTGCTGCTGCTCTTGCGCTTGTTTGTGATCCAGGGGCCGCGAAAAAAGTCTTTGTTCCAGACGTGTTACAGAAACGTAACAAATATGCAAAGAATTGGAACACCCAAATCTTAAAGAGTTCATTTAACAAACTTTCATCACATGCATTACATATACACTCTTTACACACGAAAAAAGCAGACGAATCAAGAAGAGAAGGAAAAAAAAATTGAACTGCCAAAAAATGCATGATGGGGTGTGGGGGGTTTTGTGGTATGAGGTACTCTTGTTCTATACAGAAGGTACTCTTGTTCAATACAGAATTCCGTTCAAGGCTGTGGACTTTCGGTAGAAACAGTTATGTCCCTGAACACCTGCAACCTGTTTCTCCGCAATAATGTAGTGCCATTTCCGGATATATCCTCCCTTTCATTTACCAGCATAGAGTTATCATTACCTTCAAAGTTCAAAGCCAATGGACATGACTTCTGCTGATGATCAAAGCACAAAGATCGTCGCGTAGTTCTGTTCATTGATGAAGCAGCAGTTTGGGGTTGAGTGTAATACCCATCTTTTAAATCCATAGATTCAATCTTTCGGCTCAGTTTCTCTATCTCATTGAGTGGAGTGACATTCGGACAACTAATGTTTGAATTCACATTCTCATCGCCAAATTCTAACAATTCTTGTTCATCTTCTTCAACAATATCTGCCCAACTCTTCTTACTCTTACATGTCGGATTCAAATCAATGGGGTCATGGCACTTACCATAATTTCCAGAGTTGTTTCTTATAAAACTTTTGGTCTCGTCTGTTTCTGTCGTTCTCACACTGTTTGCAGTACAAATATTGGTTTTCTGATCCCAATCCCCATTAGAGAAAACTTCCCCTTGTCTTGCCAAATTATTATGCCTATCATTTTCCCGACAGTTTCCGTCTAGGTCTCCTTTCACAATTGTCTTTCTCCAATTTCCATTAACACTTGGTGAACCAATTTCTGATTTTTGCAAAGCAGCTTTTGACCTTTCCTTAGCAAAAGCTGGCATTCGCCCATCAAAACATTGATGGCTCATTTGTTGCTCAAATGATAACTTACGGCTACAACCACTAACACCAAAGTCTCTCCAAAATGCCCTTTGCTGATCCCCATGACTAAATGACGATGAACATCTTGGTTGAGTAAATGGGACTTTTGGGATTCCACTACCAGGAACAGGAGAAGAATAATATGCTTTCTTGTTGAAGGAACCAGGTTCTATCTCACCATTACTAATGCATTTGTCATTCCTTTTGCTGCCAAAACTGACTTTTCTTTCATATGAGTTTTCACTATAAAATCCTTTCTTCCATGCATCGACAAACAGTGTCCGCGGAGAAGACTCTGAAAAGTTTCCATGTCCAAATGATGGGTTTTCTTGGTTATTTCCGACACCTGATTTTGATTCCAATTCAGTCAGCACTTGAGTAGCACGCTCATAGGATTTCAGGTACGAATCATCAGATTGTCCATCTATAGGTGAAGCTTGTGTGGTTTGAAGCAGCAATTTAGCTTCAATCATTCTGTCCATGTGCATCAAGCATATTGCCAGATTGCACTGCTTGTTCTTATCTGCCTCAAAAGACAGTGCTTTTCTGCATAAATGAATTATTTATGTGAGAAAAGTTCTTCTGTCATCAGGGACACGATACCATGATTATACTAGTTTATTTTTAAAAGGAGAACACCATTGTGACGTTCCCCTTCTCTGAAGCTTCATAAAGCCGTATCTAAAAGCCCAAAATTTAACCAAAAAACTCACTCAAGTTTGACTTTCAAGCTTTACCAACTACTTCAATTTCCATTACTGCAATAGTTTTTGTCTGCGATCAATTTTGATTGTGAACAATATTATTTTTAGCTCTTGAGATTTTCATAGCATGCCTTCTCTTTCCCTTGATAAGTGATGCATGAAGATCATACCTGTAAAGCTCTTCTGCTGATTTGAAGTTATTCTGCTGCAAGTATGCCCATGCCAAGTTCCCCAATAACCTGCAGTATTTGAACTCAAATGAATATGCTAGAAATACCAAATTAGGACTGGGATTCAAAACTAGAATGTCAGCAGCAATATGCACCTTGAATACTCTTGTTCAATTGTGATTTGAATCTTCTTCCCCTGAGACCTAGCAGATTTTGATCTCTTCCCACCAAAAGCCATGCCTTCTTCAATATTCTTCACCTTACGCTGAAGCATTTCTATCTGGTCTTCAATCCTATCAGATCTCTGCATCCACAGATAAATATTTGTTTCAATCACCAAAAAGATGATGAGATTATGAAATGTTCTTGAATAAGGTCAATCAGGAATACTTTATTTTCAGTTTCATATTATCAATCATTTCATAACCGTATGTACTTGATTAGGGCCTCTCATTTTTGAATTTTGATGCTTATTGCACTTCATCATCAAGAAGATTAAACCATCGAAGCAAATCTAGATTATAAGCTGTGCATTCTAAGGTTGGTTTGAACACTGTGAAGGTAACTTGATCTGTCAAGTTCACCCTCAATGTTCATTGTCTTGAACAAAACCATTTCAGAGGCAGGAACCTTCCCCACAAAAGATTGCAAGTGTTAGATATTCCAAATTATGATACTACGCACAATTTTAGATATCAACAAATGCTATGAATCGAAATCGGATTTCCAAACACTAGTAACCTTCTGACTGACATCCACAAGCACGTATACACAAACAAAAGTACACAGTTACATAATGAGAGCAGTAGGTATGTCTATGAACTTTGGTACAGGTGCAAAACTGAGAAAATATACGAAATGAAATATACGTTAATTATCGAAAGGAATGTATCGTACCTTGTAGAGCTCAACTAGTACGTTGTCAAGAGATTCCTGAGATTCAAGGGGGCACAAATGACGAAATGATTTAATTGCCTCAATCGCCTCATCAGATCGATCTAATTGTTTCATCACAACTGCCATGTCTTTCAGGGCACTGTCAACTCTATCACCAGAATTTATTGCCGCCCAGAACAGTGAAATTGCCTTGCTTGGATCCTTCTCTATCAGCTGTTAGAAGTTTAAAATCAAAACCATGCATAATAAGGCAATGATGAAATAGCTCGAGTACCTCCCAATCACACCAAATATATACTAAAAACAAGGCACTACTTTTTAGACCAAAGAACTCAAGTACTAAATGGCTAATTGTGCGGTACAAAAAAAAGGAACTATCAGCAGTATTTGAACATTTCACCTGATTTCAAAGGAACTCAATGTGATGGTGATTGGGATAACAATGAAACAATCAACTACTTCCCAAACACATGAAACATCATACAAAAATAAGGCACTACTTTATTGGCCAGAGAACACTAAAATCTAAGCAGGTGATCTTTCAGCATGAAAATAAAAACAACAATCAGCATTAACCTGATTTGAAAAGCACAAACAACAATGGTGATTGACATATAGTTACCAACGAAATAACTTAGAAAAAAATGTCGCACTCTTTCTGACCAAAGAAATCTAACATCTAAGTGTGTAATTTTTCCTTGCTGATAAAAAAAAACTACTCCATCAGTGATTCAGCATTGATTTGACGCCTCATTTATTGTCAACTTATTTGCTTGAAAATAGGGCTTATAAACTATACGTGAACAAAAAAATGTATTCATTCAAATTTCCGCATGAATTTTCAGGTGGGTGATCGGTTGATTGAAAATCAAGCCAAAGCAAGTGGTTATACTACTCACCAACAAAGAAATCCAAATGTTATGGCAGCAGCAGTGGAAGTCTATTGCAATCAACTAACAAGTATGTCAAGAAAATAATGACTGGGCATGTATGTAACTTGGGAAATTTTTGGAAGAAAGTGCAAGATGCTTCATAATTGCTAAGTTTTGTCAAGAGTAATGATTCAAAAATACACCAATTGCAGCTTCAATTTTCACAAAATATGTCTAAGACCCAGAACATTAGAAAGTTTGCATTTAACCCCCCTAGAGATAAGTATACTACTACACCAAAGATTTGGTCAAGTGGTATGAGAAAGCAACTAACCAAGAGATCACAAGTTCAAATCCCATGAAGGCCTAACATTCTAAACCTTGGGGCCATTTGAGGTATGCCGACCATTAACTTAAAGGCCCCGGATTTATTCGAAATGCGCGCAAGCTAACTCAGACATCCAGTTATCAATAAGTATATCAATACACCAAAGATTTCAAAAGCAAGACCAAATGAAAAGCAGAGAAATAGGGTAAGACATCAACTGGTAAATTTCTTGGAAAGCAAACACTAACCCAATGCAACATGAAACAATCATCTAATCAAACCCAAAAATAAATAATTAAAAAACCTAGAATAACCAACATAAGTAACGTGAACAGGTATGATCCCCATAAAATACAACGTTCTTATTTTGTTTTGATAAGCCATAAAATACAACATTCTTGGAAAACAAACACTGACCCAATTTCAACAAGAAAACACGATTCAACTCAAACCCGCCGAGAAAGAACAAGAACAAGATTTTAGGTCAAAGGGAATTACCTGAACGTGTTTGGCCCTGACGTAGGGAGAGTCGCCGGCGGGAACTTTGTGAATGACGTGGAAGAGATCGGTTTTGGCCGCCTGAGGCTTCTTCTCCGAGAGAGGTTGCCTCACCGGCGGCGAACACCGCCTCCACTTCCCCTGAGGCGGCGGCGTCGAAAACCCTCTCGCCTGAAAGTTCTCGTTACCATTATTCAACATTGTGACTTGCTTCTTGATGGAAGAAAAAAGGATTACTTCATGAAACTCGTTTCAAGTACAAGGCCTTCAGACTCTTTTCTTAGTGGACAAAGGAAATTCTTTTCAGTGAGTTGCCAGTAGGAGAGAGAGAGAGCTGCGATGAATGAAAACGGGGTTGGGGGGTGGGCGAGGGAGGGAGAGAGAGTTGGGAAAGGGGGGAAGGGGGAGAACTAGCCGTTATATAAAAGTATCCGTTGGGGATCGTGATCTTGGGCACGTGCGACGGGCACGAGGGATTTTGCTGTCTTTTACGGCTATAGTGAATTGGTGATCACACCAACCTCCAAAATTTGGGTCAAAAGTCATTTTGAGGATGCACATTTTCAACCATCAAATTCAAGTTTATATATATCGGGTGGTTTCGAAGACATCTATAAAAATATTTAAAAAAATATCGCATAATTTCCGAACAAATTTTAATGATTTGAGCCACTTAATGTGATCAGAATGTGATTCCAAGGGTACCCGCGAGAAATCAAAAAAAAAATTGACCGGGAAGGGCATGATCCGAACAGTTCCGAACAGTTTTTTATTGAACGGTTCAAATAAAAATTGCTCAAATCAAGTATTTTTTCCGGTCATTTTTTTTGCTAATTTCTCGCAAGCACCCTTAAAATCATATTCTGTATAGATTGAACGGTTCGGATCATAAAAATTTGATCGTAAACTATGAGATTGATATATGAGATGTTTTTATAGATGTCCCCAGAACAACCCCGTATATTATATATCAGTCCTTTTCATATGAGGACTATCTCATTTTAGTTATTATGTGGACTTCCCAATTTTTCTCATTTCTGAATCGAATTTCGATAACCCGAGCCGCTCAATGCGATCAGAACGTGATTTTAAGGATACCTGCGAGAAATTAGAAAAAAAAAGACCGGGAATGGCTTGATTCGAACAGTTTTTAATTGAACGATTCAATAATAAACTGCTCAAATCAAGCCATTCCCGATTTTTTTTTTGCCGATTTTACGCGAGTACCTTTAAAATCACGTTCTAAACACATTGAACAACTCAGTTCATCGAAATTCGATCGGAAAAGGGGAGTCTACATTTTAGGAGATTCTCATTTGAAACTTTCCCCATATATATATATACACACACTTTCCGGTCATTTTTTTGTTGCTAATTTCTCACGGGCACCTTTAAAATCATATTCTGCACACATTGAACGGTTCGGATCATAAAAATTTGATCGGGAACTATGTGATTGAGATTTGGGATATTTTTTTAGGTGTCTAAGTAGTTGTCCATTGAACCGTTCCGACATACATATACACACACACACACACACACACACACACACACACATATATATACTAGGGTTTGACCGTGCACGGCGCAACGTGAGATCTAATTTTAGTGGCAATTAATATTGTTTGAGAGTGAGAGAGGAAGAGTCGTAAGATTTATGGAGCAAATCAATGATTAAGATTTCCACAAGGGGCCTATAAAGGAACATAGTTTCAAAGAGTGGCTTACACTCTGGCCACCTTCAGACGATAATGCCCCCGAGTTCGGAAACTAGCTGGCTGAATTTACTGCTTTGGGGTTTTGGTGTTTCGGTAATTTTGCGGTCAAAAGTGGTGGGCCATAGACACTATTTAGATTATTTACGAATTACTTTAACGGGTTTTCGAACTTTTGATGTTTTTCGTTTGCGTCCGATTTTTTTACACTATTTTGTCACGTAGTGGTGTTGGGCTAGGGGGCTTTTCGGTAAAATCACCTCCCCTAGCCACTATACACGCGGGAATCTCGTCTGTCTCCTCTTGAAATTGGGGCTCCCTGTCTCCCCAACAACGGACGCTCTAATGAATTTTTTTTTGCTTTCTCTGGAATTTAACGAGAACAGAGAGAGAGAGCGAGAGAGAGAGAGAGAGAGAGAGAGAGAGAGAGAGAGAGAGAGAGAGAGAGAGAGGTGGTGGGAAGGCGATGAACTCACCACCACCATAGACCAACAACACCGACGACCACGACTACCGGAGCAGCCCCCACCTCCAACTCTTGCCACCACCACAGGAGGTAAAATGTGCTCCGCCCAGTATTGACGAAATGTAGGTTGGGGTTCCACGAAGGTGTGCTTGCGTGTGAGCCGGAGAGGTGTGATTGGTTGATGATTAGTGGGGAGAAAGGAGGAGCAATCTTGTGGGGTGAGAGAAGGAGCAAAAGGTACAAAAGCAACAGAGGCAGTGTGTCCCTTGTTTCTTCCGCGGGGGGAGTAATTGGCTTTCCGTAGATGGTCTGGATGAGATCACCTTTTCTCTGGGGAAGAATATTATCCTTCCTCAAATTCAGTGCTCACCACTTTCTCTCTTTAGGAAAAGTCAGCTCTATCCAATCAGGGGAAATGTCAGGGGTATTTATAGGGCACTTGGGCCTAAGTCAAGCCCATGACAACGTTCCTATAAAATCCTGACACATGTCCCTCCTGTACCTCTGGGTCTTGGGAAAAACGCAGTCTCTCGCGGGAGAGCCCTATCCCCGCGGCACAACCTCATTCCCAAGCCACAAGAATTTCCCCCATTCCTGCTGGAGCAAGGTCGTGACCTGCGGCGATCGTTCTCTTGTCGCGGAGCCCTTCCGGACCCTTCCTTATGGCTCGAATGGAACTCCAGACATTATTTAACTAAGTCTCTCTCATAATTCTTGAATCGTCACTGCGTAGGCCGCCCCAGTAATGGGGCCTTAGCGGATTTCCATGAGCTTTGGCAGATTTCTACGGGCTTAAGATTCTATCCCGCAGAGGCTGCTTCCCTGCGGACATCTTCCACGGATACTTCTCCAAATTTTGTACACGTGTACTTTTGTAATTGGGTGGTCAACCGTCTTTTCTAGGCCAAGATTTGACCAAAGTCTCCTTGTCGCGTGGGCCTTGTTGCAACGTGTCCTCGACCAATTAGCGAGTCAAAAGGAATTCTTGGGTCAAGGGTTGACAATTTTGACCGCACCTACAACGAATACAATCGACAACTATCGGAATCGACGCCATATCAAGGTATTTCTCTTTGTGTGTGTGTGTGTCTGAGATAGGTTTTTAGGTTCCTCACTATAACTTGTTCAAACCAAAAAAATTAGGGTTCCGTTTTCATATGAAATTAGGGATTTGGTTTCAAATTAGTGTTCCAAGAGGATGTAATCTCTGTTTTTTTTTTTTTGGAAATTAGGGTTCCAATAACCAATCTTGGTTTTATTTGGATACCGAATCAGATCCTTTTTCCTTTATATTCACGTTCACTTCTTGCCGTGGGTCTTTGTAATCGTGTTGTTTGGTAAAGCACAATCGTATCATGCCTTGGCTTTCATCTCCACTCTCCTTTTTATTGCCTCTTCCACCATGGGCCTTATCCTGCAAATCACAAGCATGACGTCTTAACAAACTAAGATGAGGAACCCTTTTAGCCTGTGGGTAGGAGAACATTTTGAAGTCCAAAAAGTTTAGCAAAAGAAATGATGAAGTGTGGTGCATCTAAAAGGAGAAATATACTTGTGCTCTAATGGAAGCTTCATATGCATCCGGTAAAGTCCGATATTTAGCCTCCTCTAGAAGTTCAATTGTTTACCAAAATGGATTATCTTTTAGAGAGGCTGGAAAAATCATAGGCCATTGATATAAGGGGAAGTGGAAAGTCAGATCTTTTGTGAAATTGCTTATGCTTTTGTTGCAGTTGTTTCATTAGGACAGACCATGGAAAATTTCATGGAAGTTGTGCTATTGAATCACTATATTGGCAGAAAATTCTACATAGAGGAATCATGGCAAATTATAGTCCATAACAGAAAATTCATACAGAATGATGAGAATTTTCAATATATTTTTCTGAAACTGTGAACCGCAGTAACAAACTTTTCAGTTTACAACTGAACGTAATAGGCCCCATCATTGAGCATGAAATATTTGTATCACTATATATGAATCATTTTCTATAGAATTATCAATTTTGTTTTATTATGTATCTTTTGCATTTGAGCGGCAAGAGAAGTATGACCTTGTATGGTAAACAAAGCCCTCCAATTAACCATCAATAGTAAAATTTAATCTTATTCTTACTATCCTCGGAATATTATGAGCCCATGTAGGTTACACACAATTTTCTGAATATACTGTACTTTTACTCCCTTACAAGAGTTGATCCTTTTCTGGAAAATTGTTATAGCGAATACATGCATATTGGCCACATGCTATACAAGTGGAGGTAGGGGCTAATCCCTTTTTCTCCAAAAGATCTACGAACCATTTTTCTGATATTCTACTAAGACTCTATGAGCATAATTCAAATACCACTAGTATCAGTAAGTTCCTAGAAGTTAGTTTAAAGGTTTAAGTTGGGGTGTTATCTAATTTGCTTCTTAGGTTCTAAATTGTTTCAAACTAAGTTTTAAAATTTGAAAAGTTGTTGAGTTGCAAATTATACAGAACCATCTCAGAGAAGTGGTGTTTGTGGAGGTGCCGGAGCATGGCAGCTCTGTGGCTCAAGGCAATACCGGGCGAGATTGTTGAGGTCAACTCAAAGCCTACTGAATCACCTGATTTGGTAACCTCCCTACTCCAGCCTCTTGTATATATTTCTATGGGTATGTGTATTGTTTGGCCACACGGAGCACATATGTTGTGGGCAATAATATTGCATATTTTCTTGCATTAGTCTGCTAGATACTTTTGTAAATTTTTCAAAAATGCAGAATATGCCACCCGAATACCTATATGGCTATACCATTGGCAGGTGGCAGCTAAGAAATGGATATGAAAACAAGTTATGAGATACCTACTTTTTATTTTGCTTCTTTTCATTGTCTCCATCTCTTTTTGGGTCAATAGAATGCACTACAAAAGAAAGAAATGGTGGTATTGAGAAAAGATAGGAAGAGCAAAAAGTGAAGCTGAAAAGGTCACTTGTCATTAACTTCTCAAACTCCACTTACATGATATGCATTAGTTTACTCTTTGCTTCAGCATGTTGCATCTTCGGCTATAGTTTGTGGACTGAATAACAAAAGTCAAGTGCTTTGGTTAATATTTGCTCCATAATGTAGTATTTACACCTTTTAGGTCTTTAAATTCTGTTGAGGAATGTTAATCTATGGTTCTTTACTCAAGTGGAAGATTGATTCTTTATGACTTGTGGATTGCCAATGTTGATGAATTTACACGCGAATCTTTCCCCTTGTCCTTTCTTTTTACCTTTCACATTTCTCATCAATAGATAATGGAAACTATTTTATATCATTTGGATTTTTACTTTAGCCCTTTGTTTCCATCTGTTTCTTATTTTGTTAAAAAGGTAAGCATAAGTGTCTAGCCATAATGAGCGGCCGTGTGGCTGATGAGGTAGGAATTGATATTACAAGATCGCTTTCATCTCATCACCATTTGGAGAATTTGTCGTATGTTCACAAGGTGAGATTGTCTCCAAAGCAAAAACTTTTGAAAGAATTCACATCTAATTTGGATGCCCTAGACATGAGTGCCCAACTCTGTACGAGTCATCGATACCAATTTCGCGCCTCCGTAGGTATTTTTTTCCTCGGTCTCATTTTTTTGTGTTAGTGTTAGTGTCAATGTTCAAGTTAGAGCTAATGAAGCTTCTTGACCTAAGACCGCTGACAATCACTCCGAAATTCAGATATTCTGATTTTGTCGGTCAAAATGTCACAAGAACATTAAAATAAAGAGAAATCCGCGTAAGGTTAAATGGACCAAGGCTTAACGATAACCCTTCCAACTAGATGAAGCTAGGGTTATCGTTTTTCTTTTAAACTTATTACAGGTTCAAATGTTGGTAGGGTAGTTGAGTGGCTATTATCGACTTGGTTTCTATTTCTGACTTCATTATGGCTTTTTCGATTGTGAATTGATTTGGTCTGTTGTTGATTGTATTTGGGTTCTATGCAAATTGCAAAGTTCAGATTCTATGAACTAGGATGGGTTGTGCTTTCATGTGACCTTTACATTTTGACATTTAGGATGTTTGATTGAAAAAGTGTTGGATTTGGGTGTTAACCTAAGAAGTACAGACTCATTTACCGAGCTCATGTACCGGTGTTGGTCACAGACACAACACGACACTCTTCGAACATGTGTCAAATATGCCTAAATACAGGTTTGGTTTTTCATTATATTTCTTTTACTTTGAACATTGTGTTGATACTCTAGGAAAAGTTGGGGACAATCTTGGGACATGCTAAGGATAGATTAGGAGGTTAAAAAGCATTTCTGAGACTTGACCCAGAATGAAAATTTTCATATATGTATGGTTCAAGGGTACTTGTATAGGGACAGTGATTTATTTCTTCATGATGTTACTCTTAATTTGATAGAGACAATGTTTTTCTACTTCGATATGAATTCATACAGATGCACCTACAATGAAAAGATATTCCATGTTCGACGTGTCCCCAACGTGTCTATGTCCTAATTTTTAAAGGAATATCGTGTCCGCTTTTAATTGCATGTGTATTTCTTTTGCAGGTTAGTCCCATTTGAAAAGTCTCTCTTTGCCCGCAATGTAGTCATTCCAAAGGTGATGTGCCAGAGTGTAATTATTCTTCCTCTATCAAAATAGAAATCATTTTCATGCCTCTTATACTTCTCTAATTTTCTTAGTTATAGAAATTATACCTTTTGCTTTTGAGACTGGTAGTCATAGAATTTTAATTTTCTGAGAAATTAGAGCTGGATGTTTTTTTTTTCCTGCTACGTCGGTTAGTTATTAATCTATTTTGCTTTTGTAAATCAGTCAAACATTCAAGCCTTACCAGCTATCGGTGGTTTCCCGTACTTCACTTTGTAATGTGGATTGGCCTAGGTGCATTGTTGGTAAACAAGGATGTAGAGACCCGTAAATTTGTATAATTGATTTAAATGTTTTATAAGAAACAAAAGGAGAAAATTGGCTCGAAAAATTGAGATTTGGGGTTAATATGTTAAAGTGTTATACTTGAGGGGTAAGTGTGTGATGTGTGTCTAGTGTATGTATATAACCTATGTGTGTGAGCATAGGGGATAACTTTCCCCTTTCCTCTCCTCTCACTCTCCCGTTCTCCTCTCTCTCTCACAGCTCCCATCTCTCTCTCTTGCTCTCTTGCTCTCACTCAAATTCTCTCCCAAATTAACCACTCTAAACTACCTTCAATCTTTCATCGCTATGCGTATTGTGGTCCGTATTTCGTTGGTTTGAGCTCAGTAGAGGCGTATCTCATTCGGTTTCAAGGTGTGGAGCTAGGACTTGGAGGATTCTTGATTTTGTTTTTCAATCTTTGAGGTAGGGAGTTTTACCTTTCAATATATATATGTTCATGACTTGTTTCCTGAAGCTTGAATCTTACCATTGTTGTTGTAGTTGTAGACACCCCAATCTGGGCTTCCAGATTAGTTTACTTACGGTTTTTGATTCCCCGATGATGAAATGGATCAAGAACACCCTGGGAATGATAGCGTGTTTGAGTTTTGAGTGTTTGCAAAACCCTTGAACCTAACCTAGCCTAAGCCACTTCAAAAACCAAAAACCCCGCTGATGCGCGCCAGGGCGCAACCATCCCGCGCCAGGGCGAACCATCGCGCGCCTGACTCACTCCATCGCGCGACAGTGCGCCAGGGCGCACCATCGCGCGACAGACTGACTCCATCGCGCGATGGTCAAAGCTGTCCCCATCACCTTTATCAGCTGGGATGCTTAGCCACCAAGCAAACCTCAACCAGCCTCGTGGACTGGTTGAGATCCTCTCATTACACCAACCAGATTCACCTCCATCCTTCTCTATAAATACCCCCATTCTTCTTCCATTAAAAGGGTTCAAAAAAATTGATACATGAAGGGCTAGAAGATCCATACACCTTGGGTTCCAAAAAAATGAAAGGTTAAGCACAAGCTCTAGTACTTTTCTTCCAAAACTCACAATCCTCCATTTTCACACTTCAACCATCCAAGAACAAAGCTTGTTCTTTGCTTCTACCACTCAAACTCCTCAATCAAGCCTTCAAACATCAAAGCTCAACACCTTTCAAACTCAAAAACCAAAGGTACAGCTTACCTTCGTTCTATTTTCTGTTCTGATCTCTGAGGGGGGCTGGCAGGGCCAAGGCTGGTAATCAATACCAGTCCTGGTCCTAAAGCTGGCAAGGTTTCAAAAACCGTCATGGTAGGAACCAGCGCGCGATGGTCCCACTCTCTCGCGCGACACTCCGGTGCTGCATGAGATGGACCGCGTGGGGATTGGTGTCCTACTGTTTTGTGCTTTATTTTATGTATAGATCACTCTGTTAAGCATGTTAAAAACCAGTTTACTGCTTTCCTTTGTTAGAAATTGCTAGCCGTAGTTCAATTTGCATGTCTTCTGTTTTGGAGTACCCCTGGGATCATTCTGGACCTGTCCCAGAACCCAGAAATGTGTAAACCAAACACTGGTCCGCGCCAGGGCGCACCATCGCGCGCCAGACTGGCTCCGTCGCGCGACAGTGCGCCAGGGCGCACCATCGCGCGCCGGACTCGCACCATCGCGCGACAGTGCGCCTGGGCGCATCCTCGCGCGCCAATCTGAAACCATCGCGCGACAGAGTGCCTTTGACCAGTGAGTGGCCTTGCACGGGTAGCTTAGTTTTAGGTCATTATTTTGTCCCCACACTGTTTATGGGGTGTTTTATTAATTTGTAGGGCTTTTTAGCCTTTAACATTCCTTTAAACTGTATATTATGCTGCTATAAACTGCGTGGTTTGTCCTGGGTGTGCACTGGTCCTTCCAGAGCCCAGATGGTTTGAGAATAAGAGCTGTGGGTTTGAGCTTACCGGCGCGCGCTTGTCTTGGAATTGTGTGCGCAGGAGTAAGCAGCATGCAGTGACTTGCTCAGTGCATGCTGGTTTCTTCCTACGCACGTCACTCCAAAACAGGGGCCTTCCAGTTTGTTTAAACTCCCACAGCAGTCTGTTCTCATCCTATACTAATTGTTCATCCATGCATGCTATCTATCACATCCTGCAAACGTGTTACAGTTTTAATCCCCGATTAACTGTTCCCCCGCCCTAATTGGCTAAAAATTGATTAATCAAACAGAATCGCAAACAAACATTTTTCGCAAATGCCTAAGTAGAGACCGATCTCTGGATTGGGCGAGAGGGGTGCCATAAAACCCTTCCCCTCTCGTAACCTGGCTCCCGAACCCAGATATGGTTATGACGGACTGGTTCCTTAACCTTTTCAAATCAATCAGCGCGGCAAGTGCTTCGAAATACGGTTCCTTGGGTGTCGGACCTTCAAACCCGAGTGGCGACTCTGTATTTTGCGAGCGCTTGCTTCCCCGCTCGCGCTCCCTCGACCCGGGCCCCTTGCATTTTGGAATCCGGAAATTCCGAAGGGCACGCATGCCCACAGTGGCGACTCTGTTGGGGACCGAATCAATATTGGTCTATACTTAGATTGTAATACGCTTCAGAACAATCCCACAAAAGTCTGTCAAAATAGTGAGCTTCGCGCTGCTAAAGAAAGGATTGGCGATTTAACAGGACCTCGTGTCCAGCCATCCAATCTGGGGCTTTTCCGATTGTTCTCTCGTGTAGTATCTTCTAAGTATTGATCAATAAAGAGAGCCAAATTTGAAAAGGCATTTGCGAATTTGCGATTCTATTCGATTAATCAATTTCTTTAGCATTCTCATTTGCATCGATGTGGGATAAGCCTCGTTGGATCGTTTTGGCAATCCGGCACGGTTTACCGGAGCTCGGGGACCCCGAATGACCAACAACCTTCGACGATGATGAGTCATTCTACCGTTTGACTGTTGCTCTGCGATTACGCGGGCAGCGGGAGGTATATCTTGGCTCTAGTCTGAGGAACCCGTTACAAGCCAAAACCAGCCTTTGCATATACAAAGCATTAGAACTCTCCAAACTAGGACAGGTACCTACAGGGTAAGATTACTTGCATCTAACCCCCATATACTGTCTACGTGTTACTGCTTTCCCTATCGCATGTACTGTACATACGCTATTTTGCAAAGGAGCATGCTTAAGGTTGTCTTGTCTTTCAAGTTTGTCATGCGCTGTCTAAGACGTTGTTGGACCCGATGAGGAGTCGATCATTCTGTTGAATGTTCGTTATCAATCGCAAAGTCCTTAGTTCAATGAGACTTCGAGAAATCAAAATTTACTACATCCTTGGCTCATGCCCGATTGAGGATTCAACTGAAAATATGAAACAACAAAAGTAGTGATGCCATGTCACTGGTACTACCCAGGTTGAAGTGCGAAGTCACTATACACCGCCGTGTTCAAGGTTAAGGTGCCATGTCATCACTACCGAGTTGTTCCAAATTCAAAGTTGAACCTTTAAATGGGACTAGTCAAAGATTTAGTCTATTTTGACTTCTTTTAGGATCTGTCGATCTACTCAAGGACACATCGCTGAAAAAGAATTCTGAGGATTCCGGCAACGTCTGAAGCTCGCGAGGCAAACTCATCTCTGGAACTGTACATACATACATTCTGTTTTGCGTAGGAGCATGTTTAGGGCGGCTTCTAGGTTGTCTCTCTCTTTCGAGTCTGTCTTATGCTTATTAGGACGCTGCTAGACCCGATGAAGAGTCGTGCATCTCGATGGTGCACGTTGTTAATTTTTCAAAGTCCTTAGATTAGCGAAACTTTGAGAAATCAAACCTTATTAAGTCCTTGCCTCATGCCCGATTAAGGATTCAATCGAAAATAAGGAACCACAAAGTATTGATGTCGTGACATTGATATCATTCAGGTTACAAGTGCCTTGTCACTTACAACCACCCCGGCTAAAGCACAGCGTTGCTCACACCACCTTGGTTAAGGTGTCACGCCGTCAATACTGAGTTGTTTCTAATTCAAAGTCGAATCTTCAAATGGGACTAGTCGAAGACTTAGTCTGTTTTGACATCTCTTAGGATCAGTTTGATCTATTCAAAGGATACACCCTCAAAAAGAATTCTGAGGATTCTGGCAGCCTCCGAACATCATGAGACAGACTTGTCTCTAGTTCTAAAGTCTAGGGTTGACACCGACAACGACGTGTACATTGCATTTTGCTATAGGAACACCACTGAGCTTTTGTCTTACTTTGCTGTCCGAAGCTTAAGGCCATTGCACCGAACAAGAGAGCACCGAAAGGAAGAGCCAAGCCTACTTGAGAACGTCTTCAGCATCTGGTTCAAAAGACTTGTTAGGCTAGATTCCCAGTCAGTCACAACGGAGGCTTCTCCAGGATCACTGTTGGCCGCCCTACAGTCAGGTTTGCCATCGATTTTGCAAAAAGCCACGCTGCCGGCTTCCCCATCTTCAGCTTCTTCATCAAGCTCCATTGAAAAACCTGTGATGACAGATCAACCGCTCACTTTGGAAACCATGCTCATGAACCTCCAGAACAGTATCACTACTATGCAACAGAGGGCCACTCAGACAGATGCTAACATCACTCGCCTAAATGACCTTATCAACACTCGTCTTCCACCAGTGGCCGAAGAGGAAGGCGAGGACGATGAGGATGTTCATGTGGAACCCGTCCTTGTTGAGGATCCAAACCGTGAAGGCCGGCTTATCGTTCAGCCCACTTCTAGAGAGGCTCGTGTGCTTGCTCCAAATCCCGCTGCTGTTAGGCCTGTTCAAAACCTTGACATAGCTGCTCTTATGGCCAAGATGGCTAAGCTGGAAGAGGCCATCACAAAATCCGAGAAGATCAGTGCAGGAGGAATTGACCTGGATCGTCTCTGCCTGTACCCTAAAACTAGGCTTCCTGACAAATTCAAGATGCCCGACTTGGTTAAGTTCGATGGGAGCGGTGATCCCAAGACTCATCTCTTTGGCTACCATGCTGCCATGAAGCTGTTGGGTGTGGAAAGTGAGGCCATGTCTCAGCTTTTCCCACAGACTCTCTCTGGGCCTGCCTTCCATTGGTTTCTGTCGCTTGACATCTCCAAAAGAAGAACTTGGGAAGACATAGGGGCTGCCTTTGTCTCGCAGTACAATTACAACTCACAGCTCAAGATGACTACTCGTGAGTTGGAGTCCACCAAAATGGAAACAAATGAGTCCTTTGCGGATTTTGTTAAGAGGTGGAGAGCCAAGGCTGCACTAATGACTGATCGCCCGAGCGAGAGGGATCAACTTCGCATCATCTCTCGCAATCTCCAGCCTGACTATGCCAAGCACCTCGTGTTGGTTCAAGCATCTGCAAACTTTGAGACTTTCTTTGAGTCTGGTTTGGCCATTGAGGATGCACTGCAGAGTGGAATTCTGCCTAGGGGAGAGTCCTCTTCACAGAAAGCTAAGCCGCGGCCCTACTCTGAAAATAGTAGCACGTTGTTCGGTAACGACAACTACTCTAATACTGCTACAAGTGGGAGCGATGCTCCGGCTTTCGACTCCAATCACGCTGTTGATGTCAATCAGGTTCAAAATGCCCAAAGCTACCGTTTCCGAACCCAGCCTCGGAATTTCTTTGTCTTCGAGGCATCTCTATCCGCAGTGATGGAAAAACTCGTCAAGTCTGGGCATCTCAAACCCTTGACCCCAACTTCCCCGCCAAAAGTTCTACCTTCTGGTTACAAACCTCACCTCTTCTGTGCCTTCCACCAAATGCCTGGCCATCCCACTGACGCATGCTATCGTCTTCGACATGAGATTCAAGATCTCATTGACAATGGCACAGTTCAAGTTCCACCACCAAAGCCTAACGTCATTTCCAACTCCTTGCCTCAACACAACTCTGACCCTCTGGTTGGTCAGATATCTATCACCTCCACTCAAATCAACCCGAGCTCCACCATATTCAACCCTAGCCACTATATCGTCCCGGAGAGCCAACCCAAACCAATCGTATCCATCCCGTTCGAACCGGAGATTAACATGATGGTTGTAGGTTGGACAATTGAGGTCTTCACTGTCGACACCTGGATTGACAGTAATGAGGAGCTTACAAAGGAGCGGACTGACGGGCTGAGGTCCATTGTTCATGGGAGCACCGAGTAGGTTTGGTCAAAGAAGCAGAGGAAGCCGAAGTGCTGTTGCTTGGGCCTGACACCCGCTGGATCCCACCTTTTTTTGTGGAAGTCAAGGGTAGCTATAAAAGTTGCATTTTCAAACCGCGTCTAGTTTGCATTGGCTTTTGTCTGAGCCTGACACAGTATCTGTCAAGTTGTCTAAATCTAGCTCTGAGTCGGAGGTTGTGCCTCTTGGCCCTCCATGTCGTAGCGTCTATTCGAGTCTTTTGCTGTACTTGGCAACCCCGAGGGGCTTTCTTTATGATATGCATTATCTTGCTTCTAAGTACTTTGCTGGCTTGTGAATAAACTGTGTCGACCCAGACGACGAAGGGATAGATTTCGATGGGATCATTCCCAAGGAAATGTGTTCCCTCGCCGAAAGGGAAGACGAAAGGCATGCTCAGCCTATAAATTGAAATAATAGTTTTCAAATAAACTTGAAAGATGAAGTAGACCTCCAAATGGTTCAAATTGGTTCAACACTATCCCCAGAGGATCATTGTGCCTGGTCAGGCAGGCTCGAAGAGTTCATCAATGTTTTGGCATGGTCTCTCAAATGACATGCCTAACGTAGACCCTAAGATAAAGGAACATCAAATCTTGTTGCTATCATGTGCCAAACCATGTAAAGCAAAGCTCAGAAGGTCCAGCGCCTCATACCATGTTCAAGTTTGCAGGAACAGCGTTCCGCCAATCGTAAGTTCGAAGAATTCAAAAGTGGTCTGGAGCAGGGCATGCCAACCGAAGCACTATTGACCCTTCATCATCAAAGCCATTGTATCAGGGGCTGCGGCCATTTCATCGACCTCGGCAGCAATAAATTCAATACCTTGGTCAACTTGGATCAATTCAAAAGCCTTTTCCCTGAGAGAAGCTCGTTGGGCTGAAAACCCCAAGGGTGGGCAGTCCCAGGCAAAAGTTAGAGCAGCCTGCTAGACCAAAACCTTTGAAGGTGGTTTAGGCAAAAATGAATAGGCAATATTCAAAAGCTCGCTAGACCGAAAACCCGAATGGGCGGTTCTAGGCAAAAGTTAGAGCGTAAAAGGTGAGGTAAAATACTCGAGTGAACCTTGGCCTGAACTACGTTCTGACCTAATTCCCTAGCTTGGGATACGTAGGCAGTCTCTCTTTGAGACTCGGTCATATTCTATCAATTGGATCCATGGTTGACATTTTGGTACACATCAAAGGTCAAAGAGGATCGAAGATCAGATCAAGCTGCATTGGAGGAATCAGAAGGGGGAAAACCTTTGTCTTTCAATTTTATTACAAACTGCTTTTTCAATTTACAGGCTGAGCATAAGTCTTAAAATATTTGAAGCATCAAAAACAGAACGAAATGCTAGAGGCCTTAACCGGCTCACAATTTATTCTAAGTTCAGCGAAGTCTGGTATAAGCAACCGCAGCGCGTTTGTTCGAAGTGATGCGCATTGGTCTCAAACCTGCGCACGCTTCTTGCAACAGACAGTAGCAGTTAGCTATTACCCTCGAATGTCATTCCAGGGGCTTTTGCCAAGTCTTGTCATACCATGCAAGTCATATGGACTTAATGTGACTGCACGGGGGTGTCGGTTTCAGTCTGGGCCTATACGAGTCTTTATCTGCGTCTTATGTCCGTTTTTGCGACATTTTTCCAGCTTTTCAATCAACTATCGTTTCGAGATGCTTTTCTCGGTTTTGTTTGTACAGGTCTTTGTGCCTTTTTGCGTCTTTCACAAGTGTCAGTTTGACCTGTCTAAAGGAATGTTGTGAGTTTTGGCTTGTTAATACCCAAAAATTTCATTATGTTCCGTGTGTCTAAGGGTTTGCATTATACCCTGGGGCTCTTTTTCCCTTTTCATTCGAGCTAGGCGAGTCTGTTTATGTGCGCACGTCTGTGTGTCGATTCAAATCACTTGTCAATGCAAATTAGATATTAGTGGTTAGTTTTTGCATTCTCTTCAACACTTGTAAAAGAGGGTCAATAAACTGGAAAACGCAATTTTTACATTGCTACTCTAGTATCTGTAACCCACAAGCAGTGGAATCTTGTGCACAGCAAGCGCACGGCCAAGCAAAGCATCTCTGGGGCACATCTGCCCAAGCATCGAAAAAAGGGCACGCAAGCCCAATTCCGTCAACTAGGGCACGCCAGCCCGCTCGATGTCTCTCTATCTTGGTGCGCATCTCCAGGGCAAAAGGCAGTAAAGTACTTGGGCTCAGTGGTAGTCCTTAGGCATCGTTGTCCTCGTAAGAGCCGCCCTTAGCTTGCATCTACATTTTCAATTTGTGCATTTTCTTAGTATGCATCTTTGCATATTGTATATCAAATGTTTAAAGCAGGAAAATTCTATGACGGAATCGCTTCTGTGGGTTAGTGCAAGTATGGGGGAATGACACACGCCACTTTCCTTGTCTCATTTGCCATGGTAACCATCAAGCGCACAACCTCGCTGTCCTGCTCTGTTGGCACTTAGAATGCATTTTGGGGAATCAGAATTCAATCCAATTCAATGGCTCGATCATTTTGTATGGTGATCCGCCCTTTTCGAATCAACGACAGCCGGTCCTGTCCATTTCTCAACGGCTCAATCATTCTGCACACTGATCTGCCCGTCTCAAATCAACGACAGCCGGTCCTGTCCAACGTTCAACGGCTCGATCATTCTGCACACTGATCTGCCCGTCTCATTTCAACGACAGCCGGTCCTGTCCAAATCTCAACGGCTCGATCATTCTGCACACTGATCTCTCCGTCTGCATCCACGACAGCCGGTCCTGTCCAATGTTCAATGGCTCGATCCTTTTGTATAGTGATCTGCCCGTCTCAATTCAACGACAGCCGGTCCTGTCCAAATCTCAACGGCTCGATCGTTCTGCACACTGATCTGCCCGTCTAAATTCAACGACAGCCAGTCCTGTCCAAATCTCAACGGCTCGATCGTTCTGCACACTGATCTGCCCGTCTCAATTCAACGACAGCCGGTCCTGTCCAAATCTCAACGACTTCAACGTTTGATCACTCAGCACATTGATCTCTCCGTCCAATTCAACGATGGTCAGCCATATCATCAACGATGGTCAGCCATATCATCAACGACGGTCAGCCATATCGTCCGATCCAATCAACCCGATGGTCAGCCATATCGTCCGATCCAATCAACCCGATGGTCAGCCATATCATCCATGACGGTCAGCCATATCAGTCATTCAACGATGGTCAGCCATATCATCCATGACGGTCAGCCATATCGTCTATCTCCACCAAATCAACGGCTTGATCATTCTGCACACTGATCAGCCCGTCTCCTGTCATGACTTCAACGGTTCGATCATTTATACTGATGATCCTCCCATCCAGACTTCAACGGTTCGATCATTTATACTGATGATCCTTCCATCCTGGCAAATCCCCCAACGGTCTGATCATTCGGCACATTGATCTTTCCGTTCGCCTTCACGACAGCCGGTCCTGTCAAATCCACAAACAACGACCAGAACATCATTCGATGGTCCGTTCATCCGCAACTGATTGTTCCCCGGGAGAGTCCGTCTTGGCCTGTCCCGAACGACAATCACCCTCAGTCTAGCCATGGAATTCAACCTGCTTGACACGACCTACCCGTGTTCGTTGGAATACTTTGTGCCGAGGATAGCTTGATCCCCAGCAACGACGACCTGTCCCGTCCACATCTACAACGACAGCCTGTTCTATCCAAATTCGATCAACAAGCGGCGATTCACTCGTCCATTTCTACTTCCATCCCCGACAATGGACAGCCAGTCCATTCCACCGACCAGGTTCCTTAAGTTTACTTGTCTACTTTGCTAGTATGATCTGCTCTGGATTGCCTTGAGGGGTGTCTAGAAACCTTTGACGTTACTTGTACCAAGTCAATGGTGCTTCAAGTGCCGTCAAAGGGGGGCTACTGTAGACACCCCAATCTGGGCTTCCAGATTAGTTTACTTACGGTTTTTGATTCCCCGATGATGAAATGGATCAAGAACACCCTGGGAATGATAGCGTGTTTGAGTTTTGAGTGTTTGCAAAACCCTTGAACCTAACCTAGCCTAAGCCACTTCAAAAACCAAAAACCCCGCTGATGCGCGCCAGGGCGAACCATCGCGCGCCTGACTCACTCCATCGCGCGACAGTGCGCCAGGGCGCACCATCGCGCGACAGACTGACTCCATCGCGCGATGGTCAAAGCTGTCCCCATCACCTTTATCAGCTGGGATGCTTAGCCACCAAGCAAACCTCAACCAGCCTCGTGGACTGGTTGAGATCCTCTCATTACACCAACCAGATTCACCTCCATCCTTCTCTATAAATACCCCCATTCTTCTTCCATTAAAAGGGTTCAAAAAAATTGATACATGAAGGGCTAGAAGATCCATACACCTTGGGTTCCAAAAAAATGAAAGGTTAAGCACAAGCTCTAGTACTTTTCTTCCAAAACTCACAATCCTCCATTTTCACACTTCAACCATCCAAGAACAAAGCTTGTTCTTTGCTTCTACCACTCAAACTCCTCAATCAAGCCTTCAAACATCAAAGCTCAACACCTTTCAAACTCAAAAACCAAAGGTACAGCTTACCTTCGTTCTATTTTCTGTTCTGATCTCTGAGGGGGGCTGGCAGGGCCAAGGCTGGTAATCAATACCAGTCCTGGTCCTAAAGCTGGCAAGGTTTCAAAAACCGTCATGGTAGGAACCAGCGCGCGATGGTCCCACTCTCTCGCGCGACACTCCGGTGCTGCATGAGATGGACCGCGTGGGGATTGGTGTCCTACTGTTTTGTGCTTTATTTTATGTATAGATCACTCTGTTAAGCATGTTAAAAACCAGTTTACTGCTTTCCTTTGTTAGAAATTGCTAGCCGTAGTTCAATTTGCATGTCTTCTATTTTGGAGTACCCCTGGGATCATTCTGGACCTGTCCCAGAACCCAGAAATGTGTAAACCAAACACTGGTCCGCGCCAGGGCGCACCATCGCGCGCCAGACTGGCTCCGTCGCGCGACAGTGCGCCAGGGCGCACCATCGCGCGCCGGACTCGCACCATCGCGCGACAGTGCGCCTGGGCGCATCCTCGCGCGCCAATCTGAAACCATCGCGCGACAGAGTGCCTTTGACCAGTGAGTGGCCTTGCACGGGTAGCTTAGTTTTAGGTCATTATTTTGTCCCCACACTGTTTATGGGGTGTTTTATTAATTTGTAGGGCTTTTTAGCCTTTAACATTCCTTTAAACTGTATATTATGCTGCTATAAACTGCGTGGTTTGTCCTGGGTGTGCACTGGTCCTTCCAGAGCCCAGATGGTTTGAGAATAAGAGCTGTGGGTTTGAGCTTACCGGCGCGCGCTTGTCTTGGAATTGTGTGCGCAGGAGTAAGCAGCATGCAGTGACTTGCTCAGTGCATGCTGGTTTCTTCCTACGCACGTCACTCCAAAACAGGGGCCTTCCAGTTTGTTTAAACTCCCACAGCAGTCTGTTCTCATCCTATACTAATTGTTCATCCATGCATGCTATCTATCACATCCTGCAAACGTGTTACAGTTTTAATCCCCGATTAACTGTTCCCCCGCCCTAATTGGCTAAAAATTGATTAATCAAACAGAATCGCAAACAAACATTTTTCGCAAATGCCTAAGTAGAGACCGATCTCTGGATTGGGCGAGAGGGGTGCCATAAAACCCTTCCCCTCTCGTAACCTGGCTCCCGAACCCAGATATGGTTATGACGGACTGGTTCCTTAACCTTTTCAAATCAATCAGCGCGGCAAGTGCTTCGAAATACGGTTCCTTGGGTGTCGGACCTTCAAACCCGAGTGGCGACTCTGTATTTTGCGAGCGCTTGCTTCCCCGCTCGCGCTCCCTCGACCCGGGCCCCTTGCATTTTGGAATCCGGAAATTCCGAAGGGCACGCATGCCCACAGTAGTTGTTGTTGAGGTTGATGTAGTTGAGAAACCCATGAAAATCTGCTCGAACAACCCTGGTATCGATACCATTTTCTTTGGGTATTGATACCCTTGCATTACCAAACCCAGAAAACACACTGTTATTGATACCATCATCCATGTGTATCGATACCCTTGCGTCTGAAACACTTCTTGGTCCATTGGTATCGATACCATTCTGCTAGGTATCGATACCTGTTGCTTATGGACAGTTTTGTTGTTTTGTTTCATACTTCACCGTTTTGGTTCCCATTCACTTCCAAACCTACTCAAACAGCTCCCGAGTGACCCTTAACTTTATTACTCGTATTTAATGATTTCATTGAACGTTTCTATAACTTTAATGCTCGTCTGGACATGATTTCACAAAAACACTTTATGTATCAAAGTTGGGTTTGAACAATACAAACATGATGATTAAAGGATTTTGAAACATTACGGACACGATGAGGCCTGGTAGAGGACATCGGGGTCCTTTAATTGGCCCGATAGGAGCTATGTGCTCGTATTGGATACCTCAGGACCTCCCATTGGGTAAGGTGTCTGGCAGAGGACAACATGGTCCTTTAATTGGCCCGGTAGGAGCTACGGCTCAAGACACTTGTACGAGACATGGTTGGACACATGGTACTTATACGGTTGGTTCCGAAAATGAAATGTTGGATTATGGATTGTTGTTACTACCCATTCATCGAATCTTGTTGCCATTGTTCATCATGTGATCATCCCTACATTTGATGTATATACATTGTTAGATTAGGTTTCCTACCGGGCTAGTGTGGCTCAAACCTTACATCATTTTCAGATACTAACTCGGGGCAGTAGTTGCATGCTTGGAGTGCTTGGATGTGGACATTGTTTTGAAAGCTAACATAAAGGAGTTACTAAGTCATCTTTGTAAATCTCTTTTGGAAGATGTATTTATAACTCTATTTGTAAACCTTTTGAATGAGGAGTATTGTAAACTCTTAACTCTCTTTTGATATTCAATACTTATGTTGGTTTTGGGGTCGTTGAGCTGATGATGTACTATTTGGAAATCTTTTGGATTTGGAAGTATAGTTATGGGAATGGAAATTATGTAATCTTTTGGGTATCGTAAGGAAAATTTGTGAGGTCTTAAATATGGAAAGCGTTTATATTTATATTAAAAATCGAGGGTGTGACAAAAGAGGATATGAAGGATAGATAGAACTGCAACATGGCTGCATATTCAAAGCTAGCCAATTGAAAAACTATGCTTCAATTTTTAGACATCCAATCTTTGGGAGTGCAATGATGCATATGTCATCAATTATTTGTTTCCTATTTTTCCAAAAAAAAACGGTATATGAGATCTTCTCTAACTATTGATGTAGTATGTGATATGTTAGTCTATTCATTTTTTCCTATCAGTGTATGTTGTATAAGATCTTGAATATAGACAAATACCTTGTGTTAGTCATAGAAGGTCTCTCGAATATGAACTTAGATAGAAACCTAAACTTGACTTCGATTGCGTAGTTACTTATACCCAAATCCATTTGTAAGAATCTTAGCATTCACATAATTGCGGTTGGAATTGTGTCATTGTCTTCATGGATTGATCTAATACATATAAAGTTTGGCATGAGAAATTGATGGTTAGTTCTTAGCAACTCGTGAAATGACTTCAAACTAATGCAGATTGACAAAGTTAGAATTGAAGGCCATCAAGAAGATTGACAAAGTCAGAATTGAAAGGGAGGCCAGACACCATACTAGAAGGTTTCCTTCCTTTTCTCTTTTCATTTACCCTTGAAAGGACATCATAAATTGGTTTCGTTCTTTGTTAATTTTTTTCGAAACATCTCTACTTAAATTATCTACTTGAAAATATGGACAGGATGTTTTTCATTTTTTCTTTAAAATACTGGTTTTGAATATCTGTTTTCAATTGTAATACTAATTTTCGTGATCAGTTGGTTGAGTTTTTGTTTGAGGAATTTTCTTTGGGCGATTATTGGCAAGTAGTGACTGCAATATTCTACTTTAGTTTTCCTTTTTAATTGTAGTTATTTGAGCTTCATTAGTTGGGTTAGCTCTCTCTCCTTTCCATCCCTTTTAGAAAACACCCATTTGCCAAATTGTTATTGAGTGTTATTGAATTCCAACAATGAGACATTGGGCAATTGTGGGTAGTGACTTAACTTGAACTGGCACGTGGATACGACTTGACACCAATACTCCAACTTGCAGATTTGGCATGTTCATATATTCAAAATTGTCGATTACAACTTGAGCTCCTACATCTCCTCTATCCACAACAACAACATAACTTTCCTATACCATTTATAAGTCTTTAACGACTATACAATCCAAATCAGACACATAGTAAAAACTCTAATTCAAAGCATTACACTGAGCATGCGATTAGGCAAAGCACGTCTTGTGACACTAGCATAGAGAGATAAGATTCAAAAATCGTTCTCCCTTATTATGTAAATATATTTATTTATTCTTAATGGCATAATGGTAAATAAAGTAGAGCAATCAAAACCAAATTCACTCCCCCTCTCTCCCTCAGATCAACTCTTTCTTTCGACCCTCTCTATCCCTTCCTCTTCCGACCCAACACCACTACACTGCCTCTCCTCTCCACCAGGTATCTCTCACTTTCCTCTGTGGGATCTACAACTATGGCTATGAGCCACCATCCAACAGCCCTCCGCCATCGCCTAGGCCCAATTTGGCACTGGCAAGACCTCCAGCAAGTTCCTTGACACCTAGTCTAGGGAGTAGCAAAGAAATGGGTAAAACCCAAAATGGGAAAAGGTTTGGGTAAAGGATTGGAGAGAGATTTTTGTGTTTTTGCCCAAATTTTGAATTTAAAAAAAAGGGTTTGGGTCAAGATTGGCGATGCTCTTAATTATTTTTTCCCTGATCAAACCTTTACACCCTTTTGGAAAACTTATTCAGTGCCCATGGAGGTGAACAAGCCGCTTTTCTACCACACATTGTTGTAAAAAAAAAAAGGGGCCTTTGGTACTAATGAGGGATTGATTTAAGTGGTGAAAACTCAAGATTTTGTTCAATAAGGCTCGGGTTTGAGTCTCCATAGGGATTGAGCTCTAGTACCGTTTCCTTTCCTCCTAGTCCAGTTTTGGGCCATTTGTGGGTCCAAAGTGTTTCTATAGAATTGGTTATACAATGTCACTTCTTGTGACCGCTCTAAAAACAGACTTGACGTTGCGATGTCAAATGCCATAAAAGACTTAATTGAAGTCCTCCTTAATACCAATTGGTTTTAGGAGAGATGTGGAAAAGTAGTCCGACAAGTGTTATCAGAGCGCCAAGAAGTCATGAGTTCGAGTCGCGGGAACGTCATCGTGAGGGAGGGATTGTAGGGCGTGGAGTGCCCCCATGGATTTGGTTACACAATGCCACTCCCTGCGACCGCTCTAAAAACAGACTTGCGGGTACGATGTCGAATGCCATAAAAGACTTAATTGAAGCCCCCTAATACCAATTGGTTTTAAAAGAGATGGTGGAAAAACGGTCTAACAATAATGATCTTCGCTTTTTAGAACTTGTCGAAAATCATGTCAATTGTATACCATTTGTTATCATTTCAAAATGCATTAAGTTTGTAAAAAAAACTAAGTGTGCAACACTTGATTCCAACTTAATTGACTCAATTATATGAAACTTAATGCATTTCAAATTTATATAAAATAGTGTTCGATCAACATGATTTTCGACGTTCTCGGCAAACTCTAGAAAGTGAATAGTTTCAATCATTAGTGTAGGTCTGACAAGGGCTCACAAATGACCCAAAACTGGACCGGACTAGAGGAAAGGAAACTGGACTGGAGCTTAGTGGGTCTTCATAGCCTCTTATTTATTGGGATAAAGGGCAAAATATACTCATAACATCTCCTATATGTGGTGGGACCTTAGCCTCGATCCCGACGTAATTGCGATGAGTTACCTTTCAGATAGTATTGTGTGTAGTGGGACGGGGCAACACTCCTTGACAGAGAGACATGATACCACACGTGCATTTCTATTTGTGTACCCAAAAAGACAAAAAGAACCCGTGGTGGTAGGGTGTTCTAGAAAATTACCCTAACCACTAAACTGATCCGATCTGGACTGAACCGCCCTATTTGGTTTGGTTCTGCAGTTTATTGGTCTGGTTATGGTTCTAAAAAAAAGAACTATTAATTTTGGTTCGGTTATTGGTTATCAATTTAACAATCGTGGTTAGAACCGAACCAGATCATTTAGTATAATATATGCATAAATGTATATATAATTATGTCTTTGATTTTGTTCCTTACTCTCCCTCTTAAGGGAGAGATCCTGAGTTCGAGTTCTCATGGAGGAGGTGCTCGATTCTCATTGTAACTACTAACAACTAACTCCTAACATCCTATCGTCTGGCAAAAAAAAAGTTAATCTATTTAGAGGAGAAATCTCGTTTGTTAGAAAAAATCTTCAATATATTATGTATTTACGGGAGCCCATACCATTGAGGATCTTAGAGTGTGAGTATCAGTACCCAATTTCATTTTTTTCTTACTCCAGTACTTTCCCGATAGAGTTTGGAATCTTAATAAAATTCCAATAATTAGTTTGTGTTCTTCGGTGCTTTAAGTTTTGAATTATTTTAATGAGTCATGTGTGTTTGAAAGCTAACTAGAAAGAAATTGAACCGAATCAAAATTAGGCTGGTCTTGCAATTTGGTTCTGGTCACATTTCACACATTTTGATGTTAGGTTTTGGTTCTCAATTTTTTAGAATCGTTCGAAATAGTCTGATTTTCTAAAGAACTAGACCCATCCCCTAGATCAATATGTTTTCAAAGACCTCTTCGCCACCTTGATCGACGACCTCCTCCCTGTGGTTAGCCCTAAACGATGCACCAAAAACATCTTTTGATAAAATTACATGTTTAAAAATGGCGCTCATCCTTGTTGATAACGATACCCTGGCTTTTGGTCTCGCAATGGCTAACTCTGGCATTGGTAAATATGAGATCCCTTCAGAAGAGGAAGATTCACCTTAATCGAAACACAAAAAAAAATTAAAAGCCATCATGGAAGTGACAAATCGCTGCCTTTATCGAAGAAAAAAAGGAGGATTTTGTATACCAATGTTGAAAATTTTGAACCTGAAGATGAGGATTACACTTATCAAAAGAAAAAATCTGAAGGTAAGGATTACCTTGAATTTGATATGATAACATAAGTTTTAACGGTCAAGGAAATCCATAAAATCAAACAACCAAAACCAATTAACCCCTATACATTTGGAAAGTAATAGCATGATTACCATATATCTATATGAAATATGTAAATACATATCAAGATAATAAACTAATTAATAAAGGCATTATAGGCCATTCAACCAATTCTAGGATGAGAACATAATTATTTAAACCCATTGATGGGATAAGTTCCCGTGAAAAAAAGAAGAAGGGATAAGTTCCCAACATCTTAGTTTTTAATGGGTTGTATGGAGTAAATCGTGGGTTGCAAATAGCAGCTGCCTTTTGGAAAATCGCAAACAACTTGGGACAGTTCAAAAAGGAAATTTGAGCAAACAAAATGAGACGGAGGGAGTATTATAACTATGAGCCCTCTTTTTTATCTCAAAATTCGTAAACAACACCACAAAAATTGATAAACATGCAACACCACAAAACTTTGTAAAAGTAACAATAAAAATTCGTAAAAGTTCCTATCAATTGGACCAGTAAATCTCATTATACAAACCACAAAAGTTTGTAAAATAAAGTACCTCAAATTTCATATCTGGAGCCAAAAAAAATCGTAAAATAAAGTACCTCAAATTTTATATCTCGAGCCACAAAACTTCACACAATGTGCCACAAAAATTCGTAAAGAGTACGTGCACGGTACACCCCAAAAAAACGTGTGTCCGGAGATTTTCTAGTGAAATCTGTAAACCTGCAACAAGGTCTCGCTCCTCTAGCTATTGCCAAATTTAACAATATATTGGGATTTGCTTAGAGTTTATTCGTACTATCTTTTTTTTGTTTTGGATTATCCATCCATTCACTAGAACAAATTACACCATTCATGTCTAACGTTTTAGTCGCCTCATGTTCACTTTTTAGTCACCAAAGGGTTTTCCCGACTAAATAATTTGGTCGGCAATTTAGTTGGGGAATTAGAGTCGGCAAATGTAATTACCGATTAAATATGGATTAGACGGCAAATGTAATGTTTTAGCGACTAAAGGTTTGGTCGCCGAGTGTCCTTTTTGTCGACTAATAAACGTTGTCGCCAATTCTGTTAGTCGGTGAATATATATTTCAAGCGAATTAAAAATGAGAGCACTTAATTTTTTAATCATATTTTTAATATATAAACAGTTTAATAAGTGCTCCAATATGGTTTAAAGTCTTGCCGATAAAAAAAATGGTTAAAGTCCCTATAGTGCACAGCTTGAGAGCGGCCTAAGCTTTTTTTTTTTTTAAAATCGGAACCGTCTATCTTTTTACGTAAGAGGAATTACTTCATTCTTGCCAAAAAAGAAGTAAATCCCTTATCGTTACATACTTGATCGGATGTAAAATATCATTCTAATAATGAATTTGTGTCCCGATCAAGGGGCTTTCAAAACTCGATAAATCCAAAATTTTACAAGAATGATTAAAACATGAAGTACAATAAAATGAACGGTATTGATCGTTGTGGTTGTGTTGCGATCGTCTGGCTACTATATATTAGATTATAGCACAAGACATTGATTCATAAACAAGTAAGTAAAATCAATGTATAGATTTTAAAGGTAGTTGTCGGCTCATTTTTCTTAATGATTGATCTGAACCGTTAGGATTTTACGTTTTACCGATTATAACATCGTCACAAAAAATCGGAGATAATTAGATATTGGCGATCACATGATCGAAAAGATGTTTAATGCGTTCGAAGACGTTTAAGTGTTATAGTGTGTTAACCAAGCCCCGTCTAATGTCTTTTTTGGCAATCGAAATCATCTATCTTTGAGGTAATATGAATAGATCAATCGTACCAAAAATGAAGTTAGCCACATATGGTTAGACACTTGATCGGACATCAAAATTCTTTTTATTTAAGAATTTGTGTGCCGATAAAGGGGCTTCCTTAACCCGATCGAGCTAAAATTTTACGAGAATTGTATGATTAAAAGACAAAAAAAAAATGAACGGTTTTGATCGGGAAGGTTACATTGTGATCAATGTATCGAAACAATTATTTCCCTTCTTGAATTTTTTGTAAAGGAGGAAAAAATTATTATTTCCCAACTAAATTTGTTTTTAGTCTGCAAAACTCTATAAATCCCGACCAAATGATTTAGTCGAAAATGTATATCACTTATTGATTTTTTAAATTGGGAAAAAATCAACATTCCCCAACTAAAATGGACTTTAGTAGGCAAAAACATATAAATCCCGACAAAAGATTTAATCTGGAAATGTATTTTAGCAACTTCCAATATTTTGGTCAAAAAATGTATGCTTTCAGTGACTAAAAGTTGTTTGGTCGCAAAAATTTACAGTTTTAGCGACTAACAAACTGTTTTAGTCGCCAATTGGTATAGTTTTACTGACTAATAGAGTTTGGTCGGTAATCTTAGTCGGTAATCTTAGTCGGGAATGGTGTAATTTGTTGCAGTGATTCCAAGAAAAGTTTGCCAAAATATTTGCAAAGTTTGATTCATATCTTCAATTATTGTTACTCTAATTGAGACAAATAAATAATTCAAAAAAAATAAAAAAAATGAGGGATGATCCCTTGACTATCTGGGCGATCGGCTGTTTTCTTTTCTCTTTGTTACGGGAAAATCTGTAACGCCCCGATTTTTTAGAACGTTAATTTAAATACAGTAAAACCAAGTCTAGTATTTATTTAAATAAAATCATAATTTAGTCTTATAAAACAATAAATCTTGAATTGAATTACATTTATACTATAAAAAAGGAGGGGTACTATGGTAAATTCTACTCTTCAGGGCATCCGTCTTCCTCTATAACCATTGCTCCGCATAAAATTCTCCATGTTCGTCACCTAGGCCTGGCATAATATGTCAGGGTCACAAAAGTAATACCGTAAGCTTTTAAGCTCGGTAGCTAACTCCTACCCCCATGTCCCTTACACTAGCAAAAATATCATATAACTTTGTAAAAGAAATTTCAGAAATTAGCAGTTCACCACATAAATACAAATCAACAACCATGTGTCAACAGAGTGTCATTGTCATCGCAACGTTTCATAATTTGTGTCATCATTTTTTAAGTATCGATTTCACTTTCCATTTACTTTTCTCGAGCACTGGTTCTGCTGACCATCTTTCAGATCCCACCGGGCTCCTAGGCTAAACTCAAATTTTGCCATCCAAAAGCACTGATTCCGCCTGTTCGTCTCTTTTAGAACCTATTGGGTTCTTAGTCTTTATCACAATTTCCAACTCACACACGATACTAGTTCCGCCGACGATTCTTTCAGTTTCCACCGGGCTCCTAGGTCACACACGCACACCTGAGCCATGATTCCGCCGACCATTCTTTCAGATCCCACTGGGCTCTCATGCTCACGCACGCACACCTGAGCCATGATTCCGCTGACTAGCTTTACTGATCCCATCGGGCTCTTATACTCACACAATCATTAATCTTTTTCACATTTCAGTTTCTTGTTTATTTTTGTCTTGTTTCTCGTAAACATGCATCTTTTTCTTGCGTTCACATTATTTTTCCAAAAGCTTACTAGAATCATGCGACAACGTAAGTCCTAATTACATGCAGTTCTAGGGAACATTTTGACATCGCCACTTATCAAACAATTTAACATTTCTAGTCCTGCGGTAAATTAACAATATATCAACTTTTATTCTAATCATGAAGTAATCAATTAAATTCTAACTTTTCTAATTATTCTAGAGCTTTCTTTCTCCACCGTAAACTCCTTATAACCATATGACTAAGTTCAAATGTAAACTTCCAGATTATCACCACTGCAAATCAATTTTTATACGTCTAAGATTTTATCATGCGTTTATACAACATTTCAATATTTTTTTTCTAATAAATAATTAAATCACATTATATGTAGGTAAGTAGGAAGGAGGTTTCTACCTTGCTTCGAGATGGTAGTGGGTTGATTCTAACGGCGTCGTGTCGAGTGGTGGGCGGCATGTCTCCTTCGAGTCCGAATTGATCGAAGCTCTAATTTTTCTCTTTTACGAATCTAAAAATAATATGGGATTTGTGTAATATGGATTGGTGGGCGGTGTTTGATGGAGCTGTGGCTAAAAGATGGTGGGTGTGTAGCTAACTTTTCTCCCACTCTCTCTATTTCTATTTCTCTCAAACTTTTTCAACGGAGGAAAGAAATGTGGGGAATTGGTAATGGGTGTCGGTGCCGAAATTGGGAAGGGAAATGGGAGTATATATAGGCTACCACTCCACTCCACTCCACTCCACTCCTCTCTCTCTCTCTCTCTCTCTCTCTCTCTCTCATCTAAGGCTATAAGATGAGATTGTTTAGTTTAGTGACAAGACCAAACCAAATCTCTTCTCTCTCTCTCTCTCTCTCTCTCTCTCTCTCTCTCTCTCTCTCTCTCTCTCTCATTTATTTATATCCTATCCTATCCTATCCTATCCTATTTCTCTCTCTTTCTTTCTCTCCAGGTAAATATATAGGTATATATGTGTTGAACACAAATTTCGAGTCTGTAAAAAAGACGGAGAGAAAATAGAGTCTTTTGATTCTTCTCTTCGGTTGTTGAAACGAGGGCTTAAAACTTGATCTCGAATCAAACGGCGGAATCTTCTCCGAGATTTGTGCAGAAGTTGATGACTTTGGTTGAAAGTTCTCCGAGGCTTTAAAGCTTTGATTCGAAGAACTTCTTGGTGGATGTAGACTTGAAGAATTCTAAAGGGCTTGAGGGTTTTGATCTTTAGAGCTCTGGAGCTTGTATGCTTCTATGTGCAAATGGGAAAAAAATATGAGAGGGAACACCTCTATTTATATGGATGTGGGATGGAGACTCCAACCCTAACCTTCCATATTGATCTCTTTAATTATTTCTTTTATTGAATTTAAAAGGAATAATAATTATTTGATAATTACCTTTCCTTTCTTTTTATTTTAGAAAAGGTAATTATATACAAAGAGATATATTATTATTCATCGAGTAGCCTAATTTGACTGGCCGGACTTGATAAAATAATAACTGTCATTTTGACACGTGACACCATTTGATTGGTCCATTTACATGTCTCTGACTTTTGACCAAGGATACTTGGCATCACTTGATGGCCCGTCCATGAAACTTTGACTTTGATTTACAGGCATTTGGCAGCATTTGATTGGCCAATTTGTATGCCCTAGCAACATGTGGCAATTTGTGATAGGCTAGAATTTTTACATGCCTACAGATGCCCCCTTGAGACTTGCTCATGCACGAGAGTGAGTGAGTCTCGAAATGTCAACTTGACTTAATTTGATGCCGAAAATTTGTGTATGCGGCGATTTTTTTTTGCTTGACATTTGGTGTCAATTTGATTTTCAAAATTTCAACTCATAGACCGAGCTAATATTTATCAATTCACATGCACACTGAATTTTTTTCATATTCAAAGGCGATAATATTTGATAAACCCAACTTATGTGTAAGTTAAGGTTTGATCCATCAAGAAATATTTTAGCCTATCAAATTGAAGTTCGATAGCCCGATTAACTTAAGCCCGGACTTGTCTCGCAATTGTATGTCAAATGCTTGATTGCCCAAAATGTATAACGGATTTAGGGCCCGTCCCTGCTTATGCCTGCCGCCCTAATTCTTTTGCTTGGAGAACAATTAATATAGATTTAGGAAACTCATGAATTAGGAGAGCAATACTACAGATTCTTTTTCCTTAAAAGTTGTCTCCTTGCTCTATATATTGAGAGCAATAGAAGCCAGTTCTTACCACACCAAGTGGAGAAACCTCGTAAGTGCTCCTCTCCTTTGTTGCTTGGTCTTTTTCTTTGTTTTTTTTTGGTAATTAAATCATTTTATAAAGCAAACTAACCAAGAACAAAGGAGAATCCCAACATACAACGGGAACCCAGGCATAACTAACACATACCTAGCTGCCTAGGAAAACCAGAAAACAAAACCCAACAAAGAGAAGATTCACAGAGAAAAAAATGTGAGAACTAAGACTCCAATAAGACCGAGCTAACAACCTCGTACCATCACATAGCCTCAAGCCTCTCCCTGAACATAAACAAGCATGGACTTCATCAATAATCAGCCCACCCAAAACTGAAGAAGAAACACCACGACCCTGAAAGATTCTTTTGTTTCTTTCTCTCTAAATCCAGTAGATAGCAGCAGCCAATGAAAGTTTATATACTCTACTGGAATACGAATTGTCAGATTTGTGATTCATAACCCAAGCCATCTCTTCAGACAACCCAGAGCTCCTCCGGCTAACATTGTTTTGCTGCAAGAGAAGATCCCATACCGCACTGGAAAACTCACAAGCAAAAAATAAGTAATCATGTGATTCATCTGTATTTTGACAAAAAGGACAACTCTGATCTCCCAACCCCCCCCCCCCCCCCCCCCCCCCCCCCCCCCCCCCATCGATGAAGTCTGTCCTTAGTGGAGAGATGTCCCAAAAAAGCTAGCCACTCAATAAAAGCCCAGCGTGGTACGTGATGAGAGAACCAGACACAATTAGATCGACCAAGGAACTAAAGGGAAAGTGTGCCTCATCTCCTGCCATGCTGACTTAGCAGAGAATACCCCAGAGTTACAAAGAGTCCATCTCATGGTATCAGGAACAAAAGCGTTAGGAAGCAAAGATGGATCAGTATTTGAGACAATTTCTCGCGTAATAGCACTATGTGGTCGAGGCCACTTCCACGCTCCATTATGGATAATTGAAGAGACCTTTGCTTAGTCTTTTTCTTGTTCTTGCTTTTGGCTTCTTTTGCTGCGCGCTTCAGTTCTCTACCAATCACATGACATGCAGATTTGCTTCTTTTTTTTTTTTTTTTTTTCTTTTAAGTATGCCTTTGCACTAAGCATGTAGAAACACACGTACTCTTTGATTTGCCGGGTACCACCAAATTTTTGGCAATTCAGAACGGCATGTGCTCTCTTTCAAATATGTTGGTGACTTTGTTGTCTACGTCAAGGCCATGTGTTGGTCTTTCAGCTTCTAGCCAAAACCAATTTTGTTTCTTCCGACTCGGTCACTTTTAGGCATGAGTTTCCAAGTGATCAAAACATATTTTAATGACTGCAATTTATTCAGCATATATGGACTTGAAACCCACATGTTCGCGAATTTTTTTGGCAGTCCTGACTTGATCACAATGGAAGCATGCGCTGTCTTTTAATATTTGCAAGAGCCCTTTTTTAACGATGTGTTGCTCCTTTAATTTTGACAATTCAGAATTTGAAGTCTTGATACTCCAATTAACTTAACTCACTGAATCTTGCTCTCCCATGTTTGTTTTGTGCAATACAAACTGTATATTTTCTCCTTCAATAGAAACAGTAAGTTGTCATGCATAACTTCATGATATATTTTTTAGACCTTGTGGGGTCAATCATGCAACATATAGCCTCCACCTCGTTTCGAACTGATTAGACCAAATTTTAATTTGGGTAGAAAGATATCGGCGGAACCACATAATTAACTTGGAACAAAATCTTTTTGTTGTCATGAACAGAGAACTAAAAGCAACCGTAGACTTAGAACTCTTGTGTGGTAGTCTCCCAATTTTGACAACCAGTTATTGGCCCTTTATTCTCCTTTTCAAACAAAGTAAATTGGCTCACCATGAAAACTTGTAATCTGAGATCGTGCATGCTTAGTTATAGCACAGCCACATATAGTCAATTTTAATCCAAACTTCATGGGCCCACATAACCTTTAGCTCTTTCACAAGCAAATTTCCTTTTGGGAAGAAATCCCCCTTTTTCAACTTTACTAATTCCATATATGCTCGACATCGTCAATGTTTAAAACTTTGCATCTTTTTCTTTACGGGTCAGTTTCACCTTAATTTATTTTTTGTTGGCAGCATGTGCAAAAACCTTATACAGTAGCAGAGGCGTGAGTAGCTATATCTCGGACATCGGTCAACTCGAAAATAACTTCTATGCTTTTATCCGAGCTCCATTACTGCACCTCAGTTGTTGTACACTGTTTAACTCCCTTTTCTGGTTTGAACAGTGCTTGCACCATATTCTTAACAATGTATTTACTGCCCGCCACCCCCCCCCCCCCCCCCCCCCCCCCCCCCTTTTTTGTTTTTGTGTGTGTGCAGGCTTGGAGCTTAACAGTTGCTTCTTCGAGTTTTAAGCTTCATTGCCACTGCCTCTTTGAGTTTTAAACTCCGCAGTCATTGCCTCTTCAAGCTTTAAGGCTCCGCTGCTGTTATTTCTTCGAGCTTTGCTCCGCGGTTTCTTCGAGCTCTGCTCCGCAAAGAGATGGCATTATTCAACGATGGCATGATAGACGGTTATCAAATTTTATCCATCGGTTATGAAGGCGATGAGCCAACAACACGAGTCGACCTATGGGTCCATGATCCGGCGATTGGGGCTCTTGCACAAGATTGGGATCTTTCTCCTGATTTACACCACCTCTCAAGATGGTATACTGAATCATCTCGAGAACTATTCGACCATGGGAAGTCTACTTTTATCTCCGACGATGCACTATTACTGCGATCATCTCTACACAAGAAGTACAATGATTCTGAGCGCTTCCTTTTGTTAGGCGATCGAATCATCAATGGAGATGCTAAATGGAGTAACACGACTCCTTAGTTTGGGGAAATTTCTTTCATCGACGGATATTGGGAGTGGTTAGAAAATGTGCTCGCACAGAATAAAGACATATTAACTAGTGCGAAGATATATGACGCTGTCTTTGCATCCTTATTTACTTATGTTCGCAACACAAATCTTATTCGCTCATTTTGTGAGCTTTGGTGTCCCTCAACAAATACTCTACACATACCAATCAGAGAAGTGTCTATTTCCCTATGGAACCTACACCTAACTGGGGGACTTTCAATTGATGGAATCTTCTACGACGAGGTTGTGCCTTCTACTAGAGAACTCACTAGTGTTGACAAAAAGGATGTGCCACTTCTTCCTCCAAGTTGCAAGTACTTATTTTCGGCGTGCCGCAGAATTTATTGTGCAAGCGAGACTTCAAATGTTACTATCCATGACTGGGTAAAGTTCTGGTTTAAAGAGGAACCCCATTACAAATAGCCGCCTGCTAGAGTTCAGAAGAAAAGGTTGGGCGAGCCCAAGACATCCAACAATCCAACTGGCTTTATTGGAGAGAAAAAGCCATGCTCCAAAGATATAAAAAGGGTCTTTGATGACTTGGGTGTTGAGAAGGACGTGAAAGAATAAACCAATTTGGCTGCACTTCTATCTTGTTGGCTATGTGTTTTTGTGCTGCCTAACAAGGAAGTTGATCAAATTCGTCCAGGCATCTTCAAAGTAGCAAGTATGATGGCTCAATGAAAGAGGTATTCTTTGGCAGTACCTGTCCTTGCGAGCATATACCATGGTTTGAGAGAGATCACATCTTCACCTAATCCAAGCAAATGTGGTGCAGCATTTCCCATCCATTATGTTTATGGGTGGCTCGGTCGTTATTATGATAGTTACTTCTTGTCTGCTTCCACAAAATTTGATTGTGGTGTCCGGATGGTAAGGCTTGTCGGGGAAAAGAAGGTTAAACATTTTAGTTTTCAAGAAGCTTGTGATTTTTTGAAGAGCATCATGCCATCGACTCTGTCGCTCTTAGCCTTGGGTAAACCACAACAAGGAATTGTCATCGACCATGGAAAGCATTCGGACTCTTGGAATGATTATGTCATCAGTCTCAGATCAAGCTACTTGACTCTTCTCCGTGGTAATGAGCATATTGTTGAGCCATACAGCCCTTACCAACTTGGTAGACAATTTCGATTTTGTCAAGACATTCCTGAAAAGTTAAGAGAAGAACTCTCAACCAGCACTTTGGAAGCAATATACCAACTTTGGGAGTCTTGCACGAGATTAAACACAAAGGCTGAATTTATGATTCCGTCGCATTCATTTGAAGGCCTTGCCACCAAAGAGTATGTCGAGTGGTGGGAAAAATCTTCGAGCAACTTCTGCAAAGATAAACTTGCATGTGAGAAGCCAAAGTCACCTCTTGCTGCTCCAAAAGGGAAGAATGTCATCACATTTCGCACAACAAACTCAAAGTTGACTACAGAAGTTACTCCACCTCCTTCAAAATCTAAAGAAAATGAAGTGACCAAAGCAGTAACCAAAGAAAGTAAGAAGGCCACAGTAGTCAATCCAAAGACTCCTTTGAGTATTCCGGCATCTAAACCGAAGCCTATTGTTAGCAAGGCTTCATAACCAACGGGTGAAAACAAGAAGAGGACTACCGTAGTTTTTTCAGAAGGAAGTAGTTTCAACAAAGGTGAATGCCATTGGAAGCGTTTGAAAAAGAAAGCAGCAGATTCTAATTCGCGATTGAAAGAGAAAGTGATGGTTTCTTGTCACACCCTTGATTTTCAACATAATTATAAAGAGATATTCATACATAAAACCTCATAATAATCCGTCCAATACCCCAAAAGAGTTTAATATTCCCACTTCCATCAATTACAATTCAACGTCCAAATATTTCCAAAAAGTACATCTTTGGTTCCATGGCTCAAATCAACATAAGTGCTGAATATCAGACTAGAGTTAAGAACTTACAATATTCCCAAAATCAAAAGATTTACAAATAGAGTTACAAATACATCTTTCAAAAATAATTTACAAAGATGGATTAGTAACTCTTCCGTGTTAGCTTTCAAAAGAATGTCTACTTCCATGCACTCCAAACTTGAAGCTACCGCCCAAGGTTAGTACCTGAAAAATAATGTAAGGTTTGAGCTATACTAGCCCAGTAGAAAGCTCTAATCTAACAATATATGCTGATGAAATGCAGAAACGGTCACAGGATGAAAGATGGCAACCAAAACCAATGGAAAGGGCAACAATAGTAATCCGATTCCAACCTTTGATTTTCAAAACCAATCATGTGTCTTACTGAACAAACTTTGAAAAACACCATATGTCAAGACGTGTCTCATACATGTGTCTTGAGCCGAAGCTCCAACTGGGCCAATTAAGGACCCCAATGTCCTCTGCCAGGCACTTTACCCATTCGGGATGTCCTGAAGTATCAAATACGAGCATATAACTCATGCCGGGCCAATTAAAGGACCCCGATGTCCTCTGCCAGACACCGTACCCATTGGGATGTCCTGAATGTTCTCATCGTGTTCGTAAAGTTCTAAAATCATGTATCTGTTATGTTCGTATCGTTCAAACCTAACTTTGATACATAAAGTATTTTTGTGAAATCGTATCCAAACGAGCATTAAAGTAATGAATATGTTCAACAAAGTCATTAAACTACAAATAACCAAGTTAAGAGTCAGTTGGGAGGTGTTTGGGTAAGTTGGAAGTGATTGGAAACCAAAACGGTAAAAAAAAATAAAACAAAACAGTGAAAGTTGGAGATAAGCAACAGGTATCGATATCAAGGCAAATGGTATCGATACATTTGGGTTAAAAAGTGCTCCAGACATAAGGGTATCGATAACTAGGACAATGGGTATCGGTAACAAGTGAATTTCTGGGTTTTGGAGCACAAATGTATCGATAACAACATTAAGGGTATCGACAACAGTTCATTCCGAACAGATTTTCTACAGATTTTCAAGGGTTTTAACAACCATAACAACATCAACAACGATCAATGGCAAGAATCAAGCTACAAGAAACAAGTCATAAACATATGTTGAAAGTTAGAACTCCCTACCTCAAGATTGAAGAACGAATTTAACGGGTTTTCCAAGCCCTAGCCCCAATTCTTGAAACCGAATAGAATACGCCTCCACCGAGCTTAATCCGATGAGAAAAGAACTCCAATACGTGTAGAAATGAAAGATTGGAGGTAGTTTTGTGTAGGTTTTGGGTGATTTGGTTGGAGTTTGAGTGAGAGTGAGAGATGGGAGCCGAGAGAGAGGAGAAGAACGGGAGAGTGGGAGGAGAAAAGAAAATGGAAAGTTATTCCCTATACACCATACACACATGCTATATACACACTACACACACTTACCCCTCAAGCATAACACTTTAACATTTTAACCTCAAATCACAATATTTCAAATCAATTTCCTCCTTTTATTTCTTGTAAAACTTTTAAATTAATTTTATGAATTTACGGGTCTTTACATTTCTGATTTGGCGAAATTGGACTTTAATTTGGATGGCGTCCTTGATGATTTGCCGGACACTTCAAACCATGTTGAGGTATTGGGTAAACGAGTAAGCTTTAACCATTGTCTTCTTTTGTTCTTTACTTTATTTACTCTTTAAAGAAGTTTGGAATTTTTTTCATCAAATTTCTTAATGAGTTATTTCCTTCTACAGTTGGAAAACCAGTTTGCATCAGATGAGTGTAAAGGTTCTGTTGATGGTCCAGACCCTTTTGATCTTACATTGCGACGACAAAAGAATTCTGTATTTGGAGCAAAGGAAATCCATCCTCCATTTTCTTCCAAGCCTCCTATGTTGGGTCGAGCGGTGCCGTCAACTGCTACCTTATTTGATACATGGAGTACCATCCATTTTTCTCATCGCGCGACCGTAAAGATTTTTGATAGCCACATCAAGAGTATCTTGAGAAAGACTCCCATTGAGAAGCTAACATCCTTAAGACCAAGTTTACAAGTGATTTATGATGAGTTTTCGAAGATTGAATTGGATTACTCCCCGTTCCAAACTCAGATAGAGAACTAGATACAGAATACCACCAACTATGTTTCCATGAAATCGAGTTTTGCTAGTTGCATGACTTCAGAGGCGAAGGCACAATGATTGGCGGATGTTGATACCAAAAGAGGTCAGCTGATGGAGGAGCCCGAGTTGTTGGACTTGGAGGCAAATAAGCTTAAAGAATCAATTGAAAGGATTGATGCAAAAAGAGCTCAAAAGCAGGATGTTGTCTCAACTTTGCAAGCAGAGCAGGCTACCGTAGAGGCGATTGAGGTGATGGAGCCAGCGGACATGGAAGTGGCTAACAATTTGGAGCAACTTCTGAAATCCTAGCTGGAAGAGATCCAAAATTTGGCTCGGCTAGACTAGTGCTTATTCTACTTTTCTTTGTCGTATTTCTTTTATTTAGGCTTGTTTACTTTACTAAATGGATGTTCCATTTTTTAAAGTAAACTATGCCTTTGCGTTTATGATGTTTTAGCATAAGACAACCACTTTATTATTTAAATAAAGTTTTTCTCATACTTTTAGTCATTCACAGTTTATTCTCTTGCGAGCCATGAGTAGCATAGTTGTGTTTTTTTTTTTATTTTATGGATTAACTGAACTTAAGAAAAATTCTCAAGTTGCCGACGTACCATTGGAAGGGATCAAGTCAAAACGTAGTTCAAAGGTAAGACGAATCTTTTTTTTTTTTTGAATAACTGAGCTCGAAATTCAAGCTGCCTACGTACTCAAAATGGGATCAAGTCAAATGTAGTTCATATTATGGATTTTTTTTGGGCCTTGCACAATTTTAGCTCATGCAGGCCAGGAGCAACATGCAGTTTAGTCATGGAGTAACGCTTGCTCTTCAAGGGTAGTAGCACTTCATGAATTTGCAGTTTATGGGGCCAACTCTTAAGCCATCTTCAGCAACTAATTTGTAGGCGTCACTTGAGTAAACTTCTTGCACCACATATGGTCCATCCCACTTGGAAATGAATTTGCTACCGATTTTATGGGTGGTATTAATGGGCCTTCTCACAGCAAGAACCAAGTCTCCTTTCTGAAAAGAACGAAGGCGAACCTTTTTGTTGAATGATTTCGACATGCGAGCTTGATAACATTTAAGATGTTGTGCCTCAAGTCTCTTTTCATCAAGTGCTTCTAGTTCTTCAAGTCGCAAACGAGCGTTGTCTTCATGAGTGAGACCTTCTTAAATAGACATCCTTAAAGATGGAATTTGACGTTCGAGCGGCAAAACAGCTTTCACGCCGTACACTAGCGCATATGGAGTGGCTTGAGTAGGTGTTCGATATGTAGTTCGATATGCCCAAAAAGCTTCTTCCATTCTCTCAGGCCAATCCCTATTTGCTTTGACAACCACTTTCTTCAATAAGTTCTCAAGAGTCTTGTTGAATGCTTTCGCAAGACCATTTGTAGGCGGGTTGTACATAGTAGAGGTATGCTGCTTGAAGCCAAATTTCTGGCAAAGTTTGGTCATGACACTGTTGTAGAAATTCTTTCTGTTGTCCATGATTATGCAACGTGGTACGCCATATCTAAAGATGAGGTGAGTACGGATGAAGTTGACAACATTTTCCTTCTTTACCTCTTTTAGTGCGATAGCCTCTGCCCATTTGGAGAAGTAGTCAGTTGCAGCCAAGATGTATAAGTGACCGTCAGAAGACTTCGGCAAGGGCCCCACGACATCCATCCCCCATGCATCAAAAGGCCATGAAGTGACAGTTGGATGGAGCAGTTCTGGTAGTTGATGTATAAAATTGGCGTGGATTTGGCAAGCATGACATCTCTTGGTGTACTCCATGCAATCCTTGACCATGGTTAGCCAATAGTAGCCCATTCTTTTGATTCGAAAATGAAGTTTAGGGCCAGATTGATGAGCACCGCATATTCCAGAATGAGCTTCTTCTAGAGCTTTCTTGGCTTCATTTTTTTCAAGGCAATGGAGGAATAACCCTTCAAAAGATCAGCGGTGGAGTGTGTCTTTATAGTAAATGAATCGAGGAGCTTGACGCTTCACATCTGCTCTCCTATGTGGATCATCAGGCAGTTTCCTATGTGGCAGATAATCGATAAGGAATTGGCGCCAATCCTTTGTTTCAATTTCAAGCACTGAGACAACATTCACTTCCCTTTCACCATTGTCTTCATTGTCAAAGATTGGAGGTATGACCCAACTTCGGCATATTGGAACGTTCGTCTTTTGGTCAGGGAAAGCAAGCTTTGCAAGTGCGTCTGCCTGGCTATTTTCGCCTCGTGCTACATGCTCCAGAGTGACATCACCAAGCCATGCGATCAAGAGACGTGCATAGTTATTGAAAGGCATGAGTTCAGGATTCCTCACTTCATAGATGTCTAGGAGTTTGTTGATGATCAACATTGAATCTCTATATACCTTGAGTTGCAAATGCTTTGCTTCAACTGCCATCTCCAGTCCAAGAATGAGAGCTTGGTACTCAGCCTCATTGTTTGAATAGTTTTGTGTAAGGGTGAAAGCATAAGGCAAGACATCTCCTTCTGGGGAAACAAACACTATACCTACGCCTGCGCCACTTCGATGTGACTGGCCATCAAAGTACATTGTCCATTGGGGACGAACTTCTACCACCATGATGTCTTTATCTAGCAATTCTTCGGACAACTCCCACTTGGCTGGTATAGGATGATCTGCCAAGAAGTCAGTTAGAGCTTGCCTTTTAACGGCCTTTTGAGGTACATAGATGATCTTGTATTGTTGAAAGAGAAGCGACCATCTTGCCAATCGATCGATGAGGACCAGCTTTGTCATGACGTATTTGATTGGGTTAGCCTTGGAGATGAGATGCAAGTGTGAGCTTGAAAATAGTGTCGCATCTTTTCAATTGTGAATATTAGAGCTAGACACATCTGCTTAATTGTAGAATAGTTTAATTCATGAGGCAGCATCATTCTACTCAAGTAACACAAGGCGCCTTCTTCCCCTTCATCATTCTCTTGGGCAAGCAAGGCCCCCACTGAATGCTCTTGGGCTGCAATATACAAGATTAAAGGCCGTCGAGGTTTAGGGGCGGTGAGAACAAGAGGTCTCGTCAAATATGATTTAATGCTCTTGAAGGCATTGTTGCATGCTTCATCCCACTCAACAAGAGTCCCTTTCTTCATGAGGTGGCTGAATGGTTGACATCGCCTAGCCAAATTTGATATGAAGCGATGGAGGTAAGCCAATCGTCCTTGAAGACTCTTCAACTCGTGAATATTTCGAGGTTCAAGCATTTTCAAGATAGCATCAATTTTAGCTTGTTCAATCTCTATGCCACTGTGACGCATAATGAACCCAAGAAACTTTCCAAACGTAACCCCAAAAGCACACTTTAAGGGATTCATCCTAAGTTGGTACCTTCGCAGTCGCTCAAACACTTGCCTTAGATCATGAAGATGGTCGGCTCGTTTCTTGGTTTTCATGACTAAATCATCGACGTAACACTCCACATTCTTGTAAAGTACGTCATCAAAAATCTTTTACATTGCCCTTTGGTATGTGGCACCTGTGTTCTTCATGCCAAAAGGCATAACTTTGTAACAGTAGATGCCTTTTGGTGTACGAAAAGCTGAAAGCTCTTCATCTTGCGGAGCCATACGGATTTGATTGTATCCAGATGAACCACCCATGAATGATAGGACCTTATGTCCAATAGTGGCATCAACCATGAGCTTGGGTATATGGAGTGGAAAGTCATCTTTCAGACATGCATTGTTCAAATCACGAAAGTCAACACACACTCGGATTTGCCCATTCTTCTTCTTCACTGGGACGATGCTTGAAATCCAAGTGGGGTGTAACGACCTGCTCTAGGAGGATTAGCATAAACTGTCTCAATGAAAGCTAAGTATCATCCCTAATAAAATCCATTCCATAAACGCAAAACAAAGTTGACTAAATAGATTACATTCGGCTTCCAAAACAAGATTAACAAAGAGAACTATACAAGATGAGTTGCATCCACAAATGTTACAACAACTCTCCAAAAATTTATATCATAATATGTACTATGCCAAGAGGACACCTAGTCGACCCTCATCCCCGCTCCTACGGTCTATCAGACCAATAGTGGACCAAAACCCTATTTCAGTTACCTGAAAGGGTGGTGAGTGTTACTGTTTCATTCAAACGGAAAGCATAAAAAAAACGTTTTACAAGAGCAAGCATGGATCAAGTAATGTTTCTAATCATACTTAGCAAGAAACATACTATTTTTCACAAACAATTAAGTAAGCAACAATATTTCAAGAAGCCATAGGGTTGCTTCCCTCGCAACTAGGAGTTATGACGGTATTGTGACCCTGCGAACAAGATACTTCCAACAATTTATACCCTGTTGTGTACAGCAAACTAAAAATTTATACCCTTCTTGTGTACATCAAGAAGAAAACAAATTCAACCAACATTACAGCTATGGCATGCTCTTGAAATGAAAACATGATTCAAGCAACTTGATCCATATCCATAATTGTCAAAATATTCCAACATTTGCAGAAAAAGAAAATTATTAACATTAGCTAGCCACTTCAATGAAACAACACACTCACCTAAGAGATCCAAAAGACAAAAGCGAAAAGCCTCCTTCTCAACCTTGAGGTGAAGACTCGTCCCCCGATCCTAGAATATGAATGACACTACATTTAGTATAACTCATTCTCCAAACTTATGTTATAATGCAAGTAAAATGCATCAACAAGTCTAACATACGTTTCTATTTTTAATCTCTATCCATAGTATGAAACTGAATGAGACCAATGCAATAAAAATGATGGATGATGTGTTTCAATGCTCCAAAGATGATTCAATGAGGTTAGATACAAGAATTCCCAAGAATGAGGCTTAATCCATGGCCAACGAGTACTGTTCTGACCATATCCAATACATAATCATGAATTTTAAGAATGTCACTTAAACCGTTGAAAAGAAAACTTCTTCCTCTTCAAATCGACAGGCCATTCATCAAAAATGGAGTTCGGGTAACCTTATTACGGCTTCGTGATTATAACTTAATATAATACTAAAACTGGTGCAGAGACAGATTTTGGGTCAACTTTAACAGCAAATCTGTTATTGCTCAGGCATAACCACAGAGCATGGGTTGCACCGTTGGAAAGCTCTATGTGTCTAGTTTTCAGAAAAGCAAGCGGAATGCGTTTTTGAGTCTCGAGCTAGGAGATATGACTGTTTTCCTGACTTGTGTCGGTGCAGCCAGCACTGTGAGTTTCACAGCAGCAGTTTGGTGCACGATTTTTAACTTCTTCCCCTCTTTGAAATAAATTCTGAAAATTCTACACAATAAACTAGACATGTATATCCATCTCCAGTAAAAAATACCAGAAAATTACAAGGTCGGAAAGTCTGAGAAAAATTCATTAAGAACATGATAGATTCAATCATGTTCAAGCTCTAATTGACATGCCCATCAGCCAAATGAATTTGCTAGGATAAAATCCATTCTCCTATGACCTATTAGGGCTTAAACTACATGAACGTGCAGGTTTATACATGTTTGATCAATACCCAAAACATAAATTAGGTGTAAGATAGGGTTTATCTTCAATTAGTTTTCCCCCAATTCCTCCTCCTCCTCCTCTTCTTCTTCTTCTCCTCTCTCTCTCTCTCTCTCTCTCTCTCTCTCTCTCTATGTTATACAGTAAAGGGGTGGGATGGAGTAAATGATGAAATACCGTAGAAGGTTTATTAGGGAAGAATTATCCCATGAGGTTGGGTGTATGGGTTCAAAAGGGCCATTACTCATCTTACCCTTCATTCCACCTACCAAGACCAATCCCTTTTAATTAACTTAATTAAAACCTCAAATTTAATCATGTATTGCTAAAAATTAATGAATGAGATGCGAATGATAACACAACACATGTATCAAATAGCATGACCTATGCAACATAAAGTTAAATGTCATAAGCGATGCACCTGCATGCTCGGAATGGGTGTTACATGAGGTATTTGACTTCTCGAATGAAACCAGCTTCGATGAGTTATTGATCTCTGCTTCAATTTTGGGGACCAAGTCTGGTCGAAAGCGTCTTTGAGATTGCTTGATAGGTCGGATGCCATGCTTTACCGCTAGATGATGGACTGCGACTCTTGGGTCTAATCCAGGCATCTCCTAATAGCTCCAAGCAAAGACATCCCTATACTCGCGTAGAAACTCGGTGTAGGCAATTTCTTCTTCAAGGGTGAGCAAAGCGCTAATGTAAGTTGGTCATGGGTCATCTTCAATCCCTAAATTGATCTCCTTTAGATCGTCGATAGTGGACTTCACTCATTCTTCTAACTTTGGTGGAGCATCTTCAACATCTTCTTCTACTTGAATTTCATTAAAAGTTGCCATGATATGGAAGGAGGAAGTGGCATACTCTTCATCGAGACAACGATCCAATTCCTTAGATGGCACTTTGGTCAGCACCACAGTTTGTCGCCTTACTCTTAGCAATGCATTATCAGTTGCCACAACAAAAGTAGTTTGACGCTTCATGCAAGAGGGTATTTTACTCTTCAATTTCTTGTCATCTTCTGACAAAAGAGCAGTCCTCCGTTTTGAAGCCTTCTCGATGGCACTACTTGAAACACCCAATCGATTTTGGACAGACTTTCGTGGAGCGTTTGTTGAAGATATCTTACTTGGTAGACCCAATCTACTTTGTATAGATTTGCACAAGACAGAAGGTGTGGAGGTCTTGCTTTGTGGCCCTAATCTATCTTGAATGGGTCCTCACGTGGGGGTTGGTGAGACAACTTCTTCTTGAGAAGTCAATCTGTCAAAGGCTGACCTTTGTGATTTCGGAGCACTCAAGCGATCGAAGACCGATGCCTTTGGTGATGAAGTGCATTCTTCCACCATAATGTGGTTGTTGCTCGATTTCTTTATGAAGATGCGAGCAGGAGCAGATGCGGTGTATCCAAGGCTTGCTTGGGACTCTTTGATAGATTATCCCTTTTGCTTGAGCATTTTCTGAGTTGGGTTTAAGTCGTGTATCTTTTCGCCAATCACTTCAGGCAAGAGTCTCCCTAGAGTGGTTGAACCTTTTGGATTATGTCTAGCATTTGCAAACAACTTATACGCATTGGGATTGAAGCCATTTGCCCACTGTGAAGGTAGGTATTCATGCTCCACTTGAGGGCCATGTGTGACTAGAATGAATCCTTTCAGGGGTGGAGCAACCTTTGCTTCATTAAGGTCAGTGACTGGGAGTGTTAATCCTTTCAAGGCCGACTCTTCAATTTTTGCAACTTTGGTACATAACAAAGTATTGGCGTGCCTTTCTTCTTTGATGGATCTCCCATGTGATGCTTGCCACCCGGACTGTTTTCCTCCTTCGTCTTAGTAAGGATGTTGGTTTTACCAATTTGAAGGTTGTTTGCCTCGGAAGGTTTATAACTTAATGAATAGGCGGTTGGCACCAATTCTGTCAACACCATGTTTGCCAAGTAGAATTTAGCATCAGCAAAATAGGATTCAGCCTCGCTAAAGGGTTTGTCATTGGCTACCACCTTCTTTGTCACACCATCTTTGCAGTACTTGAAGCATTGATGGAGGGTTGACGGGACAACTCCATTCTCATGGAGCCACGATCGCCCATACATTGTAAGAAGTTTTGGCATCAATGACACGGAGCACTGCGCTTGAAGTCATATCATTGATGAGTAGGTCTAGACGAATGACGCCAACAACTCTTTGCCCCCTTTGATTGAATCCTTGGATCATGAGACGGCTAGGTGCTAGTTCTTCCATAGAGATACCGAGTTCCTTTAGGGTACGAAGAGGCAAGATGTTGACCACAGATCCGCCATCCATGAGCATCCTATAGACTCTTTGTTCGCATATGTATCCAGAGACAAAAAGCAGATGATTATGCGGAGTTGCGTCAAGCAATAAATCTTCGTCGGAGAGTGTAATGGCTCCAACACAAGCAGAGCAATCTTTGGCGCAAATGTTAGAGCCAAGATGGATTGGAGAGTGCTTTTATGCAGAAGGCGACTCTAGTTCCGTCTCTTCAGTTTTTTCATAACTCACAGTATTGCATGAAGCTTCAAAAAGACTGGTGTTGCGAATTGACTTGAGTAAGAAGTCCCATAAAGTAAATGGAGTGCGTAGTCTTTGGACAGGGATGTCTTTTTGCAAGTTTGAAGCTATTTTCTTCAGTTTCTTCCTTCTTTGTTGCCTTCTTGTATACCTCCTTCAGGGACTAGGCTTTGGGGCCACGAATTGAGGATGTTTTGCACTTTGTCATCCATGTCATCTACTTTTCCCTTGGCACAAATGCTGCCCCCAAGCTTTTGAACAAAATGACATCTCACTACCTTAATTGGATCGAACGACCCAAATTGAATCTTCACACTTTGTGGCGCTTCAAGCTGTTGAGTTTCGTCTTGTAGAGTAGCCACAATTTGATTTAAAGCTACGGTTTCTTTTTCTTCCTCCAAGATGATCTTTCCTTGGCTAGTAAGCTCTACAACCTTCTCTTTGAAGACGAAGCATCGTTGGGTTGGGTGACTAACCAAGCGATGGTATTTGCAGTAGTTTGGATCATTAACTTTGTTAGCTTCCTCAGGTCGCTTCATCTCTGGGAGCTCAATGAGTTTCAGATCTAACAGTTGATCAAACAATGAAGGGACCTCTGAATCGAGGAAAGGATACACCTTTTCTTGCATCTCCTTCAACGTGAGTCTTTTCTTCTCCTTCATTTGCGGCAGAGTGGACCTCTCTACTTGCTTTTTTTTGGGTTTAGTAGAGATTTTGAATGGTGCATCATTCACAGCCATAGATTCCTTCTTACCTTCTTTGACTAGAAATTTGCCCCATTTGCGAATATTTGGCTTGCTTCCTATGGTGCGAGAATCTTGCGCTCTGTGAAAGTCTTGCGCCAGTAGCCCTTGCCTTCCATTTTCTGTGATGGTGAGCTCCATGTCATGAGCTCGAGTAGCCAATTCTTTGAAGGTTTTAGGCAGGATTCCTTGAAGAATGTATTGTAGGTCCCACTACATGTCTTTGATGCACATCTTGATTCCAGAAGTTTCAGACAGCCTATCCTTGCAGTTTAAACTCAAGTGCCGCCATCTATTGATATAATCAATGGCAGGTTCATCCTTCCATTGGCGAGCATTCGTAAGTTCGAACATACTAACAATACGGCGAGTGCTGTAGAAACGGTTAAGAAATTCTTGTTCCAGCTGCTCTCAATTGTCAATCGTGTCGGGCTCAAGATCGCAATACCAGTCGAAAGCATTGCTTTTGAGCGTTTGAACAAACTGCTTGACGAGGAGATCACCATCAGTTCCAGCATTGCTGCATGTTTCCACAAAGTGAGCAATGTGCTGTTTTGGATTGCCTTTGCCCTCGAATTGTTGAAACTTTGGTAGTTGATAACCAGTAGGCATCCTCAAAAGGTCGATCCTCCGAGTATAAGGCTTAGCATAAGTAGAAGAAGATTTTGGCCCCACCTCGTACTTTTGCTTGATAGTGCCTAAAATAAAATCCTTCAGCTGGTCCATGGGAATTGAACCATCACCAAAAAGTGAAAATTCTTTTGGTACTTCCTTCTGTTTGTTTAAAGACCCAACTTGACCTGAATCCTTCATAGTTTCTATTTTGTTCTTGAGGGAGGCAATTTCAGAGTCGCGCTCTTCTACAGTTTTTGACAATCCCTCAATTGCTTTGGCCAAGGAAGCAACCTGCTCCTCTAGACTGACCGCATTTATCGTCATAACATCCATGATTGAAGAACTGTCAGATTTGGTGAAGGCATTGAGGTTTAAGAGAGCAGTGCTTAGAGAAGAGGTGAAATCAGAACTGCTTGAATAGCCTTCTTCTATGTTCTTCTGAATTTCTGAAGTAGACTCATGAAGCATGGAAGGATAAACAAAGGGATTCACAATGATGGTTGCCATGTCTTTCGCTGCCTCCATGGTAGAAACACCTTATTTCCCTTTTGGTGAGCTTGTGAAGGTTAGCAATGCTTTTGGTAGATCAGCACCAACGGCGGAGTTTGGTTTAGGTAGAAGCAAGGCTTGTGCAAATGCTTGAGCTGCAGCCTTTGACTTGCTTCAAGTTATTGGACCACCACTTCAAGCATGAGATCCAGAGCCAGGATTTGCAATGGTTGAAGACTTGAAGCGTGCAACCTTAGCTTGAAGAGCCTTTGAACTGTTGTTCTTAGGAGCCTTTGAAGCCTTTGAATTGTTCTTCTTAGCAACCATTGAGAGTTTGCTTGATTTGTTGAAGAGAAGAGATGAGAAGTAGAGATTGTCCCACCGGGCGTGCCAAAATCTGTTGAACACAAATTTTGAGTCAGCGAAAAAGACGAAAAAATGTTGCACAATAATCAATTTTATTGATGTATGAAATTATGGTTTACAATCTCTGATGTATTTTCTAATCAAAGAAAATAAAGTTTTCTGATTCTTCTCTTCGGTTGTTGAAACGAGGGCTTGATGCTTGATCTCAAATCAAAAGGCAGAATCTTCTTCGAGATTTGTGCAGAAGTTGATGACTTGGGTTGAAAGTTTTTCGAGGCTTTGAAGCTTCAATTCAAAGAAATTCTTAGTGGATGCAGACTTGAAGAATTCTGAAGGGTTTGAGGGTTTTGATCTTCAGAGCTCTAGAGCTTGTATGCTTCAATGTGCAGATGGGAAAAAAATATGAGAGGGAGCACCTCTATTTATAAGGATGTGGGATGGAGACTCCAACCCTAACCTTCCATATTGATCTCTTTAATTATTTCTTTTATTGAATTTAAAAGAAATAATAATTATTTGATAATTACCGTTCCTTTCTTTTTATTTTAGAAAAGGTAATTATATACAAAGACATATATTATTATTCATCGAGTAGCCTAATTTGACTGGCCGGACTTGATAAAATAATAACTGTGTCATTTTGACACATGGCATCATTTGATTGGTCCATTTATGTGTCTCTGACTTTTGACCACGGACACTTGACATCACTTGATTTGCCCGTCCATGAAACTTTGACTTTGACTTACAGGCACTTGTCAACATTTGATTGGCCAATTTGTATGCCCTAGAAACACGTGGCAATTTGTGATAGGCTAGAATTTTTACATGCCTACAATGTGTTATATAATACAAAGGGTATTATATATGTACTAGGGTTTACGCGTGCCTGAAGGCACGGCGCAACATATTTTGAACACAACTAAAATGAATTACGAAACTATTCATCACCCCCGTTAACGAAACTGATTTATACGGGAATATTTTTTTTAAAATTAGGTTCAAACAGAGTTCTTTTGGTCCATGCTTGTGCTCGAAGACGCGGATCGAACAATCAACACACATGCAAATCAACACTGTAACCATGAATAAAGTATCAACCTATTCATGTAACACCGAGGGGTCGTTCAAAATTTCAAAATAGCGCGCACACACACATAATATGAAATGTTTGGTGGTTATTGTTGTTATTATTATTATTGAATTTTATTTATTTATTTATTATTATTATTATTATTTTTTTTTTTTTTTTTTTGGGGGGGGGGTGGGGGGAGTGAATCATTGCAAAATCAAATCTCGACCCAAAGGTAAACAATCCTGTTACAGATTGGACAATGGTGGTAGCTTTACAATCAAAATATCCATTTAAACTGAGAAAAAAAATGGAGTCAATCTGGTTTCGAATCAGCTGCCATTGAGAGTGTGTGTATTCAAGAGAGAGAGAGAGAGAGAGAGAGAGAGAGAGCCTGAAATAGACTTGCTTCGTGATTGAAATGACGCAGAGAGAGAGAGAGAGAGAGAGAGAGAGAGAGAGAGAGGAGGAGGAGTCATTGATTGGATGAGTGAGAGTGAGATATGAATTTTGATGAATCAGTAATAGTCGATAAGGAAGAAAGAAAGATTGAGCAGGAAGCGGTTCATCTATAGGCTTGGGTTCCAAACCTTCCCCTTTCATATATTTCGTTCCACTCGTTCCGCTCCGCTACGGTCCGGCATCGGGTCTTCTTTCGAAAACTCTTTAGTATCTCTTCATACTTAACATATGAGCTACAATTTTAACAATCTTCAATATTGAAGTCTTAATTTGTAAATTGCTCTTGTTGTGATCAACTACTCAAGTGAAGGTTTGGATCATTCTAAATTTCCTGTGCAGGTTCGGGAATGGTCAAAATAACAGGTTGAAAAGTCCCATAAGAATTTCATTCCTCTTGTTTTGTCTGTGTTTGTACAGGAGCATGCCCTGTTGAAATTGTTGCACTTTTAGATATGGTATGAGCTATCCCTTTGAAGCATAACAGAATTCATCCCTGCTGCTTCCTCTGCCTTTCTATAGCAGCATGCCCTATTCAAATTGTTGCACTTCTAGATATAGCATGAGCTATCCCTTCGATGCATAACAAAATCAAGCACATAAATTCTGCAAGGATTATTTGGCATATAAATTTCTACAGCAGTTCATTTATCAGTTGGATCATTCTTAAGTAGCAGTATGCAGCCAAATGCCACAATGAAACCAAAGGGAAACAATCCATAGAGTGAACATATATTAGTACTTGTATATATAGAAAAACAATACAGTTCACGCAAAGACACGTTCATAAATTTTCATATTGTTTCCTGATTACTTTCCAAGAGGCCAACACATATCTAACATATCCTATCAGAATCTCTTAACAGAAATTCATAATGCCACAAAATACAACCCAAATGGCAACACAAAAATAAATTAACACTGCTAAGCCTCCCCCTAAAAATAGAAAACCATCTAAAGATTCTTCATTCGTCCTTGCATAAGATTCCAAAAGCAGTAGCCATAAAGTGCACACTAAAACTAGTCATAGATCCTTTCCCTATCATTTGCAGCATCATAAAGTTGGAGGTCCAAAACATCCAGGAATAAATAATTTAATGTGCACTTTATGGCTACTGCTTTTGGGAACATAAGCTTATAGTTAATTATAAGCCAAATAATACATTTGGCAACACATAAGCTTATAGTTAATTATAAGCCAAATTTTCATATGTATGTTCATCATATGAGACCTCAACATTATTCTGATCAAGAATTATTGCATTGAAAACCCATCTCCGCTCACACGTTAAGATAAGCTTATAGTTAATTCCAATACCATGAGCTGTGCGAAACTCATGCCAACCATTCTGCATCACAACGTTCACAACTTCGATAGGCCAAGCTTTAGAACCGTGTCTTATCAAAATCCAAGTAGTTCTACCAATACCCTCAAAAGAGACGCGTAAACCTTCATGCAATAACTAATCAAAGCCAAATAATACATTTTTACAAATTAGCACCATAGAAATAATAACATATCAATTGCGTTTGAGAGAGAGAGGGAGAGTCGTAGGATTTAAGAACTAAATCAATGGTTATGATTTATAGAGAGATAAGATTTAAAAACCATTCTCCCTTATTATATAGATATTTGTATGCATGTACGTATGTGTTCATAGATAGATTAGGTTTAGACTTAAATAATATCAATTACTAAAATAATTTAATGAATCAAAATAGTTTAATCAAAAAATAATAATAATTTTTATTCGAAAAAATTTGGCCAAATATTCGGGTTGTTACAAAATCTAAAATGTTACCAAAACATTTTAACAACTGTTTAATTTGTAGTGTTTTTAAAAAAAAGAAAAATGACGCTAGCTAGTTAGCCTAGTTTTCAAAATTCACGACACTGGAGTATGTATGATTGTTGTTTAAATAAATCTTACTTAATTGTTCCTCTCTTCCCTTTTGAATTTAACGTTATATCCTCAGTTTATATTCTCATAAAAGCAAAGTACAAATTAAGTGTCAGTGCATGGGTTCTCAAGCGTATTTGAACAAAGTGTCAGTGCATGGGTTCTCAAGCCTATATATACATTGGACTCGATCTCTTTTTTAGTAATGCATTCATTCCCCCAACATCATCGATCACTAACTCTATGTATATGTACTATATATATTACCTACTAATTATTATGTTATCTCATGCTGCCATAATATATACTTAAGTATTTAAATACACTCCACCATGCATATGTGTTTTTTTGACCTAGTAGAGGGGAGGGGAGGGGACCCATTAAAATATATATATATATATATATATATATATATATATATATATATATATATATATATATCGAAGCAGTTCAAGGGACACCCAAAAAAACATTTAAAAAAACACCCAAAATCTCAAACTCATAGTTCCCGATTGAATTTTTATGATCCGAACCGTTTAATATATGCAGAATGTGATTTTAAGGGTGCCAACGAGAAATTAGCAAAAAAAATGACCGGGAAAGGCTTGATTTGAGCAGTTTTTATTTGAACCGTTCAATAAAAAACTGTTCGGATCAAGTTTTTTCCCATCAATTTTTTTGCTAATTTCTCACGGGTACCCTTAAAATTACGTTCTGATCACATTGAGCAGCTCGGATCATCAAAATTTGATCGTGAATTATGAGGTGTTTTTTTAGGTGTTTTTTTGAACCGCCCCGTATATCGGGGCAGTTCAATGGACAACTATTTAGACGTCTAAAAAACATTCCAAATCTCAATCACATAGTTTCCGATCAAATTTTTATGATCTGAACCGTTCAATATTTGCAGAATATGATTTTAAGGGTGCCCGCGAGAAATTAGCGAAAAAAAAAAGACAGGAAAAATGCTTGTTTTAAGCAGTTTTTAATTGAACCGTTCATTAAATCTAAGTTAAAAACTGCTCAGATCAAGCTCTTTTTGGTCTTTTTTTTTTTTTACTGATTTCTCGCGGGTACTTTTAAAATTACGTTCTGATCACATTGAGCGGCTCGGATCATCAAAATTTGATCGGGAACTATGAGGTGTTTTTTTAGGTGTCTAAATAGTTGTTCATGGAACCGCCCCGTATATATATATATATATATATATATATATATATATATATATATATATATATATATATATATAATAGTAGTGGATTTGGTTCGGTGTTTCAATTAATTTTTGTTTCTCAAAAGTCAGAAGTTGAATAAACTCTCCATACACATATGTGTTTACTTTTAACTTAAATTAGTACTTTTCTCTTATCACTAAAACTAAAAAAAAAACCTTACTTTTGATTCCTTTGTTTGTTTGTTGGGTTGCCTCCAAAATTAAAAGTGGAAAATAAAAAATTTATTAATCTATTATCAGTACTTTTATTACGATTTATTTGTGACCCGTGCAAAGCTATATTTAATATTCTTGGGTCAAAAAAAAAGAATTCAACCATCTGCTAACCACGTATAGCGTGAGTCAAGGTGTTGAAAACAAGAGATCAATTAATGGTGATATCATATCAAACTAGCGTGTTACCGTTATGGATTACGAAAATACTAGTAGTACAGTATTAATTTAAGAGATCTCAGATACATCACTGTCTGTATTATTAGTGATTAACATACATATAAGTAATTATAGGGAACGTACGTATGTTTATTTTATGGGAAAAAAACTGTAATAGTCCTTGTAATTAAGTGCTCGTGTCAATTTGGCTCCTGTAGTTATAATTGGCTCGATTTACACTCTGTACTTTCCATTTTGTTTCAATTCGGTCCAATTACTAACTTCCGTTAGTCCGCCGTTAGTCATTTAAATAACAAAATCATATGGCCCCCTTTTTTGGGGTTAAAACACAGCCGTTCGGCTAAATAAGTCAACTTCCTTATTTTTTGTCCTTATTCAAATTTTTTTCGTATTTGTTAGTTTTTCGTCAATTTTTTTGGGAGTTATTGTATCGTCATGACGAGAAGAATCTAAAAAGTAAAAAATTATTATCGAAATTCATTTTTTTTAATAAAGACAAAAAATTGGCTTTGGTTTATTTTTCAACATTCCTAGTCAGGAATCAATGCATGGGCCAAGTGCAGGAAAATGAATGGAATGACAAGACACTATTTTTTGTAACCACTTGGGCTGTTAAGTTAGGTTTATTGTAAGCTATCTGAGTGGTTTGTTATGTCTATATATTAGGTTATGACATGGTAAATTTGGAACTGAGTTTATATAATATTCTGACTTTTGGACATGGTTCTATATGCATTTTCAGTACCATGCAGAACAATAAGGCATCTCTGTATTTGTCTACAAGTTGAACATGTAGACAATATCAATAGTTATGATGTCTCATGGCTGATCATGAAAATGCTAAATTCGATGGCCACTTTTTGTAGAAAATTATAACCCAATTTCTTCCCAAGTGCCTCCTTATCAATGGAGAATGAAAGAATGAGCTGTATTTTGGTTCAGAGGTATATTAGGGCAAGAGGGGAATGAGTAACTCTATTCAACTAAATAAGCCAACTTGCTTATTTTTTTGTCCTTATTCAAATGTTTTTCGTATTTGTTAGTTTTTCATCATTTTTTTTGGAAATTATTGCATCGTCATAACAAGAGGAATCTAAAAAGTAAAAAATTACAATCGAAACTTAATTTTTTTGAATAAAGACAAAAATAAGCCAATTTTTTCGTCTTTATTCAAAAAAAATTGAATTTCAATCATAATTTTTTACTTTTTAGATTTCTCTCGTCATGACGATGTAATAACCCCAAAAAAATTGACGAAAAACTAACAAATACAAAAAAAAAAATTCAATAAGGATAAAAATATAAGCCAGTTGGCTTATTTAGCCGAATGAGTCTATTTTAATCCCAAAAAAGGGGGCCATATGATTTTGTTGTTTAAAGGACTTACGGCGGACTAACGCAAGTTAGTAATTGGACCAAATTGAAACAAAATGAAAAGTACAGAGTGTAAATCGAGCCAATTACAACTACAGGGACCAAATTGACACAAATACTTAACTACAGGGACTATTTCAGTTTTTTTCCTTATTTTATCTCAGATATATCGGCCGGTAACATCACATGCGAAAGGGCGCTGCTATTCGCAGCCCTCTATTTACTCCCATAGCCCATTAAAAAATTTCAATTATACTCGACAGTTAGTTACCGAAATTGAGATATATTTTCAGCGTCCAATTACCGAAATATAATATTTTTTTCAACAGATGTTTACCGAAAATGCATGTTCGGCAGTTGTTTACCGAAAGTTGAACATATTTTCGACATGTGGTTACCGAAATATAATCTTGTTTTCAACAGCAATTTACCGAAATGTTATTTATGATTTTCAACAATTATTTACCGAAATGTAGTGGGCTACGAGAGTAAATAGAGGGCTGCAAATAGCGGCGCTCCATGCGAAATATCTCTCTTATAAAAAGAAAAAAGAAAAAAGATTGCCAAAGTGCGCGCATATAGAGAGTAGATCGATCTAGCTTATTTCTTAAGATTGGATGGGTCAGTTGGTCCCAGCTGCTGCTACTTTTTTTTTCTTTCTAAAACGGCTAAAAGTGTCGTCCCCGCGCGAGAGTTCTCAATAATTAATCAGAAATCCTATTGGTACCGACGGGTACCATAGGGAAAATGTACCGACGGCCGTCGGACGGCCGTCTCCGGCCACCGGACGGCCGATCCGAGCCGTCCAAAAATTTTAAAAAATAAAATCGAGTGGGCCTACGCGAGAATCAATGGCATCCGAGGTGTGTAGGGTACTTGATCCGAGCACCCATTTTTCGTGTATATTTGTATATACGTGTATATACACGAAAAAGGGGTGCTCGGATCAAGTACTCTACACACCTCGGATGCCATTGATTCCCGAGTAGGCCCACTCGGTTTTATTTTTTAAAATTTTTGGACGGCTTGGATCGGCCGTTTGGTGGCCGGAGACGGCCGTCCGGTGGCCGTCGGTACATTTTCCCTATGGTACCGTCGGTACCAATAGCACTACTCTTAATTAATGGTCGCCGTATGAGTTTTGTTCATTAATTTATTTTTCCTTTATTTATTTATTTGATAATTCATGAGTATACAAATCAGCTTGATCACACTTGACAAATCCCTGTCAGTGATTTGTGAATCAAATATTACTTCAAGAGCCGGTTCCAGGGACACGACATTATAACACAACTTTTGACACAAAATATTAAAAATCTTGTGTAAGACCCATTTTGGAGTCTCTCACAAATGATCGGAGGTGTTCAATTTGTTTGAAATATATTTTAAGAGTTTTCGGAAAAAAATCAACTCATTCGGATATTGGAAATAGCTTGATCGGTATTTGTCCCTAAATTTAACAGGATAAAAACTGAACTGAATGAATTGATTAAGTGTAGTATTTGTTCCTAAATTTGACAGGATAAAAATTGAATGAATATATCGATTAAATGCTTATTGATATCCGAATGAGTTGAATTTTTTTACTGAAACTCTTACAACCATATTTTAAATAAATTGAACAGCTCTGATTATTAGCATCCTTTATTTCAATTCGAATGGTTTCTAACTTAAAACCTAAAAAGTTGGCTAAATACAACATAAGTTTTGATACTATATTTTTAGGTTTGTCTTATCGATATTTTTTAAACTCCATTCTATATTTTGATGCGGTTTTGTTTTTTCTCTTGTCAAGACAAATGACTCATCCCACAAAATTCTTGATGAAAGAATAACCAAAAATTTACTTTAGCATAAATACCAATTGTCTTTAAAAAACCAAAAAAATACCCAAACAGACCTTAGCATCAAACTTATTCATTAAAGTAAGACTTCAATATACCGAGACTTAAAAGTCACATATCACACTTGATAAAACAAAGGCAGCAAATAACGTGAGCTCGGTTGGAGTTGGTCACTCTTGTACACCTTCATGAGGAAAGTTATCAAAAGTAAATATTAATCATTTTTTTCGCGTTGAAATGAATATTGTTACTTATTTAATCTATTGTTCCCCTATACAGGTTATCAGTTGGAATGAGTGTATTTAATTGAGATATTTCTATTCTTCCAACGCTTGTTAATTTAAAAAAAAAAAAAAAGAGCCTCCAATTTATTGGCCTCAGATGTATGGTAAATTATCTAACGAGATAATAAACCAAAAGGAGAGATGTCTTGAATATTTTACTATTTAAAACCAGAGTGTTGTCCCTTATAAGATCTGCTTGAGAGATGCTCCACTAAAAAAGAATTTACATAGAAAAATACAAATGGTATGGCAACAATCCAAATATCGACAATAAAAAAAGATGGTTAGGGCTCCCTTTGTTTTGTAGATGGAGATCCAACAAAATTTTCATATTTGCACTTTAGCTTGCATGGTATATAAGGGTGTGTTCCACTAATTAAAATAAGTATATTTATATTTTAAATTAAAGATAATAGATTGTGAAAGAATGATCTGCCTCGTAAAGCGAAAATATAAGTACTTAAAAAATAAGAATTTTTACAAAACGGAACCTAAGGGTGCTTTCCCATTATATCGTGTTGTGCTTTCTCAGTACCTTCCCTTTACGTTTTTATACAATTATGTGCCGATTTCTCAGGTACCTTCTCTTTATGTTTTTATATAATTACGTGCAAAAAAGAATTTACTCAGTGGGGGCCTTTCGAATTTGGCCACACTTGTCACCAATACCATTGAGCAGTAAGGAAGACGAACATGTCCGGACATTGTTAATGGCTAGACTAATCGTATTGGTCAAAACAGAAATGAATCGTCAAGCTGTGATCAACATTAAACTTTCAATTACTTTTGTGACAATTATTATTTGTTCAAGTAGATACTGATTTCCGATCTATATGATTTTTTTTAGAGTTGATGAATCCATTGAGAAGTACAAATAGGCGGATCGAATCGTCAAGTGAAATAACAAGTAGATTTTTTAGTTAAATGAGGATCACATAACCATAAGGGTAGCTTGAGTGACAATATGGATGAGCTGACATTCTAAAATTTGAAACTTGACAACCTCTTAGGGTAGGCCACAAGAGAGAAATCTCTTGCGAATTCTCTAGTCTTGGCGTTGATAGTCTGTCTTTGAGCGGACTGCGGAACCGGCTAAGTAACAAATCTAATAAAAGGAAGTTCAATGGGAACCCCATAGGCTCGGGTTTGATTCCCGATCGTGACTCCACTCCCTCCAAATCTCTTTATGCCAATTCACTGCTCTATGAAATGCACTCTTGCACTTTTGATTTCACTCTATCGAAGAAAAATGGATTTGATTCCAAAAAGATGGGGTTTCTAAGCTCGATTTTCTTTCTTGCGCCCCTATCTCCAAGACCAAAAGCTACCAGCTACTCTAACTCTAGTCTTAACCAATGCTTCTCTTGGTGGGTGGGATTTAAGGATTCGAAGAGTGGATTTCAAAATATCCTAAGAGATGAGAGAAGGCCGATGAAACTTCGGTTAGTCAAGGTGCGCATAAGCTAATCCGGACTCCCTCATGTTAAAAAGGAAAACATTAAAAATAATCAGCCTTTTTAACCTCTTTTTTTGTTGGAGTTTTACTGAATGGAAATGGAGGAAACAGCTAATGCCTTTCCGCACATCACCTGGACCAAAATGGCCACAAATAAACCGTGCGTCAATTCAATGTTCGTCATTATAATAGCCGACCACGCGCTCCCCGTGTCCTCCAGTGGTCCCTCTAACTAACCCTGCTAGGCGAAAAATTATTTTATGCCGGTCGCTTTTTCTCCACCATATCGCAAGATTTCAGGGGAAATATATACGAATCCGGCTTATAACAATGTGCGGTAGAAGAGAGTCGAGGTGATCACGTGACGATGTCTAGAAGCATTGAATACTCGTACTAGGCGGATCATTAAAAAAAAATACCTACAGGGTTTCAAATTCCACACCGTCCTCTAATAGGATTTAAAAACAAAAATGATATTCACACGACAATCCAAACACAATACCAAACATAATCTCTCACATACATATAGGTTCCACACACACTACTATGTGTGAGCCCCATATATATATAAAAGATTATATGAGTTGTTGTATGAGTAATATTGTCCATTTAAAAAACCCAATTCAAACCTGTATAAGAATCCAAGTCAATAGGGATCAACTGATATAATTATAATCATTAAAGAAAGAACCAGCAAAAAACAAAATACCGGAGCGAACATGCTGTACTCTTTTACCGTGTGCAGAGAAAAATATAGAAAGAAATAAAATTAATAATTAACAAAAAATTTATTAAAAATTGTACATAAAAAGAGAATTCAAAATCCTAAATCCCCAAATGAATATAGTCCTATAACCTCTCCAATTTCTCACCCTTTCTTCTCTCCATGGGAGATTTCGGTCTCCCCATTGAACACAATATAAAGTTGTATCCACCACCCCTTAATTTCTTCCATTCCTCTGGGTCTTTTGTCCGTGTGAGCAAGTCAAGAAAAAACCTTGATCATGTCACATTAAACCCATGATAATTCTTCCATCCTGTCTCTCTCTCCCTCTCAAAAATTTTCTCGGTTTTCGCAAAGAAATCAAGAAAACCAAGCGGTTTTCGAACAATTGATTGAAATCCCTTTTTGTTCTTTAGTCCCGTGTTAGATGTGATCTGGTTACGTCGAGCCCAAAATATTTGCCGAGATTTCATTCCTTCCTTTCCCTTAAAAGTAATTCCTGTGGGTGTTCTCTTTGCAAAGAATTCAAGAAAATCAAGGGGATTTCTGGGCAATCCTTGTACCCTGGAAAACCCTCTTGTTCTTAGCATTTCCGTATATAGATTTGGCTTTCTGGGTTGTCCCTATTTGCAAAGAAAGAACAATCCTTGTACAGAACAAGAACCAACAAGATAGATCAAGATGCCTACGTGGGTGTTGTCTTTGTAAAGGAATTCGAGAAAATCAAGGTATTTCCGACAATTCTTGTACCCTTGAAAACTCTTTTCGCTATTGGTCATTTGAAAGCCCTTTTGGTATTTAAATTAGAAACAACAAGATATAGATCAAGATGCCTCTATGGAAGAAGGCAGCCAAGTGCAACCGAATCTCCAAACTGGTATCAGACCACATCCACTCGCCCCACAAGCGCGGCGGATCCCTGGTGGTCGAGACCGGCTTTCCCACGTCCCTCGTAGATCTCTTTGTTAAGAACCGCGACCGCCTGAAAAAACCCTCCAAAAAGAAGAAGAAATCCAACCAGGAATCGATTCCTATGCCCAACTCTCCCTCTGTTTCGCCGGTTTCTGAGAATTCTGAATTGGGTCTGCCGAGTGTTCGCGTTAATCTGGCCTCAGAGAAAGTTAATTTGGTTTCATCGGATCGGTTTGGCAATGAAATTGTTGAGATTGAGGAGAGGGGTTTGGTGGTTGATGGTGGAGGTGGAGGTGGAGGTGGCGGTGAAGTTGCGGCGGCAAATAGCATTTTGGTGGCGATTTTGAAGACTTTTTTGGTGGTGATATTGGCATTGGGGACAAAGCAGTTTGTGGTTGGGATTACAATGTCTGCTTTCTTGCTGCTTTTCATGGAGTATGCGGGGAAGCATTTGGGCTGGTTGCTTAAGCCAAGTTTGGATTCGCAATTGGTTGAAAGGGTTGTGTGCCTTTTTGGAATCAAAGGGGCCAAATTGGTAATTAAGGAAGATAAGGGTTTGAAGGCACCTGTTTCAGATGATCGCTTTCAAGAAATCCAGCTCGTGCCATCAAATTCGAATTTTGGTGGTTCTTGTGTGATTGAGGGTCATAAGGCGAATGATCCCTTTCAAGAAATTCAAATCGAGCAACCTAGTCCCGATTTGGTTCCTTCAACTAGGGGGATTCAAAGCGTGGGATACGAGTTTGGCAAGGAAAATTGGCTACATGGAGAAATTGGTGAGAAAAAGGAAGTTATGGAGAAAGACGGGGCATCCAATTGTGATTTTCTGGATCTTAAATGCCAAAAGAGTCAGAAAGAAAAGGTCAAGAGGAAGGAAGTTAAGGAGAACGATAAGGTGAGTACAAGTGATGTTGTGGATCTTAAAAGCCACAGAAGTCGTAGTGGTAAGATAAGGTCGAAAATCAAGAAACTCGTTTCAAATAAGCTTTCTGGTTCAAAGAAGAAACAGATGTCATCGAAAAACGAAGCATCAAGTCCCACCGGTGACGATGTAGTTGCGGTTATGAATGAAGCAAAAGAACTTTTAGAAGAAGACGAGCAGCTACGTGGATTGGAATACGTATATGTATATGACAACAGATCAACGTCGTTTTCGAGCAGAGGGAATCGGGGACTATTAGATTTCGTAACAAGTTGCAGTTCCAGTGAACTTTCCCAGGTTGAAATGGAAGATACCGTGACGAGGGAGGAAGATATTGGACTGAAGACAGAGAGAAATTCAGGGTATTTCGCCGTCATTGCGATTGTTCTTGTTGGACTTGTATGGGGTAGGGTTTTCGCACTCGCGTTCACCTTGTCGTGGTATTTGCTCCTGAAATCTTCCGGAACGCTTCTACGGAAGTTTATAAAAGGTTGCCCCGACGAGGTCTCAATCTCTAGCTAGAACATTGGGAAGTTCAGTTTTTTTATACATGCCTTTCTGTTTCTGGGTCAATTGATGGTGTTGTTTGCCTCTGTGAATTTTTAAGCCTTTGTGTGCATTATGATTTATGGGTGTTTTACCATTACAGAAGGTTCAACCTATGGTTGGCAATCCAACATGAAAGAGGTGGTATTTATGAACATAGACAGACATGTGACAGACAGTTTGTGATATAGTTCTCTTGGCATTTAATCTTCTTTGGTGCAGCAGCTATTGTATCTCCCATTCTATATTATTCCCAAGGAATCCTCGACTGTTTGTCCCAAGCTCTAATTGTTGGAGCCAGATTCTTTGTTTGATACTCATAATTCATAGCTACGTTTGGCTTGGACGCATACTCTCTGGTAAACTTCACAGAATTGGAGATGCTGCCAAGCCTCTCCTTGTAGAGCGGTACAGAACGACCGCTCGACAGGCAAGGACGGAACTGTGTGTATGGTGGGGTGGGTTATAGCCCATGCCAACATTGACAAAAACAAAAAAAATTATATGTAAAATTTAGCCCAAATAATTTTAGTCTAATCCATTTTACTCACCAATCCATTTTAGCTCAGGTCAAATTTCATTTCTGGTTCTGCCCTTGTCGAAAGGGAGCTGCCGAACAGCAGTAGGCTGCTAATATTTGGTCCATTAGGCGAGCAGCGTCAATCGAGAAAGGGACTGGTTTGTTGTTGTCTCATCCATTGATGTCTTCAAAAGGAACTCCCAGCCAAGTTATTTTCAAGACTTGGCTGGCTCACCATTGGATTGATTTTTGAACCTCCAAGCCCGTTTCCCCGGCCAAAACACAAATAGAAGCATGCGTGTTACACCGTTACTTCTCTTACCACTTCTATTAGGGAACTAGAACGGAAGTAGTTACCAACAAAATTTCAAACCGATTCCATGGCCATTCAGTTCCAACCTCCCATCGAGTCCATTTAAGGATACAGGGTTTGGTTTCATTCCGTATTTTGATCAAAACATATATGGCATGAAATGGTCAGTGCAAAGCGCTAAATCATTCAGTAAATGGTAAATTTAGTAAATGCAGTTTCAACATAATACGGCCATACCCCCAATGGTTGGGGACTACATGGATTTTGTTGTTGTTGTTGTTGCAGTCTGAACATAATACAAGATGACAGTCCTACTCCTATTAGGTAGTCACCTCTACGCAGCTGATGCCTGGCTCTTTCAACATACCGAAAATTTTCATGTTCCTTCTCATCTCTTCAACTTTAGACCATTCTCCCGCTAGCGCATAGAAGTTCGAAAGTAAGACACAAACTGCATGATCTTCTGAACCCAACCTTTCCAGTTCATCAGCAACCTTTAATCCAAGATCGATCTTTGAGTGATTCATACAGGCACTTAGTAGGGTTTTATAAGCTACAAGTCTTTCCCCTGGATCAATGGCTTTAACGAACTCGTCCGCCTGGTGGACTAGACCGGCTCTACTCAAGAGGTCGATTAGACAACCAAAGTGCTCGACCTTTGGTTGGATTTTGTAATTTCTCAGTAGTGTACTAAACAAGAAGCAACCTTCTTCAACTAGGCCAGCCTGTCTGCATGCTGCTAATACACTAACAAACGTTGCCTCATTAGGGTTAACTCCCTCATTCTCCATCTGATAGAACAACTCCAAAGATGCCTTTACGTAACCGAAATTCGCAAGTCCTCCAATTGCAGTTGTCCAAGTAAAAACATCTTTGTCTTCCATTTTGTAAAAAGTGGCCATTGCATCACTAATACTTCCACACTTTGAGTACATGTCAATTAGAGCCGTTCCGACAAAAACATCGTGTAACATGTTTTTTGTGAGGATTAATCGGTGAACATGCCTACCATATTGAAGATCCGATAAGCAAGCACAAGCGGAAAGAATACTAACTACAGTGTATTGATCAGGTTCGACCTCTTCATTCTCCATTTTCTCAAAAAGCACTAAAGCTTCATTCGGGAGGTTTGACTCAACATAACCACTGATCATTGAGTTCCACAGAACCAAATCTTTGTCAAACCTACGATCGAAAATGTCGCGAGCCAACTCTATGAACCCTGTCTCGATACACCCATTGATCATTATAGTGTGAGACACTACATCCCTTCTACCACCCATTTCAGTAAATAAGGTTAGAGCAGCATTCACATCCCCATAGTTCACATACATACCCAGCATTGCATTTTCCAAATGCACATAGCAATCAAACCCGTTTTTTATCACAGAACCGTGGATTGAGCTGCCGTATTCCACCTTTGTTACCGCTGCAAGTGCTGAAATTATAATCACGAAAGTGATAGAATCAGCTCCGATCCCTTCACACATCATTTCCTTAAACAAAACCAATGCTTCAGTCCCATCTCCAGATCGCGAATTATAAGCAGCCAGAAGTGAATTCCAACTAGCTAAATCTCTGTGAGGCATTTTATCAAACACGTACCTAGCATCACCAATTAGGCCTGTGGACCCATAAAAGTGAACTAGAGCATTCTGTACATAAACATCACTACCTAGGCCTACTTTTGTGACATGGGCATGGACTTCTTTTCCTTTAGGGAGTGATTTTAGGCGTGTGCAGGCCTTGAGGAGAACTGGGTAAGTGTAGTTATCTAGGGGGATTGAGTTTTTGATGGAGAGGTTGTATGTAAGAATGGCTTTGGTGGGTGCGGGGCTTTTGGAATAGACTGTGAGAATAGAGTTGAGTGTAGGGGTGGTGTGGAGGAGACCAGTTGTGATGGTTTGGGTGAGGATTTGATCTATTTGTTTGATGGTGTGGGGTGAGCGTTTGAGAGAGAGGATAGCTAGGTGCAGTTGGCTGCTCATTAGAGTAATTTTCTACGTATGTGTCAATTTTTGCGAAACTTTGCAGATATTGCCCGATCCCGTTAACAGTATCATGCCACGGGAATGAGGCATGAGTTCCCGAGAGACAGAAAACCGTAAGGTTCGAAGAATATTCCAAAAAGAATTAAAATCTTGTGGAATTATTCTAGATATTCAATAGATAAATTTGGATTATGTTGGAAAATACAAGATATATTCTAGATTTTATTAAGATATGATATGATAAGATACTTTGTAATCTACTAGATATAAATAAGATGAGAGCTCCAACCCCAACCCCAACCCCAACCCCAACCCCATCCCTTCTTGCCAGAATGTTCGAAATATCTCCAACCCCATCTTTTTAACTAAATTTTTTATTTAATTTCTTAATTATTTTATTTAATTTATTTAAATTTTTTTATGTATTTAATTTTTATGTTTTTTACATTTAAATTTGACTTTATATTATTTTAATTAGTTAATTAACTTGTCTTAACAATGAATAATAAATAAAAAACTTCTAATCAATAATAATAAATTTTAAAAAAATTTCTTTTTATTATAATTGAGTACATATAGACAATACATGAAAATATATAAAAACACAAATTCTAATCAATATTTCCTCCAAATTCTGTTCCTGGTGCGCTTTGTACTGTACTCATTACTTCGGACTACAAATAAATAAATACGTATTATATAACTATCAGCCCATCCTCTAACTTCGATCGATGCATGATGCCACCACCATAATAAGATGGGTGATACAGGGTAATGAGGCTGTAAGAAAACTTGCACGAAGTGATTGCCAATACGAGGAATAGCTATTTCCCGGCGCTCCACGGACTGGAACTGGAGGGGACCTCAATGGCAAGTGAGTAAAACAACCCGAAGTATTCACATCAAATGTATGTAGCACAAGGTTATACGTACCTTGATGTGATGACAACTCCCAAAGTTATAGAGTCCATCCAATGTGTCATTGGTGTCGTAGGCTCGAACCAATTTAGTGAGCGTAGTAGATTGTCTGCCCAACCATGTAATGGATAAATCACATCGTATAGATCTATATTTTGTTGAATCTCTTCAATAAGCTCCTGTCGTACTTGATCCCAATCATCGTCACTATACCTGATTTGCGCGGCTATTGCCCTGAATCCACAATGACTATCAGCTCGGACATCAACAATGTTAGAAATATAACGCTGATAAGCCTCATGTAATTGCTGAATGTAGGGATTAAGAATGGGTGGAACTAGAGATTGAGCATGGGTCGGTTGAGTGTTGCCAACCCCCGACCCCCTCCCACGTCTCCCTCTCCCTCTCACTCACGATGTTGTAGTCAGTTGAGCGACTGGTACATTCGAAGTTGATATAGATGCAACCCTAGATTATTGAAGTGGATGCTTCTGAAAAAAGAAGATATGTGACGTATACTTTGCTCATATCGACCTGCAGGTCGATCTCTATGTTCTGTGTTGTACGATGGGGTTTGAACTGTGCTATGAGATGGATCCGTCATATCAATGAACTTGTCTATCATATGCTCTCGCATACATAGATCCATCCCATGTAATATCTCAACAGTCTAAGATGTCCTATCGGGTCGTGCTCCCTCGTCATTAAACCTGCGTGCGTGCATAGACAACCTAGTCCAATGAGCGTGGATATTCCATAGTAGAATTTGAATGGAAAGGAAACGATAATGTGCAAGATCGTGCGTGCATGGCAATCCATGTGTTATTTTGATCGTACAGTTGCAATAGCTGGCTAGGTGGGGGGATGCTTCTGAAGCGCATTCTAGCTGAACATGGATTAACTCCATTGCCTCTAATGAAATGCGACACCTTACTTGATCAAAAATGTTGTCACGTAATTGTTTGTGGCGTGGAATGTTGATAGATCTCTTGAACGACTTTTGAATATCCCCGAACTAAATTTTCAACATCTTTTCTATTTTAACATAAGATGTTTGTAGCGATGACATGGTATCCCCTAAATATAGTTTTAGCCTCGCATGTAGGGGTGATTTCGGTTTGGGGTCGATTGGTTCGGGGTGAAATTATGGAAGACCGATTCGGTTCGGGGTATGTATTTTCGAGACTGATCTTGACCAGATTTAATTTCAGTTCGGGGTGGTTCATCTTGTCGAGGATTTCGATCTGCACCAAAATGGGCCTAAGTTGGGCCGTTTTTAAAACCTAACAATGGACTGTTGGCCATTTTTTTACTCATACTTGGGCCATTTCCAGCCATTTTTGGGTCATTTTTATATGGGCCATTTTCACCTATTAATCTAAAGCAAACAAATTCTCCCCAGCAAACATTCAGTCATTCACATTCCTAGATTCAACCATCAACATCAACATTCACAATTCAGCTTCAAGCTAACAGATTAAAATCCAGTAGGTTTTCTGGCAAGAGATGCTCCGGTCAAGACCATAGTTTACTAACCTACCATCTCTGCATCCCCACGCTGTACAACATTGAAAGCTAACAGATTACAACTAAGGGCCCGTTTGGATGCGGAAAAAGAATTGGGGGTATTAGTTAATAAGGGGATAAGATAGTGGGGGGTATTAGTTAATAAGGGATGACCCACAAGATAGTAGGGATATTAAATAGTGATTGGTTTGGATGAGGTATTAGAAAATGGGGATTAAATGATACTTGATTTGGATAAGGAATAAATTGGGGGTATAAGAAAGGGTGGATGATATAAAAAGCTGTTAAATGACCATTTTGCCCTTGTGTAGTGTTAAGTTAGATTATTCATTACGATAAATGCAAAATTGTAAAAATTAATTACTTTTTCATAATTAAGCAATAATAATTTAATTAATTTAATAAGTAAAAACTATTAAAATTTATTTTTTCAATAATTTTGTGTGTTTTTAAGTGTGGATGGATGGGGTTGTATGGAACACATGGGCACAGGATTGTAGTGCCCCAAACTGTGTCTTTTTGGCGCTGCAAGGGATAGAGGGGAAAAAAAGCTGCAAGGTTTGGTTTGGGGGAAGGCTGAGAAAAAAAATTAAGTGTTCCAAATTTCAATTCGTTTGAATCAGTGGGAAGATTTTATTTTTCTGATTATTTAATTGTAAAGGGTCATAATTAAATTTTGACTATAGGGCTCTCGTTGATTAGCCCTAAGAAAGCCGTATAACCAAATATCTCTTAAGGCTAACTAACGAGAGCCCTGGAGGCAAAAATTAATTATGACCCTTTAAGATAAAATGATCAGAGAAAGGATAAAATGATCAGAGAACTGATCATTTTATCCTAAAGGATTATAATTAATTTTTGGCTTTAAGGCTCTCGTTGGTTAGCCCTAAGAGATATTAGGTTTTACGACTTTTTAGGGTTAATTAACGAGAGCCTAGAGTCAAAATTTAATTTTGACCATTTAGGATAAAATAATCAGAAAACTAAAATCTCTCCACCAGTTCAAATGGATTGAAATTTGGAATACTTAACTTTTTTTTTTTTTGCTCAGCTTTCCCTCTCGTCTCTTCAAACAAAAGCAGAACTGCGCCAGAAATGGCAAGCTAGGGGTGGGAGAAGAGGGATAAACAAGAGTGGAATCGTCCATTTTTAGGGGGATTAAGGGGTATTATTTTTGGACAGCTCGAAACCCAGCCGGAAATTTTACCGCTGAAGCCTTTCCTTGCCGGTATTAGGAAGGAGGGGGATAAACTAAGACCCATTCCTTTTTGTTTCCCAAACCAGGTCTTATGCCTGGGTCCATGCACTAACAAGGAGCAAAACTAATCCCCCTTGCCAAAACCCCATCCAAACGGGCCTTTAGGGGGATTAGGGGGTATTATTTTCGGACAGCTCGAAACCCAGCCGAAAATTATACCGCTGAAGCCTTTCCTTGCTGGTATTAGGAAGGAGGAGGATAAACTAAGACCCGTTCCTTTTTGTTTCCCAAACCAGGTCTTATGCCTGGGCCCACATACTAACAAGGGGGCAAAACTAATCCCCCTTGCCAAAACCCCATCCAAACGGGCCCTAATAGATTACAAACCTAGATTCTAATAGATTACAAATCCAGTAGGGGTGCTATTCCATCACCAGTCACCCTTCACTACATTAGTTGCATTACGAACCCAGATTCTAACACCAAATTTCAAATTCAACACCATTAACATTATAAGTTTACAACCCTCAAGCAAAAAAAAATTAAACATTAGATTATGAAACCAAATTAACATCACCAAACTAAGGTAGTTCAAAAAGCCATCAACATGTAAAGACAAATCGCCATCAACACCTCAAGACAAAAAGCCATCAACACCCTGCCAAGGAAAACAAAACAAAAAAATTAAGGTAGTTCAAAATCAACCTGATAAATTAAAAAAAGAATTTGTAGACATAACAAGAATTTTAGTACCCAATACCCATGGTAGAACTCCTCAATCCAAGCACCAACCCCTTAGAGCATCCACAATGTAATAATCAAAACCAAAAGGTTGCTAAAGTTAGCAATATTTGCTCAAAAAAGTGCTCACATTGTAATAACCAAACTTAGCAACCTCTTAGCAACTCATCAAATTTTGACATTTGAATAACCAAACTTAACAACTTTTACCAATAACTAAAACTCAATAACCAAACCCAATAACCAAATTCAAAACTAAAAAATTAAAAAATACCTCACATTAGAATCGTCTCATCGAGATGAATAATTTGGTGTGGTTGGGTGCGTGATTAGAACTCGTTTGCAATTGGACATAGGTGCATTGCGTATTGTGGGTTGGGGGGGGGGGGGGGGGGGGGGGGGGGTTTATATGGATACAAAAATAACCAATGTGGAGATCAATTTTGTTAGGTTTGATTATGAACTAAATGGATAATCAATGCTGACGTGGCACATTTTGGTTATCGATTTTGATTATTCCCATTGCAGATGCTCTTAGTCCTTATCACTTGATTCCAAGACAACTAAAAACATAGAGAGAAAAAAAACAAAGAAAAACATACAAGTAAGACATTCAACATAAAAGATATTTAAGAACCATAACATAAAGAAATCAAGAACTCCAAAGAGTAGTACTGAATCTAATTGCTCCAACTCATCAAGTTGTTCTCTGATACTGATTTTTGTTGGTTTTCTTAGCCATTGTTGTGTGCAAATAAGAGCCTCCACGGTCTTTGGAGAGAGAGAACTTCGATAGGGATCAATCACACGTCCGCTCATGCTAAAAGCGGATTCGTAGGCAACCGTGGACACAGGGATAGCTAGCACATCTTGTACCATTTGAGAGACAATTGGATACTTAGAGGAGTTTAACTTCCACCAACTCAATACATCAAAGTTGTCACTATCATCCTCACTAGCTTCCGCAAGATACTTTTCCAATTCCAATTTGCTTGCCACTTTGGTTTCCTTTTGCATGTGCACCTTAAATTGAGATTTCAAAGATTTATGATTACCAATATGCATTTTAACTCCATCCCAATCTATTTTGTTCGATAATCTCCCAACCTCTTGGCTACGCACATTCAAGCTTGCATTATTCTTCACACACTATCCAAATAAATGGTTTCATGTGTTATCTTATCTCTCAACTTACCAACCAGCGTCTTATCATAGCCCAAAGTATTTTGAAAGCAATATTCAAAGAATCCAATTTTGCATCGAGGGTCAAGAACAACCGCAAACATCAACATTTGATCAATCTTTTCAAAATCTCTCCAATACTTGTCAAACTTTTCACTCATACCAAGTGCCAAATCATGCAAATCACTATCATCGGTTGCACACAACTTCACAATATCTTATTGAATCAATACTATTTCATCAAAAAAGCATTGCAAGTGACATAAAAAGAACCTGAAAATTTCAAAGTTGCAAGGTAAAACACTAGAAGAAACTTTACGTACAACTTGATCTTTTCCCAATCACTTGAAGTTGGAGGCCCAACATTTTCCTTCCGCCTTCTCCCTTTCCTTTTCTTTCTTTTCTCAATTTCAATTATCCTACCCATACCATCAAAACCATCAACATCATCAAATTCCTCATCAATCTTCTCCTCTCTTACATTTAATTTGAAGGCTGGGTAATCTCATATTTGATCAAAAATCTTTTGATAAGTTAGAGCCCTCTCCAACATCCTTTGTGCCTATTTGCTGTATTCTGTTGATCATGTGTTCAGACTATTTTATTCTGATTAGTGATTATACATGTTCTTGTGAATGTATTTGCATTTTTGCTTGGTTGGGTGATTTAGTCTTTATGCTTCTTTTGTCTTTGTTTTTCATGTCTTTACTTGATAGTTCATTGTATCTATGAATACTTCTTCTTTTGTGTCTCTGTTTATACAACAATGTCTTATTTATCATTTCACGAGGATACTGGTATTTGGGAGTTTAGGCAGATAGGATGTGTGTGAGCTCATTATTGACCAACTAAAGTGGATTGGTTGTCGATGATGTGAAGTTTGTAATTGGAGGGTACATATTGTTGCTGAATGCTCCTTTTCTTCATGTGCTCATATGCATCCTTAACCCTAATTATATTGTACCAATTCCCTCCTGTCATGTTGACTCTTAAAGAAGTCCTCAAGTAATTTTTTGTACTGCTATAAATGATTAAAAAGGAGATTACCAGCAGGTCAATTATTTTAAAAAGTTGATGATAAGGCCTGTGAATGTTAGAATCTCATACGTAAAATGAGATAATAGGTCCCTCTTAAGGGAGAGATTTTTCAGTGCCAAACGGGTATATCCTATGTGGTACCCGCTCGGCGCATCCGAGTCGTCTGATACACTTTTGGATGGTAAACTCTCTCTCCTCTCACCTCAACACTTTCTCTCTCCTTTTTCTCTTTCCAAATCTAAGCCGTTCAAACACCGAATGGACGGCTCGGATGCACGAGTGGGCACCACGTGGTACCCGCTCGGCACTGAAAAATGGGATAATAGGTCCCTCTTAAGGGCAATTGTAATGAAGCAGGTGCCAGAAATTTCATATCTTAATGTACGTTCAGGCTATTCACTTTCCCGAGTAGCATATCACGTACCTAAAACTGTTACATGCATAAAACTTTGTTGAATTACATTCTTATAGGTTTCTCAAGATTTCCTCCCTATTATTTCAAGAATAAAAGCTTCCACAACTCCACTTGGAGGCCCAAAGGGAGAAATACTATATGCTCGGGAGCATGAATCTGTTTGGTTCAAGGGAAAATGCTTCATTCTAGTTGTTTGGGCTGGTACTCCAGGAAAAGTACAAATTAAACAGCTCAAAGCTGCTATAGATTCCAAGGGTCGAAAGGTTGGAGAGGAATGATTTACCACTGTGACGGTGGAGGATGCACTAACAAAGGTTTCATTTCTGTAAATATCTGACAAAGTGTTTAATAACTTCTTATGTATGTGATAATCCTTTTGTTCTCTGACAATTTGATCATTCGTGTTGATATTGAAGGTACCATGAAGCAGGCGCCGAGGCAACGGCTAGGGTCTTGGAATTGCTGAGGACGCTTATTCCCGAGTTACAATCTAAATTAATATCCTTGTCTTTGCTTCCATTGCTCGTCATTGCTAAGTCATTATTCGCTCATGTGAGGTGGGATTCTCAAATTAAGTTACTTTTCAATTGTTTTCTTCCTTAAGTGTCTTGTTTTCTACTCCAACTTTTTAGTAATAAGATTTTAAACTCATTCATAATGTTTCTGTAGATTTTTTATCATGCATGGCATTATTTTTATGAAAATCTGCAATACGCACTTTAGAATGTTTGTTGCTTTATGAAACCATCTTTATCTATGTTGGAGTTTGTCCCACATCAATTAATTATCTCCTCCGAACCTAGTATATGAGCTTGGGTGGCCTCTCCACTCGGTTTGGAATTGGATGCTTTAACAATCTACATACTTCTCAAGAAGTGTGTGTTGTTGGAGATTTTTTCCCCCCTCATTTCAACCATCAGTTGTCTCAGCTTCCAATTTCCCATCAAATTCACTAAATCAACATATTGTATTCTAGAAAATCGACAAACTTATTTAGTTTGTTTGCTTGAAATCAGAATCTAAAAAGAAACTCAAAATAGAAAATATCATTTTAGTTGCAATATCTCAGGAAAATAAATTTGAGAGACTATAACTTGATGCAATGTGATTTCCGAGTTTGATCCTATGAATAGTCATTTTACTTGCAGCATCTGAGAAAATTCAGAAAGAAAATAAACCAAATAGAGGAAAGGATAGCGATATAGATGTCGGACTCTAATCAATTCTCAAGCACTTTGTTCGCAATCTACCTGCATACGTTTCATTTTTGATAATAAACACGTCAATTTTTAAAAATCGCTAAAACTTCCTATGATGTCCACAAACCAAACTGTCTTGTGATATGTTCGGGCTTGTCCACTATGTGTCTGAAACATCTCAGATGTCAACATCAAATAGTCAGGCACCTTTTGGTAGTGTCTGGACATGCTGCGGACATGGCAATCAGGACATGTCGGATATAGATACGTGAGACCAAATCTAATTTTTGTGCTTCATGTTGCACCTATTATGCTTCATTGCACCATAGGTGCAACAAGCATTGGTTTGGATTTAGTTATGATTTTAATCTTCCAAGCCTGAGGTGCGTCAACCTGAACACGAATCAATTCTACTGTATAGCTGACACAGAGCACTTTGTTTCCTCTCAACTTTATTTGGCATTGGCACTCCTGATTGATTCATTGGCAAATGTGTTAGATTGGTGAATTTCTATTTGACCGGAAAAAAAAAAGTGTTGGATTGGCAATGTTGTGTTCATGTGATATTGCTACTCCACTTGAGATTGGTGACATCCACTATAATATGTAGAAACTTCTTCTATATCTTATCGTCAAAAAATGGAACCTAGGTTTGATCTGGTTGAAGAATTGAGCACAATAAGCATTCTAAACCCAAAGATGTAAGTATTTGGTGACCGTTTGATCGGTTTTGCTTTTTCTCAATTTGGTGCGTTGATTTTTAATCTTTATTAATTGGCAAAATTTACCATACTTGTTCTTATAAACTAGGATCCCTTTGTTTTATTATTGTCCTGATACTAGTACATGTTTCTAATCTTTATGTGTTTCGACAAAACCAATAACTTATAGAGAAGGGAGAAGAAGAAAATGGGTTTTCCTTATTCTTTCACCACTCCACCCATTGAAGGTGTGCTCATCTCACCCAATTATTTCAATGTTATATCCTATGCATGTTCTGTAATTTTATTGCAAAAATTGGTTGTAGGAACTCGTAGTTTAGGGAAGCCTTGTTCCCTTGGTAGTTAGGGTCCTTTTCGTGGATTCAATTGATTGATCTATTTGTTAAAAGTTTTATGATTAGCGCATAGCAATACATCAACCGCTTATAAACCAAACCAAATCGAGCCTTAAGTTCTAATCATTTGGGGTCAGCTGCATGAATCGCCTGTCTTGTCCAATACATTTTCCCATTAAATCTAAATCCCTTTAAACTACCACCTTTAAATTCAATTTTTATCTAAACCAGAAACACCCCCCCCCCCCCACACACACACACACACTAGTGTTACCAGGCATCTACCATAACCGCATCACACTTTCCTAACTATGGCATCGAGCAATTTATGATAGACATCTAGCAACCACCTTAATCTATTTTCTCTCATCTTTATCTTCTATTAGTGCTACCCTTACCATCCCACGAAGTTTTTCATTTCTAATTCTATCTCTCAAGGTTTTACCACACATCCATCTAAGTATTCTCATTTGACATTTCAGTTAAACCCATCTTACTCATATGTTGTTTCTTGGTAGCATAACAATCCGTGTCATGTAACATGGCTGGTCTTATAGTGGAATGGTAGAAGTTTTCCTTAATCTTTGTGGGTATCTTGCAGTCACACAACACTCCCGAAGCACTTCCCCACTTGTGCTTTATATGTCACATCCTCTGTCATCTCTCAATCCTTGCTAATGAATGAGCCAAGATAGTTAAAACGCTCGTTTATTTGGTAACTTCTAATTTTGGAGGGTCACTCTGTCAACACTAGCAGTTTGACTACCACCAAACCTACATTCCATGTACTCCATTTTACTCCTACTGATCAAATTGTTCTCTCCAAGCTTCTAACTTAGCATTAACACCTCTTGCAGTTTCATCTACTGAGAATGTAATATGCAAAACATACACAATGGAATAGCATCTTGAATATGCCTATTTCATCTACTGAGAATGTAATATGCAAAACATACACAATGGGATAGCATTTTGAATATGCCTAGTCAATTCATCCATAACTAAGATGAAGAGGTAGGGACTAGAAGTGAACCCTTGGTATGATCCTATTGTGATGCAGAATTCCCTTGTTTCTCCAGTATGGAATCTAATAGTAGTGACAACACCTTCATATTTGTCCTTTAGCACATTAATATATCCTTTTGTCACACCTTTTCTCTCCAAGACCCACTAAGTAAAGTCTCTAGGCATCTTATCTATTTTTTTTTCCAAGTCTATGAAAACCATGTGAAGGGTCTTTTATATCTTTACTTTTATAATACTCTACTTAACAAGTAGATTGCTTCCATAGTTGATCTACTAGTCATAAACCCAAACTAATTCTCTTACACCATTGTCATCATTCTTAGGCGATGCTTAACACCTCTTTCCCACAGCTTCATTGTATGGCTCATCAATTTTATACCTCTACAGTTATTATACCTCGCAGTTTCCCATTAATTCTTATACATAGGTACTAAGATACTCCTTTGCCACTACTCATTTGGCATCTTTCTAGTCAGAACTATCTTGTTGAGCAGCTTTGTTAACCACCAGTAATCGTCAGTTGTCAAAAAGTGCTCAAAAAAGTAAAGTAGACAACTATTGTTGCAATTCTTGACTAATTTGGCAGCGGCAGCTGATTGGAACTTTGTAGGTGACAACTCTGATTCCATATTACACAAGAGTTAAACCAACAATGTATCTATAATGCAAAAGAGAGAGAGTAATAAAACCATTACAAAGTTACCACTGGATTGTGTAGCCAAACCCAAGTTAGCCCAAAGGAACATGTTAAAGCATCCAACTCAAAACCGATTGCAATGAGTGGAGAGGTCCCCCAGGCTCATATATTAGTTTTTGAGGTTATAAGTAACCAATGTGGGACAAGCTCTAACACTTTGCTACACGTTCAACCCCTGACCTGCACTTGGATAAGTAGCACAACCAACAGAGCAATCAATCAAGTGAGTCTTGTCCAAAAGCCTAGCTCTGATACCATGTTAGAGCATTCAAAACCTATTGGCAATGAGAGGAGACACTGCCCAAAGTCATATGCTAGTTTTGGAGATTATAATTAACCAATTCCGAATAAGCTCTAATAGAACATAAGTCTACCATATCCTTACTGAGCAATTCAAATGACAACGAATATGAATACTAATATTAAGCATTCAAATTGTTTACACATAAATTTTGATATACTGAATTGTATTAAGTTATGAATTGGCCACAAGATTACCAAAACAACCCCAATTCAGAGATTTTTGCGTCACTCATCGTAAATTTGTATATTATTTAGTATGTCAAGTTAGTTTTTGACTTGTTGCGATGGTGATCCATTATGAAGGTGATAAGGTGATTTTGTATCAGAGACTTGTACATGTGACTATTGTATCTCTCCATTGAAACATGCTTTCTAGGTGGGTCACGCTGAATCCATACAACATGGGATAGAATTAGAGTACATTTGGTATTGGGTTTTATCACCACATTGAAACCTGCTTTGCCTCGATGTAGTTGGACAAGTGGGAATGATGTTGCATTTGCCTTCAAACGGAAAAAATTGCTAAAAGTGGCAAGAGAAGTTGCTAAAAAGACTCAGTGAAAAGATAAAAATGGCAAGCTATGGAGGAACTTTGTTTAAGTTGTTAATAGCTTCCAGAGTTATATATCGCAATTTAACCCAATTATTTATTTGCATATTGGGGCAGCCTTCATACCCAATCTGGCATTTCTGGCACCTAACTTTTACAATTCAAAAATCACTACTTGAAACTGATGACCTTATTAGAGTAACTTTTGTTGAGGCTGAGAAAACGCTGAAGGCTGCAACCATGCATTATTTTGACTGTGTCGTCCTTTAGGTGTTAAGAAATTACAAGATTTAAGCTTCATACCTCGAGAGCCAGCTTGGCCATGAGATGTCAACTCAAATGACTTTGGTTGGGTGAAAAATTATGATGAAGTGAAATGCGTCCATTTCTTTCATTTCTCTCGTATGCTACTGTGTTGGTGAGATTATGTCCTCGAGGGGCTAAAATTGGAAGTACCATTTGTTACCAGTACAGAAGTTCTTATGAAATAGCAAGTGTTGAACTTTACTGATTTACAACAATGAAACCTAGTGTAGGTGTGGTCAAAAATTATCAACTCATGTTCAAAAGGAGACCGTTTGACCCTTCAATTGATCACGGACACGTAGCATTGGGGCCTGCGAAGGAAGGATGACCCTGGTCAAACCCTTGCCCAAGGAAGAACAATTGACCACCCAACGAGGAAGCGACGTGTGTACAGACGATATTGAAATTGCCCCCGTGGAAAACGTTCGCGGGAAGGTACCGCGGAGGCCCGTTGGTCCCACGGAATCACGGAGACCGCCTCAAAAGTAGATTTGGCAACACGGACCACGGCAAGAGCCCGTGGGTCGCTTGAAGCCTTGTAATTACAAAAAGGTTGCATTAAAAGAATTCCCAGGGTTTCGTCTCGGCCCAGAGGCAGAGTCTGGGAGGAACCCCGCGGGTGAAGAACGATCGCCGCGGGTCGTGACCTTGCTCTAGCGGGAAGTGGGGAATCTCTTGTGGCTTGGTGGCTTAGAGTGGAGGTCTCGCCGCGGGAATACCGGTCGGCCCGCAGAAATGCGTCTGCGGGAAGGCCAGTTTCCTTGAAGGCCAGGAGGTACGAAGGGGACACGTGTCAGGGTCTAATAAGAGCACCGTCCTGGGCCTGACCTAAGCCCAGCTGCCCTATAAATATCCCTTACATTCCCAATGATTGATGACGGCCCTTTTCTAGAAAGAGTGAGTGAGCACTGAATTTGAGGAAGGAGAACATTCTTCCTCAGAGAAAATGAGTGACCTCATTCATTCAACCGCAGAAAAGGCCAGATACCTCGCGGAGAGCAAGAGTGACACGCTGCCTCTGTTCCTTCCATACCTTCTGCTCCCCTCTTCACCCCATAAGATTTCTCGCTCTTTTCCCCCGCTAATCATCGACCAATCGCGCCTTTCCAGCTCACGGATATTTACACGTAAGCGATCCCCTGCAAAACCCACCTCCTACATTTAAGGCGACTCTGCTGGGGAGGTGTTTTTTGGTTTATGGCTAGCATTCGCTCCAAAGAATACGTTGAACCATTGTGTTGAAGAGCAATGACGGCGCCGGATAATACCATACAAACCCTCGAGGAAGTCGGAGAGACCAACAGTGCAGGTGTAGCTGCACAAACACTGCGGGCTCTCCAGGACGGGTAGTGCCAGTTCCTTGAGATGCAGAAGTAGCTGCTCACAGCCTTTAAAGGTCTAACAGAACTTATTTCGGCGGCCCTCCCGAGAGCCACGACCAGCCAAGGAGACGAGCCCCCACAAATCCATGCCGGGGGTAGCAACAGTCAGACAGCACAACCTCAGATCCCTTTGTCCTCCCCGCACCCACTGCGCGGGGTCCTGGTAGGAGGAATAGCAGGAAACCCCGTCGGAGCTTGCGGAAAAGAACCCACTGCTGACCGAACTAGCACGCGTTCAATGGGTCCCTACATCACAATGACAGAAGTGCAGGCCTTGCTGATGCAGTAGAAAGTAAGTGAAGCAAACCAAAGAGAGCCGACCGTTGCCTAGGCTAGTACCCCTCCAGCGGAACAGTTCATCACCTTGGCAGACGTGCAGGCCCTTCTTACCAAAGAAAAGGCAAAGATGATTATGCCCTCACTTCCAAGCCCAGACATCTGGCCCCCGTACCCTGCCACAATCCTATCATTGCCCTATCCGGAAGGGTACACTCTACCAAAGTTTATAAAATTCGATGGTAAGGAAGGCAACACACAGGAACATATGGTTCGTTTCTTTGAGTCCCTTGGGGCACACGCATCAGATACCAACTTGCATCTCCGCGAGTTTTCAAAATCTCTCACCTCCCGTGCGTACACGTGGTACGTCAACCTGGAGCCCTATTCGATAGCCACTTAGGAAGAAATGGTGAACAGCTTCTACGCCAAATTTTTCTAAGTCCGCGAGAAGGTGACCGTGATAAGTCTTACAAAGGAAATTCAAACGGGCGGAGAAGATGTAGTTGATTACATTAAGCAATTCCAGGATCGCGCAGTTGATTGTACTGAGTCAGTCAAGGAAGTGCAGCTTGTCGAAATCTGCATTGGTGGAATGATGGATGAGTTTAAGATGTTACTTGTAAACTTGAAGTTGGGAACTTTCTCTGCCCTCTTAGAATTTGCGTACAACATCCGCCACGTGGTCAAGCCGGCTAGGAAGGAAAGCTGGAAGGGCAAGTCCGTGGTCGCTGCCGTAGCCGTCGCGGATGTGCTGCGAGGACAGCAAGCCGGTGGCGGAAGAAAGCGAAGGGAGCGCGAGCCAGGCCCAGCCTCGGATTACGCATGCAGCATGGATGAAGTACGCGCCTTGGTAAATGCCTGGGTGGCGGATGGTGAGTTGGAACTTCCTCTAGTGGAATACGAGCTGATGTGAGAGGATCGAGAGCATCCACGGTATTGCATGTACCATAGGCATACCAAACACTCGACTAGTTATTGCTGGTCCCTCAAGAGACTGTTCAAGAGGAAGCAAAATGCCAACGAGCTACGGATCGGGCGACGCAACATCCGCATGGAACCCTATCCGGCCCACGAAAACCACAACGGAGAAGTTAACATGGCGGAATGCTACCCGTTCATGTACGAGGATGAAGATGAAATGGATACCCACTACTATCAGGAAGAAGAAGACCAGGAAGAATGGGCTTGTATGGTCTCCTGCCATGAGATCATTGAAGAATTTGAAGGCAGCACGACTCCCACAGTTACACCAGACCCTAACAGCTCAGCTAAGACATTGCAAAATAGCATGAAGTTTTGAACATTTTTTGATGGTTTCGGCTTCACCCCGGCCGTGAGGTTGGAGATAACCAAAGCAATTATCAACATCGCAGAGGTTCACCAAGAATCATGCATGTCCGCAGAAAGGTCCGTCCCACGGACAATCCGCGACGAATTCAATTCTATTACCTTCTCGAATGCGGATCGAAGAATACCGTACCCCCATAACCGCCCCCTGTACGTCACGTCCCGCGTCAATGGGATAAAGTTGAAGATAACTTTTCTAGATGAGGGAGCCTCTATCAATCTTATGCCCCTTTCAATGTTCAGGCGATTGGGGATCCAGGATAACCGGATAGTGGAGTCACCAATCACCATCACGGGATTCGGAGGAGATAAGAAACTGTCTCTGGGATATATTGTGGTGGATTTAAAAGTGGGGGCAATTCGCTCCGCTACTAAATTCCATCTCATCAATGCAGACCCAAATTACCACATCATTTTAGAACGAAGTTGGATGCACAAGTACGCTGTCGTACCGTCGAGCTATCATCAATGCTTGAAGGGAATATGGGCATGCAAGAAAATTACTATTCGCGTCTCGAAAAACCCGTTTGATACTAACGAGGTGCACCTCTCAGACGCGGTCTACTTTTCGGAGCTAAACGAAGTGTCTCAGGTAATCACCGCCAAGTCGCGCGACGTAAAGATCCCAAAGTGGGAAGATATAAAGGATGACAAGTAGGAAACTCGAGCAAGAGAAACATCCGCGGCAGAGCCTCTGGCCCCCAGAAAGACCACTAAGACGAAGGAGGGGGGCAAAACGGTGTACCACTTTTGATGGTCCACCGGGCAGCGGCCGATCAAGAAACCGCTGGCCCCGACTGAACATGTACCGCGGAAGAGGAAGAAGCAGTCCAAAAGCCAGAACCCGCTCCGGAATGCATGCAGGACCAGCCCAAGCCGCAACAAGAAGCGTGGAAGAAGTAGACCTAAACAACGGGGTGGGCTGACGGAGATTAGTGTTCATAAGCAAGTAGCTGAGCCAGGAATTCCGCGAGAAGCTGATTTCGCTCCTACGCAATAATTCTGATGTCTTCGCATGGCACTATGAGGAAATGCCAGGCTTAGACTCGGAGCTAGTTGCGCACCATTTGGATGTTTTCCCCAACTCCAAATCAGTAAAGCAGTCCCAGCGAAGATATCACCCAGATTTGGAGGGACAGATCAAGGAAGAAGTCGAAAAGCTGCGGAAGGCGGGTTTCATCCGCCCCATCCAATATCCCGAATGGTTAGCAAGCATCGTCCCTGTTAAGAAGAAGAGTGGCCAGATTAGAGTATGTGTTGATTTCTGCGACCTCAACAAGGCATCCCGAAGGATGAATTCCCGCTCCCACATATTGATACATTGGTGGATGCCACATCCGGACACCAGATGTTCTTTTTCATGGATGGGTTCAACGGGTACAACCAAATCAAGATGGCACTAGAGGACGCGGAGAAGACTACCTTTTGGACCCGCTAGGAAACTTCTACTACGTTGTTATGCCCTTCGGACTAAAAAAATGAGGGGGCGACGTATCAGCGGGTCATGACGGTAATTTTTCACGATTTGATGCACAAGATAGTAGAGGATTACATGGATGATCTGGTGGTGAAGTCAAAAGAGCAAGGAGATCACCTCGCGGATCTAGCCATCATGTTTGCTAGGTGCAGGAAGTTCAACCTCAAAATGAACCCCCTCAAATGCGCATTTGGTGTCACCGTCGGAAAATTCTTGGGCTTCCTCGTGCACCGCCATGGTATTGACGCGAACGGGGCCAAAATAAGGTCCATCGCGGAAATGGCTCCGTTGCACTCGCAGAAGACACTCAAATGCTTCCTGGGAAAAGTTTCTTACCTGCGACGTTTTATCCCCGCATTAGCGAAAATAGCAGCACCCTTCATAGATCTAATAAGGGTAATGCAAATTTCGAATGGAAGCAACAGCACCAGCAAGCCTTTGAGCGAATCAAAACAGCTCTGACCTCCCCGCAGACAATGGTGGCTCTGGTCACGGGAAAGCCATTGATACTCTACCTAACCTCCACCACAAGATCCATTGGGGCCCTTCTGGTGCAAAAAGTGGATGGGACAGAGCACCCAGTCTACTACATTAGTAGGAAAGTCCAGGGAGCGGAAGAGCTATATTCGGCCATTGAGCAGCATTGTTTAGCCCTCGTCTTCACCACACAGAAGCTCCAACACTACTTCATGTCCTTCCCCGTACAGATAATCACCAAGTGCGACCCTATAAGGTATCTCCTATCTCGGCCCGCGCTCACAGGCTGGGTCGCCCGGCGGCTATTGGCACTCGCGGAATTCGACATCTCATGTGTCACACCAAAAGCAATCAAGTGCCAAGCCCTGGCGGACCTCTTGGCTCAATTTCCAAGCGGTCAATGCGAGCCACTAGAAGAATCTTTACCCGGGGATGGTTTCAAAGCTGTCGCGGCAACAAATGATTCGCCCTGGATGCTCAGCTTTGATGGGGCCGCGGGAAGTGGAACAGGAGGCGCGGGAATAGTGTTGCAGAGCGAAGAGGGGGAAAAGTTCCATTTTGCCTACAAGCTGAGCTTCCCTTGCTCTAACAACGAGGCAGAATACAAGGCCTTGATTTTGGGCCTGGTGGCAGCAAAAGAAAGAAGAATAAAAAACCTGAAGATAGCGGGAGATTCAAAGGTAGTAATTCTGCAGACGGAAGGAGTTTACGCGCTAAAGGAACCGACATTAGCGCCGTACCGAACGATAGTCCAAAACTGATGAATTTTTTCAAAAGTGTCAGTATCGTCCATAAGCCCAGGTCGAAAAATCATTTTCCGGACACCCTTGCAACACTGGAGGCAAGGACCGAATTCGAAGAAGAAAGGGCTTGTATAGAAATTGTGAAGATGTTTGAGCCGTCCGCCCTAGAAAACTTTGCCGAGCCAATAGAGGACTGGCGCGGAGCCATCAAGATACAGCTGACTACTAGGGTAGGACACTTATCCACCGCAGAGCTTTCGTGCTTTGTTATTTTGCGCGGAGAATTGTACCATCGTGCTCCGCAAGGGTGGCTCGCGCGGTGTGTTGACGCAAAAGAAGCGAGCAAAGTCCTGAATCAAATTCATGACAACAACTGTGCGGACAACGAGATAGCCCTATACCGAAGGATTCAGAGACAAGGTTGCTACTGGCCTAGCATGAAGAAGGACGCAGACTTAATCACTAAGAACTGCACGTGGTGTTCCTTGTACGCGGCCAAGCCGGAGTGTCTGATGGTGGTAACCAGCGATCAAGGAACGGATTGGCGGCAGGTCTATATTGATTATCTCCGAGAAGGATCCCTACCTATTGAGCGGACTGAGTCCGCAAGGGTGGTTTGCGGGGCTCGACAATTTTTCTTGGAAAAAGGAATCCTATTCAGAAGAACCCTCGATGGAATGCCTCATAGGTGTGTAAACAAAGAAGAAGTAGAGGAGGTTCTTAGAAGGACCCACGGAACGTAACATCAAGGATGGAGAAAACTTCATAACAGTTGATTCATTTAGGGTATTTCTGGCCAACCATGGAGGGCGACTTGAAGCTACATGTGCAAAGGTGTCAGCCGTGTCAGAAGTTTGGCAACTTGGTTCATGCCCCTTCCGTGGAACTGCACTCAATTCGCGCCCCTTATCCCTTTCACACGTGGGCCATGGATTTGGTCAGGCCAATCAGACCGGCCTCGCTGAAGAATAGGTGGATCCTGGCAGCGACCGAGGTTTGTACCAAGTGGGTTGAGGCTATTCCATTGAAGAGAGCCATGGGGGAAGCAGTGGCGGCATTCATCAAGGAAAGCGTCATTTGCAAGTTCGGCATACCCAACGTGATCCTCTCCAACAACGGAACTCCATTCATTAATCACCATGTGGGAAGCCTTCTTGATGAATACATGATCGACCACCGTACCTTCAGCACATACTACCCGCAGGGCAACAAACAGGCGGAGGCGATGAACAAGACTCTGATAAGGACCCTGAGTAAGCTTCTGGACGAGCGCGGCGGGACTTGGGCAAATCATCTACCCATAGCCCTATGGGCTCATCGAACTTCAAAAAGGAAATCCACCCGCGGTAGCCCCTTCAGTCTGGTATATGGGGCAAAGACTGTTTTGCCCGCAGAACTGAGCATCCCTTCCGCACGAATGATCCTTCCAATGGAGAATTCCGTGGAAAGAAGAAGAGCGGACTTGGAGGCCCTAGAGGAAAGGAAGGTCGCCGTAGCCCTCGCTCACGGAAAGTATTGGGAGTCCGTCGCGCGCTACTATAACAAAGGCGGGGTGCCACGGGTATTCAAGGTTGGGGACTTAGTTTGGAAAGCGACCATGGCGCTAATGAGAGACTTGAAGACCCTGAAGTTCACGCCCAGATGGGAGGGGCCCTACGAAGTAGTCAAAGATTCCACGAGTGGATACTACCACCTGGCCCGCGTAGAAGATGGATTCCGCACGGGGGCCATCAACTCGAGATACATCAAAAGATTTTACTCGTAGGGGTCGTGCAATTTTTTCGCTTTGTCTTGAAAACTTTCTTTCTTGTCATTTAACCTATTGTAAGATACGGCGGAATTCAAATGAAGAAATGGTACTATCCCGTGACCCTCCCTGAAATTCCCCGTACGTTTGAATTATTAAGCCTTATGTCAATTTTCAATGAAATTTAAAGATTACTGCTCTCCTGTTCTAGCTGCTTAATTTCTGTATTGCAACGACAAGGCATGATCACGCGGGGAGAATATCTCCGTGGTTTTCAGGCCTCACGATTGTCAATCCAACTTAACAATTATCATTCAGAGAGTCGCGAGGGGTCAGAACATGACCCGTGTACTTCAAATCAATTGCTAAGCTGCGAGTGGTCAGAACATGACCCGCGTCCTTACAACTTAACAATTATCATTCAAAGAGCCGCGAGGGGTCAGAACATGACCCACGTACTTCAAATCAATTGCTAGGCCGCGAGTGGTCAGTACATGACCCGCGTCCTTACAACTTAAACAATTACCATTCAGAGAGCCGCGAAAAGTCAGAACATGACCCGCGTGCTCCAAATTTAGGCGCTAACCATTAAGTCACGAGTGGTCAGAACATGACCCGTGCATTTCAGAACTTAATGATTATCGGACATGGTACTAAGACACGAAGGATCATGACATGGTCCGTGTGCTGTGATCTCGGCAACCATTAAGTAAAGATTATGTTAAGAGACAATCGAACGCGACTCGCGGGCTTGAAAGCCAGTAACCGCCCTATTATTCAAAGATCCTTTTTATTCAAAAAAAAATGGAATAGTAGTACATGTGTTGCAATGATTCAAAAAAATAAATAAATAAAAAGGGGGGCGAGGGAGACCGACAGCGAGGCCTAGGCCAATCAATCCGCAAAGACAAGCTCCTCAGCGTCGGGGTCTTCAAGATTCAACGACACCGCCGCCAGTTCCGCGTCGTACTGAGAAATCTGGGCAAACCTTGTCTCCAAACTCATCAAATGCTGCCGAGCAGACTCCAGTTGCCCGGCGAGACTTCGAAGTTCTGGCCTCAAAGCCGCCCTTTCCCCTGTGGCTCTAAGCGCGGAGCTCCTCGCACTTAGCCAGCCAAGGTCAAACCCTATGGTTGCCATGTCCTTCTCGACCTCTTGCAGGACAGCCTCCGTGGCAGCACTAAAATCTCCAAAACGCAGCTGCGCCCAAGGAGTGAGTACTTCATGGAGATCCCTGAGAAACAGTGCCCCAAGCCGGGCTGACCATGGGTTGAAGTGGGCAAACGTCTCCGGGTGCGACCGGGCTATGGCATTTAGCAGTGGATGGTATGCCTCGTCCACGGGATATCCCACGGGGAAAAGACGCACGGATGCCTCTGTTTCAGTAACCATGGGCCTCTTCCCAGGATTCGCGATGGGGCTCCGCCTAAGAGGAGACCGTTCCCTAGACTCCACCTCTTCCCTCTGTTGCTCACCCATCCCTGCGTCCAGATCAGCAACAAAGTCTCCAAGGGCTTGGCTTCTCTGTCCTCCCAAAACATCGTCAGTTGGCAAAAAGGACATGTCTTTAAATAGAGAATTCATATTTGAGTCAGTAATGGAGGTGGGTCCCCTAAGGAACTCTTCATTTATCTCCAGCTGTCGGTCTTCGACGTTTATGGGAATCTGAGCTGGAGGGTTCGCTGTACGCCTTGCAGATGGGCGGGGGGAATGAATCTGGGAAGTCGAGCATGCTGGCGAATGAGGGCTGGTAACATCCAGAGTTGTGTTCCTCCCCGCGGCTGGCCGGCTAATTCAAAGGAAAGAGGCGTTGGAGACGCTCGGGGAGCCAGCCGCAACCTTATCCAAAAAGCTTTCAGTGGAGCGGATCCGGCAGCTGAAGGACTGTTGGCGGGAACCCGACAGAGTAGAAGAGGACGCGACCCCATGCTGACCCGCAGAAGAGCCCCTCACGACGGAAAGAGGCTCGAAGTCCTCTTCTTCCCCTCCCCTCGAAAGCTGTGCTGCTGTCATGGAGAGCAGCTCCGCGGCGATATCCGCCTGGCCGACAGATTCTCAAGATCCCGTCTACGGAGGAGGTTCGCGGAGCTCTGAAGTTGCTACATGGGACGGGGAAGGGTCTCGATCAGTAGAATAAATAATGATGTGATCAGATTCCTCGGAAGGAGAAGATGACTCAGTGGAAACCGTGTTGGGATCTCCACCAAGGTCCATGATTGAAGGTTCGTCAGGTAACATACCTCTTTCCACCACGGAAGCACCGGGTTCCACATGCGGATAGGGAACCGGCCCGGTACGGGGTTGGACCAGCAGTACTTCTCCTGCCTCTTCCGGAGAAGTAGAAATCTTCACCATGTCGACGTCCTCCCCAGCGAGTCTTTCCACGGACACGAAGGTTTGGGTTGCCGGGGCTTGCAAGCGGTGGCTCAGCGGAACGTGATCAACATCATCATCGTCATCATCATTATTATCATCACTGCCACCGCCTACGCCCATGTCCTCATCCTCCTCCTTAGAATCCTCCGTGATTGTTCAAAAAAAAAGAAAGAGGTGATAATGATGAATGGAAAATGATAGTAATAAGGAACCGGTTCGACCAAGGATGGATAAATAACCAAAATTTAAAAAAAAATTACTCGCAAAACGTCGTTGTTTGACGGGGGAGCTCGGTTCATCTTCTACAATGTCCTCCAACGCGGCCTATTTCGTCGCCACAGTCGCGACGGTTGCCTCTGGCTCAAATGCAACGAAGGTGCTTGGGTCTAAGTCTCGCCGTTGAAAGAGGAGAACGATGCTCTTAGTGAATGGAAAACGACAGAAAAGGAGATCAGAATTTCGAAAAGGACAGCCGAAGAGAAACATACCAGGCGAAGACATTTACGACCGTGACCATCTCCTGCCACGGACACTCTTGAAGACGATGGGCGCGATGACTCCGTCGGAGCCCTGTGCGGCGCCCCTCCTCGAGCACCCCATACACGGACACACCATGCGACCGCTACAGCTGGGGGAGGAAGGCCCAGTGGTAAGGCTACATTCAAGGGGGCGACATCTGTTACCACCCACATGCTATAGGGCCCGCGCCAGTCAGCCCCCTAGACTTCAGCAATGGCCCGGAGTGAGGTGTCCCACATACGAATCTCAGGCACCTCTGGGGCCTCCGCCTCCCTGCGGACGAAAAGAAGGAAAGAATCCAAGTTCCTCCTTCAGAACTGACAGAACTCCGGAGTATAACGCCCGACATCATCCCTACTGGGGATTGGCAGATCCCCAAGCCCCGGGAGGATATCGGAGGTGTGCAGCCTCATGAACCGAAGCTAGGACTCGACAAAGTTGCACACTGGCGGGGCAGGCCCGGGGACCCCTTGATCAAAACTCAACTACCTCACGAATCTGTCCGGGTGGTAGACTGATACCCTGTGGGCTTCGTTGTTGAGAAAAGGAAGCCACCCCAGGAGGGCGATGAGAGCAGAATTATGACCCCGCGAGCCATCGAATTGTTGCCGCCTGCGGCGGAGAGAGAAGAGTATTGGGTAGGCAAAAAACATTGGCCAAGACCAACTACCCTCGGGGTAGTGGTTCCGTATGGGCGTGGAATAAAATTTTCTTCGATATCACACACCCCGTACCAAAGGGCGTCACTGCTGGTACCAAACCATCGCTCCGACCGCGACCGGCTGGCGGACGCGAGGCACTCATGCGGAGCTAGGGCGATGATGGGAAAATGCTCAAAGAAGTAGGTAATAAGGAAGCTGGTGTGCACCATGGAAATATGGTCACACTTGCCAAGGGACCTCGCAAGGTCAGCGTGAGCCAGATCCAGCTGACAATGAAGTGACCCCAGGAATAGGAGAGCCAATGCGATGCACTCACCGCGAGCCAGGAGAACAGCAAGTGGAAAGACCGCGGGGGAAGGGCTGTCCGTGGGGTAGTCCGGGAACACGAAATAAGAAAGAAAAAAGGTGAAGAAGCCAGCCATATGGAGACTCCCCTCGTGGTGTGGGCCGGCAACGAACTCCCGCGGGACGCACGGAACCACCGTTCTCATGGGTTGGAAATCCTTAAAAAAGAACCGAATCCAACTCGCGAAAGAAGTTTTCTTTGCGTTCGCTGCACTGGCCTTGCGAACACCCTAAGTAGTAAAAATATGGCCATACTGAGCCTGCTTACCCAACCGCCGCAATTCCAGGACGTCTTGTTGGTCCGCGGTGGAAAGGTTGTTGGGATCCAGGAGCGCGGTCCCACGAAGAAGAAGACGGGTGAGAATTACCACGTCCTCTAGGGAGAAACCGCTTTCACCCCATGCCCATGCAAAAGAATGCGTATCAATGTGACAGTGCGAGCACGCGTGATTCAGGTTCCTGATGGCCGCTCCCTGCCGAGGGATGTTCAAGCTCCGCGACAGCATTACGGCATCGTACGTACCGTTGGCCATAAGAATCTGCTTGAGGGGTGCATTGTTGACTACCTCATCGACCCATCCAGCCCAGTCGGAAGGTGGCGAAGCCTGGGCCCCGAAACGGTAGTCTGAATAAGGGAAGTCCCCACGCTCTATACGAAGACGCAAAACGGAAGACGGGTTGGCCAACTCCGCATCCTTCGGGTTGGCAGGAGCCGTGAAAGAAATGGGGTCAGACGTGGAGGGCCCCTCAGTGGTGTAGTCTTCTGCCAGGGTCCAGAAGGGGTCCCTCACAGATTAAAGATACGGAGCCCTTCTCCACTGGTCCGCGATGGGGACGGGTTCCTCAATGATTACGCCCCGGGTAGCCATCCAGAACTCTTTACGTAAAGAGAGAGGGAAGTTTCGAAAAGAAGAAAGTAAAGAGACTGCTCGACAAAAAGGACAGAGAAAATGACAGATCTTTGACTAGGGCTTGAACGGTAGGTGGAAAGAAAATGACAAGTAAAGGTTTATATAGTAAGTCGGTTAATAAGGCATTTATGGCGACCGTACACCAACGGTCACCCCAGTACACAAAGGGTCGCGACGAATCATGAAGAGGTGCCAGGTTAACCGTCACCCCACACAACCGTTCAACGACGATCGCGGAAAACTACAGCGGGTGAAGAGTACGCACGTGGACGACATGTACCCGCCGTCCGCGCGCGGGGGGCATATGTAGGTGCGGTCAAAAATTATCAACTCATGTTCAAAGGGAGACCGTTTGACCCTTCAATTGATCACAGACACATAGTGTTGGGGCCCGTGAAAGAAGGATGACCCCGGTCAAACCCTTGCCCAAGGGAGAACAATTGACCACCAACGAGGAAGCGACGTGTGTACAAACGATACTGAAATTGCCCCCGCAGAAAACGTCCGCGGGAAGGTACCGCGGAGGCCCGCTGGTCCCACGGAATTACGGAGACCGCCTCAAAAGTAGCTTTGGCAACACAGACCACGGCGAGAGCCCGTGGGTCGCTCGAAGCCTTGTAACTGCAAAAAGGTTGCATTAAAAGAATTCCCAAGGTTTCGTCCCAGCCCAGAGGCAGAGCCTGGGAGGAACCCCGCAGGTGAAGAACGATCGCCGCGGGTCGCGACCTTGCTCTAGCAGGAATTGGAGAATCTCTTGTGGCTTTGTGGCTTAGAGTGGAGGTCTCGCCGCGGGAATAGCAGTCAGCCCGCAGAAATGCGTCCGCGGGAAGGCCAGTTTCCTAGAAGGCCAGGAGGTACGAAGGGGACACGTGTCAGGGTCTAATAAGAGCGCCATTCTGGGCCTGACCTAGGCCCAGGTGCCCTATAAATACCCCTGACATTCCCAATGATTGATGACGGCCTTTTTCTGGAAAAGAGTGAGTGAGCACTGAATTTGAGGAAGAAGAACATTCTTCCTCAGAGAAAAGGAGTGACCTCATTCATTCAACCCCAGAAAAGGCCAGATACCTCGCGGAGAGCAAGAGTGACACGCTGCCTTTGTTCCTTCCGTACCTTCTGCTCCCTTCTTCACCCCATAAGATTTCTCGCCCTTTTCCCCCGCTAATCATCGACCAATCGCGCCTCTCCAGCTCACGGATATTTACAAGTAAGCGATCCCCCGTGAAACCCACCTCCTACACGTAGAAATTGATCACTTATCTAATTTGAGTACCTCCACAGGATAAAACTCAACAGAAGTTGGTCTTCTACATCTACTATGCAAGAGGCCAGATATAATGCTTATAGTAGTTGACACATTTCTGATTGGTTATGCCTTTCAATTTTAGGCATTAAAATCTTTGATGCTTAATATTTAGAGACGTATCCCTATATGATAGTTGTATTTTATCTGAATTCATACTAACAATCCTTATCATTCCATATCTTTGATATATAACAAATGCTCATGGATTAACAATTTGTGATGCATGCCGATAAAGAAAAAACATTTGTTGATGCAGGATGTAGAACCTTCAAATGTAGCTGGTGGGATGAATATAATTGGTTTATCTCCATATTGGTTTGGTTTGATGTGGCGCAAAGAAGTGCTGTACAGAATACTGTTGATTTGCAATCACTAGTTTTGCTGACAGGGCCAAATGGTGGTGGTACATCTATTGGGGACAGCGGAAGTGTGAGTGGATGAGAGTGAGCAAAAGATGTGACGGAAAAATAAAAAGATGAGAATAGACTTTGATGCTAAGTAGAAAATCTGGAATTGCAAGGATTTTATTCAATATCAAGCTTTGGGATTACAATGATTTTTTTTGGACTTGCAGTGCTGCTGCTCCTGCACATACAAACTGATTTTTGGGATCTTTTGGAATGATTTCCTGTGTACTTTTTCTGCACAATCAGCACCTCTATTTATACTTGCTGTAAGACATCTCCAGAATTTTCTCCACATAGACGTTTCATCTTCCAAAGCTTCTTTGGGAGTTAAAACATCACTTTGGACTTATCTCTTTTGACCGACCCTTCCAGATTTTTCCATTACTTAAGACTCTTGGAAAATTACAAATTAACTTCCAACAAAATCAAGCTTGCTTCAATCAATTTGCGTAGCTTTCATTACTTGGAATACGTGGATTGATGGTGCCTGCAGAATCAGCCTTCATTCCTGATCATTTCGACTCGATTATGCTGCACATGAAGTCCTATGACAGTCCTGCTGATGGAAAAAGTTCATTTCAGGTGCATTATTCTTTTCATGGTGCATTGTTTTAATTGCTAAGTTTTGGATCTTTTCTCTTTCTTTTGTTCTATTTTTTTGGGAGTAGCACATTTGTGACTATAATATTGGTTGGCAGTGGCCCTTGATGATGAAAATATGTCTGTATATTATAAGTAAACATCTTTAGGACGTACATATGCATAGGAAAATGGTAACGGCCCTCCTTACAGAAGAGAACAATGTGGAAAACATGCATCGATATGTGAGACAAGCGTATAGAAATCTATGACTGTATTGGAATCTTTGAAATGGGAATTAAAATTGCAACTTTTTTGGTACTTTGTGCGTGTTATCTACCACACATTGGGTGGTGGTTAGTAGAACCATTTTATATTTCATTTCATTGAGCATGATGCTTTTGTGACAAGATTAACTGCTCAACAGTCTTTCAAATTGACCGACGGAGTTGCTTTTCTCATTCAAGCATATCCTGTATGGTCACAAAGTTGGAGTTGAGGTTGACTAGATGTCTTCCAGAATTTCGATACTTTTTTTTTGTTGTTATTAAAACTGGCAGGATCTGGCTGTCGGGGTGGTGAATCCACCACAGAACTTTGCTTCTGGGCTCCTAAGTCTGACTCTCTTAGGAACCTCACTCCCATAAAAAAAAGTAGCCAGCATATAAAATTCTAAAGAAAGTGAGAGAAAACATTAAGTGGTGATAATATACTAGAAAAACATTAGCAATTTGCTCAAGTACTTAATATTATCAATTTATCATATACATCTACTAAGATAACATTTGCAGTTGGCACAAATTACAATTTGACATGTATACTAGGACTAGCAACAAAATAGTAATTCTACAATATCTATATTTTTTTTTACATCAACACACAGTGACACACATGCTGATGTTGGCCGAAACCCGTGAAGGATGGGATAGTCCCGGGAAGCCACTCACCGGGGGCAACGGAATCACTCGATGTTGCTAATCGCGGAAGACACTCACGCGACCAAGTCACACACTTGATTGTCGGAGGAATCACTCACTCTCAAGCAAGAAAACACTTGCATATATTTTTCTTAAACTCAAACTCTGATTTTCCAATAACCATTAAAATGCTCCTGCATCACATGCACGCACGCCTATACATTTACACGCACTACTATATATACATATAGACACACACACACACACGTAGGTACATGTACACGCTTTGTGCAACTAAGTTTCTAAAATTTTTTTTTTTTTTTTTAACGATTTAGTATTCCCCCATTTATGCAACAGGACATTATATTGTTTACTTGGGATTAGGAGTTCCCTTTCACTGGTTGTACTATTCCCACCTATTACCTGGTGCTGCGGTGCAACTGGTTTTGGTCACTTTTATCCAACCTCTGTCATAGTGCAATGAAGTTCCAAGATCTTACTTTGCTTTTACCATTTTTTTTTGGTGCTTCGGAGAATTAAACTTTCCTTTTACCTATTCATGTTGACTTGACTGTTTATATGAGAAGTGTGAAATACTGAGAATAAACATACTGCCAGGTTATGCACGTGCTGTGATAACCAGACAGCCAAAGCCTAAACGTCTATATGCAGGAAGGTAGCAGATTTTACTGTATTTTATAACTTTCAGAGTCGACGCTTTATTGAGTCCCCATGAAGTTACACCCCGGGTTTTTCTTGAGAAATAATGATGTGACAATCTAGCTGGCGTACCTGCGTCACTTTCAGAGAAATTTCTGATTATTTAGGACAGTCATTGAAGTAATGTTTTGTGGCCCATTAACCTGATTTATTAAAGAGTTGACTGTGCGGAAGGATTTCTTTGTCAGACATATTTCTCGATTTGGCTGAGAAAATTTGCGTAGTATATGGAATGAAACTTTTTTTTATTGACACAAAATAATACCCAAATCCATATTTTTGTGTGGTCAGATGGAAATGTCGGAGATTCGTTCTGTAATAAGTGGAGCCAGTTCAAGGAGTCTCGTGCTTGTTAACAAATTAATATGCTAAGGAACAGAAACAGCAAAAGGGACATGTATTGCTGGTAGCATTGTAGAAACTCTAGATGCAATTGGTTGTCTTGGTATTGTATCCACCCACTTGCATGGAATTTTTTATTTACCTTTGACGACAAACCACATCGTGTGTAAAGCAATGGCTACGGAAAATGTTGATGGGCTACCTAAACAAACATGGAAGCTGATAGATGGGATCTGCAAAGAAAGCCTTGCATTTGAAACAGCTCAAAGGGAAGGAATTCTTGAAACTATTATCCAAAGAGCAGAAGAGCTTTATTCTTCAGTTTACACTAAAAGATATGCTTTCAGAAAGGAGTGAAGCAAAACTAGAACGTTTTACTTTTAACACAAACGTCAATGGGTCCAATGAATCCTCTCATCGATTTAATGGTAACAGTAAAACTGAATTCTATGCTGAGGGCGAGTCAGCAACTCCAATGGAGATTTTGTGGAAGAAAGTTGAGAGTGCAGTCACCATAGTTGTTCAGAAAAAGTTAATTGAGCTCTACAACAAGAAAAAAATTTCGGAATTTCGAGAGGTAAAATGTGTTGCTATTGCTGCTAGGGAACTGCCGCCTCCATCGACAATAGGTTATTCAAGTGTATATGTGATGCTTAGGCCCGACAGAAAACTCTATGTTGAAAGGTACTCAATTTCATAATTTGATTCCTTTTGGAATGTTGTTAATTAGCATGCTAAAACTGTTGTCACTTTGGTTCAAAAGCTACTATATCAGGAGACATTGTGATGCTGGGATGTAATAGTTATAGGGTGAAAAGGCAAGAATAACCAGTTTACTGTCACCTTATGCTTTAGCTTTTTCTGGACAAAGGTGGATTTTGAATGGAGGGATTTAATGTGCAATTTCAACAAATGTATAAGAGGTTTAGCTTTATATGACTTTTGAGACTAGGGTGGAAGATAGATTAGAGGTAGATGATATAAATTTTGGGACTCCTAATCAAGGTTTCCAACTCACCAACCAGGCTGATGGTAAGCATCGAAATTTTGGGACTTCTAGTATCTCCTTAGAAAGTGTAAGCGAGAATAGATGAATGACTTCACGCTTCTTGATAGCGATTACTTGTGAGGTGGAAATATGGAATACATATCTCTACCGTAATCTTTTGGTTCAGAGATATAATGTTGTAAATTAGGGATAGTGCGATAAGTTCTGACATTGAATCAACAGTGGCTGCAGCAATTTTGGGTTTAATGTAAGTTGCTCCACCGTAATATGCCTTTCAGTCACCAAGGCAAACAGAGGGTTTTTTATTGTTGATTGATTATCTGCACGTTGGTACATGGCAAATTTTATGAAGGAATGTTATTGATTTGTGGCTCAGTTCATGTGCCATTCTCCTTTAGCAAATTCTTTCTGGTTTTCTTGTGTACTGTTTTCCAAATGTACGAGCTTATCTTCTCTTTGCCGTCTTGTATTAGTCTACCACTCCCCACGTGGACTAATCAAACTTTTTAACAGGCTTGTTAATTGGCTTGCTTACACACATTGTCATATTCCGATGCCTCCAAAAAAGACATAAGTTTCGAAAGGTTTTGGTTCATTACATGGGGTGAGAACTAGTTAATGAAAAGTCAGTTTTTGGAGCTAGTTTATCCCACATTTTTTCCTTGTTCAAATATTGACATCACTCATAAACTGGAAATGTAAAAGCACACGTGGTTTTCTCAGAGAAACGAATAAGAGAGAAAATTTCAGGAAACGATGCAGGTTGAACTGATCTACGTCTGTCAACAAAAATTATCATGAACCGATGAAGTAATTACAAGGGATGCAAGAGAGGTAACTCTGATATGTGTGCGTGTGCGATACAAGGAGGGGAATTTTTATTTTTATTTTTGAGAATGGAGAGTGGAATTCATTCACATGCTTTTATGCTAGAAGCCAAAAGTTTTTGTGGGTCTTTGTATTGAGAAGAAATCCTGCATTTTGGCCCTTTTTCTGCACTGCAACACAGGTGCACTTGCTGTTCTCTATCAAGTACTCTGCTGTATCTAGTCCCCTCAAAGATCCATTCTTCCTCTGCCTGTTGAGATTGCATATGTATACAGAAAGAACTAGTAGAAAACTCTTCTCAATATGAAGTTCATATAGTTGCATAAAGGGAACTCAATACTTTTCATTACTTACCAGTTCAGGCGGAAGCCAACCTACATGGGGATGAAACATCATTCTAAGTACGTAAATACGTATGCCAGATTTGGGACGGGTTTTATCTTGCAAATCATGTTTTTCCAAGTGTGTGTATACATATATGTATATGTTTACGTTGACGTCTCTGGGTGTCCAAGCCAATTACGTGCATCTTGACTAATTCCCGAGAGATCCATCTCACCGTCCACCGGTGGGAGCTTCAATTAAACCCAGAGTAAAGTTCTTATGAACTGGCCTCCATAAGAGTTGACAACACTTAGGAGGTTTCGCACTTCAAGTTAAATATATATTTTCAACACAAAAAATTTCTTTTTGCTCTTTGGTTTTCATGATGATATACATTTTTGTCAACCTAATTACTTCTTAACACCAAAAAGGTGTTTTCAAGTTTACACACAATTTTGGAAGCATCATGAAAAATATGACTATTATTGAACTTTTCATTATGCTTCTTAATTCCAGGGAGTAAAAAAATGAGAAAAAGTTAAACAGAACCAATATCTACCAATTAATATAAGGCCCCGTTCCGCTAGGGTTCTTATTTTTCAAGAACTTATTTTCGCTTTACGAGATAGGTCATTCTCTCACAATACGTTACATTTAATTCAAAAAATAAGTTACTTATTCAAAATTGTGTAAAGGTGCTTACCCTAATATTGCGTTTGATAGAGTCCTTTTTTGGCCTATAACAATGATATCAACCGAATGCAAGGTGCTATAGTGAAGGATCACAGCAGCCTTTTCTTTGCCCTCCATCTCCACCTTCTCCACCTGCACGTGCACCTTGGGTTGCGAAATCTCGCTAGCATGCTTCATTGCTTCGAGAAAATCCATGTCTCCTCCACAACTGCCACTGCTGTTGCCGCCTTCGGTGAAGGAGGAGGATGAGAAAAATGCAGAGGCAGTGGTAGAGGTGGAAGGCGTCGGCCATTTAAAAAACGAAAAAGGGTTTTTCCAAGCATTTGGGTTCTCGACGTGGAGGAGAATCAATGTGTCATGCTCCACCACCCCATGGGAGAGCGCGTATTGGAGAGCAGCAGCTGATTCGCGGGTAGGATCTGCTACCACCATCACCTTCCGTGGTGGTGTTGGTGTGGCCCCGCCTTCCATGATGGTGGTGTTACGACCATCAAGGTCCTATAACCGCCGTTTCTGCCACCACCACCAACACCACCGCCAGCAGCAGCATCAACAACAGCTTTTCTTGGTATAAAGATGGATGTATAGAGGAAGGACAGGAGTCAAAAAAACAAGAGGGGGTGGTCATTTTGTTTTTTTGTGTTTATGAGAAAGGACTGATGATTAACCAAACCGTTAAATTTTGGTTTTTTGTGATTCACAAATTGATCGATGCAGTTCTGTTTTTCGCGCGAAATTTAAGGGGGATGTGTCCTTTTAGGAGACGGATAAGATGACAAGGTCAAGGCCAATGCCATCCTGAAGTAGCTAATTTGGGAACGAATTGTTTGCTAGGTGAAGATGAATGATGAAAATATGATAACAGGTAGAGATTGGCCATATTCCACAGATTATCTTCACTGATAAAATTTGATGACATAGCTTAACTTATGTTTAGAATGGTGTAGGGGAGTATGAGTTTAATCATGGACAAGGACCTGGTTTTTTTTTTTTTGATAACCGGATGTGGGCCAACTTGCGCGCACCTCAATTGATTTCAGGCCCTGAAAGTAACGACCGGACCAGACATAACCTCCAATGGCTCCAAGGTTTAGAATATTTGGCCTCCGTGAGAATGGAACTTGTGACCTTATGGAGGAGCACTTATTACTTTCTCACAACCACTTGAACAAGAGCCTTGGTTTTGTTAAGTGACTTTCTTGTTTTCTGGGGTGCCCCTTCGCTAAGGGGGGGTTTTTTTTTTTATGAAAAAACTTTGCCCAAAAAATTGAACATTTGACTATTATTAATATTGCTACAAAAGGAGATTCATGATAGTTCTAAATTCTGGTTTATTACCATTGTTAACTATCTAAAACCATTACGAAAACTTGCAATCTACATAGTTGCTATTTAGAGCAACTCCAAAGGAGGAAGCAAACTCCTGTGATTCGAATGCCGAACGTGTTTTTGAATACGGTGCCGACGAGTTCATAACCGATCCTGAGATATCATTCACGACATCGACCCATTCTGAAGCCGAGCCTCATCTGGGACCAGAGGCCGAGTCCAGATTCATCCCACAGGCCGACGCCCTAACCCCTATCCGCTCAGGGCATAATGAATCCCAATCCGAGGGTAGAGGGATAGACGATCTTTATGAGAGGGGTCAAGTTTGCCCGCATGCCCATTTTTTCAGCGGAAACGCTAGGGAGTACCAAGATTTTTGCCGAGAATACAACATCCCTAACGATGTTGTAATTAATCAAGTGGCGAGCAACAGAATAAAAGACACCAGGGGGGACCATCCCGAGCACATCATTGTCCCTTTGATGGCGATATGTGAGGCTGGGTTGAGGTTCCCTCTTCATCCCTTTTTGAGGGAACTTCTTGCTCGGTTCAGCATCGTCCCACATTATTTTGCCATCAATAGCTACCGAATAGTAATGTCGGTAATTAAGCTAAAAGAGCTTCACAATCTTGAGTTCACCGTAGCCGACCTTTTCCATACTTACATTATGTCTAGGCACGGCCAAACCGAGCGTCGGTACTTGTCCACACGTGGCAAGAAACAACCATTAGTAGACGGTTTGCCCGACACTGACAAATGGGCAAATTTTTATGTTGAAGTGAGTGGCAATTTTGAGTTCGGCGACCAGACCATACGTAAGTATATGGTGCTGAAGACGAAAGATTTTCGAGGTAATCACGTTTCTTCTGCTTTGCCGACGTTAACTTTTGTCAATGCATGTGATTTTCCTAACAGTTGAATGCTTTTGCAGATCACCGAGCCATAACAAAGACTCAGCAATCATTGTCTGTTGAGGCGCACGTTGATATACTGCTATTTCAGGCTTGTAGGGACGCGCCGACGCTTCTTGGCTACGAGCAGTCTTACAAGGGAAAGCTAAGGAGGAGGGGAAAGGAGGCTGGTCTGAGCAGAGAGGGCCAGAGCCGAGGGAAGAAGACTGGGCCGTTAGGAGGCAGCAAGCAGCCTAGAGTAAAATTGCCGATGTTCAGAAAGCCGGCCGAGTTTTGGTTCGGAGAAAATCAACAAGCCGAACACCCAGGCATTAACATTTCATTAAAAACTCTTGTGCCCGATCATACTGGTGACATGGGCTGACGGAATGTTGTCCGTGTTAATATAAGATATGGCAAAGCGGTTCGACAGGAGTCTGGGTTTGCCGAGCCTGCTGAAAAGAGGCAAAAAGTCACCCATGACTTCTTCCCGACCAAGCCGTCGAGTTCCAATCCGAGCGAGAGGGAGAAGACTGAGTCGTCAGCGGCCGGTGGCTCAAAGACAGCCGAACGGCCTTTAGGTTCGGCTGGCCCCGTCGTTGCTCAGGAGTTCACTCCGTCATATGCCTTGGCCGAAGGCAGAGTCGTGATGGTGGAGGACTCTGTGAAAGCTGAACCTGGGTTGGCCACTGCCATTCTCCAAGGTCTTGCATTGCCGAAGGACATGCAGAAAATCCCTCAGGGTCTCCAGCCGAGTTTGGTTCATGCTGGTGCATATCTTGTTCAGGTATTATCCGACCTTGGTAATTTTTATTTATTTTTTTTTTATCCTTGAGTATTTATATGCCGACGCTTTTTGTTTACCAGGCTGGACAGGCCTTGCTGCGCTCATCAAAGGATGCCGAGCTTGTGTTAGCCGAGCGCGCTCGCTTTCATGAAGATTTGAAGGTTGAGCGGGAGAAGGTGAGATGTTATAAGGGAAGCTTGAAGACGGTGAAAACTCAAGTTGCCGAGCTCGAGAAGGAAAGAGATGAGATGGAGGAGAGGATGAAGAATGCCGAGCGTGAGGTGGCGAAGGTGCTTATGAGAGAGAAGAGGAAGATGAAAGAGGTAGATGGGGCGGCGTATCAAGCTGGTTTTGACCGAGCTGGGGCCGAGTACATGCGGGAGGCTCGGTCCATGGTAAATGATGCCATCCGAATGAGGATCCCCATCGCCTTCTGAACGGGGTACAAAGATGGTGTGAAGGCTGCCTGTGGAGTGATGCAGCTAGAGGCGGACATGAACTTGACGAAGTCTATTCCAGCCCCAGTTACTCCCGAGCTTGTATTGCCTTATACCGAGGAGGAGTGTGCACCCCTCCCTCCCGAGGAGTTTCCTGACAGTGACGATGAGGTCGAAGAGGTTTCTGGTGACAATGGTGAGGTGGGGGCCACTAGGCGAGCTGCAGTTGGTGGAAAAATTGTTGATGAAGTTGCTGAGAAGGAGGTTGGAGGTGCCGAGCAAGAGCCATTAAATGTTGATAAGGATGTTCTTGCCGAAGGTGGTGCTGGCAGTAGTGGTGCTGTGGTCGGTGTGGACGCAGCTGCAACTGGAGTTATTGCTGAAGATGCTGCCCAAGGTTGAGGCTGCTGAAGCCGAAGCCGAAGCCGAAGCCGAAGCCGAAGCCGAGGCTGAAATACTTCTACTTGTTTAATTTTTTGTTTTCCTTCAATTTGGACTTTTGTTAGACTGGACGGATCCGAGTTCGGATTTTACCGTTCCAGATGTAATGTTCTCTAGCTGTGAACTTTTTCTTGCCGAGCTTGAATACTTGATCTTATGAATGAATGACTTCTTTTTGCAATGCTCTCTTTGAATTTGTTGTACTTGTTTTGAAATTTGTTTGAGATCATGGTTATCCTTAGCCCCATCTATGGTTTTGAGTCGGCTGATTTTTGTTGACATGTAGCAAAGTAGAAGCTGCTTCATCATTTTGGTGTTTGCCGAGCTTGAACAATGCATAGTGGTAATGGAGCCGAGCCTGGGCCATAGTAGATGTGTATTGACGTGAATTTTTGCCGAGCCCTTGCTAATGGTGTAGTAATCGTGTAGCCCCCACTTTGGTTTGGGTTCGGCCTAATGGTAGGAATGTCCGATTGTTGGAGTTGCTAGCTGTAGGTATTGCCGAGCTTGAACCAAAGTAGAGTAATAGAATATAGAGGGTTTGCCGAGCGTGTGTTGTTCTCGGCCAGTTGCTAGTTTAGTGGATGATACTAAGGTTAATCGCCAAAGTTGTGGGGGCACACATCCGTGGTTTGGGGCTCGATCAAGTTTGTCAGCCCTTAGCCAAGGTGTTTAAGTGTTGTAATGTTTGTTGGTGGTTTGCTCACCAAAATGTGAGTGTAACCAGGCTGTGGCCGACCTCAGTGTCTTGCCAAGCCGAACCGGAGCCCAAATTCCAGCCATATTGTGTGTTTTTGGGCTCGGTGGACCTTATGTCCGTTTTGTGCTTCTTTTGGGCAGCAATAATGGCCAAAGCAGAGGCATTAGAGCCGTTTGTGGGTGTGACCGAGGTCATCGTTTGTGGTTGGCCAAGTAGCCGAGGTAGAATATAAAGTAAATGGAAAGGATTTTGGAACTTTAAATGACTGCCAGGTAAAATTTCTTTTGATTCCATGATCTTGAAGTACAGGAGAAAATGTAAAAACATGGGCCGAAGCCAACAAATAACAGATGGATAGGCAGTGGCCGAACATGGGGCACACTGTTGGAATTCCGGCTACATGTATGCCTTCTTGAGGTTCTGTGCATTCCATGGGTTAGTTAGAACTTTCCCATTCATGTCCTCCAGCACGTAGGCACCTTCACCAGCGATCTTGACAATACGAAAGGGACCCTCCCAGTTGGGTTTGAATTTCTGCTTCTTGTTAGCTTGCACCACTTTTCGCCAAACCAAGTCGTCTGGTTTGAAGGTCTTGGTTCGAACACTTCGGTTGTAGCCTCTTGCCACTTGTTGTTGGTATGCGGCGAGTTTTAACTGAGCGTCGTCTCGTTTTTTCTCTGCCAAAATCAATTCTTGTTCCATTGCATCTTCATTAGTCTTTGGGTCGAAATGCTCTGTCCTCAAAGTGGGGAACTTGGATTCTAGTGGGATAACTGCCTCCATGCCAAATGCCATTGAAAAGGGAGTTTGGCCGGTTGAGCGCCGTGGTGTAGAACGGTAAGCCCAGAGGACACGTGGTAATTCTTCAGCCTATTTTCCTCTCTTGGAGTTCAGTCGTCGCTTGATCCCAGTGCAGACGGTCTTGTTTGTAGCCTCGGCTTGTCCGTTCCCTTGGGGGTATGCTGGTGTGGAGTTGAAGAAGCGTATCCCAAATTCCTCACAGAGGCTGGTCAGGTCTTTACCGACAAATTGGCTTCCATTGTCTGATACGATGGCGTACGGAACTCCGAATCTTGTAACAATGTTTCGCCAGACAAATCTGCGAATATCAGCTTCTGTGATTGTCACAAGGGGTTCGGCCTCTACCCATTTGGAGAAGTAGTCCATTGCGGTGATCAAGAACTTGAATCCTCCTGGAGCTGTTGGTAGTTTTCCGACAATGTCGAGCCCCCATTGTGGAAAGGGCCACGGGCTAGTAATAGGGGAGAGGTTCTGGGCGGGTTGCTTTGGTATAGGTGAAAACAACTGGCGAGGTCGGCATTTGCGGACAACTTCTTCGCAGTCTTTCTTCATGTTCTTCCAGAAGTAGCCTTGGCTCATGGCACGTTGACAGAGGGAGCGGCCGCCCGAGTGACATCCGCAGCTGCCTGAATGAAGTTCTGTCAGAATTTCGGGCACTTGGGTGGGGTGGACAACTAGGAGATACGGTTCGGAGATGGATTTCCTGTATAATTGGCCGCTTTCAGAAAGCCAGTAGTAAGCGGCCTTGTTTCTCACACGGTAAGCCTCCTTCTTGTCTGTGGGCAGGGTGTCGTGCTTAAGAAACGCAACGATCTCATCCATCCAGCTGGGACCGAGTTCAACGTTGAGTACCTCTGGAGTGGGCTCAAAAGACGGACGGCCAATGCTGCCGAAGTTGATGGTTCTGAATTCTGAGGCTGTGGATGCCGATGCGAGGCCAGCAAGTGCGTCTGCGTGTGCGTTGTGCTCGCGGTTGATCTGTTCGATGCTGAAATTGTGAAACTGAGAGATGAGCTCAGCTGTCGTGGCTTGGTATTTCGACATTCGAGGGTCCCGAGCTTCATAGTCACCGAGTACTTGATTGACGATGAGTTGGGAGTCATAGTAGACAACAAGGTTGGTGACTTCCATTGCGATGGCTGAGCGTAAGCCAGCAAGGAGGGCTTCATATTCAGCTTCGTTGTTTGTGGCGGGGAAGTCGATGCTGATAGCACTTTCGTGTATTGTTCCACAGGGGGAGACTAGGACGACCCCGGCCCCTGCTCCGTTGCTGTTTGATGCTCCGTCAACATGTAGATGCCATATGTCACCTTGGAAAAGGTGCCAAGGTTTTGGAGACAATTGATGCTCGGCAACGGTTTGTGTTGGGATGGGTGTGTTGAGGAGTTCAGTGTCTTGCGGAGTAAGCTCAGCAATGAAGTCCGCAAGGACTTATCCTTTGATCGCCGTTCGTGGTTCGAAACGGATATCAAAGTTTGCTAGCTCAACTGCCCACTTTGAGACCCTGTTAGACAGATTTGCCTTTCGAAAGAGAGCTTTGAGGGGGTGTTCAGTTAAGACGGTGATAGAGTGTGATTGGAAGTAGGGTAGAAGTTTCCTGGCCGCTGAGACGAGCACAAGGGCCAACTTTTCAAGTGGGAGGTAACGAGTTTGAGCTGGAATGAGTGTTTTGCTTGTGAAGTAGATGGGCTTGTCTTCGGCGCCTTCCCGCTATACAAGTGCAGAACTGGTTGCGTGAGCGGATACGGCGAGGTAGAGATATAATGTTTCGAACTCCTTCGGTTTTTCCATCAACGGGGCCGAATTTAGGTAGTGCTTTAGTTCGGCAAAGGCTGCGTCACAATCCGGGGTCCATTCAAAGCTGCGTCGGCTTTTTCCTTTCAAGGCGTGGAAGAATGCGTGGCATTTGTCTGACGATTTGCTGATGAATCAGTTGAGAGCCGCTGCCATCCCAGTGAGCCTTTGAACTTCCTTGATTGTCCTTGGTGGGCACAAATCTTGAACAGCCTTGATTTGGTTGGGGTCGGCCTCGATACCTCTTCGAGTGACAAGGTGTCCGAGAAATTTCCCAGCGCTTACCCCGAACGCGCACTTTTCAGGATTCAGCCGTAGCTTGTGTAGCTTGAGGATTTCAAAAACTTCGGCCAAGTCTCGCAGGTGGTTGGATTCTGTCTTGCTTTTGATTACCAAGTCATCAATGTAAGCCTCCACGGTGTGGCCGATTTGTTCTTCCAACATTTTGAATATTGCTCTATTGAACGTTGCCCCTGAATTCTTGAGTCCAAAGGGCATGACGAGGTAGCAAAAGATGTCGTATAGTGTGATGAAAGCAGTTTTCTCCATGTCGTCGGGGTCCATGGCAATTTGGTGGTAGCCACGGTAGGCGTCCAGAAAGCTTAACCGAACATGGCCTGCTGTTGCATCCACAAGTTGATCAATCTTTGGCAGTGGGAACCAATCCTTTGGACAAGCGTCGTTGAGATTGGTATAATCCACGCAAACACGCCATTTGCCGTTTTTCTTTTTAACAACCACAGTGTTGGATAGCCATGTCGGGTATTGTACTTCTTGGATTGCATTGGCCTCCAGCAGACGCTTGACTTCTTCGACGACGGCGTCGGCGTGTTCGGCTGCAAAACGTCGTGCCTTCTGGATGACGGGTTTAGCGTCCTTCTTGATGTTGAGGGAGTGACTGATGAATTTTGGGTCGACCCCCGGCATTTCATTGGGGGTCCAAGCAAAGACTTCGATATTTTCCTTAAGGTATTGGAACATTTTTTCGCGGTCAGCCTCGCTGATGGAAAAGCTGATGAGGAAGAATCGGAAGCCATCCTCGTTGACTGGCATTTGGACTAGGTCTTCCTCTGCTTTGTCTTCGGCTTTTTGGCCGACGTCGTCGATTACTGTCATGTCGGGGACTTCAACCCATTGTACTTGTTTGGCTTTGGCGGAGTTGTGGACGGCAGAGACATAGCATTTTTTAAAAGCCACTTGGTCACCTCGCAAATCTTCCTGTTTTCCTGTGGCGCCGATGAAGCGGACGACCTGGTGGTAGGTAGAAGCAATGGCTTGCATTCCGTGGAGCCAAGTTCGGCCAAGAATGGCGTTGTATGGGCTTGGTGCGTTGACGACGATGAATTCGACGGTCAGAGTTTTTGAGCCAACGACGACTGGGAGGAAGATTCGGCCAAGCGGCCAGACGGGTGCGCCGTTGAAGCCGATGAGGGGTACGTCGGTAGGTTGTAGGGCTGACTCAGGTAGATCCAACTTTTTGAAAAGGTCATAGTACATGACCTCTGCTGAACTTCCTTGATCGATAAGAATGCGTTTGACATCATGCACTCCAATTTGGACGGTTACGGCGAGAGCGTCGGAGTGTGGTGTTTGCACACGTTCAAAATCGCGCTCGGTAAAAGTAATCGTCCATTTGGGCAACTCTTCTGTTCGTGGACGTTTGGATCCAGGTCCTACTGCGAGTACCTGCCTGGAAGTTGATGCGTGACTAAGGTCGGCCTGAAGAGTTGATTTAAATTCCTTTGACACTGGGCCGTGGATAACGTGTATCAGTGGGCGCTGTTCATTGGGGTTGGGATTTGTCTGCCGGGTGGGCGTTTTTGATCGGTCAATGTATTGATCGAGATGACCTTGAGTCACCAAACGTTCCAACAAAGCCTTGTAGGGGGCACATGCCGTCGTGTAGTGGCCGAGCTCATTGTGATACGAGCACTTCTTTCTTGGGTTCTGATCAGCTTGGCCGTTGTCTGTGCCGAGCTTGCCCGTCGGCCACTCGAACCATGGTTACCTCATTATCTCTTTCAAAAAAGACCAAATGGGTTCCTTGAAGTGGGTGGTTTCGGCCACGTAGTCATGCTCTTTTGGCTGGCGTTTCTTCCCTTCTTTGATGTTGTGCACCTGCTTCTTGGGTTGCAGGTGCTGGATGATTGCTGGTGCCGGCAGTTGGGTTGCGGCCGAGGTGAAGGATGCTGTCAAGCTCGGGATTCCCTGGGCCGCACGATCCGCATAAAACTCTTCAAGAGCACAGAATCTCTCTACGACGCGCATTAATTCTCCCATGCCGTGTGGTGGGCGAATGGCGAGTTCGTCTAGGATCTTGCTGCCGGTTTCCAGACCGTTTTTGAAAGTGCGCGCAGCCCAATATTCATCGATTCCAGGAATTTCGTTGAACAGCTGCCAATAATGCTCAGCGTATTGTCTAAGTGTTTCATTTGGGAGCTTCCTCATCTGGGACAAGGATTCAGGCTCTTTGGCTGTCCTGTTACTGGTGATGAAGCGAGTGTTGAAGGCGCGTTCAAGGTCGGCCAGGTTCCGTATGGATCCAACGGGCAATTTGTTGAACCACTGGAGTCCAAGGGAGCCGAGGCTGGATGGGAACGCTTTGCATTTGATTTTGTCTCTGGTAGTGCATAGCTCGATGGTTTGACAGAAGTGGATAAGATGGGTGTAGGCTTCGCATGTGGTAGGATCAAACTTCGTAAACTTTGGCAGGTGGAAGTTGGGTTCGGCCGTCGTGTTGATTATGTGGGGTGTGAAGGGAGAGACGCCGAGATCCTTCAGTTGCCGCTCAAAACCAGGGCGTGGCGGCCTGCCGTGCTCGTCCGACTTTGTTCTCTTGGACTCTCTATCTAAAGACTTTTCGCGGTTTCGATGCCGAAGTTTGTCTCGTAGATCTGCTGTCACCCGGCAATGTTCATCAACCATTTCCCCTCTGTCCTTTCGGGATTTGGTCTCCTTTGGCTCGTCAATACACACGCCCTTTCCGTTCTGTCAGCCATGGTTGCTGTTTTCGGGCTTTTCTGTAGGGATTTCCCCGAGTCGTTCAAATACATGACGTCTGGTCTGCGCGGAATCTTGCCTACGGTGTGAAACCGTTGTGTGAGAGAATTCTGCGCGGCCAGTGGAGTAGGTACTCGTGAACGACTCGTGTCCCTTGTGTTGGTTCGATCGCGGTGTTCTTTTGAGCGGTGTGTTCTAGATGCGGTGGGTTGCTTGTAAAGGATAATTTCTCTGGCGTCGCCCGGTGCTGGGGTGAAGCCTAGGCTGTCTTTCACGGACCCGCGTTGGCCTCCCTCGTCCTGACGCCTTTGCGGTGGTGGTGGAGGTGGTGTTCGCCTTCTTTTACCCCCTCCTCCACCAAAAATCTGGATGCGGCGGGGTGGTGTCTTGTTGCATGTGTTGTTTCATTTGGGCCACTTCCGCCCTTAGTGCGGCCAACTCGTTATCGCGTTCGTCGTCGCGACGCTACAGCAAACAGATGTAGGCCGTCGTCACATCGTCCGTGACTGATGAGAGACCGGATCCTGGTGCAAGGGAGATGGACATGTGCCTCTCATGGGGTGTTGTGAGGATGACATTTCCGCTAGCGTCTTTAGTTCCTGAGATGGCTACACCTGTCTGATCTCCGCCCATAGTGAGTGGTTTGGTCGTCGTTTCACGGAGGAGTAGAGGGTTTGGAGGATGTGAGAGCCGTTTGAATCAGAAGCGTTTCACGTCGGGTTCACCAATTGTGTGGCCCGTGATCCTCGATCTTCTCCTCCGTTGGTGGCTGATGATTATTGAGTCTTGTCCTAGCCTGCACAGTAAGCGCACGACTAAAGACCAGGCCGGGGGTTGTCCCAGCAAGGCCCTCCGACGTGAGGATAAGTAATGTGCAGAGAGAATAGGCAGAAGATTATAAGAGTGAGTATGTATTGGCATGTACCTCTTTAGGGTTTCCACCGCTAGGTATTTATAGAGCTCCCTCACTTGCTCTCCAAGCACAAGCACATGCCTTGCGCGGGCCAGGCAGCGTCATCGTGACGTCGCCAAATAGATCTGGTAACCGTTTTTAGGGCTGAGCTGGCACACCCATGTGCGCCCATGATCATCTTCCGTTATAACCGTTTTTACATGTGATAAGACATGCAAATCAGCGGCTAGCCATGGTCGGCAGCGACCATGCTCCGCGGGTGGCCGAACACGCCTTTGCCGATCGGGCACGTGACCGACGGGAGAGGATACGCCAAAAGGAAAACGCCGAGGAAGGTGGCCGAGAACGAGCCGATCCGCTGACGCGCCTGTGGCAAATGAAATGATCGACGAACAGGGACGGGGGCCGTGCTCAAGGTTCGAGCTCGGCACGGAGCGAGCTCGGTCATTACATAGAGAACTCTCATGTTCGGCATGCTACAATATCTATCCATATCTAACAAATCTATCCATATTCAAATGGATTTAGTCATTAATGAAAAGATATGATTTAGATTCTTTCTTGCCTATATATAGCTTGCATAAGTGGTTTTGTAAGCATATAGTAATACTAAGACTTCTTCAAAAACACTTAGTCTTTTCATACTCAATTTTCCTTTCCATCTTTGTTCTCTAAAAAGCTAGTCGGTGAGTTTTTAATATGTACATCAGAGTCTTGGGCAAAGTGTCAGGGTGTTCTTTTATAGAGCTTTGGGTTCTCCTACTTATGCAGAGTAGGTTCGAACCATACGATAAATTATCGGGCTATTTATATCCTGGAGGGGACAAGTCAGAGATTTTTTACTGCACCAGTTTGTTACCATATAGGGCTTGAATCTCCTTAAAGAGAGCGAGATTTCCGCGATTCAGCCTGTTAATTTGTCCATTGTAATATTTATTTTTTGGTGTAAACTTTTGTAATATCACCAACAGTTATCTACTACTCCATTAATGGACTGTGTGACATTGAGATTAATAATGATTATAGCTCAAAGATTAGTCGAGGTTCAGAAAGGCCGAAACCGTACCTTTGTTTTCCAAAAAGGAATGGTTGTATTGTACATCGATCGTCCATCCTCGTCAGAAAACAGTTGAAAAATCTCAGTTTCATACACTTGTTCACTCCCATGATCTTCGATCTCCTTCTGTGATCTTGCTCAATAATTCTGCAATTCTCCCTCTCGACGTCCTTGACGAGCTTTCAAAAAATCAGTCGGTTCATGCTTGTATGAGTAACAGGATATCTTGGAGAGAGAGAGAGAGGCAAAGAATAAGTTGATGGTCGTAATGGGAACAATAACAACAACGAACAGATCATCATCTAAGCCGCCGCTGCTGCACCACTTTGCAATGCCTCGGTATTTGTGGTGGGGGAACCAGAAGAAATACTTGTTGAGGTGGCAGGTTTTCATTGTATATTTGTATTCGTCATATTGCTTGTAAGTTCAAACCCCGTGGCGGTGAGTGCGGATGGCAAAGACCCCCGAAGTCAAATGAATAAAGGAGACCTAAATGGATTGTCATAGTGATTGATAAGCACCCGATATTGCAATATCGGTGCGCTAGATCTTTAGTTTTAGTTTTATTTCTTCACTAATTTAGTTGTTTTTAATTACTTTTTCCTGTAAGGTATTTTATTTTCGTTTTGTAGGAAAACCATTTAATTCAGGAATTTTTAAGCCCAAAGCTTATAAAGGGATTCAAGGACCCGAGGGTGAACCGTTGGGTCGATAAAGCAAGCCAAGGATCAAGACCAAGTGCTGGAGATATCCCATCGGTACCGAAGTGATGTAGTCGAAGCCTGTTAGCCTCTCGGTATCGGTACCTTATGATTTATTCCATCGGTACCGAGGTCTTTTCAGCAACCCTAATTGGTTCGGTATTGATACCATTTTTCTTCTCCTATCGGTACCGAGACCTTATCACAACAGCATACCATGTTCACTATCGGTACCGAGGGCCTCAGAGAATGATTTTTTTGGATCTCCTGGAGAATATTCCGTGCGCGTACCTTGGAGAATATAGAAGACGTGATGTCACATTGTACCAAAAACATTGGATTGCATATTTTTAGATCTAGGATAGATTTTGAATCACTTTTTGAATTGTTCTTGGTGTTCTTCATTTTCCAACATTTAATATTTAATTTTATGCTTTAAGTAATTTATTTTTGCTACTTCAGCTTTCATTAAAGTTGTAGACAATCTTCCGATCTATCGTTTAATCTAGTTTTCTTCAAAGTGTTGTTATTTCAAATATGCTAGCTAGATTTTTGCTTGCTTTTATCTCTCTAGATATGAGTGAGTAGTTTTTCAAGGTTAGGTCATTGAGTAATTAGCACCACATGGCTTGAGTTAAAATTGCATTTTTCACCAATAAAGTTTGAATCTTTGATTCGAAAATCGATGTGTAGTTCAGATTTATTTGTCAAATTGCTAAGGTGTTAACCTCTTTGATCATGTGTAGGTAGGAGCATCGCCTACTTGCCACACATGATGCTTAGAGCTCTATCGCTCGAGGTGTTTGCTAAATAAATTCTAGAGCTAGCTTGGTAATCGAACCATTTTATTTCCGGGTTAAGAACCTTAGTTGAGTATCTTAAACCTTGTAATCAGGTGAAAAATGTAGTTTTACTTGAGTCATGGGTGTTAGTAATTCCTAGGCCTAACCTGCTTTTTATCCTAGTTAATTCGCTTTTAATTTAGCCTTTTTACTTTCCACCGCATACGTAAAACAAAGTTGGCTACCTAAAGGCTAAAAACCTTGCATACTTCTACAAATCCAGTAAAGTCGTACTAATTATTCCTTTGGGTACGATCCCGGTCTTTCGAATTATTATGCTTCAATTGGATGCTTATACCCTACGCTTGGGGTGATCTTATTTGATATATCGACGAACAAAGCAGTGATCACCATTTTAGTGGTAGGTGCTATTTTTATGGCTAGACTTGGTTATTTGGTATATAGATGTCTGGTAGGCCATCGATCAAGAACCCTCAATCGATCCATCAGTAGTAGAGTCATTTCCGATGCTTATGTACCCCACCCCAAATGATGTTGGTTTTGGTGCTACGGAATGTAGCATCAGTCTCCAAGAGTTCACCGATGGAGCTTGGGTGAGAGTACTCCCCAGTTGCCACCACATCTATCACCTTCTCTACATTCGGAAATGGATGACTACAAGACAGGCATTGTGCCTTGATTGTCGCCATGACTACTATCGACGGGGCATGCTAGCTAATTATTTACCTTGATTGAGTTAATTTGGCAAGCACAAGCTCGATCTTCACTTGGAAAACCAAAATTAACATACATGTACAGTTTGCCATATGAGTCCCTTGGTACCACAATACCCAGTCCCCTGTCGATAGTAGTCATGGCGACAATCAGGGCACAATGCCCATCTTGTAGTCAACCATTTTCTGATGCAAAGAGGGTGATAGATGTTGTGGCAACTGGGGAGTACTCTCACCCAAGCTCCATCGGTGAACTCGTGGAGACGCACCAAAACCAACATCATTCGGGGTGGGGTACATAAGCATTGGAAACAACTCTACTACCGATGGATTGATTGAGGGTTCTTGATCGATGGCCTACCAGATATCTATATACCAAATAACCAAGTCTAACCATCAAAATAGCACCTACCACCAAAATGGTGATCACTATGACAATCCATTTAGGTCCCCTTTATTCATTCGATTTTGGGGGTCTTTGCCATCCGCACTCACCGCCACAGGGTCTAAACTTATAAGCAACATGACGAATACAAATATACAATGAAAACCTGCCACCTCAACAAGTACTTCTTCTGGTTTCCCCACCACAAATACCAGGGCATTGCAAAGTGGTGCAGCAGCGGCGGCTTCGATGATGATCTGTTTGTTGTTGTTGTTGTTCCCATTACGAAAGACATAAAGTAATTGTGTTTAAAGTTTTTGAATTTTTCATGCTAAAGTAAATTCGTTTTGGTGCGTGAAAATTTGAAAAATTATGTATGGAAGTACTTTGTCTTCTATCCGAAAATTGCAAGTATATTGCACGTATATTGCACATATATTGCACGTATTGGACTTAATTTTTTTTGGACTTACAATTTTACTCGATGCAATTTCATATTTTAAATTCGTTGCATAATACCTTCATTATCAACGGTCAAATACAACTCTCAATGCAAGTAACCTAGCAATTATTCATTCACTTATCTCTCATCGATTGCGCATATTGTACATAGTTTTCAAAATTGGATTGATTTGTTGGCTGGTTTTTGGGCTGGGATTTTCAAATGTTTTTGGGTCAAGTGTTCAAATAATTTTGGATTGGGTGCTTAAGAAAAGGATAAACTAAAATTAAACTAAAAATAATATGTATAAGCTTAACAAAAAAATTTTTGGGGGTTTTCAAGTGACCACCTTGGTCACCATCTAGAGCCGCCTCTGGCTCGAAAGGGTACATCGAGAACTATTTGAACATTGGAACATATATAGGTTCCAAACAATTTTCAACTATGGCTAACGGGATAGACGCTATGATGTAGTGGGAGAGGGACTAAATATAGTTCCAGTGGACAAATGGGGTTCGGGATGACAAAGAACCGTCAAATGGTTCTTCGATCGTCAAGAAGATAAATGGATTGTCATACATGCATTGTGACCGTTTTGGTGGTTGGTGCTGTATGTAGTGTCGAAGGACTTTGTTATTTGGTACGTAGATATCTGGTAGGCCATGCCTAGAACCCTCGATCCCAATAGTACTAGTAGCTAGATTTGTTTCGGGTGCTTATATATGATCCCCCCGTGATGTTGATTTTGGTGCTACGGAATGTTGCATACATATGTCTCGAGGAGTTTACGTACTAATCATGGAGGTTAGGTGAGAGTACTTTCCAGTCGTAAGCATATCTATCACCAAACCTGTTGGGAAACAATTCCCAGAACAATCATTGCAAAAAAACCCTACAAGGCGGAATTATGGTTTTACCACAACTCCCGCGTCATGAACGCTGGTTGAACTTGTTACAGCACATCTTGTTGTATGTCACGAATACTGCTCAACCGTAATTTACGATCTTCTGCCATATTCCCTTATACCTCGAATCACGTACCCGTTTGTGAAAACCCTACGTGATTGTTTGTTCTCTCTCACAGCCCTTTTTTCTAATCTCTCAAAAACATCTCATCGAACTAGAGAACAAAGCGGTATATTTATAAGGTTAGGGCAGGGACCTAAGGAGAAATAAATCTGGACTCCTTGTGTAAATAATAAATCTTAATCCCACCAGGATTTTATTTCTTATCACACAAATTACAATTCACCCCACTACAGAATTAAAATTTCACTCCCGTCCTTATCTCAATTATATTTTGAGCTTTATGTTTTTAAATACTTATTAATCTCCCCACGTTAAAATCACAGATACCCATTGATTAAAATAAATTATTAATAATCTTCCACTTAATCAACATCTTAACTTAAGACTATCCGCTTAACTTATTCGATATGTCGGATACAAATATCCACCTGCAGGGTTTGACATAATCGAAATTTATAAGCTTACTCAAGGGGTATCATCAATCCCTACTGGGACGTGGATTCCATCAATAATTAATAGATGTTATATACATAATATTGATACCCAACTCACCGAGACTATTGACCGTATAAAGATCTCACTCTTTAATGAATCAAAGTCAACAACATTAAATAGATACCTCTAATAATTATTTTTGGATTAAGAGCATAAGTATTCATAATAACCATAAGATTCCAATTGTGTTATAAAGTTAATACAAAGACATTTACCTCAATGCGGTCCCGTTCAATACACACAAAGTGTACTAGCACAATGAGTTGGAACTAGACAGCTCCCTGTAGTCAAGACAGCCCTACTAAACATTGTACTATAGTCCTACCGATGGTGTGTCCAGTTCCATCTGAGACTATGAACTATATCTTATATTTCACAAGAACCGATGATCCGATCTTTTGTGTGTAAGCCGAACTCTACACACCAAATCATCTACTTCGTAAAATAAAAGACACATATACACAACATACAATAATATTATGCAAACATCGCCCATAAAAGATTCTCATAAAAAATGGATAAAACTGATTAATAAATAGCAGTCAAATATTAATCCATTACACAAAAGCGAGACTTTTAGTATAATTTTCTAACAAACTCTCACTAAGACTCAAAGTCATGCTGCCACGCATCGCACTCTCATTTCCTCTACATGACTATCAAAAGTCTTAGCTTGTAAGCTGTTCGTAAAAGGATTTGCTAGGTTGTTTACCGATGCGATCTTGGACACAGCTACATCAACTCGCTGAACGATCTCTCGAATCAGGTGATATTTACGCTCGACGTGTTTTCCTTCTTATGAGTCAATGGCTCCTTAGAGTTAGCAATTCCACCACTATTGTCACAATAGATGTAATAGTTAATTGCATTAAAGGAATCACTTCTAGACTATCAAGAAGTTTCTAAGTCAAACGGCCTCTTTGGCTGCTTAAGAAGCTACCACATACTCGACCTCCATGGTGGAATCAATCAATGCATGATTGCTTGATACTCCTCCAACTTATGGCTCTACCTCCTAGGTAAACCCATATCTCGAGGTATACTTCTGGAATCCTTATCTGACACAAAGTCTTAGTCTGTGTACCCATAAGGTATCAGACTATCTGACTGGTAAACCAACATATAATCTCTAGTTCTTTTCAGATACTTGAAAATATGTTTTACTACAGTCCAACACTCTTGCCCTGGATTAAACTGAAATCTACTAACCAAGCCAATGGCAAAGCAAATATCAGGTCTAATACACAACATAGCATACATAAGGCTTCCTACTGCAGAGGCATAAGGAACTACCTTCATTTTCTCCATCTCCTCGGGTGTTTTAGGACACTGATCCTTGGATAAGTTAATTCCATGTCTAAAAGGGAGAAACCCTTTCTTGGAATCTTACATGTTAAAACGGGTAAGAATGACATCGATATAAGTAGCTTATGATGAGCCCAACATCCTATTCTTGCGATCTCGTATAAGCTTAATCCCAAAGATGTGACCGACTTCTCCTAAGTCCTTCATATTGAACTAGCTAGATAGTCACACATTTACCGAAGACAACATTCTCACATCATTTTCAATTAGCAGAATCTCATCTACATATAGTACCAGGAACACCACCACTTTTCTGTTGCGCTTCTTGTACACAAATGACTCATCCGGGCATTGATCAAAAAAAAAAAAAACTTGATTGCTTGATCAAAATGGATGTTCCCAGATCTAGATGCTTGCCTGAGTCCATAAATAGATTCCTTAAGCTTGCACAATATGTGCTCTTGACCCTTTGCTATGAATCCATCTGGTTCCATTATGTGGATGCGTTCATCCAGATTTCTATTAAGGAATGCATATTTCACAGCCTTTTATCAAAATTGCGCATCTTTATCTTCTAGTTTCTCATTGGAGTTGCAGGGTTCAACATGTTGTTCTTCAGGGATTATATCATAAGATTCTCCCAAGAACGTATACCGATTGGGTGGGACAACAACCCTCCCACTACGATGAGGTACCAGTGTGTCAACAACTCTTTCTTGCAGTGTAACCTCCTGTACTATTGGTGTTGAAGAAGTCTTTGTCGGTCCCTCTTCTCTCATTTTCTCTAGAACAATCTTTCTTCTATGCTTGTGGTCTATTACATAGTCCTCTTCTAAGAACCGGACATTAGTGCTAACAATAACCTTCTTATCCGTAGAACTATTAAACAGTCCACCTTTCATTCCTCTAGGATACTCCACAAACAAGCAAACTTCTATCCTCGATTCTAATTTATCTGCGTTCTAATTCAACATATGTGCTGGACTACCCCAAAACTGAACATGTTGCAGATTAGGTTTGCGCCTAGTCCATAGTTCTGTGGGTGTAGATGGTACTGACTTAGATGGTACCAAGTTAAGAATATAAGCTATTGTTTCTAGTGCATGTTCCCAAAACAAAATTGGTAAATCTGAATAACTCATCATTGATCTCACCACATCTATAAGAGTCATATTCCTTCTTTTTGCTAAACCATTTTGACATATATAACTGGTGCTGATAACTGGGATGTAATCCCTTCAGCTAACAAGTGCTCCCTAAACTCTCCCAAGAGGTATTCGCCATCATGATCAGATCGCAGTGTCTTAAGACATTTACCCAGACACTTCTCCGTTTCCGCCCTATACTCCCTGAATTTCTTAAAGCATTTGGACTTACGATGCATCAAATAAATGTATCCAAACATTGAGTAATTATCAATCAAAGTGATGAAATATTCAAAACCACCTCTTCCTTGGACATTCATGGGTCCACACAAATCAGAATAAACCAATTTCAACGGCTCTTTGGCTCTATAATCTTTTGTTGAAAGAGGCCTTTTGATCATCTTACCTTCCAAACAGGATTCACAAACTGGAAGTTCCTTAACTTCTAATGAACCTAAAGGTCCATCTCCAACCAGTCTAGAAATCCTATTCAAATTAATATGACCAAGACGTAAGTGCCAAAGATACCTTTGGTTCAATTTAGAAGGCTCTTTTCTCTTACATGGTAAATTATTAGTGTTATTCAATTCATGCAGTTGCACTGTGGGAAACATAGGATTAATAATGTAGAGACCATCCACCAATGAATCAGAATAGATAAAATGTTTTATTTAACTTAGTAACCACAGAGTCACTAAAATAAACCAAATATCCATCTTTAATTGACTTAGAAACTGAAACAAGTTTCTTCTAAGTGTGAGAACATAAAGACAATCTCTCAAAATTAAACTCCTATCGTTACTAAAATTTAAAATAACATTTTCTACTACAACTGCTGCCACTCTCATAGCATTACCCATGTGCAGATAAATCTCTCCATCACTGAGTATTCAAGTTTCTTGGAACCCATGCAACAAATTGCAAACATGATTAGTGGCTCCCATATCTACACACTAGGTACTGGTAGATAACATGCACCACTAAAAAAGATTCAACGACTAGCGAAAAGATCTATCTTGATTATTCACTTTATTAAGATAGAATAGACATTTCGTCTTCCAGTGTTCTTGCTGCTTGCAGTTAAAACACTTGCCCTTAGGCTTTTTCACTCCAACTTGAGGCGCTATAACTGGCTCTACAACCTTCTTCTAAGACTTGTGCTGCTTCTTCTTGCCTTTTGACTTAGAAGTAAAATTCTTTTCCGCCACTAATACAGATGGTTTCTTCACACCCACAAGACCCTCAACTGCATGGAGTTCCTTAAGAAGTTTCGCAAAAATTAAATGCATTTTGTTCATAGAATAGTTCAAGTGAAACTACTTAAAACTCTCAAACTGCAGTGAGTTAAGAACGAAAACGATCTGGGTTTCTCCATCAATTTTAGCTCCAATGATCTCCAATTCATTAAGAATAGCTATCATCTTCAGAACATGATCCCTAATCAAGGTCCCTTCAACATGGGTGATACTCACCAATTTTTATAAAATTTTGCTTCTTGTTCTATGGCATTCTCATTAGGTCTAGGAGGGCACACCTCAGACAACACAAATTTGTGCCCTTCAGTAGTTAACACAATATCTAAATTCCTTTTCCAGTCAATATAATTCGATCTAGTAAGTTTATTTGCTTTGAGAATAATTGAAGAATCCATTTTTGAATCTGAGAATCATATAACAACAATTATGAAGGACAATAAAAACTTGAATTTCATTTTAATATTGGTTCCCTCAACCACATGTTAAAAGAAAAACATTGGCAACCCTACACACCGTGAAGAGCATGCCTCGATGGAAAGGTCGTCTACTCTTCATCATTTGTGTAGATAGGCACAATCTTTTAATTTCACTATCTAGACACTATACCATGCCAAACAAAATTAAATAGCCAATATTGCTTCGGTCCTATAAATAATAACAGTGACTCGGATAGAAAGGATATTATTATTTATAGCTAAGTGCATACCATTACCTAGCTTTTAGACCTATTGTTCTATCATGAACCACTTCAGATGGAGAAGTGACTCACACAACAATTATCTTAGAGCTATCTCTTTAGGAAGTTTGTACTGATGATGCCACAATTAATTTTATCCAATAGGAAGGAAGGTTCTGAAATCAACACACAAAATTAATTATATCATCTACAGACTAGGAATGGAGACCATGGAATTTATTCAAAATAAATTATGTTTCCCACTTAGTTATTTAAAAATTTGTGAGAGTTATCAAATTTTCCAGTTTGCAAATAAATTGTGATCTAGGTCAAAGGCCAAATATTACCATGTTGTCCCAATATGATAAACTATCACACATGCAAACAATATGGAAACACAAGTAATAAGGAAATACAAGATAAAAGAATCCAGCTATTATGGTCAAGGATGAAATTTTGAACGACAGGAATTCTTCCAGAACTTGAAATCCTTAAAAGGGAATGAATCTTTCCATAACTTGAAATCCTTAAGCAATAAGGAATCCTTTCATAACTTGAACTCCTTCAGCCATACTTGTGTGGAAAGCTTAGATACTTTGAATCAATCAAGGAAACCAAAATCCAACCGTGCTTAGGCAAGAAAATTCGAATTTGATATATTCCCACGTAAACTGCACAGCCTGCAGTATTTTGGCCATATCTTCCTCATCCGACTTTCGATTGAAGTGATTCAAATTGGGTTCGATTCGAAATTCAATTATCTACAATATCTGTGAAGAACAGATTTTCTAATTCCAACGTTTACTGGGTCGAAATAGCCCTGCAATCGAACCCTACGAATCTGGAAAAAATCTATTGCGAGCCAAACAACTTGTATCTTCTGTATCTACAATCTTCGAATAACCGTCGAACGCTATTACAATTGAAGAAACATACATACATCGATCTTATACCTCCATTGGAGTTCACATGCTACGTTAATTATTACAACAACGAAAAATAATCGTAGCACCTAATAAATAACACATGCTACGTTAATTATTACAACCACGAAAAATAATCGTGGTACCCGATAAATAACAATAACCACGAAAAAATTATTGTGGAATCCAATCACACAAAATCAACAAAAAATGATATGACCATAATAGCTGGGTAAGAATGCTGCTAAATAAGGGTTAGCATAGTTCTACGTTCTACCCTCTATAACCTACGGACAACATGGTCTGTTTAATCCATACGCGTGATTACAGCCTGCTCTGATACCACTATTGGGAAACAATTCCCAGAACCCAGTAATGACGCGTACATATTAGACAACAATCATTGTAAAAAATCCTACAAGGCGGAATTAGGGTTTTAACACAATCTTACGTCACGAACGCTGGTTGAACTTATTACAGCACATCTTGTTGTATGCCACAAATACTGCTCAACCGTACTTTACAATCTTCTACCATATTTCCTTATACCTCGAATCACGTACCCGTTTGTGGAAACCCTACGTGATTGTTTGTTCTCTCTCACAACCCACTTTTCTAATCTCTCAAAAACATCTCATCGACCTAGAGAACGAAACGGTATATTTATAGAGCTAGGGTACGGACCTAAGGAGAAATAAATCTGGGCTCCTTATGTAAATAAGAAATCTTAATCCCACCAGGATTCTATGTAGAGACCCGTAAATTTCCTTTATATTTTATGTTTTATAAGTGGACAAATATTGGTTTAATGTGGAAATTATAGTTGTGGGTTAATGTGCAATGCTTGAAAGTCAAGGGTGTTAGTGTAATTTGATGTGTGTGTGTGTATGTGTATATGTGTGTGCCCAGGGAATTTATTTCCCATTTTCTCCATCTCTCGTCTCTCTCTCGACTCTCTCATCTCTCTCGACCCTCTTGCTCTCTCTCCATCACTCTCTCATCCAACCACCCAAAACCCGTACAAATCGACTTCCAATCCATCTTTTACTTACGTATTAAGGCTCGTATCGCGTTGGATAGAGCTTGGCTTGGTGTATTTTCGCTTGGTTTGGATTCCGGAAGCTAGGGCTTGCTCAATCTCTTCGATTTCGGATTGGATACTCAAGATAGGGAATTCTACCTCTTTTTATATGTTATTTGAATGTTTCTATGCCTTGTTCGAGTTTGTTTTGGTTGTATTTGAGATTGGATCGAAACCTGAAATTTTCTGTCGAAATCGTTTATAAGTTGCTCTCCCTATCGGTAGGAACTTTTCACCTACCGGTAGGACAATTGAGAAATTCCTTCGTAATCAGCTCAAACGTACAGCAGCAGCTCAAAAGTTGCTCAACGTATTCAAGTTCTACCGGTAGGAATTTTCCACACGTACAACAGCAGCTCAAAAGCTGCTCAACGTATTCAAGTTCTACCGGTAGGAATTTTCCACCTACCGGTAGGTCTAGTGCAAAAATTATTTCGTTCAAATGTTGGCCTTTCTGTTTCCACTTTCTACCGGTAGGAGATTGAGCTGCTACCGGTAGGAGATTGAGCTGCTGCAGTGTCTTTCAGCTGCTTTCCTATGTCTTCCAAATCACATTTTAAAGCTTCTCATCAACTCTAATGGGTTTGTTTGCACATTCTTTCAAGTGTTTTGAAGAGTATTATTTGTCTCACTCTTAGAGTGGTATCCGATGGACTGTAGTGAACTCGTTGTGTTAAGAAATGAGAAATGGAGGATATTACACATTGAAATACGAGCGATACACCTGACCATGTCTAGGGATCCGATGAATAGTATTGCAATTCATTTTCTTTCGACTCGTAGAATTCTTTAGATTCCTTTGGCATATGCTTTACGGACTCCAGGTATAGAAACTAGAAGACCGGGCATCGCAGAGACTAGTAGTGAGTTGATATGTGGTATGTGAAGGTACGGGGGAGTACTTAGAGGCACGGTGAGGACGTGTGGTATTGTGGTATGCTTAAAGGGAATGGCGTGTATTAGTTAATTAGTCGGAGTCTCGATATGGTTGACAGTTTGGAACGTATTGAAATGAAATCAATGTGGTGGATTGGTAGAGTGTTTAGAATGCTTGAAGTGAAATTGATGTTGTGAAAGAACTGTTTGAGAGGATATAATAACTTGTGTCCTCACGACTCTTCAAGTCTTTCAATCCTTTTGGCACCCTCCCTATGAGGTTCAAGTGTAGAAACTAATGGATAGAGTATTGTAGGATTATATATGTGGGCTTAATACGCTATGTCTGATGCGAATGGGTAAACTAATGAAAAGGCATGAACATATATATTTGGGGAGTTATGTAATGGTTAATTGAAGTTTTGTGGTACGACCGATAGATTGTTGATGAAGTTGATTATGAAATGATGACGATTATGAAAAGTGTGAGAGGTGACCCAAGTGGTCGTTATTGAGGGAATAGACTCGAGGTGACCCTAGGCTCGAGGGAACTAGACCCAAGGTGACCCAATTGATTATTATTATTGAGGGAATAGACTCGAGGTGACCCTACGCTCGAGGAAACTAGACCCGAGGTGACCGAATTGATTATTATTATTGAGGGAATAGACTCGGGGTGACCCTACGCTCGAGGGAAATAGACCCGAGGTGACCCAAGTGATTGTCTATGGGAAACACCTGATTAAAAGAAAGGAAAGGTTTTGCAATAAAAGGGATTTGATGAAGGTAAATGTGGACACGAGAAAGATTGTAGTACCGTACGAAGAATAATAAGATGATTTTGAATCGATTATAGACAAGTGTGGAATGACATGAGTTTATTAATGTATCTAGTCAAAGAAGCAAACGGTTAGCGACATTTATGTGAAGTCTAGGACCCTTAAACTATAGCTTACAGCTTGTTGGTAGTCACTCGTACTTGGGGCGTATCTGTCAATATTCACTCATTCATGGTGCATGATTCATCAAATTTACATATAATTTGTGCATAGAATTCTCTACCAGAGTATAGCTCAACCCAATCCTTCTTTTCAGGTTCAGACGCCGGGCAATAGATTGCATGCATTGTGTGCTTGACAGTGAAAGACTTTTGGAAGCTGACTTCATTAGTTATTTCGTCATCTTTGTGAAGATCTCATTTTGTTAAAGATGGTCTTGTAACTAATTACTCTTGAATTTTCTTTTGACTAAAGTTGTAATTATCTAAACTTAAGGACTTGTTTGTAAATTAAACAGGTGGAAAATTGTTTTGGGTGACGTATATGATATGCTAGACTCTTTTATTGAAGTGTATTGTTTAATTATGTTGAAAAATCGAGGGCGTGACATTCCATTTCTTATCACACAAATTATAATTCACCCTACTACAGAATTGTAATTGCACTCCCGTCCTTATCTCAATTATATTTCGAACTCCATATTATTAAATACTTATTAATCTCTCAACGTTAAGATCACATATACACGTTGATTAAAATAAATTACTAACAACCTTCACTACATTCGGAGATGGCTGACTTCAAGACAGGCTCGATGCCCTGATTGTCGTTGTCGTGACTACTTTTGACGGGGCTAACGTGCTAGCTACTTTTGTCCTGTTTACTTCCATCTTGATTCTTCGTTTGCCTCGGGGGTATTTTCGTCTGTCTCTTTCCATTTCGTTTGGGTAGCTAGTCTTCTTTTATATAATTATCCTTTGCTGTTGTTAGAATTTCCTTTGCCGTTGTTAGAGCATGTACACTAATGATAGTCAAAATACTTACTAAAAAAGATAGAAAATTTATTTTACCTATCCACTTTTTTGTCCCACCATACAGCAATCTCTCCATCCTATTCTCTCTATCCAATTGTATCATTATATATATTACGCACAAGAGTTTTTTAAATGAGTCTTGAAGAAAATGTAGACAATTATATGCCTAGTATACATTTGATCTGAACCGCAGATATTGTAAGACATGTCGAGAAGAATTTTCATTAAAAAAATTATCTTGATTAGACATTGATAGGTATTAAAAAAATAATTGGTTTTAATACCTATCGGTGTTCAATCAAGATATATAATTTTTTTTAATGAATGTTCTTCTCGACAAGCCCTACAATATATGCGGTTTAGATCAAAGAGATACTGGACAAATAATTGTCTAACTTTTCTTAAAACTTCATTAAGAATATAGGATTCTGTATTTTGAATGAAAGTATAAAGATTGGATCAAATACATACAATTATTCGATTGAGCTAATTTTTACTACATCACTCAGACTATTATTTAAGAATTAATAAACGGATCGAATTATTTGTGCAGGATTCGAGAGAGTCCCGCACACGTAGTATTTTTCTGTATGTAACTAAAGCAAACGAAATAAAAGAAAGGGGAGACACCTGACCCAAAAATTATAAACTATTGAATACCCTGTGAACAGTTCCTCATCATAGTTACCGAGCTGATGTTGTTGGAGCAACTCTACCGAGCTTGATACCAAATCTGGTGCAAGATGATTATATTTCGATCGTTTAAAAACGTATCAATCCCCAGGATAGTTATAGAACTTATAGTACACACAAGTCCAAATACATTTAACATCAAAATTTAATAAACGCAACACACAAGTCTAATTTCCAGTGCTCGGTTCGGTAGTGCCTTACAAAAGATGGCTCCTCTAAACAGTGTACTTTCATTTCTTTCCCCCTATATGATGAAAGAAAAGATTTTGCTGCTGTCGTGCTTGTTTGTGATCCACGAGGGGCGGGGGCCACGAAAAAAGTCTTGGTTCCAGAATCCAGACATGTTGCGTAAGCGTAACGAATATGCAAAGAATTGTAACACCCAAATCTTTAAAGAGTTCATTTAACAAACTTCATCGCATGCATTACGTATACACTCTTTACAAACGAACAAAACAAACGAATCAAGAAGAGAGAGAGAAAAAAATTGAACTGCCAAAAAATGCAGAACGTACTCTTGTTCTATACAGAAGGTACTCTTGTTCAACACAGAATTCCGTTCAAGGCCGTGGACTTTCGGAAGAAACAGTTATGTCCCTGAACACCTGCAACCTGTTTCTCCGCAAAGATGTTGTGCCATTTCCAGGTATACCCTCCCTTGCATTTACCAGCATAGAGTTGTCATTACCTTCAAAGTTCAAAGCCAATGGACATGCCTTCTGCTGATGATCAAAGCACAAAGATCGTCGCGTTGTTCTGTTCATTGATGAAGCAGCAGTTTGAGGTTGAGTGTAATACCCATCTTTTAAATCGATAGATTCAATCTTTCGGCTCAGTTTCTCTATCTCATTGAGCGGAGTGACGTTCGGACAACTAATGTTTGAATTCACATTCTCATCACCAAATTCTAACAATTGTTGTTCATCTTCTTCAACAATATCTGCCCAACTCTTCTTACTCTTACGCGTCGGATTCAAATCAGTGGGGTCATGGAAATTACCAGAATTTCCAGAGTTGTTTCTTATGTAACTGTTGGTCTCGACTGGTTCTGCCATTCTCACATTGTTTGCAGCACAAATATTTGTTTTCTGATCCCAATCCCCATTAGAGAAAATTTCCCCTTGTCTTGCCAAATTTTTATGCCTTTCATTTTCCCCACAGTTTCCGTCTAAGTCTCCTTTCACAATCGTGTTTCTCCAATTTCCATCAACACTTGGTGAACCAATTTCTGATTTTTGCAAAGCAGCTTTTGACCTTTCCTTAGCAAAAGCCGGTATTCGCCCATCAAAACATTGATGGCTCATTTGTTGCTCAAATGATAACTTACGGCTACAACCACCAACGCCAAAGTCTCTCCAAAATGCCCTTTGCTGATCCCCGTGACTAAATGACGATGAACATCTTGGTTGAGTAAATGGGACTTTTGGGATTCCACTACCAGGAACAGGAGAAGAATAATATGCTTTCTTGTTGAAGGAACCAGGTTCTATCCCACCATTACTAATGCATTTGTCATTCCTTTTGCTGCCAAAACTGAATTTTCTTTCATATGAGTTTTCACTATAAAATCCTTTCTTCCATGCATCGCCAAACAGTGTCTGCGGAGAAGACTCTGAAAAGTTTCCATGTCCAAATGATGGTTTTTCTTGGTCATTTCCTACACCTGATTTTGATTCCAATTCAGTCAGCACTTGAGTAGCACGCGCATAGGATTTCAGGTACGAATCATCAGATTGTCCGTCTATAGGTGAAGCTCGTGTGGTTTGAAGCAGCAATCTAGCTTCAATCATTCTGTCCATGTGCATCAAGCATATTGCCAGGTTGCACTGCTTGTTCTTATCTGCCTCAAAAGATAGTGCTTTTCTGCATAAATGAATTATTTATGTGAGAAAAGTTCCTCTGTCATCAGGGACACGATGCCATGATTATACTAGTTTATTTTTAAAAGGAGAACACCATTGTGACGTTCCCCTTCTCTGAAGCTTCATAAAGCCATTTCTAAAAGCCCAAAATTTCACCAAAAAACTCACTCAAGTTTGACTTTCAAGCTTTACCAACTACTTCAATTTCCATTACTGCATTAGTTTTTGTCTGCAATCAATTTTGATTGCGAACAATATTATTTTTAGCTCTTGAGATTTTCATAGCATGCCTTCTCTTTCCCTTGATAAGTGATGCATGAAGATCATACCTGTAAAGCTCTTCTGCTGATTTGAAGTTATTCTGCTGCATGTATGCCCATGCCAAGTTCCCCAATAACCTGCAGTATTCGAACTGAAATGAATATGCTAGAAATACCAAATAAGGTCAATGATTCAAAAATAGAATGTCATCAGCAATACGCACCTTGAATACTCTTGTTCAATTGTGATTTGAATCTTCTTTCCCTGAGACCTAGCAGATTTTGATCTCTTCCCACCAAAAGCCATGCCTTCTTCAATAGCCTTCACCTTACGCTGAAGCATTTCTATCTGGTCTTCAATCCTATCAGATCTCTGCATCCACATATAAATATTTGTTTCACTCACAAAAAAGATGATGAGATTATGAAATGTTCTTGAATAAGGTCAATCAGGAATACTTTATTTTCAGTTTCATAACCGTATTTACTTGATTAGGGTCTCTCATTTTTCTCCCATTAAATTTTGATGCCTATTGCACTTAATCATCAAGAAGATTAAACCATCAAAGCAAATCTAGATTATAAGCTGTGCATTCTAAGGTTGGTTTGAACACTGTGAAGATAACTTGCTCTTTAGTTCACCCTCAAGGTTAATTGTCTTGAACAAAACCGTTTCAGAGGCAGGAACATTCCCCACAAAAGATTGCAAGTGTTAGATATTCCAAATTACGATACAACACACAATTTTAGATATCAACAAATGCTATGAATCAAAATCGGATTTCCAAACACTAGTAACCATCTGACCAACATCCACAAGCACGTATACACAAACAAAAGTACACAGTTACATAATGAGACCAGCAGGTATGTCTATGAACTTTGGTACAGATTCAAAACTGAGAAAAAATGAAATGAAATATATGTTAATTATCGAAAGGAATGTATCGTACCTTGTAGAGCTCAACTAGTACGTTGTCAAGAGATTCCTGAGATTCAAGGGGGCATAAATGACGAAATGATTTAATTGCCTCAATCGCCTCATCAGATCGATCCAATTGTTTCATCACAACTGCCATGTCTTTCAGGGCACTGTCAACTCTATCACCAGAATTTATTGCCGCCCAGAACAAGGAAATTGCCTTGCTTGGATCCTTCTCTATCAGCTGTTAGAAAGTTTAAAATCAAAACCATGCATGATAAGGCAATGATGAAATAGCTCAAGTACCTCCCAATCACACCAAATATATACTAAAAAAGGCACTACTTTTTAGACCAAAGAACTCAAGTTCTAAATGGCTAATTGTGCGGTACAAAAAAAAAAAAAAAAGGAACTATCAGGAGTATTTGAACATTTCACTACTTCCCAAACACATGAAACATCATATAAAAATAAGGCACTGCTTTATTGGCCAGAGCACACTAAAATCTAAGCAGGTGATCTTTCAGCATGAAAATAAAAACAACAATCAGCATTAACCTGATTTGAAAAGTACAAACAACAATGGTGATTGACATATAGATAACAATGAAATAACTCAACTACCTCCCAAACAGATGGAAAATCAGACAAAAACGTCGCACTCTTTCTGACCAAAGAAATCTAACATCCAAGTGTGTAATTTTTCCTCGCTGATAAAAAAAACTACTCCATCAGTGATTCAGCATTGATTTGACGTCTCATTTGTTGTCAACTTATTTGCTTGAAAATAGGGCTTATAAACTATACGTGAACAAAAAAATGCCTTCAATCAAATTTCCCCATGAATGTTCAGGTGGGTGATCGGTTGATTGAAAATCAAGCCAAAGCAAGTGGTTATACTACTCACCAACAAAGAAATCCAAACGTTATGGTAGCAGCAGTGGAAGTCTATTGCAATCAACTAACAAGTATGTCAACAAAATAATGACTGGGCATGTATGTAACTTGGGAATTTTTTTGAAGAAAATGCAAGGAGCTTCCTACTTGCTAAGTTTTGTCAAGAGTAATGATTCAAAAATAGACCAATTGCAGCATCATTTTTCACAAAATATGTTTAAGACCCAGAATACTAGAAAGTTTGCATTGAACCCCAATAGAGATAAGTATACTACTACACCAAAGGTTTGGCCAAGTGGTATGAGAAAGCAACTAACCAAGAGGTCGCAAGTTCCAATCCCACGAAAGCCAAACATTTCAAATCTTGGGGCCACTGGAGGTTTGTTCGACCGTTAACTTACGGACCCCGGAATTAGTTGAGGTACGCGCAAGCTTGCCCGGACATCTAGTTATCAATTAGTATATCTTCAACACACCAAAGGTTTCAAAAGGAAGACCAAATGATAAGCAGAGAAATAGAATACGACATCAACTGGTAAATTTCTTGGAAAGCAAACACTAACCCAATGCAACATGAAACAATCATCTAATCAATCTCAAAAATAAATAATTAAAAAACCTAGAATAACCAACATAAGTAACGTGAACATGTTTGATCCCCATAAAATACAACGTTTTTATTTTGTTTTGATAAGCCATAAAATACAACATTCTTGGAAAAAAATCACTGACCCAATTTCAACAAGAAAACACGATTCAACTCAAACCCGCCAAGAAAGAACAAGAACAAGATTTTAGGTCAAAGGGAATTACCTGAACGTGTTTGGCCCTGACGTAGGGAGAGTCGCCGGCGGGAACTTTGTGAATGACGTGGAAGAGATCGGTTTTGGCCGCCTGAGGCTTCTTCTCCGAGAGAGGTTGCCGCACCGGCGGCGACCACCGCCTCCACTTCCCCTGAGGCGGCGGCGTCGAAAACCCTCTCGCCTGAAAGTTCTCGTTACCATTATTCAACATTGTGACTTGCTTCTTGATGGGAGAAAAAAGTATTACTTCATGAAACTCGTTTCAAGTACAAGGCCTTCAGACCCTTTTCTTAGCGGACATAGGAAATTCTTTTCAGTGGGTTGCCAGTAGGAGAGAGAGAGCTGCGATGAATGAAAACGGACGGAGAGAGAGAGAGAGAGAGAGAGAGAGAGAGAGAGAGAGAGTTGGGAAAGGGGGGAAGGTGGAGAACTAGCCGTTATATAAAAGTATCCGTTGGGAATCGTGATCCTGGGCACGTGCGACGGGCACGAGCGATTTTGCTGTCTTTTACGGCTATGGTGATCACACCAGCCTTCAGTCCTTTCCCGATTTCGTATGCTCTCTGCCGCTCCGGGACCGTCCCTTGGCACCCTTTCTACTTCTAGCATCTCAAAAATTCGGGTAAAAACTCAGTCACATCTTCAACCATCAATTTCAAGCTTTATCCGGATATATATATTTTTATTCTTAATGGCATAATGGTAAATAAAGTAGAGCAACAAAACCAAATTCACTCTCCCTCTCTCGAGACATCCAAGCCGTTCGATGCGATTTTGGATGGCTTAGATTTGGAGAGAGAAAGAGAAGGGGTGAGAGGAGAGAAAATATTTTAATCTGAGTCGTCCAAAAGTGTATCAAACAGCTCAGGAGTGCCGAGCGGGCACCACGTGGAATATACCCGCTCGGCACTGAAAAATTTCTCTCTCTCTCTCTCCTGACCCAGCACCACTACACTGCCTCTCCTCGATCTCCACCAGGTATCTCTCACTTTCAGTTCTCTCTCTCCTGACCCAGCACCACTACACTACCTCTCCTCTCCACCAGGTATCTCTCACTTTCCTCTGCGGGATCTACAGCTACGGCTACAAGCCGCCATCCAGCAACCCTCTGTCGTCGCCTAGGCCCAATCCAGCACTGGCAAGACCTCCGGCAAGGTCGTCGACAACCAGTCCAGAGAGTAGCAAAGAAATGGGTAAAACCCTAAATGAGGAAATGTTTGGGTAAAGGATTGGAGAGAGATTTTTGTGTTTTTGCCCAAATTTTAAATTGAGGAAAAATGTTTGAGTCAAGATTGGAGATGCTCTTAATTATTTTTTCCCTAATCAAATCTTGGCACCCTATTGGAAAACTTATTCAGTGCATGTGGCAGTGCACAAGCCACTTTTCTACCACACATTGTGGTTTAAAAAAAAAAAGAAAAAAGAAGGGCCTTTGGTACTAATGAGGGATTGATTTAAGTGGTGAAAACTCAAGATTTTGTTCGATAAGGCTCAGGTCTGAGTCTCCATTGGGATTGTGCTCTAGTACCGTCTCATTTCATCCTAGTCCAGTTTTGAGTCATTTGTGGGCCCATAGTATCTCAATGGATTTGGTTACACAATGTCACTTCCTGTGACTACTCTAAAAACAGTCTTGCGGGTGCAATGCCATAAAAGAGTTAATTGAAGTCCTCCTTCATACCAATTGGTTTTAGCAGGGATGGTGCAAAAGCAGTCAGATAAGTGGTATCAGAGCGCCAAGAAGTCATGGGTTCGAGTCGCGGGAGCATCATCGTGAGGGAGGGATTGTAGGACGTGAAGTGCCCCCATGGATTTGGTTACACAATGCCACTCCCTGCGACCGCTCTAAAAATAGACTTGCGGGTGCGATATCGAATACCATAAAAGACTTAATTGAAATCCTCCCTAATACCAACTGGTTTTAGAAGAGATGGTGGAAAAGCGGTTCAACAACAATGATCTTCACTTTTTAGAACTTGTCAAAATTCACGTCAATCATATACCTGTGGGCTACCACAGCCGGCGTTTCGAACGGCCGAAAAAGAAAGAAGTGTTTTTGAAAAATGGAAGAGTCGCCACCCGGATTTGAGGTTTGCCATCCGAGAAACCATTTTGATTAAAATTGATTGTTTGACTTTGAAAACCAGAGATTATTTTGGGTTCGAGAGCCAGGTTACGAGAGAGGAAGAGTTTTACGGCGCCCCTCTCGCCCGATACAAGATTGGTCTCTACTCAATGTTTGTGGAATTTATTGAAAATATTTTATTTCATAAAAACAGTTAGCAGGTATTTACAAGTACCAAAGGTGGCAGTGCATGCATGTGCAAGGTGTACAAGGTGTAATAAGATGATGATGCGAAATAACAAAAATGAAATTGATACTGGAATCACTCTTGGTCGCTCGGGAGTGGTCCTGAGCGCTCAAGAGTGCTGTCAAGCCACCCTATAAATTTGGTTAGATCCAAACATATTCTAATACTACCAACAAAAACATAAAGCTAATATCGTACAAATGTGCTCAGCAAGAGGCTTAAAACAGCTAAGAATTGGTCCTAATCATCCAAACCTTGCTTCCTTGCGACTGAAAATAAACCTAACTGAGCTCTGGAAGGACCAGTGCACACCCAATACTCAAAACTTGTATGGAAAGTAACACAGGAGATTAAACAAACTGCAACAGAAAAACAGCACTCTTGGGCGCTCAAGAGTGGTCTTGAGCGCTCAAGAGTGGCCCCAGTGATGAAAAATAATTTCTTTTTCTTATGTTCCTCTTGCTCTTGTGGTTAAACTAAGATCAAATGGACTTATAACCAGTATGAGGAACTGGTATAAGTCATTGATCTCCTTCAGGCTCCGTTCTTTTGGCCTTAACTTAAATCTAGAAATTTTGTCCTTATTTGAAATTTTTTTGCATTTGTTGGTTTTGCACCAAACTTTTGTAGATTATTGCTTCGTCTCGACAAGAGGAATCGAAAAAGTAAATTTTTTTTACTTTTACCCAAGGATTTTGAGAAATAACCACTTTTTAATGCAAAAAGTGATTTTTTTTGCTAAAAAATGGTTATTTCTCAAAATAGTTGGATAAATGTAAAAAAAATTTACTTTTCTGATTCCTTTCGTCGAGACAGATCAATAACTTACAAAAATTTGGCGCAAAACCAACAAATGCAAAAAAAAAATCAAATAAGGACAAAATTTCCAGATTTAAGTTAAGTTTAAGTTAAGGCCAAAAGAACGGAACATGAAGTGAAAAAACAGTAGCTTTACAAGTATAAAAATGGGATTTTATAACTTTTGTGCCTGAACAAGACTTCTTGGATAGATATGGTAGCTTGAAAATGGGTAGAAAACAGTAGGAAAATAGAGTTCTAGACAGACTAGAGATTTCAAAAAACTTTGAGATTTTCTGAATACATGAAAATTATTTGAAGATTTTCTTAGAAAACTCAAGTTTTAGAAAATATTTGAGGGACGATTAGAGACTGAAATTTTTAGAAAACATGGGAGCGAGAGACAGATTTTTCATGGCCTTTTGTGTGTTGAATGAGAGGGGTATTTATACGGGTGAAGAAAATTAGGATTTATTTTTGAAAATAAAATCAAAATGAAATGGGAAAATATTTTCGGGGGAAAATGGCATGATGAGATTCCTGCTAGCTACTGGGATGTGCAGGTTTGAACTACAAGTTTGAATGATTAGAAAAGTCTGAAAAAACCATGGTCAATGGCCAAGCTCACCATCCATTGGGCCTGTCAGAGCTCTTGAGCGCTTAAGAGTGGCTACCCAACTTCAGAGTGACGCCACGAACACTCCTAAACCTGGATTTGTGTCATGCCCCACTTTATAAAATTCAGCAGCATGATTTTTACCTCAATAAATAAATAATTTTGTCCAATAACTAAAAACAACTTTCTTTTCACTCCACCATGCAATGTATTATAAGTCTTAACCAAATTAAAAGAAGCATGACAAGCTATCCACTTCCAAACATTTCAATTTTTTTTGATTAGCCACCATGGCACCCAAAACACCACTTAAACCATACAACTCCAATTACAAAAGGAGGTACAAGTTTTCCTTCTTCCTTGCCTAAAAGACATAACAAAGCATTTCTAGAGGAGAGTTTAACATTTATCATTACATTCTTAAAGTCAAAAACATATACATATAGTCAAAAGATAGCTTTTAAGACCCAACAAAATATCATGCAGATCGACTCGCCAAAGCACAAAAGATATCTCCATCACTGTGTCCATCAAAGCGTATCCTTGCCTTTCGAACCTGTAAGGTAAGGGTGAGCACGACCGCCCACACATAATCTACTAGAAACTAAAAGATGCAAGTGACATGTTTGAAAATATGAATACTCATGTTAGCTAGACACAACTCTTAATGAATATAATAAGCTTGAAAGGATGAAACCAAAATTCTTGAAACAAAAAAAATAAGTCAACACATTAAACTAAGTATAAGAAAGTAAGAGCACATAAAACTAAGGTCCAAGTTATCACAGTTGTGTACCAATCCTAGGCGACTGATCAGGTCCCTAATCATCCAAATTTATGGGCTACTAACCCAAAGGCCTATGGGGCACCTTATCCTGCGCGGGTTTACGGACTATACACCGACGGATAACTCATTATCCATATGCTTCCGGCTACACAACGAGCATAAAATGGCCAAGTCAATCGCCAATACATGGCTCACTAGCCCAAATGACAAGTATCAATCTCAAATCAATTCCAATAAGTAAATACAACTTGTATCAACACAAATCGTAATCTTTACTTTCAAATCCACGAAGCACTAAACATAGATATACAAGTGTCTATACTTTTTCAACTCCACCCCTTAAAAATTCATCAATTATGTCAACAAGAGGTAATCCATATCAAATACAAAAAAAATTAATGTGCTCTTCACCAAATGCAACAATTAATCCAAGTACCCTAAACTAGTATATCCATTATCAATCCAAATAAACATAAGTCAATATTTAGACACCACAAATTCCCTAGGCATAATATTTTCTCCACACCCAATCAAACACTAAATCCATCAATTTCAATATACAACTAAAAATATAAAATTTACACAACCACCCAAATTTGGGTTTTTCTTCCATAATCAATTACTACTTAAATACATGAAAATAATCAATCCTCAAACACAACACTTGCATTTTTAAGATATCTAGTAGAAAAACCCTATCTCAAATGATAGCACACAAGAGAGATGGGTGAGATGGTGATGGAGGAAAGCCCACAACCTTGACATCCCTAGATTCCTCCAAGTTCTTGATGTAGATACAAATGCCCAAGCAAAAGAAGGTGCAAGATGATTTGGTTGTGTGTGGGTGTGTTTGAGAGAGAGAGAGAGAGAGAGAGAGAGAGAGAGAGAGAGCACGGCTCTGGGAATGAAAAAAAGGAAAACAGAAAACTGAGAACACGAGATGTTCTCTGGCCAAATGGATTTAAGGTGTAAAAATTACACCCTTCCCCCCTCAAGTCTCTAAATTATCACATAATACTTGCATGCTATAACTTCTTGCACTAGAGCCCCTCAACTAACACTTAAACAAGTAATTAGCTCTAAAAATTTCTAACATTAATTACACAACACATAGGAGTCTCCCAACACACTCAATCAAAGGGCCAATGAATTCGAACACAGTCAAGAAAATGCCTACACATGCACCTGCACAACTATATTCAAAAATAATAATTTTTTTTAAGGCTCATAAAATTCAAAATATTTAAAATAACACATTTCACATTAAAGAAATATTAAATAAATAAAATTAGACACGGTTCTCTACAATTTGAGTGTTTTTCAAAGTGTTGAAAAGCTGGTCGAGTCCTCTTTCTAACCCAATTGGTTTCATTTAAAAATATTTTATACGTTGAAATGTGTGTCCATTTTACCCTCAGTGTGTCCGGAAAAAAGGTGGTTTTGGTTTGTAAAAGTCCAAGAAGCATCCTTTAAGCTTTAGCCTAGCCCCTGTTTTAATTCCGTTTCATCATCGGGGAGCCTCAAGGCCACAAATTAAGGATAATTAATAAGTCCAAATTGGGGTGTCTATAATACCGTTTGTTATCATTTCAAAATGCATTAAGTTTGTAAAAAAAACCAAGTGTGCAACACTTGATTGCAACTTATTTGACACGATTATATGAAGCTTAATGGATTTCAAATTTATATAAAATGGTGTTCAATCAATGTGATTTTCGACATTCTTGGCAAGCTCTAAAAAGTGAATAGTTTCAATCATTAGTGTGGGTCTAACAAGGGCTCATAAATGGTCTAAAACTAGACCGGACTAGAGGAAAGGAAATGGACTGGAGCTTAGTTGGTCTCCATAGCCCCTTATTGGGATAAAAGGGCTAAATATACTGCTAACACCACCAATATGTGGTGGGACCTTAGCTTCGATCCTGACGTAATTGCAATGGGGTACCCTTCAGATAGTGGTGTGATGGGGCAATACTCCCTGACAAAAAGACAGGATACCATACGTGCACTTCTATTTGTGTACCGAAAAGACAAAAAGAGCCCGTGGTCGTAGTGTGCTCTAGAAAATCGCCCTAACTACTAAACCGATCCGATCCGGACTAAACCGCCCTATTTGGTTTGGTTCCGTAGATTATTGGTCTGGTTATGGTTATAAAAAAAAAAAAGAACCATTAATTTTGGTTCGGTTACTGGTTATCAATTTAACAACCACGATTAGAATCGAACCGGATCGTTTAGTATAATATATACATAAATGTATATATAATTATGTCTTTCAATTCGGTAAGTTAATTTTTTTCCTGGTAAGTTAATCTATTTCAGAATACCACCTCGTGTAGTTGGTTCCTTACTCTCCCTCTTAAGAGAGAGATCCTAAGTTCAAGTTCTCATGAAGGAGGTGCTCGACTCTCACTATAACTACTAACCACTAACAACTAACTCCTAACATCCTATCATCTAGCAAAAAAAAAAAAAAAAGTTAATCTATTTAGAGGAGAAATCTTGTTTGTTAGAAAAATCTTCAATATATTATGTTTTTATAGGAGTCCATACCATTGAAGATCTTAGAGTATCCACAATGCGGCAGCCCCACTCTCCAAAACAAAACCCTTGCTCTAGAAAGTGAAGAGAGAGAAAGAAGAGAGAAGGAGGAGAAACGAAACGAAAAAGCTTTTCATCAATTCAGGCTTTCCCTCCCCCTCCCCCTCCTCCTCCTCCTCCTTCCGGCGCCATAGATCTCAGTTCTGCTTTCCCTCCCCTTATCCAGCTTCGTTGTTTTCAGCAGGCGACCCCGGCGACGAAGCTTAGCTCTGGCAGCTCATGTGCCGTGGTGTTTTTCAAAGTGAGCTCGGATCTGGTTCATGGGGTTTCGGAGACAGCTGGGCTCTGTTGGTCTTCAGTTGGCAGGTAATAATTAGGGTTTGTGGAGGATTAGGAGGTTGTTAGTTTTTTTGGGCCATTTTTGTGCCTTTTCTTCTTCGGTGAGGTCCTCTTCCGTTTGGATTTTTGTCCTGATCTGGTATCCCCAAATCCGATGGGTGCTGGTGGTAGATAATAAATTTTCTGTGTGTGGTGGCTGTTGGATCTCGTTTTTTCAGTAGTGGTGTTATGGTGTGGTTAGCTGTTGTCAGTGTATTCCATTTGGTTTTGGCTGCCTCCAGTGCTGCAGCCATTGAATGAGTTTTGGTGGTTGGTTTCTGTCCGGTCTGGATTCCAAACCTCGGTTTGTGTGCTTGCAAGGAGGTCTGGCCTGTTGTGGGTTGTCTGGTCCTCTTCTACGCCCAGAGTTTTGAAGTGCCAGCAGAAACTCATTCTGGAGCTTCCCTTTGCGGCTGTGAGGGATTCATCCCTTTTGTCGTGAAAGCCAACATTAGCCATTAAAGGACCGTTCTAATGGTTTGAGCTCTGGGTTGCTCATCTGCCGTTGCTAGGATGGACCTTACGCCACATTGTGTCGGTCTGCTTTTGCAGTAATGCGTCTTTGAGCTTGTACGCCCTTTTGTGGTTTGCTTGTTTCCTAGCTTTCAGTAGATTTAGCTCTTACCGACTATTATGATTATTTCATGTAAGTGCCGTTAGGCTTCTTGGAATGAAATGAAATTTGTTGTTGATCAAAAAAAAAAAAAAAAGAGTATCCACAATGCTATAATCAAAAGTAAAAGGTTTTTAAAGTTCGTAATATTGGTGCAAAATGTGACTCACAATGTTAGAATCAAACTTAACAACCTCCTTAGAAATAATTAAATTTTAGGTTTTTGATGATCAAAACTAGCAATCTTTTGACAATAACCAAATTTAATAGACCGTACATGATCTCAATCAAATACATCAATGATTATACAAAAATGTTCTATCTCTCTTCCCTTTTCCTTTCTCTTTCTTTTCGAACAATATTTTTGAAAAAAAAATATTTTATGAAAAAAATTTGTTTTTTTTAGAAAACAATTTTTTAAAAACATTTTTTTTCCCAAAAAAAGTTTCAAAAACTATTTTCTATTTCTAGTAAATAGTTTTTATTAGTTTCAAAACTATTTTTAGAAAAACTATTTTCTACTGTTCACAATTTTTAGTTTTTTGTAGTTTAAAAAGATAATGTAACAAGTTTTGGTTATTCAATTTTGATTACGCTAATGTAGACATCTCTTAAATGAATAATCAAAAGCTGATGTGGCAAATTTTGGTTATCAATTTTTTATTATAGCATTGTGGATACCTTTAGAGTGTGAGTATTAGTACCCAATTTCATTCTTTTCTTACTTTAGTACTTTCCCAATTGAGTTTGGAATCTTAATAAAATTCCTATAATTAGTTCGTGAGTTCTTTAGTGCTTTAAATTCTGAATTATTTTAATGAGTCATGTGTGTTTGAAAAAGTGTTTGAATGTTAACTAGAAAGAAACTGAACCGAATCAAAATCAGACCAGTCTTGCAATTTGGTTATGGTCTGGTTTCACACATTTTGTTATTAGGTTTTGGTTCTCCATTTTTTAGAACCTTTTGAAATATTCTGATTTTCTAAAGAACCAGACCAATCCCCCAAATATGTTTTCGAAGACCTCTTTGCCGCCTTGTTCGACGACCTCCTCCCTCTGGTCCGCACTAAATAATGCACCAAAAACATCTTTTGATAAAATTACGTGTTTAAAAATGGCGCTCATCCTTGTTGATAACGATACCCTCGCTTTTGGTCTGTGTAGACACCCCAATCTGGGTTTTCCAGATTAGTTTACTTATGGTTTTTGATTCCCCGATGATGAAATTGATCAAGAACACTCCGGGAATGTTAGCGTGATTGAGCTTCGAGCGTTTAAATCCCCTTTTAAGCCTAATCGATTCAAAAGCCAAAAAAACTACTGACACGCGCTGGTTCACATACAACACGCGCTGGTCCAATAGCCACATGTTGATCAACGGTCAGCTTTGACCATTGACCAGGGCAACGGCAGCTTGGACCCACTCATGCAGGTCCAAAACTCCCGCGCATCGGTCAATGGTTGTCCCATCACCAATTCCAGCCTGTATTTGCCATGATCACAAGACTTTTGTGGGCCGGGGAAGCCTGTTTATTCGGCTGAAGGACGATCTTCGGACAGGGGGATGTTCCCTCCCTTCTCACAAGCCTCCCATCACCTTTCTTCCTCTCATTTAATGAGAGAAGACTTCTTTTCCAAGTGAATCAGCCATTTTTAGGATGATTTACACCCCCTCTCACTCCATCTCCTCCTACAAATACCCCCCATGCACCCCAAGCAAGGGGTTACCAAGTTACCAAATTCCAAGCACAAAGTTAAAACCCTAGCCTCTTGTTCATCTCCTCCTTGAGGGGAGACTTCTTTTCCAAGTGAATCAACCATTTTTGGGATGATTTACACCCCCTTTCACTCCATCTCCTCCTATAAATACCCCCATGCACCCCAAGCAAGGGGTTACCAAGTTACCAAATTCCAAGCACAAAGTTAAAACCTTAGCCTCTTGTTCATCTCCTCCTTGCCAAAGAAAAAGTTTAACAAGCAACACACCTTGTTTTCTACTCAACAACACGCATCCACCCATCACCCAAGTCTCAACTCAAAGCTTAATAGTTTTTCAAACTCAAAACAAAAGGTATAACACCATGGAAACTATATTCTGTTCTGATCCCTGAGGGGGGCTAGCAGAGTCAAGGCAGATGATCAATACTAGTCTTGGCCCTAATGCTGGCATGGTTTCAAAAATCGTAGTGGTAAAGACCAGCACGCGCGCACCACTCTGTGGTTGCACGTGCAGATCTTGCATGGGGCTTGGGGCCTTGTTGTTTTATGCTCTCCTCCACATATACATCACTGCAAGCATGATAGAAACCTGTTTACTGCTTTCCTAGGTTAAAACTACTTGTTCTTGTTTCAATATTCATACCTGCTGCAATGGAATACCCCTAAGGTCTTTCTGGATATGTTTCAGAGCCCAGAAACATGCAGAACCAAGCACTGGTTTGAAGGCTCAGACCTGCACACGACAGTGGATGACCTGTGTGCGCCGGTTTAGTCTTAACCAGTGGCTGGCCTTTGCATGGGTAGCTAGGCTTTGGCCATTTGTTTCATCCCCACACTGTTTATGGGGTGTCTATTCTTTTGGTGGCATCTAAGCACATTCAAACTGCCTATAAACCGTATATTAACTACCATTCAACTGCGTGGTTTGTTCTGGGTGTGCACTGGTCATTTTCAGAGCCCAAAGGGTTGAAAATAAAAGTTGTGGGTTTGAACCTACTGGCGCGCGCAGGTCTTGGTGTAGCACGCGCAAGTCAGATCAACATGCAATGACTTGATCAGTGCATGTTGGTTTCTTCCTGTGCACGACACTCCAAAACAGTGGCCTTTCAGTATGCTTAAACTCCCATAGGAATCGGCTTTCATCCTATTCTAACTGTTTCAATAAGTGAACATGGCATCTATCACATCCTGCAAACCTGTTTCAGTTTTAATCTCTTTAAACTGTTCCCCCATCCTAACTGGCTAAAAAATGATTAATGAGAAAGAATTGCAAATGTTTTACAAATGCCAAAAAAGTAAAGACCGATCTCCGAATTGGGCAAGAGGGGTGCATTAAAACCTTTTTCCTCTTGTAACCTGGCTCCCGAACCTAAGATGTCAAGGTGACAATGGACCAGTCTACAAGCCTTTTTCAAATCAAACAAAGTAGCAAACGTTTCAAGTTCAGTTCCTTGGGTGGCAAACTTTCAAACCCAAGTGGCGACTCTGAATTGAGCATTTCGCCGCACTTTTAAAAGGGGCGCACTCGTGCGATTTTCGAGGCATGTGCCCATAGTCTCGCAACAGTTAACTCCGGCATTAGATCTCTTCAAAAGTGGAAGATCCACCTTAATTGAAGCACAAAAAAAATTAAGAGCCATCATGGAAGTGACGAATCGCTGCCTTTATCGAAGAAAAAAAGGAGGCTTTTTTATACCAATGTTGAAAATTTTGAAGCTAAAGATGAGGATTACTTATCAAAAGAAAAAAATCTGAAGTAAGGATTACCTTGAATTTGATATGATAACATAAGTTTTAACGGCCAAGGAAATCCCTAAAATCAAACAACCAAAACCAATTAACCCTTATAAATTTGGAAAGTAATAACATGATTACCATGAATCTATATGAAATATGTAGATACATATCAAGATAATAAACTAATTAATAAGGACATTACAGGCCATTCAACCAATTCTAGGATGAGAACATAAATTTTTTTTTTTTGATAGGCAAAATTTTATTAAAAACAAAGAGAGGGAAAAAGAAAATCCATCAAAAAGTTGCACAGTATATCACATGGGCCGAAGCCCAGCCCCAAAGGTCTAATACGGGAGCCTAAAAATAAAACAATCAAGTACACCCGTTACCCAAATAAACAACAAAGCCCAAATAAACAAACAGACCCAAAAGAACCCGCCCAGCAGACATAAACCCCACAAAACCCTAACCCATTTTCTAACCGCCGCCGCACAAAACACCGTAGGCATCACCGCCCGAACCAGCACCACCACCCAACCGCCTCACCATTAAGCAGATCCGGTCATTACCAGATGTAGATAACTGGCGACAAGAAGGAACCCAACAGACCCACCAATGTAATGCAAATGGCATACGACGACAGAGAGAAAAACAAAGAAGAGCAGTGGGAGAGTAAAATCTGCCGCCTCTCCATGAACACCCCAGGATCACGGTCGAGAACAAAAGTTAGAACCATCACAGCCAAGTCGACCCCTCGTCCAGGCTGCACTTCTGAAACGATCACCAGGCGAAAACAGCACATAAAAGGACCAAAAAATGTAGACCATTGGGGTCGCATACTCTTTGCGACCATGCCCCCAAACCACTGCCAGCCACCACGAAACAATTTTGCCTATCGTTTTGAATAAACCTGCAAAAAAAAAAGTTAGATAAAAAAAAACACCCAGATCAACACCGTGTCACCGATCACCACACCAACCTCCATAGCAAACCAAAAACACTCCCCCACTGCCATCGTCGGCCACCACTCTAGCAGGAACCCACCACACTACCGACCAACATAAACACCCCGAGTGGACCAGCGACCACCATAGCCACCACCAAATCTTAACCCCCCATCGTCACCGACGACGGCCCCATCACACATCAAAACACCTGCTGCTTGGATCACGCCGAGAATCGATGGCCACCACACAAGCCCACCACCTCAGGATGCCAAAACACACCTCGCCGTTAAGCCAAACTGGCCACACCCAGCAGCGATAGCCAGCGGGTGAAGCAACGAACCAGAAGTTGACGGCCAGGAGTAGTAAGAAAAATGATAGCAATTGGAGAGAGGCAAATAGATCTGCCTATAAGGTTGGAGAAAGAGGAGATGGAGACCAAAGGAGAAGCCCAGGGGAGGAGCGAAGGAGGCCCCCCACCCCCCCCCCCCCCCCCCCCCGGGCAACGACTGTAAAGACCCGTAAATTCGTAAAATTGATTTAAATGTTTTACAAGAAATAAAAGGAGGAAATTGATTTGGGAAATCGAGAATTGGGGTTAATGAGTTAAAGTGTTGAATTTGAGGGACGAGTGTGTGATTTGTGCTTAGTGCTTAGTGTGTGTGTATCATATATGTAGGTGTATGGAATAAAAATTCCCCATTCTCCTCCTCCCATTCTCCCCGTTCTCCTCTCTCTCGGTTCCCTCACCCTCTCTCTTGTTCTCACGCAAAACAACTCAAAACCTCCACAGAATAGCCTTCAACCTTTCATTCATTCGCGATTGCAGCCGGTATTTCGTTGGTTTGAGCTCGGAGGAGGCGTATTCCTTCCGTTTTCAAAGTTTGGAGCTAGGGCTTGGAGGATCCTTTGAAATCGTTCTTCAATCTTGAGGTAGGGAGTTCTAACTTTCAATATATGTTCGTGACTTGTTTCCTAGAGCTTGAGCCTTGCCATTGATCGTTGTTGTTGTTGTTGTTGAGGTTGTTGTTGTTGTGAAACCCATGAAAATCTGCAGAAAACCTGCTCGAATTGAGCTGGTATCGATGACATTTGCTTAGGTATCGATACCTTTGTGTTCCAAAACCCAGAAAATTGCTTGTTATCGATACCATTTGTCTTTACTATCATGACCCTTGCGTCTGGAAGACTTCTTAGGCCCCGTTCCGGAACGTAGAATAAGTCCTTATTTTTTAAGAAGGCAATTTCAAGCTCAAAAATAATGAATTTATTAAAATTAAAAAATATGCAATATGGATCTTATTTAAAAGATCTCGATGAGATCTTTTATACGGTGCAAAAAAATTAAAAAATTATTTTTTATTTACACTATTTTTGAGTTTGAAAATGTGAAATAAGTACTTATTTTTTATGAAGGTGTTCTGGAACGAAGCCTCAGTCCAAAGGTATCAATACCTTTTTCCTTGATATCAGTACCTGTTGCTTATCTCCAGTTTTCACTGTTTTGCTTCATTTTTCACCATTTTGGTTTCCAATCACTTCCAACCTACCTAAACACCTCCCAAATTACTCTTAACTTGGTTACTCGTATTTTAATGACTTTGTTGAACATATTCATAACTTTAAAGCTCGTTTGGACATGATTTTACAAGAATCACCTTATGTATCAAACTTGGATTTGAATGATACGAACGTGATGGTAAAGAGGATTTTGGAACTTTATGGACACAACGCGAACATTCAGGACTCATCGACGGGTGAGTGCCTGGCAGAGGACATCGGGATCCTTTAATTGGCCCGGCAGGAGCTATATGCTTGTATTGGATACTTCAGGACCACCCTATGGGTGAGGTGTCTGGCAGAGGACATCGGGGTCCTTTAACTTGCCCAGCAGGAGCTACAACTCATGACACTTGTACGAGACACGTTTTGACACATGGTGCTTTCAAAGCTTACCCCTTGAGACACGTGATTGGTTCTAGAAATGAAAGGTTGGCATTGGATTGCTATTATTGTCCATTCATCGGATCTTGTTGTCATTGTTCATCTTGTGATCATCCTTACATTTCATATGCATATATTGTTAGATTAGAGCTTTCTACTGGGCTAGTGTAGCTCAAACCTTACATTATTTTTCAGGTATTAACCCTGGGCAGTAGCTTCATGTTTAGAGTGTGATAAGCACCCAATAATGCATATTCTTGGTGCTTAAATCCTCTAGTATATTGTGTTTGCACATATATGTTATCGTTTTTATGCGATATTACACGTAAGGTTTATTTGTTTGAGGATGTTTCAGGTAAGACGTGCTAATAAGGCATGTTTGAGTGCCAAGGGATGTATCGAGGTGCAGCCAAGTGTCCAAGTGCCCACCGGTACCCATTTCTTTGCTAGCGAAACCTAACGGTACCTCAAGTAGCCCCGGAGGCCACTCGGTGGTCAAGTTGGCGAGGATCGTGCCAAAGTGTATCAAGCGAGGCAAATGCATCAAGGATGGCCCTTGAGGGTATCCAAGAGACCCAGGCCACATGGCACACCTCCGTCAAGTCTCGTTGATCGAGTATTAAAGTATCGAATAGCCATCGGGACATCACAAGAACTCAAAGGCCAAGCTGCCATGTTTTGTAGTTTTGCAGACAATGGTACCGGTACCTCAAAAACATGGTACCGGTACCATTGTGCTGATATGGAGAACAGTTGAGTTGGTACCAATACCTCATTTTTGAGGTACCGGTACCAATGCCCTTCGACCAGCACCTTTTTGCTGAATTTTTCAACCTTCCATATATGGAAAGTTTCTACTTTAGGCATGTTTTTGGGATATTTTGAGGGCCTTTTTGTCCATTGTAAGGCTGATTTTATAAGCCCTATAAATAGGCTTGTATGCCATTTATGGAAGGTATGGCCATTAGTTAGTTTTAGGTCTAAGTTTTCTAGTTTTTGCTCTAGGTTTCTCCTCAGCTTTGTTTCAAGCTTTTCTTACTTGTCTCCTTTAAGAACTCTAGCAAGCAATTGTGTTACGTTAATTTCTCAAGTATTTAAGTTGTTCGTGTGGTTTGGATCTTCTATAAAATCTAGTTTATTTTCGTTTTTATCGGTGAATCATGTTTTCTTTGCTTAACTCTTTTTCTAGTCTTATTGCTATGAGTGAGTAGTTTATAGGTTTGGTCATGGGGTGAGATTTACTCTATGATTTAGTGCTTTAAATGGTTTCTCTTAACTTTAGCTTAGTTTCAAGGTTTTTGAATGAATTAAACCCATGATGTCTAGTATTGATTATGGGTTGGCGGCCTCTTTGATCATGAAGTTTATCGCCTTATGTTATGTGCTTGATAATCCTACGCGTGCAAACGATTCTTTTTCGTCTCTCACCTGCGTTAAATGAGTGCAATTTGAATCAGAGCCTTGAGTTAAGTTACAAGTAGTCTTCAGCTTTTTATTCTTCTAGTGGAATCCGGACGGTTTCGGTCCACTCTTGAGTTAGATGAAGAAACCGTTTGACGGCTAAGTCGTGGGTAAATCAATCCCTTTGACTCGACCATCTCTAATCTAGTTTAATTCCAAGTTTAAATTTCGTTATTCAAATCAAATACCAAAGTTGGCCGCTTGAACGACACAACTCTCTACGCAACATCTAATCCGAATTAGCTATAGAGATTATCTCTGTGGGAACGATTCCGGTCTTACCGGTTATTTTGCTTTCAACGACCTAGCCCTATGCTTGGGGTGTGAATTCTAAGAGGTTAGGTTGCGACGAAGCAGAGAGCATGGAAGTGGACATTCTTTTGAAAGTTGACATTGAAGAGTTACCAAGCCATCTTTGTAAATTATTTTTGAAAGATGTATTTGTAACTGTATTTGTAAATCTTTTTGATTTTGGGAATATTGTAAGTTCTTAACTCTCTTTGATACTCAGTACTTACGATAACTTGGGCCTCGAAGCCAAAGATGCAAACTTTTGGAAATTAATGGAGGACAAAGTGTAATTATAGAAATGGAAATGTTGAACTATATTTTTGGGGTATTGTGCGGACTAATGTGAGGTTTTATTTATGAAAATCCCTTTATATTTATGTTGAAAATCAAGAGTGTGACAACGGCGCGCCCTAGTTAGGGATAAAGAAGATGGGAGATGCGGCGGCTAGGGTTGAGGTATAGAGAGAGAAATGGGAGATGAGAGAAAAAGAGAGTTGGAACATGAGCTTTTGGGAACATAATTATTTAAACCCATTGACGGGATAAGTTCCCCAACTCTTAGTTTTTAATGGGTTGTATAGAGTAAATAGTGGGTTGTGAATAGCGGCCGCCTTTTGATAAATCGCAAACAACTTGGGACTGTTCAAAAAGGAAATTTGAGCAAACAAAATGGGACGGATGGAGTATTATAACTATGAACCCTCTTTTTTTTATCTCAAAATTCATAGACAATACAACAAAAATTGATAAACAACACCACAAAACTTCGTAAAAGTTCATATCAATTGGACCAAAAAATCTCAGTATACGAACCACAAAAATTCGTAAAATGAGCCACAAAAGTTCGTAAAATAAAGTACCTCAAATTTCATATCTAGAGCCAAAAAAATTCGTAAAATAAAGTACCTCAAATTTTATATCTCGAGCCACAAAACATCACACAATGTGCCACAAAAATTCGTAAAGAGTATGTGTATGGTACACCCCCAAAAAAACGTATGTACCAGAGATTTTTTAGTGAAATATGTAAATTTGCAACAAGGTCTCACTCTTCTATTGCCAAATTTAACAATATATTGGGATTTGCTCAGAGTTTATTCGTACTATCTTTTTTTTTTTCTTTTTTAATTATCCATTCATTTCAAGAAAAGATTGCCAAAATATTTGCGTTTTTTTTTTTTTTTTTTTTTTTTTTTTTTGGGGGGGGGGGGGTGGTGTTTACAATTACAGTTAGGAAAATGATATTGGCACTCCAAAACTTGATAGAGGCACTCCAAAAAATAAAAAAAAATAGCTTTGGAATTACACTAATTTTGGAGTGTACCTAGATTAATTTTTGGAGTGCCAATATCAGTCTCCTTACTGTTACTCTAATTGAGACAAATAAATAATTCAAAAAAAAAATGAAAAAAATGAGGGATGATCCCTTGACTATCTAGGCCGTTGGCCGTTCTCTTTTGTCTTTGTTACGGGAAAATCTAAAATGTTGCCAAAACATTTTAACAACCGTCTAATTTGTAGTGTTTTTTTTTTTTAAAAATAAAAATGATGCTAGTTAGCCTAGTTTTCAAATTAAATTCACGATACTATGTATGATTGTTTAAACAAGTCTACTTAAGTGTACCTCTCTTCCCTTTTGAATTTAACGTTATATGCTCAGTTTATATTCTCATAAAAGCAAAGTACAAAGTGACAGTGCATGGGTTCTCAAGCGTATTGGACAAAGTGTCATTGCATGGGTTCTCAAGCGTATATATATATATATATATTGGACTCGATCTCTTTTTTAGTAATGCATTCATTCCCCAACATCGATCATCACTAACTCTATGTATATGTACTATATATATTACTAATTATTATGTTATCTCATGCTGCCATAATATATAGGAATAAATATTTAAATACACTCCAGTACTCCACCATGCATGTTTTTCTAGAGCTAGTAGAGGGGAGGGGACCCATAAGATAAAATTAATGATATATAAAATTAAGGTAAGCTCGTTTGGAGTTAATTGGTCACTCTTGTACACCTTCATGAGGAAAGTGGTCAAAAGTAAATATATATTAATCATTTTCTTCGCGTTGAAATGAGTGTTACTTATTTAATTTATTGTCCCCTATATAGTTTATCAGTTGGAATAAGTGTATTTAATTGAGATATTTATATTCTTCCAACGCTTGTAATTTAAAAAAAAAAAACAAGCCTCCAATTTATTGGACTCAGATCGATGTATGGTAAATTATCTAAGGAGATAATAAACCAAAGGAGAGATGTCTTGAATACTTTACTATTTAAAACCAGAATGTTGTTTCTAAGATCTGCTTAAGAGATGCTCCACTAAAAAAGAATTTATATAGAAAAATACAAATGGTATGGCAACAATCCAAATATCGACAATAAAAAAAGATGGTTAGGGCTCCGTTTGTTTTGTAGATCATCCAACAAAATTGTCTCATATTTACACTTTAGCTTACATAGTTGATAGTACGTTAATGGTGTAATTCACTAACTAAAATAAACATAATCATATTTTAAATCAGAGATGATGTATTGTAAAAGAATAATTTATCTCGTAAAACGAAAATATAAGCATTTAAAAAATAAAAACTTTGACGGAATGCTTTCCAATTGCAACGTGTTTTGCTTTCTCAGGTACCTGCCCTTTACGTTTTTGTTTTATTATTATTATTATATTATATGTGCTGCTTTCTCAGGTACCTTCCCTTTATGTTTTTATACAATTATGTGCAAAAAAGAATTTACTCAGTGGGGGCCTTTCGAATTTAGCCGCACTTGTTACCAATACCAGTGAGCAGTAGACGAACATATCCGGACATTATTAATGGCTAGACTAATCGTACTGGTCAAAACAAAATGAACCGTCAAGCCGTCAACATTAAACTTTCGATTAATTACTTTCGTGACAATTATCATTTGTTCAAGTAGATATTGATTTATGATCTATATGATTTTTTTTTGAGTTGATGAATCTATTGAGAAGTACAAAATAAGCGGATCGAATCGTCAAGTAAAATAGCAAGTATTTCAATCAAATGAGGATCGCGTAATAGAATGGTGGCCTAGAATGGTCACAGGAGAAGATTTTCACAGTTTAATTTTACCAGCCAGAAGATAATCATCACATAATAGTAGAAGATAAACAACTTTTCAGGACCACGACTTGTATTTTACAGTTAAGTTTCACCCCTCAAAAAAGGGTTAGAAACCCAAATGAGTAAAAGTCTAAAAATAACAATAAACGTAGCTCAAGTGACAGAATTGATGAGCTAACATCTTAAAATTTAAAACTTAACAATCCCTTGGGGCCGGCTACAAGAGAAAAATTTCTTGCAAATTCTCTAGTCTAGGTGTTGATGACCTGTCTTTGAGTGAGCCGAAGAGAAAAACAGTCAAAGCACGCGTAAGCTAGCCCGGACACTTTTACGTTAAAAAAGAAAAAACACTAAAAACCTTTTTAACCTCTTTTTGTTGTACTGAATGTAAATGGAAGAAATTAACAGTTAATGCCTTTCCACACATCACCTGGACAAAATGGCCGCAAATAAACCGTGCGTCAATTCAGTGTTCGTCATTATAATAGCCGACCACGCGCTCCCCGTGTCCGCCAGTGGTCCCTCTAACTAATCCTACTAGGCGAAAAATCATTTTATGCCCCGTCGCTCTTTTTTTATCATATCGCAAGATTTAAAGTAAAACATAAGGATATTAATGTGTGATAGAAGAGAGTCGAGAACACTATTATAATGTGTGGTAGAAGAGAGTCGAGGTGATCCCGTGATAACGTCCAGGAACACCGAATACTCATACCACGCGGATCATAAAAAAGAAAGAGAGAAATTTCCTTCAAGGGTTTCAAATCCCACACCGTCCTCTAACAGGACTCTGAAAATCCAATTCAAACCTGTAGAGGAATCCAAGTCAATGGGGATCAACTGACATAATTATTAAAGAAAGAACCAGCCAAAATCATGTAAAACCTTTCCTATTTCTCGCCCTTTCTTCTCTCCATAGGATTTCAGTCTCTCCATTGAACACAATATAAAGTTGCATCCACCTCCCCTTAATTTCTTCCATTCCTCTGGGTCTTTTGTACGTTTGAACAAGTCAAGAAAAAACCTTGATCTTGTCACATTAAACCCATGATAATTCTTCCATTCTGTCTCTATCTTTCTTCCTCTCAAAAATTTTCTTGGTTTTCTTGATATTCGCCGAGAAATCAAGAAAACCAAGGGATTTTCGATCAATTGATTGAAATCCCTTCTTGTTCTTTAGTCCCATGTGAGATTTGATCTGGTTACGTTGAGCCCAAAATATTTGTCGAGATTTCATTCCTTCCTTTCCCTTAAAGTTATTCCTGTGGGTGTTCTCTTTGCAAAGAATTCAATAAAATCAAGTGATTTCTGAGCAATTCTTGTACCCTTGAAAATCCTCTTGTTCTTATTTCCATATATAGATTTGGCTTTCTGGGTTTTCTCGATTTGCAAAGAAAGAACTATCCTTGTACAGAACAAGAAACAACAAGATAGATCAAGATGCCTATGTGGGTGTTGTCTTTGTAAAGGAATTCGAGAAAATCAAGGTAATTCCGACAATTCTTGTACCCTTGAAAACCCTTTTTGCTTTTGTTTAATTTGATTTTCTGGGTTTTCTCTTTTGCAAAGAAAAAATTACCCTTGGTCAATTGAAAGCCCTTTTGGTATTTATATTAGGCTTTTGTATTGAGTGTGAGGGATAAAACAAGAAACAACAAGATATAGATCAAGATGCCTTTGTGGAAGAAGGCGGCCAAGTGCAACCGAATCTCCAAACTGGTATCAGACCACATCCACTCGCCGCACAAGCGCGGCGGATCCCTGGTGGTCGAGACGGGCTTTCCCACGTCCCTCGTCGATCTCTTCGTTAAGAACCGTGACCGCTTGAAAAAACCCTCCAAAAAGAAGAAAAAATCCGACCAGGAATCGATTCCTATACCCAACTCTCCCTTGGTTTCGCCGGTTTCTGAGAATTCTGAATTGGGTCTGCCAAGTGTTCGCGTAAATTTGACCTCAGAGAAAGTTAATTTGGGTTCATCGGATCGGTTTGGCAATGAAATTGTTGAGATTGAGGAGAGGGGTTTGGTGGTTGAAGGTGGAGGTGGAGGTGGGGATGGGGATGGGGATGGGGGTGAAGTTGTGGCGGCGAATAGCGTTTTGGTGGCGATTTTGAAGACTTTTTTGGTGGTGATATTGGCACTGGGGACAAAGCAGTTTGTGGTTGGGATTACAATGTCTGCTTTCTTGCTGCTTTTCATGGAGTATGCGGGGAAGCATTTGGGTTGGTTGCTTAAGCCATGTTTGGATTCGCAGAAATCTTTGGTTGAAAGGGTTGTGTGCCTTTATGGAATCAAAGGGGCCAAGTTGGTAGTTAAAGAAGATAAGGGTTTGAAGGCATCTGTTTCAGATGATCGCTTTCAAGAAATCCAGCTCGTGCGATCAAATTCGAATTTTTCTGGTTCATGTGTGATTGAGGATCATAAGGTGAACAATCCCTTTCAAGAAATTCAAATCGAGCAAACTAATCCCAATTTGGTTCCTTCAACTAGGGAGATTCAAAGCATGGGATACGAGTTTGATTTGCATAGTGGCAAGGAAAATTGGGTACATGAAGAAATTGGCAAAAAAAAGGAAGTTAGGGAGAAAGATGGGGCATCTAATAGTTATTTTGTGGATCTTAAATGCCAAAAGAGTCGGAAAGAAAATGTCAAGAAGAAGGAAGTTAAGGAGAAAGATGAGGTCAGTACTTGTGATGTTGTGGATCTTAAAAGCTACAGAAGTCGTAGTGGTAGGATAAGGTCGAAAATCAAGAAACTCGTTTCAAATAAGCTTTCTGGTTCAAAGAAGAAACGGATGTCATCGAAAAACGAAGCATCAAGTCCCACTGGTGATGATGTAGTTGCAGTTATGAATGAAGCAAAAGAACTTTTAGAAGAAGATGAGCAGCTACGTGGATTGGAATACGTATACGTCTATGACGACAAATCAACGTCATTTTCGAGCAGAGGGAATTGGGATCGAGTAGATTTTGTAACAAGTTGCAGTTCCAGTGAACTTTCCCAGGTTGAAATGGAAGATACCGTGACGAGGGAAGATATTGGACCGAAGACAGAGAGGAATTCAGGGTATTTCACCGTCATTGTGATTGTTCTTGTTGGACTTGTATGGGGTAGGGTTTTCGCGCTTGCTTTTACCTTATCATGGTATTTGCTCCTGAAATCTGCCGGAACGCTTATACGGAAGTTTATAAAAGGTTGCCCTGATGAGGTCTCAATCTCTTAAGCTAGAAGATTGGGGCGTTCAGTTTTTTATACATGCCTTACTGTTTCTTGGTCAATTGATGGTGTTGTTTGCCTCTTTGAAAGTGTTTTTTAGCCTTTGTGTGCATTATTGGTGTTTACCATTACAGAAGGTTCAACCTATGGTTGGCAATCCAACATGAAGAGGTGTTATTTATGAACATAGATAGACATGTGACAGTTTGTGATATTGTTCTCTTCGCCATTTAATCGTCTTTGGTGCAGCAGCAGCTAATGTATGTATGTCCCACTTTATATTATTCCAAGAAATCCTCGACATTTTGTCCCAAGCTCTAATTGTTGGTGCCAGATTCTTCGTTTGATACTCATAAACAAGGGATAGTTCATAGTTAGGCCTGTGAATGGACCAGATCCGATCCGGAAAATTCGATCAGAATCCGATAACGTTGATCCGATAATCCGAATCCGATAATCCAAATTCGGATCGGATCGGATTAAATCCGTTATCAATCCGAACTTTATTTTTAAAATTTTTTTTTTAAAAAGTAAATTTTTTATTTTGAAAAAAAAATGTTTAAGAAGTTGTATTTTTTTTTTGGAAAATAAAATTTTTTTTTTTTTCTAAATTTTTTGAAGTAAAAAAAATTTCGGATTGGATTCGGATTTTCGGATCTAAATTACTACTATCGGATTTGGATTTGTCGGATCTGGCCCATTTACAGGCCTATTCATAGCTACGTTTGGCTTGGATACACATACTCACGGAATGAGAGATGCTGCCAAGCCTCTCCCTATAGAGCGGTGTAGAGCGGCCGCTCATCGGCAATTGATGGCTCGGATCTTAACCAAGCAGGGGACGGTTCAAATTTGTATACGCTCAAATTCAATCTAAGCCGTCTGTGCTAATATGAATAGCCGGATCGACCATTCTGCACCTGCTCAGCAGCAACAGTAGGCCGCTACTATTTGGCCCATTAGGCGAGCAGCGTCAATCGTGCAAGGGACTGGTTTGTTGTCTCATCCATTGATGTCTTCAAAAGGAAAACTCCCAATCTAGTTATTTTCATGACTTGGCTCACTATTGGATTGATTTTTTGAACCTCCGAGCCAGTTTTATTTTTCCTAATTTGGCTCCCAAAAAAATTGGGTATGGGGACTCCTCGACGCAATGTAATCTCATCAATTAAGCTCTCACAATTTTTTCGCAAAGGCAACGCCACGGCCAAAAAACAAAAAGAAGCATACCTATTACCATTACTTCTCTTACGTACCACTTCTATTAGGGGACTAGAACCGAAGTAGTTAGCGACGAAATTTCGAACCGATTCCATGGCCATTCAGTTCCAACCTCCCGTCCAGTCCATCTAAGGATACAAGATACAGGATACAGGATACAGGGTTTGGTTTTATTCCGTATTTTGATTATAAAAAAAAAAGGCCTGAAATGGTCACCACGCTAAATCATTCAGTAAATGGTAAATTTAGTAAATGATGTCTGAACATAACATACAAAATATGAACTGAAGGAAATAGGAGCCAAATTACAAGTACAAACAGGCGGGAGTTGAAGGTTCTTTTGGGTCATTGCAGAACATATTTCTTCTAGTGTAAGAAAAAATGTAAAACTAAAACAGAGAGAGGGAGGGAATGGTTGCTGCAATTTAATGACCAATGCGGCAATACGAGTCGTAATTGAAGAGAAGAAAAAGAATTTGGATGAGGAAGAAAAAAAAAAACAACTACTGGCGCGTAATTGCGAGCCCTGTTCTTCATTTTTCTTGCCAAGAGCATGTACAAGATGACAGTCCTACTCCTATTACGTTGTCACCCCTATGCAGCTGAGGCCTGGCTCGTTCAACATACCGAAAATTTTCATGTTCCTTCTCATCTCTTCAACCTTAGACCATTCTCCTGCTAGCGCATAGAAGTTAGAAAGTAAGACACGAACTGCATGATCTTCTGAACCCAACCCATACAGTTCATCAGCAACCTTTAATCCAAGATCGATCTTTGAGTAATTCATACAGGCACTTAATAGGGTTTTATAACCTACAAGTCTTTCCCCTGGATCCATGGCTTTAACGAACTTGTCCGCCTGGTGAACTAGACCGGCTCTGCTCAAGAGGTCGATTAGGCATCCAAAATGCTCGACCTTTGGTTGGATTTTGTAATTTCTCACTAGTCTACCAAACAAGAAGCAACCTTCTTCAACTAGGCCAGCCTGTCTGCACGCTGCTAATACAGAAACAAGCGTTGCCTCGTTAGGGTTAACTCCCTCATTCTCCATCTGATTTAACAACTCCAAAGATTCCTTTACGTAACCAAAATTCGCAAGTCCTCCAATTGCAGTTGTCCAAGTAAAAACATCTTTCTCTTCCATTTTGTAGAAAGTGGCCATTGCATCAACAATACTTCCACACTTTGAGTACATGTCAATTAGAGCCGTTCCAACAAAAACATCGTGTAACATGTTTTTTGTGAGGATTAATCTGTGAATGTGCCTACCATATTGAAGATCCGATAAGCAAGCACAAGCTGAAAGAATAGTAACTACAGTGTATTCATCGGGTTCAACCTCTTCATTCTCCATTTTCTCAAAAAGCAATAAAGCTTCATTCAGGTGGTTTGACTCCACATAACCACTGATCATTGAGTTCCACAGAACCAAATCTTTGTCAAACCTACGATCGAATATATCGCGAGCCAAATCTATGAACCCTGTCTCGATATACCCATTGATCAATATAGTATGAGACACTACATCCCTTCTACCACCCATTTCAGTAAATAAGGTTAGAGCAGCATTCATATCCCCGTATTTCACATACATACCCAGCATTGCATTTTCCAAATTCACATAACAATCAAACCCCTTTTTTATCACAGAACCGTGGATTGAGCTGCCGTATTCCGCCTCTGTTACCGCTGCACGTGCTGAAATTATAATCACGAAAGTGATTGAATTAGCTCCAATCCCTACACATATCATTTCCCTAAACAAAACCAATGCTTCAATCCCGTCTCCAAATCGTGAATTATAAGCAGCCAGTAGTGAATTCCAACTAGCTAAATCTCTGTGAGGCATTTTATCAAACACGTACCTAGCATCACCAATTAGGCCTGTGGACCCATAAAAGTGAATTAGAGCATTCTGTACGTAAACATCACTACCTAGGCCTACTTTTGTGACATGGGCATGGACTTCTTTTCCTTTGGGAAGTGATTTTAGACGTGTACAGGCCTTGAGGAGAACTGGGTAAGTGTAGTTATCTAGGGGGATAGAGTTTTTGATGGAGTGGTTGTATATAAGAATGGCTTTGGTGGGTCTAGGGCTTTTGGAATAGACTGTGAGAATAGAGTTGAGTGTAGGGGTGGTGTGGAGGAGACCAGTTGTGATGGTTTGGGTAAGGATTTGATCTATTTGTTTGATGGTGTGGGGTGAGCGTTTGAGAGAGTGGATAGTTAAGTGCAGTTGGCAGCTCATTGGAGTATTTTTCTAAGTATGTGTCAATTTTTGTTAAACTTTGCAATATTGCCCGACCCCGTTAAGGCACAAGTCTCCGCGAGGCGGAAAACTATAAGGATCAAAGAATAATCCGGAAAGAATCGGATTAAGATCTCGTGGGATTATTCTAGATATCCAATAGATATATTTGGAATCTTGCGTGTGACAACCGTGGCAAAAAAATGTGTGTTAGTGGGATGGATTCCTCCCCCAACTGGTTTCTTTAAGTTAAACTAGTGTCGGGCGAAGTGCGTTGCATGTAACCGCGTGCTCATTATAAGAAGGGTTATATTCGTATGTGTGATTAGATAGAAATCAAAACAACCGTTTGCGATCCCACCTTAGCCCTAGGGGGCCAAAAAAATTTGAATTCTGGCCACCTTCTGAAATATATTCCAACCAACTGAAGAAATGGTTTTGTTAAGTTTCATTTGTCATCTAGATACATTGAAGAACAGAACACAACAATCAAGGGGAACACGTTTTGTCATTCATTACCACATTGTCAATCACATACTTTCTGCTATCACAACAAACATGAAGTTAGATATTCAAGTATGAAAAGAGAGAAAACAAAGCGCTCCCCAAGTTGAAAAAAAGTCACATTGGTATTTTTTCGATTGAACTAATTTTTGGTACACTTATTCTACTCGACGGGCTTTACGAAGTGATTGTTTTCGATCATTGAAACGAGACCGGGACGAGTTCCGCTCAACCAAAACAGCACGTTGCTACCCCTTAGAGAGACAGCAGCTTCCCCCGCCTCCCTTAGGTTTTGTCCGTTTTCCACCTTGGCTCTAAAAGTATCCCATTTTAAGTTGCAACAATTGACAATGTAATTGTTAGTATACATGTCCCCCGCCTATTATCTTTCTACCATTTAGGTTAAGTTCCACCATGCCTTGTTTGGTCGTGGGTTTGGAAAATTTTTGGGTTTGGTTGTTGGGTAATGAGTGAGGAGGGAAAATATGGTAATACTTGGGGATATGAGTAATGAGAGAGATAGAGAGGGAAACGAGATTAATGATTAAATATAGAGGTAATGAGTGGAGAGAGAAATGAAAGTAATTATTGAAAATATAGATAATGAATGGATTTGGGTTTGGAAAAAATAAGGGTTTTTTTGGGCTTTTGTCCTTACAAAAAAAAATTGCATTTATTAGTTTTGCGTCCAACTCTTATAGATTATTGATTCTTCTTGTCAAGACAAATCAAAAAAGTTAAAAAAAAAATATTACTTTTACTCAAATATTGTTTGAAATATCCAAAAAACTTTGGTAAAGTTTTAATTTTTACCTTTTCAAAACGAATCAATAATTCACAAAAATTAAGTAAAAAATTAATAAATGCGAAAAAAATTTGAATAAGAGCAAAATAAGAAAAAGCCCAAAAATCTTAGTGGAACTTAGCCTCTTTTTTTTTTTAAACCTAATGTACTCCCCATCCCAGGGGATGAGTGCTTAAGAGAATCGAACCCTACCCATGTGCATAAGAGTACAAAGGAGACACCAACTGCACTCCACTCCACTTGCTAGCCTTAATAGAAGAAAATTGTGCTATGTGAATTTTTTTTGGATGCCCTTGCGCTATATATGCCCTGAGGAGCTAAATAGTTGGCCTTTTATTCTTACCTAAACCTCTTCATAATTTCCCCCTTAGAGCATCCACATTACTCTCGCCACATCCCTTTTGAAACTATAATAACGAGCAAATCCTTTAAAACTGGGCTGCATCAAACTCGTTTCTTACCTCGCTATTCTATAAACTATGTAACTTTGCTACAGGTGCTCGTGTCTCCTAGCGAGGTACTGTTCATCAACTCCACATTATTTTATTATTTAAACTGTGAATTTGGACCCACTTGTTAGTCTTTTACTGTTATATTCTTCTATTCGGTGCAAGGGTTTATGTATATTTGGTACCTATGCAAGTGTGAATGCATTATTACTCATCAATTTATTTTACAATCCGACGTCGGGCTAATTTGTGCAAACCTCAATTAATTTCGGGATCTTAAAGTTAACAATCATTTTACAACCTAACGTCAGGTCAACTTGCGCACATCTCGATTAATTTCGGGACCCTAAAATTAATGATCGAACAAACCTCTCTAGTGACCCCATGGTTGATGGTCGATCGGAAACATTTGATTTCCTTGATGTTTGAACATGTAATCTCATGGAGGTTAAGGTCTTATTGGCTTTCTCATATCCACTTGGCCATTGTGGCCCGTGAGACTATTATTACTAATTGATCCTCGCCATTAGACGGGTAAAATTGATTTAATAGATTATTTCAGAATCTAAAAAGTAAATATTTGATAAAATTTAAAAACTTTCATTTGATCTCCTATAATATAGTAAGGAATAGAGGATTAAAATAATGAAATATACATTCAAACGAAAAATGCGAAAATAGTAGTAGCATAAAAAATGAGTATTATAACAAAATAGAATTAGAATAGAGAGTCTGACGTGGAGTGTATTTAGAAAGGTGACTTGTTAAAATAGAAAAACAACTTTTTGAGTGTAATTTGATCTAAAATTTACCTGATGCGGATGCTCTTGGGTCATTTATGTTAGATCTCACCTTCGCTACTTGACCACTGTATTGGAATCCTCTCCACCTGACCACCATCATCCACTTCTGCAACCACCATCCCCCCATACAAAAACATTCACCGCCCTGCTATCTATCGCCTCTCACTCTCCTACATCAACAATATCCTCACTACCTTCCCTCGCGACAATCCTCCTTCTCTCGGTCCCATTTTTATTGTCTATTAATTTGTTTGTTTTTTTTATGTCTTTTGCCTATATTTTTTAATATGGATCTTGAAAAATATGCAATATGAATATTATTTGATAGATTTCGATTAGTTCTATAATACAAAATTTTTAGAATTATAAAAATATTATAGATTAAAAAATATAATTAATTAAAAACTAGTACACAATTCAAAAATAAACAATAAAAATGAAACGGAGGGAATACATGATTTAAACTAGGAACGGTGATTGACCAGCGATGATGTTGCAAACTTAGTTTCGAGGACTAAAGGGTTGTTTGGTTTACTAATCTAGTTCGTTGGTTGTCAGCTAGTGTTGCCTTACTAACATGGGGAGCAGGGCTATGGATTGTCATTAGGGTTCCTTGTACCACCACATGGAGCTTTTATGCTATTTCCTAATTTACAAAATGGAAAAAATTTCAAGTGTTGTTGGGTGGTAGCATGTGATGTCTATTTGACGCATTTGAGTTGTTCATTGTGTTTTAAAATGGCTCGGATTTAGAGAGAAAAAAATGAGAGAGAAAGTGTTGGGTGGAGGTGAGAGGAAGTTTTAATTCGAATCGTCCAAAAATTTATAAAACGGCTCGAATGTACTAAACAGGTACTTCGTGGTACAGTGGGATATACCCCCAGCGAAAAATTTCTCCTAAAAAATAGAGGTCTGCTGAAACAGGATAAACACTAGGGGGCTAAAACGTAGTTTACTTGCAGACGACTTCCCCATTCGTCTCTTCACTCTCCACCGGTAAAATCCATCGAATTTCTTCATTGATCCTCTCTCTCTCTCTCTCTCTCTCTCTCTCTCTCTCTCTTTTATCAATTCAATCAATTTCATTTGTGGGTTTTTGTTGGATCGGATAGGATTATGCAGTTAGCCGTTTTCGCAAGCTTTTTAAAGCCGCAATCCCAAGTTTCAATCTTTCCGAGGATTTGAAATCTGCAAAACTAAAAAAATCCCAAAAATTTGCCATAGTAATCGGATCATAGCGTATCGATCCTCAAGGAAGCACAGAAACTGTAAGCTTTGAATCCTCTTGCTTTATGTTTTGTGTACTTTTTTCTTGGTGATTAACTTTTGAATTTGAGCAAAAACAAAATTTTTTGGATCCGAAATTTGAGCATTTGCTTTGAGGAATTTAGAGTTCAATATGGGAAAGTTGAAAATTTTTGTTGTCATTTGCTTATCCATTTACTCATTTCAAGAGTTTAGCTAATTGGGTTTCAGAAAGTGCAGGTATTGATCTTGGATTCCAGATTCGGCCCCGTTCCGCTAAGGGAAATGTACTTATTTTTTGAATTAAAGGTGATGTATTGTAAAAAAAATGACATGTCTGGTAAATCATTTATTTTTTGAATTAAAGGCGATGTATTGTAAGAAAACGACATGTCTTGTAAAACGGAAAATAAGTACTCAAAAAATAAGAACCTTAGCAGAACGAGGCCTTGTGCTTGTGTATGAATGCTCATACGTGTTTATATGTACTCATATGTACATGTATATGTGGCTCCATGGACATTTTTGTTGGATTTTAAGGTTTGGGAATGATTCCTTAGCAATTTCATTTGGGTATTATTCTGACTTCAAGCTTGAATGTTGTCTTTTGTAACATTATATCAATTCCATTTCCTACCAATAGAAACTGTCTCACTAAAAAAATTAAAAACAATTACCTTACAAAGACAACATTCAAGTGATCTAACGTAGTTAAGAATTGAAGGTTTCCTTAACTTTCCGCTTTACGTCTTGTTACCTTTTGTATCAATGATAAACAAGAGGTTTGTTTTTCCACCACATAAGTAAAAAAAATAAAAGAATTTTTGCTGTGTTATCCGGATTGTATTGTATCACCTGTTTTTCCTTTCTGCACATGGCTAAATCGAAGTCCCTGCCTCTCCAAAATGTTGGAAAGAACCAACTTGGTTAAGTCTTTCTTTGATAAAAATCTTCGGGGGAGCGGGTGTTTATTGTTTCACAGATAGCCTCGGGGTGGCAAAATTTATACAGTTTGAGTATATTCAGACTTACTCTACTACAGTAGGAAGCTTTTCTCATAACTTTGGGGTGGCAGTCGCCCCACCAGCCACCCCTTGGGTCCATCCCTGTGTGGAGTTCCTTTGTGAAAGTACAACTATCTTGTTTTTTTTTGAGTTTTACTGCTAGAGATTATTCTGATGCTGTTAGTTGTATCTTGGAACTGCCGATGTGAACTTTTCCACTAGCTTGGCATTAGATTCGTGCTAAGATTTTTTTTGGCTTACTATTATAATACTTTTATTTATAGACTTGAAACATGATTTCTACTTGCAACCCATCAGAAATTTAATTCAGGTCAACCTTATACCATAGGGAAAGAGTGAAGGAACTGATAGTTACTTTTATGTCTCACAGTTCATGCTCAATGGAAAAGTCGAGCTGCTAAATTATCAAGGATTCAAAAACTATCATTGTATCATCTACAATGGCTGAAAACCGAAATGGTTCCAATGGCAAGGCCTCCGGAGGAGCCAGTGTCTACAGTATCAATCTGAGTACCTTTGGGAAGCGGTTGAAAATGCTTTATTCCCACTGGAAGGAACACAATGATGATCTATGGGGTGCTTCTGAAGTTCTTGCAATTGCAACGCCTCCACCATCCGAAGACTTGCGGTATTTGAAATCATCAGCTCTGAATGTATGGTTGGTTGGTTACGAGTTCCCTGATACAATTATGGTTTTCATGAAGAAGCAGATCCATTTCTTGTGTAGCCAGAAGAAGGCCTCTTTACTTGAAGTTGTGAAGAAGTCTGCTAAGGAGGTTATGGATGCAGAAGTTGTGGTGCATGTGAAGACCAAAAGCGACGATGGAACTGCATTAATGGAAACCATATTCAAAGCCGTGCGTGCTCAGTCAAAGTCGGATGGTCATGATACTCCTGTGGTTGGATATATTGCACGAGAGGTCCCCGAAGGGAACCTGTTGGAGACATGGGCTGAAAAATTAAAGAATTCAGATTTTCAACTCAGCGACATTACCAATGGGTTTTCGGACCTATTTGCAGTGAAGGATAGTGATGAGATAACTAACGTGAAGAAAGCTGCATACTTAACTTCGTCAGTGATGAAGCACTTTGTGGTGCCGAAGCTTGAAAAAGTCATCGATGAGGAGAAGAAGATCTCCCATTCTTCCCTTATGGATGACACAGAAAAGGTCATACTTGAACCTGCAAAGGTTAAAGTGAAGCTCAAGGCAGACAATATCGATATATGTTACCCTCCAATTTTTCAAAGCGGAGGAGGGTTTGACCTCAAACCAAGTGCATCTAGCAACGATGAGAACCTTTACTATGATTCTACTAGCGTGATCATATGTGCTATTGGGTCCCGTTACAACAGCTACTGCTCCAACGTTGCGCGAACATTCTTAATTGATGCCAATGCTGTCCAAAGCAAGGCGTATGAGGTTCTCCTTAAGGCTCATGATGCAGCTATTGGTGCATTGAAACCAGGGAATAAAGCTGCCGCTGCATACCAAGCCGCCGTATCAGTAGTTGAGAAGGATGCTCCCGAATTTGTAACAAACTTGACGAAATCTGCTGGGACTGGGATTGGCCTTGAGTTCCGCGAGTCAGGGCTTAGTCTTAATGCAAAGAATGATAGGGTGCTTAAACCAGGCATGGTTTTCAATGTATCCCTTGGTTTTCAGAATTTGCAGGCTGAAACCAAGAACCCAAAGACCCAAAATTTCTCTGTTCTGCTCTCCGACACGGTTATTGTCAATGGCACTAGTCCCGAAGTGGTGACTTCTATAAGTTCTAAAGCCGTGAAGGACGTGGCATACTCATTTAACGAGGATGACGAAGAAGAAGAAGAAAAGCCGAAAGTGAGATCTGCAGCTAATGGTTCCAAGGCATCATTGCCATCAAAGGCAACCTTAAGGTCAGTCAACCAGGAGATATCAAAGGAGGAGCAGCGGAGGCAACATCAGGCAGAACTTGCACGTCAGAAGAATGAAGAAACTGCTAGGAGGCTTGCCGGCGGGGGTTCTGGGTCAATGGATAATCGCGGTGGTGTGAGATCATCCGGAGAGTTGATTGCGTACAAAAGCATTAATGATCTACCCCCTCCTAGAGATTTGGCGATTCAAATTGATCAGAAAAGGGAAGCTATATTGTTACCAATTTGTGGAAGCATGGTCCCTTTCCACGTTGCGATGATAAAAAGTGTGTCTAGTCAGCAGGATACCCATAGAAGTTGCTATATTCGAATTATTTTTAATGTACCGGGGACTGCTTTCAATCCGCATGATGCAAACTCCTTGAAATTCCAAAGTTCTATTTACGTTAAGGAAGTGTCGTTCCGATCCAAGGACCCAAGGCACATAAGTGAAGTGGTACAGCTGATAAAAACCCTTCGCCGGCAGGTTACATCAAGGGAGTCTGAGAAAGCTGAGAGAGCAACATTAGTTAGTCAGGAGAAACTTCAAGTTGCTGGGGCCAAATTTAAGCCAATACGGTTGTCTGATCTATGGATCCGTCCTGTGTTTGGTGGTCGCGGAAGGAAGCTCGCTGGCACACTGGAAGCCCACGCTAATGGTTTTAGGTATTCAACTTCTAGGCCTGATGAACGCGTCGATGTCATGTTTGCCAACATAAAACATGCATTTTTCCAACCGGCAGAGAGGGAGATGATTACTCTGCTTCACTTTCATCTCCAAAACCACATAATGGTGGGAAACAAGAAAACAAAGGATGTCCAATTCTATGTTGAGGTGATGGATGTGGTTCAAACACTTGGGGGTGGAAAAAGATCCGCGTATGACCCCGATGAGGTCGAGGAAGAACAGAGAGAGAGGGACAGGAAGAACAAAATCAACATGGACTTCCAAAACTTTGTGAATCGAGTGAACGACCTGTGGGGCCAAACCCAATTCAAATCACTTGACTTGGAGTTTGACCAGCCCTTTAGAGACCTCGGATTCCATGGTGTGCCCCACAAAGCTTCGGCTTTTATTGTCCCAACTTCAAGCTGTCTGGTTGAGCTGATAGAGACGCCATTTGTGGTAATCACTCTGAATGAGATTGAGATAGTTAATCTGGAGAGAGTAGGTCTGGGGCAGAAGAATTTCGACATGACCATTGTTTTCAAGGACTTCAAGCGAGATGTTTTTCGGATTGACTCTATCCCTTCTACCTCTTTAGATGGCATCAAGGAGTGGCTTGACACAACAGACCTCAAATATTATGAAAGCAGGCTAAATCTAAACTGGCGACCCATATTGAAAACTATCACTGACGACCCAGAGAAGTTCATTGAGGATGGTGGGTGGGAATTCTTGAACATGGAGGCTAGTGATTCAGATTCTGACAACTCGCAAGAGTCAGACCATGGATATGAGCCTTCTGATGCACAGTCTGACTCAGGTTCAGAGGAAGAGGACAACGACAGCGCGTCATTGGTGGAGTCTGAGGATGAGGATGAAGAGGAGTCTGAAGAAGTTTCAGAGGAGGATGAAGGGAAAACATGGGAAGAGTTGGAAAGGGAAGCGAGTAAGGCAGACAGAGAGAAAGGGGATGAATCAGACAGCGAGAATGAGAGAAAGCGAAGGCAGATTAAGACTTTTGGAAAGGCTAGGGTGCCCGATAAAAGAATTCCCAGTGGTAGCCTTCCTAAGAGGCCCAAATTCAGGTGAACAGAGAGGACCTGAGACGGATGATAAAAAAAAATAAAAAATAGAAAAAAAGTTAGGAAATGGTAACTGCAACAAGGCTCTTGCCTTTTTTCATAAGTTATGGAGTGGCACCGCGCCAGTAGCTGTGGAAGATACTTGTGTGACCGGATTTGGAACCAGGTCTTTGATCACAAGTCACAACGATATATGAAGAGTACATGGTTCTTTATTGCAGCCTCTTTCAGTCTTGTAAGATAGTTAAGTCTTGTGCTTGGAACATGGTGAGTGCTAAGCTATAGGAAAGAACTTCTTGTGTGTTTCTGGTTATTTCGTTGGCCGTTTAATTTTAATGTGTCAGCTGTCTTTTTGCTCCTGTGATTTACGCGTTGAATGGCTTGATTAGCATCTTCATTGTACTGGGATGGTTAATAGTAGTACTTTGATGAAATAACGAGGATCTTTACAGCATTGGGATTTGCAGCATGGAGAACAAAATTCGAAATGGGCTCCACATAAGATATAATGTAAAAAAGTATGCCATAACACTAAAGATAGGTACACTATTTTTTTACACTACATAAAGGTATGCCATAACACTAAAGATAGGTACACTATCTTTTTACACTACATAATTACACTATATCTTATGTGGAGTCCATTTCGGATCTCAAAAAAATCTAAAAAACTACCGATAAATTTTAAAATATTATTTTATGGGGTCTTGTAAAAAATCAGCTCCAACGGATATCGGTAAGTATCATTTCTAAATTTGTAGTGGCGAAACTGCGCAGTGGAGCAATTTCATCCCTACAAATTAAAAAGTAATACTTGCCGATATCCATTGGAGCTGATCTTTTACAACATTCCATAAAACAATATTTTAAAATTTATGAATATTTTTCTGAATTTTTGTGGGACCTCGAAATAGATCCCACATAAAATATAAAATATAACGTAACTATATAGTGTATCTAACATCTCTCTTGCCATAACACCTCCACTTCCAAAAAGTGGCAAGCTAGCTAGTGACAGCTCACTTGCTTGGTGGAGCATTGGAAGGGCAATGCCATAACACCTCCATGTGCGGATCCAGATTTGTTTGACACGAAAAATTATTGAATACCGCTCGGAGACCGCCACTGTAACACTCCGATTTTTAAAAACAATTAAGACGATAATTTTTTAATATAATAGTAATATTAAGCGGTTTAACATCTAGTGGGCTGCTTATTGTTAAGATTTAAGAAGTATATTTGTTTGTGACAGGTCTATAAAAAAAAATTAGAGTATTTTTCTATATATGTGACTTTGCAGATATTGCCCAACCCTGTTAATAGTATCGTAGCACGAGAGTGAGGCACGAGTTCACACGAGACGAAAAACCGTAAGGTTCAAAGAATAATTCGGAAAGAATTGGATTAAGATCTTGCGGGATTATTCTAGATATCCAATGAAAGTGTTTGATCCAAACAGTTTTTCATAAAAAAGCTTGATAAAAACTATTCTATGTAAAAAATGTTTGGATTAACCACTTCCAGGTTATATTTTGAGTTGATTTCTTGTAGGTACCATTAAAACATGTTTTAAACAAGTTGAACGGTTTGAATTATCAAAATATGACCCGGAAAGTTCCAAACTATGAGATCTGCATTTAAGGTCCTTATTAAAAGCTCATTGTATATATACAGAAATATAAAAATGTATAATTTTCCTTTATTGAGTTTCAAATTTTGATTATTGACTCTTCATTTCTTTTCCTCTCCTTATTCCTCTCAACTCCTCAAAAATTTCAAGAGACTTCCATAGGAACTTAAAAATTATTTATTGATTAACATTAGTCATCCAACGCTTAGCAAAAAAAAAAAAAAAATAGTCATCCAACTTTCAACCTAATAAAAAACAGTCCTGCTACATACACAGCAAATTGTGCACAGATTTTATTGTGGGGCCCACCACGGGTCCCACACAAATCATCCGAGCCGTTCATTAAATGTAAAACATTTTTTCAAGGATCTCCGGAAAAAAAAAGCTAAATCCAATACCTATAGATGCTTCATCCAACCATCTAACTTTTCATTAAGATTTTCGGATAATGAAAAGTTATATGAATAGATCGAGCATCTATATGTATCGGATTGAGATTATTTTTTACAGGGACCTTTGAAAAAATGTTTTACATTTAATGAACGGCTCGGATGATTTGTGTGGGACCTGTGGTGGGCTCCACAATGAAACCTGTGCACAATCTGTATGTGTGTGTAGAATTTCTGAATAAAAAAACATAACCAAAAATATTCTCTTTCATAAGGTGTTCAACTGACACCAACATAAAATTTTACTTATGATATACTAGTAATATTCTTTTGTTTCACTAATGGAGTCAATAATATTGCGAGTCTAGTGCAGTTTGGATAGAAACCAAACACGTACGATTTGATTATGGCGCACCAAAATTCATACCCATCGGGTATCGGTTTGGACTTAGGTAGAGATAAGTACCGTGGGTTTGGGTATGGTAATCGCAAAATTCGGACCAAATCGACCTATTGCCATTCCTATACAGTCTATATCATGGTTCTTTTCTATGTAGCCCTGTGGGCAAGTTTTGGATTATCAAAAAAAATAAATATATATCATGGTTAAGTTATCAGTCTATATGGCGTTGAATTGAAAAAGCTACAATTAACAGGAGTAATTTGTGACAAGGGTCAAATTATAGGGTTTTCTTCGTAATCATCGCCGCATATATCCAATCTCTACGCCTATTTTTTTTTAATCCGGAACCAGCCCAAAATCGACCAGGTACTCCTCTCTCTCTCTCTCTCTCTCGTCGTCTTTATCTCCGTGTGCTGTTTTTAATCACTCAATGAAAGAGTAGTGGGATGTCCGATCCGCACACCAGGAGTGAAATCAATTGAATGTAGTTGCAGTAGTACCTTTCTTTTACGGGCAGCTTCTTCCTAGCAACTTTTTTGGTGGGCCTTGACCAATTGCTTTCTAAGCATCTACCCCGGGCCGGCCCTGGTAGCGATCGTTGGAATGTCTTTGTTTGAGATGGTTGTGGACGTAGTTTAGGGTAATAAATCGTGAAATTGACTTAATGATTTGAAATGGACTTCATAATTTGAATTTCATGACTCATCAACTAGAATTTAGTATAATAAATTCAGCTGAGGATATTTTGTTAGATGTCTACACCAAAGAATAACACATGATTATAACTTTGGGGAGGGAACGCAAATGCCATAGAACCCTTAGTAATGACTATGCTCAAACTATTTTCGTCCTGTAAAACTTTTTCCAAGTATTGTGACTGATCTACTATAAAAACTCTAGTTTCGCAGAATTTCAACTGTCAGGTCTGTGTGCATTCGCAAGTGTGAGCGTGAATGTGAAATCTGTCTTTTGGCAACAACCCATGCTACTAAAATTCTTGACAGAGAGGATTGAGAATGCGAGCGTGGAGGGAGGATTGAGAGCGGGAGGGAACGGTCGTAGTGAAGGTTTATGTGACTAAGGTCCATCCTTGTCTACATTTAAATTGATATTGCTAAATTGCTAATTCTTATAAGATATCTTGTAATGCGGCCAACATGTGAATAGGTTATTTGTTTTTTAAGTTACGTGGGATGAATTAATTATCAATTATAAACTAGGTAGTTCCGAATAGGTGTCTTGTTATGGAAGTTTATGTCATTAGTGAAGATGTATACCAATTGCAAAAAGACGCATTAGAGCAAGTCCACCCATTGGTACCAAAGTCATTTTGCCGAAGCCATTTGTTGACTTGATACAAGGTCCAATGCCAAAAAGAACGATGCTGCCATGCCAGTTTGGTGCTATTTTGGCACCGTCTCAAAGCTAGACCATTGTATTTGACCTCTCACTTTTTCCGATGCAAATAAGTTGGTTTGGATGATGTGGGAGATTTGGTAAGCCAAAGTATTAGCATTAAAGATGGCTTTGCCATTTGTCCCAGCAAAAGATAGCAACGGTGGACTTCGATTTTGCTAAAAACTTGTCAAATTATGGTTTTTGGCACTTCAAATGGGGGCCTGCTCTTAGGAGGCATGTTTACTGTGATGATAGGCAGTTCAAAAAGCTCTAGATGCTACTAGGATCTCTTTTTTGATTTTGCGTGTGTATTCACTTTTTGCGCAAATCTCCATTTTCTTGCTGTTTAATCAAGTATTAGTAATAGTTGCAGTATAAACTACTAAGGAATGATGTCATAAGATGCTAGCACTGTTCATTATTGACTCTCATTCGGCTATGATTTATGTTATGAGATGTTGGATGTTAAGATAACAGACGTGCACCAAATGATTTTAGCTGAATTGAGAGGATTGAAATGGATAAGTAGTGTTGAAAGAAAAGTTGAATTAGAAATGAGACTGTTAGCAAAACAAGCTAGAATTGGTCCCACACACATTGCCTGTTGGCATCCTTGACCATTTGACTGATATGGGAGGAGGAGTCAAGAATTATTTTCATTAGTCTGCGTTGTATTTGATCTGTGTGGAATGTGGCAGATGATAAAGGAATGCCAAGGATAATCTTGGTTGAGGCAATAGGAAAGGCCATGATCTTAGTTGCATGAAGCGGGAGCGGGAGCGGGGGCGGGGGAGCGGATGATCATAGAAGTGTGGGAGCGCCGTCGGGAGCGTATAGGAAAAATTAGTCAAGTTAAATATTTTTATGTATTTAAATATAGTTAAATGTCAAAAAGAAAATATTATTCTACCACTTAAATTGCAAAACATAAAATACTTCAAATTTTAATGTGGTTCCAGCTGTTCTCTATACTTAGTTGCACGAAGCAGGGGTGGGAGCAGGATTGGTGGGAGAGGATTATAGGAGCTCCTCTTTCGAGATGGGGAGCTTTTAGGAGTAATACATGAAAATATGTAATGCAAGTAAATATTATTATGTGTCATTCATGTCAGTTGCAAAGATTGTCTTAGTGACTAAGTAATATTGTGGATATATTAAGTAATTGAGCAAATTTAAGTTAATAATTTTATAATATTGTACCATTACTTTGTCTTTTCTCTTGCTTGGTGTCTTTTATTTTTGTTTCTTTTGGGATTTATATGCCTAAGAGGTTCTATCCTAGTTGGGAGTGGGTTCCTTTTTCAATGGGAGCGAGGTTCCTAGGAAGGAGTGCGGGAGCGAGGTTCCGAGGTGGATTTGCCACCCACATAGGAGGTTCCTGCAACTAAGGCCATGATTCCTCGTCTCAGGAGATGATTTTGAGTTGAATCAATTGAGGTAGCAAATGGGTTATGGGTGTGTACCCAACCCCAAGTGAGTAGACAAATGCCGTGTTGAGTTGAGCTGGTCATATGACTTATATTGATAAAGATGAAGGTAGAGTCAATGCTAACTGCTAAGTATTATGCAGTCAAAGTATGTAAAATAAAGCCCATGAATAGCTAGAAACTTGTTTTTTTTTTTTTTTTTTCTTTCTTTCTTTCTTTGGCATGTGTCCACCTTCAACATGCCAACAGAGTTATTCTGGATTTTGTTTTTGTGGCTCTGTTAGTTACTCCCTCCGTCCCGAAAATTTAGGTCTGTATTCCTTTTTTGGTTGTCCCGTAATTTATGTCCCTTTACGGCTTTCAATGCTCAAAATTTGATAAATTTCCTACATTGCCCTTTACTCTTTGAGGTACGGATGGAAAAGTACCCACTGGTTTAAATTTGTCCAAATTTCAAGCAATGATATTTGCCACCTAGAATTTTGAAAAGAATGACACAATCTGTTTGGGCAATTTTGGAAACTAAAGATCTGTACACTATGATAATAGTGTCTCAATAAAAAGTTGGAATCCCGAAGCGGGACCAACTTTAAGGGACAGAGGGAGTAGTAAGCTTGGAATCAAGCCTCAGAACTATTCAGGAGAGTGTTACACAAGCCTGAATAAACTATTGTTTAAGGTGAGCCTAAGCTTTTTGTGCGTAGGAGAGTTCTTTATGGAAATGGTTTATACGAATCGTGGATATCTTAGAATTCTAGATTATACTTGTACGAGACAATGGCTGCAATGAAATCAATTGCGTAGTTGTAGTCACACTGCAACGAAATCCAAGCAGAATTGGATTCAACTTGGCTTTTACTTATTTGTTATGGTAAATTGTTTGTATTGCTATGCCTTAAGGCTTAAACATATGAGTCCACTTTCCACTAATGTCTTGCGTTTGAATCTTTGAAACTTGTGAACTTGGTTCGTTGGGCGTTGAATATGCGTCCATGTTAAAAGGTTGTGCCAAGAAATATTAATAAGGTCAATTGACATCTCATAGATTCATAAAGGAGAAACGTAAATTTCCTTTTCTCAATTATGTAATCCAACCTTGTTATCTTTCCAATTTAAGAAGGCTAGAAAAGAACCTGCAATCTCTTCCTCATGGAATCCTGGTTTCTCCATTTTGAAAAGTGATTTATGAGACATTAAGTCCGTTGGAACCTCATTGCAGTTGCTATTTTTCGTGTAGTTTGTTTCAGTATGTGTATGTTGTTTACTGAGTTATAAATGATATGATTACTCAAGTTGTCTTAATATTTCCTTGCCCACGTCACTTCAGTTACAAATAAAAAGGTTTGAAGATGGTTGCACAAGGCTTCAGCGTGGACTTGAATAAACCCCTTGTCTTCCAGGTAAATTCCTACTACATGGTGCATTCTATTTTATGACAATGATTGTTATAACCAATCAACAAAATAAAGTAAAAGTGACCAAGAAGTAGAATTTTTTCTTTTTTTGTGTCACCTATCTTTTTCTAACCGCTGGCTTTTCGAATTTGTACCTTTGGGTTATTATGAGCAAATGCTCATAACTGGGGTTGTTACTAATCAGATGCTTATCACTCAACATGTTTTTTGCAAAAGGGTCGCTATGTCGGTCTACTCATCTTCTCTAGAGGCTTGGTTCTTGCATTGCCGTTCCCCATTTGCTGTAAAGAAAAGCTTTCTCTTTTCTTTGGCTTGAACTAGTTTTTGTCCTTTCTTTTTTTCTCCCATTTCTCATCCATGAAGCATGGTTACTTCTAATACCATGTCATGCTAGTAGTTTATCGGATACCTGTATTTCGCATGGTAGTTCCGCATGCATACAAAAATGTTTTCTTTAGTTTTTGCGATACCCCGGAAGTATCTAAGTATATATGCATGCCATACGCCAATCTCATTCGAAATACTCCCTCCGTCCCGGTTTGTTTATCCATTTTTGGAACTCCCACTTATTAAGGGAACACAATGTTTACTATTTAAAGGCTTTGATTTTCCAAGAATGCCCCTAACTTTTTTAGCATTAAATGATGGTGCACGTACTCCAGTGCTTTTTTTTTTTTTTTTAAATAGAGGGCGTTAAGGGAATTTTTACAATTCAATCTCAAATTGGACAAACATTATGGACATGTACAAGTTAAAAAGTAGATATACAAACTGGGACAGAAAGTGTAGTATTCTATGTAACTGCAAAGACGAAGGTAACATGATAAGACCTTTTTCCTATGCCTAGCATGTATGCAGAATTAAGATTTTGGTCTATATTTTCTCTACTGAAAAGAGTGCTTTATATGTTGGATTCTTAATCACCTCCACCATTGAACCATTTCCTATTCTTTTTGTACAATTGTTTCACGTAACCCGTTCCCCTAATTTTATAATAATACATTCTTCATATTTGTACCTTAGCCATACTATTACCCTACTGTTTTTTCGTCTTCCGTCTCCATGCAGCTGTACTGGTGCTTCATAGTTTCTTGCTTTCCCATGGCATCAAATATTTTTTGCCAGGCACGCTAATTTCTCTAGCATAGTTATGTCTGCTTCTAGTGAGGGATTTTAGCCAAAAAGGGGTTTTGAAAATACATAGTTTTCTTAGAGGGATTTGCAATTTGAATGAAGATTCTTGAAGTATGGGTGTGCTATTCCGTAGGTTTGACGTCACACATGCCCATTACATACATAAGATGGGGTTTGATTTAGAATTGTGGTGGTTGAGCTATAAACACTATGATTATTATCTGTGATAGCCATTGGATAATGATATTGAGATTTGTTTCGAATTGCTTTTCTTTGGAAATGTTTCTTTCTTTTCTCTTGGGTGCTTTTGTTTTCTTTTGTTTCAACTATTCCTGTTGTCCATGTCCTCTTTTCAATTCCTAAATTTTGAAACAACTAACATAGAAATCTTTCGCAGGTTGGCCACCTAGGAGAGGATTATCAGGAGTGGGTTCACCAGCCTATTGCTAGCAAGGAAGGCCCTCGGTTTTTCGAAAGTAACTTTTGGGAGGTATTACCAATTTGGCATTTCTTTATAAATGTTTACTATTAGTAGGCTGCAATCCAAACTTACAAAGTACCTTCACTTACCAACATAATTTACATGTTTGTGTTAATTTTTTCTTTTGTTCTTCTCTGTCAGTTACGATGTTATTAGTATGGGAAAGTCTAAAAACAATACAAAATTGTGTACAACAAGCCTATGTGGCATTGTTTTGTTGGTACTTGCGTAGATTGATATCATTTTCCGATACCATATGGAGCAAGGCCACATTGGCATGTGTTCCACAATGTTCAAATTGTTGTGTTTGTAATGGCTCTATTCTTATATCTATTTGCTTGACTATAAGTCTTCAGAGTGCATTCCATCACAAAGTAAACATCTGCAGCTAAGATTAACCACAGAAGATACAATCATAGAGAAGGAAGGATTGATAGGAACTAGTAGAACAAACTAGGAAGTTATCTTACCCAATAAAACACTTCAGCTTCACTTGCTTAGAATGAAACACAAGAGTTCCTTTTATGCGCAAAAGGATCCCATGTGATACATGTTGAGGTGCCAACGCAAGAAAAGGAGACAAAAGTGGAAAAGATGAATGGTACAACCCTACTGATATGGTTATATGGGCAACCACTAACAATATAAAAAAACTACACTACCCAAATGTAAATGGTAAAAGACAATAATATTAAAACTACCTACTTCACAACCCCTTCAAACTCATGATTGTAACGCAAGTAGCATTGATAGTTTGCCAAGCAAGAAACGAAAGCAAGCAACAATGTGAGTCTTAGTGAATAAATCAGTCAATTGCAGCAAAGACCAAACTGGAAATGGTGGTGGCATGCTCTTTGAATTTAGGAGGCACATTTACATATCTCTACATACTTGTGCCCACTACAAAATTCTTTACAACACTTGAAGTAGTAAGAGTATTTGTCTCCAATCAATAGAATGGCGACTTCATGCATTTTGTCGTAAGACATGAAGGTAGAGAAAAAATGATACTATTCCACTGGAAATAGTAGGAAAAATAAGAATTTGGATCTTTTAGTGGGGAGGAATAGTGCGTGAATGGCGGTTCTCAGACGAGGGAATCGTTTCTCTCTAAAAACGAGAGGCTAGAATGCTTCTATTGATAGAGCTTTCATTTGTATCATACCGCCTTACAGCAGTAGTAGGGGCGTTAAGACCGGATGACCCCGTATTGTTATCCTAACTTGCCTTTTCTGAGACAAGGGCTATATGGTGGTTTATGGGTCGTCGATTTTTGGGTCATATGAATCAGATCTGGGTTGGGTGTGAGTATAAACTGTCGAACCGCTTTTCCACCATCTCTCTTAAAACTAATTGGTAGTAGGAAGGGTTTCAATTAAGTCTTTTATGGCATTCGACATCGCATCCGCAAGTCTGTTTTTAGAGCAGTCGCAGGGAGTGGCATTGTGTAACCAATCCATGGGGGCACTCCGGGCCCAACAATTCCTCTCTCACGATGATGCTCCCGCGACTCGAACCCATGACTTCCTGGCTCTGATATTACTTTTCAAACCACTTTTCTACCATCTCTCCTAAAACCAATTGGTAGTAGGAAGGGTTTCAATTAAGTCTTTCATGGCATTCGACATCGCACCCGTTAGTCTGTTTTTAGAGCGGTCGCAGGGAGTGGCATTGTGTAACCAAATCCATGGGGGCACTCCGGGCCCAACATAAACTTTAGCAAGAAACCGTAATCTGAGTAGAACAACACCAGATGACGATGTGCTAAACTTGAGAGACCACGGCGAGAGTTAAGGAAGGTCTAGCGAGTCTCGGTGAGGATGGAAGACATCAAAAAGTGGTAAACAAAGTTTGTTGTCTTTGTTGGGGGTCAGATTTGTGTTGATGGAGGAGAAATGAGATTTGCTTGAGGTCAGAGGACGCTTGCCAGAGGTCAAGGAGGGTTTGTGGGCAGTCGTAGGAGTAGTACTTTGGTCATTTGAGGTTGCTGGAGGTTGGAGATGCTGATTGGGCAATTGCAAATACTGCGAGAGAGAAATTTAGATCTACCGAGTATGAGAGATCAAAGAAAGAGTGAGAGAGAGAAGAGCGATGGTTGTTAGAGAGTTCTTCTGTGGAGATATGACAGCGGCGGCTAGTGCGACTAGCTTATTCCAATCTGCTCTGATACCATGTGAGAGTGCAAGTATATAGGTTATTGAAAAGATGAATAAAAGAGTAAACCCTCGTGATATGTTTGCATAGGGGAAACTTTGACAATAACAAAAAGCCTAAACTACCCAAAAGTAAATGACATATGACAATGATATTAAAACTAACTATGTTCACAACTCACATCTGTTTCATGCCCTCATTATTACAACTTTATACTAAGCACCCCTTTAAATCACATGTCTTGATGCTTAAAAATGCACTTTTAGTATGGCACACATTACACAATACCATGTTAAGACGAATTTCTTTAAGTACAAACATACTTTAAGTGCAATTATTCTTAATTCTCTTTAATTTGACACCAACAAATTTTGCTTGGTACAGTCTTTGACCAAAAATAAGTGGTGGTATATACCTCTCGTCTGGCTGCCAGTTGTTTGTTGGTCCATCTCCAAGTCTGTTCGGATGGGCCATAACTTTCCTCAAATAGGATTAATAGTGTGTTGTGGTATTTTCATATGGACATTGATGGAATACACATTGCACCGCTTCCTTTTTCACATCAAAACAAAGAGCTATTGGTTAGTCTCTCTCTCTCTCTCTCTGTGCGTGTGTGCGCGTGCATGCTTTCAGTTTCTTTGTTTCAATTCTCTGTTTTAATAAACGTAAGGAACTTTTCTTTAGGGGAAACACCTTGCATTATCTTCTTCATGGTTGCCATCATAAGCACCCCATGGATGGGCTACGCCTGGTTTTCCCTCCTGCTGCTACAGCTGTTTTATGTTTTCCGGTACTTATCTTTCAACCTCGGTCTTTCCTGTTTTTAGCTTGTCTACGTGGAATCTGTTTTATATGCTTTTATCTTCCTAGTAGTCTGGATATTTAGCTTTCATATGATGACAATAACATTTGAGTTAATCACTTCTTTTGCATTTGAATGCACAGTTTCTAACCAGATTACATAGTTTGTTGCGGTCATGATTATATTACTTTGATGTTCGGTTTTACATAGCTCCCTACTTTACTAGTATGCTACCCTATAAAGCACCGACACTCCTAGAGATTGCCGTATGGTCCGTATCCGTGTCAAACGCACAGGGACATGTTATGGCGGGACAGACGGGGCACATTCATGTTGATTTTTATAAGTTCTGCAAACTTATTCGAAGGTAAAATATTTATAATAGCAATAGTATTGGGCCAAAAGTGATATATAACATATATTTATGTGTGTATAGGCATCGTAGTTGTTAGAATCGCACTATTCACAATTCAATTTGCGAATTATGCAGGAACTATGCAAATCTATAGGTCAATGAGGTATTTATAAAGTCGGTGGTGAATAGTACGATTCACAGTTCTTTTCCAGATTCACCACATAACGATACGAATCTATTCAAGGTTATTCAAAATTGTTGCATTCGACTAATATGAAACCACTTTTGCGGTTTTGCCCTAATTTTTCTTATAGATTATAGAAAAGCAAGAATATAAAATCATACATGGTTAGGTATGGAAAACATTATTCTCATGGAAAATTTATTAATCATTTGTTGACTGGTATTCATTCTAATTCTGAGCATGTTGTTAACCCTTTTTTTCTCATTGATAAACATTATAATCGTCATTCTAAAGATGTTTTTGACTTTTTGTTTGAACAGTAGATGTTTACAATTTAGTAGCACGAAGCGGGAGCGGGGGTGGGAGCGGGTGCAGGTGAGCAGAGCCACCTAGAAGCTCCTAAGGTTGGTAGCCCCTAAGGAGCGTATCTAGATTATATACAAAAAATGTATATACATATCGTTAAATACTTAACCAATGAGGAAAAAGTAACACTTATTGAGAATTTTTTCGATCTTAAAGGGTAATCATCACTAGCCAGAATAAAAAACTTTCTTCCATGAAACTCTAATCATTCAGTCAATCAGTAGATTTCCCATGAAATGGGTTCACTCAGTTCGAAACCTCTACTAAATAAGTAATCAAGGACAAGCAAGGAGAGGAAGACAACCGCTCCTACTTTTAGCCTAGACCCGTCTTTTGATAATGTGAAAGTGCAATTTTTGTGATGTGGCACTTTATGTCAAATGTGAAACTCTTGCTGGAACCTAATTTGTAGTTAGGTACTTCCAATTTGCAAAATTTCTTGATTGATATGATTTTTCATATTCTTATTTCCACAATGGCATAACTCTCTTAGAAGTAAAAGAATAACTTCCTTAACGGCCCGATAAGCTCCCATATGTTTTGGAACTTAGGAGAGAGCTCGAATTGGCGCTCCCAAGATACCTTATACTCATGAGTTAAATATTTTATTCAAGTTTTCATAGTCTACTATAATATGAGGCAATAGATGTGCTCACCTCTTTAAAGTGTTATAAATTTAGTTTGCTACATGGTAATTATACAAGTAGCTCTGAATGTTGTTGAGGGTAATATCCTACACAGATGCGTAATTTAATTTCACAAATCAATCCTATTAATTCTTGTATCATCTAAATCATAGATCGGGGCAGGGCTCAGAGCATCGGAACAACCCATTTATGTTGCCATATAAGCTAGTTTCATACCTACTAGGCTACAAATTTTTGCTGTCTTAAGGCTAATGTTTCATTCTTATAATTCTTTAACAGCTATATGCGCATAACCTTTTTACTATAAAATTTATTTCTTGTTGTGTACAAGTGTCTTTCTTATTAGACCACGTGGTCATCAATTAATGATAGAAAATGTTGATCTAAGGTTAAATTTTTCAGTTTTACAATGTATTTATGATATGTAGGTGCATTGATAAATTTTGCAATATGTTTTGAAATTGGGACCAAATTGTCACGAGTCACGATTCGGAAAAGGGTCAATCCGTTCTTGATTCGGTTTGCGATTTGATAACCTTGATAAGCTTACAATATAAGTCGGAAGATTTGTATGTGTATAGGCATGCACCATAAGTTGATAATGCATTCCATAGGAGTCCAAACCTAAATATTTAGTGGTAGGTTTGCATAACTGAAGAAATTATTTTGAAAATTTGTCATGTCCCATTCGGTGTCGGTGTCCCCATCTTTTGGGAATTGCCGCGTCCGTGTCAACATTTGAATTGGTTGAGTGCATGCAAGGCAGCAAATCGTCATGAGTGTGAACATTAACCTTCAGTACGTGTGTAATATAAACTAAGAGCTTTTCTGGTATAAAGATAATGGTTGAAGGGCATACTAGATTTTAACTATAATAGAAGAACCAAAATCGAAGGTGTGGTGATCTCGTAACTTTCCTTTCGCACACATCTTTGTTTCAAGTCGTCAAGTAGTGAGAGCATTGGGCTGGCCTCAAGCCTCTGGGCTGGTTATTGGGGCGCCTCCTTTTCTGTTGGGCCTCACTGGTACAATTATCCATGCCCCTCCTACTACTTTTAATTGTGCAAAAGAAAAGAAATGGAAAGCAGGCCACAATCTAGTTTTAAAAGTTGTCCATGCATAATGCCCTCTTCTCAGTTATCAGTCGATTTCGGGTTTAGTTTGTGATCAATGTGAGCGAATCATTGGGAATGTGGTGAAAATTGTCAACTTGTTCAAAGATTAGATTTTTGAAGGAACAATACGTTTTGAATCTTATTCGAACAAGCATAAATCCGCACAACTTAGCCTCGGCTGCCTAGCTGAGATTATCGATAATTTTGTTTCTATAGCTTCTGGCTCTCATTTTATCTTTTGCTGTCAGTTTTGGAACTTGCTTAAACTAGTCTCTACTCCTTCGACTACTCCTGCTTTGTTTGGAGGTGGTTTACTGGGTTATGTAATGTATGATGTCACCCATTACTACTTGCACCATGCACAGCCGACAAGTGAAGTACCTCGAAATCTGAAGGTAAAACCCCTGCCTGTATCAACATTTTTGTGCGTGGTACATATCCACACCCATCACTCATTCGCCTTCTAGTGAATGCAGTCCTTAAATAGCCCAATGAAATAAAGCATTATCTGTTCAAATCTAAGGCTGTGTTTGGGTATTGAATTTGTGTCGGGATTTGCAATGGGAAAGTAAAAGTAAAGGGGAGAAAGGAAAATTCAATTTACAAAATCCAGTTCCTTTTCTTTTCCCTCCATTTCTCCATCATATTTTAAGATCCAAAGAGGCCTAGACTTTTCTTTCCAGTTTATGAAAATAGTTTTCTGCATAAAGGGTGGAGTTGTTTAAACCAGCAACACTTGTTGGCACTTTCCCGCTAATGAATTTGTTGGTTGTATTCCTGCAGAAATATCACTTGAATCATCATTTCCGTATCCAGAACCGAGGCTTCGGCATCACTTCCTCATTTTGGGACAAGGTGTTTGGAACACTACCTCAATCAAAAGCAGCAGCAAAGAGTATATAATTTAATTATGCCGAAGCTGTCTTTTTTAAACATTGTTCCTAGTGATTCTTTAAAATGCTGCCTATTGATTCTATTGCATATGATCACAGCAGTATTTCCTAAGTCTAGCATTTCAGGATGGGTGTTGTGTTGTCTCGTTTCCGATGGTAGAGGATTTTTTTATGAAATTAACTTTTGTCTGTTATTTACCTTATTAATTTGGCTGTGTACTTGCTTCCCACCCCCCCCCCCCCCCCCCCAAAAGTAGTTGAGTTCTTTCAAATTTCTCGTATAGTTTTTCGTGGATTAGCATCTCGAGGTTCTTTGATGGGCATAAAAAAATCGTCTTGGTAGCAACCACCAAACAATAGAACAAGGGTTAGCTCTGCAGTTGGTCTACAAGCAAGGTAAGTAGGTCCCTTACTGGCTGGCTCCGGACCGGAAAGACCTAATGGAGTAATCCCTTATCTCGGATCGGAAATGCTTACGGGGCGGGAATCGAAGTGGGGGATCTCTTTTACCGCCTGTTTCTATCTCCTGTCAAGTATGCTCCCCAGACAAGACTACGTACAGGGTAGTACTCTTAGAAAGATAGAATATCACCGCGTGAACATAACATGTTGTTACGAATCTGACTCCCGGGGGATCGACCACTATTCTAAATAGAGTAAGGCGGAGAACTTTTGTTCATTGGAGTGCCGGAGTGTGGGGGTTGTTCCATTTTGCATTCCATTTGAAAATATTTGACGAAGATGCGACCACTGCTAATACAGTTCCTTTTCTTACTCACTCGATAGTCGTAGCTGCTATCCCAATAGTTGTAGCTTCCTTCTCTTATGTCGAGAGCAAGGTCTTCCTCATAGGTTCTTTTTGTATATGTTTCAGAATACCTTCCCAGCGCTTCTAGGCTGCATAAGGGAGTAATCAAATCCTTTGCTCGTGATTGCTTAGAGACCCTCTTCCATCAATAGGCACTTCCAACCCGTCGATCACACGGCGTAGCATAGCCTTTCCCGCGGGAACATCCACAATAGATCCAGTGCGCTTGACAAGATTTCCTTCTTTAATAGCAGTATCACTACCAAAGACAACAATCCCTACATTCTCATTCTCAAGGTTCAAGGCTATTCCTTTCACACCACTGGCAAATTCCACCATTTCCCTGGCTTGAATCTCGTTCAATCCATAAACACGTGCAATCCCATCCCCAATGGAGTCCACTCGACCGATCTCATCCACTTGAAAATGGGTGTAAAAGTTGGTAATTCGACTTTAAGAAATTCTGAAAGCCTGGCCCCATCCATATTCAAGACAGGAATGGGCTAAGGTCCGACCTATCCAATCCTAAGAAGGTAGCTAGATTTTCTCTCTTGTTCCCTAGTTGCTATTAGTCCTATCCGAGTTACTAGTACGTCTTTTTCTACAGTTTTGGTACGCTATGTCTGAATTTTAAGTTTGTTGACGATATGTGGTGAACATTTGGGAACCACAGAAATGAAATTGGTTTTTCTGGTTCATGATCTTTTCCTTCAACAAATCCATCATCCAAAGACAGTAGCCGAGTTGGGAACATGATGAATTGTCTAGCAGCGGAAATTGGCGTTTACCAATGTTGCTACAATATCATTTTGAAGAGTTCACTTTGTTTGGGTTATCATTTTTATTGACGGAGGCAGATGATTGTTCGCGGAGTTTTTCATGGTGCTTCAGAGTATGTGGTTCTTTTCCGTATATCGTTCGAGTTGATCATTCCACCATAATCTGGTTTGGATTAGGTATCTCTTCAGTCCATTGTGGAACGAAGAGTGTTACTAGATTGGTGGGTTTCACCAAGGAATTTTTGACAAACATCTCTTCACTCCATTGTGGAACGAAGAGTGTTACTAGATTGGTGGGTTTCACCAAGGAATTTTTGACAAACCCAAGGATTTTATTTTAATGAGAGATGATAGGATTTGTTTATTTCCTAGCCTTGATAGGTATGATCAGTTAATTGAAGCTACATGAAAAGTGGCAACAAATGCCATCTACATCATATTTTGCGGGACAAAACTTAGGATGGCATTTACATATTTTTTGTCCCGTTTGAAAACTAAGTTTTGGCATTCCTAAGTCTTCGCCGCCACTTCCGCCATTTACATGTCAAATTCTACTTTTCTAGAATGCCAATATTGTACTCCCTCCGTCCCTGTTTTAAAGTCCACTATTTCATTTTGGGTTGTCCTTTAATAAGTGTTCATTTTGTAAAGTTAGTGGATAAAAGTTAGTGAATTTTCCATTTTGTCCCAAAGTATATCTCATTTTGGAAAGTTTGTGAGTAAAAATGTAATGATAATGTTTTCATAGAGGGTAAGGAGAGAAAGTGGAGATAAAAGTTGATGTGAAAGGTATAATGATGATGTTTTTTTTAATAAGTTGAAATTACAAAGCAAAACACTTAAAAATGGACGGAGTGAGTATACATCAGCAATGTGTTAGTATGTTAGTCATCAGGGGTCCAGAGGCTGTCCATGACCCTGAACCCTAAATTTGCCTCCCGTGGGACTCGATCCTCCGCCTTCATTGTGGAGGGAGGGTGAGACAATCAGGTTCACTAGGAAGGGTTTCTCAACTCTGGCATTTTCACTTAATGCACAAATGCAATATTTTTCGCCATATCTTATATTTGTATACCCAATTTATGTAGGTCGTTATTAAAGTGAGAGGACTACTCTACTATTCTAGAATTCCAAGACTTAGGAAATATGCTACTCTAGCATTTTCACTTAATGCACAAATGGCAATATTTTTCGCCATCTCTTATATTTTTATACACGATTTATGTAGGTCATTATTAAGGTGAGAGGACTACTCGACTATTCTAGAATGCCAAAACTTAGGAAATATCCAACTCTTACATTTTCACTTAATGCACAAATGGCAATATTTTTTGCCATCTCTTATATTTGTATACCCAATTTATGTAGGTCGTTATTAAGGTGAGAGGACTACTCTACTATTCTAGAATGTCAAGTCTTAGGAAATATCCAACTCTGACATTTTCACTTAATGCACAAATGGCAATATTTTTCTCCATCTCTTATATTTGTATACCCAAATTTATATAGGTTGTTATTCAGGTGAGAGGACTACTCCACTGTTCTAGAACTAGAATGCCAAGACTTAGGAAATATCCAACTCTGTCATTCTCACTTAATGCACAAATGACAATATTTTTCGCCATCTCTTATATTTGAATACCCAAATTTATGTAAGTCGTTATTCAAGTGAGAGCTAGGACTACTATGCTATTCTAGAACTAGAATGCCAATTCTAGGGAAATATCCTACTCTGACATTTTCACTTAAAAAGTTTTTGAATAAACAAGAAATACCTGTGTAAGAATCATATTCCTTTTATGGTTTTTCAAATGTCGAATGTAGTGTATTTTTCTTGGTCAGAACTTGTAGGCTGGACTAGCCAGCTAATGGACAAGTATAGAACCATAGAAGACCTCCTTTTCGACCTGTTAGCCCAAAGGTTTCTATAGAATACCTTGTTGATTTTGATGATAACAAAATATATTGGAATTGAAATATAATTAAAATTGTGATATTTGGTACTCATTTGAATTCATGTTTATTTTGTTGGATTTGGTTAAAGTACACTGGAAACATTGTTATACCAAATCACTATCTCCAATAGTTACAATCTTCTAGCTTCGCGGGTGCTAGACAACCTTTACAACGAGCAATTATCCCCAATTGTTCCGACTAATTTTGACTCCGGTGCCAGTCACACCTAACCCAACTAGTTTTGACTCCGGCGCTAGTAACACCTAACCCTCAAGTGATTTTCTCTCCAAAACCACTCACAAAAAAGAATTCTCTCAAGAATACGAATAAGGGTGTACAATCCCTTTTACAAATAAGGCTCAAGAACAACACTCAAACTATAAAAATATTCAAGATGTAGTAATGGAGTTGAGTGCACAGATTATTTGGAGCAAGCTCACTGCAGGAATATTGTCTTCAATGTTACTTGCATTCGCATGTTTTAAAAATTTCAAACTTTTTCAAATGGATGTAAATAGTGCATTTCTAAATGGTTTTATCTTTGAAGAGGTTTTTGTTAAACAACCCCCTGGTTTTCAAAATTATGAATTTCCGGATCATGTTTTTAAACTTTCCAAAGCTCTTTATGGTTTAAAGCAAGCACCCAGAGCATGGATGATCGTTTAAGCAAATTTTTGATTGAAAATGGTTTTTCAAAAGGAAAAATTGACACTACTCTTTTTATTAAAACCAAAGATCATGATATACTTGTTGTTCAAATATACGTCGATGATATTATTTTTGGTGCTACTAATGAAAGTTTGTGTGAAGATTTTGCAAAGTGTATGCAAGGCGAATTCGAAATGAGCATGATGGGTGAACTCACCTACTTCCTTGGACTCCAAATAAAGCAATCAGCTGGTGGTATTTTTATAAATCAGTCCAAGTACATCAAAGACCTTTTGAAGCGGTTTGACATGGAAAAAGCGAAGCCAATGGGTACTCCTATGAGTACTTCTATCAAACTCGACAAAGATGAAATGGGTAAGCATTTTGATGAAAAGAAATACCGAGGTATGATTGGATCTCTTCTTTACTTAACAGCTAGTAGACTGGACATTATGTTTAGTGTGTGTCTATGTGCTCAATTTCAATCATCTCCTAAAGAATCACACCACATTGCTGTAAAAAGAATTTTCAAATAATTGATTGGTACCCCAAATTTAGGATTGTGGTATCCTAAAGGCACTTCAATTGATTTAATTGGATATTTGGATGCGGATTTTGCTGGTTGTTCAATAGATAGAAAAAGCACCAGTGGTACATGTCAATTTCTTGGACATTCACTTGTCTCTTGGTTTAGTAAAAAACAGCATTCTGTTGCTTTATCTACTGCTGAAGCTGAATATGTTGTTGTTGGAAGTTGTTGTGCACAAATTCTTTGGATGAAACAGCAGTTAGAGGATTTTGGCTTGTATTTTGATCATATTCCCATTAAATGTGATAATACAAGCGCTATTAATTTGACTAAGAATCTTATTCAGCACTCTAGAACCAAGCATATTGATATTCGACATCACTTCATTAGAGCTCATGTTCAAAAAGGAGATATTGTCATTGATTTTGGGAGCACCGATAATCAATTAGCTGATAGTTTTACAAAACCTCTTAGTGAAGATAGATTTTGCAGCATAAGAAGAGAAATTGGTATGCTGAACCCTTGTTGCTAATTCTTGCTCTCATTATTTGTTAATATCTCTTGATTTCAGCATTATTGACTGTTCAGTTATTTTTTTTCTTTCTCAAGCAAAACTATCTGCACTTAATGTGATTTTTTCTCTAATGATTGGATTTCAGTTTGGCTCATAAGACAGGGATTGTACTTCAAGATCATCCTGCTCCAAAGATACAGAGAGCATTTTTTTTTTCACTTATGCTTTACTTGTGTCTACTGATGTTTTACCTATTACTAATATACATGCTAGCTATGAGGTTCAAAGTGACAGTACTTCATAAAGACCAGATTGACTCCTTTTCACAATCTTTTTGTTGATGACAAAGGGGGAGAAGTATTGAGAAAGAATAAAAAGAACCTCGAGCAAATGCGGCATAAATTTAGGGGGAGCAATGGAGATTGAGCTCAAACAAATTATGCATTAATTAAGGGGGAGTCATCTTCTCTCTTACTAATTTTTGCTCTCGATTCCATCTATTGAATATTATTATTGCAATGTTTGTCATCATCAAAAAGGGGGAGAAATATTGTGAAAGCTAGAGGGGGAGAAAAAGCTCAAGCAAAGGATGCATAAATTCAGGGGGAGTATCTTTATTCTTTTGTTATAATTATATTTCTAAATTTCTGAATTTATCTGAATAAAATCATTAATGGTTTGTCATCATCAAAAAGGGGGAGATTGTTAGCCCAAAGGTTTCTATAGAATACCTTATTGATTTTGATGATAACAAAATATATTGGAATTGAAATATAATTAATATTGTGATATTTGGTACTCATTTGAATTCATGTTTATTTTGTTGGATTTGGTTAAAGTACACTGGAAACTTTGTATGCCAAATCACTATCTTCAATAGCTAAGATAAATTGAAAGGAGGAAGATTAAGGACAAATCTTCTTCTAACTAACTAAATTGGCTAGAGATTGATTCAAAAGGATGAAATTATTGGTTGCATGATTTTATTCTTTCCAACGGCTCTATTTAACTATGGAAAGATTCATTTTGCTTCAAGACAATTTGTGAAGGAATATGGAAGCAAACAAGAAAGGAAAGGAAGAAAGGAAAGGATGAAGGAGCCTCTTGTGATTAACGGCTAATTGATCGATTATCTTCTACATGCTTATAAAGGGATCAACGAGAAGAAGATTATCAGAGAGAATTATTGAAGACAATATTCCTGCAGTGAGCTTGCTCCAAATAATCTGTGCACTCAACTCCATTACTACATCTTGAATATTTTCATAGTTTGAGTGTTGTTCTTGAGCCTTATTTGTAAAAGGGATTGTACACCCTTATTCGTAATATTCTTGAGAGAATTTCTTTTTGTGAGTGGTTTTGAAGAGAAAATCACTTAAGGGTTAGGTGTTACTAGTACCGGAGTCAAAACTTGTTGGGTTAGGTGTGATTAGAAGTCTTAGGTAATAAATTAAGTCTGTAACCTAAAGTCTTTGTTGTCAACTAAAGTCTGTAACCTAAAGTCTTTGTAGTAAATGCATGCCCAGTAACAAAAAGTCTTATGTAGTAGAAAAATGGACGGGCACCAATTATGTAAACTCTGTTTAAGCCTCCTTACACCGTCTATAAAAGGAGAGCTTCACCTCTGTAAAAATTAAGTTAATGAAAGCCAGTATCTTCCTAATATATCCTGTGTCTTGTATTCTCTCTCTTTTTGATCCTAACCTACTTAGTGTTTGTACCCACTTCGTGTCTGTAAACTTGGTATCAGAGCCATGTCTTCCATTCTAGCTTAAACCCCCTTCTGGGAACTTCTTTTCCTAAACTACTTCAAATCTTTTCTAAAAGAAAAACTTGAAGCGTATGCTCTGTGGTTGCCTTTTAAGGATCCTCCACATCAGAAACTTCAACAACTATTTTGGTTAAAAGAATTTTGTATCAGTGGGTTAAAGTACTTTGAGACTTTTGGCTATTGAGCAGTGTGTCTCGGTTTATCTACCCTAATATACAGAATTTTATTAATCAACATCTGTTGAAGGTCTTAGGTTGAAAAAGAAAAAGTTTGCTGTACTAAGGAAAAGGAGAACCCAGATTTCTACTTAAAAATGAATCATCTGTTTACCACCCACTCTTCTGCTACGTCATCCTTAGTCCCTTCATGTTCCTCTGCCAGTAGAAATTCCTCATCTTCTTCTTCTAATCTTGAATATTTGTATGAGTTTGAATACCTTCCTGATGATAGTAAGGTTCCTCTTACTGATCTCCCTTTCCTAAATCCCTATAATGTCTTTGTCAGACCACAAACTTCTGTAAAAAAGACCGTCACCCAACTTTTCTCCACAAAACGCCCAACCTCAGTAAAAGAGTATGTTCAAGCCTCTAAATTTGATCAGTGCTTCATAGCAGCTACAGAAGCTGAACAACTTTTACCTTTGGAAATCCCGGTTGATTTGCCTCGCCTTTGGCAACAACAAGGATTTACCCATCTACACTTTGGTGCAATCCGACTTGCTGTTACTTTTCATGGCAGAAAAGGTTTACCTGTGACTTCCAGACTTGCTCTGGTTGACACCAGGTTTTTACAGTATCAGCACGCATGTATCGCTACAGTCCAAACCACCCTAAATGCTGGAACTGTGATTTTTACCTTCTACCCCAATTTCAACATGCCATTAGCAGATCCTCATCTGCTATCCGCCTTGAAGGTCCAAGTTCAAATTGGTGGTGCCTCCCAAATCTCCTCCACATATGCCGCAACCCTTCACTACCAAATGACCTACTGTCTTCAAAACCATGCCTTTGACATGTCCTTACCATCCTCCACAGATGAAGCCCTTTTCCTAACTGTTAACGCACCTCACCAAGCCTCTTGTGTCCATGTTCCACGACAAATTTCCTGTCCTGAGCTTCTCAAGCTTCTCCCAGAATCTTGGGTTACAGCTTATGAGAAAAATCAAAACAAGCCCATACCTGTTCAGTCCTCAAATCCAACTTTCATTTCAAAACCTGATGGTACAGTGGAGATTTCTTTCCCAAAAGAAACCTCTGCCTCAGCCTCCACCCATCCTGTCATTTTTCCCTCAAGAATTAACATGTTTGTGGATGGTTCTAGGCCTGGCCCCCCAATTAAATATTTTGATCCCAGTGGCCTTCCAATCTTCTATTTCAAAAATCCACAAACAGGTCATTGTTATTTTGATGCCTGTGACTGTGATGAGTGCCTAGAAGACAGTCTCCTAGAAGATGATGAGGACTTTGAAGATCCATGTTCATGTTCCATATGTCCTTCATCACCCCCCACTCCGTGTAAATCTCCACCTCCTCCTCAACCTCCCTTTGATGATGGTTCTTCTGCTCAACCGAGTGGATGTTTTATGTTCACCTCACCTTCTTCCTGGACTGAAGCAAATTTTCCTCCTTTGGAATTTCATAATTCCCAAGAAAGGACGACCCATCGACATAAAATTCCAGACTCTACTACCATTCTCCCTGATGGTAGTACCAAAGCAGTATCAGTAGCAGAAGCAGCAATAAATTGGCAGTCAGCAAATTCTCTGGCTCAGAACAAAATTCTTCAGAGAATTGCTAACTCCCAACAAAATTTGGAAAATGCTGTTCATAAGAAGTTATCAACCTTGGAACTTCTTATCAGAGATTTGCAGCAGAAAATCCAGAATGTTCACCAAGAACTTCTCCAGATGGCCTATGCCAACCAAGCATTTTCAGCAGTCTTTTACCACAAGGATGCTGAAATGAAGCATCTCAAGAACCAGCTTCATTCTCTCCAAGCTCAATAGAATTCTCAACAAAAAAGCCCGTTTGACATGTTCACATCTTCTTCTTAACAAAGTTTGTTTGGGTATCCTCAAATGTCTCAACCCTTACCTATAAATCCTACTTCAGGATTTGGTGAGTCCAATATCTTTGGGAGCTCATCAGCTTTTCTTCCTCCACCAAAAAGACCATCTCCACCAAAACTTCCTTTCCCAAAGCCCCAGATAAAACCTATCCAGCCTCCAACAATTCCATCTCCACCATCTACATCGACCTCTACTCCAACTACCTCCATTCCTCTTAACCCATTTGATCCAAACTCCAAGTCACCCCAGTTAATGGTTCAGCCAACTCCTAACTCTTCTAAAAATCCAATCTCCACTCTCCTACATACCTTAGCTACTATACCTGAAACCCCATCTCCTGAACCAACCGTTGAGTCAGAATCGGATACTGAATCCACAAACTCTATGCCAATTCCTCATGTTTTCATGATGAACTCTGAAAACCCAGATGAACATGTTGAAGATCCCATCATTGAAGAAGGTCCTGAGTTTGATACACCTCCACCTCCAGAAATCCCAACCTTTGATTCCTTCTCACATTCCAATATCCATACCCAAGGTTTCTCCTTTGATAACATTCCCCCATCAAAATGGTTGGATAAACTTTATGAGATTCATGCTTGGTACACAGCTGCTATGCTCTCTCCTAATGCTACACTCAGTGATGTCATTACTAAGTGTACAGCAAAATTTCTTGGCCGTCTCCGTCAATGGTACTTAGCTCTGGGTGAGTACCGACAGCTACAACTTAAACAATTGCCAACCCTTGATCAATTCATCTCAGTCTTGCATACTGAGTTTCTTGGTGACCATAACAACACAAAAGAGTTTGTTCGAGAGGAATATCTCAGCATGAAGTGCTGTTCATTCAAAAGGAAAGATCTCGAGATTCATTATGACCGTATGTCTCAGAGATTTTATCTTTTCAACGGCATGGATGATGTCAATCTTAAGCAAGCCTTTCTCAATTCCCTTCCTGAACCATTGAGAAATGAGACAACAAGGTTACTTCAGACAAAAGGATTGACGTTGAATGCAACATTTCTTGGCGGTATTTACCAGCACTCTTTAATTGCCTTGGAAAAATTGTGCAATCACCAGAAATTCCTCAAAACTCTTGAAGAACAGGGAAAACTTCTTGGCAAAGCATGTGACCGACCAGACTTATCTATAAAGTGCAAAGACAAGAAGTGCACTTGCCGTCCTTCATACCGGAAGTCCAAACACTTTCAGAAATGGAAGTTCCAATCTCCTGGCAAATTTTCAAAGTTTCCAAAATCTGGCAGGTTCTCACGCCGGAAGAAATGGAAATTTTTCAAGAAGAAAAAGTTCAGAGGGCAGCGAAAGTCTGATCGCTGCTACATATGCGGAAAGAAAGGGCACTATGCAAAACAGTGTCCAAATAAGGTAGCAAGAGACAAAATGGTGAACTCTTTGGCTCTCATTGATGATGATCTTGAAGATGCTGATGTCGAATCTCTTTTTTCTATCGACAATGAAGCAACAGATGAAGCAGTCATTGCATTCACTTTTGATGATTCAGATGATTCATCAGAATCAGATGACTCTTCTGATGATCCTGACTCATTCCCTTATGAAGTCCAAACAATTGGATTCTCTAACATCATGCTGGCTCAACCTTTAGCCAAGGTCAAAATTTTGCTTGAAAAATATGAGAAACCCATACCAGTCATCGCTTTCTTTGATACTGGTGCAGCAGCCTCCATTCTCAACCCAGCAATCCTTCCCAGGTCTTACTGGTAGTCTTGTTTCAGACCCTTTACAGCAGCCAATGGAGAAACATTTGTCATCACTCTGATAAGTAAGCTTGTTTCCATTCAACTTTTCCCAGGATACACCATAAAACACCAAGTCTATGGTTCTGATCTCCCAGGAAAAAATTTATTGTTAGGCTTTGATACTCTCCAAAATCTCAGCAAAGTTTCTTGGCTCAAAAAAGGTTTGAAATACAAAAACTACTTGTTACCCTGGACCACCCAACCAAATCTCTTTTCCATAGAAATTTTCTTCACCATCAAAGAAGCCATAATCCAAACTTCCTGTGCTGAATCCCATTCCCAGTTCCTCACCAAATGCTCCAACCCACTTTGAAAAAATCCAAATTTCTTCATTTCTCTTCCCTTTAAGAAAAATGAAGACATTAATCCCACCAAAGCCACCCATCATGGAATGAACCCAGAACACTACCAGCTTGCTCTTCAAGAACTCCAACAACTACAATCAGAAGGATTGATTGAGCCCACAACTTCTCAGTGGGCATGTGAAGCATTTTATGTCAACAAAAGAACTGAGCAGATAAGAGGAAAACTCCGCCTGGTTATCAACTACCAGCCTCTTAATCATTTTTTGCAGGATAACAAATTCTCTCTTCCTCGAAGAAGTGTTCTTTTTGCAAACTTGCCTAAAGCTCAAATTTTCTCAAAGTTTGACTTGAAAGCAGGTTTCTGGCAGTTGGGCATCCATCCAGATGATCGTCCCAAAACTGGTTTTTGCATTCCCGATCACCACTTCCAATGGTCAATCATGCCTTTTGGATTGAAAACAGCTCCATCCTTATTTCAAAAGGCCATGATTCGGGTATTTGCTCCAATTCTATCCTCAGCCCTTGTCTATATAGATGATATCCTACTTTTTTCTCCAGATATTGAGTCTCATGTTATCCTACTAGAAATTTTCCATTCCCCAGTCCAAACCCATGGTATCATGCTTTCAGAGAAAAAAATGTTTCTTGCTCAACTAGAAATTGATTTTTTAGGGATGCATATCTCTAAAGGTCAATATACCCTCCAGCCTCATATAGCCTCCCAACTTGATCATTTTTCAGATGAAAATCTCACAGTCAAACAAGTTCAACAGTTCCTTGGAATTGTTAACTATATGGCTGGTTTTATTCCCAACCTAGCCCAATACCGAACTCCTCTCTCAGCTCTACTAAAGAAAACCCCTCCTCCTTGGTCAGCCCTTTGTACCAAAGTTGTAAAAGACCTCAAAGCCATAGCCAAAACTCTTCCTCCATTAGCCATACCTTCAGATGGAAAGAGAATCCTTCAGACATATGCCTCTGATCTATATTGGGGAGCAGTTCTTTTGGAAGAAAATTCATATCAAAAGCGCAGAATTTGTGGATACAAGAGTGGTGCATTTGCCCCAGCAGAGCTTCATTACCACTCTACCTACAAAGAAATTCTGGCAATCAAAAGGAGCATTGAGAAGTTTGAATTTCATCTAATCGGTCATCATTTCCTAATTGAGACTGATATGATGAGTTTTTCCAGCATGCTCAAGTTCAAACAGAAGCACCTCCCAAAAGCACAGTTACTCAGATGGGCAAATTGGTTTTCCAATTGGAGTTTTGATGCTGTTCACATAAAAGGAAAAACAAATGTCCTCCCTGATTTTCTGTCAAGACTCAAAAAAGAAATCAACCAGTTTTCAAAAACAAAACCACATTTCTTTGTTCCTGGTTGTTTTCCCATGATTTCTTGTTTCCATCCAGTCAATTTTCCTGTCCACCTTCAGTGTCATATTTTAGAGTTAACCCTTCTTTCTAGGTGTGTTCAAATGTGTCAAAACCTTCAACATCTCTGTATTTTCAAATATGGTCTTGATGAAGGTCCCCTAAAAGGTCTACCCTTCCATCCTGTCTATCCTTTTCTCACCCAGTTTGAAGTGTCCTACCATAATGTCTTTTATTTTAAAAAAGAAGCCTATCTCCTCTTATGGTATTTAGTCGATGTGTATACTATAAGTGTCTGTTTTAATAAATCAGCAGTCTTGGTTTATCTAGCTCATGCGGCGTTCAATCAAGTTCAACCTCCAGAAGATTTCTTTCTGAAATTTCTCTTACTTTTTGGAACCATACCCTACTGGCAACAGAAGATCAGACAAGTTCCCACAGGTCCAGACGAAGACCTCCAATTTGCTTTTTGGATAACTCACAACAACAGATGTCTTCCTGATCCTAATGGTTCTATCACTTGGAGAAAGGAGTATCACACTATATTCCTTTCGGCATATCAAGAGTCCCCAAGTATTGAGATCCACAGTGGAAATTATCTGGTCATGACTCAAACACTGTGTTCACTTAATGGATTGACACCTGCAAACGTTCCCTCATCTCTCCTCCATTATGAATCTGCAAACTGGAAATTCAATGATACTTATCCGAAAGAATGGCGCCAAAATATTCGCTATCTTTTGACCCAGTATCACTTGACTAACAGAGATGAAGAAAGTAGTTCAGATGATCCAGAGTGACAAGGGTGAAAATTATTGGTATTTACTGTTTGTTGTTGTATCATATTATTGGTGTGTACTGTAATATAAAGTGTGGTAGTATTGTCCTCTTTCCGGAGAGGGTGAAATTATTGGAATTTACTGTTGAGTACTGTTGTACAGAAATATTAATAGGTGTGTTGCGTATCTGTCTTTTCATTCCCTTTCAGAGGGGTGAAAGTCTTAGGTAATAAATTAAGTCTGTAATATAAAGTCTTTGTTGTAAACTAAAGTCTGTAACCTAAAGTCTTTGTAGTAAATGCATGCCCAGTAACAAAAGTCTTATGTAGTAGAAAAATGGACGGGCACCAATTATGTAAACTCTGTTTAAGCCTCCTTACTCCGTTTATAAAAGGAGAGCTTCACCTCTGTAAAAATTAAGTTAATGAAAGCCAGTATCTTTCTAATATATCCTGTGTCTTGTATTCTCTCTCTTTTTGATCCTAACCTACTTAGTGTTTGTACCCACTTCGTGTCTGTAAACTAGCACCGGAGTCAAAATTAGTCGGAACAATTGGGGATAATTGCTCGTTGTAAAGGTTGTCTAGCACCCGCGAAGCTAGAAGATTGTAACTATTGGAGATAGTGCAGCAAATCCCAAGTTGGACACTTGGGGAGTGGACTAGGCCGTGAAGTTGCAGACCGAACCACTATAAATCCTTGTGTTCGATTCTCTCTTCCTTACTCTCTTTAATTTTTTGCTTTGCATATTTATATTTCTTGCGTAATTTGATAATCTTTGAATCTTACTTGGGGCAATTTGGCTTGCTTTATTTTTATCTTGCAATTAGTTTTTTAATTCCGCGTTATAATTGAGATACCCAATTCACCCCACTCTTGGGTTGCTTTTGGACCAACACGACCAATCTGATCGTACAATTAAAACTCATCAACATAACCAACCATTCAAAGATTGTTGCATGCCATTGGTTCAGACAAAATTCTTTGACACTAACATGATCGATCCTTGATTGATGTAGCAATGTTTGAATCGATCTTATTGCGAGTTGGACTGATTTGTGGACAAGAATAACGCAACTACTTTTCCAAAACTAATTAACCTCCAATGGCACCAGTTTGAATGTACGTTCCAGTCCACATGACATGGAAAAGAAGGTTCAAGGAACTTCACTTTTCTATAACGAGTAGTACTTATTATAAAGGGGGGTTGTGTGTACTCTCTGTATTCATTACAGGCAAAACTGTAGAGAAAGAGGGAGGGAGAGGTTTTGGAATTTAAAATTTTTCAAATTATCATCTTATTGTTGTGGCTAACCACAGCAGAATCAGTAGCAAAATATCCTCTTGCAAAGCCTGGCTGTCAAGAAAGATGCGGGAACATTTCCATCCCCTACCCCTTCGGAATTGGGTCCAATTGCTCCATTGCTGATGATTTTGCAGTAACTTGCGACCACTCTTTCAATCCACCCAAACCTTTTATTAACAGCATCAATCTAGAAGTGCTGAAGATTCCAATAATTGGGTCAACGGTCCAAGTTAACAATCCAGTTATCACTTACAATTGTTCCGGTAGAGCTGACGGTAAAGACGTTGACTTGTGCGAGACGTCGTTTACGTTCTCTCACACGTACAATAGATTCACAGCCATGGGTTGCAACAACCTTGCCCTAGTAGTCCGTGGATCAGACATTAGAACCGGTTTCATGTCGATTTGCAACGCTTTTCTTCCTCCTTCTCAGAGTGATGAAACAGGTTGCTATGGGATAAACTGCTGCCAGACCAGAATCCTGCGTGGCCTTAGGATGGTTAATGCCTCTCTAAGAAGCATTGATCCGAACAACAATCAACATGGTTGCAAGTACGCATTCATGGTTGACAACCAATGGTTTAGCGATAAAGATATCTTTAATGTATTTAATGTAAGTGAAACGGAATATGTTCCTGCAGTGCTGGATTGGGTGTATCGTAATGGGACTGCAATATCAGTGAAAATTTCTGTGGCGCTAATGCTCACGCTTATACAATAATGCCGGTAGTTCGAGGAGCGCCGAATGCTTTTGTCATAAAGGCTATGAAGGGAACCCTTATCTTTCTAGTGGATGTTAACGTAAAGTTTCTCTGTTTCTGGTCTTATTTGCATACTAGTATAGCCAAATGGCCTTTGGCCACCTAGGCTCCTCTTCTAAGATTTTAATCTAACAACAATATTGACTTCGCCGATCATACCTTCAAAAATGGTTAAAATTGTCTTGTGGTTTTTCTTTGATTTGTTATGGCAAATATTGATGAGTGCAGCGACCGTAGTCTCAACCATTGTGAGGTATTTTGCTTAAATGCTTCTGGAGGCTACAATTGTTCTTGCCCCGATGGGTATCTCTCTTTTGATTATATTAATGCCAATGGTACTATAAGATATAATAGATGCCTGGAACTGCGGCCTAACAACGGCAATTCTCGTACCAAAGTGATTATTAGTGCAAGTAACCTTTCTTCCTGACTCTCATTGGCATATTTTAGGAAAAATTTCAAAAATCTCCTGAATTTTCAGAAACTTTACAAAAGAACACCTGGACTCTAACTAATGATAGAAAGACACTTGAATTTACTATTCCGTTAACAATTAAGCCCTCGTCATCCAATTCCGTCAATTTGTAACGGATGGAGCTAACGGAAGGTGTTAAACCTCCAATTTTTTTTTAACAAAAAATTTACTTTCAAAAATTTCTTTTATCTCTTTATTTTATTTTAAAAGTAAATAAATATGTAATAAAGTTCTTTTTTTTTACTATTTATTAAAAATTACTTTAACCCAATTTTTTTACTATTTATAAATAACTTTAATTCTCCTTTTTTTTTTTTTACTTTCAAATTTTACCTTTTCCTCTCTCTCTCTCTCTCTCTCTCTCTCTCTCTCTCTCTCTTTGTGTAGTGGCCTGGATAAATGGGGCTCTGTACCGACCCCGGAGACATTACCGAGGGCTCCGTACCAACCCCGAGGACATATTACCGAGGGCTCCGTACCGACCCTGGAGACATACCACCTAAGGCTCCGTACCGATCCTGGAGACAAATTACCGAGGGCACCCGAGGGCTCCGTACCGACCCCGGAGACATACCACCGAGGGCTCCATACCGACCCCCGAAACACAGCACCGAGGGCTCCCGAGCAAGCCTTCTGCGCCTAATGAGACACATCATCGAGAAGAATCCTCACGAAGAGCTGACCTGGCCATGTGCTCCGTAACCGCCTTATTCGGTGCATCATCTATGATGTCATCCGAGGCAGTTATCCGTGCGTGACCTCCACGCGCTAGCTTGGAAGCTAAGCAAACCAAGATCTATAAATATAAAGGGACTCTAACCTAAAGAGGTAGGTTATTCTACCCTAACCCTAGACCTAAACCTCTCTCCTTACATCTAACTTGATCGTCGGAGGGTCACTGGGCTTCCACAGCCCTAGTGACTTGTTGCAGGTCCAGCAGCGGAGGCATGGAGTAAACGGAGGAAGGAGCCAGAATCCTCTCACGATCAGGATCAGGATCCTAACAATTGGTGGAAAATGCCGACTTGATCGTCTGAAGCATGAAATAACACTGTTTATTGCACTGCTCATGTTCTTCCCGAGGCCTATTGTCGCACCCGTTTCGAATATTTGGTATTTTAATTCACTTATTTAATTAAATTATGCGTCACGGGGTTAAATTGCAAACATTAGAAGCGTGAGGGCTTGTGTGTGATTTGTGAATTGGAGCATGATAGCATGTGATCTTGTTGGCACACAATAATCTTCCCTAGAGTTTATCAAACTGGAGCACGTGTTCTATTTTCTTTTCTTCGTTGATACACGTAGAGAGAGAGAGAGAGAGAGAGAGAGAGAGACAGAGAGGAACGGCAGGAGGAAGAAGAGAAGAATAGGAGAAAACTTAGAGAAGATTTAGCTAGCCTTGAATTGAAGTTTAATTAGGTGAGTTTCATCTTCTTAAGTGCTGAAATTCATGTTTCCATGCTAGATTTCATGTTCTGCATCTAATATGCTCTGAATTGAAGCCATGGGAGAGGGTTTTTGAGGTTGAAATTGAGTTTTTATTTCAGAGAATTTGTGTATATGATGAACATGCATAACGGTGTTTGAACAAATTCATAATCTGTCCTGTTTTGACGAATTTATTCAAGGTACCTAGAAATCTTCTAAATTCTTGAAACAAATCCTGAAGGTTCATCTGTAAGTCTATTGCATCGTGTTAAAGTTTCAGAAAATAACTCAAAGTGTTCTGGCCTACAAAATTCGTGGACTGAACTGGTGTCTGATTCGCGTCTGTGCAGACAGCACATACACGTGTTGGAAAAATGGGCATAACTTCTTGCTCGGGTGTCGGTTTTACGCACCGTTTCTTGATTCTGAAACTAGACTTACATACCTTTCTGAACATGTAAGGTTTGTGCCTTAGTTACTTCTATGAAAACTCAGTTTCGGTTCTGAAGTTAATGGTTTGTTAACTCTGGAAATTTGGGCAGGTTTTGGAGCTATGTTATTCATCAATGTTGTCATAGTTAAATGTACTTACTGGCTATGGGTCCTTATGAGTCTTAAAGATTGTTGAGTTGGTGATGTTTTGGCGCAAGAATCATAGAAAAATATTAAGTGAACGATTTTTAGTGATCTTTCGATCACAGACAGTTCTGCTGAATTTCGTATTTTCTGCATCGACACATCTTGGAAAAATAGGCATATCTTTTAGCACGTGTATCGGATTTGCGAACCGGTTTTTGATTTGGAAACTAGATTCTTGTGCCTTGCAGAACATGTAGGGTTTGTACCTTAAAATTTCGTAGGTAAATACAGCTTTTGGTTCGAACTTGGCTGATCTGCAGAAACTGCAGATTTGTGTTTCTAATCGTGCATCTTCAGACGGTCATAACTTTGTCATCCGAAATCTATTTGGGACAAACTTTATATCGATATTGGTGTACTGGAAGTCTACTTTCAAATGGTGGTGGTTTCATGACCCAACTCTTATCCTATAAAATACTACAGTCATTTAAAGACAGGCTGGTTGTAGAATGTCTTGTCATTTTGGGAGTTTTCATGTGTGTTTTGGTTTATTTCTAGGCCTATGAGACGGACAAACTTGCATTCTTTGGGCATTGTTTAGTTCCTTATTAGTTATATATTTTTGTGTTGATCGTTTGTTGAACTCATTACTAATACGATTAAGCGTGTGGCTAGGTAACGAGCTGAGTAATCGGGAGGTGCCAAAACCATGATTTGGCATACTTCGGTCGACTCACAGGTGAGTGTGTTTGATATCTTATATCTTCAATAAGATGTTAACAAGTTGGTTGTGCATCATGCTATGGTTGGTTTAGTTACTGGCGTGCATGATTGGTGTATGTTGATTGTACCCGTATAAGGTTTGTGGAGTGAGTCACACCTTGTCGTGGGCCGTGCCGATCTATTTACGGTGAATGGGAGCTTGGTGTGCGGGACACAATACCTTGGGTACATGGGATGTGGCAGACGTGTCACTACATTTGTTGTGAACATAAATTGTAGTTGTTCGGTTAGTTGTTTATGTTGAGTTTTATTGGATTTATTCTATATCTTACACACTCCTGATTTTCCTTTGGATTGTCAGATAGCAGGGGTTCGTAGGTTGGTCCACTACCGGTCGGCGTTTTGGGGTTGGCTTTGAGGATGTTGATTGTGTCGGTGGTAGTGAGTTGTCTTGTATATATAATCGACTCGTTTTGTAAAGGATGTTTTGCACTTTAGTTTGCCAAGTATGTAAAGTTATGGGTATAACGTCGACTCTTTTAATAATATTAATGTTAAGTCTTCCGCTGGTTTATTCTGAGTTAATATCTGTTGTTAAGTGATTGTTTGGTTGGCGTTTGGGAATGCCACGTGGCCGCGCCGACTCGGGCCTACAATGGGTGTCGTTTTGCGGGGCGGGGCGTGACACCTATCTCCTTCCCGAGGCCGTCGACGCTCTTCCCGTCACGGCCACCAACCCTAGTGACTTATTGAAGGTTGAGCGGAGGACGCACGGAGCTGTAAGGAAGGAGCCAGGAGCAGAGCCCGAGTCGACTGATCCAAATCCGAACCCCGACACCCTCTTTTTATTTATTTATAGAAATTCGACCCTACACCACCAATCAACCCCACAACCAACCACCATAGCCCAAGCCCCAATTTCAGAAATTTAAAATTACTTTTAACCTTCTTTTTTAACCTTTCTTTTTTTCTTTTTACTTTCTTTTTTTCTTTTTGCTCTTTCTTTTTTAGTAGTAAAAAAATATGCAATAAAGTTTTTTTTTCTATTTATCAAAAATTACTTTAACCCCATTTCTAACTATTTACTAAAAACAGTTAAAAGTTAATTTTTGGAAGTAAAAATTAAAAAAAAAAGGAGGTTCAAAGTAATTTCAAATTTCTGAAATTGGGGCTAGGGTTTTGGCAGTTGGTTATGGGGTTGATTGATAGTGTGGGGTCGAATTTCTAAAAAAAAAAAGAAGAGAGAGAGAGAGAGAGAGAGAGAGAGAGAGAGGGAGGAGTAAAATTTGAAAGTAAAAAAAATGGGGTTATAGTAATTTTTGATAAAACATTATTGTATATTTATTTACTATTAAAAAAAGAAAGAGTTAAAAGTAATTTTTAAAAGTAAGAAAAAGAAGTAGGTTAACGCCTTCCGTTAGCTCCACCCATTACAAATTGACGGAATTGGACAACGGGGGCCTAATTATTAACGGAATGGTACGTTCATGTGTTTTTTGTCATTAATTAAAGTCCAGGTATTTTTTGTAAAATTTCTAAAAATTCAAGGACTTTTTTGAAATTTTCCCCATATTTTAAAAGTCCTACAACACTACTACAATTACGTTCACTTAGAAAATGCATTTAAATTTCAATAAAACTAAATTTGCCTTGCGTCTAATTTTATCGATTCTGTCTACTTTATATGGTACGTATAGACTTCCGGTTCTCTCATTTTGTATCTATTCTTTGACCAACCATCTCTCCCAAGGATTCCACATAAAATCCAGATTTTAACAATCTTCGCTTGATAGGGAGAAAAGGAAAAAAGTATGCATATTCGTTGAATCATTGAAGAACATTTAAATCAGATTGCCCTTTTCGAATGCCATAATAAACACATTTGTAGGGGCATTTACCCATAACTTGTTGGTTAGGTTGGACGGCTTATTGACATTTTTAGTCCCCAAAGTTTTACTCGCGTTCTGTTTTAGTCCTCAACCTACCAATTGCGTGAAATTGGTCCCCAACGTTTCAATTTTGCGTTTAAAAGGTTCCCAGCATTAACTCCGTAGCCTCTTTCCGTCAAAATGATAGGGAAAATTACCAATATCACCCTTTATATTTATAACTGTATATCAGTTAAGCCCCTACCCTAGTTCTATAAAGTTTATTTAAATCTTTTTCGCATTTGTTTATTTTGCATCATTTTTTTTGGATTATTGATTCATCAAGAATCCAAAAACTAAAAATTGCTCACGAAAGTAAATTTTTTTGAATAAGTTACGACAATAATCCACAAAGAATTGTCTTTTCCAGCCACAACTTACCTCCACTACTTGTAAGTCTCCCGACTAAAATTTCCCGACTAAACAACGTTTAGTCGGAAAATATAAGCCAATTACCGACTAAAAATTTGTAGTCGGTAAAATATACAACAATTGCCCACTAAATTAATTTGGTCGGCCAAAACATATATTTTAGTCGGTCATTGATAGAAATAATTCCGACTAAACTAAATTTAGTCGTTAATTTCTTCATTTGCCGACTAAATTTAAATTGAGTCGGGAAATATCATTTTTTCCAATTTAATAAAATAGAAAATTAATTCCGACTAAACTACATTTTGTCGGAAATTTATATAATTGCAGACTAAATTTCAAGTTAGTCGGGAAATATCATTTTTTCCAATTTAATAAAATAAAAAATTAATTCCGACTAAACTATATTTTGTCGGTAATTTCTTTATTTGCCGACTAAATTTCAAGTTAGTCGGGAAATATCCTTTTTTCCAATTTAATCTATATATATATATATATATATTTTTTTTTTTTTTTTTTTTGCCACGGCGATATACATCAGCGGGGGTTAGTGGGGGTGTTAGAGTTAGCACGGGGAGACCAGAAGCTATCCATAGCCCTGGTCCCCTAAAGGGCCTGCCCTCTGTGGGGCTCGAACCCAAGACCTTCCACAAAGGAGAGGCAATGACTGACTAACTGTACTAATGTAGAGACCCGTAAATTCATTTTATAATTTTGTTATTTTATAAATGAAAAAGTGGTGGATTAATGAGAATATTAAAGTTGGGGGTCAAAATGTGAGAAGTTAAAAGCCATGGGTGTTCGTGTGATTAGTGCATGTGTGTGCCGTGTATACCAGGAGAAATCCTTTTCTTTTTTCAATTTCATCTCATCACTCTCTCGTCTCTCGATCTCTCTCACTCTCTCACCCAATCACTCAAAACTCACAACAATCAAGCTTAATTCCATCGTCTACTAGTATATTCGAGCTTGTATCGTGTTGGACAAAGCTTGGTTCGGCGTATTGTTGCTTGATTTGGACTCCGGAAGCTAGGGTTTGCATAATCTTCTTGATTTCGGTTTGGATACTCGAGGTAGGGAATTCTACCTCTCTTTATATGTTATTTGGGTTCTCTTATGTCTTATTTGAGTATCTCCATGCTTTGTTTGAGCTGGTATTGATTGTTGTTTGGTCTGGATCAAAATCTGTTAACTGATGAAAAATCGCCAAATTTCGGATTCCTACCGGTAGGCCCGTCCTTTCTACAGGTAGAATGTTGTTGTGTTGCCTGAAAATTAGCTTCCTACCGGTAGAACTTTTCTCCTACCGGTAGCTTGTCTCAAATTTTTCCTCGTCCAAAATGGTGGCCTTTCTGATCAGTTATTGTACCGGTAGGATTTGTTCTCTACCGGTAGGATTATAAAAATTTCTTGAACCCTACCGGTACTATACCATTCTCTACCGGTAGAAGTCTTGCAAGCCAAAGCTGAGACTCCACTGTTTCCTGTTTCCACCGGTAGCCCAAGTTTCCCTACCGGTAGGCCACCTGTTAAACTCCAAAATTTCCTCTTTGCCTGTTGCCCATTCTTCTTTAAGCTTTGACTTGTCCATGGGCATACTTAATCACTTAAATGCATATAATAAGAAATCAGTTGGCACCACCTGTCTTGTGCAATTTGATGTACTTTGCATTTGTACGAAATGGTAAAGCTTGGGAATGATAAGAATGAGCTTCTTGCACGACACTTGTACGAACGGTACACTTGAACTTGTGAACGACGCGCGAACATTCAGGGCCCATCGACGGGTGGGTGCCTGGCAGGGGATTTCAGGGTCCCATAATTAGCCTGGCAGGAGCTTATGCTCATAATAATTTTTCAAGGCCTAACCTTCAAGGTGGGTGCTTGGCAGGGGATATCGGGGTCCCAAAATTAGCCCGGCAGGAGCTTCGGCTCAGACACACAAATGACACGACATGTTGAGACACGATTTGAACGGATATGATTTATGGGTTGAATAAAAGAAAAATTGGAGATTTTGGGACACTTGTACATGAAAATTGTGCTTCCTCCGTTGTCTCATGATCTTTTATCAGTCGTTCTTTCATCTCGCTCATTTGCATATAGAGTTTGCGTAGACTTTTCTACTGGGCTTGTGTAGCTCAAGCCCTATATTATTTTCAGGTGCTAACCCGGGACCATAGCTTGCATTGCTTGGCGTGCTTGGAGTGTGGACATTATTTTTGAAAGCTAACCGAAGGAGTTACTTATTCATCTTTGTAAACTTATTTTGAAAGATGTATTTGTAACTTAAATTGTAATTCTTTTGACTCGGAATATTGTAACCACTAATTCTCTTTCGAACTTCGCTCCTTATGTTAAATCTGGGGCCGTTGAGCCGATATTGTAATATTTTGGAACCGTGTGAACTTGGAAGTATTTGCTTTGGGAATGAGAATATAGTGATCTTTTGGGTACCGTACGGATATTTGTGAGTATTTTTATTATGTAAATCACTTATAATTATGTTTAAAATCGAGTACGTGACAACTTGGTATCAGAGCATAGGTTTAGAACACCTAGAGACCGTGGGGAGACGTTTTGTCTCATGGGTTCAAAATGTCGCGCCTTCTAACATAACTTGTGCATGCTTGTGTGACTAACATTCATGTGATTACGTGGCATTGCATTTTTCATTATCGTAGAGTGGTGTAGAGCTATTAACCCGTGTTGCGAAGTTGAGGGCTTCAACTCCATAGTTCTAATGTTGTGGTTAATAGTTTCTTTTGTATATCATGTAGTAAGATGCCTCCGAAGACGCGTGTCAGACGAGTTGGGGCTGGAACCCGGGGTGGTCGAGGCCGTGGTCGTGGCCGTGGGGTACCTCTTGAGGACGAGGTTAGTCAGCATGGGGAGAACCCAGGTGGGAATTTGGGGGCTGGGATCGGTCGAGGTGCAGGAGTACCTCAAGCTCAAAATCAGTTTGCTAGGGATCTCGTCGCAGCACTTACAGCTGCAAATCTTCTAAACCAAGCACCTAGGGAGAATGTTGAGGATCGAGCTATCGTGGCGATGCGAGAGTTTAGCCGTAGAAACCCTCCAGTGTTCGATGGGACTAGTAGCGACCCTTTGGTGGCGGACCATTGGCTAGCTCAGATTCGTAAGCTTTTTAGAGCTCTCAATATCACTGAAGACACCATCAGGGTAGGTATCGTGGCTGTGCAACTAGTTGGGGAGGCCGGTGAATGGTGGGAATCCGTTCTTGAAAGTAGGAAAGATGCAAGGAGAGCGGCAAGGACCGCAGCTCAAGTAGATGAGCCAGACATTGAGAATTTGACATGGGCTGAATTTGAGGCGTTATTTGAGGAGCAGTATTTTCCAGAAACTAGCCGTGACCAATTGAGGGACCAATTCGAAAAGTTAGAGCAAGGAAGCATGACCGTGTCGGAGTACGCACAAAAATTCCAATCTTTATCTCGCTTTGCGCCTGAGTTGGTGGCGACGGAAGAGAGGAAATGTAGACGCTTTGAGAAAGGACTGCACAACACCGTAAGGAGGATGGTAATGGTACAACGCAAGACAAAATACGCCGAGGTAGTTGAGTGTGCGAGGAGCATTGAGATACCGAAAGAGGCGCAACGTAATAGAGGGGTTTGGGAACCACGACAACCAACCGTGAACACGAGTTCTTCATCGGGGAGCTTTGGAAGCCAAGGGAGGAAAAGGACAAGGGAACCATCTCAGACACCGCAGGGTAGTTCGTCGAACTTTAGGCCGCCTTCTTCTTTGGGGATCCGGGGTGCTTTGTCCAGACCTTCAACTGTGTGCTACAAGTGTAATCAACCTGGACACGTTCGTGCTCAGTGTCCACGCCTCGGGGAAACTTGTTATATTTGTGGTAAAACGGATCATTTCGCAAGGAGTTGTCCTCAGGGGTCGGGAGCGCGCAGTGAGTCAGGTTCTGTGCAGCAGCCGGGAACGGGGCGTAATGTGGGCCAGCCGTTTAGGGGTACTCAGAGGCAGCAGCAGCCTTACTTTCGTCAGACTACGTCAGCTCAGAGTTCCGGGGTTGATAAGGGAGCGAGTTCTTCCGCGCCTGCTCAGGGTTCTGGTCAGAGAAGGGGTTTTATGCAGGGTCAGGGTACCCAGGGGCGAGTTTTCAACATCACTTCTGCTATCCCACCTACCACTTCTCAGGCTCCGGAAACTTCTGTTGTGAGGGGTACTTTTCTTTTGTTCAACTCATTTGCTAAAGTACTCTTTGATTCTGGAGCATCGCATTCTTTCATTGCTGCATCATTTGTGTGTACCTTGGAATTGGAATCGGACACTATTAGTCCTCCTTTGTTTGTCGAAACACCTCTAGGGGGTAGAACACCTCTTAACCGTATTTGTCGAGATTGTGAGTTGGTTATTCGTGATCATCGTTTCGTGTTCGACTTCATCGTTTTAGGAATGTCGGGGTTTGATCTTATCTTGGGGATGGATTGGCTATCCACGTTTCATGCTACTATCGATTGTCTCAAGCGTCGAGTTCGTATTTGTCCTCCCGAAGGTCCTTGCTTCGAATTCTTTGGGGAGCGTCGGGAACCATTGGAACCTTATTTATGTGGGCCTCGTGAGCTAGGGTCGGTTTATTCATTGTTGGCGAGTTTGACGTTAGATGAGGATGCCTTCATGCGTGGGGAGTTACCCTTAGTGGTTTGCGACTTCCCGGATGTATTCCCGGAAGAGTTACCTGGTTTACCTCCCGAGCGAGAGATTGAGTTCACCATTGATCTACTTCCTGGTACCGCTCCTATTTCCGTACCTCCATATCGTTTCGCACCCGCCGAATTGAGAGAGCTAAAGACTCAGTTACAAGAACTGGAGAACCTAGGATTCATTCGTCCAAGTACGTCTCCGTGGGGAGCACCGGCTCTTTTTGCGCAAAAGAAGGATGGTTCACTCCGTTTGTGTATTGACTACCGTAAGCTAAACCGAGTCACCATTAAGAACAAGTATCCCATGCCTAGAATCGATGATTTGTTCGACCAACTTCGGGGTGCCACTTGTTTTTCTAAAATCGACTTGAGGTCCGGTTATCACCAATTGAGGGTTCGTAGAGAGGACATCCCTAAAACCGCTTTCCGCACTCGTTATGGCCATTATGAGTTCGTTGTTATGCCTTTCGGACTAACAAACGCTCCAGCTACATTCATGGACTTGATGAATCGTATTTTTCGTGCTTATCTTGATCGCTTCGTCGTCGTCTTTGTGGATGATATTTTGATCTATTCGCCTACGGAGGAGGAACACCAAGCCCATCTCACCATTGTTCTTGAACTCTTGAGAGAGCACCAGCTATACGCTAAACTTAGTAAGTGTGAGTTTTGGTTATCCGAAGTTAAATTCTTAGGCCACGTGGTTTCGAAGGGTGGAGTGTCTGTTGATCCCGGAAAGATAGAGTCGATTATGAATTGGCAGCGACCAAAGAACGTATTCGAGATTCGAAGCTTCTTGGGTTTGGCTGGGTACTACCGCCGTTTCGTTTTAGACTTCTCTCGTTTAGCGGCACCACTGACTAGATTGACACGTAAGGGGACCCGATTCGTTTGGAGTGACTCGTGTGAGACAGCCTTTGAGGAGTTAAAGAAGCGATTGACTACCGCGCCGGTTTTGATTGTGCCCGACCGTGGAGTTGGCTACTCTGTGTATTGTGACGCGTCTAAGGAAGGGTTGGGATGCGTGTTGATGCAGGCGGGACGAGTGGTAGCGTATGGGTCACGACAGTTGAAAACACATGAGCGGAATTACCCGACACACGATCTAGAACTTGCAGCCGTCGTATTTGCTTTGAAAAGTTGGCGTCATTACTTGTATGGTGAGAAGTTTAAAGTCTTTTCCGATCATAAAAGTTTGAAATACTTATTCTCTCAAAAGGAACTTAACCTTCGTCAACGCCGTTGGATGGAGCATTTGGAGGATTATGACTTTGAATTACAATACCACCCGGGGAAAGCGAACGTTGTGGCTGACGCATTAAGTAGAAAACCGACACATCTAGCGAGCCTAGCGATTCATGAGTGGAAAGCAATGAACGACTTGGGCTCCTACGCCATGCACTTTGAGGAAGTTCGGGAAGGGGTCACGTTATGCAACTTGACGGTACAATCGACTTTATCGACGAGAGTGATTGAGGCCCAGCAACATGATGAGGAAGCAGAGGAACTCCGTACTAGATTCCTTAGTGGAAACGCTCAAGAAGGGTGGATGATTCACGCCGACCGAGGCTTACGCTATCAAGGAAAGTTGTTCGTACCCATTTCGTGTCGGGAAGAAATCTTGCGAGAGTTCCATCATTCTCCGTTAGCCGTTCACCCGGGAGGAACAAAAATGTATCATGACTTGCGTAGACAATTTTGGTGGTCCGGAATGAAGAGGGACGTTGTGATTTTCGTGTCCAAGTGTCTCACGTGCCAACAAGTGAAAGCCGAACATCAACGACCCGCGGGGGAATTGCAACCATTACCAGTGGCCGAGTGGAAGTGGGAGCATGTGACCATGGATTTCGTTACGGGTTTACCGAGATCGCCAAGGGGGCATGATGCTATTTGGGTAGTTGTGGACCGTTTGACTAAAACCGCTCATTTCCTACCCATTCAAGTCACCGATTCCGTTGATACGCTTAGCCGTTTGTATATTCGAGAGATCATTCGACTTCATGGGATTCCCGTGTCCATCGTGTCCGATCGAGATCCGAGATTTACCGCACGTTTTTGGCAGAGTTTACAAGCTGCTTTGGGCACTAATCTTCTATTTAGTACCGCGTATCATCCTCAAACCGATGGGCAATCCGAGAGAACGATTCAGATTTTGGAAGACATGCTTCGGGCTTGTGTGATGGATTTCCGGGGTAGTTGGGAGGACCACTTGCCATTAGTTGAGTTCGCGTACAACAATAGCTATCAATCTAGTATCGAAATGGCACCGTATGAGGCTTTGTATGGAAGACCGTGTCGATCGCCTGTGTGTTGGACCGAATTGGGAGAGGCTACGTTTGTAGGACCGGACATGATTAAGGAGACCTCCGAGAGCTTGAAAGTAATTCGTCAACGCCTTAAGGAAGCTCAAGAGAGAACGACCGAACAAGTGAAGGTGATTCGCCAAAGATTGTTAACCGCGCAAAGCCGACAAAAGAATTATGCCGATCGTCGTCGTCGCCCGTTGTCATTTGAAGAAGGGGATCATGTATTCCTCAAAGTATCGCCGCGTAGAGGTTTATCTCGTTTCGGGAAAAAGGGAAAGCTATCGCCGCGTTATATCGGGCCGTTCGACATCATTGAGAAAATTGGGGAGGTTGCGTATCGTTTGGCTTTGCCACCAAGGCTATCGGGTGTTCATGATGTGTTTCACGTGTCTATGTTGAGGAAGTACGAACCGGATCCGTCGCATGTGTTGGAATGGTCCGAACTCGAGTTAGAGGCCGATGCATCTTATGGGGAAGAACCGGTCCGTATCTTAGATTCGCGCGATCAAGTGTTGAGGGGTAAGACGATACCGTTAGTGCGAGTCTTATGGAGAAGTCTGGGTAACGAGGATCAAACTTGGGAACGAGAAGATGAGGTTAGAGAGAAGTATCCGCACTTGTTTCAGGCATAAATACCGACGTGAGTATCCGAGATTGAAGTATTTTAATGTTTAACATGTTGCATAATATTGGTGATTGAGACATTGCATGTATAAGTGGTGCATGACTTAGTGAGCACGTTTATTTGAATTTCGAGGACGAAATTTCTTTAAGGAGGGTAGGATGTAGAGACCCGTAAATTCATTTTATAATTTTGTTATTTTATAAATGAAAAAGTGGTGGATTAATGAGAATATTAAAGTTGGGGGTCAAAATGTGAGAAGTTAAAAGCCATGGGTGTTCGTGTGATTAGTGCATGTGTGTGCCGTGTATACCAGGAGAAATCCTTTTCTTTTTTCAATTTCATCTCATCACTCTCTCGTCTCTCGATCTCTCTCACTCTCTCACCCAATCACTCAAAACTCACAACAATCAAGCTTAATTCCATCGTCTACTAGTATATTCGAGCTTGTATCGTGTTGGACAAAGCTTGGTTCGGCGTATTGTTGCTTGATTTGGACTCCGGAAGCTAGGGTTTGCATAATCTTCTTGATTTCGGTTTGGATACTCGAGGTAGGGAATTCTACCTCTCTTTATATGTTATTTGGGTTCTCTTATGTCTTATTTGAGTATCTCCATGCTTTGTTTGAGCTGGTATTGATTGTTGTTTGGTCTGGATCAAAATCTGTTAACTGATGAAAAATCGCCAAATTTCGGATTCCTACCGGTAGGCCCGTCCTTTCTACAGGTAGAATGTTGTTGTGTTGCCTGAAAATTAGCTTCCTACCGGTAGAACTTTTCTCCTACCGGTAGCTTGTCTCAAATTTTTCCTCGTCCAAAATGGTGGCCTTTCTGATCAGTTATTGTACCGGTAGGATTTGTTCTCTACCGGTAGGATTATAAAAATTTCTTGAACCCTACCGGTACTATACCATTCTCTACCGGTAGAAGTCTTGCAAGCCAAAGCTGAGACTCCACTGTTTCCTGTTTCCACCGGTAGCCCAAGTTTCCCTACCGGTAGGCCACCTGTTAAACTCCAAAATTTCCTCTTTGCCTGTTGCCCATTCTTCTTTAAGCTTTGACTTGTCCATGGGCATACTTAATCACTTAAATGCATATAATAAGAAATCAGTTGGCACCACCTGTCTTGTGCAATTTGATGTACTTTGCATTTGTACGAAATGGTAAAGCTTGGGAATGATAAGAATGAGCTTCTTGCACGACACTTGTACGAACGGTACACTTGAACTTGTGAACGACGCGCGAACATTCAGGGCCCATCGACGGGTGGGTGCCTGGCAGGGGATTTCAGGGTCCCATAATTAGCCTGGCAGGAGCTTATGCTCATAATAATTTTTCAAGGCCTAACCTTCAAGGTGGGTGCTTGGCAGGGGATATCGGGGTCCCAAAATTAGCCCGGCAGGAGCTTCGGCTCAGACACACAAATGACACGACATGTTGAGACACGATTTGAACGGATATGATTTATGGGTTGAATAAAAGAAAAATTGGAGATTTTGGGACACTTGTACATGAAAATTGTGCTTCCTCCGTTGTCTCATGATCTTTTATCAGTCGTTCTTTCATCTCGCTCATTTGCATATAGAGTTTGCGTAGACTTTTCTACTGGGCTTGTGTAGCTCAAGCCCTATATTATTTTCAGGTGCTAACCCGGGACCATAGCTTGCATTGCTTGGCGTGCTTGGAGTGTGGACATTATTTTTGAAAGCTAACCGAAGGAGTTACTTATTCATCTTTGTAAACTTATTTTGAAAGATGTATTTGTAACTTAAATTGTAATTCTTTTGACTCGGAATATTGTAACCACTAATTCTCTTTCGAACTTCGCTCCTTATGTTAAATCTGGGGCCGTTGAGCCGATATTGTAATATTTTGGAACCGTGTGAACTTGGAAGTATTTGCTTTGGGAATGAGAATATAGTGATCTTTTGGGTACCGTACGGATATTTGTGAGTATTTTTATTATGTAAATCACTTATAATTATGTTTAAAATCGAGTACGTGACAACTAAGCAGTGGTTGTCAACCACCAAATATATTTTAGTTGGGTAATTTCATTTAATCCAGATTAAAAAATCAAACACATTGCCCAACTAATAGATTTAGTCATGGAATATCAACTTTTACCCCTTTTTAATAATTTAAAAGAAAGGAAATATTTATTCCATCATCCGATTACAATAGCCACAAGATCATGAAACAATATTGACGATCAAGATCGTTGATTTTCTTGCACTTGTTGAATTATTCATTCCCGTAAATTTGCGGCTCGATCAGGTTTAGAATATCCCTTTATCGATACGTGAAAAAAACCAAAAAAAAAATGTTATTAAATAAACAACGGATTTCAGATTATAGTTTACTTTATTTCTGTGTATTTTTTGATAATCCAATAATTTATTAATATTTTCCTTTTATTTAAGTAAAATAAGCTTTTAAAATATTTTATATGATTAAGAAATTTTGAATCAAAATTCAAACATGATAATATACCAATTACTACACATATACTAATATACACTGCGTTTCATCTAATAAATATTTTTAAAATAAAATACATTGAAAATAAATAAGAAAAAAAACTAGTTTTAAAAAAATAATCTCTATAGGGTTCAAACCCAAGTCCTTAGGGACTTGAGACACAGATCTCAAACCACCAAGGCCAACAATCTTTTTGTGCTTATAATTGGAACAAATAATATATATTATATAATTCTATTGTATAAAAATGGGCCTATTGTACGGTAGCCACACAATTGCGACACAAATATGACGATCCATACCGTTCATTTTGTTGTTCTTGGTGTTTTAATCACTTTCGCATATTTTCGGGTCTATAGGGTTTTGAAAGCCTTTTCATTGGGACGTAGATTCATTAATATGAAATTTTTTGTTATGTTCGATTAAGTATATAACGATAACCAATTTACTTCATTTTTTGCACGAATCATATAATCACTCCCACATAAAAAAGGTAGATGGTTCCTATTTTAAAAAAATATCTCGGGCGGCCCTCGAGTCATGCATTGTAGGACTTTAACGCCTTTGGAAGCACCAAATGTGTTTTCAATCACATAGTTTCCGACTTCTGATTATCACTTATTTAGGGGAAAATGATAAATTTGATAAGATCTTAAATCGTAACGGTTTAGATCGAATATTCAAAAAAATGAGTCTGTAGCTACCTTTCAAATCTATACATCCAACTTATTTGGTTCTAAACCAATGTATTCTGCTATAGTCCAATGTACGCTAGCCACATGATTGCGACACAACTATGACGATCCATACCGTTTATTTTGTTGTTCTTGGTGTTTCAATCACTGTCGCAAATTTTCGAGTCTATCGGGTTTTGGAAGCCCTTTCATCGGGACGTAGATTCATTAATATGAAATTTTTTGTTATGTGCGATCAATTATATAACGATAACCAATTTACTTTATTTTTTGCACGAATGATATAATCACTCCTACATAAAAAGTAGACAGTTTCAATTTTTTAAAAACAGCTCAGGCGGCCCTCAAGTGATGCATTATAGGACTTTAACACATTTCGAAGCACCGAATGTGATTCGATCATGTGATTTCCAACATCCGATTATCACCTATTTAGGGGAGAATGATAAATTTGATAAAATCTTAAATCGTAACGGTTTAGATCGAACATTCGAAAAAATGAGTCTGCAGCTACCTTTCAAATCTATATATCCAACTTATCTAGTTCTAAACCAATGTATTTCGCTATAGTCTAATGTACGCTAGCCACACGACTGCGACACAACTATGACGATCCATACCATTCATTTTGTTGTTCTTGGTGTTTCAATTACTCTTACAAATTTTCGAGTCTATTAGGTTTTGGAAGCCTTTTCATCAGGACGTAGATTCATTAATAGAATTTTTTTTTATGTGCGATCAAGTATAGAACGATAACCAATTTACTTTATTTTTTGCACGAATGATATAATCACTCCCACATAAAAAAGGTAGACGGTTCCGATTTTAAAAACATAACTCGGACAGCCCTCGAGTGATGCATTATAGGACTTTACGAGAATTTTTCTCTATTGATTACATATGGATTATGGTGCTACTGTTGCACATGATGTGTTTTTAGTATACCAAAAAAACGGTGGTCTTTCAAATACAACTGTTTTTAGTCCCCAAATTTTGGGCGGCATTTGGAACGCGCTAAAAAGGGCTCAAGGGCGGGAAATAATTTTTCCCCTTAGGTGAAACGACGTCGTTTCATTGTTTTTTGCCTTTTTCTTTTTTTGTTTAATCTTTTTTCTTGCTCTGTACTTTTCCCAGATCACTAGTTCACTACTTCCCCTCTTTTCCAAACCCAACGGTGGAGAGAGAGGGAGCGACCCAGTGGCGGAGAAATCAATCTTCCCCATATCGAGCTGCCCCAAATCAAGCGTCCCCGAGGTATCCTCGAAATCTCGTTACTGTCGATTGCTTGCTTTATCCTCGCATATACACGTGCACACACACGATATATGCACAGTGCGTAATAAGATCTCCTGTAGAGGGTGTCAACGAACGGCCTCCGATGGGCTTTCCTTTGGGCTCCCAACAGACCTACCAATTGGGGCTCGGGGTCAGAGTTCATGTCGATGATGATGACGAGCGGGATGAAGCCGTAGTGGGTAAACCTTGGCTTTATTCATGATCCAGTTCGTCCATTCCTTGATGGACTTGGCCGGCGACAGGTCCTCCGACGGCCTCGAGGAGCCCTTCGCCGCCTTGCCTTTTGCCTTCAGTGTAATCACCTTAGACGCCATAGAATTGATTCGAGTCAGCTCGAACTCCCTGCAATGTAACCCTTGTTTTTTTTTTTTTTTGTAGAAAAACGAGGGTTTGGTGGTGGTGGAGATTAATAGGACAACTTTCAGGATCTAAGGCCTCGTTTGGTTCTTCTTAAATTGTTTAGGCCTAGTTTCCCAAAAAATATAAAAAAGCTTGGTTTTTTTTTTTTGTGGTCATCATTCAGTTTTTTTTTCCGCATGCGTTAAAAAAATCATTCTTTAGCCCTATCTCCCTCTCTGCCAGCTTGTGTGGGTGTGTGTTGACCTTTCTGAAAATGCAGATTGATGATCTCAAGCATTGCATTTTTGCTGAGGTGCTTAAGCTATATTAAGGTATTGTCTCATCTATATAACTTTCAGGAGGATTATATTTTAATGTGCTTGCTTAATATAAGAGAAGCAAGGATAAGATTCAAATCAACACTGATTAAGGTTTTTTGTGCTTTGTTTGTTGTGGGTTTTAATTTGTATAGACTTTGGTCAATATACAGTTTTTTTTGTTTCTCTACTCTATAATGTTTCTTGTTTTGATTTGTATTAAACACTTCAGGTGGTCATACGTATAGTTCTAATGGATAAGTCTTGGATTCACATGAAGAATAGGCTAGACAACCCACATGGGGCAGAAAGTTTCATTGAGTTAAAAGGTTGTATCTTATCTACATGAGTGATTATACTTTATCTTATCTGCATGAATGATTATACTTGTCGGTGATTTGTAAATGACTTGTAGTATGTAGTATGTACACTAAGTTTTTGCAATTGTACTCTTCTGTCCGATTAAGAGTAAAGAATACTTAGTATGGAACCTCATAAGAGGTTTGAATGATTAGTAAAGCTAGTGGATAGATTTCTGATCTGTAAACCAAATGAAACATGACCCATGTATTAACACTGGTTTTTCAAATAACAGTCTTTGGGCCTTGCAAAATGGGAATATTTCCAGTTTCCCTTTACTAGATAGTAGGATTCGAGGAGCTAGGGCGGGGCAAGAATTTTTGGGCAGTTGGGTGGATCGACTAAGCCATATTTTAGTGTACAACAAATTAGATAGGCGTGTTTGGTGGTGAATTAGAAAAGGGCAGAAGCTAAGAATATAATGGAAGTTCTTAGGAAAACCTTTTACTAATATTCATGAGTCTTCTTATACCTATGTGCGACAAGTTCTTCAAGTCAGTAGGGTCTACCACATGCAGCTCCGCCCTTGTCGGTGCCAATAAGTAGTTTCTTAAGTACCATATATTTACAAACAGGCAGGGGTCACATGCTTATCATATATATCACAGCCGAGCTTCAACAATAGAAAGTGAACTCTTTTTGTTCTCAATTCTTCTGTCTAATGTTTTTACTGGGCATTTTAGTTGGAATTAGTTGGATCTAATTTGCTAATCAACTTGGCTTCTTTATTTGATGTTGTATATTCCTCTCCTTAGTCCATGTTCTCATTAAGAAGTTGCAAGGAAAAAAGTCCTATAACAACTGTAATTGAATGTAACAGCTGTAATTGAATGATAAGTTTACTCATCTCCTATTAGTTTACCACCATGACGGGTGGTTTTCGTCAATAGAAATTCGTTTGGGTGGTGGGGTGACTGGGGGGAGAGTATGTTGATATATATACATGGGGATCAAGGATGTTCATGTAAATAATTATGAGAGAATGCTTCTAAGAGGAACCTTGATGGCCATCCCTGGATACACTTCCTCTGTTTGGGTAGGTGAAGGTGATGGAAAATTCGGATTAAATGATCTCTTTCAATGCTGGGAACACTGACCATAACTAAGCTTATATCTTCAAATCTTTCCTATTGTGTTTTCATCAACATGCTCCTCTAGTTGTCTTGAATTACCCGATCTTTCTGTTCCCACATTGGGTTGGGCCATGTTGCACATTCTAATCTTATAGTTATTTCTATATGCATAATTATGTCAAGATAATTTTAAGTTTTCGTTTTGCCTTCTAATTAGTAAATATTTACCATGTTCATGCTTTGTGCAATGAGATACACTAGTTCATAAATACTAATGATAGATTGTTCTTTTTTTTTGGTTTTTTTTGCAGGGACGATGTTTTAATGGAGTATTGTGCAGGATGTTGGTTATTGACTATGAAGATCGAAGTTGGATTTTGGTTGTGGACGTGCTTGGATTTTTTTTGTTATTCGTTTGCATGTTGAAGTTGAGTGTCCACGGGGTTTGGATACATTTTGTTACTGAGCTTGGATTTTTTTATTTTACTCCCGTGGTGGACGTGTTGTTATTTTGCACTCTAGGAATTTGGATAAAAATTGTTTTTTAATTATTTGGTGGACACCTCTCTATTTATGAAAGTTTATTTATTTCTTGGAATTTTTATTTTGTATTAATTTTGTGGATTTAATGATTGTTGACTAAAATTTACCGGCGGGAATAATAATGTGGAAAAAATTTGTAGGGAATTTTGGAATGACAAATTGGTATGGAACATTTCCCAACTAACGTTTAGTCGACAATAGACTACAAATTAGTTGATTCAAAATGACATTTACCGACTAAACTTTTAGTTGGTGATAATTAAAACACATTTCCAGACTAAACAATTAGTTGGCAAAAAGGTATCACATTCCCCGACTAAACAATTAGTCGGCCAATAGGATAAACATTCCCCGACTAAATCATTAGTCGGCAAATAGGTTACACATCCCCGACTAAACAATTAGTCGGCCAATATTAACACATTCTCCGACTAAAAAGTTAGTCGGCAAATGGACTAATCTTTACCGACTAAACTTTTTTTAGTCGGCAAAGGCCCTCTTCCACCGACTAATGTGCCGACCAAATTTTTTAGTCGAGGAAGACTTTTGCCGACTAAAATGCCTACTATTGCCGACTAAACCGTTAGTCGGGAATGGTGTTTTTTCTTATAGTGTACCGCCGCAATCACCCAACGACTTTGCCAATTCAACTTGTCCCATAGGCACCCATTCAAGTCACCACCTCATTGAACCCATAACCGTCAAAGTTTGACTCCACCGTTATCGCGACATTGCCCTGCCCCCTTGCCCTCATCCATTGCTTTATTAATTGTTGTGTGTGTGTACATGTATATACAGTAAAATGGGTTATTTATGTTATTTTTCTTGTGGTATATACATAGATATTTATAAGGAGTTAGAAAGTAAATAAACATACATACGCGCATAAAAAAAGAATGCACATATATTAAGGCCTATTTTTGAGAAATCAAAAGGCTGGATTACTGTTTCGTCTTTATTTAAAAAAATTTAATTTTTACTTTTTCATTTAATTTTCATGGATTATTGATTTGTCTCAAAAAAAGGAATCTAAAAAGTAAAAAATTAAGATAATCTTCTTTATAAAGTTCATAAAAAAATCAACCAATAATTTGCAAAAAATTTTCAAAATTTTGTCTTTATTCCAAAAAAAAAAATAGTTTGGTTAATAAGTTTTTAAATCCGAAACCCTAATTTTAGATTTCTCTTGTCGAGATAAATGAATAAAGTCTAGGTCACAGTACGAGAACCTATTATTATCCTACCTCTTATTACTTGGTGTTCTATACCCCTTTCCACGAAAAGTGGATGCAAAACTAAAAACGAAAAAAAAAATTGAACAAAGACAAAAAAGTAATCCAGCTTTTTGATTTTTGCCTTCATTTATGTGGGTTCTATGAGGTGGTCACTTGAATGGGTGGCTATGGTACAAGTTGTGAAGTGGCAAAGGCGGTGAGTGATCGTGGCGGTAAGTGACTTACGAGCGGTGGTGGCCGAAACAGACAATTTTTTTTGGATTATTGTCATAATTTATTCAAAAAAAATTACTTTTGAAAATAATTTTTAGTTTTTGGATTCCTCTCTTTGAGACAAATCAATAATTCAAAAAAAAAAAGGCAAAACAAACAAATGCAAATTGAATAAATTTTATAGATATAGGGTAGGGGCTAACTGATGGTATGTTTCAACTCGGTTCCATTAATTAAACCCAGAGAAAATTAGGTTTCTGATTTCTAAATACGAAAATGATACTCACACAACCGTTATGTGTGTTGTGTAATCAATTCTGACCGTTCAGATGTGTTTTGATGCTCTAGATTTTAAAAAAATTCTTCCAATGAAAAGTTTAACTCTTCCAAGCAAAAGTTTGAACGAATCTTGACCATTTATTACAATAATGGACGGATGAAGATTGGTTGTGCTTGATGTTTTGCACAACCGTTGTGCATGTAGCATCTTTGAAATAAATATTAGGTGGTGCTTTGATAAGTTAATTTCTGTTTTGCCAATCAAAAAAAAAGTTGATTTCTATTTTGTAATGGTTACATGGTCATTAGAGCATGTACACCAACACTAGGTAAAATACCTACTCAAAAAGATACGATTTCTACTTTACCTATCCATTTTTCCCTTCCCCACATTCCCCACACAGCATATTTATAATTTTCCCTCTATCAATTAAATATTACTAGATAATAATACAAACACAGTATGTATGTGTGTCTATATATATATATATACTGCAAACCATATATATTGCAAACCTGAGATCGCAATCCAGGTTGCCGGAATCGGAAGCGGACGGTCCCGACCCACGCCTTTCTCCGTTGAACGCTTGATTCAGGCGAACAGTAGAGACAGAAACCCAGCCTCTCTTCGTTCGAGAGAAAACCAAATCGCCGGACCTAGCTTTTCTATTTCTTTGTAAAGTCAGCTAAATGAGCCTTACTATTTTGTTCACCTTCGGCAGGTACTTTCTCAAGTCTTGGAGCATTAATTCTACTAATTTGTATGTGGTGGTTGTACCGAGAAGTCAATAGAAGAAAGGAAGCAAAGCTGAAGGAAAAATTCTTCAAACGAAATGGTGGTTTGTTATTACAGCAGCAGTTATCATCAGACCAGGGTAATCTTGAGACAACCAAGTTATTCACATCGAAGGAGTTAGAGAAGGCGACAGACAATTACAATGCTAATCGAATCCTCGGCCAGGGAGGCCAAGGGACTGTTTACAAGGGGATGTTAACAGATGGGAGAATCTTAGCGATTAAAAAGTCAAAAGCATTGGATGAAGGCAAACATGAGCCGTTTATCAATGAGGTGGTCATTTTATCCCGAATAAACATAAGAAATATTGTTAAGCTATTTGGATGTTGTTTGGAGACAGAAGTTCCTATGCTGGTTTATGAATTCATCCCTAATGGAAACCTTTCCCAGTGTCTCCACGACCCAAATGAAGAATTTCCTCTTACTTGGGATTTGCGATTACGGATCGCTACAGAAATTGCAGGAGCTCTATTTTACCTTCACTCATTAGCTTCCATACCCATCTACCATCGAGACATCAAGTCCGCAAACATACTCTTGGATGAAAAATTCAGAGCAAAAGTCTCCGATTTTGGCATTTCAAGGTCAATTTCTGTTGATAACACTCACTTGACCACGGCAGTGCAGGGTACCTTCGGCTACTTGGATCCGGAGTACTTCCAGTCCAGCCAATTCACAGAAAAGAGCGATGTTTACAGCTTTGGGGTGTACTTGTTGAGCTCCTTACTGGAAAAAAAACCGATTTTGTCAGGCAAGTCTAATGAAGGGGGAAGCCTAACAGCATACTTCCTATTGACAATGAAGGAGAACTGGTTGTATGATATTCTCGATGCTCGAGTAGTGAAAGAGGGTGGAGAAAAAGAGATTTTGAGAGTCGCTAATATTGCGAAAAGATGCTTGTGCTTGAATGGAAGCAGCAGGCCAACAATGAAAGAGGTGGTAATGGATCGAGTTGGATGGGATCAGAATGTCAAATGGGGCAACCGCCACTGTTAAACAAAGTTGTGATAACGTAGAGTATGCAACAGAGGATGACCTAACTGGACCTCAGGAGGCTGTTTCTACTTCAACAGGTTCATCTTATTGCGCAATGGATATCGAATTACCTCTGTTGCTTGACAGATCCTCTAGCTCACTGTGAGTCCTACACATGATTAAGTGTTGGTAATCATAATATCTGTTGTTTTTGAGGTGTTTTGTACCATACTCTACAATCTTATTTGGATGGTCTTTTGTTTTGTTATTGCAAGACCATCCAAATAATTCATCTTGAATCGTCAAAACATTAATTTTCGGACACTAGGAGGGAACGTTTTGTTCTTGTTTACTTTTCTGCAACGTGTGGTTGCTGATTGCTCCAACATGCCGTCTCGATAATAATCAGTCATACCATCAGAAATCCATAATAATCAGTCATACCATCAGAAATCCATTGGCAATTCATATATATATATATATATATATATATATATATATATATATATATATATATATATATATCAGGGCGGTTCCAGGGACACTTAAAAAAATCCTTAAAAAAACACTCAAAATCTTAATCTCATAGTTTCCGATCAAATTTTGATGATCCGAACCATTCAATGTGCTCAGAACGTGATTTTAAGGGTGCTTGCAAGAAACTGGCAAAAAAACTAACCGGGAAGGGCTTGATTTGAGCAGTCTTTTATTGGACCGTTCAATAAAGTTCAATAAAAAACTGTTCGGATGAAGCCCTTCCCGGTCTTTTTTTTTGCTGATTTCTCGCATGGACCCTTAAAATCACGTTCTGATCACATTGAGCGGCTCGGATCATCAAAATTCGATCGGAAACTATGAAGTATTTTTTTAAGTGTTTTCGGAACCGCCCCGTATATATATATATATATATATATATATATATATAGAGAGAGAGAGAGAGAGAGAGAGAGAGAGAGAGAGAGAGAGAGAGAGAGAGAGATTTGGTAATTCAGATGTTTCAAATCATCTTATCGTTGTGGCTAACTGACCGCGTCATTCCATGTCAAAAATATATTTATACAATCGAGAATTAACTACTACTCCGTAGAATAGTGGTCAAGACCGAGTATCGTTCCAACAGAGACAGTATGGCTGAGTTACGATAAATTCGATTAATTTTTAGATTAATTCGGGCAAAGGAAATTTGGTTGTTTGAATTTGGATAGTTTATCAAATCTAAGAGAATAAATTAAATGGAAAGTTTATAACGATTGGAGAGAAAATCTAGGGTTCGAATCCACCTTGACCGCGTAACTTCAACATGCATAGGTAAGATTAATTATTCGAATAAGAAGGGATTATTGTGAGGGCTTGCAAACCCTAGCAATAATCGTCAAGAAAATTATTGAGTTGTTAAAAGACATAAATTATCTCATAGCACAAATCGTCTCAGGAGTACGGTCTGGCCGCCTAACGGCACGGCCCGTCTTACGAGTATAATCTATCTCAGATTTCCAACTACAATCGATGAAAACCATTGTATAACTCGTATTTGAAAGCATGCATACAAATACTCAATAGATTAAAACTATCAAAATCATTCCATTCAATTGAAACGGAAAAGGTTCTTAGTTATTCAATCGATCCGAATAATAAACCTAAAATCCATACATAAAATAGAGTTACTTGGTACGAGGTTTCATCTTCCCTTAGACAAGAGTTTAGCCGGCCATCGAAAGAAGTGAATCGAATGATATTGGATTGATCTCCATGTTGTCTTTTTTCTGCCGCTGCCACGATGCCCACGGCCAATCCTTAATTCCCCGTTCAAGTTCCAACCAAAAAGCTGCTGCCGAAGTTGGTGGTTTTTATTGTAGAAATAGGGTTTTAAGAATTAATTACATAAGAGCCCTCTGGACTTTGTGTAATTGTAGATCAACCATGCAACTTTAAGACAATCTACACTTAGAACCCAAACTTCTTTTTTAGATCTTCTTTTTATCCGATATTTTGGGCAATGAGCTCGATCAACCTATAAACAAAATCAAAGTAAAATAAACATTAGATAACAAATATAAATGACTAACAAGTGTAGTTTGGACGGCCAAAATATCAACATTTTGGTACTTATCACACCCCTCAACTTATACTTTGCTAGTCCCTAGCAAACCAAAACAAATGCAACTAATGAAAACAAATTAAAATGGATAGATCTTTGAAACCCCCGGGTGGCCCCGGTAGGATGAGTTTAGTCTCGTAAAAGTGCGAGGGTTATCAGCAGTGAACACCCACAAACACGAGGAACCTTTCAATACAAAGAACACAACCTGTCATGCATTCATCGACATATCAAGTAGAGGACACAAAGCTACCACAAAGATATAGCAAGGCAGACATAGTTCTGAGTGCTAACAATTCAAGAAATAAATTGTGGCACTTAAGCTTAGCGTGTGTGAATACGGGCCTCAATTACATATGAACAATAACCAACCACTCTCTCTGGACCGAGCCTCAACTTCAATTCTCACCGTGTCATGCACTCACAAATGAAATCACTCGAAACAAGGTGCATTATGAACTCTCGAGTGCGCGGTTTGGAGGTTATGTAAATGGAAAGCAAAGTATTCCGCACACTATGACACGAAAAGAATGCTTTATATAGTGGACACACAATCTCATGAACAAAATGCCAAGCATTGGAACTCTTCACCATCAATCCTCACCCCAACACCCCTAAGATCAAACAGGACTTTATTCAAGGTCATAGCATTAGGGATGGGATAATGTATCAAGGCTAGGGTAAAAAAATAGATTCAAGTGTGAGAGAATAGGCGAGTATTTCAACTAAACGGAGCAAATATGCAATGTGTACCCCGCTAACATTAATTCAACTCCACCTTATCGCTTCTTCTAATCCTTCAACATCTTTCAGTCACGAAGCAACCATTCCTCTTTTTTTTCAACTTATCGGTGCCCCTTTTTCTCTTCCTTTTTTTTGTATCTTTTTTTTTTCGTTTCTTTTTTTTAAGGGACACCAACAATTCAAGCGCAAAATTCAATAATCTACCAAAAAATTAACCTTTACATTCTCGCCTTTCTCCAAACACAATATGGAAGGTGGAGCTAACCAAGAAAAGGCAAAATCTGTAAGGCTCAATGTGGCTCGCAAGGGATAAATGTGAACACAAAGGAACGAACTGGCCCAAATATCAAGAAAGTGCCTATAATCCTCTCCCAGGGGTGTAACATCCATGTGACAAACCAAAACCAAAGGATATTGTTATGCATTCAAGTTCCAATACTTGGCGACCAAAGATGATGAGATTGACAACAAATGTGTTTCTTTCCATGACAAACAAAGAGTTTAATTGGCACCATTCCAATAAAAGATAAGGCTCAAAAGCTCACAAGGGTATAAGTCTCCACTAATCATAGCCTTTAAGAACAGTCAAATCACAGCTCAAAAACAATCAAGGCTCGACATGCAATGTGCAAAAATGCTAAAACAAAAGTGCCAGCAGTCTAGCAAATTGAAACTACTCTGCCAAAGAGATATCGAAATGGTAGCAGAATGCTTATACTCAAGTAATCAACAATCGAGCACAACAAACAACAATCTCATGCAAAAATGCTCCCATTTTTTTTAATTTTCAATTTTCTCAATTTTTTTTACAAACTACTAAAGAAAGCACCCGAAGTATTCTTCGCCCCCCAACTTAAACTAGTCGGCCCTTAGTGAATGCAAAGACTCGAAAAGAAATAAGACAATAAAAAGAAAGAGGGAGGACAGATATCACCTCAAGCGGAGAACTAAGCAGAAAAGAGTCTGGCGGCCGAGAGGCCCCCCAACTTGAACGAAACAACCTGCAATGTGTTAGTCTCCACCAAAACATGATACGAAAATAAATAAATAAAAACTAACTGACAAAACAAAAACTAAGCAAAAAGAAAAGAAAACTCATGAGATTGCATAAAAACATAAACAACAATTAAAAACCACCACTTTCTTCACGTGAAAGACACGGGTACTACTTTTCTCCCTTGTCAAAGATTGTGGTTCCCTACTTGTTGGAAGAACAATATGCGTAGGATTCAACGATATCTTGAGAAGTGGTGCCATCATCTAATAGGTTGTCACTCCCTCTGGGGCTGCCAGATTCCTTACCCACCACTCGGCTTATGAAACAATCTCCGCCAAGCTGGACACTAAAGTCAGATGGTTCAGACAGATTTCTTGCTGCTAACTACGCGCTGCTGCCAGACCCAACCTCCTAAGTACTACATATATAGATTTGACAAGGTGGCTATACCAAACCGTTGGAAGCCGTTCGGCACGGCAAACACTGGAGGTATCTCACCCTCCATGGATTTAAATTCTCCTAGACTTCATTTAAAACTCAATTATCTGGATAAACCGAATCAACTAAGTCTACTTCTTCAACACTTCCTCATTATAAATTCCTTCTATGTATGGTTTTAAACGTTGACCGTTAACCTTAGAAACTATGCCATCCCGTGGATCTTTAATTTCAACCGCCCCATGGGGAAAAACTTTTTGAACTATGAAGGGCCCATCCCATCTTGATCGTTGTAGGGGGATGAAAACAATTGATGCCTTTTGATCAACTAGATTGCAACAGTTTTTTCGTGCCTCTTCATCGGAACCCTAATTCGTCGTCGGAACCCTAATCTGCAAAATAGACAGGGGGTGAGCGCACCTCTGCCTCTCGTGGCAAAGGCCCTCCGATGCCTTTGTTAGTATCACGTACTAGCAATTAAACCCTAATTATCAGTAGGAAAGCAAGAATGCAAAGTATTCCGTACCTTTTACCTCTAGGTTTACCTCTTATTTATAGATTTTCGTATGCTTGTTGCCCAAGCATCCCTGTTTCCATAGGATTCCTAACTCGTATAGGAAACCCAGTTCATCAAGGATTCTCATTTCCTTTATCAGTTTATTAGAAAAGAGTCCTTTTTGGATTCTTTTCCATAATGAGCTAAACATCCCATACTCGTTGGGTATCTTTCTCAGATCCTATTTTCTTGGGATCTCATCCCTTAACGGAATACCACTGTTTCTGGATCCTTCCAGAGTGTTCTTTTTATTTCAACATCTGATTGGATTTCTTTCTCTGTTCAGCTATCTCATAGCCGAACAGACTGCCCGGACCAATTACTTCACTTGTAACTGGTCCTTCATCAATTATTTAGACTATTGCCTTGCATGATGACTGTCCCGTCATCACTCGTATTACGTGCTTAATTCTTACTTCAACCGTTCGGCTGTATCATAACCAAGCAGTCTGTTTGGACCAGCTACTTCACATATATCTTGGTCCAATGTAATCGGAATGTCTCTAACTGCCGAACAATCAGTTTATAGCCATGACTTCTCATATCATTGGCCCTTAATTTGCCGAATAGATTGCATGGATCAATGACTTCTCATATCATTGGTCCATATGGATGTTCACCGAACTGCTCGGCGGTAAGTCCATCGTACTTACCACGTGCTCCTAAATATCACGTGTTCGGCAACTAATTGTACGTTCTCGGGAATACCTCCCTACAATTGCTCCCCAGCTTCATCTCGTTACCACTGTTCGGGGGCAATATATGAAGCTTAGAAACAAAAAATTTATTTAGATCAGAATCTTCTGATCCCGTGCAGTCATAATTTCAATATTTCATTGATGTCTTTTGGCGCCTCTGTCATTATACCATCTCGGGGTAAATGACTCCACGTGGCACATTTCGTATGCCTAGCATTAATTTCGAACTGACGTTCTATGAAACGGCGTCAGAACGGTTTCTGCTTTCCGTTACTTTAACCTGTAATGGCGTGAGAGGAGACGTTTCATCTCCGTCTCTTTCTTTAAAACCCCTGAAAGGGCGCTGTTTTGGGTTTTTACCCACAATATAACTTGAACTTCAGTTTCTTCTCTCTCTAAGCCTTCCGCCATCGCCGCCGTCTGCAAACTCGATTGCACTCTAGGGAATCGTCACAGTATTCTTGTAAGATTTCTCGTTCTCACTCCATTTCGTCTGCTTAGATTTCCATCTGAGATCTCATTCTCAGATTCGTGGGTCCTTTCTAGGGTTTCAATTCGTACCCATTTCCATTTTTTCTCCTTTTCTGAATATACTCATGGCAGATGACAACCCTCCTAGACCCAGTAAGTTTAGGAAGCTTTGTGATACCTTTGCTGCCATGGCGGCATTTAGAGAAAAATACAATATTCCTGAAAACGTAGGGCTTGAACTCGCCCCATTAGGAGCGGATAGGGATGCTGGATCGTGGGATAGAATGTGTATCCCAATCGTGTCCATTGTCGAAGGCGGGGTCCGTTTCCCCCTTCATCCATTACTTCGCCAGATTTTAAGCTGGTACCGTCTTACACCCATGCAAGTTTCTACGAACGTTTTCAGACTGATAATGGGGACTATAGCCCTAAATGGGATTCTAGAGACCAATTTAGGAATCTGGGACATCCAGTGGTGGTATAGTATAGTACTAAACCCTGAGTACAATACTTACTACTTCAAAGTTAGGAGGGCAGAGAAGCGCTTCGTGCTCAATCTGCCAGATTCTGCTCGTGACCATGAGATCGACTTCCTCTATTTGACTGGAGCATTCGAGACTTTAGGGGAAGATGGCCAAGTGCTGGGGCTCCATTGCCCCCACATATGGGGCTATCCACGTATGCTCTTGATTTTTCCCTTTTACAATTCTTCATTTACTGCTTTCTCGTAGCTTTTTCATGAACTAAATTTGGTTTTTCAATTTGAATTTTGCAGCTGAAAACGTTAATCATCGTCCCAGACGTACACTAAGCAACATCCGAACAGAGGACATTAACAAAGTCCTAAAATATAAAGGCGTGCCTGGTACCCGAACAGCTGGTCGGGGTCGTGACGCTGACGTGCTTCTGGGATACGATCCTGCGTACAGAGGTGTCATCGACAGGAGGCTTGCTCATCCCAGCACCAGTGCTGCCTCTACATCAACTGCTCCTCAGCCTAGGAGCACAAGAGCTAACGCAGGAGTAACTGTAGCTGGTCAATTGGGTGAAATCCCTATTTTCGAAGGTGTTCCGTTACCTCGAGTTAGAGTTCGAAGATCCAGACAGGTCATTCCTCTTCAACCCGAACAGCCAGTATTGAATCTTGACACCAGTCAATCATCCTCTTCAGGTTACTCTCAATTTTCTCCTAACTCAAGCACCATGACACGTCAGCCTTTAAACCTCATCTCTCTCCTCACCGTCTCTTCTCGGGGACGGGGATCTGGTCGGGTAGCTTCCACAGGGAACGCCCCTCCTGCACCCCGTCGTAACAGAGGAGGTTCGAACCGCTCCACTTCATCTCGTGAAGTGGAGACTACCATAGAGGCCAGTGATGCTCACAGAGACAAACGGCCTAGATTAGAAGACCCAACTGGTACTGCTTCTCAAGCAGATACCGAAGCACATCACCCTGTTTCACCAACTACCCAAGTACTTCCTCAAACATGGACTCCTCTATTCACTAGAGGAGACCGTCCTGTTCACGTCGGGGACAGTGCTAGTTCGTCGGAAACAGCACTTGCTCTGGCCCAAGGATTGCTACTCCCTATTGACTTACAGAAAGAGTCTTCGTCTCCCCCTGATCGGCTTGTGTCCACTGGTCTCGTCAGTGGAATCAAGGTAACATAAACTTCTCTTTTAAAAGCTCCAATTTTGTAATATTTAAGAGAAAAGTTACTCACGTTTTGGTATTTGCTATAGTTTATCCAAAAAATGGTCGTACTGGGCCAAAAATTCTAGGAAGTTGAAGCCGAGAGGATCAGGCTTTTAAATGACAACACCAGGCTGATCCGAACAGTCACGAGATTAGAGAGGGAGAGAGATAAAGCTAAAGCTGATTTGTCTGAGACAAAGGGCAAGCTTGAGACCACGGAGGAGAGCCTTCATCAAGTTTTGGCCGAGATGGACAGCACCAAAAAGGCATCCTTTGAAGATGGTTATCAGAAGGGTTTTGACGCCACAACATCAAGTTATGTCGAGCAGATGCCTGATATTCAAGATCAAATCTGGGTTGCTTGCTGGGAGGCATGCCTTACAAAGGCAGGAGTTGCTGAGGATTCTCCCCTATGGGTTGAGAATGATCTACCAAGTCGCCAAGTTGCAGCTCCAGCAGATGATGTTGATCAACAGATTGACGATTTTGCAGATGTTGATGAAGAAATACAAGTTGAATCACAAAATGACGTGCAACCATCTGTTCGGGAAGTGACCACTGAGATTGTTATCCCAGAGGTACAAACTGCTGCTGCTGTTGCTGAGGCTGACATCCCTCCTGAGGTTCAGAACCTGGATTAAGATAGTAAACTGGTAGTTTTGTTTTAAAAATCATCCGGCTGGTCTTACATGACCATAGCTTTCTTTACCCTGCGTGGTACCAGTACTTTATTCTTAGTATGGTAATACTTTCCTGGTAAGATAAGTATTTTGGCCCTTCGTGGCTTAACTTTATACAGTTTGCTCGGCTCCCCTCGTTTTGGAGCATCAGTGTAATCTACGTATTTCGTACTTTGATCAATTTAATTCTGTGTGTCATTTGTTTGCTTAAGTATTCGTACTTTAAGCAAATCCTACAAACATGATTATTGGTACTGAATCTAAGTTTCACGTACTTAAAAACATTTGTTTCCCTGTGTCTCGTACGTTTTTAAGTTTAGTACATACAAGTGTATTCATACTTGTTAAGTATCACGTACTCACACAAAATCGCCTAAGTATCACGTACTTAGAACATCACACAAGTGTTTCGTACTTGTGTTTAAGTTGCACGTACTTAACATTTTTAAGTTTCTCGTACTTGAATAAATGTGGCTAACATATACTTGTTATGTTTTCAAGCCATGCCAATAAACGTTTACAAGAGTCTCGTACTTGCATTCGTTAAGTTCCACGTAACTTCTTTGATCCGAAGTAGTTCTAAGTATTACGTACCTAGAACTACTCATGTGTTGGATAACGTTTAAGTTTTCTCGTACTTTAAAAATCCATACAAGTGTTTCATACTTGTTAAGTATCACGTACTTATACAAAAACGCCTAAGTATCATGTACTTAAAGTTTTGAAAATCTTACAAGTGTTTCATACTTGTGTTTCAGTTTCACGTACTGAACTGTATACCCTACTCCCCAATACGAATGAGGGAAACTAATCTCGTAGTTCGTATTTAAAACAAATACCAATATTCTAAATTATTAGAACATAACAATTATACTAAAAAAGTGATTTTATTCATAATCGGTAAAACTCAAGAGGGCGTTTATTCGTACCCCTTGCAACTAAAATATAGAACAAGGGAATTATATTCGTAATTCCCACACAATCAAGTAGTGCAAATCTAAAACAGAACTGAATGCTTCTTTTAAACAAAGAACTTTCGTAGATTATGAACATTCCAAGGCCTCGGAATTGGATTACCATCCAAATCTACCAATCTATAGGCCCCTATGCCTACAATCTCAGTCACTCGATACGGACCTTCCCAATTTGCCCCCAACTTGCCTTCGTTAGCCACCTTGGTGTTGCCGAGCACTTTTCGTAGCACGAGGTCCTCAACATCAAATTCTCGAGGGTGAACATGCTTGTTGTAGCTTTTCATCAGCTGTTCTTGGTAAGAAGCAAGATGTACCAAGGCTTTTTCTCTCCTCTCCTCAGCAAGGTCAAGCTCGATTTGAAGGGCCCTGTCATTGCCTCCACTTTCAACCAAAACGGTCCTGTTGGTCGGCAGGCCCACCTCCAGAGGTATGACAGCCTTTGTTCCATAGGCCAATGAATAGGGGGTCTCTCCCGTAGACCTCCTAGGCGTTGTTCGATGAGCCCACAGAACCAATGGTAACTCGTCAGGCCACTTTCCCTTAGCTTTGTCCAGTCTTTTCTTGATTCCATCAAGGATAGTTTTATTAGACGCTTCTGCTTGCCCATTACTCTGAGGGTAGGCTGGGGTGGAATAATAATTTCTTATTCCATATTGGGCACAAAAAGCCTTGAATTTCTTCTGGAATTGGGATCCATTGTCTGTGATCAATGAATAAGGGACCCTAAAGCGAGTGATGATGCTTTTCCACACGAACCTTTCTATCATAGGCTCAGTGATTTTGGCCAGTGGTTCTGCCTCAATCCACTTTGTAAAATAATCAGTTGCTACAAGCAGGAATTTTCGATTCCCAGTTGCTTTGTGCAATGGACCCACGATATCCATCCCCCATTGAGCAAAAGGCCAGGGACTTGTCAAAGGCACCAGATCTTCGGCGGGTGTTCGAATCATTGGTGAGAACTTTTGACACTTCTCACAAATCTTTACATACACCTTTGCATCTTCTTGCATGTGTGGCCACCAGTAGCCTTGAGTAATTGCTCGGTGGGCAATAGATCTGCCTCCAGCATGGCTCCCACATGTTCCCTCGTGGATTTCATGAAGGAACTTTTGTACCATCTCAGGATGTACACATAGTAAATATGGGCCTGTAAAGGATTTCCTATACAATTTCCCCTCTGGGGACAGCCAAAACCTAGCAGATTTGACCCTTATGTTGTGGGCCTCCTTTTTGTCAGAAGGGAGTATCTCGTTTCGTAAGAACTCCATGATTGGGTCCATCCAACTTGGTCCTTGGTTCACGTCCAAGACCAAGTCTACACTCCTCCCAAGGCTCGGCTCATTTAGGTATTCTACTGCCACCCTTCTTTTGAACTCAGTTGGTACAGCTGCAGCCAACCAAGCTAAGGAATCTGCATGAGCATTCTGTCCTGAACTTATTTGCTCAATATATACCCTCTCGAAGGTATCAAGCAGGTCCTTGGCTGCCTGCACGTAGGCCACCATCTTTTCATTTCGAGTCTCGTACTCGCCGGACAGCTGATTCACAACAAGCTGGGAATCACAATACACCCTGACCTGTTCTGCTTTAAGGGTCTTTGCACTTCTTAATCCAGCCAAGAGTGCCTCATATTCAGCCACATTATTCGATGCACTGAATCCAAGCCGAACAGATAGTTCAATCAGAACTCCTTTGGGAGGAAAAAGGACAACCCCAATTCCAGAACCAGTATTACATGCTGATCCGTCAACGAATAGCTTCCACTCCGTGGGATCCTGTTCGGCTGCAGGTTGATCCTTCATGGATGATGTCTTTGTCACCTGTTCCTTTCTTGTAGGAGGTAGGGGAGCCATAATGGGTGAAAATTCTGCCACAAAATCTGCCAATACTTGGCCCTTGATTGCTGTGCGTGGCTGATATTCGAGATCGTACTGGCTTAACTCCACGGACCATGTCGAGATCCTTCCCGAAAAGTATGCCTTTCGAAGCAGTGATTTTAATGGATACTCAGTATACACTACAACTTTATGGCTTTGGAAGTAATGTGGCAATTTCCTTGTGGCTGTCCTAAGTGCCAGGACAAGATTTTCTAAAGGCAGATATCTCGTCTCTGCATCCAACAATGTCTTGCTAACATAATAAATAGGGATTTGCTCGATCCCCAAATCCCTCAACAGAACTGCACTTACTGCATGCTCGGAAACAGCTAAGTACAGAATTAAAGACTCACCAGGCTGTGGAGTTGACAACAGTGGGGGCTCGGCCAGGTACTTCTTCAGGTCCTGGAAAGCTTGCTCACATTCTGCTCCCCATTCAAATCCCTCCCTCTTTTTCAATAGCTGAAAAAAGGGTCTGCATTTGTCGCTTGACCTGCTGATGAATCTGTTAAGTGCCGCTGCCATTCCAGTCAGCCTCTGGACTTCCTTGGTAGTTTTGGGACTCTGTAGTCTCTGTAAGGCATCAATCTGATCGGGATTTGCCTCTATCCCTCTCATAGTTACCAAATGGCCCAGGAATTTTCCTGAACCAACTCCAAACGCACACTTCGAGGCGTTGAGTTTTAGTTTATACTTCCTCAGGATTTCGAACACTTCTTTTAAGTCAGTAATATGCCCTCCTTTTTCTCGACTCTTTACCACCATATCATCTATGTAAACTTCCAAAGTCTTCCCAATGAGCTTCTTGAACATAATGGTTGCAAGTCTTTGGTATGTAGCCCCAGCATTCCTCAGCCCAAACGACATGACACTGTAACAGTATAACCCTCGTGGTGTGATGAACGAAGTCTTCTCTTGATCAGGTTCAAACATTGCAATCTGATGATATCCTCGATATGCATCGAGAAAACTCATTCGCTCGTAACCAGAGGTTGCATCAACCAATTGGTCAATCCTGGGTAAAGGAAAACTGTCCTTAGGACACGCTTTGTTCAGGTCTGTGAAGTCCACGCAGACACGCCACTTCCCATTCTTCTTCTTTACCACAACAGTGTTGGATAACCACTCTGGGTAATAGACTTCACGTATTGCTTTGGCCTCCAGTAAACGATCAACCTCCTCAATCACTGCATCTACATGCTGCACGGCTGCCCTTCGTTTTTTCTGAATGATCGGCTTGTGTTGAGGGTCAATGTTTAAATGATGACAGATCACATCTGCATCCACCCCGGGCATTTCCTCTGGCACCCATGCAAAAACATCAATATACTCTTTTAGAAATCTTATCGACTCAGCCTTTTCGTTTGCTGGTAGTGATTCCCCAATTAAAAAATATCTTTCAGGATCAGTCTCATTGATCTGAATCTTCTCCAATCCTTCAACCACTTTTTCATCCGGGCTTCTTCCAACATCCTCGATAGTTGGTTGATCTGGTGCTTCCAACGTATGAACATGGTGGACCTTTGGGGCTGTTTTGATGATGGAGATCAAACACTGTTGAGCCACTTTCTGATTGCCTTTAAGGACTTCAATCCCATTTGAACCTGGGAATTTCACCATCTGGTGATAAGTCAAGGAGACTGCTCTCATCTTGTGCAACCACGTCCTCCCTATAATCGCGTTATAGGAAGATGGGACATCGACCACCAGAAAGTCTGTTCTCAACACCACTGATCCAGCCCGAACAGGTAACGTTACCTTTCCAAGGGGCCAGACTGCTCCTGCACCGAACCCAATAAGAGGTGTTGTTGACTGTTCTAAGTCTGATTGGGCCAGGCTCAGCTTCTTGAATGCATCATAGTACAATACCTCTGTACAACTCCCCGAGTCCACTAGAATTCTCTCGATGTCATATTCCCCAACTCGTAGGGTTACGACCAATGCATCGTTGTGGGGTATTTGGACCTCCCCCAAGTCATCATCACTGAATGCCAAGCTCTCATTGCATACATCAGTCTCTCGCCCTCTCTTGTTTCCCAATCGCATCACGTGCTGATCGTGTTTGACCTGTCTTTGCAACAGCCTCACCTCACTCCTCGTATAAGGTGCAGCCAACCCATGTATCATATGGATCACACCTTTAGGGTTTTGCTCGTAACCCAGCTCCATAGCCTTCTCTTTCTCTTTAGGGTCCTCCTGGATAAACTCCTTGAGATAGCCCCGAGAGACCAAATCATCAAGGTGCCTCTTGTATATCTCACAGTCCTCGGTCATATGGCCCCAATCTTTGTGATAACTGCAGTGCTGATTCGTAGCACGTTTTGCATCTTTGTCTCCGCCTAGACTTGGGGGCCATTTAAAATATGGCTGATTCTTTATTCGATAAAAAATCCTGTAAATTGGCTCCTTCCAAACCGTAGTGATAGAAAAGAAGGATTTGGGGTCAGGAGCTTGCTTGTCCTTGTATGGCTCTTTCTTAGCCTGCCCGTACTCCCTTCTGTCTTTGTAAGTCTTGGGCTCTGGCTTATCCACTTTTTTGGCAGGTGCCTTCGGCTGTTCGGCAACCGTCCTGCCATCCTCACGGAGTATGTCATCCTCCATTCTGGCGTGTTGCTCTATCCGTTCCATCAATTTAGCCAAGGTGGCTACCGGATGTTTATTCAATGAACGGCGCAGCTCTCCCCGAACAGGCAAACCAGTTTTGAACGTAGCAATTGCATACTCTTCACTGCAACTTTCAATCTCGTTGAAAGTTTCCCAGTACTTGTTTGCATAATCCCTGATCTGCTCGTTCTCCTCCTGCTTCATGGTGGAAAGACTCTCAAAAGTCTTTGGGGCCTTTCTGCTCGTTAAGAACCGAGCAGTGAATTCCTCTGCCAACTGCCTCCATCCTCGTATGGATCGTGGGGCCAACTTATGAAACCAGGATAAAGCCACCTTGCCAAGACTGGAGGGAAACATCTTGCACAAGATGGAATCATCCCCTTCATGCATAAACATGGCCTGTTGATAATGCTGTATGTGAGCCACGGGATCCGTATTTGTCTTATAAAGTACGAACGCACCGTGCTTCACTCTGCTTGGCAATCTCGCTTCTTGTAGCCTTTTTGTAAAGGGGGAGGCTGCAATATTACTCAGGGCCCTGCGTGCTGCTTCTCGTGCAGTTACTATCCTATCCTCTTGCTCTTTTGACTTGTGGGCCGAAGCCTTGACCCAATCAGCATCAGGTCTCTCGTACCTGTCTCGATGATGCTTTCTAGTTCCCTCCTCTTCGGGGGTGGAACTTCTGTCTCTGCTCCTCCCTTTTCGTGAAGAAGCCTTTCTCTCGGGTGTTCGGCTTTTACTTCTTCTTCCCCTTTTTCGTGGAGAAGCCTCATAACGCCCTATAACAGGACTTCTGCTCCTTCTTCTTCATGAATGGGTTTGCTTATGGACTACCAGCGTCCTTCTATCTCTTGGGGAATGCCTACGAGAGAGTCCAGAATCTTCTGGGTGCTCTCGTATCCGCTGCAACTCCTGTATCTCATACTCTCGTTTCTTAAACAAACGAGCATACTCCTCGATTTCTCCTCTCTTTCTATCTAGGAGATCATTGTCATCGTGTATACTTCTTGAACGGATGTCTGACTCATCCCTTCGATGTGACCTACTCCTTTTCGTAGAGCCAGTAGCAGTTTTGTCTCCTTTTTCTTTGGAGCTACCTCTGTCATGTCTACCAGTAGGCTTTCTCGGTGCGCCTGGTGGGGATTTATCTCTTCCCCCACCCAACTGGTCCTTCGGACTAAATGGTGTAGCTGGATCTTCTTCCATCATTCTTATTTTTCAAAAGGGAACTCGTTCGTTTCCCACAGACGGCGCCAATTGTAGGGGGATGAAAACAATTGATGCCTTCTGATCAACTAGATTGCAACGGCTTTCTCGTGCCTCTTCACCGGAACCCTAATTTGTCGTCGGAACCCTAATCTGCAAAATAGACAGGGGGTGAGCGCATCTCTGCCTCTCGTGGCAAAGGCCCTCCGATGCCTTTGTTAGTATCACGTACTAGCAATTAAACCCTAATTATCAGTAGGAAAGCAAGAATGCAAAGTATTCCGTACCTTTTACCTCTAGGTTTACCTCTTATTTATAGATTTTCGTATGCTTGTTGCCCAAGCATCCCTGTTTCCATAGGATTCCTAACTCGTATAGGAAACCCAGTTCATCAAGGATTCTTGTTTCCTTTATCAGTTTATTAGAAAATAGTCCTTTTTGGATTCTTTTCCATAATGAGCTGAACATCCCATACTCGTTGGGTATCTTTCTCAGATCCTATTTTCTTGGGATCTCATCCCTTAACGGAATACCACTGTTTCTGGATCCTTCCAGAGTGTTCTTTTTATTTCAACATCTGATTGGATTTCTTTCTCTGTTCAGCTATCTCATAGCCGAACAGACTGCCCGGACCAATTACTTCACTTGTAACTGGTCCTTCATCAATTATTTAGACTATTGCCTTGCATGATGACTGTCCCGTCATCACTCGTATTACGTGCTTAGTTCTTACTTCAACCGTTCGGCTGTATCATAACCGAGCAGTCTGTTTGGACCAGCTACTTCACATGTATCTTGGTCCAATGTAATCGGAATGTCTCTAACTGCCGAACAATCAGTTTATAGCCATGACTTCTCATATCATTGGCCCTTAATTTGCCGAATAGATTGCATGGATCAATGACTTCTCATATCATTGGTCCATATGGATGTTCACCAAACTGCTCGGCGGTAAGTCCTGTCGTACTTACCACGTGCTCCTGAATATCACGTGTTCGGCAACTAATTGTACGTTCTCGGGAATACCTCCCTACAATCGCAACTTACCCGGAAAGAGACGCAAACGAGAATTAAAAAGCCACACCTTTTGGTTAGGCTCAAAGGATTTCCGAATAATATGTTTATCATGAAAAGCTTTAGTTCTATCCTTGTAAATACACGCACTCTCATAAGCATCATTACACACTTCCTCAAGCTCACTCAATTGGAGACGACGATGAGACCCGGCAACAATCATATCAAAATTAAACTTTTTAATGGCCCACAATGCCCTATGCTCCAACTCTACGGGTAAGTGACACGCCTTACCAAAAACCAACCGGTAAGGGGACATGCCAATAGGGGTTTTATACGCAGTCCGATAAGCCCACAACGCATCGTCTAGTCGTGTTGACCAGTCTTTGCGATCAGTCCTAACCGTTCTAGCAAGAATTTTCTTTATCTCCCTATTTGAAACCTCAACTTGGCCACTAGTTTGCGGATGGTAAGGTGTCGCCACCTTGTGTGTGATGGAATACTTACGCACTAGTGCCGCAAAATGTTTATTAACAAAATGGGTACCCTAATCACTTATGATCGCTCTTGGATAGCCGAATCAACTAAAAATGTTGCTTTTAAGAAATTGGAGCACAACTTTATGGTCATTTGTTTTCGTAGCCACTGCTTCCACACTTAGACACATAATCTACTGCTACAAGAATATACTCATTACCAAAAGAATTAGGGAACGGTCCCATGAAGTCTATGCCCCACACATCAAATAACTGCACCACTATAATGGAGTTCAATGGCATCATGTCTCAACGGGACATGTTTCCGGCACGCTGGCACCGAAGACACGTCTTACAAAACTCGTGGGCATCTTTAAAAAGAGTCGGCCAATAGAAGCCACTCTGCAACACTTTTGCCGCCATTTTCTTTGTCACGTCCTCAATTTTTAACATAATTACAAATGATTTTCATAAATAAGACCTCACAATTATTTCGTACGATACCCAAAAGAGTCCAGTATTCCCATTTTCGTAATTGCATTTCAAAGTCCAATAGTTCCCAAAATATTACATCATTGGCTCAACAGCCCAAATTAACTTAAGTATCAAGTGTCAAGAGAGTTAAGAGTTTACAAATATTCCTTAATCAAAAGAATCACAACTTAAGTTACAAATACATCTTTCAAAATAAATTTTCAAAGATGACTAGGTAACTCCGTCGACTAGCTTTCAAAAAGGGGTATGTCCACACTTCAAGCATTCCAGTCATGCAAGCTGCTGATCCGAGTTAGCACCTGAAAATAATATAAGGTCTGAGCTACACTAGCCCAGTAGAAAAGTCTACGCAAACTCTATATGCAAATGAGATGAAAGATGCCGGTGAAACATAGACTTTCGGATAACAAAGGAGCATGGATAAGACACAAGCACTATATTAGAAATTCAGAACGTAAGAGAACACTTCACTCTTGTCAATTAACCTATCTTTGTCCTTTGAATTCCTTTTTACTCATCTTTCGATCTTCACACATCCACCTCATATGGTTACATTCCAACCGCTTAGTATCTCATAAGTTCTCTATGGATCCTTGATGGGCACACAAGAAATCCTTCACATCGTCACATCACGATATCAATCAAAAGACATTCCGGGCATTAGGACCCTGTATACCCAATTTACATTCCGGGTGATCATGACCCCGTACATCCAATTCTCTTTCCGGGTTCTAGGGACCCCGTATATCCGATCCATGTTCCGGGTGCTCGGGACCCCGTATATCCAAATCACACATTTGGTTCCCAGCTTCAGGTTCAACAGAAATCAACCCTTACATTACATGTTTCTCGTTTCATTGAATAGCTACCCTTTACGTCATCTTATCCTTCACCTGTTCTGAAACCGTCATTAATTCCCCTTTTGGCATTCTACTAACCTTTCACTTCAAGTTAAACCTATACCCCACGCATCAACTACTCACTGCGGTTTTCAGTTCATTTTAGGCGGTAACATATCACATTTTATCCGTAATCCATTAACGTCAATCCGTTGATCCTAGTTTCTGTGATAGTTAACCCAATAAGTTCATTCAAGTCCATCGGACACGATTTTATGCATGAAATAGGTATTATTCTCCAAACAGTAGAAATAATGCGTAAACGAATCCAATAGAGTCAATGGAAGGCTCCAAAAAGTGGTTTGGAAGAACGTATGAAAAGCTGCTGAAAGACACTGTAGCAGCTCAAGCACCTACCGGTAGGTGCTTGAATCCTACCGGTAGAAGAGAAGAATTCGGCACTTGACTACCGGTAGGTAAAGAAGTCCTACCGGTAGAGACTGCAAACAGAAGAGCCAACATTTTGACTACCGGTAGGTAAAGAAGTCCTACCGGTAGAAACTGCAAACAGAAGAGCCAACATTTTGTACGAAATGTCTTTGTACTTGGCCTACCGATAGGCAAACAAGTTCTACCGGTAGGTGGATGAATACGTTGCGCAGCTTGACCTACCGGTAGGTGGAAAGTTCCTACCGGTAGGAAGTTGATACGTTGAATAGCTTTTGAGCTGCTGCAGTACGATTGAGCTGGTTGAGGGAAAAAGTTCTTACTTGTCCTACCGGTAGGCAAGAAGTTCCTACCGGTAGGGAGAGTGTTTTTCAGACGATTTTTGACAGGATTTTCAGATTTTGATCCAATCTCCATAACCAACAACACAAGCTTAAAAATGATACAAGAACACTCAAATAACATATAAAGAGAGGTAGAATTCCCTACCTCAAGTATCCAAGCCGAAACCAAAGAGATTGAGCAAGCCCTAGCTTCCAGAATCCCAACCGAGCTAAATACACCGAACCGAGCTCTATTCAACGCAATACAAGCCTGAATACGCAAGTAGAAGATGGAGTTGAGGTTGATTGTTGTGGGTTTTGAGTTTGGAGGAGAGTTTTCGGGTGAGAGAGTGAGAGAGATGAAGAGAGCCGAGAGAGAGTCGGGAGAGGGGGAGAGACCGAGAGATGGAGAGGGGAAATAAATCCCCTGCCACACACACACACACACACACATATATACACCAAATTACACCGACACCCACATCTCCCACATTCTTGCACATTCACCCACAACCACCATTTTCACATTAAACCATCACTTATCCCTTTATAAAACATTAAAATTTAATAAAGAAATTTATGGGTCTTTACATTCTACCCTCCTTAAAGAAATTTCGTCCCGAAATTTGCCAAACCAGGTCCAACGCTACCAAGTATCATATAGATACGCAAAATCACAACAACTTACATATGCAACGGTTCAATAATCATGAAAGTGCTACGTCATACTCACATCAATCAACTAAAACGAAGGTGGATATCTCCTTCGAACTTCGTACCCCTTTCCCATGTAAACTCATACTAATCGTATCGTATTGCCTCTTAAAACTTGGCTACACAAATCTAGGATACGTGTCGGATTCTCACCTTAGGACACGTCGGCTTCTAACTCAATTTCGGACCTCTCTAACACATGCAATAGGTTCGTTTCATACTTCCTCAATACCTATGTATTAAAATGCATCAAGAATACCTGATAGTCCAATTGATTTCCCGAGACTTCCATCTTGAATGGGCGGTGATCAATCGCCTCTTCCAGCTAGATTTCGTCGGTTGTCGCCTGGGTATCCGAAAGACACGCACCGTATCCGATACATAACGTATTCTTCAAACGATAAAAGCTCCTCCTTTTTCTGCCTCAACGAAACTAACCTCAACGCGGCGATACTTTACGAAATACGTCCTCCCACTTCGAATGACAAATGGATATCAACAACGGTCAACATCGTCCTTCGGTTATCTCAAACGAAACAGTGAGCTTCAAGACTCAGACAACACTGATCAAGGACTTAAAGAATGGGGACGAGGCATCCGGAATCCAAGGAACACATGAAATCTTTAAATTCGCTAAACAACCAACTCAACGTACCGAGGAACATAGAAATAACCAATCATAACCTTCTTATTGCTCTACAAGCCAAATGAGTTTGTGAACAATCTCTTATAAATGATAGATTTCAATACTGAGGACAAACACATAGCAATAGGACAGCTCACTAAGTAAATGAATTGATGCAAGATCGACAATGTGTCCAATACCAAGGATAAGCAAAACTTCTAACAGAGTGAAATTGAGCAATATAGAATGAGTTTTATGCTTTCAGAGTCGAGGGACTACCACGAAGGCTACAAATCTGAACATCACAGAGACCAACTACAACAAGTGAATTTGAATCGAACAACAACTATAAATCAATATCAACCAATAGGTCACCAAAAATTTGTCTCCAATAAGTGAGTGTTAAGACACAAGAACTTGAATAGAGTAGCAGTTTTCAATAAATAGACCAGAGGCTGCAACGATGGAATCCAGACCAATCAATGAAGTCTAAACGCGCAAACCGATGCGAAGCAAAAGAAAGTTCAAATCATGTAACTTTAAAGTTGAGGAGTCACAACAAATTGTGATGCCAAAATAGGCAACAATGGCAACAAGGTCAACATTTAACGGTACGACAACCAGATGCACAACCAACTTTATCCCATATCAAATGGTGTAATACGCTTACTAAGCCGTAATGAAACAATATAGGGCAAACCATGTACTTCAGAAACTTTTTTTTTTAAACTCCCGAAAGAGGCCACAATCGCAACAAGATTTGAACTTGACAACACAGAGGATACAATGTCATTGAAGATATTACTATTAACTTAGCTCTAATAGATGAAGGCTGCGACTGCAGAGATAAAGTGAATAGCAACTGCGAATTAAGAAAATTTGTAACCATAGTAACGAAATCCCAAATTTACAAGCAAGATCTCATACCACGCACCATAGCATCAAGAGTAGAATGAGAATAAGAGACAAGAAGTACTCATAGACTTCAGCAACAGTCACTTCAAAATCAATAGTAGGTACACCACATGGTATTTCATGACAAGAATTCGTATAGCACGGAGTGGCACTTGAAAGGATCGTGTGGTAATTGATGCAGATGTCAAAATCTATTTAAGCCAATGAATAAACGACTTCATGGATAACTTGCTCATATACAATTTCAATCAAGGTTCAACTAAACCATAAAGAAAAGAGCGGTAAAAGAAAAAAAAACTCGGATGAAGACATGCTCGACATAACCTCGCCTCACGCAAGACACCGAGATCACAGACAAAACGACAACCTGAAACAACCAACTCATAGTCTCGGCTAATGCTATCTGGAGGTGTTACTCAACAAATGAGAATGGTCTAGGAATCCTTGGTGTTCAAATTCAAGTCAAAGAAAAGATGCAAACCACGGAAAGATGATATGTTCCCAAATTAAAAGAATCCTAGCAAAGGATTAAACGAGAGAGGAGAAATTACCCCACACATCTGGTGTCTCTGGAGTTTGAGAAATGGTAAGACTCAATCCTTGCTCAACGTGTGACCCTTGACCCGAAGTAGACTGGAATTGGGAGTGATGTCGAACTAGACTCTGCCCTGGTGTCACTGAACTAGGCCCACTATGCTCTCCTACTTTTTGAGGGCATCTTCTCGCAAGATGATCAGGTGCACCGCAAATAAAACATGTCTTCTGTTGTTGCGAACACTAAGCACGAAAGTGACCTGACTGACCACACCGATGGCACACTATTTGTGGTTTGATAGAAACTCCATGACTTCCCGATGAAGTAAGTGGTCCAAAACCCTGCTGAATGTGAAATGATTGAGGTGGTTCCCGTTGTCTCTTCCTCCCTTGACTCCCAGAACTTCCCGAAGGTAAACTTGCACTAGAGGTCGGTTGCTTAGTTTCCCACACTTTCGGTTCTCCCTGCGCACCCACTGGATTCTCAACACTCCTTGCACATTCAACAATCTCGAAAAACCTTCCAATGCGCTGGCTCACCACCAACAACTTAATGTATGGGTGTAATCCCTTCTCAAAACGCCTACACTTCCTTTCCTCTGACGCCACTAATTCCGGCGCAAATCGGGACAAAGACTGAAATTTCGTAGCATATTCGGAGATGGCCATATTACCTTGTTCTAGTTTCTCAAATTGTTCTTTAAGTTGCTCGCGATACGTTTCTGGAAAATATTGATTCTCGAAGAGTTCTTCAAACTCAGCCCAAGTCAGGTTCTCTACATCAGGTTCATTTATTCGATTAACCGCCCTTGCCATTCTCCTAGCGTCTCTTCTTGCTCTTAAAACCGATTCCCACCACTCATTTGCCTCGCCAATAAGTTGAATGGCCACAATACTCACTCGTAGGTCATCTTCAGTAATCCTAAGAGCGTTAAAGATTTTACGAACTTGTGCAAGCCAATGGTCGGCCACAAGAGGATTGCTACTCTCCCCATCAAACTCTGGTGGTTTCATACGATGGAATGCCCTCATTGCTTCCATGGCACGGTCATTCGTGTTAGCCCTAAGTGCTGGGTTCAGAAGATTCGACTTTGCGAGTGCCGCTACAATCTCCCTAGCAAGGTTATTCTCACGTCTCGGAGGCATCGCGCTACAAGGATTGAAAACATAACACAATCAACGACAATAACTATCAACAATTACAACCACGACTCCATCGTGAGACTAAACGTCCGACTTTCCCAACACAAGCCAACCATGCTTTGACAATCTACATTATCGTAAATGCGATGTAATGCCAATGTACTGACTCCTTAATGCAAGCACACATATCATGTAAAAATTTTGCTATGATTTTGAACCCATGTGTAACGCCCCAAATTTTGGGTACGTTAAATAAAACATTTTATTGAAATAAAAGCTGAGTCTGGCTCTTTTATTACAACAAAAACTTAAAAGAAGTACTTTTATTACAAACGGGAGGGAACTAAGGTTCCTAACTACTGCTCCGCTTGTTCTTCCATCCGGGCTAGCTCTTCGGCTCCAAATGCCTCCAAGGTGTAAAGTTCACCCTGTTCATCTATGAGGTCTGACATATTATACCGGCGTCGCCACCAATATAATAAGTCAGGGTCACCAAAAAGGCAACACCGTGAGCTTAAACGCTCAATAGAATAAACCAAACCCTCTAACCCTTAACTTATAACAATACAACATATAGTCAAAGATTTCCACATAGCATGCTCATCGAACAACAACACATTCGTATACGATAAACTATCAACGTTGGTGTCCAAGATTTGTGAGTTTCTCCTACGTGACTCCTCGTAGACCGTGTCAACATTTTCCACATTTCATAAACATATCACCTTTTCAAAAACTCAATTTTTAACACACCCAACCTCGGTTCCGCCGTTCCGGACTCCCGAGTATCCTCACAATGGTTCCGCCGTCCCGGGCTCCCATTGGCACACATTGCATTGGCTCCGTAACGCGGATAACCAAGCACACACCCAACCTCGGTTCCGCCGTTCCGGACTCCCGAGTATCCTCACAATGGTTCCGCCGTCCCGGTCTCCCATTGGCACACAAAACACACACCACACAAAGGGCTACAACGTCCGGCCACTTTGTGGTTTCCAAAACATTTCACACTTTTCAAAACACGCCCTTTTCATAAACCACAACTTAAGTGTCATGTTTCTACTTCCTTGATTTCCGTGTCTCGTTTCTCATGCATAGACTTCGCGGTGGGACTTTTCACATACGATAACATTCATTGTATTATTCAATCTAACAAGATCATACATTTCAAACTACTTGACATGCTTGAATCACTTAATATCAAACAACATGCATTTCATACATTCTTAAACAAAGATAACCTTATCTACATAAGCTTAGTGATCAAAGTTACTTTCAAATGAACTTATTTTAGAGTTATGGTACAAAACTACTTTATACTTAGGAATAGAGATAAGAAGTTCCTACACTATATTTGGGGTGGACGATAAGAATATTCTACCTTGCTTCTTGGCGGTAGTAGTCGGCTAAGAAGATTCGGTCGTCGTTTTGGATTTTGGCGGCGTAACGGCGTCGGTTTGCTTCGAAAGGAAGAGAGTTGTACTTTCTCTTCCTAGAAACAACTTTCTAACTAACTAAGCTACTTTAAAAGATCTAACGGTGGTTTTGGGAGGTGGTTTGGTGGTTTCTCTCAAGAACACTCAAGAACACTAGAAAACTAGAACTTTGAAAGCAAGAACTTTTGGAATTTCTAGAGAAAAGTGAGAGCAATGGTGGAAGGTGTGAGTTTAAGCTTGGAATGAGCTTCTATTTATAGGCAAGGGCTCTCCCTCTCCCTCTCTCAACCGAATCTCTCTCTCTCTCTCTACAAATTTGATTTCTTTCACTTGTCAAGCTTGATTGAAAGCTTGATGGGTGAAGTTAAGGCTTGGTTGGAAGATCAATGGCTAAATGGTAGGCTTGCATGGCTACTTTGGTCCTTGGATGGGATTCTTGGAAGATTTGTTGCAATGGAGGAGACATGGGTACAAGATTCTTGGTTTAAACAAATGAAATTGGTACAAAGGAGGACAATGGAGGAAGATATGGAAGATATACATCTTTCAAGTTTGAAAAGATGAAGAATCACCAAGTACAAGTCCCATCTTTCTTCTTCTTCCTTCTTTCTTCCTTCTCTCTCTCTCTCCCATGTACTAGCTATATACATATGCATATATATGTACAAACATGTAAGAATACAAATAAACATTAGGTACTTTTGTACAAAAGGGCAATTTAGTCTTTAAGGGTCAAGATTCACTCTTTAAACCAAATAAAAAGGTACCGTACTTTAATTAATAAAATAATGTACTTTTGTACTCCCGAAAATCTTAACAAAATATTAGTTTAATGGGTTAAGTACTTTGGTTGAAAGATGAGCCTATTACCCAATGGTTAATAGAATCCCTAATGGTTATTATCCAAAGGATAATAAGGTACGGGTACTTTAAATACTAAATTAAGTTTTTGGAAAAGACTACATGTCCTTTTTGGAAATACACATGTGATATATATATATATATAGAGTGTTGCTACAGGTACCGAAATTGGGGGACCGAAATCGGACCGACGGCCGCCGGCGGGCCGTCTCCGGCCACCGGACGGCCGATCCGAGCCGTCCAAAAATTCTAAAAAAAAAAACCGAGGGGGCCCGCGCGGGAATCAACGTCATCCGAGGTGTGTAGGGTGCTTGATCGGAGCACCCCTTTTCGTGTGTATATGTGTATATACACACGAAAAGGGGTGCTCCGATCAAGCACCCTACACACCTCGGATGACGTTGATTCCCGCGCGGGCCCCCTCGGTTTTTTTTTTTAGAATTTTTGGACGGCTCGGATCGGCCGTCCGGTGGCCGGAGACGGCCCGCCGGCGGCCGTCGGTCCGATTTCGGTCCCCCAATTTCGGTACCTGTAGCATTTTTGATATATATATATATATATATGTACTTACCAATTAAAATAAGGAAAAGGCTTTTGTCCAATGGGTAAAGATTACCCTAATGGTTATTGTCCAATGGTCCATAGTTACTTGGGTACTTTTATTAGTAAAGTAATTGAAAAGTACTTTTCAAAATAATTATAAATGTCAATCATAGTACTTTGCTTAAATCTTTCAAAATCCTTTTAATATAAAGAAATGGGTTTCTATTATCCACTGGATAATAATCCCCCTAACATTTATCGTCCAATGGATAAAGAATAAAACTAAAACAATAAAAGAAAACAATTAAATCCTTTCTAGTCTAGGGTTCAAAAGGTTCAAAAGGTTCAAGATGGGCAAAACGGTCTATCTACGGTTAGGGAAACGTAACTAGGTGACTTCCTAGTTTGGTTACTCCATCGAGCCGGTTAGAAGCTAACTAGGCTTGCTAGGTAGGGCATATAAGTCAAGAAATGATCCTTGAGGGCTAAAGTGCAATTAGGGTTTCTAGTCGAGAAATACGATGATAAGGCGATTGATTGCTTAAATACAAACCACAAGAAAATCAAATAAGAGAATCAACGAGCAATTAAGAGAAATTAAGAAATTTCAAATAACAACGAGATTTTTATTGAACGAAAAATCGGAGTTGTTACACCATGAGACTAAAGTCTCCCCACGGTCTCAAAGTATTCAAACCTAGACGCTCTGATACCAAGTTGTCACGTCCTCAATTTTTAACATAATTACAAATGATTTTCATAAATAAGACCTCACAATTATTTCGTACGATACCCAAAAGAGTCCAGTATTCCCATTTCCGTAATTGCATTTCAAAGTCCAATAGTTCCCAAAATATTACATCATTGGCTCAACGGCCCAAATTAACTTAAGTATCAAGTGTCAAGAGAGTTAAGAGTTTACAAATATTCCTTAATCAAAAGAATCACAACTTAAGTTACAAATACATCTTTCAAAATAAATTTTCAAAGATGACTAGGTAACTTCGTCGACTAGCTTTCAAAAAGGGGTATGTCCACACTTCAAGCGTTCCAGTCATGCAAGCTGCTGATCCGAGTTAGCACCTGAAAATAATATAAGGTCTGAGCTACACTAGCCCAGTAGAAAAGTCTACGCAAACTCTATATGCAAATGAGATGAAAGATGCCGGTGAAACATAGACTTTCGGATAACAAAGAAGCATGGATAAGACACAAGCACTATATTAGAAATTCAGAACGTAAGCGAACACTTCACTCTTGTCAATTAACCTATCTTTGTCCTTTGAATTCCTTTTTACTCATCTTTCGATCTTCACACATCCACCTTATATGGTTACATTCCAACCGCTTAGTATCTCATAAGTTCCCTATGGATCCTTGATTGGCACACAAGAAATCCTTCACATCGTCACATCACGATATCAATCAAAAGACATTCCGGGAATTAGGACCCTGTATACCCAATTTACATTCCGGGTGATCATGACCCCGTACATCCAATTCTCATTCTGGGTTCTAGGGACCCTGTATATCCGATTCTCATTCTGGGTTCTAGGGACCCCGTATATCCGATCCATGTTCCGAGTGCTCGGGACCCCGTATATCCAAATCACACATTTGGTTTCTAGCTTCAGGTTCAACAAAAATCAACCCTTACATTACATGTTTCTCGTTTCATTAAATAGCTACCCTTTACGTCATCTTATCCTTCACCTGTCCTGAAACTGTCATTAATTCCCTTTTTGGCATTCTACTAACCTTTCACTTCAAGTTAAACCTATACCTCACGCATCAACTACTCACTGCGGTTTTCAGTTCATTTTAGGCGGTAACATATCACATTTTATCCGTAATCCATTAATGTCAATCCGTTGATCCTAGTTTCCGTGATAGTTAACCCAATAAGTTCATTCAAGTCCATTGGACACGATTTTATGTATTAAATAGGTATTATTCTCCAAATAGTAGAAATAATGCGTAAACGAATCCAATAGAGTCGATGGAAGGCTCCAAAAAGTGGTTTGGAAGAACGTATGAAAAGCTGTTGAAAGACACTGTAGCAGCTCAACCACCTACCGGTAGGTGCTTGAATCCTACCAGTAGAAGAGAAGAATTCGGCACTTGACTACCGGTAGGTAAAGAAGTCCTACCGGTAGAAACTGCAAATAGAAGGGCCAACATTTTGAACGAAACGTCTTTGTACTTGGCCTACTACCGGCAGGTAAAGAAGTCCTACCGGTAGAAACTGCAAATAGAAGAGCCAACATTTTGAACGAAAATAGAAGAGCCAACATTTTGAACGAAACGTCTTTGTACTTGGCCTACCGGTAGGCAAACAAGTTCTACCGGTAGGTGGATGAATACGTTGAGCAGCTTGACCTACCGGTAGGTGGAAAGTTCCTATCGGTAGGAAGTTGATACATTGAGCAGCTTTTGAGCTGCTGCAGTACGTTTGAGCTGGTTGAGGGAACAAGTAAGAAAGCTGCTGCAGTACGTTTGAGCTGGGTGAAGGAAAAAGTTCTTACTTGTCCTATCGGTAGGCAAGAAGTTCCTATCGGTAGGAAGAGTGTTTTCCAGACGATTTTTGACAGGATTTTCAGATTTCGATCCAATCTCCATAACCAACAACACAAGCTCAAAAATGATACAAGAACACTCAAATAACATATAAAGAGAGGTAGAATTCCCTACCTCAAGTATCCAAGCCGAAACCAAAGAGATTGAGCAAGCCCTAGCTTCCAGAATCCCAACCGAGCTAAATACACCGAACCGAGCTCTATTCAACGCAATACAAGCCTGAATACGCAAGTAGAAGATGGAGTTGAGGTTGATTGTTGTGGGTTTTGAGTTTGGAGGAGAGTTTTCGGGTGAGAGAGTGAGAGAGATGAAGAGAGCCGAGAGAGAGTCGGGAGAGGGGGAGAGACCGAGAGATGGAGAGGGGAAATAAATCCCCTGCCACACACACACACACACACATATATACACCAAATTACACCGACACCCACATCTCCCACATTCTTGCACATTCACCCACAACCACCATTTTCACATTAAACCATCACTTATCCCTTTATAAAACATTAAAATTTAATAAAGAAACTTATGGGTCTCTACATTCTTCCCACTAAAGTGTCCCCCACATTCAAGAGTATGACAAAAGGTCAAAATACTATGATACTCACACTCGGGGACACAGCGCCGAATCACTTGATCCATGCAATACTTAAAAAGTATCGGATCCTCCCACAAATAATGCCCAACCTGAGAAAAGAATCAGTCCTTATCAAGACGGGACCAATGCGACGGAATCTCACTAGTGGCTAGGTAATTAACAATAAAAGCATACCACGGAGGCCAAACTTGCGACACCTCAAACAATTGCTCATCGGGGAATGAGTCATGAAGAGGCACGGTGTCGCATGAGGAGGATCCTCGACAAGTGGTCGACCACAGAATTTTCAGAACCTTTCTTGTCCCGAATTTCAAAATCAAACTCTTCTAGCAACAGAATCCATCTAATGAGCCTAGGTTTCGCATCTTTCTTAGAAAGCAAGTGACGCAATGCAGCATGATCAGAATACACAATAACCTTAGACCCAAGGGGGTACGACCTAAACTTGTCTAACGCAAAAACAACGGCGAGCAACTCCTTCTCCGTAGTGGTGTAATTCAATTGAGCATCGGAGAGGGTTTTACTCGTATAGTAAATCGCATGGGGAACTTTATCAACCCGTTGGCCAAGGACAGCGCCAACTGCGTAGTCGGACGCATCACACATGATTTCGAAAGGTAATTCCCAATTGGGTGACTGCATAATAGGTGCGGAGGACAGGGCATCTCTCAACTTAACGAAGGCCTTCATGCATGCCTCGTCAAACACAAATGGCACATCCTTGGCGAGGAGATCGCACAAGGGTTTAGCAACCTTGCTAAAATCACGAATAAAGCGGCGGTAAAAGCCCGCGTGCCCAAAAAAGGACCTAATCTGCTTAACAGAAGATGGGGGAGGGAGTTGCAAAATTAAGTCAACTTTGGTTTTATCCACCTCAATCCCCCGCATAGACACCACATGTCCCAACACTATCCCCTCTTAAACCATAAAATGGCTCTTCTCCCAACTTAGGACTAAATTTTTCTCAATGCATCGCTCAAGCACCTTGCTCAAGTTGCGGAGACAATCATCAAACGAGGTCCCAAAGACCGAAAAGTCATCCATAAAGACCTCGAGAAACTCCTCCACCATGTCAGAGAAAATAGACATCATGCACCGCTGAAAAGTAGTGGGTGCATTGCACAAGCCGAATGGCATACGCCGGTAAGCGAAAGTGCCAAAAGGACAAGTAAACGTAGTTTTCTCTTGGTCTGCAGGGTCGACGGGCACTTGATTGCATCTGGAATAGCCATCCAGAAAACAGTAATAGCTTTCGCCCGCTAACCGCTCTAAGATTTGATCAATGAAAGGCAATGGGAAGTTATCCTTCCTAGTCATGGAATTGAGCTTACGGTAGTCAATGCAAACACGCCACCCCGTGGTGACGCGTGTTGGGACAAGCTCACCTCTCTCGTTCTCGACCACAGTTATGCCCGACTTCTTGGGCACCACTTGAGTGGGACTCTGTAACAATCCGACCCTTAGTAGCGTAATAAACGTACGTTTAATCTTGCTCTTATGTTTGATACTCTAGGTTATTACTTGATTGTGCTAGAAAATCTTAAAGGTGCGTCCAACCACTTGATTAATATAGTCGGGACCCCGCTGAGACTTTTAAAACATTCCCTGTATTTTTCAGAGATCGTTTAGTGAACCTACTTTGATTTTGAACCCGATTATTCCTTCCGAACCATGCCAATTTGGTTGGTGACCTGATAATGCACATTTAAACCTAGGATTGGCGCGGATCAAAAAAAAAAAAAACCTAGGATTGGCACGTGGCTATTATGACTCAGCCTATTGTAAGTATATAGCAACAAAACCCACCTCATTGGAAAAAAAAAAAAGAATTAGAAAGGAAGGCATTAGAGGAGAGAGAGGAGGTCACCGGTTGGAAGAAAGAGGAAACCATCGACTGCCGCTTCGATCGCCGACTGCCACCGTCACTTCCGATCATCACTCTCACCTCCAAACCTCTTCTCTACAAGTATATCTCTCATATCTCTTTCAGTTTCTGGATTTAATTTTGTATACACAACATATCAGTGATCTGTCATTCTTGGGACAGCTCTCGGGGTCACCGTTGTTGGGCGATTTCTTACTGTTAAACTATGAATTGGGTTTCAACTTCTTATTAAGATTTAAAGTACATTGGTAGCTTGTTCTTCTACAGTTGAAATCGTTCAAAAACGTTGAGAATTCAATGTACAATGAATTTTCGAAATCTGCTCACCATTCTGAAAATCTGCTGTTGAACCAATTCGTACAGCTTTGCTATCTGTCTGTATCTTCGTCATTATACTTCGAATTTGATTCAAGTTCCTTCATGAGATATAAACTAGACTCAAAGATTGATCTTTGAGCGTTGGAATCACTCAAAAATATTGAAGATTCAATTTATAGCGAATATTCAAAAACTGCTTTGCATTCCGATAGTCTGCTGTTTGACAGATTCGTATAGCCTTGGAATTCATTTAGTTTTTCATTCTTAAAGTTCGAATTTGATTTCAGTTCCTTTATGACATTCGAACTTCATTCTGTTGTGCAACTTTTGACACCAAAATCACTCGAAAATATTAAGAGCTCGATCTATGGTGATTTTTGGAAGTCGGGCTGTTTTGTGTTGTTCCTGTCTGAAAATCAGTCACTTGTTTGACTTCCCATGATGAATCTACTTAGAGTTTTGGTCTCCAACTATTTTCTGGAAATTTTATTGTTAGTTATCTATCATTGTGCGCTAGTTTCACCCTTTTTGGATCTTGAATGAATTATTTATGATTTTTATATCAAGAGGTGTCAGTTTGGGACATTGATTAATCTTGGTACCAAATCTCATGCTATTGTAACAATTTCCTCATCAATTGATGAACTCATGGATGTTTTGTGGCTTGACCAATACCTGTTTTCACCATACATCAATTGACCGAATGTTCCTTGATCGAAAGAGCCTTGTTTTCAAAATCTTGACTTGTAAGTGGGCAGTCGGGTTTGATAGCTACAATTAGGTCATAGTTAGAGCTTATCAATACTAGTATGGCTTGTTAATGATTGTTCATATCTTGGTAAATTAATAGGGGTTGAATTGGAGCCGTGAAGCTACCCGCTTGCTAGCCATCACTCGTCTATACTCTAGTAACCACTGTGAGTATATAAATGCCCTAATTACCTTATTCTCGTAAACCGTCATCTTCTGATAGTTTTAAAAGTATAATAAAAGCTTGAATTAATGTTGTTTACTATTGGCTCTTTACAAAATCCATGGAAAAACGGTATCTTTTGACACTATTACTATCGAAATGGTATATGGATACGGCATCCAGTCCTCAACGGACGATAAAGGAATTGTGGGTATTAGGAGATATAAGGTGATGTTGGAATGTGCACTAGGCATTCATTTGGGTACCATGTGCTCGTGATTTGATATCATTTCACCGCCACCAGCTGGCATTCGGGGTCGCTCCCTGATAATTACTGGTTGATCCATAAGTTTTGAATATTATGAAAATCTGATTTGTTGAACCTCTACCGTTCCTATCTTTTTATGGATAGACCTCTTACGGTCATTGTTGCATGGTTGTCAATGCGCTAATTACCTTGTTTTTAATACATGAGTTTGAACCTTTGCGAATCTTATTAAGCTATGTTTATTCCATGGAAATAATGTAATTTTGGTACTTTATATATTCATATGAGCTTATCGCTTATGAAATTTTAAATCCATTTTTACAGGCGACATGAAGTAAATATGCGAAGGACTTTAGTTATCCTTTGAAGTTTTGCTTGGCCACTTGCGATGTTTCTAGGAGAAAGTTTTGTGGACTACCATACGCTTGGCTAAGAATTGTACATATTTCTTTACTTTCAAACGTTGTAAAAATTGTGGATTTAGGGCTTTGGAGCCTTTCTGCTTTCAGTTGTTAGAAACACGTGTAATTTAGAATGCTCCGGTATGTTGTGCTACAATGGGACAAATAATTATATACTATAGTTTTGAAAATCATAATTTGGTTTATTAAGAGGCCTTAGGAGGATGTTAATCTTCTGGCCGGTCATGTGATATAACCCTCTCTGGGTTGGGTCGTGACAGACTCACCCACTTACTATCCGCGATGGGATATATGACACCTGCATCCAAAAGTTTCACAACCTCCTTCATTACCACGTCCTTCATATTCGGGTTCAACCTCTGTTGCATCTCACGTGATGGTTTGGCATTCTCTTCGCAATTGATGCGATGCATGCACACAAAGGGATCAATACCCTTCAAGTCTGCCACGGACCACCCTATCGCTCTCTTATACTGCTTAAGTATCTCAACCAATTGACCCTCCTGTGTGACAGAAAGGTCAAACGCAATAATAACCGGAAGGGTGTCATCGGTACCTAGAAACACGTACTTGAGATTAGTTGGAAGTGGCTTCAACTCAAGTTTCGGCGGAGCCTCAATAGACGGAGGGGCAGTTTCGTCAGAAAGTGCAGGAAGAGGTTCAAACTGCGCTGTCCACTTTGGAGGTGAATGATTAAGTAACAAAGTCACCTCCTCGATGGACTGATTGATATCATACTCCTCATACCCAAAGTGTGCCAAACAAGCTGCCAACGGGTCATCAGTCAAAATATAAGGCAGTACCTCCTCCACCAAGTCCTCCAGGACATCGACTGTGAAGCAATCTTCCTCCACTGAAGGGTGTTTCGCGGCCTTGTAAACATTAAGCTTAAGGGTCATGTTCCCAAAGGTCACCTCCATCTCTCCACTCCTAACATGAATATTAGCATTCACGGTCGCTAAGAATGGATGGCCAAGAATAATCGGAGTCTGCTTTTTGAGGGTGTGCACCGGTTCTGTGTCAAGGACTATAAAATCAGCCGGAAAGTAAAAATCATTAACCTTGACAAGAACGTCCTCAACTACTCCACGTGGCACCTTAATGGATCTATCAGCTAATTGCAAGGTAACCGATGTGGACTTCAACTCCCCAAGCCCCAATTGTTCATACACCGAGTACGGAATCAAGTTGACACTAGCCCGTGAGTCCAAAAGTGCTCGCTCTATGGCATGCCTCCCAATGACTATATTAATAGTTGGGGTACCAGGATCTTGCATCTTAAGGGGAGCGTCAGATTGGAAAACAGAGCTCACTTGCTCGGTGAGAAGGACCTTTTTAGACACATTGGTTCGGCTTTTCCTCTTTTGAGTGCAGAGGTCCTTCAGAAATTTTGCATAAGTTGGGACTTGTTTGATGGCATCTAGGAGTGGGATGTTAACTTTCACTTGCTTGAATACCTCAAGGGTATCCTCCATAGATACTCCCCTCTTAGGAAAGGGAGATGGTGCATTCAAACATGATGGGAATGGGGCTTTAAGCACATAGGGTGGCACCTTAGGGCCTGATGACACAGAAGTGGGTGATGTGGGTGTGATTGGAGGGGTTCCCTCCTTACTCTGTGAACTCTCCTCCCCAAAGTCATCAGGGTCGGAGGGAGCCAAATGCTCATTCGGCTTCGCTTTCTCGGGTTTGGTTTCGACCTCTCTCTTATTGCGCAAGTCATGATTACCTTAGCATCAGCAAGAGGTGGGTCATGAACCAAAAATTGTCCTCCAGGGGGTTGGACAGGCTAACTAGGCAACCTACCTTCTTCCCTACGATTAAGTGCATTAGCTATTTGACCCACTTGGGTCTCAAGCCGCGAGATGGACTGGGTATTAGAACGCACTTATTGTTGGGTGTCATTTAAATGGTCAAGCGCTGGCAGCACCTTGTCCTCGAAGGATGGATCCCGTGAGGATTGGGTGGGTGCTTGGTGGTTTTGTGAGCGATAGGCAGCTGGATTGAATGGAGTATTAAAAGGCCTAGGCTGCTGAGCAGAGGAGCTGCCCTGCTCCTGCGATCTCCACGAGAAATTAGGAGGCTTGGCCCACCCCGTGTTGTAAGTACTAGAATACGAATCATTACCTGGTTGTGAGAAACCCCCGTGCATTAGCGTATCCTTGTGTAGCATTAACCTGCTCCTCCATAAAAATAAGGAATTGTGGGGCTGCAGGACAATCAGTGATGAAATGGGCCGGACTAGCACATAAAGAACATACATCTTGAGAAAGTGGAGGCTGTGAGGTGACCGGTCCCATACAAAGGAGCTTTTCAACCTTTTCAGTCAGTATTTCGACTTTGGAATTAAGGTCATGAGATGGTTGAATCTCATAAATGCCTCGTGGCTTATCAGAACCAGTAGTGACTAACTTACCTTTCCTCTCAAAAGAAACATTTTGTAGGGACCCTTCGATCATAGTTTCGAACAGTTGCCAGGTAACATCTTCACTCTTAACCATCACAGAGCCTCCACATGAGGCATCAACCATCACTCGATGCTGCGGAAGCAGACCAGAATAAAAACTCTGTACTAGTTGCCACTTAGGTATGTCATGGTGCGGACACTTACGAATGAGATCCCCATATCTCTCCTAAGCCTCATAGAACTATTCATTCTCAGCTTGTTGGAAAGTGGTAATCTCTTGCCAAAGTCTGAGTGTTTTTCCTATGGGGAAGAATTTCTTAAGGAATGCCGCACTCATTTGCGCCCAAGATGTTATAGAATTAGCTGGCAAAGTACTAAGCCAATGTTTGGCATTCCCTATCAAAGTGAATTGAAACAAAATCAATCTCAATGCATCCATCGAAAAATTATGAATTAAAAGTGTGGAACTGAGGGCTTCAAATTCAGTGATGTGTTGATATGGATCCTCTTGAGATTGCCCTTGAAACTTAGGGAGCATTTGGAGTGTACCAGGCTTAATCTCATAGTTGTTAGCCGTGATGGCGGGTAATCGTACACATGATGGTGTAGTGTAAGCTGTGGGGGCGAAGTGTGAGTTGAGAGGGAGGGGGTTAGGTACAACTAAGTCCCTCTGCTCATCAGCCATTGTGACTAAATTGGTCTTTCTGTTACCCCTACGTTTCTTTTCTAAGTCCAAATTAAGAGGTACGAGTTCAGGTTCTTGTGGCCGACGACCAAGCATGCAAGTTCAATACCCCTCGATTGTAAAAACGGGGTACTCCATACACAGACACTAATTTGCCAAAAATAAGAACAAACTCACAGTGGGTCAACGAAATCGCTTTATATCACAACACCGCTTCTCCACAGTGATCTTTGCTCGTCTTGTCGCCTCGTAACTTGTAGCTAAGAGTACCAAAACTAACAAACAAAATAAAAATAAATAACAATGAACTAAACTAAAAACTAATTAAATTAACGTAACCGTGCAAACTGTCCTCGGCAATGGCGCCAAAATTTGACTGCGTCGTTTCGTGTCAAAAATATATTTATAAAACCAAGAATTAACTACTACTCTCTAGAATAGTGATCAAGACTGAATATCGTTCCAACATATATAGTATGGTTGAGTTACGACAAATTCGATTAATTTTCAGATTAATTCGGGCGAAGGAAGTTTGGTTGTTTGAATTTGGAGAATCTATTAAATCTATAAGAATAAATTAAATGGAAAGTTTATAACGATTGGAGAGGAAATCTAGGGTTCGAATCCACCTCGACCGCGTAACTTCATCATGCATAGGTAAGATTAATTATTCGAATCAGAAAGGATTATTGTGAGGGCTTGCAAACCCTAGCAATAATCGTCAAGAAAATTATTGAGTTGTTAAAAGGCATAAATTATCCCATAGCACAAACCGTCTCAGAAGTACGGTTTGGCCGCCTAACGGCACGACCCATCCTACGAGTATAATCTATCTCAGAACTCCAACCACAATCGATGAAAACCATTGTATAACTCGTATTTGAAAGAATGCATACAAATACTCAATAGATTAAAATCATCAAAATCATTCCATTCAATTGAAATGGAAAGGGTTCTTAGTTATACAATCGATCTGAATAATAAACCTAAAACCCATACATAAAATAGAGTTACTTGGTACGAGATTTCATCTTCCCCCTAGACAAGAGTTTAGCCGGCCATCGGAAGAAGTGAATCGAATGATATTGGATTGATCTCCATGTTGTCTTTTTTCTGCCGCTGCCACGATGCCCACGGCCAATCCTTAATTCCCCGTTCAAGTTCCAACCAAAATGCTGCTGCCGAAGTTGGTGGTTTTCATTGGAGAAATAGGGTTTTAAGAATTAATTACATAAGAGCCCTCTGGACTTTGTGTAATTGTAGATCAACCATGCAACTTTCAGACAATCTACACTTAGAACCCAAACTTATTTTTTAGATCTTCTTTTTATCCGATATTTTGGGCAATGAGCTCGATCAATCTATAAACAAAATAAAAGTAAAATAAACATCAGATAACAAATATAAATGACTAACAAGTGTAGTTTGGAGGGCCAAAATATCAACATTTCGGTACTTATCACTAACCACAACAGAATCAGTAGCAGAATCTTCTCTAGCAAAGCCTAGCTATCAAAATGTTGGAACTTGGATTCATTTATCACTGAAAAAATAGCTACACACCAAAAAATAAACAGATTAGAAATTCACTGGACCAATTTTAGGCGTTCGGAAATTGGCAATCGAGGCTAGTATTTTTGCGAACAATACTATATCCTTAAAGCAAAATCATCCCCCACACTAGTGCTTTTGGGTCTCTTGAACGTTTGCCTCCCAGGATTATCCGATTTTCGATGAATGAAAGTAGCACTACAATCTGTTCAACAAGTGAATGCAAACTTGTGTAGTACTCTCTCTCAGACTCAATATGAATGTAATGTATGTGCTCTGTAATTTTCTGGTGTTTTAAAAAGATACAAACGAGCACTATTTATAGAGATGAACGAAGCCTTATGGAAGGGTGGGAACTCTTCGGGTAAAACCAAAATGGAAAAGATGCAACTGTTGGTGGCAAACAAATGCCACTTCGAAGAACACACCATTTTGGAAAGCCACATCTGTTAATGGTAAGAACTACCAATTAACTGACATACCTATTTGGCAATTAACGGCACAAATTGATTATTGAACTTAACCAATTTAAACCTCTTGTCTTTCCCTTTTCCACATGCAAAACATATGTATACATATGTTTATTATCTCCCACATTCCTAACCAATGTGAAATACAAATCCCTTCCAAACTTCAACCAAAATTCATGTGATTGTTTTGGAGTCAATTTTAATCACTCCCAAATAATTTTTTTATTAAATAAAATTTCATTTTGTCCAACACAAAAAAGATGCGAAAACATTAACTTGCAGTAACTTGGAACGGCTCTTTCAATCCACCCAAACCTTTTATTAACAGCATCAATCTGGAAGTGCTGCATATTTCACTAAATGGGACTGTCCAAGTTAACAATCCGGTTATCACTTCCAATTGTTCTGGTTGAGCTGACGGTCAAGATGTTAACTTGTTAGCGACACCGTTTTCGTTCTCTGACACGTACAATAAGGAAAATTATTCAATGATCCCGGTGTATACTCCCTCCTCTAACATAACATGTGGGGTACACGCAGGACCCACGCATAGGCCCCACATGTTATGTGAGTGGAGAGAGTATACACCGAGAGTACTGAATAATTACTCGTACAATAGATTCACAGGCATCGGTTGTAACAGCCTCGCGGTAATAACCCGTCAAGTAGTCATTATACCGGTTGCGTCTCAATTTGCAATGTTAATTCTTCGAGTGAAACAGGTTGCCATGGGATCAACTGCTGCCAGACCACAATACCGCGTTCCCTTAAGTTCATTAACGCCTCTCTAAGAAGCATCGATCCCAACAGTAATCAAGATGGTTGCAGGTAAGCATTCATGGTTGACTACCAATGGTTTAGCGATAAAGACATCTTTGCTGCAAGGGATATGGAATTTGTTCCTGCAGTGCTGGATTGGGCTTTGAATGGGACGTGCAATATGAGTGAAAGTTTCTGTGGCGTTAATGCTCACTGCTTATACGATAATGCCAGTAGTTCGAGGAGCGCCGAATGCTTTTGTGATAAAGGCTATGAAGGGAACCCTTATCTTCCAAGTGGGAAATTTACTTGTAACAATAGGGTAATGTTATATTATTGGGTTGTTAGTAATCAAATGTGATTTATTTTGTAACAGCTTAGCATAATTTTGGGTTTTGATTTGCATTATCTTTGGTCCAGGTGAGTGGTTAAGCACGTTACGGACTTTTGAACTTCCCCGTATCCCTTAAATTGTTGTTTCGGAAAAATTTACTATTGAAATTGGAAACACATATTGTTTATATTTGATTATATTAAATTGGCATGCAGTATCGGTGAAATCATTTGTTGATCGAATAATCTTTGGTGAGAACTTTGTGGATATCGATGGGAACATATTTTGGAAGTCTAGGGAAATTAATCCTCTGTGTGCAGGTGACTCTGGCCATTAGGGAAGAGATCGGATTAGGCTGGTGACCCTAATGCTCAACGGTTGTTACTGACCGGATCATTCTTAGGGAAAAGTTCCATGGGCTGCCAACTCGTGGTGACTTTAAGTTTCGATATTAATTTTGAGATATTTGTTCACTAACACTTGGTACTATTTGGTATTGGTTGTGGTTCCCCATTGTGGTTGGATATTGTATTGTAATCACCATTAGGACATTGGTTGAACTGTTTATTGGTTTGGTTTATATTTTGTTGTTCACCGCAGATGCCAAATTATGTTGACATGGTAAATTATTTTGATTCCTATTTCAGAACCTTATTCTAATATACATGCCTGCCATTCACTGAGCTCGTCAGCTGACGGATTTATTCCAACTTTTTTTTCAAGCAAGTTGGGGAGTTAGGAAAGGACTTTGGTGGCATCTCGGGGATTTATTTTTGTTGACCTCCTTAGGGTGTCTCATCCTAATGTAATTTATTCATCGCTTCCGCATTTGAACAATTTGTCAGAGATTTGGATTTCTTTTATTATGGTGGATTCATGAGTGTTGTTTGGCTCATGGGATGTTTGTGCCCCAAGCTTTTGACTGAACCTTTTTGGCTGGTATTGTTTTGGAAAAAAAGATTGGTCACCGCTTAGTAATTCAAAGGTTTGGTGTTTAATAAATTTCTTTTAGGCTACATGTTTTGCGAGTTTGTGTCTTGTGGTTCATGGCCGGTCGCTTCTCATTTTGGGGTGTGACAATTGTGGTTTCAGAGCCAAGTTTGAAAAAAAAAAAACTACTTTTGGATTCATTTTTATCATGTTCATCTAGTGGAGGTCCGAGTCCCCAGAGTCCTACTATCTGTAAGAGCTTTTGTTATTTGATGTGCTTTGGTACCACATAGTACTATTGAGATAATAGTCTTTCGCTGGGAACTTTATTTTTCTGTAGACTTTGGATAGGGTATTGGAGTAGAATGTGGCATATGTGATTTTATTCGTATTTGGATCGGCACACTTATTTTACAAGTGCCTTGGTGACTGAATGGAGTTGGACTATGATTTTATTGAATCTGATGAATTGGTATTTGTGGTTGTAAACTTGGAGATTGACAATGTAACTTAGAGGACTGCTACAAGTTGGTATGGACGATGGGCTAGTTGAATTTTGTGAGTGTGTGCTAAGATTTTCTTATTTGTAATGCTCAGTACATTTCAGATAGGCAGATACTCTTGAATTGTAGCTCTTTGATTGGTCCTTCGTTCTTATCCTTAGTATCTTAGTAGAGATTTGGTTATGCATGTTATGTTCTGTTAGGATAGGACGATAATTATGCTTGACTAAGGGAATTCTCTAGGAACTGTTGATGTGTATTAGGAGATGAATACTGGTAAGAATGGTAAGGATTTCGATGTCACGTCATTCCAAACCGAATAAAAAGAAGAAGACGCAGATGTTTTAAAGTGAGAGTAGTGGATTATTGAAATTGTGGGTTCTTCTGATCGAGTGGTAGCAACTGGATTTTGGGGACTAGAAAAAAAAAATGGACATGTTTTGCCAAGGTTACAACCCCTTGTTTGGTAGTAGCTATGCAGTAGGCTTTGGCTATAGCGGGATGTTAGTGTTTGGGTTGATTTGAGTATATGGTAGAGGATTGTCATAGTTTGTTTGGTGATTAGATAGTAAAGTTATGGAGTGCACTAATGGCGATTTGTAAGTTTAATGCATTACAGTATTAGTATCGTGAATTGTGGGAAGGTAGGAAAGAGAAAGTTGATAGGTAAGCTTATGATATTAGAGTTGTGATTGTGCCGTTGAAATGAATATGGAGTATTACCAACTTGGATCATAAGTAGTTTTGGGGTTCTTATGTTAATTGTTGCTAAGGTTAAAACTCTTTCTTTTGGGTCCTTATGGATGAATTAGACACGTGATTTTGTATGAAAAAGAAAAATGAACGCAGGCTCCTTTGAAGTTGAATTTTGGGTTCGTGCATGGAGTTAGCCTTCAAGTTGCGAGGTGAATTTAAGGATTTTCAGGTAATGATGTGTATTTTGTGTTGACATGGAAAATGGGACTAGGAGCTATTAGTTTGAGAATTAGTTTTGAAGATACGATTGAGTTTGGGAAATTCATAAGGTTGTAGATCTATATATGATGACTCGTGACATTTTGTGTGAGATTCTGTTTAGCTAACTATTGGTGCCCGTCTCAAACTTTGGTTGAGGTGACAAGGTTAGATTGCAATTATTGAAGAATTATGGTCTTGTAGCTTTTTTTTTCGGATGTGTGGAATAGAAAATGATATTTGTACGTGAGGCATGTTGTTACCTAAGATTAGTTTGGGATTTGAGGATTTGTTGGACTCTCATGGAGACTTATTTGAGAATGATCCAATGAAACTGTTTGGAGGGTGTGGCCGTGAGACATGTAGCTAATTAGTAAAGCAATCAATAACAAAAGGTGATCTGTTTGGTCACGTGATCAACTTGTGATACTATAACAACTATCAAAATCTTTGAGGAGTTCATTAGTAGACTTGGTTTTTGTGAGTGAGTGGATTGTAGTAGTTAATTGTTGGAGATCAATCCTTAGAATTTGGCGTACTTGGTTAGTGCTGAAATTATTTTGATTCTTTCCTTGACTACTAATTCTATACTTATTGACTAATTGGTAGATTATCTTATTTTCTAGTTTTAAGTTAGTCCCTTTTTGGTGAAGTTGAATTATTAGATCAAGGAGATTTTTGTTTCTGTAGAAATATTTCTGTTGGTTACTATGGATGGTAGTAAGATGACATGGAGCTTTATTGCTATACCTTAAGGGATTAGGATGACGTACGGAGTTTTAGTGTGGAACAGGTGATTGTCTAAATTATGCACCGGTTTATATAACACTTTTAAGAGAGAATAACAATTAGTCATGGGTTGGTGGTCCTTGAAGCATATGTTGTAGTGGAGTATGGATGTGTCATGTTTTGTAATGGTGGTGCAATTTGTTCTGATCTTTTGATTGCCTATTGAAAACTATGTTGGTGTATAATGAAGAGGTTAATGAGATGAACCATTGAGATTTTGGAGTTTTAGAAGACATGATGACATTGGTTAGAGAATAATCATTTTGTTTGAATTGCTCTATTGATGCCGGATTTTACGTACAGTTGGTCCACTTGGAATAAGATTAGATGCACTTGGCTGTACTAATATTGGACATAATGAAGCAGTAACTATTGAATGGTTGGCAAATTTTTGGACTTCTTTGATATTCGAGATGTTCAATCTTATGGAGGCATGATTCTTTTCGGAGTTTCGAATGACTGGATACATTTTTTTGATCTTGTTGTGAGTGATACAGAGTTGCTAAGAGATTATAACTCTTACATGAAAGTCAAGTTTGGGGTTTGTAGTTGATTGGCTCACTATGTCAGTACATTTTATTGCTATTAACATGATGTATAAGTTGGATCGTTGTCACAGTTGTATTTTAGGAGATTGTTAGACTCCCTAGTGCACTTGAATCAATTGTGTCAGATTGTGATCCCCATTTTGTATCTAAGTTTTGGGGTGTCTTACAGGTAGTGATGGGTACTCGTTTACTTTTTAGCTTTGCTTACCACCCGCAAATTGATGGTTAGAGTGAGAGCAGTATACAGACTTTGGAAGATTTATTGAGACCATGTACCTTAGAGTGAAAAGAAAATTGGGATGATCAATTGCCGTTTATGGAATTTGCGTACAATAGTAGTTATCATTCGAGTTTGAGAGTTGTTCTATATGAGGATTTGTATGGACAGAGGTGTAGATCTCCTATCTGTTGGTATGAGGTTTAGGTTGGAGAAAGGCGACTTTTAGGTCCTGACTTGGTGGAGGATGCGAAAAAAAATTATTCGGAAAAGGTTTGTAATTGCTCGGAGTAGATAGAAAAGTTATGCAAATAATCGTAGGAGGGATTTGGAGTTTGCGTTAAAAGATATGGTGTTTTTTTTTTTTAAGGTGTTCCATGGAAAGGAGTTTATCGATTTAGAAAAAAAAAAGAATGGGAAGTTGAGTTATCGATATATTTCGGCCATTTGAGGTTTTGGAAAGGATTGGTGAGGTGGTCTATCGTTTGGCATTGCCGCCTAGTTTGGCCAAGTTTATAATCTTTTTCATGTGTCGATATTGAGGAAGTATGTGCATAGCCCGTCCCATGTAATTGATTATGAGCCAATCCATGTACGCAATGATTTAACCTATGATAAGCAACCTGTAGAGATTCTTGATTTAAAGGACAAGGTATTTCGCGAGCAAAAAAAAAAAATGATTCTATTGGTTAAGTGTTGTGGTGTAATGTAATCACGCGGTTGAAGAAGTTACTTGGGAGTGTGATGAAGATATGCGCAAGAAGTACCCACATTTGTATGAACGAGGTTAGTATGCAATTTTGAGGACGAAATTTATTTTAAGGGGGAAACGATGTTACGGCCTAGCATTTTATTCATTTATTTATTTAGCTATATTGCTACAATTACTGAGGTGTTATGGTTGGGTCCCAATTAATTATTTTTGAGTGTGCTATAGGTATTGTTTGCACAATTGTAACCTTTGGAGTATGAGATTGATTGCGGGCAAAATAGTGGTACTAGATGGTAATTCTAAATTTTTGTATTATTATGAATTGGATTATAAATAAAGGGCGCTGCTATTCGCAGCCCTCTATTTACTCCCATAGCCTGTTAAAAATTTTCAATTATACTCGACAGTTAGTTACCGAAATTGAGATATATTTTCAGCATCCAATTACCGAAATATAATATTTTTTTCAACAGATGTTTACCGAAAAACCATGTTCGGCAGTTGTTTACCGAAAGTTGAACATATTTTCGACATGTAGTTACCGCAATATAATCTTGTTTTCAACAGCAATTTATCGAAATGTTATTTATGATTTTCAACAACCATTTACCGAAATGCAATGGGCTACGGAAGAAAATAACGGGCTGCGAATAGCGGCGTCCTAAATAATATTTTGTATTCTAAATGAATTCTATTTAACTACTTAGCTATAATTTAGGGTGCAATGTGTGTTAAGTGAGTAGTTTTGTAAAGTTACTGTTAAGGAGATATATATATGGAGTAGGGTTATATCCGGAGAGAACGTTTGAGATAGGAAGTCTTGGAGAAACTCTCTCTCTCTCTCTCTCTCTATTTCAACGATTCCTCGGCTTCTCACAGTGGTAAACTTGCTGTGGTATTCTTCCTATTCTATTAGTTTTATTACTGGTTGCTTTTTGTCATGGGAGTCTGTGGATAATAGAGCGAAATGCGCTCGGAGTTGCCTTGTGTGGCGTGGATTTGGTGTCTTGGCAGTGGTAGTTGGATGTGGTGTGCGGTGCACGGTGACATGGAAAGAGGGATCCGATGTAGTGGTTTTGCTAGTTCTAGTAGTTTATTTGTTAGAATTGGATTAGACAATAAAAGGGAGGAGTTGGGGATTTATGCAATTGGTGGATCCAATGGGAGTTATGCGTGGAGCTAAGTGGGTTGGGCTTCAGAAATGATTTTGGTTGGCAGTTAGGGTCTTGATGAGATAGACTTGGGAAATTTACTTGTAACAATAGGGTAATGTTATATTATTGGTTGTTAGTAATCAAATGTGATTTATTTTGTAACAGGTTAGCACAATTTTGGGTTTTGATTTGCATTATCTTTGGTCAAGATGAGTGGTTAAGCACGTTACGTATATTTAAACTTCCTCGTGTCCCTTAAATTGTTGTTTTGGAAAAATTTACTATTGAAATTAGAAACACATATTGTTTATATTTGATTATATTAAATTGGCATATGGTATCGGTGAAATCATTTGTTGATCGAATAATCTTTTGGTGAGAACTTTGTGGATATTGATGGGAATATATTTTGGAAGTCCAGGGAAATTAATACTCTGTGTGCTGGTGACTTTGGCCATTAGGGAAGAGACCGGATTAGGCCGGTGACCCTAATGCTAAACTGTTGTTACTGACCGGATCATTCTTAGGGAAAAGTTCCATGGGCTGCTTACTCGTGGTGACTCTAAGTTTCGATATTGGATCCAATTTTGAGATATTTGTTCGCTTGCACTTGGTACTATTTGGTATTGGTTGTGGTTCCCCATTGTGGTTGGATATTGTATTGTAATCACCATTAAGACATTGGTTGAACTGTTCATTGGTTTGGTTTATATTTTGTTGTTCACCGCAGATGCCAAATTATGTTGACATGGTAAATTATTTTGATTCCTATTTCAGAACCTTATTCTAATATACATGCTTGTCATTCACTGAGCTCATCAGCTGACAGATTTATTCCAACTTCTTTTTGCAGGCAAGTTGGGGAGTTAGGAAAGGACTTTGGAGGCATCTCAGGGATTTATTTTGGTTGACCTCCTTAGGGTGTCTCATCCTAATTTAATTTATTCATCGCTTCCGCATTTGAAACAATTTGTCAGAGATTTAGATTTCTTTTATTATGGTGGATTCATGCGTGTTGTTTGGCTCATGGGATGTTTGTGCCCCAAGCTTTTGACTGAACCATTTTGGCTGGTATTGTTTTGGAAAAAAAGATTGTTGATTGCTTAGTAATTCAAAGCTTTGGTGTTTAATAAATTTCTTTTAGGCTACATGTTCTGCGAGTTTGTGTCTTGTGGTTTATGGCCGGTCACTTTTCATTTTGGGATGTGACATACTAGCCAAATGGCCTTTGGCCCAACAACATCAAGAGTGTACCTAGATGCCAGATGAAAGAGGTCAGGAGTTCAACACTTCCAAGATGCTAATCTATTAGCAATATTGACTTTCGCTGATCCAAAAAAAATAAAAACCCATGGAAATCTTAATTTCAAGAATGGTCAAAATTGACTTATGGTTTTTCTTTGATTTGTTATGGCAGATATTGATGAGTGCAGCAACCTTAGTCTCAACCGTTGTGAGAGATTTTGCTTGAATGCTCCTGGGGGCTAAAATTGTTCTTGCCCTGATGGGTATCTCTCTCTTGGATACAGTTGCCTGAAATTGCCTAACAACGGCAATTCTTGGACCAAAGTGATTATTGCAAGTAAGCTTCTTCCTGACTCATTGACGTATTTTAATAGTACTACAGCACTACAATTTTGTTCACTCAGAAAATGCATTTAAATTTCACTGAAACAGAATATTCCTTGTGTCTAATTTTATCAATTCAGTCTATTTTATACGGTACATAAAGACTTCGGTTCTCATTCCGTCTCTACTAATTGACCAACCATCCATACCAGGGATTCCACATAAAATCCAAATTTTAAAATTCTTCGCTTGATAGGGAGAAAAAGAAACATGTTGTGGGGGTTGAATCATTGCAGATCATTTGAACCAGTTTGCCCTTCTCGAATGCCACGATAAACACATTGGTAGGGGCATTTACCCGTAACTTGTTGGTTAGATTGGACCATATGGGCCAACTATATCCTCAGTAGAAGTTCAGATTACTAGGGATTGGACAAAGGAACTCACAGCACTTCTACATGGCAACTACAAGAAAATTAGGTTTCTGATTTCTAAATATTATGTGGTGCTTTGATAAGTTAATTTCTATTTTGTAATGGTTATATGGTCTGTAGAACCAAGATAAAACTGCTAACTTTTGTACATCCATAGGCTTCGTTGTATGAGTAAGATGGACTTTCTCTATTTCTTTGCAAAGTCAGCTAAATGAGCCTTACTGCTTTATTTACCTTCTGCAGGTACTTGCTTAGGTCTTGGAGTATTACTTCTGCTAATTATTTGTTTGTGGTGGTTGTGCTGAGAAGTTAATAGAAGAAAGGAAGCAAAGCTTAAGGAAAAATTCTTCTAACGAAATGGTGGTTTGTTACTACAGCAGCAGTTATCATCAGACGAGGGTAATTTTTTGAGACAACCAAGTTATTCACATCAAAGGAGTTGGAGAAGGTGACGGACAATTACAATGCTAATCGAATCCTCGGCCAGGGAGTCCAAAGGACTGTTTATAAAGGGATGTTACCAGATGGAAGAATTGTAGCGATTAAAATGTCAAAAGTAGTGAATGAAGGCAAACCTGAGCAATTTATCAATGAGGTGATCATTTTATCCCATATAAACCAAAGAAATGTTGTTAAGCCATTTGGATGTTGTTTGGAGACAGAAGTTCCTATGCTAGTTTATGAATTCATCCCTAATGGAACCCTTTTTGACTATATCCATGACCAAAATGAAGAGTTCCCTCTAATTTGGGATTTGCGATTACGAATCGCTACAGAAATTGCAGGAGAAATATCTTACCTTCACTCAGCAGCTTCCATAGCCATCTACCATCGGGACATCAAGTCCACAAACATACTCTTGGATGAAAAATTCAGAGCAAAAGTCTCCGATTTTGGCATTTCATGGTCAATTTCTATTGACAAAACTCACTTGACCACAGCAGTGCAGGGTACCTTCGGCTACTTGGATCCGGAGTAGTTCCAGTCCAACCAATTCACAGAAAAGAGCGATGTTTACAGCTTTGGGGTGGTACTTGTTGTGCTCCTTACTGGAAAAAAACCGATTTTGTTAGGCAAGTCTAATGAAGGGGGATGCCTAACAGCACACTTCCTATTGACAATGAAGGAGAACCGGTTGTATGATATTCTCAATGCTCGAGTTGTGAAAGAGGATGGAAAAGAAGAGATTTTGGCATTCGCTAATATCGTGAAAGGATGCTTGTACTTGAATGGAAGCAGCAGACCGACAATGAAAGAGGTTGTAATGGAGGTTGATGGGATCGGAATGTCAAATGGGGCAACCACCACTGTTAAACAAAGTTATGATAAGGTTGAGTATGCAACAGAGGATGACCTTACTAGACCTTGGGAGGCTGATTCTACTTCGACAGGTTCATTTCATCGCACAATGGATATCCAACCTCTGTAGCTTGACAAAGCCTCTAGCTCATTGTGAGTCCTACACATGATTAAATGTTGGTAGTCATAATATCTGTTGTTTTTGAGGTGTCCTGTATCATACTCTACAATCAATGCTCCTACATGGTTTTTGCGCGAAGTAATTGAAAGCCTTGTTAGAAATAAGTGTATCAATCTCTCTCCATCACTTTGCGAAGTGTGCAACAGAATAAAGGCTGCTTTGGGGGATTTTAGCATTGTAATGCTTTGTGTATGGTTGAATTTTTCTTCCATTCGGCCTCTGGACCATTTTACAACTTGTGTTGCTTGTGATTCTTTTGTTTTCGTTTCTATTTTTGTGACTAGGAACCATTATGTTATTGCAAAACCATCCGAATAATTCATCTTGAATTCACCGAAACCTTAATTTTCGGACAAGCTAGAGAGACACTTGTTCTTGTTTACTTTTCTTAAATGTGTGGTTACTGATTGCTCCAACATGTCGTCTTGATAATAAACAACGGCAATTCTCGGGCCAAAGTGATTATTGCAAGTAAGCTTCTTCCTTACTCATTGCCATATTTTAATAGTACAACAAACACTACAATTATGTTCAATCAGAAAATGCATTTAAATTTCACTGAAATAGAATGTTCATTGTATCTAATTTTATCGATTCTGTCTATTTTATACGGTACATCAGTTAATTTCAGTTTTGTAATGGTTATATGGTCAGTAAAACCAAGATAAAACTGATAACTGTTCTATATCCATCGACTTCATTGTATGAGTAAGATGGACTTTCCCGTTTCAAAAAAAAGATGAACTTTCTCTATTTCTTTGTAAAGTCAGCTAAATGAGCCTTACTACTTTGTCCACCTTCGGCAGGTACTTTCTCAGGTGTTGGAGTGTTACTTCTACTGGTGGTTGTACCGAGAAGTCAATAAAAGAAAGGAAGCAAAGCTCAAGGAAAATTTCTTCAAAATGAAATAGTGGTTTGTTGTTAAGCTACTTGGATGTTGTTTGGAGACACAAGTTCCTATGCTGGTTTATGAATTCATCCCTAATGGAACCCTTTCCAGTATATCCATGACCAAATTGAAGAGTTCCCTCTTACCTGGGATTTGCGATTACAGATCGCTACAGATATTGCAGGAATTCTATCTTACCTTCACTCAGTACCTTCCATAGCCATCTACCATCGGGACATCAAGTCCACAAACATACTCTTGGATGATAAATTCAGAGCAAAGTCTCCGATTTTGGCATTTCAAGGTCAATTTCTGTTGACAATACTCACTTGACCACAGCAGTGCAGGGTACCTTAAGCTACTTGGATCCAGAGCACTTCCAGTCAAGCCAATTAACAGAAAAGAGCGACGTTTACAGTTTTGGAGTGATACTTGTTGAGCTCCTTACTGGAAAAATGCCGATTTTGTCAGCCAAGTCTGGTGAAGGGAGAATCCTAACAGCATACTTCCTATTGACAATGAAGGAGAACCAACTGTTTGATATTCTCGATGCTCAAGTTGTGAAAGGAGCAGGGAAAGAAGAGATTTTGGCGGTTGCGCATGTCACGAAAAGGTGCTTGTCCTTGAATGGAAGGAAAAGACCAACAATGAAAGAGGTTGTAATGGAGTTGGATGGGATCAGAATGTCAGATGGGGCATCTGCCACTTGTGAAGACGTTTAGTTCGCGGCAGATGATGACTTTACTAGACGGTTTGGACCTTGGGAAGCTGCTTCTACTTCAACAGGTTCATTCTATTCTATTGTATGAAGAATCCTCTTGGTTGGGAAGAATTTTGGTGACTTCCCTTGTAGTACATCGAGTCTTCCATATGAGTAGTTGAAAACTCTCGTTTTTGGCAAAGGCGTGGATGCGTGGTGCGCGGGCGTGCCAAGACTTGTAGCGCCTAACTTTTGATGAAGATTCCCGTGAATCTTGACTTCTAACGTAAGAGCGATTGCGTGTGACCCAAAGGTTAAAGATCACAATGTGGTTCGTTGCTTGCCACACGGTCGTGGACTTAAAATTTCCTAGTCGTATAGGAAATGGACGTAGAAATGTGAACTTTATTACTCCGGGATAATAAAGTTTGTACAGGAAAAGTAAAAGATCCAAACTACTTGAAGAAGTGAGTTTGAATGGGGTTTGAGCACGAGGTACTCGATGAACTACTTTGCTGAAAGTAGGAAAGTATGCTTCGCTGGGAAGGCTTTGGTTGTAAGCGTTGAGCTTTGATTGGTGTTGGACCCATTTTTCATCTTTGATTCTGCTATAAATAGGCGCTGCAACATGCTGATTCAGGCCTGAATCTGAATTCTGCATTGCACCCTTAGCTGACATGTGTCCCATGATTGCTCCACTTTTCATGCATGCTTGATCATGGGTTGTTTCTGGCAGTTTAGAAGATCATGGGTGACATGGAACTCCCCACTATCCCTCTTTTCATGCATTTGACACATGGCCAATTTTGGAGGAAATAACTACCAGCAAGCAACCGAATCCCTAAAAATATGGACCGCACCTCATGGATCAGATTCGCTCCTTTCTTCATAGGCCCAACCGTGGGCCACCTTCCCAAAAGATCTTGTGTTGTATTCCCCAAATGGGCCGCATGTTTTTTGGGCCCAAATGGAAAATACCCATGGCCCAAGATTTACCCAATCAATTACTTAGCTTTCAGCCCAAATTAATTAAGGAATTAATTAGAAATCCAATCACGATTAGCCCGATCCGCGGTGCCAAAAATGGGTATAAACATTGCCCCCCCTACTCCTTGATTCTGTTAAGATTAAGGCGTTTGGAAGAGAGCAGTTTTTGGCATCGAAACAGATCTTAATGTAAACAATATTTTATCAGGCCCAAACGTGGCCTAATATTTTTTCTCTTTTTGAATTGGCTGTAATCATTATCAGATCTCCATGTGGGGCTATTATCCATAAAGGAGGTCTCCTTTCTCCCTTGGGACTCTAAAAACTTCCAAAAGATTCCTTTTCAACCCCAAATTCCTCTTGTTGTACGTGCAACCTTCATTAAGATAACAACAAAAATTCAAAAAGTAGAGAGAAGAAAGGAGGCGGTACATATCCCCAAGCCTTTCAAAGTTGTTCCTCAAAACCAATATCAGCACCGTCCCTATTAAAGCTGGCCTCTCTCTCTCTCTCTTTCATCCTTCACTTTTTGTTTTCGTTGCCCCTTTCTCTCTCATCCAAAGCAGAAAAACCCTAGCCACCATTATTGAACCCACAAAGCTCCAAATAATGTCGTCTTTTAGGGCTAAACAACCGGTCAAGAACCAAACTTCCTACACCGACAAAATCAAGAAGATCATCAAGTCCGAAAGCCTTTCCATCAACTCTGAAATCCTAATCGATCGTACCCCACCCCGCTCATCCACTGTTAAAATGGGGCTTGGGCCTGCCTTCAATGGTGACTTCCCGGAGTCACTCTACCCGTTCTATCCCCTTGCTGAAGAAGCCTTGCCGTTTGATTTCATCACTACCGATTGGACCGCATATCCCAGGGATATCCCAAATCGGCTCTGGCACAAGCCTGACAAGCAGTACGTCCAATCGGTCAATCGTGTAGCAGTCGTGAAGGAGGGACTGTGGAAGGAGGTAGGGATCTACGAGGCCATCATGCTCAGCCGCCATGTCATTGATATGGATAAAGCCCTGTTCATGGCTGCGGCCCAGTTCTGGTGTGTTTCCCTAACGCTTTTCACTTTCGTGTTGGTATGATGGGTATCACAATGCAAGATGTCTCTTTTCTTACCGGCCTTCGCCCCCATGGAATTAGGGTCGATTGTTTTGTTTCATAGAAAACCCCATCTTTCACATACCTGAATCGGCCCAACTGGCCTATTCCAACTTCTTGAAATGCTTTGCTGGTGAAGGAGGGGACGAAGTCACCGAGGAAGAACATGTAGCTCTTCTCATCTATTGGTTGAACAAATGCATTTTTTGTGTTTCTTCAAGTAGGATTACGAAGGAATTTACTGACATTGCTAAGCCCTTGGCTTCGGGCCAGAAATTGGCCCTAGCCCCACTAGCCCTTGCACATTTATACCATGGCATGCAGGAACTATTAACCAACAAATTTGTTTTTGCCCTCAGCTCTCTTTGGATTGTCACCCTTTGGCTATGGTCATACTTCCCCACGCTGGCCCTAAAAATGAGCAAGAACCCCGCACATGCATGTTACGGCCGTCACTACGTGGGTCAAGAACTCCACTCAAACAACTTTAACTCCTGCTTCACCTACTTTTACCGTGAACTAACTACCTTGGGCAAGGGCTATATGCCATTTGAAAGAGAAACAGTACCTCTATGGCTGAAAAACCATGCTGGTGAGCCTGGAGAGAACTTTGATGAGCACAAGGAAGTCTGGGTCAGCTTCCTTATTTCGAGAGACCTGTTATATGGCATGGGAATGTCCTCGGCCAAGAACAGATATGGGACGGAGTATTACAACGCTGCCCAATTCGCTCGCCAATTTGGGCTTATACAGCTCATTCCAATTCCCCCCATATCTGTCCTGCAACGAGGATTTTATTGATAGAGTCATTGTACCAGAAAAGACCCTAGAGACCATTCGGAACCAATTTGCCAAGGACGAGGCCACCTTTCAGTTAAGGCCTTACCCTGAACGCCCAGAAACGTCCCTTAGATTCGGAAAGTGGTGGGCAGCATATGTAGACAAACACTTTGCCGAAGACCTTAGCAAGGTTTTGGCAAAAATTACTCCTGTTGCCATAATTGTGAAAGAAGTTGATCCTGTCAAGAAGAAAACCTCTCGTTCTGAAGGTTCCTCTCCATCCGCAAGCTTGAAAAGGAAAGGTATGCATAAAGAACTAGCCTCCTTGCCCCATTCGCTATCTCAATTCAGGTCTTTACTATACTCATTCATGTAATTTCCATTTCAGGTACACAAGAAATTATCAAACTTGAACCAACGGGAACCCTGCAGAAGAAAAAGCTCAAGAAGCCATCTGACAAGAGACTCGCAACTGTATAATCTGCTCAACTCTTCCCTTTCTTATTCAACGTTGTGATTCAGACCTAAATGCCTAAATCGGCAGGAGAAGACTACTGCCATTGCTGGTAGGACCCGAAGAAGCACCAAGACTAGCTCCCCTGAACAGGTTAATCTTTCTTCCAAGGTATCTCTGTATCAAAGCCTGAATCTCACGTTCACTAAGGCTTGGATACTCAAATTCATACCTTAAACTTTGTATTTTCATTTAGGCCGAATCGAAGGAAACCACCCACCATGCTGAATCAATCCCAAAAAAGGAAACCAAAAAGACAAAAACCCAAACGATTCGTCCCAAAAAATCACAAGAGGATGAAACACAAGAAGTAGAATTGAAGAAAAGTCCTTCAACTACCTCTGGTGATACTTCCACTGCTTCCTTGGAGGTAAACGTCATATCTTGACTTTGATTCTCTTGATTCTCTCTTGGCCTTTCCTTGAAAAACTTGTTTCTTATCCTCTAATGAACCCAGGCTACCTCGGAAGGCCCTCCAATCAACCTTGAGCATCAAGCATCATCCCGAACTCCTAAAAAACTAAGGCCTCTCCTATCAATCCTGACCCAACACCCATCCAAAAGGAAGAAACTATTGACGAGGCAGCTGATGAAGACATGGAAGATTTCTTCAAAACTGTAGCTAGCCTCGTTCAGGTGTCCCTTTCGGGCATTTCTGGAGATGGGTCCAGTTCTACCCAGGCACCCCCAACAACAAGAGAGATTGCCGAAGCCAAGGAGACATTTAAGGCCTTGATCAAGATGGACATTAGGACAGCTCTTCACCTAGGGAAGGTCTCCTCATTCAAGAAAGCTCTCGGCATTTTAGCCCGGGCGTAGGCCTTCAGCGACGCCGTCGAAACAACTCTGCAATACTTCCACAAAGACTTCCCAGACATGCAAAAATCATATGACCATGCGTCTCTAGAACTCTCCAAGGTTGACATGAGCCTAACTGAAATCGAGGAACTTCGCCAAGACTTAGGCAAATGTGTAGGTAGCTATGAAGCTTTCAAGACCCAAATTGAGGCACTTGAGGTGCAAAAAGCCGACCTTACCAAAGACATCCAGGCCTGGGAAGACTAGATCCAAGAACTGAAGCAGAAACAAGAGGATGCAGAGAAAAGCATGGTGGCCTTGGTGACCCAACAATCAAGTTTGGAGACTCAGCAGAAAGAACTGTTTGCCATTTCCAAGGCTGTCAAGATCAAGCTCCTACCTCTGGTTCCCAATCAATTAAGCCTCCAGACATCCAAAGAAATATTAGAGGCCCAACTCAACAATCTTGCTGCCTCATGGGACAATCTTCGATCAAGCCTCCTTAATGAACTATGGGCCATCCTGGCCTTGTAATAAAGTAAAACTTTTATGTAGCCCTGAACTCTAATCCTTAGGATTGTTAGTGTTTGCATGGCCTAATCTTTAGGCCTTTTTGACTTTAATGTTTTTGGTGGCCTAAACAGATTCAGGCCTTTACTTATCTACTATGGCTTTGATGGTAGCTTTTCATTAAAATCTTTCATTTCCCACATCGTAGGATAATGATGTTTTAAAAACTTTCCATTGATAGTATGTTTATGCCTTCCACCATCTAAACCCATTAAAAGATAAACATTACCTTCGAATACCTTGCAAATTTGACAAGGCCCTTCCCACGTTGGAGACCATTTTTCATACCTTGGGGTTTGTGCGCCCAAGGGAAGAACTACCTGCCACACCAAATCTCCTTCGATGAAACTCTTCCTTCTTACTCTTCTATTATAAGCCTTAGCCATGTGACGCTTCTGAACCAGCATATGGTCTAGAGCAGCTAACCTCACCTCATCAAGGTTTTCCATCTCTAAACATAGCTTGGCTATAATCAGCAGAACTTAAGCCATTTTGGTAAGCAATTTTGGCCGATTTAACTGTCACTTCCATAGGAAGTACGGGGTCATGGCCATATACGAACATGTAAGGAGTAACATTCGTAGCCTATTTCTTTGAAGTTTTGTAAGCCCATAATGCATCAGAGAGGAGCTCATGCCAAACCCTTGGATTTTCTTCTATCATCTTCTTAATAATCCCAATCAAGGTCTTATTGGTTGATTCAGCCTGACCATTCCCTTGTGCATAATAAGGTGTAGAATGAGAGAGGTGTAAGTTGAATTGGCTTGCAAAGGCCCGAACTTGTGCTCCAAAGAACACTGAGCCTCTGTCCACCACAAAATGCTCCGGTATTCCAAACCTATGGATAATCTTTTCCTTCATAACTTTGATCACATCCTGTTGATCCACAGATCTCAATGGAAAGGCCTCTGCCCACTTTGTAAAATAATCCGTGGCTACCAAAATGAACCTGTGCTGTTTTGATGAAGGGGGATAAATCATCCCAATTATATCCAAAGCCCAAACTCTAAAAGGCCAAGGCTTTACTACAGCTTGGTAATCTATTTCAGGTGTGTGATGTACTGAGACATGAGCTTGACAAGGTTAGCAGCCCTTAGAAAAATGTATACAATCCTCTAAAATAGTGGGCCAATAGTAACCATACCTTCTAATCAGCCACCTCATCTTTATACCGGACTGATGTGCTCCACAAATCCCTTCGTGGACTTCTGCCATTACTTTCATGGCCTCGGTATGGCATAAGCATCTCAATAACAAATCATCTTCGAGGCCTTTCTTGTACAACTCATCCCCAAGAAGAACATAACTCAATGCTCTTCTCTTAACCTTCCTACTGGCTCCCATAAGAGGCCGTTTCAGGTAAGCAATGATGGGATCCCGCCAATCCTCCTTACCCTCCTTTTCTTCTTCAACTGGAAAGTCTGAGACAAATACTTATAGGCCTAAACCTCTTCTCCTCACAGAAGGGAGTAGCCTTTTCTGGACCGTAATGATCTTATGAAGAGTCTCTGGTGATAGCTTTAGGCCCGTTGAGGCCTGAGCCAAACTATTCACTTCAGTATTCATACTTCTTGAGACATGTTTGACAATTACGTTATCAAAGTCTTGAATTAACTGCACCGCTGCCATGTAATAAGGAGCTAGCTCCTCACTATAGCATTTAAACGTCGCCACCAAATGGTTTATTACAAGGTTTGAATCCTCTATAACTCTTACCTCTCTAGCCTCGAGATCCCTAAGGATCTCAAGGCCTATTACCACCGCTTCATATTCAGCTTGATTATTTGTACGGAAAATCAAATTGAAAAGATAGTTCAGTTCTCAAGCCTTGAGGAGATATAATGATAATTCCATAGCCTGAGACCATTTGAGTTTTTGATCCATCAAAAAGAAGAGTCCAAGGCGTGAGTGAGATTTCAAATGCGCTTAGTCTTGTATCAGATTCTTCACCAATATCCACGCAAGGATGATCAGTAAGAAAATCTGCTAAAGCCTAGCCCTTTACAGCCTTTTGAGGGACATATTGAAAACTGAACTCCATTAAGGCCAGAGACCATTTGCCTATTCGACCTCGCACGATTGGCCGAGAAAGCAGGTACTTAATAAGGTCTGTTTGACTCATAATGTAAACCACAATGGGAAGCATGTAGTGCCTCAATTTTATTGCTGCAAAGTACAAAGCAAGACACAACTTTTCAATAGGAGTATATCTCCTTTCACAAGGAGTTAACAGCCTACTTAAATAATACACAGCTTGCTCTTTCCCTTGCTCGTTGTCTTGTGCTAAAAGGCATCCAATAGAGCCTTCTGCAGCTGAAATGTAGAGCTTTAAAGGCTTGCTCTTAATGGGAGGCATAAGAACTGTGGCCTTTGCTAGGTAGCCTTTGATCTCGTCAAAGGCCTTCTGATGGCTTGCCTCCCAAACAAAAGCGTCTTGAACCTTCAGCTTCAAGAGTTGAGAGAAGACCTGAACCTTCCTTGCCAGATTTGAGATGAACCTTCTCAAAAAGTTGAATGATCCCAAGAGCTTCTGCAACTCCTTCTTGGTAGTAGGAGGCTTTGTTTCTATGATTGCCTTGGCCTTATTCTTATCAATCTTAATCCCTTTATTGTGAACCAAAAACTCTAGAAACTTGCCTGCGGAGACTCCGAAAGCACATTTTAAGGGGTTCACCTTCAAGTTGAATTGTTGCATTCTCAAGAACGACCTTCTCAAGTGTTCCAAGTGTTCTTCATAGTACTGAGATTTGACCACTATGTCATCGATGTAGATCTCCATGAAACGGCCAATAAAATCATGAAAAATAGCATTCATTGCTCGTTGAAATGAAGCACCAGCATTCTTTAGGCCGAAGGGCATTACGACCCACTCAAAGGTTCCCAAAGCTCCGGGACACCTAAAAGCAGTCTTAGCTGTATCGGCCTCATCAATGAAGATCTGATTATATCCGAAATGACCATCCATAAAGGACAAAACCCTATGACCAGAGGCCCCATCTACCAAAAGATTTGCAACTGGCATTGGATACTTGTCCTTTGGGGAAGCCAAATTCAGATTTCTGAAGTCCACACAGACCCTGATCTTGCCATTCTTCTTAAGGACTGGTACGACATTAGAAAGCCAAGTAACATACGTAGCCGTTTGTATAAACCCAGCATTGAAAAGGCGTTCGATCTCATCTTTCACTTGCAAGTAGACCTCATTGGACATCCTCCTTGGTGGCTGTTTGAAAGGCCTGAATCCTAGCTGGATAGGTAACTTGTATTACACCAAATCTCTAAACAGGCCTGGGAGTTCATCATAATTCCAGGCAAAACAAGACTTGAATTCCGTCAAGAGCTGAATGAGCTTTTCTTTCACATCCTCTGGCAAAAGTTGACTAATATATACAGGCCTAGGATTTTCTGAATCTCCTAGGTTAACTTCTTCCAAAGGATCTTGAACATCAGCTTTCAAATCGTCTAACTTGGTAGGGGCTGCCTCCAAGTCTTCCAACCCGATCTCATCCAGGTTTTCCTCCAAATTGTCATCTTCATTGATTACTTCAGCCGAACAGGCCGAATAACCTTCTTCTTCTTGCTCTTATTCTTCCTTAAGCCTTTTTTTGAGCAAATAGGCCTCAAACTTCGTCAACGTAGCCAACAAGGCCACATCATTCTCTTTTTTTGAAGGCCTTACTGACATTTAAACGATCGTTTGGTTGAAGCTGTTATCAGCCTATTTGACTCCGTGATCATTAGGCCGATTAACTCTTGGTATAGTGCCTTCACCTCCTCTACCGACTTGTGAGCAGAAACAGGTACAATCTTGTGACGGCCATACTTATCCAGGCCTGCCACTTTCATTGGGCCGACATCCTCGTCATATAATCTTGCCTTTGCATGATTGGTTGTGGGGTGAAAAGGTCTACGATCTGCCCATATTACCTCCACATCTTCTTGATTCCAAAAAATCAAACATTGGTGCAAGGTTGATGGCACAGCCAAGCAGGCGTGAATCCAATCTCTTCCCAACAAAATGTTGAATGAAGACCGTGAATTTACTACAAAGAAAGGAGTTGTGAGCGTCTTTGACCCAACCGTTAAATTCATGATCAAAATTCCCTGACAAATCGTTTCCTGTCCAGTGAAGTCAGTCAAAGTAGCCATTGTTGAAACCAGGTCTTGATCTATTTTGCCTAGCTTGAGCATGGTAGATCTAGGCATGAGATTAGCAGCCGAGCCATTATCAACAAGGAGTCGATTGATTGGCATTCCATCCACACATCCTGAGATATACAGAGGCTTGATATGCTTTGTCATCTTAAGAGTTGGCTTCTCAAATATCACGCTTGCTGCTCGATCTTCAGCGAAATTCTCATCTTCGTCCTTCAATATTATCACCGAAGGCCCACCTCCATTCAGACCTAAATTGAGGGATTCCTTCAGTATTTCAGCGGTTTCACCCATTTCCACCACGTCATCCTCCATAGCAGTAAGCTTGTTGTCTTTCACCTCTAATTCAGATAGAAGAAAAACAACCATGTTGCACGACATCCTTGAAGCCTGTTCAGGCTTGAATTCTTTGGCCTGTAGATTCAAGCGTGGCTTGCCCCTCAAGTCCTGTTTTTTTGGCTCGAGAGCTTCCTTCTTCAATAAAGTAACTTGCCTTGGAGGAGGCTTAATTCTAGCCTCCTCAAGGGTTTTTTCCAGTAAAGCCTTCTTCTCAAACCGAGGAACCTGCTCTAAAGACGAACCGGCAACAATCTCTTTGTACATTCTGTCCAAGGGCTTGCGTTCTTTTCTAGGCTTGACTGTTTCAACCTTTATTTCTTCTGTAGGTAACTCCATCACCTTTTCCTTACCAGGGTCATCTTCTTCCATCATGTCCCCAAGCAAATCTTCTTCTTCTTGAGCCCTTATTTCAGCCTGCCTAAACCATTGGCGGCGTCTTTTTTGAGACCGGGACAATGGTGGTTGTGGAGTGGGAAACTTAGGATGTTCAACCTCATGCCACTCATTTGGAGGAATGACAGGAGGTTTAACGGTCCTAGGCTTGCCTTTGGATGGGGCTGAAATTCTAAGATTATTGAGCTCATCTTCAATCTCCACCACACTTGGCTGGATTCTGTTGAAGACCGATTCCCGTCTGACCTCGCCCTGTCTCTGTTTAGGCCTGCGTATCTTTTCAGGCCCGACTTCAGTTCTGCCCACGATTATGCTCTTCAACACAGGTCTGGATGGAACTTCGTGATGCCCACATTCAGTACAAACCAAGGAACAACTCGATTTCTCTAGCTTTCTGACTCCTTCAGGCCTTACCCACCAGGACTTCTTCTTTTCATACCTCCTCAACCCCTCAGGAGTGAAATTTTGCTCATAATACGGATCTCAATAGCTATCTGATTTAGGCCTGAATGCTGCTCTAGAAGGTGCCCCCAGGCTTACTTTAGGCCTAGGTTGTAATGCCCCGAATTTTGGGTACATTAAATAAGACATTTTATTGAAAAATAAACTGAGTCGGGCTCTTTATTACAACAAAGCTTAAAAAAAATACTTTTTTTACAAACGGAAGGGAACTAAAGGTCCTAACTACTGTTCCGCTTGTTCCTCCATCCGGGCTAGCTCTTCGGCTCCAAAGGCCTCCAAGGTGTAAAGTTCACCCTGTTCATCTATGAGGTCTGACATATTATACCGGCGTCGCCACCAATATAATAGGTCAGGGTCACCAAAAAGGCAACACCGTGAGCTACAATGCTCAATAGAATAATCCAAACCCTCTAACCCTTAACTTATAACAATACGTCATACAGTCAATAATTTCCACATAGTGCATGCTTATCTAGCCAAATTAACTAGCAACGACACATCCGTATTCTAAAATCAATCAACGTTGGTGTCCAAGATTTGTGAGTTTCTCCTACGTGACTCCTCGTAGACCATGTCAACATTTTCCACATTCATAAACGTATCACCTTTTCAAAAACTCGTTTTTAACACACCCAACCTCGGTTCCGCCGTTCCAGGTTCCCGAGTATCCTCACAATAGTTCCGCCGGCCCGGGTTCCCATTGGCACACATTGCATTGGCTCCTCTCCGCAGATAACCAAGCACACACCCAACCTCGGTTCCGCCGTTCCGGTCTCCCGAGTACCCTCACAATGGTTCCGCCGTCCCGAGTTTCCATTGGCACACATACACACACAACTCACATAATGCCCCTCAAAACCGGTCATTATGTAGTTTCAAAATATTTCTTCCCTTGAATAAACACATTTTCATCTTCGTTAACACACCCTAGGTGCCATGTCTCCACTTTCTTGGTTCTCGTGTCACGTTATCATGCATAGACTCCGTGGTGTAGGATTTTCCAAATAAACAAGCATTTATCGAAACTCAAAACGAATCTGACAAGATCATCCAATTCTAGACTACTTAACATGCTTGAATCACCAATAACGAACATCATGCATTTCATACGTTCCCAACAAAAGATAACATTATCTACTTTAAATAAAATGATCAAAATTACTTCCTAATGAACTTATATTTAGAGTTAAGGTACAAAACTACTTTATATTTGGGAAAGTAGATAAGGATAACTACCATTCTTCTTGGCGGTGGTCGGCTATGAAGATTTGGTCGTCGGTTTTGGAATTCGGCGGCGTAACGGCGTCGGTTTGCTTCGAAAGGAAAAGAGATGTACTTTCCTTTCCTAGAAACAACTTTACTAACTAATGTGGACTACTTTAAAGATCTATGGGTGGTTTTAAGAGGTGGTTTGGTGGTATTGCTCAAGAACTCAAGAAAACTCAAGAAAACTAGAACTTTGGAAGCAAGAATACTTAAAATTTCTAGAGAGAAGGAAGAGCAAAGCTTGAAGGTATGAGTTTGTGAAGGTGTGAGTTTGTGAAGGTCTGAGTTTGAAGTTTGGAATGGCTTCTATTTATAGGCCAAGACTCTCCTCTCTCTCTCTAGTTGATTCTCTCTCTCTCTCTCTCTCTCATTTTTCTTTCACTTGTCATGGTTGATTGAAAGGTTGATGGGTGAAGTTAAGGCTTGCTTGCACACTAACCACCTAGTTTTAGGCTTGCATGGCTAGTTTAGTACCTTGGATGGGACTATGGAAGATATGAAGATGGAGTTGTACAAGATTTGGTGTTTGAATAACATTTTAAGGACAAAAGGTGATAGATTTGGAAAATATTTATCTTCAAAAGTTGAAAAGGTGAAAGAACAACTAGGTACAAGTCCCATCTTCTTCTTCTTCCTTCCTCCTTCCCTCTCTCTCTCGGCCTCTCTCCTTTCTCTCTCGGTCTCTCTCTCCTCTCTCTCTCTCTCTCACCCACATATATATGTGTGTATATATATATATATATATATATATATATATGTACAATGAAAGATTAATACTAATAATATATAAGTAAGTACATAGGTACTAAGATTCAAGGGTTGAAAGGGTCAAGATTTTCCCTTTAAACTAATAATAAAGGTACTAGTACTTAATTAATATAATAGTGTATTTTGTACTCTCGGGAATCTTAACAAAATATTAGTTTAATAGGCCTAGTACTTAGTTGGCAAGACTAACCTATTGACCAATGGGTAATAAATCCCCTAATGGTTAATAACCGAGGGATAATAAAGGACGAGTACTTTAAATAATAAATTAAGTCTTATAAAAAGACTACATGTCCTTTGCATGAGGTAAATACACATGTGTATATATATACATGTACTTAACAAGATATAATAATGGAATAAGCTACTGTCCAATGGGTAAAGATTGCCCTAACAATCATTGTCCAATGGACAATAGTTACTAGGAGACTTTTATAGTATAATAATCAAAAAGTACTTTTAAAATAATTATAAAAGTCTATTTCAAGTACTTTGCCCAAATCTTTTATTGAATCCTTTTATTATAAAGAATTGGGTCTCTATTATCCAATGGATAATAGTTCCCCTAACCTTTATCGTCCAAAGGATAAAGAATAAAACCAAAACAATAAAAGAAAATAATTAAACAATTTCTAGTCTAGGGTTTAAAAAGGTTCGAAAGGTTCAAGATGGGCAAAATGGTCCATATATGGTTAGGGAAAAGTAACTAGGTGACTTCCTAGTTTGGTTTCTCCAACAAGCCGATTAGAAGCTAACTAGACTTGCTAAGTAGGGCTTAAAAGTCAAGAAATGATCCTTGAGGGCCTAAAGTGTAATTAGGGTTTCTAGTCGAGGAACATGATGATAAGGCGTTCAATTGCTTGAAGACAAATCGCTAGAAATAAATAAGAAAACCATCGAGCAATTAAGAAATTTCGAATAACAACGAGATTTTTATTGAATGAAAAATCGGAGTTGTTACATAGGTGCAGTCCTGGGCATGGACCTCATATTCACCGACACCATGTTTACGCTTAGGCCTGAAGGAAATGGGTTACCATCGACTCCCATGGCTTGCTTGTCCTTTTCGGGAAACTTGAATTCTCCTCGGTCAATCTTGTCTTGAATGTCATTTCTAAACACAAAGCAATTATTCGTTGAATGACTCCAAGAATTATGATACTTACAGTATTCTTTGCCTTTTAGCTCATCCAATGCTGGGATCTTGTGGCCAAAGGGCAATTTCAACAATTTGTCCGCCAAGAGCTGATCAAAAATAGCCTCCGCCTTGCTGATGTTAAAGGTATAGGCCCTGTCAGCCTATTAGATGCTTCTTGGATCGGTTGTTTCGTAGGTTCCATCTTGACGAAGGCCTTGCAGATATAAGGCTTTCTATTGACAATCTCAGCTACATCGACATCGACACTAGCCTCTGTCTCAACCGTGGCAACATCATAATTAGGGTCCTGATAATACGTCCCCTTGGAAGTTGCCTTTTTGTCCTTCTCCTCTTCCAGAAGCTTTTCATAATGCGAGGCCTTTGCAGACAGTTCGAATAGGTCTCGAAATTCTGTACCATGATACTTCTTCTTGAACTCAAAGTCCAGGCCATTCAGTGCTAAACGCACATACTCGGCCTCGGGCAAAGGAATCTTACACTTAAAGCGTGCTGTCTTGAATTGTGAAAGGTAGGATTCCACGCCTTCTTGTGGAAGTTGACGATAGCGTGACAAATCCGCCATCGTGATCTTTGGTTCAACCCTATAAAACTGTTGGTGAAACATCTCCTCAAGCTGGGCCCATGTCTGGACAGAGTTGGGTGGCATATTGATATACCAAGTGAAGGCCGTTGCTGTCAAAGAATTCAGAAAAAGCCTTAACCTTGAGTTTGTCATTCGTTCCAACTTCCTCACACTGCACCTGAAACCGAGCAATGTGTTCCACCGTGGATTGCATATTCTCCCCTGTGAAGTTCTGAAATTCAGGAACACGATATCCCTTAGGAAAAGGCTCTCCGTCAACCTCTTCCGTATGAGGCTTCTTGTACATGGGTCTGCCCACAGGCCTGAATCCAGGCCCTAGCTGTTCCTGAAGCAAATCTAGGACTTGATCTCTCCCAATCATGTTTGGCATTGGAGGCGACCGTGGGCTTGCCTCCTGTGCATGCAGATTCAGGCCTGGATTTGCCCACCGAGTCTCTAGGGCTAAATGGGCATGAGACACGTCCTTGTCTTTAGCTGTACCCTGTCCTCCGTGAGGAGGCCTTTTGTCTGCCTTTTCAGGCCTGTTTTGGTGCTCCACCAAAACGGCCCTCTGTTCCTTGTTCATTGGAGGAGTAGGTTCTCTTCCAATAACCACTCTTTTAGCCTTTTCTCCTGCCGGTGCAGGACTGTTTAATGAAGAAGCCTGATAGAACACTTGTGGTGGTGGTGGTATTAAGTCTTTCAGATCTGTCTGTTCATGGCCGTTGCCATAAACTCCGAACTGTGGTAGAACTTGTTGCTAAGGGACGAGTGGCAGCCTCTCCATCATTGTGGCAATCATGTTATTGATTACTAGAGTCAAAGGCTCTATGGACTAAGACATCGTTTGTGACACGGTGTGAGAAATCTCCTGTCCTACAAAAAACATATAATTCTTGACACTATTCGTAGCGTCATGGAGATCTTGTGCACTGAGTTGAGGAGCGGCCTCCTCGAGGAGCAAAACATCAACATCAACTCCTTTAGGGCTGCCTGGAGGATTCAGCAGTGTTGGATCCGATGGTGGTGGATCTGGTTGGGGCTACTGATTCTTCTTTGGCGGCATGATTGAACCTTTGAACGACTAGGGTTCCACTGGGCGTGCCAATGAAAACTCTCATTTTTGGCAAAGGCGTGGATGCGTGGTGCGCGAGCGTGCCAAGACTTGTAGCGCCTAACTTTTGATGAAGATTCCCGTGAATCTTGACTTCTAACGTAAGAGCGATTGCGTGTGACCCAAAGGTTAAAGATCACAATGTGGTTCGTTGCTTGCCACACGGTTGTGAACTTAAAATTTCCTAGTCGTATAGGAAATGGACGTAGAAACGTGAACTTTATTACTCCAGGATAATAAAGTTTGTACAGGAAAAGTAAAATATCCAAACTACTTGAAGAAGTGAGTTTGAATGGGGTTTGAGCACGAGGTACTCGATAAACTACTTTGCTGAAAGTAGGAAAGTATGCTTCGCTGGGAAGGCTTTGGTTGTAAGCGTTGAGCTTTGATTGGTGTTGGACCCATTTTTCATCTTTGATTCTGCTATAAATAGGCGCTGCAACATGCTGATTAGGCATGAATCCGAATTTTGCATTGCACCCTTAGCTGACATGTGTCCCATGATTGCTCCAGTTTTCATGCATGCTTGATCATGGGCAGTTTCTGGCAGTTTAGAAGATCATGGGTGACATGGCAAGTAACTCCCCACTATCCCTCTTTTCATGCATTTGACACATGGCCAATTGACCAAGTCAATTGGCCATTGATATTTGGAGGAAATAACTACCAGTAAGCAATCGAATCCCTAAAAATATGGGCCGCACCTCATGGATCAGATTCGCTCCTTTCTTCATGGGCCCAACCGTGGGCCACCTTCCCAAAAGATCTTAGGCTGCATTCCCCAAATGAGCCGCATGTTTCTTGGACCCAAATGGAAAATACCCATGTCCCAAGATTTACCCAATCAATTACTTAGCTGTTCGGCTCCGAAATGGCTCAAGGACTGAGCGGGCGTGCCAAGACTTATCGCGTCTAACGTAAAGGGCTGAGCGTCCCTTTTCTGACTTCTTAACCGTGAGGGCGATAGTGCTGCAAACCTAAGGGCTGGATTGCAGTGTTGGTTCGTGGTTTTGCCTCTACGAGCAAGGACTTAATAATTTCCTAACCGTGTAGGAAAAGAAGTAGCACCGTAGAATGACTTTATTATATCGTAATAATAAGGTCGGGGATACAAGAGAGATATGAATAACTTTATTATGTCGTAATAATAAAGTTGGGGTACAAGAGAGATAGAAGACTCGAACTACTTGGAGAAGTAATTGAGTGACGATGAGAAAAGTGAGATAATTGCTTCGCTGGGAAGACTTTGGTTTTTTAAGAGTTGAGCTTGATTGGTGTGTGTGTACACTTTTTTCTTCTTGTCTTCTAGTATTTATAGGCCAAGAGTCTTCGAATTTTCTGCATGCAAGGATCTTGTTGTCCTCCTCTCGTGGCGCCATATGTCCTTTGTAACCTTCCATTCATGAGATCATAGGATAATGGGTAGTTCTTGGAAGTTACGAAAGATCACGGGCAAATAGTGCACTGGTTCAGATCTGAGCCAAGTTTCCCGCCTTCACCACGAGCTGACATGTGTCTCGAGTAGTCCTCAGATGTTGCCACGTGTCCCGAGTAACTACCCACTAACATATTTAGTGGGGTCATTAGTAGTTATTAGAGGTAAATAACAATTACCCATGTGTTTATTTAATCATGGACAATTGATGGGATAATGGGCCTATTTTTCCTCCTCCTTTCGTGGGTAGCAAAAACCTCCAGCCACTTGACTTGGTCAAATAGCTTTTCGCCAGACAACAACATCTTTCTTTCCTTCCACTTTTCATGAACCACTTGGGTAGCGGGCCATTTAATTAATCTAAATGGCCTATTAACATGATTAACCCACAAAATATTTACCAAGTTTAAATAAGTCACGGGCCAATCCGAATTCTTTTTGCACATAGGCCCAAAGCTTTCAAACTCAAGCCCAAATCAAACTAAAATTAATTAGGCCCAGTCAACATGGGTTTGGCCCAATAATTTTGTTCCAATACATCTCTATTTTTTGGCCCAATTTAATTAAAAATAATTAAATGGCCTTCCAACGCTTGCCCAGGACTGGGTGCCAAAAACGGGTGTAAACATTAGCTTTCGACCCAAATTAATTAAGGAATTAATTAGAAATCCAATCACGATTAGCCCGATCCGCGGTGCCAAAAACGGGTATAAACAGTAGTGTAACTAGTGTTGGTAATCAAAATATTTGCTTTGGCACTGCAGGATCACTTCTTGACGAGGATTCAGTTATGTTTTGTGGTGTCTGTTATTATACTGTACTGTATGATCTGTACGAAATAATTGAAACCCTACTTAGAAGACAACAATATCTATCCAACACTTCGTAAAGTGTTCAACAGAATAAATGCTGCCTTCTGAGAACTTAGTGTCGTAAATCTTTGCGGATAGTTGAATTCTTCCACTCTGAACCATTGTAGCTAGTATCGTTTGTGATTCTTTTGTTTTCCTTACTATTTTTGTGACATGAAACCATCTTGTTATTGCAAAACCAGCCAAATAACTCATACTGATCGAATCATTGAATGTCTAATTTTCGGACAAGCTGCAGAAACACTTGGAGGGAACCTTCGTGCATATGTTGGAGAAACTATCTATTTTTCATGCACGAAGTTGTTTGCAATTAAAACCCCATTTTTGTAGCCTATGGTGTCTGCTCAGAGAATGTTCATGTTTTCTTCTCTTCAACAGGGCTTTCCGAATAATGTATCGCAAGCGCTAGCAGTTCGTCCTCATTGGTTAGCATTTTTAGGGAAAACGGGTCGGGATTAGCTGGACTTAGTAGATTTACCCCCTCTTGCTTTGTCAAGGAGGCATACAATCTTTTGATAAGGAGACATGTTTAATTCATAATGATTCCTCCAACGCTTTGTCTTGACAATAAACAGTCATACGGTACGACAAAGCTGATTCCCCTTACGCTTTGTCATGACAATAAACAGTCGTACCATTGGAAATCACTCAAGCGCATGCAATATTTGGATCCACGAAATTAAGGAGTGAACTTATAGAAAAAAGTTGAATATGGGATATAATACTAATTTACAGACTGCTTTTTGGTGCTCTTAGCCCATGACATGTCTAATAGTAATAACATCGAAAAAAATGTCAATCAATGAAAATCTGTCCTGTACATAATTGTCCACAGACTCAAAGTCTAGGGGAGAAATTCTGAAATTTCTATAGAATTTCTCTATGTTGATAGGTTTTATTGCATCCTCGAGTTTTTTTTTTAATATTCTTCTAACACATTCCTTTCTTTTTCCTTTTCAATGTACATACTAAATTTTTTTTAGGGGCGTTTTTGAAGCACCATAGGTATTCCTTGTTTTCTACTTTGTCGTAATTTTGGTCTTGCATTATAGTTATCTTTTGTTTGTATTTGCATCGGTTTGTGAGAAAGATAAGCAAACATAAAAGTAGTCCCCATTATGTTCCATCCTTGCACTAACAAGAAAACATTTCAAACCAGTGTTTTACATAGCAAAAGAAGATAAAATACAATCAACAACTAAATTTTATTTATAGTGACTATAACATATAGTAACAAATAACTTCTCAGTTTGTACTCCCTCCGTCCCTTTTTAAATGTCCTACGTCGTAACTCCAACTTATTAAAAAAACATCATCATTATACCTTACACATTAACTTTTTCCTCCACTTTCCCTACTTACCCATCATCATTACACTTTTTACTCACTAACTTTTCAAAATGGAATCTACTTTTTGGGACAAAATAGATAATGTACCAACTTTTACCCATTAACTTTACCAAATGGACACTTATTAAGGGACAACCAAAAATGGAATACTGGACTATAATAAGGGGACGGAGGGAGTAATACCTTATTGCTAATCGAGTTGATGTAATTTTATATATGCGCGTAAACTATTATATCATTCTTTATGGATCGGTGGACAATGCAAAATTTGTATAATCTACTTCTCGTTATCAATGGTGCTTATTCACATTGATAATGAAAAGTAGATTCCGCAAATATATATTGCTACTCGGAAAGGGAGAGAATTAGTGCCAAACGTGTAGTAGCAAAGATTGATGACGCCAAGAAAAACAAGAGTGTATATGTATACCTAGCCGTCTTTTATCCAACTCCAAATTTAACACAGAATCATAGTTAGGTGTTGTTTGATAACCCAGTTCAACACTTAAAACTAATTGTATTGAGTGCTAAGCAATTAAAGGTTTGACAATCATAATTCAAATTATTTAGAATTATAAGTGCCTCTTAAATTGTAGGCTAAGAAATTTTAAAGAAAAAAAAATTAAGTAGTGCACTCGTCTGTTTGATGTTATGAATACATCGTCAAATCCCTTTCTTCCACCACCATCGTCATCGCTGCCATCCATGATCGCCGCCACCATCACAAAGACCACCATGACTACCATCGTTTCCCTGCCACCACACAACGCCACTCCACCGCCCTCCACCACTACCACAACCATCCACCGCTATCATCACCAGCACCACTCCACCGCCTCAACCACTACCATCGATCACCATTCTTCTACCACCACCTTCGCCAGGGCCTCTGGGATTGAGAGACAAATGTGGTCAGCTAACCCACTGCCTTCCAAATGTCAATAGAGATAGTTATAATTTTCACTCCAAAATTGCTTATTTGGAACTTAGATCATCAATATCAGCCTTGCTATACCCCATGTTGCGCTAGAGTAGCGAGTAAAAGGGTAGAAAACCCATTGGAAAAGAGGGATTCAGGCAAGCAATTTAACCAAAGCCAAAAACGAAAACTAGCAAACCAAATGATCTGGGTAAAAAGTGGTCTGACTTCTAGATTCTAGAGCAAACTGATTCGTACTGTTGAACAGAAAAGCAAGCTAACTTTGAGCAAAGCAAAGCAACCCCATGATTTCTAGTTGTTGACTTTTCATAATTCTTTACTTTTTAGATTCCTCTCGTTTTTACGAATTAATAATTTAAAAAAAATTGGTGCAAAACTAATCAATGCTAAAAAAAAAATGTATAAGAACAAAAAAGGAATTTGACTCAATTATTTAGCCAAAACACCCCTAAGTTAGGGCTTGAGTTTTGATTCAATCCAACATAAGCAAGCTTATTTGTGGCCTTCTTTAGAGAGATTTTTCCAAATAGATGTACCGCTAATTATCAACTTTTACAAGTTACAATGAAGTTTTCAAAGCAAAGTGCATTTTTCTAGAGTAATAATATTTTCATGTTAGTCAAGTAGGAATACCAAATTATATATTTTGATACTTGACCCCAGTGCCTGTTAATCCTAGTTCTGCTTCTGACCACCGCTATACCACTTTCGCTACTCCACCATCACTACCAGTATCACTCCACCAGCGCTTTACTATGACCACGACTGCTCTAACAACCACCATCTCTCCACCACCTTCTACCATTACCATTAACTCGTGTCTTCACCATCATGACTTCAAACAACTCGCTACCGTCACCACTAGCACCACCTCCATCGCCATCTATCTCTCCATGACCACCACCACCAGGTCCACCACTGCTACTTGACCACAGCACTGCATGGTACTTTTGGCTACTTGGATCCAACGTACTTCCAGTCGAGCCAATTCACCGAAAAAAGCAATGTTTACAATTTTGGGGTGGTACTTGTTGAGCTCCTTACTGGAAGAAGGCCAATTTTGTCAGCTAAGTCTAATGAAGGGGGAAGCCTAACAGCATCTCCCCCTTTATCTCTACCAGAGAAGCTACCTCGTCCCATTAAGACTTTTTTTTTATTCTTTTCGGATTGACCCCGTATGGGCAAAAAAAGGAGAACTGGTTGTTTGACATTCTCGATGCTCGAGTCGTGAAAGAGGGTGGAAAAGAAGAGATTTTGACAGTTGCTAATGTCGCAAAAAGATGTTTTGCCTTAAATAGAAGCAAATGGCCAACAATGAAACAGATTGTAACAGAGTTAAATTGTGTTGTCAGAGACAAGAGAAAAGTGTATAGGGTGTTAATGAATCCTAACAGGCCAACACACATGATTCTTATTAATATAATGTAATACCTCATTACAATATTATACTAACCAACTTGGGACTAAGATAATGACACTCTATATTCTAACACTCCCCCTTAAACTGGAAAATAGATATCACATAGTCCCAACTTGTTACATAATTACTCTAATCTTGGCTTGAACAACGACTTAGTAAACATATCATCCAGTTGAGCCTCTATGGACACAAACAGAGTAGCTATCACACCACTAGCTAACTTCTCATGCATCAAATGACAATCAACTTCAATATGCTTAGTCCTTTCATGAAATAAAGGATTGGATTGGATGCTCCTGCGACTGAGAGAGTACAAACACAAATTCATTTGACGGACAGTCAAAGGCGATGCTCGTGCGACTAAGTGAGATCAAGTCAATCCTGGGAGACGAACATCGACATAACCTCCAGCACCGGTGAGACGGCGAATTTGTCTTAAAGGCACCGTGTGAAACACAAGCCTTGGTTATTCTTATTCCTTTACAGTTTCTATCTTTTTATTTCAGTCACTGTATTTTTTGTTCAAGTTGTTAATTCCATATATTGGTAAGATTGTTTATTGTTTTTCTGCACTGTATTTCCTACAGATTTAAGTCTTTTCATGATACTCCAAAGACTCAAAATCTCTGTCTTAGAAATTCTGACATTTCTATCGAAATTCTCTATGGAGAATTCAGAAGCTTATTGCATCCTAGATATGATTGCAAGAAAGGTAATTGTGTGTGAAAAGCTTTTTTTTTGGTATATTGTTCTGAATGGTGATACCTTCCTTTCGTATTCCTTGTTTTCGATTGTGCTATAATTTTGGTCTTGCATTAGATATATTTTTTTGTGGTCACTTCATTAGGGGCGTCAACTTCCGCCCAACCCAACTAGTGATAATGATTGTATGTATATCTATGCATGAGAAAGATAAGCAAACATAGAGGTCCCCATGAAGTTCCATCCTCGCACAGTCGCACTGGCCAGAAACATTTCAAACTAATGTTCTATAGAGCAAAAGAAGACACAACACAAATGCAAATCAAGCAGCTAAACTTTACTCGGAACGAAAATGGTATATACACGTTAATAAAGACTATGGTACAACATAAATCAACATTAAATTCCTAATTTACAAAAAAAAAAAGACTGTGTGTACTGTGTAGGCATGTGCTCATCCTTTTGGAGTGAGAGAGAGAGAGAGATTTGGTAATTTAGATGTTTCAAATCATCTTATTGTTGTGGCTAACCACAACAGATCGAATCAGCAGCAGAATCTTCTCTAGCAAAGCCTGGCTGTCAAAAAAGATGCGAAAACATTGACATCCCCTACCCCTTTGGAATTGGACCCAATTGCTCCATTACTGATGGTTTTGCAGTAACTTGCAATGAATCTTTCAATCCACGCAAACCTTTTATTAACAGCATCATTCTGGAAGTGCTGCATATTTCAATAAATGGGACTGTCCAAGTTGTTAGTAACTTGTTAGCGACACTGTTTTCGTTCTCTGACACATACAATAGGGAAAATTATTCAATACTCCCGGTGTATACTCCCTCATCATACATAACATATGGGGTATATGCAGGACCCACACGTAGGCCCCACATGTTATATGAGGGGAGGGAGTATACACCGAGAGTACTGAATAATTACTCGTACAATAGATTCAAAGGCATCGGTTGTAACAGCATCGCACTAATAACCCATCAAGCAGTCATTATAACTGGTTGCGTCTCGGTTTGCAATGTTAATTCTTCGAGTGAAACAGGTTGCTATGGGATCAACTACTGCCAGACCACAATACCGCCTTCCCTTAAGTTCAACAGGTTCATTTTATTCTACTGTATGAAGAATCCTCTTGGTTGGGAAGAATATTGGTGACTTCCCTTGTAGTACATCGAGTCTTCCATATGAGTAGTGTAACTAGTGTTGCTAATCATAATATTTGCTTGGCATTGCAGGATCACTTCTTGACGAGGATTAAGTTATGTTTTGAAGTGTCTGTTATTATACTGTACTGTACAGTTTGTACGAAAAAATTGAAACCCTACTTAGAACATAACAATATCTATCCAACACTTCGTAAAGCGTTCAACAGAATAAATGCTTGCGGATAGTTGAATTCTTCCACTCTGAACCATAGTAGCTTGTGTCGCTGGTGATTCTTCTGTTTTCCTTACTAATTTTGTGACATGGAACCATCTTGTTATTGCAAAACCAGCCCAATAACTCATACTGAATCATTGAAGGTCTAATTTTCGGACAAGTTGCAGAAACACTTGGAGAGAACCTTCGTGCATATGTTGGAGAAACTATATATCTATTTTTCATGCACGAAGTTGTTTGCAATTAAAACCCCATTTTTGCAGCTTATGCTGTCTGCTCGAAGAATGTTCATGTTTTCTTCTCTTCAACAGTGCCTTTCTGAATAATGTGTTGCAAGCAGTCCGTCCTCATTCGTTAGCATTTTTAGGGAAAACGGATCGGGATTAGCTGGACTTAGCAGATTTACCCCCTCTTGCTTTGTCAAGGAGGCGTACAATCTTCCTGTAAGGAGACATGTTTAATTCATAAAGATTCCTCCAACGCTTTGTCATGACAATAAACAGTCATACGGTACGACAAAGCTGATTCCCCTAACGCTTTGTCATGACAATAAACAGTCGTACCATTGGAAATCACTGAAGCGTACACAATACTTGGATCCACGAAATTGAGGAGTGAACTTATAGAAAAAGGTTGAATATGGGATATATTACTGATTTATAGACTGCGTTTTGGTGCTCTTAGCCCATGACATGTCTAGTAGTAATAACATCGAAAAAATGTCGGATCAATGAAAATCTCTGTCCTGTACATAATTGTCCACAGACTCAAAGTCTAGTGGAGAAATTCTGAAATTTCTATAGAATATCTCTATGTTCATAGGCTTTATTGCATCCTAGAGTTTATTTGCAAGAAAGTAAATTTTTTTTTAATATTCTTCTAACACGTTCCTTTCTTTTTCCTTTTCAATGTACATATTAAATTTTTTTTAGGGGCGTTTTTGAAGCACCATAGGTATTCCTTGTTTTCTACTTTGTCGTAATTTTGGTCTTGCTTTATAGTTATCTTTTGTGTGCATTTGCATAGGTGTGTGAGAAAGATAAGCAAACATAGAAGTAGTCCCCATTATGTTCCATCCTTGCCCTAACAAGAAAACATTTCAAACTAGTGTTTTACATAGCAAAAGAAGATAAAATACAATCGACAACTAAATTTTATTTATAGTGACTATGATACACAAAACAAATTAACATTCATAGCATCTTATATAAGATTACATGATGAAGCATATGGTTTTTATTTACTTTTATTCACAAATCATACTAATTTGCTCTGCCAATGGCTCTCTAGTCACCCTTCTTCCACCATGCCGAGAAAGGAGGAATGCTTTGTTCATTTCTAAAGAAATTTCCAGGATCAACTTTGGTCTTCACTTGCACCAATCTATTGAAGTTGTTCTTGAAATATTTGATCTCCCAAATGCTTGCTTGTGCATAGCTTGTGTTTCCTTTGTTATTGTTGACTCCAACATTAAGGTCTCTATAATTAATATATGCAGCCATTGGAAATCTAGAAACATAGGGCGCCATATAACTGTAAAGCCTTCTAATCGAACTTATAAGCCTTTGTGATACCTCTTCCCCTTCTTCATTCTAGTAAACTAAATGCTGGATCTTGTAGAGATTTCCCTTTTTGTATGGGAAAAGGGATTGCAGACTCCACCATCTCATCCATCTTTCCACCATACGGACTCAAGATCATTTCTGCTAGTTCCCCCTCATCTTCGTAAAACATCGTAAAACATCGTAAAACATTCTCCAAATCCCTTCCATATACGATGCTTCATCAATTATTGATTTGGATTGCTGGATCTTGATTAATAATTTTGGTTCAATTTGTCACTCCTGCTTCTAACCGAAAAAAGAATATTTACTTTTGGACCAACATATTACTTTTGGAGCAGTATACTTTGTTTTATTTATTTATAGAAAGTGAAGCACCTCTTTCGCTGTCACTTTTTCTGAGTTGTCCTCTACGCATAATCATCCTAACCCTATCTCTCAACCCTAGCCACCACAACTCCTCGATCTTCTTCCTTCCCCTCCCCCCCATGGGTTTTATACCCGTGCGCGGTGGCGGGAGGGGGAGGCCAAGGTACTACCGACTCTCTTTCTTTGTTTTTCTTTCTCTTCTGTCTTTCCAGATCCACGACTTGTCGTTTGATCTGTAAGAGTTTTGTCTCTCGTTCAACGAGAGTTATTAGTTTCGTCTTTGGACGAATTTTGTCTACAGATCGGATTCTCTTAATTGAGATTGCTTTACAACGATATCTGTGTTTCAGTGTTTTATCCCTACACGATGTCTTTGGTGAGGCAACCCGTGGCGGCTTGGCAGATCTGTAGTTCTTGGGGATTCATTGGTGCGTTCATACTTGGGTAGAGTGCATATGATCGTCTGGGTATTTGGTGTTTTTTGTCCTCAACTTTGCACTTTTTCTCGTTTGAAACTCTTAATTAGATGTTAGGCAATTTAAAAGTGTCGCTATTGCGTCAGGCCATGTCTGGGTTAGGAAGAAAGACATCAATTGCCTTGTGATTTCCTTGTTTTTGTATTTGTTAGACGATTAGTTTGGCTTTGTCCAAGTTCTTTGTAATGATCTCCGTTTTGTCCGTTTTGTAAGTGCCGTTGGGCGTTTATCAATACAATCTTCTCACTTTTGACCAAAAAAAAACTTTGTTTTATTTGCATTGCTATACAGATCCCAAATCTTTACCCGCATATACAGATTCCTTTCGAAATTATCTCAAATCTCACAAAGATAATCGAAATCATTCCTTGATGTCAGTCCTTGTAAAAATTAGCTGAATCTGACAAGAACAATTGATAAGTAGCATACGAAATAATAATAATACCACATGCCGCTAAAGCAAGTTTTGCAAAGACTCGGAGTCTAGGTCTTCGCGCGTCACTACAAGAAAAATTGCATTGGGTGACGAATGAATATCGTCACAAATTGCTTGTTTTTCGTCACAAATAATATAGGTGACGAAAAAAAATTTGTCGACTAAAGGTTGTCGAGGATTCCTACCTGGTGACGAAATCTATTTTTCGTCACCTATAGTGTCTTTTGATGACGAAATATTTCGTCATCAAAAAGTGAATAATTGGTGACGAAATTTTTTTCCTCACTTATTGTGTTTTTTGACGACGAAGTTTTTTGTCATAAATTATTCCTTTTGGCAACGAAAAAATTCGTCACTGATGAGTCTCATCGGTGATGAAAATTTTCGTTGCAAAAGACATTTTCATATGGAAAAAAAATCCTTCTTTCTTGCTCTTGCTTGGTTTCGAACCCGAGTCTCTTGAGATTTTCGCGCAAGCTCTAACCAACTGCACCACACACACTTTTCAGTAAATATTTGAAATATCTAATATATAACATATATGTTTAACATAAAAATATATTTCAAATGTAATTTTGAACTTTTAAACATTAAAATTAGTAATTTTGATAAACATGAAAGTTGTAGGCAATTGAGTTATTGTTCAAACCCAATTTGAATTATCTCAATCGGAGTTTTTAGTAAAGAGTTATGTTCGAAATACATTTAGTGGCAAAGCGCAATTCATAAATTTCGTCATGAAAGGTACCCATTTGATGACAAAATATATTTTTCGTCACTAAAAGCGTTAAAATGGTGACGAAATTATTTTTCGTCACCAAAGTTAAGCATTTGGTGACAAAATAAATATTTCATTACTAAATTGGACTCATTTAGCGACGAAATTTTTTTTTTGTCACCAAATGATTATCTTTGGCGACAAAAAATAATTTCGTCACCTTTTTTTAAGCTTTTAGTGACGAAAAATGTATTTCGTCTCCAAATGGATACTTTTGGTGATGAAAATATTTTTTTCGTCGCTAAACAGGCATATTTGATGACAAAATTATTTCGTCACGGAAGTTATCAAAACGGTGACGAATTTACTTTTTCGTCGCCAAATATACTCATTTAGTGACAAAATTAAATTTCGTCACCACTTTTTCGTCACCAATTTTCATTTTTCTTGTAGTGCGTCTCCGCATATACAGCCAATGTGGAAATCAAACTTTTTGTTCAACTTAGCTTTAGGATCTATCGGTTACCCTACATAATTAATTGGAAACGACAGCCCAACTACTGCCTTTATGGAAATCGTCAAAAAGTTTGATTCCTGTCGTCGGCCATTCCCATTTCAATTATTCTAGTATCACACTTGTGTATGTGGATGTGTATATTGGTGTGTGTTTTGGATGTGGAGGTAGAACTACTCTTCTCATTTTCACCCTCTCTTAACAATGAGATGTGCAGATTGATGACAGCGATGTAGAAAAATCTAGCATTATGGGAAGCTCATATCCTACCTAAACTGTGATTTTTCTAAGCATCGGAAATTTTATTCAGAATGGCAAACGGCAAGTACAAACAGATTGCATCACAACACAAACGACTACAAACACCTACGTCTAGTTATGGGTGGCAAATGAGCGGATTTGGATTAAATTAGATAAGTTGTAAGTGAATTGGGTCTTTAATGGGTCATTGACCCATTTAGACCTATTAATTATGAGTCTAATTACTCATACTCAATTCAACCCATTTATATTTAGAAACAAACTTGACCCCCCTATTAACCCAATTACATACTATATGGTAAAATTTAAAATGACTAAAATACTTCTCTCTCTCTAACCCAGGCCGTCAAAGCTACTCTTTCTCTTCCTCTCCAAATATAGCTCCCAGGAAAGAAGGTGGTGTTCCACTAAAACTTTTAGAAGAAGTCTGGTTTTGTGCTTATTTGAATTTTTTCGCTTTTTTTTGTTTTGCATCAAATTTTTTTGACTTTTTGATTCGAATCGGAACAGTAATTTTTTTTCCAATCTCTTATATTTGTATATCCAATTTACCTAGGTCGTTGTTCGAGTGAGAAGAATACTTTGATTGCATTCAATCAATACATCTTCTTTTATGCGTCATTTTTTGATGATGGTGTACTCATAATAAATTAATGGGGTAGAAATTTTAAGGCCTGCGCTGATATAATAGTTCTACCACATGTTGAGGACAAATCTTCCTATAGTTTTAGAAAAATGGTTTCGTTAACTCGTGTGCATGATACGGTTAAAGATATTGAGAGTATCATTTGTGCAGTTGATTTATGTATACAGTTCTTTTACAGGGTGAAATCCAACTCAAAATTTCTTTTGTTACTCGTGTATTAGACTAGCAGCAGCGCGATTGCGGCTGTTGCATCGGGCGGCCTTCTCTCCTAGTTCTTCTTTTTTTTTTGGAAAGACTACAATACACACCCTTTATTTGGGTGTGTATCATATTCACCTCCCAAAATATTATGAATTATAAAGAAAATGTTACGAATTCTATTGCTAAAGTTACGAATCGTATAAATGTTACAAAATACACATAAATGTTATGAATCATAATGAAAATGTTACGAATTGTACTGCTAAAAAGTTATGAATTCTAGAGCAAAAGTTACGAAACACGCTAAAATGTTATGAATAAATCTAATTTACCTTTTTTTATAGACTTTCCCTTTTTTATAGATGCCCTTTTGACGGTTTTGATAAAATGTTTTAGCTGGGGATAGTTTATAAAGTTTTTGAATAAACAAGAAATACCTGTGTAAGAATCATATTCCTTTTATGGTTTTTTCAAACGTCGAATGTAGTGTATTTTTCTTGGTCAGAACTTGTAGGCTGGACTAGCCAGCTAATGGACAAGTATAGAACTGTAGAAGACTCCTTTTCGACCAATCTGATCGTACAATTAAAACTCATCGACATAACCAACCATTCAAAGATTGTTGCATGCCATTGTTTCAGACAAAATTCTTTGATTGATGTAGCAATGTTTGAATCGATCTTATTGCACGTTGGACTGATTTGTGGACAAGAATAACGCAACTACTTTTCCAAAACTAATTAACTTCCAATGGCACCAGTTTGAATGTTCTAGTCCACTTGACATGGAAAGGAAGGTTCAGGGAACTTCACTTTTCTGTAACGAGTAGTACTTTACTTATTACATAGGGTTGTTGTGTCTACTCTCTCTGTATTCATTTCAGGCAAAACTGTAGAGAAAGAGGGAGGGAGAGGTTTTGCAATTTAAAATGTTTCAAATTATCATCTTATTGTTGTGGCTAACCACAGCAGAATCAGTAGCAGAATATCCTCTTGCAAAGCCTGGCTGTCAAGAAAGATGCGGGAACATAGACATCCCCTACCCCTTTGGGATTGGGCCCAATTGCTCCATTGCTGATGGTTTTGCAGTAATTTGCAACCACTCTTCCAATCCACCCAAACCTTTTATTAAAATCATCAATCTGGAAGTGCTGCAGATTTCACTAAGTGAGTCAACTGTACAAGTTAACAATCCAGTTATCACTTCCAATTGTCCCGGTAGAGCCAACGGTAAAGACGTTTACTTCTTCTCGACGCCGTTTACGTTCTCTGACACGCACAATAGATTCACAGCCATGGGTTGCAACAACCTTGCGCTACTAGTCCGTGGATCAAACATTATAACCGCTTGCATGTCGATTTGCAACGCTTTTCTTCCTCCTTCTCTTAATGAAACAGCTGGTTGCTATGGGATAAACTGCTGCCAGACCAGAATCCCGCATGGCCTTAGGATGGTTAATGCCTCTCTAAAAAGCATTGATCCGAACAACAATCAACATGGTTGCAAGTACGCATTCATGGTTGACTACCAATGGTTTAGCGATAAAGACATCTTTAATGTAAGTGAAATGGATTATGTTCCTGCAGTGCTGGATTGGGGGTGCGATGCGAATGGAAGTTTCTGTAGCGCTAATGCTCACTGCTCATTATACAATGCCAATACTTCGTGGAACGGCAGATATTGCTTTTGTGATGAAGGCTATGAAGGGAACCCTTATCTTCCTAGTGGATGTCAAGGTAAAGTTTCTCTGTTTCTGGTCTTATTTGCATACTAGTATAGCCAAATGGCCTTTGGCCACCTAGACTCCTCTTCCAAGATGCTAATCTAACAACAATATTGACTTTGCCGTTCATACCTTCAAAAATGGTTAACGTTTCTGTGTTTCTGGTTTTTCTTTGATTTGTTATGGCAGATATTGACGAGTGCAGCGACCCTAATCTCAACCATTGTGGGGGATTTTGCTTGAATGCTCCTGGGGGCTACAATTGTTCTTGCCCCGATGGGTATCTCTCTTTTGATTATATTAATGCCAATGGTGCTAGAGTAACTTACGGATGCCTGCGGCCTAACAAATCTCGTACCAAAGTGATTATTATTGCAAGTATAAGCTTCTTCCTGACTCTCATTGGCATATTTTAGGAAAAATTTCAAAAAAACTCCTAAATTTTCAGGAACATTACAAAAGAACATCTGGACTGTAACTAATGATAAAAAGACACCTGAATTTCCTATTTCGTTAATAATTAAGCCCCCGTCATCCAATTCCGTCAATTTGTAACGGATGGAGCTAACGGAAGGTGTTAAACCTCCCTTTTTTTTAATTTTTACTTTCAAAAATTACTTTTATCTCTTTATTTTATTTTAATAGTAAATAAATATGTAATAAAGTTCTTTTTTTTTACTATTTATTAAAAATTACTTTAACCAAATTTTTTACTATTTACAAAATAGCTTTAATTCTCCTTTTTTTTACTTTCAAATTTTACCTTTTCCTCTCTCTCCCTCTTCTTTTTTTAGAAATTCGACCCTACGCCAATCAACCCCACAACCAACCACCAAAGCCCATGCCCCAATTTAAGAAATTCAAAATTACTTTTAATCTTCTTTTTCTTCTTTTTACTTTTAACTCTTTCTTTTTTAGTAGTAAAAAAATATGCAATAAAGTTTTTTTTTTTTTGCTATTTATCAAAAATTAGTTTAACCCCGTTTCTAACTATTTACAAAATAACTTTTAACCCCCATTTTTTTGCTTTCAAATTACCTCTCTCTCTCTCTCTCTCTCTCTCTCTCTCTCTCTCTCTCTCTCTCTCTCTCTCTCTCTCCATGATTTAATGTTTGAATTTTGGGGAAATCTAAAATACCCCTATTGGTTGGTTGTGAGGTTGATTGGTGGTGTGGGGTTGAGATTCTAAAACATAGGAGGAGAGAGAGGAAAATGTAAAATTTAAAAATAAAAAAAACATGGATAATCGTAAACAGTTTAAAAACGGAGGTGAAAGTAAATTTTGAAAAATAGTACGAAAAAATATCTTTATTGCATATTTATTATTACTAAAAAGAGTTAAAAGTTAATTTTTTGAAGTAAAAATTAAAAAAAAGGAGGTTAAAAGTAATTTCAAATTTCTGAAATTGGGGATAGGGTTTTGGCGGTTGGTTATGGGGTTGATTGATGGTGTGGGGTCGAATTTCTAAAAAAAAAGGGGAGGGAGAGAGAGAGAGAGAGAGAGAGAGAGAGGGAAGTTAAATTTGAAAGTAAAAAAAAGGGTTATAGTAATTTTTGATAAAACATTATTGTATACTCCCTCCGTCCCTTTTTAAATGTCCTACTTCGTAACTCCAACTTATTAAAAGGACATCATTATTATACATTTCACATCAACTTTTTCCTTCACTTTCCCTACTTACCCATCATCATTACACTTTTAATCACTTACTTTTCAAAATGGAATCTATTTTTAGGGACAAAATAGACAATACACCAACTTTTACCCACTAACTTTACAAAATAGACACTTATTAAGGGACAGCCCAAAATGGAATACTGGACACAAAATAAGGGACGGAGGGAGTATTTATTTACTACTAAAAAAAGAAAGAGTTAAAAGTAATTTTTAAAAGTAAAAAAAAGAAGTAGGTTAGCGCCTTCCGTTAACTCCACCCATTACAAATTGACAGAATTGAACGGCGAGGGCTTAATTGTTAACGGAATGGTAAGTTCAGGTATTTTTTGTCATTAATTAAAGTCTAGATATTTTTTTTGTAAAGTTTCTAAAAGTCCAGGGGCTTTTTTGAAATTTTCCCCATATTTTAACAGTAGTACAACACTACTACAATTACGTTCACTTTGAAAATGCATTTAAATTTCGATAAAACTGAATTTGCCTTGCGTCAAATTTAATCGATTCTATCTATTTTATACGGTACATATAGACTCCCGGTTCTCTCGCTCTCTCTCTACTATTTGACCAACCATCTCTCCCAAGCATTCCACATAAAATTCAAATTTTAACAATCTTCGCTTGATAGGGAGAAAAGGAAAAAAGTATGCGCATTCATTGAAACATTGCAGAACATTTGAATCAGATTGCCCTTTTCGAATGCCACAATAAAAACATTTGTAGGGGCATTTACCCATAACTTGTTGGTTAGGTATGAGAGCTTATTAACATTTTTAGTCCCCAAAGTTTTACTCGCGTTCCGTTTTAGTCCCCAACCTACCAATTGCGTGAAATTGGTCCCCAATGTTTCAATTTTGCGTTTAAAAGGTTCCCAACATTAACTCCGTAGCCTCTTTCCGTCAAAATGATAGGGAAAATTACAAATATCACCCTTTTGATTTATAACTGTATATCAGTTAATCCCCCATACCCTATTTCTATAAAGTTTATTCAAATCTTTTTCACATTTGTTTATTTTGCGTCATTTGTTTTTTGGATTATTGATTCGTTGAGGAATCAAAAAACTAAAAATTGTTACCGAAAGTAATTTTTTTTGAATAAGTTACGACAATAATCCAAAAAGAAATGTCTTTTCTAGCCACAACTTACCTCCACTGTTTGTAAGTCACTTACCGCCGCAATCACTACAAGAAAAATTGCATTGGGTGACGAATGAATATCGTCACAAATTGCTTGTTTTTTGTCACAAATAATATAGGTGACGAAAAAAAATTTGTCGACTAAAGGTTGTCGAGGATTCCTCTCTGGTGACGAAATCTATTTTTCGTCACCTATAGTGTCTTTTGATGACAAAATATTTCGTCATCAAAAAGTGAATAATTTGTGACGAAAGTTTTTTCCTCACTTATTGTGTTTTTTGACGACGAAATTTTTTGTCATAATTTATTCCTTTTGGCAACGAAAAAATTCGTCACTGATGAGTCTCATCGGTGACGAAAATTTTCGTTGCAAAAGACATTTTCATATGGGAAAAAAATCATTCTTTCTTACTTTTGCTGGGTTTCGAACCCGAGTCTTTTGAGATTTTTGCACAAGTTCTAACCAACTGCACCACACACACTTTTCAATAAATATTTGAAATATCTAATATATAACATATATGTTTAACATAAAAATATATTTCAAATGTAATTTTGAACCTTTAAACATTAAAATTAGTAATTTTGATAAACATGAAAGTTGTAGGCAATTGAGTTATTGTTCAAACCCAATTTGAATTATCTCAATCGGAGTTTTTAGTAAAGAGTTATGTTCGAAATACATTTAGTGACAAAGCGCAATACATAAATTTCGTCACGAAAGGTACCCATTTGATGACGAAATATATTTTTCGTCGCTGAAAGCGTTAAAATGGTGACGAAATTATTTTTTGTCACCAAAGTTAAGCATTTGGTGACAAAAAAAATATTTCGTTACTAAATTGGTCTCATTTAGCGACGAAATATTTTTTTTTGTCACCAAATGATTATCTTTGGCGACAAAAAATAATTTCGTCACCTTTTTTTAAGCTTTTGGTGACGAAAAATGTATTTCGTCTCCAAATGGGTACTTTTGGTGACGAAAATATTTTTTTCGTCGCTAAACAGGTATAATTGGTGACAAAATTATTTCGTCACGAAAGTTGTCAAAACGATGACGAATTTATTTTTTCGTCGCCAAATATACTCATTTAGTAACAAAATTAAATTTCGTCGCCACTTTTTCGTCACCAATTTTCATTTTTCTTGTAGTGAATCACCCAACGCCTTTGCCAATTCAACCTGTACCATAGCCACCCATTCAAGTCACCACCTCATTGAACCCATAACCATCGAAGTTTGACTCCACCGTTATCGCGACATTGCCCGACCCCCTTGCCCTCATCCATTGCTTTATTAATTGTTGTGTGTGTATACATGTACATACGGTAAAATGGGTCATTTACCTTATTTTTCCTGTGGTATATACATAGATATATAAAAGGAGTTAGAAAGTAAATAAACATACATACGCGCATAAAAAATGAATGTACATATATTAAGGCCTATTTTTGAGAAATCAAAGGACTGGATTACTGTTTCGTCTTACCTGGGATTTGCGATTACGAATCGCTACAGAAATTGCAGGAGCTCTATTTTACCTTCACTCATTAGCTTCCATACCCATCTACCATCGGGACATCAAGTCCACAAACATACTCTTGGATGAAAAATTCAGAGCAAAAGTCTCCGATTTTGGCATTTCAAGGTCAATTTCTGTTGATAACACTCACTTGACCACGGCAGTGCAGGGTACCTTCGGCTACTTGGATCCGGAGTACTTCCAGTCTAGCCAATTCACAGAAAAGAGCGATGTTTACAGCTTTGGGGTGGTACTTGTTGAGCTCCTTACTGGAAAAAAACCGATTTTGTCGGGCAAGTCTAATGAAGGGGGAAGCCTAACAGCATACTTCCTATTGATAATGAAGGAGAACCGGTTGTATGATATTCTCGATGCTCGAGTAGTGAAAGAGGGTGGAGAAAAAGAGATTTTGAGAGTCGCTAATATCGCGAAAAGATGCTTGTACTTGCATGGAAGCAGCAGGCCAACAATGAAAGAGGTGGTAATGGAGTTGGATGGGATCAGAATGTCAAATGGGGCAACCGCCACTGTTAAACAAAGTTGTGATAACGTAGAGTATGCAACAGAGGATGACCTAACTGAACCTCAGGAGGCTGTTTCTACTTCGACAGGTTCATCTTATTGCGCAATGGATATCGAATTACCTCTGTTGCTTGACAAATCCTCTAGCTCACTGTGAGTCCTACACATGATTAAATGTTGGTAATCATAATATCTGTTGTTTTTGAGGTGTTTTGTACCATACTCTACTATTGATGCTCCTACACGGTTTTTGTGCGAAGTAATCGAAAGGCTAGTTAGAAATAAGTGTATCTCTCTCCAACACTTTGTAAAGCGTGCAACAGAATAAAGGCTGCTGCTTTGGGGGATTTTAGCATTGTAATGCTTTGTGTATGTTTGAATTGTTCTTCCGTTCTCGGCCTCTGGACCATTTTTTAACTATTGTGTTGCTTGTGATTCTTTTGTTTTGTTTCTGTTTTTGTGATTAGGAACCATTTTGTTATTGCAAGACCATCCAAATAATTCATCTTGAATCGTCGAAACATTAATTTTCGGACAAGCTAGAGAGACACTAGGAGGGAACGTTTTGTTCTTGTTTACTTTTCTGCAACGTGTGGTTGCTGATTGCTCCAACATGCCGTCTCGATAATAATCAGTCATACCATCAGAAATCCATTGGCGCACGCAATATTTGGATCTACGAACTTGCGGAGTACTAAACGCAGGAAAAAGATTAATAGGGGAATGGGAATGATTTATATTGGGGTGGGTCGACTAGAAAGATTATAGTAAGATTATAGATATTGGCTGATAAAGAATTTTTCAAAGTGGAACGTTTTTAGTGTTTTCAATTGATCAATTTTCTCTTTTGCACATCAGGTTTTGGTTCGGTTCATTTATTGAACAAGCTTAAAATTGAAGCTCAGGTTCGGTTCATTTAGTAGACAAATCGAACTTGAACGAAACTTTATGGAATTAAACACCGAACGGCTCACGAACGTCTCATTCATTTGCAGTCCTACGTCTTGTCACGTTTCCAATCTGTTCCTAGGTGTGTACTGTGTAGGCATGTGCTCATCCTGAGAGAGAGAGAGAGAGAGAGAGAGAGAGAGAGAGAGAGAGATTTGGTAATTCAGATGTTTCAAATCATCTTATTGTTGTGGCTAACTGATCGCGTCGTTCCGTGTCAAAAATATATTTATAAAACCGAGAATTAACTACTACTCCATAAAATAGTGGTCAAGACCGAGTATCGTTCCAACAGAGACAGTATGGCTGAGTTACGATAAATTCGATTAATTTTTAGATTAATTATGGCAAAGGAAGTTTGGTTGTTTGAATTTGGATAGTTTATTAAATCCAAGAGAATAAATTAAATGGAAAGTTTATAACAATTGGAGAGAAAATCTAGGGTTCGAATCCACCTTGACCGCGTAACTTCAACATGCATAGGTAAGATTAATTATTCGAATCAGAAGGGATTATTGTGAGGGCTTGCAAACCCTAGCAATAATCGTCAAGAAAATTATTGAGTTGTTAAAAGGCATAAATTATCTCATAGCACAAACCGTCTCAGGAGTACGGTCTGGCCGCCTAACGGCACGGCCCGTCCTACGAGTATAATCTATCTCAGAACTCCAATTACAATCGATGAAAACCATTGTATAACTCGTATTTAAAAGCATGCATACAAATATTCAATAGATTAAAACTATCAAAATCATTCCAGTCAATTGAAACGGAAAGGGTTCTTAGTTATACAATTGATCCGAATAATAAACCTAAAACCCATATATAAAATAGAGTTACTTGGTATGAGGTTTCATCTTCCCCCTAGACAAGAGTTTAGCCGGCCATCGAAAGAAATGAATCGAATGATATTGGATTGATCTCCATGTTGTCTTTTTTTTGCCGCTGCCACGATGCCCACGGCCAATCCTTAATTCCCCGTTCAAGTTCCAACCAAAAAGCTGCTGCCGAAGTTGGTGGTTTTCATTGTAGAAATAGGGTTTTAAGAATTAATTACATAAGAGCCCTCTGGACTTTGTGTAATTGTAGATCAACCATGCAACTTTAAGACAATCTACACTTAGAACCCAAACTTCTTTTTTAGATCTTCTTTTTATCCGATATTTTGGGCAATGAGCTCGATCAACCTATAAACAAAATCAAAGTAAAATAAACATTAGATAACAAATATAAATGACTAACAAGTGTAGTTTGGAGGGCCAAAATATCAACATTTCGGTACTTATCACACCCCTCAACTTATACTTTGTTAGTCCCTAGCAAACCAAAACAAATGCAACTAATGAAAACAAATTAAAATGGATAGTTCTTTGAAACCCCCAGGTGGCCCCGGTAGGATGAGTTTAGTCTCGTAAAAGTGCGAGGGTTATCAGTAGTGAACACCCACAAACTCGAGGAACCTTTCAATACAAAGAACACAACCTGTCATGCACTCATCGGCATATCAAGTAGAGGACACAAAGCTACCACAAAGATATAGCAAGGCAAACCAACCACTCTCTCTGGACCGAGCCTCAACTTCAATTCTCACCATGTCATGCACTCACAAATGAAATCACTCGAAACAAGGTGCATTATGAACTCTCGAGTGCGCGGTTTGGAGGTTATGTAAATGGAAAGCAAAGTATTCCGCACACTATGACACGAAAAGAACGCTTTATATAGTGGACACACAATCTCATGAACAAAATGCCAAGCATTGGAACTCTTCACCATCAATCCTCACCCCAACACCCCTAAGATCAAACATGACTTTATTCAAGGTCATAGCATTACGGATGAGATAATGTATCAAGGCTAGGGTAAAAAAATAGATTCAGATGTGAGAGAATAGGCGAGTATTTCAACTAAATGGGGCAAATATGCAATGTGTACCCCGCTAACATTAATTCAACTCCACCTTATCGCTTCTTCTAACCCTTCAACATCTTTCAGTCACGAAGCAACCATTCCTCTTTTTTTTCAACTTATCGGTGCCCTTTTTTCTCTTCCTTTTTTTTGTATCTTTTTTTTTTCGTTTCTTTTTTTAAGGGACACCAACAATTCAAGCGCAAAATTCAATAATCTACCAAAAAATTAACCTTTACATTCTCGCCTTTCTCCAAGCACAATATGGAAGGTGGAGCTAACCAAGAAAAGGCTAAATCTGTAAGGCTCAATGTGGCTCGCAAGGGATAAATGTGAACACAAAGGAATGAATTGGCCCAAATATCAAGAAAGTGCCTATAATCCTCCCCCAGGGGTGTAACATCCATGTGACAAACCAAAACCAAAGGATATTGTTATGCATTCAAGTTCCAATACTCGGCGACCAAAGATGATGAGATTGACAACAAATGTGTTTCTTTCCATGACAAACAAAGAGTTTAGTTGGCACCACTCCAATAAAAGATAAGGCTCAAAAGCTCACAAGGGTATAAGTCTCCACTAATCATAGCCTTTAAGAACAGTCAAATCACAGCTCAAAAACAATCAAGGCTCGACGCGCAATGTGCAAAAATGCTAAAACAAAAGTGCCAGCAGTCTAGCAAATTGAAACTACTCTGCCAAAGAGATATCGAAATGGTAGCAGAATGCTTATACTCAAGTAATCAACAATCGAGCACAACAAACAATAATCTCATGCAAAAATGCTCCCATTTTTTTTAATTTTCAATTTTCTCAATTTTTTTTACAAACTACTAAAGAAAGCACCCGAAGTATTCTCCGCCCCCCGACTTAAACTAGTCACTGCCCTCAGTGAATGCAAAGACTCGAAAAGAAATAAGACAATAAAAAGAAAGAGGGAGGACAGATATCACCTCAAGCGGAGAACTAAGCAGAAAAGAGTCTGGCGGCCGGGAGGCCCCCCAACTTGAACAAAACAACCTGCAATGTGTTAGTCTCCATCAAAACACGATACGAAAATAAATAAATAAAAACTAACTGACAAAACAAAAACTAAGCAAAAAGAAAAGAAAACTCATGAGATTGCATAAAAACATAAACAACAATTAAAAACCACCACTTTCTTCACGCGAAAGACACAAGTACTACTTTTCTCCCTTGTCAAAAACTGTGGTTCCCTACTTGTTGGAAGAACGATATGCGTAGGATTCAACGATATCTTGAGAAGTGGTGCCATCATCTAATAGGTTGTCACTCCCTCTGGGGCTGCCAGATTCCTTACCCACCATTCGGCTTATGAAACAATCTCTGCCAAGCTGGACACTAGAGTCAGATGGTTCAGACAGATTTCTCACTGCTAACTTCGCGCCTGCTGCCAGACCCAACCTCCTAAGTACTACATATATAGATTTGGCAAGGTGGCTATACCAAACCGTTGGAAGCCGTTCGAGCACGGCAAACACTGGAGGTATCTCACCCTCCATGGATTTAAATTCTCCTAGACTTCATTTAAAACTCAATTATCTAGATAAACCGGATCAACTAAGTCTACTTCCTCAACACTTCCTCATTATAAATTCGTTCTACATATGGTTTTAAACGTTGACCGTTAACCTTAGAAACTATGCCATCCCGTGGATCTTTAATTTCAACCGCCCCATGGGGAAAAACTTTTTGAACTATGAAAGGCCTATCCCATCTTGATCGCAACTTACCCGGAAAGAGACGCAAACGAGAATTAAAAAGCCACACCTTTTGGTTAGGCTCAAAGGATTTCCGAATAATATGTTTATCATGAAAAGCTTTAGTTCTATCCTTGTAAATACGCGCACTCTCATAAGCATCATTACACACTTCCTCAAGCTCACTCAATTGGAGACGACGATGAGACCCGGCAACAATCATATCAAAATTAAACTTTTTAATGGCCCAGAATGCCCTATGCTCCAACTCTACGGGTAAGTGACACGCCTTACCAAAAACCAACCGGTAAGGGGACATGCCAATAGCGATTTTATACGCAGTCCGGTAAGCCCACAACGCATCGTCTAGTCGTGTTGACAAGTCTTTGCGATCAGTCCTAACCGTTCTAGCAAGAATTTTCTTTATCTCCCTATTTGAAACCTCAACTTGGCCACTAGTTTGCGGATGGTAAGGTGTCGCCACCTTGTGTGTGATGGAATACTTACGCACTAGTGCCGCAAAATGTTTATTAACAAAATGGGTACCCTCATCACTTATGATCGCTCTTGGATAGCCGAATCAACTAAAAATGTTGCTTTTAAGAAATTGGAGCACAACTTTATGATTATTTGTTTTCGTAGCCACTGCTTCCACACTTAGACACATAATCTACTGCTACAAGAATATACTCATTCCCAAAAGAATTAGGGAACAGTCCCATGAAGTCTATGCCCCACACATCAAATAACTCCACCACTAGAATGGAGTTCAATGGCATCATGTCTCGACAGGACATGTTTCCGGCACGCTGGCACCGAAGACACGTCTTACAAAACTCGTGGGCATCTTTAAAAAGAGTCGGCCAATAGAAGCCACTCTGCAACACTTTTGTTGCCATTTTCTTCCCACTAAAGTGTCCCCCACATTCAAGAGTACGACAAAAGGTCAAAATAATATGATACTCACACTCGGGGACACAGCGCCGAATCACTTGATCCGCGCAATACTTAAAAAGTATCGGATCCTCACACAAATAATGCCCAACCTGAGAAAAGAATCAGTCCTTATCGAGACGGGACCAATGCGACGGAATCTCACCAGTGGCTAGGTAATTAACAATAAAAGCATACCACGGAGGCCGAACTTGTGACACCTCAAACAATTGCTTATCGGGGAATGAGTCATGAAGAGGCACAGTGTCGCATGAGGAGTCAACAAGGATCCTCGACAAGTGGTCGACCACAGAATTTTCAAAACCTTTCTTGTCCCGAATTTCAAAATCAAACTCTTGTAGCAACAGAATCCATCTAATGAGCCTAGGTTTCACATCTTTCTTAGAAAGCAAGTGACACAATGCAGCATGATCAGAATACACAATAACCTTAGACCCAAGGAGGTACGACCTAAACTTGTCTAACGCAAAAACAACGGCGAGCAACTCTTTCTCCGTAGTGGTGTAATTCAATTGAGCATCGGAGAGGGTTTTACTCGCATAGTAAATCGCATGGGGAACTTTGTCAACCCGTTGGCCAAGGACAGCGCCAACTGCGTAGTCGGACGCATCACACATGATTTCGAAAGGTAATTCCCAATTGGGTGACTGCATAATAGGTGCAGAGGACAGGGCATCTCTCAACTTAACGAAGGCCTTCATGCATGCCTTGTCAAACACAAATGGCACATCCTTGGCGAGGAGATCGCACAAGGGTTTAGCAATCTTGCTAAAATCACGAATAAAGCGGCGGTAAAAGCCCGCGTGCCTTAAAAAGGACCTAATCTGCTTAACAGAAGATGGGGGAGGGAGTTGCGAAATTAAGTCAACTTTGGTTTTATCCACCTCAATCCCCCACATAGACACCACATGTCCCAACACTATCCCCTCTTAAACCATAAAATGGCTTTTCTCCCAACTTAGCACTAAATTTTTCTCAATGCATCGCTCAAGCACCTTGCTCAAGTTGCGGAGTCAATCATCAAACGAGGTCCCAAAGACCGAAAAGTCATCCATAAAGACCTCACGAAACTCCTCCACCATGTTGGAGAAAATAGACATCATGCACCGCTGAAAAGTAGCGTGTGCATTGCACAAACCGAATGGCATACGCCGGTAAGCGAAAGTGCCAAAAGGACAAGTAAACGTAGTTTTCTCTTGGTCTGCAGGGTCGACGGGCACTTGATTGTATCTGGAATAGCCATCCAGAAAACAGTAATAGCTTTCGCTCGCTAACCGCTCTAAGATTTGATCAATGAAAGGCAATGGGAAGTTATCCTTCCTAGTCATAGAATTGAGCTTACGGTAGTCAATGCAAACACGCCACCCCGTGGTGACGAGTGTTGGGACAAGCTCACCTCTCTCGTTCTCGACCACAGTTATGCCCGACTTCTTGGGCACCACCTGAGTGGGACTCTGTAACAATCCGACCCTTAGTAGCGTAATAAACGTACGTTTAATCTTGCTCTTATGTTTGATACTCTAGGTTATTACTTGATTGTGCTAGAAAATCTTAAAGGTGCGTCCAACCACTTGATTAATATAGTCGGGACCCCGCTGAGACTTTTGAAACATTCCCTGTATTTTTCAGAGATCGTTTAGTGAACCTACTTTGATTTGAACCCGATTATTCCTTCCGAACCATGCCAATTTGGTTGGTGACCTGATAATGCACATTTATACCTAGGATTGGCACGTGGCTATTATGACTCAGCCTATTAAGTATAGAGCAACAAAACCCACCTCATTGGAAAAGAAAAAAGAATTAGAAAGGAAGGCATTAGAGGAGAAAGAGGAGGTCACCGGTTGGAAGAAAGAGGAAACCATCGACTGCCGCTTCGATCGCCGACTGCCACCGTCACTTCCGATCATCACTCTCACCTCCAAACCTCTTCTCTACAAGTATATCTCTCATATCTCTTTCAGTTTCTGGATTTAATTTTTGTATACAACAACATATCAGTGATCTGTCATTCTTGGGACAGCTTTCGGGGTCACCGTTGTTGGGTGATTTCTTACTGTTAAACTATGAATTGGGTTTCAACTTCTTCTTGAGATTTAAAGTACATTGGTAGCTTGTTCTTCTACAGTTGAAATCGTTCAAAAACGTTGAGAATTCAATTTACAATGAATTTTCGAAATCTGCTCACCATTCTGAAAATCTGCTGTAGAACCAATTCGTACAGCTTTGCTATCTGTCTGTGTCTTCGTCATTATACTTCGAATTTGATTCAAGTTCCTTCATGAGATATAAACTAGACTCAAAGATTGATCTTTAAGCGTTGGAATCACTCAAAAATATTGAAGATTCAATTTATAGCGAAATTCAAAAACTGCTTTGCATTCCGATAGTTTGCTGTTTGACAGATTCGTATAGCCTTGGAATTCATTTAGTTTTTCATTCTTAAAGTTCGAATTTGATTTCAGTTCCTTTATGACATTCGAAGTTCATTCTGTTGCGCAACTTTTGACACCAAAATCACTTGAAAATATTAAGAGCTCGATCTATGGTGATTTTTGGAAGTCGGCTGTTTTGTGTTGTTCCTGTCTGAAAATCAGTCACTTGTTTGACTTCCCATGATGAATCTACTTAGAGTTTTGGTCTCCAACAATTTTCTGAAAATTTTATTGTTAGTTATCTATCATTGTGCGCTAGTTTCACCCTTTTTGGATCTTGAATGAATTAGTTATGATTTTTATATCAAGAGGTGTCGGTTTGGGACATTGATTAATCTTGGTACCAAATCTCATGCTATTGTAACAATTTCCTCATCAGTTGATGAACTCATGGAAGTTTTGTGGCTTGACCAATACCTGTTTTCACCATACATCAATTGACCGAATGTTCCTTGATCGAAAGAGCCTTGTTTTCAAAATCTTGACTTGTAAGTGGGCAGTCGGGTTTGATAGCTACAATTAGGTCATAGTTAGAGCTTATCAATACTAGTATGGCTTGTTAATGATTGTTCATATCTTGGTAAATTAATAGGGGTTGAATTGGAGCTATGAAGCTACCCGCTTGCTAGCCATCACTCGTCTATACTCTAGTAACCACTGTGAGTATATAAATGCCCTAATTACCTTATTCTCGTAAACTGTCATCTTCTGATAGTTTTAAAAGTATAATAAAAGCTTGAATTAATGTTGTTTAATATTGGCTCTTTATGAAATCCACGGAAAAACGATATCTTTTGACACTATTACTATCGAAATGGTATATGGATACGGCGTCCAGTCCTCAACGGACGATAAAGGAATTGTGGGTATTAGGAGATATAAGGTGATGTTGGAACGTGCACCAGGCGCTCATTTGGGTACCATGTGCCCGTGATTTGATATCATTTCACCGCCACCAGCTGGCATTCGGGGTCACTCCCTGATAATTACTGGTTGATCCATAAGTACCGTTTCGAATATTATGAAAATCTGATTTGTTGAACCTCTACCGTTCCTATCTTTTTATGGATAGACCTCTTACGGTCATTGTTACATGGTTGTCAATGCGCTAATTACCTTGTTTTTAATACATGAGTTTGAACCTTTGCGAATCTTATTAAGCTACGTTTATTCCATGGAAATAATGTAATTTTGGTACTTTATATATTCATAAGAGCTTATCGCTTATGAAATTTTAAATCCATTTTTACTGGCGACACGAAGTAAATATGCGAAGGACTTTAGTTATCTTTTGAAGTTTTGCTTGGCCACTTGCGATGTTTCTAGGAGAAAGTTTTGTGGACTACCATATGCTTGGCTAAGAATTGTACATATTTCTTTACTTTCGAACATTGTAAAAATTGTGGATTTAGGGCTTTAGAGCCTTTCTGCTTTCAGTTGTTGTAAACACGTGTAATTTAGAATGCTCCGGTATGTTGTGCTACAATGGGACAAATAATTATATACTATAGTTTTGAAAATCATAATTTGGTTTATTAAGAGGCCTTAGGAGGATGTTAATCTTCTGGCCGGTCACGTGATATAACCCTCTCTGGGTTGGGTCGTGACAGACTCACTCACTTACTATCCGTGATGGGGTATATGATACCCGCATCCAAAAGTTTCACACCTCCTTCATTACCACCTCCTTCATATTCGGGTTCAACCTCCGTTGCATCTCACGTGATGGTTTGGCATTCTCTTCGCCAAACACCCTCACATTCATAAGAACTTATAGGAAGGCTTATGACCTTTCCATAACTCATATGGTATAACATTTGTTTTCTTGTAAGGGATCCTGTTCAGAATATAGTTAGCAGAGAGAATTGCGTCTCCTCGCATATTTCTCGGTAATCCTGAACTTATCAACATGGCATTCATCATCTCTTTTAGAGTTCTGTTCTTTTGTTTAGCAACTCCGTTAGATTGCGGTGAGTAAGGAGCAGTCATCTGGTGAATGATCCCATGTTGGGCACAAAATTCACCATAAGGTGCTTCATATTCACCCCCTCGATCACTTCTAATTGCTTTGATTGTTTTGCCAAGTTGATTCTCCACTTCACTTTTGTAGGGGATAAACTTTTCTAAGGCTTCGTCCTTGCTCTTAAGCAAGTACACATAACAATATCTTGTGCAATCATCAATAAAAGTAACAAAGTTACTTACGACCTCCTCTAGCTTGAACAACTTTCAAATCGCACAAATCCAAATGGATTAAAGCAAGAGGTTTTGTACTTCTTTCAACTTTGTAAAACGAATTCCTTGTCATTTTAGCCTCCACACATATTTCACACTTATGATCCGAGTTTATATGAAATTTAGGCAAACAGTCCAAGTTAATTAAATGGCGCAAAGTGCCATAATTTACATGACCTAATCTACCATGCCACAATTGAGAAAACTCAAGGATAAAGCAGAAGATGTGTTTATCTCATTGATACCCGGAGAGGCCGGAACCTTAGTCAGTACATTCATTTTGAATAGCCCATTACACATGTAGCCCCAACCCACATAAACCCCACTTTTAGTCAGCACAACCTTGTTGGCTTCGAAAACCATACGAAAGCCGTTCTTGACCAAGAGCAAGCTAGATATCAGATTCTTGCGAATTTCTGGCGCATACATCACATCATTCAGAGTGAACACCCTTTCAGAAGTCATCTTGAGCAGCACTTTCCCTTGTCCTTCAACCTTGGAACTGGACAAATTTCCCATGAAGAGTTGTTTGCCAGATTCCACCGATTGATAGGTGGTGAACATTTTCTTGTCCGCACACACATGGCGAGTAGCGCCAGTATCCAGCCACCTCTCCTTGGGATTAGAACCATAGTTTTAAATATCGGCCGATACGGTACGTATCGGCCGGTTCGTACCGGAATTTTCGACTCCCGGTTCGGATATAGGCCGATATATCGGTGAGATTGAAATTCACAGACGTATCGGCCGGTTCCCGATACGTATCGGTCTGTAACCGATTTTTGGACCGGTACGGCCGATACGGCCGGTACGTATCGGTTCTGGGAAAAAAAAAAAACAGAAAAAACCAAAAAACAAAGCTAAAAAAAAAAAAACAGAAAAAATCAAAAAACAGAGCTCCTTCCACACATATGTATATATTTGCTTCCACGTCATTCATGTACGTATTGGTACCCACACGTCATTCATTCTGGCATTGAAGTTGTATTAGCAAAATTATGTTTGACTTAAAAGCTATGAGCTTGAAACTAGTTGTGCCTAGCGATTATGTAATGTAAAACCTCTATGGTGTGTTTATTTTAATGTTTTCATCTTATTTTTGCTATTTATGTCAATTATATCGAAACTTATAATGTTGCATTTTTCTCATATTTGTAAAATCTTATTGACTTGCGAGTTTTGATAAATTATCGGATATTTCACATGAAGAGAATGGGCTATTACATGTCTTAAATTAATTAAAATGTGATAATTTAAGCCAATGTTTGGGGCAAAAGTATATTTTTCAAGTTTTATACATGTTGCTGATGATTTTTAAAAATTCACGACCGCGACACCCGATTCCCGCGACGTATCACCGATATGTCCCGATACCGATATACCGCGACCGATACCGCGACGGCGACCGATACCGCGATTTAAAACTATGATTAGAACCCACCAAGTTAACTTCTGAAACCACAGCCGATAGCTTCAGATCATCAACTCCAAACTATGATTAGAACCCACCAAGTTAACTTCTGAAACCACAGCCGATAGCTTCAGATCATCAACTCCATCAGAGAGAGTCTCAATCTCCATCTCAGTCATATTGGCTTGCATTGGTTTATTGTTTTGATTACCTTGCTTGCTTCGACAATCAACAGCCTTATGTCCATGCTTATCACCCACAAAGCATTTCCCACTTTCTTCCACTCTTTCGGAAGTCATTTTGGACCAACTAACTGAATACTAAAAACGGAGAGTAACAAACAGTTTGAAACTTTAAAACCACAACAGTTACGCAGTAATCTTAAAGGCTACTGTAATCTAATTTGTAGAAACAAAATTACTGTAATCAAAACCTACTGAACACTTTTGAAAAATCGAGAATTCACGTACCAAATACGCACTTATATTTTGAAAACGTGACTTGCTATCAAACTGTAATAGAAGCAAAATCGTCCCCCACACTGGTGCTTTTGGGTCTCTTGAACGTTTGCCTTCCAGGATTATCCGATTTTCGATGAACGGAAGTAGCACTTCAATCTATTCAACAAGCGAACGCAAACTTGTGTAGTACTCTCTCTCAGACTCAATATGAATGGAATGTATGTGCTCTGTAATTTTCCGGTGTTTTAAAAAGATGCAAACGAGCACTATTTAAAGAGATGAACGAAGCCTTATGGGAGGGTGGGAACTCTTCGGGTCAAACCAAAATGGAAAAGATGCAACTGTTGGTGGCAAACAAATGCCACTCGGAAGAACACTTTGGAAAGCCACATCTGTTAATGGTAAGAACTACCAATGAACAGACACACCTATTCGGCAATTAACGGCACAAATTGATTATTGAACTTAACCAATTTAAACCTCTTGTCTTTCCCTTTTCCACATACAAAACATATGTATAACGACTGGGTTGATCAAGCCCAATTTCTATACATATGTTTATTATCTCCCACATTCCTAACCAATGTGAAATACAAATCCCTTCCATACTTCAACCAAAATTCATGTGATTGTTTTGGAGTCAATTTTAATCACTCCCAAATAATTTTTTTATTAAATAAAATTTCATTTTGTCCAACACAAAAAAGATGCGAAAACATTAACTTGCAGTAACTTGGAACGGCTCTTTCAATCCACCCAAACCTTTTATTAACAGCATCAATCTGGAAGTGCTGCATATTTCACTAAATGGGACTGTCCAAGTTAACAATCCGGTTATCACTTCCAATTGTTCTGGTTGAGCCGACGGTCAAGATGTTAACTTGTTAGCGACACCGTTTTCGTTCTCTGACACGTACAATAAGGAAAATTATTCAATAATCCCGGTGTATACTCCCTCCTCTAACATAACATGTGGGGTACACGCAGGACCCACGCATAGGCCCCACATGTTATGTGAGTGGAGAGAGTATACACCGAGAGTACTGAATAATTACTCGTACAATAGATTCACAGGCATCGGTTGTAACAGCCTCGCGGTAATAACCCGCCAAGTAGTCATTATACCAGTTGCGTCTCAATTTGCAAAGTTAATTCTTCGAGTGAAACAGGTTGCCATGGGATCAACTGCTGCCAGACCACAATACCGCCTTCCCTTAAGTTCATTAACGCCTCTCTAAGAAGCATCGATCCCAACAGTAATCAAGATGGTTGCAGGTAAGCATTCATGGTTGACTACCAATGGTTTAGCGATAAAGACATCTTTGCTGCAAGGGATATGGAATATGTTCCTGCAGTGCTGGATTGGGCCATGAATGGGACGTGCAATATGAGTGAAAGTTTCTGTGGCGTTAATGCTCACTGCTTATACGATAATGCAGGTAGTTCGAGGAGCGCCGAATGCTTTTGTGATAAAGGCAATGAAGGGAACCCTTATCTTCCAAGTGGATGTCAAGGTAAAGTTTCTCTGTTTCTGGTCTTATTTGCACAATCAACCGGGGAGAGCGTACTATGTTACGGCCTCGCATTTTATTCATTTATTTATTTAGCTATATTGCTACAATTACTAGGGTGTTATGATTGGATCCCAATTAAATATTTTTGAGTGCGCTATGGGTATTGTTTGCACAATTGTAACCTTTGGAGTATGAGATTGATTGAGGTAAAATAGTGGTACTAGATGGTAATTTTAAATTTTTGTATTAGGATGAATTGGATTATAAATAAATTTGTTTTGCTATTTATCCATCTAAATTCTATTTAACTACTTAGCTATAATTTAGGGTGCAGTGTGTGTTAAGTGAGTAGTTTTGTAAAGTTACTTTTAAGGAGAGATATATACACGGAGTAGGGTTATATTTGGAGAAAACGTTTGAGATAGGAAGTCTTGGAGAAACTATATCGATCGAGAGAGAGAGAGAGCGAGCAGTAGCGGTCGATTTCAACTATTTCCTCAGCTTCTCACAGAGGTAAACTTGCTGTAATATTCTTCCTATTCTATTAGTTTTATTACTGGTTGCTTTTGGTCATGGGAGTCGGTGGATAATAGAGCGACATGTGCTCGGAGTTGTCTTGTGTGGCGTGGATTTGGTGTCTTGGCAGTGGTAGTTGGATGTGGTGTGCGGTGCACGGTGATATGGAAAGAGGGATTCGATGTAGTGGTTTTGCTAGTTCTAGTAGTTTATTTGTTAGAATTGGATTAGACAGTAAAAGGGAGGAGTTGGGGATTTATGCAATTGGTGGATCCAATGGGAGTTAAGCGTGGAGCTAAGTGGGTTGGGCTTCAGAAATGATTTTGGTTGGCAGTTAGGGTCTTGATGAGATAGACTTGGGAAATTTACCTGTAACAATAGGGTAATGTTATATTATTGGGTTGTTAGTAATCAAATGTGATTTATTTTGTAACAGGTTAGCATAATTTTGGGTTTTGATTTGCATTATCTTTGGTCCAGGTGAGTGGTTAAGCACGTTACGGACTTTTGAACTTCCTTGTATCCCTTAAATTGTTGTTTCGGAAAAATTTACTATTGAAATTGGAAACACATATTATTTATATTTGATTATGTTAAATTGGCATGCAGTATCGGTGAAATCATTTGTTGATCGAATAATCTTTTGGTGAGAACTTTGTGGATATCGATGGGAACATATTTTGGAAGTCCAGGGAAATTAATCCTCTGTGTGCAGGTGACTCTGGCCATTAGGGAAGAGACCGGATTAGGCTGGTGACCCTAATGCTCAACGGTTGTAACTGACCGGATCATTCTTAGGGAAAAGTTCCATGGGCTGCCAACTCGTGGTGACTTTAAGTTTCGATATTGGATCCAATTTTGAGATATTTGTTCACTGACACTTGGTACTATTTGGTATTGGTTGTGGTTCCCCATTGTGGTTGGATATTGTATTGTAATCACCATTAGGACATTGGTTGAACTGTTTATTGGTTTGGTTTATATTTTGTTGTTCACCGCAGATGCCAAATTATGTTGACATGGTAAATTATTTTGATTCCTATTTCAGAACCTTATTCTAATATACATGCCTGCCATTCACTGAGCTCGTCAGCTGACGAATTTATTCCAACTTCTTTTTTAGGCAAGTTGGGGAGTTAGGAAAGGACTTTGGAGGCATCTCGGGGATTTATTTTTGTTGACCTCCTTAGGGTGTCTCATCCTAATTTAATTTATTCATCGCTTCCGCATTTGAACAATTTGTCAGAGATTTGGATTTCTTTTATTATGGTGGATTCATGAGTGTTGTTTGGCTCATGGGATGTTTGTGCCCCATGCTTTTGACTGAACCTTTTTGGCTGGTATTGTTTTGGAAAAAAAAGATTGGTCACTGCTTAGTAATTCAAAGGTTTGGTGTTTAATAAATTTCTTTTAGGCTACATGTTTTGCGAGTTTGTGTCTTGTGGTTCATGGCCGGTCACTTCTCATTTTGGGGTGTGACAATTGTGGTATCAAAGCCAAGTTTGAAAAAAAAAAAAACTACTTTTGGATTCATTTTTATCATGTTCATCTAGTGGAGATCTGAGTCCCCAGAGTCTTACTATCTGTAAGAGCTTTTGTTATTTGATGTGCTTTGGTACCACATAGTACTATTGAGATAATAGTCTTTCGCTGGGAACTTTATTTTTCTGTAGACTTCGGATAGGGTATTGGAGTAGAATGTGGCATATGTGATTTTATTCGTATTTGGATCGACACACTTATTTTACAAGTGCCTTGGTGACTGAATGGAGTTGGACTATGATTTTATTGAATTTGATGAATTGGTATTTGTGGTTGTAAACTTGGAGATTGACAATGTAACTTAGAGGACTGCTACAAGTTGGTATGGACGATGGGCTAGTTGAATTTTGTGAGTGTGTGCTAAGATTTTCTTATTTGTAATGCTCAATACATTTCAGATAGGCAGATACTCTTGAATTGTAGCTCTTTGATTGGTCCTTCGTTCTTATCCTTAGTATCTTAGTAGAGATTTGGTTATGCATGTTATGTTCTGTTAGGATAGGACGATAATTATGCTTGACTAAGGGAATTCTCTAGGAACTGCTAATGTGTATTAGGAGATGAATACTGGTAAGAATGGTAAGGATTTCGATGTCACGTCATTCCAAACCGAATAAAAAGAAGAAGACGCAGATGTTTTAAAGTGAGAGTAGTGGATTATTGAAATTGTGGGTTCTTCTGATCGAGTGGTAGCAACTGGATTTTGGGGACTAGAAAAAAAAATGGACATGTTTTGCCAAGGTTACAACCCCTTGTTTGGTAGTAGCTATGCAGTAGGCTTTGGCTATAGCGGGATGTCAGTGTTTGGGTTGATTTGAGTATATGGTAGGGGATTGTCATAGTTTGTTTGGTGAATAGATAGTAAAGTTATGGAGTGCACTAATGGCAATTTGTAAGTTTAATGCATTACAGTATTAGTATCGTGAATTGTGGGAAGGTAGGAAAGAGAAAGTTGATAGGTAAGCTTATGATATTAGAGTTGTGATTGTGCCGTTGAAATGAATATGGAGTATTACCAACTTGGGTCATAAGTAGTTTTGGGGTTCTTATGTTAATTGTTGCTAAGGTTAAAACTCTTTCTTTTGGGTCCTTATGGATGAATTAGACACGTGATTTTGTATGAAAAAAAAAAATGAACGCAGGATCCTTTGAAGTTGAATTTTGGGTTAGTGCATGGAGTTAGCCTTCAAGTTGCGAGGTGAATTTAAGGATTTTCTGGTAATGATGTGTATTTTGTGTTGACATGGAAAATGGGACTAGGAGCTATTAGTTTGAGAATTAGTTTTGAAGACACGATTGAGTTTGGGAAATTCATAAGGTTGTAGATCTATATATGATGACTCGTGACATTTTGTGTGAGATTCTGTTTAGCTAACTATTGGTGCCCGTCTCAAACTTTGGTTGAAGTGACAAGGTTAGATTGCAATTATTGAAGAATTATGGTCTTGTAGCTTTTTTTTTCGGATGTGTGGAATAGAAAATGATATTTGTGAGGCATGTTGTTACCTAAGATTAGTTTGGGATTTGAGGATTTGTTGGACTCTCATGGAGACTTATTTGAGAATGATCCAATTAATGAAACTGTTTGGAGGGTGTGGCCGTGAGACATGTAGCTAATTAGTAAACCAATCAATAACAAAAGGTGATCTGTTTGGTCACGTGATCAACTTGTGATACTATAACAACTATCAAAATCTTTGAGGAGTTCATTAGTAGACTTGGTTTTTGTGAGTGAGTGGATTGTAGTAGTTAATTGTTGGAGATCAATACTTAGAATTTGGCGTACTTGGTTAGTGCTGAAATTATTTTGATTCTTTCCTTGACTGCTAATTCTATACTTATTGACTAATTGGTAGATTATCTTATTTTCTAGTTTTAAGTTAGTCCCTTTCTGTTGAAGTTGAATTATTAGATCAAGGAGATTTTTGTTTCTGTAGAAATATTTCTGTTGGTTGCTATGGATGGTAGTAAGATGACATGGAGCTTTATTGCTATACCTTAAGGGATTAGGATGACGTACGGAGTTTTAGTGTGGAACAGGTGATTGTCTAAATTATGCACCGGTTTATGTAACACTTTTAAGAGAGAATAACAATTAGTCATGGGTTGGTGGTCCTTGAAGCATATGTTGTAGTGGAGTATGGATGTGTCATGTTTTGTAATGGTGGTGCAATTTGTTCTGATCTTTTGATTGCCTATTGAAAACTATGTTGGTGTATAATGAAGAGGTTAATGAGATGAACCATTGAGATTTTGGAGTTTTAGAAGACATGATGACATTGGTTAGAGAATAATCATTTTGTTTGAATTGCTCTATTGATGCCGGATTTTACGTACAGTTGGTCCACTTGGAATAAGATTAGATGCACTTGGATGTACTAATATTGGACATAATGAAGCAGTAACTATTGAATGGTTGGCAAATTTTTGGACTTCTTTGATATTCGAGATGTTCAATCTTATGGAGGCATGATTCTTTTCGGAGTTTCGAATGACTGGATACATTTTTTTGATCTTGTTGTGAGTGATACAGAGTTGCTAAGAGATTATAACTCTTACATGAAAGTCAAGTTTGGGGTTTGTAGTTGATTGGCTCACTAAGTCAGTACATTTTATTGCTATTAACATGATGTATAAGTTGGATCGTTGTCACAGTTGTATTTTAGGAGATTGTTAGACTCCCTGGTGCACTTGAATCAATTGTGTCAGATTGTGATCCCCATTTTGTATCTAAGTTTTGGGGTGCCTTACAGGTAGTGATGGGTACTCGTTTACTTTTTAGCTCTGCTTACCACCCGCAAATTGATGGTTAGAGTGAGAGCAGTATACAGACTGTGGAAGATTTATTGAGACCATGTACCTTAGAGTGAAAAGAAAATTGGGATGATCAATTGCTGTTTATGGAATTTGCGTACAATAGCAGTTATCATTCGAGTTTGAGAGTTGTTCCATATGAGGATTTGTATGGACGGAGGTGTAGATCTCCTATCTGTTGGTACGAGGTTTAGGTTGGAGAAAGGCGACTTTTAGGTCCTGACTTGGTGGAGGATGCGAAAAAAAATTATTCGGAAAAGGTTTGTAATTGCTTGGAGTAGATAGAAAAGTTATGCAAATAATCGTAGGAGGGATTTGGAGTTTGCGTTAAAAGATATGGTGTTTTTTTTTTTTTTTTTTTAAGGTGTTCCATGGAAAGGAGTTTATCGATTTAGAAAAAAAAAAAAGAAGGGAAGTTGAGTTATCGATATATTTCGGCCATTTGAGGTTTTGGAAAGGATTGGTGAGGTGGTCTATCGTTTGGCATTGCCGCCTAGTTTGGCCAAGTTTATAATCTTTTTCATGTGTCGATATTGAGGAAGTATGCGCATAGCCCGTCCCATGTAATTGATTATGAGCCAATCCATGTACGCAATGATTTAACCTATGATGAGCAACCCGTAAAGATTCTTGATTTAAAGGACAAGGTATATCGTGAGCAAAAAAAAAAATGATTCTATTGGTTAAGTGTTGTGGTGTAATGTAATCACGCGGTTGAAGAAGTTACTTGGGAGTGTGATGAAGATATGCGCAAGAAGTACCCACATTTGTATGAACGAGGTTAGTATGCAACTTCGAGGACAAAATTTATTTTAAGGGGGAAACGATGTTACGGCCTAGCATTTTATTCATTTATTTATTTAGCTATATTGCTACAATTACTGAGGTGTTGTGGTTGGGTCCCAATTAATTATTTTTGAGTGTGCTATGGGTATTGTTTGCACAATTGTAACCTTTGGAGTATGAGATTGATTGCGGGTAAAATAGTGGTACTAGATGGTAATTCTAAATTTTTGTATTATTATGAATTGGATTATAAATAAAGGGCGCTGCTATTCGCAGCCCTCTATTTACTCCCATAGCCCGTTAAAAATTTTCAATTATACTCGACAGTTAGTTACCGAAATTGAGATATATTTTCAGCATCCAATTACCGAAATATAATATTTTTTTCAATAGATGTTTACTGAAAAAGCATGTTCGGCAGTTGTTTACCGAAAGTTAAACATATTTTCGACATGTAGTTACCGAAATATAATCTTGTTTTCAACGGCAATTTACCGAAATGTTATTTATGATTTTCAACAACCATTTACCGAAATGCAGTGGGCTACGGGAGAAAATAAAGGGCTGCAAATAGCGGCGCCCTAAATAAATTTTTGTATTCTAAATGAATTCTATTTAACTACTTAGCTATAATTTAGGGTGCAATGTGTGTTAAGTGAGTAGTTTTGTAAAGTTACTTTTAAGGAGATATATATATATGGAGTAGGGTTATATCTGGAGAGAACGTTTGAGATAGGAAGTCTTGGAGAAACTCTCTCTCTCTCTCTCTAGAGAGAGAGAGAGAGAGCAGTAGCGGTCGATTTCAACGATTTCCTCGGCTTCTCACAGTGGTAAACTTGCTGTGGTATTCTTCCTATTCTATTAGTTTTATTACTGGTTGCTTTTGGTCATGGGAGTCTGTGGATAATAGAGCGACATGCGCTCGGAGTTGCCTTGTGTGGCGTGGATTTGGTGTCTTGGCAGTGGTAGTTGGATGTGGTGTGCGGTGCACGGTGACATGGAAAGAGGGATCCGATGTAGTGGTTTTGCTAGTTCTAGTAGTTTATTTGTTAGAATTGGATTAGACAATAAAAGGGAGGAGTTGGGGATTTATGCAATTGGTGGATCCAATGGGAGTTATGCGTGGAGCTAAGTGGGTTGGGCTTCAGAAATGATTTTTGTTGGCAGTTAGGGTCTTGATGAGATAGACTTGGGAAATTTACTTGTAACAATAGGGTAATGTTATATTATTGGGTTGTTAGTAATCAAATGTGATTTATTTTGTAACAGGTTAGCATAATTTTGGGTTTTGATTTGCATTATCTTTGGTCCAGGTGAGTGGTTAAGCACGTTACGTACATTTGAACTTTCCCGTGTCCCTTAAATTGTTTCCTTTCTTCTACATCAATCAAGAAAGATGCGGGAACATTTCCATCCCCTACCCCTTTGGAATTGGGTCCAATTGCTCCATTGCTGATGATTTTGCAGTAACTTGCGACCACTCTTTCAATCCACCCAAACCTTTTATTAACAGCATCAGTCTAGAAGTGCTGAAGATTCCAGTAAATGAGTCAACTGTCCAAGTTAACAATCCAGTTATCACTTACAATTGTTCCAGTAGAGCCGACGGTAAAGACGTTGACTTGCGGGCGACACCGTTTTCGTTCTCTGACACGTACAGTAGATTCACAGCCTCAGCTTATAACAACCTCGCGCTAATAACCGATGGATTGACCATTGTAACCGGTTGCCAGTCGATTTGCAACGTTGAATCTTTGAGCGAAACTGGTTTCTGTGGGATCAACTGCTGCCAGATCACAATACCTCCTTCCCTTAAGTTCATTAACGCCTCCCTAAGAAGCATCGATCCCAACAGCAATCAAGACGATTGCAAGCACGCATTCATGGTTGACTACCAATGGTTTAGCGATAAAGACATCTTTAATGTAAGGGATATGGAATATGTTCCTGCAGTGCTGGATTGGGCTTTGAATGGGACGTGCAATATGAGTGAAAGTTTCTGTGGCGTTAATGCTCACTGCTTATACGATAATGCCAGTAGTTCGAGGAGCGCCGAATGCTTTTGTGATAAAGGCTATGAAGGGAACCCTTATCTTCTTAGTGGATGTCAAGGTAAAGTTTCTCTGTTTGTTTCTGGTCTTATTTGCACTGGAGGCCAAGTCGAATTTTCCCCCCATTTTGTAAAAATGCTTCCTACTTTTTGTTTGATCAAATTTTCACAAATATTGCAAAAATCCAACTTGCACACGCATCGCGTGTGCCCCAGCCTCTAGTATAAATTAAAATTAGAGGACGGAGCACACGCAATGCATGTACAAATCGGATTATGACAAAAAATGTGATAAAAATTGCCTTAAATTTGGACTTACACACGCTTCGCATGTGGTACCTGAGTAGAAGACGAATTCACTTTCAATTCTAATCGCCAAACAAAAAAATAATTAAAAATAACACAATCACTGTTATTCTCTGTTCATTGTTATTCACTGATCAATAATCAAGTTATTTATTAGAATAGATAATCGCGTCCTGCAAATCGACACTCAATGAGCAAATCCCACCATTAGTGAGGGTAAAAAAATCGAGTTGTGTTATATGTACCGACTGGAGGAGGGAAATCGTACCGACGGCTGCCGGCGTGAAAATAGGTGCTCGGATCAAACACCCTACACATCTCAGATGCTGTTGATTTCCGCAAGGGGCCCCATTGGTATTTTTTTAAAGAATTTTTGGACGGCTCGGATCGACCGTCCGATGGCTGGAAACGGCCCGCCGGCAGCCGTTGGTACGATTTCCCTCCCCCGGTGGTACTTATATCATTTTCGAAAAAAATCAGCATCCACACCACAAAATAAAAAACCCAACGAAGCCCTAATAAATTACTTTGATAAATTACTCAAAGATATTCTTTGACCACGCCATTTTACTCCTCCTCCAGTCCAGCCTCCCTTGTGAACACAAAAAGTGATGCTATGTACCAAACCACGTGATCATGCAGAGGCAATAGATATACATACGGATATGAGTTATGAGAGGAGAAGAAAGGTATGTACCGTAAACCAGATTGAAGTTCAGTAGGGGTAGGTGGGTGTACGTTAACTGAAGATTGGGTAAGTATCTTTAGGCAGGCGTACGATTAGATCTACAGTGTGGATATCTATGCATATACAGAAGAAACAACAAGAACCCAGAAAAACGTAAACATGAAATCGATGGTTTCTTACCCTTCTTCCTTTCATGGGCTCTCCTGGAATGAACGGGGCCATCCGACGAATACCCATCATCATCGGTAGCGACGATTTCTCCCTGACATGCAACAATATTCCCCATGCTCTTGCACTTCCTCATGGAATCCTCTCCTTTTTTCTCGGCCAAAATGTTGACACCGAAAAGCTTCACGCACACCCCACTTCACCATCTTCTTGCCTCAGTGGTAAAACAATGATAGAAAGTGGGAGGGAAACTGACGTGGGGTGGGTAGTTATTGGGTTAGGTGGTTATTGGTGTTGGTTTTGTCTATTATGCCCTTATAATTAAGTCTCCAATGAATTCAATTGGGTGTACAATTTTGGAAATGAAAAAGCATGACAAAAAAGGGAGACACCAAAGTGGTGCTCTCCCTTTATATATTAGAATTTGCATACTAGTATAGCCAAATGGCCTTTGGCCACCTAGGTTCCTCTTCCAATATGCTAATCTAACAACAATATTGAGTCATTGACTTTCACTGATCATGTTAGGAATGCCTTGTATTCTTTAGTCCCACATTGGTTAATTATCTTGTTCCCGTTTTTGTAGCCTATTATAAATAGGGCTTTTGGGGGACTTCTAGGAATTATCTTTTGGGCTTTCATATTGTGGCCTTTCTAGAGTTACGGATTATAGCCGGCTCTTTGTATCTCTTCTTCACGTTGGTTAGTGAATCCTCTCTCTCCTCGCCCGTGGACGTACCCATCTTGGGGAACCACGTATATCTTGTGTCTTTGTGATTTCTTGTTTAGTTTTCAATTTCTCATTCTTAGCTTGCATTCATAGCGTTCGTTACAACAAACTGGTATCAGAGCCTTAGGTTGCAAAAACTAGGGTTTCGTTTCCGATTGTGGCTATGGCGGCTAAATTTGAGATTGCGAAGTTTGATGGGCAGAGCAGCAGTTTCAGTCTTTGGAGAGTAAAGATGAAGGCTCTGCTAACCCAACAAGGATTGCACAAGGTTTTGTTAGGCAAGACTAGTTCTGGAATCAAAGAGGAAGATTGGGATGATAAGGATGCCAAAGCTCTGAGTTCTATTCAGTTGAGTCTAGCAGATGACGTTCTTCGCGAGGTGGAAGAAGAAATTTCAGCAGCAGGAATTTGGCTGAAGTTGGAAGGCATATATATGACGAAGTCGCTCACCAACAGGTTATATCTCAAACAACGTCTTTATACGTTTCGTATGCGAGAAGGTATACCTGTTAAAGATCATTTAGACGAGTTCAACCGTATTATTATGGATCTGAAAAATATTGATAGTAAAATTGAGGATGAGGACCAAGCCCTAATCTTGCTATGTTCTTTACCACTTTCGTATGAGCACTTTGTTACAACCCTATTGTATGGCAAAGACACGATATCCATGGAGGATGTTAAGGCCAGCCTATATTCGAAAGAATTGAGGAAAAAAGTGTCAGGTGAGGGTGATGCACATGCGGAGGGTTTGTTTGTTAGGGGAAGAACAACAGAAAGGGTGGAGTCGAGTAATAGGGGAAGATTCAGATCATCAGGTAAGAAGAAGGGAAAGTGCAATTATTGCAAGAAACCTGGGCACTGGAAAAGTGACTGTTTAAAACTCAAGGAGAAGGAAAAAGAAGACCAGAAAGGGGGTAAAGTAATTGCTGGAATTGCTGAAAGTTCAGATGAGTCAGATAATGTGTTATCAGTTACAGAGGGCGATTCTCGCTCTAATACCGAGTGGGTTCTAGATTTTGGATGTTCATACCATATGTGTCCGCATAGAGAGTGGTTTTCTACTTATGAGGCAGTCAATGGTGGTACAGTTTTGATGGGCAACAACATGGCCTGTAAGACTGTTGGTTCAGGAACGATTCAGCTTAGGATGCATGACGGTATTGTTAGGACTTTATCTGAGGTTCGACATGTTCCAGATTTGAAGAAAAATCTTATATCCCTGGGTGCTCTTGATTCTCATGGTTGCAAATTCCTCGGTGAAGGTGGAGTTTTGAAAGTCTCAAGGGGTGCATTAGTACTGATGAAGGGTCAGAAGCGTGGTAACCTCTATACATTCCAGGGCAGTACAGTTATAGGTGCTGCAGCAACGGTTGCTTCATCCAAGGTTTCAGATTCAGACTTGACTCGTTTGTGGCATATGCGCCTTGGGCATATGAGCGAGAGGGGGATGACAGTTTTGAGCAAACAGGGTTTGCTATGTGGCCAGAAAATTGAGAAACTGGATTTCTGTGAGCATTGTGTCTACGGCAAGCAGTGCAGGGTAAAATTCAGTACAGCTGTTCATCGCACCAAAGGCACGGTGGATTATTTTCACTCGGATCTTTGGGGTCCCGCAGAGGTAACTTCTAAAGGTGGTTTTCGATATTTTATGAGTATTATTGATGATTTCTCTCGTAAGGTTTGGGTGTATATGTTGAAACATAAGAGTGACGTCTTTAATACATTCAAACAGTTTAAAACTTTGATTGAGAATCAGACTGGTAAGAAAATAAAACGTTTGAGAACTGACAATGGTATGGAGTTTTGTCTTGGCGAGTTTGATAGGTTCTGCAGTGATGAGGGCATTGTGAGGCATCACACAGTGAGAAAAACCCCTCAGCAGAATGGTGTGGCTGAACGAATGAACAGGACTCTTTTGGAGAAGGCACGTTGTATGTTGTCCAATTCCGGATTGGGCAAAGAATTTTGGGCTGAAGCCGTTTCCACAACATGCTATTTGGTGAACAGGTCTCCGTCGACTGCTATTGAGTGTAAGACTCCGTTTGAGGTATGGTCAGGTCATCCGGCTGATTATTCTGTGTTGCGTGTTTTTGGGTGTCCAGCTTACGCTCATGTGAATGAAGGTAAACTGGAGCCACGGGCCAAGAAGTGTATTTTCTTGGGTTATGCAGCAGGTGTCAAAGGGTACAGGTTATGGTGCTCTGATGATTTGAAGTTTTTGATCAGTAGGGATGTGACTTTTGATGAAAATTATCTGATTAAGGGGTCTAAGCAGGTTGATGATACAGTTCAAGAACATAGTGTTCCAAAGCAGGTGGAGTTTTTGGGTGAATCTTCCGACTCAGGGAAGAAGTACATTGAGAAGCCAATTGAAGAGGAGTTCAAGAGTTCAGACACAAAGGTTGATGCATTAGTTGAGCAACCACGCACTATTGCTAAAGATAGGCCAAGGAGGGAGATTCGGCCTCCTGAAAGGTATTCGGCTTATTCTGAGATGGTGGCCTATGCTTTATCAGTTGCTGAGACAGTTGAGTATGAAGAGCCTTCCAGCTATACGGAAGCTATTTCGAGCACTGAGTCTGCACAGTGGTTTGTTGCTATGAATGAGGAGATTGAGTCTCTTCAGAAGAATCAGACATGGGAGTTAGTAGAACCGCTGAAAGGGAAGAGGATTGTTGGATGCAAGTGGATCTTCAAGCGCAAACCAGGTATTCCAGGGGTAGAAGACGCTCGGTTTAAAGCTCGGCTAGTGGCGAAAGGATACAGCCAGAAGGAGGGTGTTGACTACAATGAGGTATTTTCACCAGTTGTAAAACATAGTTCCATTCGCACTTTACTTGCTATTGTTGCATGTTATGATCTTGAGTTAGAGCAACTTGATGTCAAAACTGCGTTTTTGCACGGCGAGCTTGAGGAACAGATTTATATGCGTCAGCCTAAGGGATTTGTTGTTTCTGGTAAGGAGGATCACGTTTGTTTACTTCGTAAATCTTTGTATGGCCTCAAGCAATCCCCTAGGCAGTGGTATAAGCGGTTTGATACTTTTATGATAAGCCAGTCATATTCAAGAAGTGAGTATGACAGTTGTGTATATTTTCGAAAACTTCCAGATGGTTCATTTGTTTATCTACTGTTGTATGTTGATGATATGCTTATTGCTGCCAAGAGTGTGTCAGAAATCAACAGGTTGAAACAACAGTTAGGTGGTGAATTTGAGATGAAAGATTTGGGTGCGGCAAAACGTATTTTGGGTATGGAGATTTGCAGAGATCGAGTAGCTGGCAAATTATTTTTGAATCAGAAGTCTTATGTTCTTAAAGTACTTGAGCGCTTTGCCATGCAGAACTCGAAGCCAGTAAGTACCCCTTTGGCAGCACACTTTCGACTTTCAGCTGAGTTGTCACCACAGTCGGAGGATGAGGAGAAGTATATGTCTCAGGTTCCATATTCGTGCGCAGTTGGGAGCCTTATGTACGCCATGGTATGTACTCGTCCTGATATTTCACATGCAGTTAGTGTCGTTAGTCGTTATATGGGGCGTCCAGGAAAGGCACATTGGGAGGCTGTGAAATGGATACTACGGTATTTGTGCGGAACTGCAGGTGTTGGTCTATTGTTTGGGATTGTCAATTCTGGTGATCATGCTGTTGGTTATGTTGATTCGGATTTTGCCGGTGACCACGATAAGAGGAGGTCTCTGACAGGTTATGTCTTTACTCTGTCCGGAAGTGCCATTAGTTGGAAAGCTACTTTACAGGCTACAGTTGCGCTGTCTACAACAGAAGCAGAGTATATGGCCATTGCTGAAGCTGTGAAGGAGGCATTGTGGATGAGAGGTTTGCTTTGTGAGCTTGGTCTTGCACAGGGTGTGAGTTCAGTATTTTGTGATTCGCAGAGTGCTATACATTTGACTAAAAATCTGATGTATCATGAGAGGACTAAGCATATCGATGTCAGGTATCACTTCGTTCGGGATATCATCTCACAGAAGCAAGTTGAGGTGAAGAAAGTGGGTACGGCAGATAACCCAGCAGATATGTTGACTAAACCGGTTCCGGTTGCCAAGTTCAAGCATTGCTTGGGCTTGCTTGGTATTTGCAGTTGATCGCCCCTCGGGGGCATTTGGCGAGTGAGAGGTTAGAAGGGGATAGCTATATTTGGTGATTTGGTTCAGTGGAATTCAAGTCAAGGTGGAGAATTGTTAGGAATGCCTTATATTCTTTAGTCCCACATTGGTTAATTATCTTGTTCCCGTTTTTGTAGCCTATTATAAATAGGGCTTTTGGGGGACTTCTAGGAATTATCTTTTGGGCTTTCATATTGTGGCCTTTCTAGAGTTACGGATTATAGCCGGCTCTTTGTATCTCTTCTTCACGTTGGTTAGTGAATCCTCTCTCCTCGCCCGTGGACGTACCCATCTTGGGGAACCACGTATATCTTGTGTCTTTGTGATTTCTTGTTTAGTTTTCAATTTCTCATTCTTAGCTTGCATTCATAGCGTTCGTTACAACAGATCAAAACCCCACCCTCCCGGAAATCATACTTCCAAGAATGGTTAAAATTGCCTTATGGTTTTTCTTTGATTTGTTATGGCAGATATTGATGAGTGCAGCGATCCTAATCTCAAACGTTGTGAGGGATTTTGCTTGAATACTCCTGGGGACTACAATTGTTCTTGCCCCGATGGGTATCTCTCTGTTGATTTTGTTAATGGTACTAAAATACAAAATATATGCTGGCCGGAATGGTTCCGGCGTAACAACGGCAATTCTCGGACCAAAGTGATTATTATTGCAAGTAAGCTTCTTCCTGACTCTTATTGGCATATTTTAGGGAAAATTTCAAAAAAACTCCTGAATTTTAAGGAACTTTACAATAAAACACATGGACCGTAACAAATGATAAAAAGACTCCTGAACTTACCATTCTGTTAACAATTAAGCCCCCGCCATCCAATTCCGTCAATTTGTAACGGATGGAGCTAATGGAAGGTGTTAAACCTTCCCTTTTTTTTTTTTTTTTTTACTTTTTACTTTCAACAATTACTTTTAACTCTTTATTTTATTTTAATAGTAATAGTAATAAATATGTAATAAAGTTCTTTTTTTTATTACTATTTATTAAAAATTACTTTAAACCAATTTTTTACTATTTACAAAATAACTTTAATTCACCTTTCTTTTCTTTTTTTACTTTCAAATTTTACCTTTTCCTCTCTCCCTCTTTTTTTTTTTTGGAATTCGACCCTACACCACCAATCAACCCCACAACCAACCACCAAAGCCCAAGGCCCAATTTTAGAAATTCAAAATTACTTTTAACCTCCCTTTTTAACCTTCCTTTTTTTCTTTTTACTTTCAAAAATTACTTTTAACTCTTTCTTTTTTAGTAGTAAAAAAATATGCAATAAATTTTTTTTTACGATTCATCAAAATTTACTTTAACCCTATTTCTAACTATTTACAAAAATAACTTTTGACCCCCGTTTTTTACTTTCAAATTACCCTCTCTGTCTCTCTCTATCTCTCTCTCTCTCTCTCTCTCTGCATGATTTAATGTTTGAATTTTGGGGAAGTCTAAAATACCCCTGGTTGGTTGTGGGGTTGATTGGTGGTGTGGGGTTGAGGTTCTAAAACATAGGAAGAGAGAGAGGAAAAGGTAAAATTTGAAAATAAAAAAAAACGTGGATAATCGTAAATAGTTTAAAAACAGGGGTGAAAGTAATTTTTGGAAAATAGTAAGAAAAAAAGAACTTTATCGCATATTTATTTATTACTAAAAAAGAGTTAAAAGTTAATTTTTGGAAGTAAAAATTAAAAAAAGGAGGTTAAAAGTAATTTCAAATTTCTGAAATTAGGGCTAGGGTTTTGGCGGTTGGTTATGGGGTTAATTGATGGTGTGGGGTTGAATTTCTAAAAAAAAGGGAGAGAGAGAGAGAGAGAGGTAAAATTTGAAAGTAAAAAAATGGGGTTATAGTAATTATTGACAAAACATTATTGTATATGTATTTACTTCTAAAAAAAGAAAGAGTTAAAAGTAATTTTTAAAAGTAAAAAAAAGAAGTAGGATAACGCCTTTCGTTAGATCCACCCATTACAAATTGATGGAATTGGACGGCGGGGGCCTAATTGTTAACAGAATGGTAAGTTCAGGTGTTTTTTTGTTATTAATTAAAGTGCATGTTTTTTTGTACAGTTCCTAAAAGTTCAAGAACTTTTCTAAAATTTTCCCCATATTTTAATAGTCCTACAACACTACGACAATTACGTTCACTTAGAAAATGGATTTAAATTTCAATAAAACTGAATTCGCCTTGCGTCTAATTTTATCGATTCTGTCTATTTTATACGGTACATATAGACTTCCGGTTCTTTCGTTCTGTCTCTACTATTTGACCAACCATCTCTCCCAAGGATTCCGCATGAAATCCAAATTTTAACAATCTTCGCTTGGTAGGAAGAAAAGGAAAAAAGTATGCGCATTCGTTGAATCATTGCAGAACATTTGAATCAGATTGGCCTTTTCGAATGCCACAATAAATACATTTATAGGGACATTTACTCATAACTTGTTTGGTTAGGTTGGACGGCTTATTAATATTTTTGGTTCCCAAAATTTTACTCGCGTTCCGTTTTAGTCCCAACCTACCAATTGTGTGAAATTGGTCCCCAATGTTTCAATTTGTGTTTAAAAGGTTCCCACCGTTAACTCCGTAGCCTCTTTCCGTCAAAATCAGAGCGAAAACTACAAATATCACCCTTTAGATTTATAATTGTATATCAGTTAGGCCCCTACCCTATTTCTATAAAGTTTATTCAAATCTTTTTCGTATTTGTTTATTTTGTGTCATTTTTTTTTTTGGATTATTGATTCGTTGAGGAATCCAAAAACTAAAACTTGTTACTGAAAGTAAATTTTTTTGAATAAGTTACGACAATAATCCAAAAAGAATTGTCTTTTCTAGCCACAACTTACCTCCACTGCTTGTAAGTCACTTACTGCCACAATCACCCAACGCCTTTGCCAGTTCAACATGTACCATAGCCACCCATTCAAGTCACCACCACATAGAACCCATAACCGTCGAAGTTTGACTCCACCATTATCGCGACATTGCCCGGCCCCCTCTCCCTCATCCATTGCTTTATCATTGTGTGTGTGTGTGTATATACATGTATACACAGTAAAATGGGTCATTTAGCTTATTTTTCCTTTGGTATTTACATAGATATATAAAAGGAGTTAGAAAGTAAATAAACATACATACGCGCATAAAAAAGAATGTACATATATTAAGGCCTATTTTTGAGAAATCAAAAGGTTGGATTACTATTTCGTCTTTATTCAAATTTTTTAATTTTTACTTTTTCATTTATTTTTCGTGGATTATTGATTTGTTTCAACAAGAGAAATCTAAAAAGTAAAAAAATTAAGATAATCTTCTTTAAAAAGTTCATAAAAATCAACCAATAATTCCAAAAAAATTTAGTAAGGTTAATAAGTTTTTAAATCCTAAACCCTAATTTTAGATTTCTCTTATCGAGACAAACGAATAAGGTCTAGGTCACAGTATGAGAACCTATTATCCTACCTCTTATTACTTGGGGTTCTATACCCCTTTCAACAAAAAGTGGATGCAAAACTAAAAACAAAAAAAAAATTGAATAAAAACGAAAAAGTAATCCAACTTTTTGATTTCTTGAAAATAGGCCTTCATATATGTGGGTTCTATGAGGTGGTGACTTGAATGGGTGGCTAAGGTACAAGTTGAAGTGGCAAAGGCAGTGGGTGATTGTGGCAGTAAGTGACTTACGAGCAATGGTGGCCGAAACAAACAAATTGTTTTGGATTATTGTCGTAATTTATTCAGAAAAAATTACTTTCGATAATAATTTTTAGTTTTTGGATTCCTCTTGTCAAGACGAATCAATAATCCAAAAAAAAAAATTGAATAAACTTTATAGATATAGGGTAGGGGCTTAACTGATATGTAATTATCCCAATCATTTTGACGGAAAGAGGCTATGGAATTAATGGTAGGGACCTATTAAACATAAAATTGAAACGTTGGGGACCAATTTCGCACAATTGGTAGGTTGGGGACTAAAAAGGAACACGGATAATATTTTAGGAACCAAAAATGTCAATAAACCTAGGTTGGACCATATGGGCCAAATATTTCCTCAGTAGAAGTTCGGATTACTTGGAATTGGACGAAAAAAAAAGGCTGCAAGAACCGAGATAAAATTAGGTTTCTGATTTCTAAATATTATGTGGTGCTTTGATAAGTTAATTTATGTTTTGTAATGGTTATATGGTCAGTAGAACCAAGATAAAACCGATAACTCTTCTATATCCATCGGCTTCGTTGTATGAGTAAGATGGACTTCCCGTTTCAAAAAAAAAGATGGGCCTTCTCTATTCTTTGCAAAGTCGGCTAAATAAGCCTTACTATTTTGTTCACCATCGGCAGGTACTTTCTCAAGTCTGGGAGCTTTACTTCTACTAATTTGTATGTGGTGGTTGTACCGAGAAGTCAATAGAAGAAAGGAAGCAAAGCTCAAGGAAAAATTCTTCAAACGAAATGGTGGTTTGTTATTACAGCAGCAGTTATCATCAGACCAGGGTAATCTTGAGACAACCAAGTTATTCACATCGAAGGAGTTGGAGAAGGCAACAGACAATTACAATGCTAATCGAATCCTTGGCCAGGGAGGCCAAGGGACTGTTTACAAGGGGATGTTAACAGATGGGAGCATCGTAGCGATTAAAAAGTCAAAAGCATTGAATGAAGTCAACCTTGAGCCGTTTGTCAATGAGGTGGTCATTTTATCCAAAATAAACAAAAGAAATATTGTTAAGCTATTTGGATGTTGTTTGGAGACAGAAGTTCCTATGCTGGTTTATGAATTCATCCCTAATGGAAACCTTTCCCAGTGTCTCCGTGACCAAAATGAAGAATTTCCTCTTACCTGGGATTTGCGATTACAGATCGCTACAGAAATTGCAGGAGCTCTATATTACCTTCACTCATCAGCTTCCATAGCCATCTACCATCGGGACATCAAGTCCGCAAACATACTCTTGGATGAAAAATTCAGAGCAAAAGTCTCCGATTTTGGCATTTCAAGGTCAATTTCTGTTGATAACACTCACTTGACCACGGCAGTGCAGGGTACCTTCGGCTACTTGGATCCGGAGTACTTCCAGTCCAGCCAATTCACAGAAAAGAGCGATGTTTACAGCTTTGGGGTGGTACTTGTTGAGCTCCTTACTGGAAAAAAACCGATTTTGTCAGGCAAGTCTAATGAAGGGGGAAGCCTAATAGCATACTTCCTATTGACAATGAAGGAGAACCGGTTGTATGATATTCTCGATGCTCGAGTTGTGAAAGAGGGTGGAGAAAAAGAGATTTTGGCAGTCGCTAATATTGCGAAAAGATGCTTGTACTTGAATGGAAGCAGCAGGCGGACAATGAAAGAGGTGGTAATGGAGTTGGATGGGATCAGAATGTCAAATGGGGCAACCGCCACTGTTAAACAAAGTTGTGGTAACGTAGAGTATGCAACAGAGGATGACCTTACTGGACCTCAGGAGGCTGTTTCTACTTCGACAGGTTCATCTTATCGCGCAATGGATATTGAATTACCTCTGTTACTTGACAAATCCTCTGGCTCACTGTCATTAAGTGTTGGTAATCATAATATCTGTTGTTTTTGAGGTGTCTTGTATCATACTCTACAATCGATGCTCCAACAATTTGCAAAGTGTGCAACAGAATAAAGGCTGCTTTGGGGATTTTTCTTCCACTCGGCCTCTGGACTATTTTACAACTCGTGTTGCTTGTGATTCTTTTTTTTTCGTTTCTATTTTTGTGACTAGGAACCATTCTGTTATTGCAAAACCATCCGAATAATTCATCTTGAATTCACCGAAACCTTAATTTTAGGACAAGCTAGAGAGACGCCAGGAGGGAGCGTTTTGTTCTTGTTTACTTTTCTTCAACGTGTGGTTACTGATTGCTCCAACACGTCATCTTGATAATAAACAACGGCAATTCTCGGGCCAAAGTGATTATTGCAAGTAAGCTTCTTCCTGACTCATTGCCATATTTTAATAGTACTACAACACTACAATTATGTTCAATCAGAAAATGCATTTAAATTTCACTGAAACAGAACGTTCCTTGTGTCTAATTTTATCGATTTTGTCTATTTTATACGGTACATATATTAATTTCAGTTTTGTAATGGTTATATGGTCAGTAGAACCAAGATAAAACCAATAACTGTTCTATATCCATCGGCTCCGTTGTATGGTAAGATGGACTTTTCCGTTTCAAAAAAAAGATGGACTTTCTCTATTTCTTTGTAAAGTTAGCTAAATGAGCCTTACTACTTTGTCCACCTTCGACTGGTACTTTGTCAGGCGTTGGGAGTGTTACTTCTACTAATTTGTATGTGGTGGTTGTACGGAGAAGTCAATAGAAGAAAGGAAGCAAAGCTCAAGGAAAAATTCTTCAAAACGAAATGGTGGTTTGTTGTTAAGCTATTTGGATGTTGTTTGGAGACAGAAGTTCCAATGCTGGTTTATGAATTCATCCCTAATGGAACCTTTTTCCAGTATATCCATGACCAAATTGAAGAGTTTTCTCTTACCTGGGATTTGCGATTACGGATCGCTACAGAAATTGCAGGAACTCTATCTTACCTTCACTCAGCACCTTCCATAGCTATCTACCATCGGGACATCAAGTCCACAGACGTACTCTTGGATGATAAATTCAAAGCAAAAGTCTCCGATTTTGGCATTTCAAGGTCAATTTCTGTTTGATAAAACTCACTTGACCACAGCAGTGCAGGGTACCTTCGGCTACTTGGATCTGGAGTGCTTCCAGTCAAGCCAATTCACAGAAAAGAGTGACGTTTACAGTTTTGGAGTGGTACTTGTTGAGCTCCTTATTGGAAAAAGGCCGATTTTGTCAGCCAAGTCTGATGAAGGGGGAAGCTTAACAGCATACTTCCTATTGACAATGAAGGAGAACCGACTGCTTGATATTCTCGATGCTCAAGTTGTGAAAGGAGCAGGGAAAGAAGAGATTTTGGCGGTTGCGCATGTCGCAAAAAGGTGCTTGTCCTTGAATGGAAGGAAAAGACCAACAATGAAAGAGGTTGTAGTGGAGTTGGATGCGATCAGAATGTCAGATAGGGCATCTGCCGCTTGTGAAGACATTGAGTTCGCAGCAGATGATGACCTTACTGGACGGTCTGCACCTTGGGAGGCTGCTTCTACTTCAACAGGTTCCTTCTATTCTACTGTATGAAGAATCCTCTTGGTTGGGAAGAATTTTGGTGAGTTCCCTTGTAGTACATCGAGTCTTCCATATAAGTAGTGTAACTAGTGTTGGTAATCATAATATCTGCTTGGCATTGCAGGATCACTTCTTGATGAGGATTAAGTTATGTTTAGAGGTGTCTGTTATTATACTGTACTGTACGGTCTATACGAAATAATTGAAACCCTACTTAGAAGATAACAATATCTATCCAACACTTCTTAAAGCGTTCAACAGAATAAATGCTGCTTTCTGAGAACTTAGTGTCGTAAATCTTTCCGGATAGTTGAATTCTTCCACTCTAAACCATTGTAGCTTGTGTCGCTTGTGATTCTTTTGTTTTCCTTACTATTTTTGTGACATGAAACCATCTTGTTATTGCAAAACCAGCCAAATAACTCATACTGAATCATTGAATGTCTAATTTTCGGACAAGCTGCAGAAACACTTGGAGGGAACCTTCGTGCATATGTTGGAGAAACTATCTATTTTTCATGCACGAAGTTGTTTGCAATTAAAACCCCATTTTTTCAGCCTATGGTGTCTGCTTGGTGATTGTTCGTGTTTTCTTCTCTTCAACAGGGCCTTTCCGAATAATGTATCGCAAGCAGTCCGTCCTCATTGGTTAGCATTTTTAGGGAAAACGAGTCGGGATTAGCTGGACTTAGCCCCCTAAAAGTTGATTCCCCTAACGCTTTGTCATGAGAATAAAAAGTCGTACCATTGGAAATCACTCAAGCGCACGCAATATTTGGATCCATGAAATTAAGGAGTGAACTTATAGAAAAAAGTTGAATATGGGATATAATATTGATTTATAGACTGCTTTTTGGTGCTCTTAGCCCATAAAATCTCTGTCCTGTACATAATTGTCCACAGACTCAAAGTCTAGTGGAGAAATTCTGCAATTTCTATAGAATTTCTCTATGTTCATAGGCTTTATTGCATCCTAGAGTTTATTTGCAAGAAAGCATTGTGCTTGAAAAGCAATTTTTTTTTTTAAATATTCTTCTAACGCTTTCCTTTCTTTTTCCTTTTCAATGTACATACTAATTTTTTTTAAAGGGCGTTTTTGAAGCACCATAGGTATTCCTTGTTTTCTACTTTGTCGAAATTTTGGTCTTGCATTATAGTTATCTTTTGTGTGTATTTGCATGCGTGTGTGAGCAAGATAAGCAAACATAGAAGTAGCCTCCATTATGTTTCATCCTTGCACTAACAAGAAACATTTCAAACTAGCGTTTTACATAGCGAAAGAAGATAAAATACAATCAACAACTAAATTTTATTTATAGTGATTATAACACACACAACAAATTAACATTCATAGCATCTTATATAAGATTACATGATGAACCATATGGTTTTTATTTACTTTTATTCACAAATCATACTAATTTGCTCTGCCAATTAAGGGCTCCCTAGTCACCCTTCTTCCACCATGCCGAGAAAGGAGGAATGCTTTGTTCATTTCTAAAGAAATTTCCAGGATCAACTTTGGTCTTGACTTGCACCAATCTGTTGAAGTTGTTCTTGAAATACTTGATCCCCCAAATGCTTGCTTGTGCATAGCTTGTGTTTCCTTTGTTATTGTTGACTCCAACATCAAGGTCTCTATAGTTAGTATATGCAGCCCTTGGAAATCTAGAAACATAGGGCGCCATATAACTGTAAAGCCTTCTAATCCAACTTATATGCCTTTGTGATACCTCTTCCCCTTCTTCATTCGAGTAAACTACATGCAGGATCTTGTAGAGATTTCCCTTTCTGTGTGGGAAAGGGATTGCAGACTCCGCAATCTCATCCATCTTTCCACCATATGGAATCAACATCATTTCTGCTAGTTCCCCCTCATATTCGTAAAACATTCGCCAAATCCCACCCAATCCAAATACCGGAATTGGCTCCTTAACATAGTCTGATTTTGCCTTGAAGTATAGTCTTGTGAGAGGAGTCCTATCCAAAAGGACATCAAGGGATTCATCGGTGGGAAAACCCGCGAAATAGAGGATGGATTCGATCCAGCTCATCTCAGTGCAGTCTTCTTCCGTCAAACCTAACTCCGGGAAGCGTTCTTGCATCAATGGAATCAAGTTACTGATTCCTCCAAGGTACAAGGAGCTAAAAGAGGCTTGGATTGTCCACTTTCCGTTTTCACTAGAATTCACCCTTCTAATCATGATTCTAATGAGTAGATCTTTAGGGAATTTGGGAGCAATATGCTGCCACTTATAGATAAGATTGGTAGCATTTTGGTCTAATGTCTTGGCAATAGTAAAAACAGTCACAGTTGATGGAACAATGACCAAATTTACTTTCCATGCTAGAATAACTCCAAAACTAGCACCCCCACCACCTCTAATGGCCCAAAACAGGTCTTCCCCCATGGATTTCCTATCAAGAACTTGTCCATTGACATCGACGATTCGAGCATCAATGACATTATCAGCCGCAAGACCATATTTTCGCAACATAAGGCCATACCCTCCCCCACTAAAGTGACCACCGACACCCACAGTAGGGCACATACCGGCGGGAAACCCTAGGTTTTTACTTTTCTCGGCAATTCTATAGTAAAGTTGGCCAATAGTTGCCCCAGATTCAACCCAAGCAGTTTTACTCTCAAAATCAATAGTGACGGAACTTAGGTTTATCATATCAAGAACAACAAAAGGGACATTAGATACATACGAAAGGCCCTCAAAGTCATGTCCGCCACTTCGAACCCTAATTTGCATTCCATGGTTTTTGGAGCAATAAACAGTTGCCTGAATTTGGGATTCGTCGAATGGTGTGACAATGACTAGCGGTTTTGGGGTTGACGGTGATGTGAACCGAAGGTTTTGTATGGAGAAGTTTAAGACAGATAAATATGAAGAGTTGTTTGGGGTGTAAATTAGTTTTGAGATCGAGGTTGAGTTTGGGGAATGAAGGGACAGGCATTGAAGAAACTCCTCATGAGTATCAGCCGAAGCTGCCAAAGAAAATGAAATCAGGAGGAGAAAAACAAATGAAAGCATCGAGGTAGTGGGAGTTTTCATATTGTTTCTAGTTGTTTAATTTGCATGGTAAACAAAGATAGAAGTTCAGCTATTTATAGGGCTTAATGGATAGGTGGCTAGAATAATAAGAGAATGTGAACATTGGGTTAGAATTTGTTGCCATGCATATTAAGGAGACTATTCTAGCCTCTAGAATTATGACTTCCCACAAGACGTTTCTAGCGAAAGATGAAGCATCGTATATATAAGGAAATTGTGACAATTGACATTTGGCCAATTGTCAATATTAATAATCTCTTAGAGCATGCACACTACAAGAAAATCGAACCATGGCAGGGACCAAAAATGGTGCTAAAGATGGCTAAAACAGCTTCTAGAGACCTAGCAAATTTATACCATTGCTTGTGCAACGTTGGGAGATACCTGTCGGGAAAGCCCTAAACCTAAGCTTTCTTCGTGAATCTACCACAACGGCCTTGAAATTATTTTGTGCATAGTGAAAGTTTAAGGCCGTGGTGTAATATATTTACATTGATGTTGAGCAACCGCTGCTAACGTCTCATATTTGGTAGTTATGACACTGCTGCTATTTCATATTTTTGTCAAAACCAATTTATTCATCAATTACTCTATTCACTTCTCAGAATCCCTCTTGTGATAATGATTGATGAAAGAGAAAAATTAGGCGGGAAAAACAAAATGGCCTAATCTATACATTTTTTCTTTTATTTTGGTTAGGTTAGGAAACTGAGAAGAAAATTATTAGAAATTTGAAAAACGTCATGTTTGGGTTTGTTGCTTATAAATGGTGAATATGTGGAAGTGGTAATCGTACTTTTATTCCACGTTTAATTGCGGATGGACATGAAATCCAAAACCCAAACAAAGCATAGGTAATGAGAACTATTGCCTTTCATACTTTTAACAAATCGCGGGATACTTGAGATGAGGAAGGTACGATTTGAACCATGGCAAGTCGGTCATTGCCTCCTCTTTGTGGAAGGTCTTGGGTTCGAGTCCCACAGAGGGCAGGTCCTTTAGGGGACCAGGGCTATGGATAGTTTCTGGTCTCCCTGTGCTAACTCTAACACGCCCACTAACCCCCGCTGATGTATATCGCCGTGGCAAAAAAAATAAAAAAATCTGTTGTTTCATAAAATTTGTTCATTGTTGAATGTCCTTAGTAAACTACGATTTGGTTTAAAAGTCACGAAATGACCAATTGCAGAATTTTCATTAGTCAATGAAAATGGCCATTGACATTTATCTCCCATATTTTGAAGTTTCTCAAATTTTGGTAAAAGGTAGTGTATGGCTAATCTATCAATATTCTGGAGGAATGTGTTTACGCTTACCAATTCTCCCAACCACCATCCCTAATTTTCTAGAGTTTTGATTTTCTTTTAATTTGTTTAAATTGAGAGAGAGAGAGAGAGAGAGAGAGAGAGAGAGAGAGAGAGAGAGATAATGATTGACGAAAGAGAAAAATTATGCGGGAAAAACAAAATGGCCTTATCTATACATTTTTTCTTTTGTTTTGGTTAGGTTAGTGTTTACACCATAATTTGGTAAATTAGTCTATCATGATTGACTAGGTTAAATTTTGACACTTTTGTCAACATGTTTTAGACTAGTTTTAAATCCATGTGATGCCTATCAAGGAATCGAACGGACTAATCAACTGTTGGGAATTATGCCCAAAATCAAGACACATACTCAACAAGTTACAAGCAGATCATGGACGAAGCAGTTAACAAGGGCAGTTGAAAAAGCAACTACAACAATGAGATAATTGTGTGAAATACCCGCCTGACCATGATCGTGGAGAAAGAAGAGGGAGAAAAGAAGTAACCGCTTGATTCAAATTAATGGAGGGAACTCTACCTAGTTTGAATTTCAAATCGAAGTTGCAGCCTATAAATATAAGAATTGAAGACGATTACAGCCCTCACTCAATTGCCCAAAGGCTTCTACTTTTTATCTGTACTTTAATTTTCTCGCTCTAGGATTAGCTTGTAACTTAACCGTCTATTCGATCGTGTTCTCACCATCGATCGACTTCTATCCTGAAAATAAAGTCCATTTTGTTCTTCTTTCATCTCCATTTACTTCATCAAGTTTGCTTCCAGAGAAGTTCTGAAATACGGCAAGGAACCAAACTCCACTACTACAAACTTCCACATTCCAACACGCACAACAATTCTTAGTCGATCATCAACTACAAGTAGAAAATAGACAAACAGTTAGGAAACTAAGAAAAAAATTATTAGAAACTTGCAAAACGTCATGTTTGGGTTTGTTGCTTATAAATGGTGAATATGTGCAAGTGGTAATCGTACTTTTATTCCACGTTTAATTGCGGATGGACATGAAATCCAAAACCCAAAGAAAGCATAGGTAATGAGAACTATTGCCTTTCATACTTTTAACAAAGCGCGGGATACTTGAGATGAAAAAGGTACGATTTGAACCATGGCAGATCAGTCATTGCCTCCCCTTCGTGGAAGGTCTTGGGTTCGAGCTCCACAGAGGGCAGGTCCTTTAGGGGACCAGGGCTGTGGATAGTTTCTAGTCTCCCCGTGCTAACTCTAACACCCCCACTAACCCCCGCTGATATATATCACCGTGGCAAAATAATAATAATAATAATCTGTTGTTTCATAAAATTTGTTCATTCCTGAATGTCCTTGGTAAACTACGATTTGGTTTAAAAGTCACAAAATGACCAATTGCGGAATTTTCATTAGTCAATGAAAATGGCCATTGACATTTATCTCCCATATTTTGAAGTTTCTCAAATTTTTGGTAAAAGGTAGTGTATGGCTAATCTATCAATATCAATATTCTGGAGGAATGTGTTTACGCTTACCAATTCTCCCAACCACCATCCCTAATTTTCTAGAGTTTTGATTTTCTTTTAATTTTTTTAAATTGAGAGAGAGAGAGAGAGAGAGAGAGAGAGAGAGAGATATTTGAGGAAAATGGAGGAAAAGTAATCCAATGCTCCAGTGACATTTTTATGTGGTGGCTGAACTTATTTCTTCACCATATGTTTGTTTGGTTCTCACTACAAAGTGTTGAGCCCGCACAAATTGTTTTTTGTCCCGTGCATCGAACGGTCACAATGCTAGATGATAAAAAATATAGTTTAATATTTTTTCCTGTCTCGTGTTCAATGCAAGCTAGCATTAGTCTTAATTTATGTACCGAAAGACATGTGTGGTGAAAAATAAATTTGGGGTACCACAAAATGGTGGTCCCGTGCATCGGGCACAAACGCTAGTAATTTCTTCTTGTGTACGGAGTATTTATTTCCGGCTAAATAATTAATCAAGAAAATCGGGGATGGCAACTTTTCCGGATACCGACGGATACACCAGAATATGAACTTTTTTCTACCCGTGGGTTGGTTTTTAAACTGAAACATCCAATGGATTTTGATTTATTTATTTTCCTAGTTTCTCTATATGCTTCCTCTCCTCATTCCACTGAATTCCTCATATCCTACTCTGACATTTTCACTTAATGCACAAATGGCAATATTTTTCATCAACTTTTATATTTGCATACCCAGATTTATGTAGATCGTAATTCAGGTGAGAGGACTACTCTACTATTCTAGAACTAGAATGCCAAAGACTTAGGGAATATCCAACTCTGTCATTTTCACTTAATGCACAAATGGTAATATTTTCCACCATCTCTTATATTTGTATACCCAAATTTATGTAGGTCGTCGTTCTTGTGAGAGAACTACTCTACTATTTTAGAACTAAAATGTCAATACTTAGGCCATCCACAGTGGTATAATCAAAAGTCAATTGTTGTTAAAGTTAACAATATTAGTGCAAAAAATGCATCACAATGGTATAATCAAACTTAGCAACATCCGTAGAAACAATCAAATTTTGGGCTTTGGATAATCAAAACTAGCAACCTTTTTCAATAATCAAAATTTGTGAATCCCACACCACATAATTAAGTTAACTGGTTCCAAAATTTATATACATGCATATTTCAACTAATATATTTTCTTCTTCTCTTCTTCACCTGCTTTATATCTTCTTCACTTTAACCATTCTCTTTCTTTTCCTCCAAAAGTGAAACTCATGTTTCTCGATCATCTACTATTTAACCCATTGTTGTCGGATTTTTCACTCTTCTTTCCCGTTTCTATTTTAGGCTGCATTCTTATGAATTTAACTTTAACTTAACTTAAATCTAAAAATTGTCTTTATTTGAATTTTTTTCGCATTTGTTAGTTTTGGGTCAAATGTTTATAGTTTATTGATTCATCTCGATGAGAGGAATCGGAAAAGTAATTTTTTTTTTTATACTTTTACCCAAGTATTTTGAGAAATAATCACTTTTTTTTAAAAAAAAAATGATTTTTTCGACTAAAAAGTGGATATTCCTTTTTTGTTCCTCCCCTATGGTTGAGTAAATGAAGAACCTTGCAAAAAGTAAATGAAGAACCTTGCAAAAAAAATAAAGGAAGAACCTTGCATTCTTTTCTAAATTTAAGAACACATCTGATTTTTTTTGAAAGATTAATAGAGTGGTGGATTTGTGATATAGGTAACAGGAATAGGAAGAAAAAAAGAGTCTCGGTGTTGTTTTGATAGATAGCAATAGGAGGAACACCATATGTTCGATATATTTTTGCCAAAAAAAAAAAAACCATAATGGAGGGAAGTGATTTAAGTGAATGGTGGGAAACAGAGGGGGAGAGAGAGACTGTGTGAAATTGTAGTGGACCACTCATTTTGGTTATAAACTAGAAATGACCATTGTGAACCTCAACATTGTTAAGCTTAGCAACCACTTAAGTGAATAATTAAAAGCTAATGTGTCAACTTTTGGTTATCGATTTTTTATTATACCACTTTGGATGGCCTTAGGAAATATCCTACTCTAACATTTTCACTTAATGCATGCACAAATGGCAATACTTTTTGGTTTTTGTTCATATTCGAATTTTTTCGTGCAGGCTTATTTGTGGGATTATTAGGTTTTTTGTTTTTGTTCATATTTGATTTTTTTTTTTGTATTGGTAAGTTTTGCATTAAATTTTTGTAGATTATTGGTCTGTCTCAACTAGAGGAATCAAAAGAGTATAAAATTATTACTTTTACCCAAGATATTGAATTTCTCAAAATATTTGGTAAAATTTTTAATTTTTTACTTTTTCAATTTCTCTTATCGAGACAAACCAATAATTCACAAAAGTTTGACAGAAAATTAACAAATGTGAATCCTTTTAAATAAGGACAAAAACTCAAAGTGAAACGAGCACAAAGTATAGTAGTGTTTATATTTTATATTTTATATTTTATAAATGAGATGGGTAAAGAGTCTGGTGAGGGTAGTATAGGTATTGTAATAAGTATAGTACAATGACATCACCTTCTCCATCTATTTTCTAATGTGCTGTTAACGGAGGGGGGTCCGTTGGTATTGTCAGGTAAAGGAGGGGATGGCAGTGTTATTTCAGAAACCTCAAGAGAGGTTTCTGTTTGTGTCAGAAACCTCAGGGGAGGTCGGTGAAAGTTGCCCTAATTCTACCATATGTTGAGGACAAACTTTCTATAGTTTTTGAAAAATGGTTTCGTTAACTCATGTGCATGATACAGGTTAAAGAAATTGAGAGTATCATATGTCCAGTTGATTTATGTATACAGTTCTTTTACAGGGTGAAATCCAACTCCAAACTTGTTTTGTTACTCGTGTATTAGATCAGCAGCAGCGCGATTGCGGCTGTCGCATCGGGCAGCCTTCTCTCCTAGTTCTTCTTCTTTTTTATAGATGCTGTTTATACTCATTTTTTGCCAAAATTAGAAAACGAATAGAAGAATGGCCTTGGAGGTAGTTTCAGGCCTTGAAAAGCCTTATAAATCAGTCACCTACAGAATTGGGCCAATTTGAATGCAAAAGAGCCAATTGAGTTTGCAAAGACTTGGGACAAACTAATGCCCAAAAATGTCACTTTCACAAATTCGAACCCAAGACTGGCCAAAGTCTAGGGTCGACCCACTCGGTCTGAGCGTTTTATCGAGGCCTAGGCTAGTTCTGAGAAACAATAAGGCCTTCTAATAGGTCCAAATCTATTAAAGCCTGGGTTTTTCTCCAGACTTGGGCTCACAAGGCTTACAAAGGATGGAGGCCTATGATTCACCTCAAGCTCAGACCCAAGTGACAGATGGGCCTACTTCTTACAACGTCGCATATGGCCTTCAATTGGCAGGAAAAAGCCTTAAGCTGCTCACAAGCAGCTCGAAGGCCTAGAATGTTCTGGCTTAGTAGGTCTAAGTAAGCTGCTTGCAAGCAGCTCAAGGCCTGAGTCTCTACTATCTTTCAGCATGAAGCAAGGCTTGAGACACATGGCAGCCATGGAGACATCGATCTCAAGCAGCTCACAAGCAACTTAGGCCTGCATAAGCAACTCAAAGACCTAGAAGGTTCTCTCTAACATCATTCAAGCAGCTTACAAGCTGCTCAACCAAGCTTGGTGACTGAAGTTAAAGCAAGTGTGCCTCAAAAGCCAATATAATGGTTGAAAAGCCTGGAAAAACTTCGGCCTTTAACCTTGGTGGGCCCAAGATCTTCTATCCGGGCATTCAAGCAGCTTACAAGCAGCTCAAAAGGCTTGGAGATTCTACACAGCCAAAATTCCTTTTGCCCTTTTACAAGTTTTTATGCAGGAAATGAGAGTTTTTTTTAGGCCTTTCAGGCCTCAGCTGATTTCTTGGAGTGAGGAGCAAGGCTTAGACAAGTGACAATCACTCATTGGAGGTAGAAGCAGTTCAAGCCTAAGCCTTTACCAGGAGAACACTTGGCAGCCATGCATGAAGGCCTGAGGAAGCAGTTCAAGGCCTGGAACTTCTGCCTATAAATACCAGAGTTGAAGGCCTTGGCAAAGGTCCACGACCATCAAGCCCACGGCTTATCCAAATTACATTTCAATTATCTTTATATTTCCAGCAAATGTCTTTGTCTTTCATCACACTAGTCATGCCTAGTTGATGTTTTATTTCCTTGTAACCAAACTTTGTTAAACCCTTAATGAAGTCCCTTTAATTCTGTTTTAGGCCTTGTTCTGCTTTTCTTTCCATTTTCTAACAACGGTTAGGAAATTTTAAGTCTTTTTCGTTAAGGCAAACCACAAACCACAAACCACATACGGCTTCACCCCTTAGGTCGTACACAATACGAAGTCAGATTTGAGGCATCCAGGCCTTGATACGAATTTGTACTGCAATCCAGTCCTAGCATGCCCGCGATTCCAAGCCGATTTGGTTTGACACTTTTTTGGAGAAACAGATGCCCTTTTGACGGTTTTGATAAAATGTTTTAGATGGGGATAGTTTATAAAGTTTTTGAATAAACAAGAAATACCTGTGTAAGAATCATATTCCTTTTATGGTTTTTTCAAATGTGGAATGTAATGTATTTTTCTTGGTCAGAACTGTAGGCTGAACTAGCTAGCTAATGGACAAGTATAAAACTGTAGAAGAATCCTTTTCGACCAATCTGATCAATGTAGCAACGTTGAATTGATCTTATTGCGCGTTGGACTGATTTGTGGACAAGAATAACACAACTACTTTTCCAAAACCAGTTTGAATGTTCTCGTCCATTTGACATGGGAAAGAAGGTTCAAAGAACTTCACTTTTCTATAACGGCTACTTCCTGTAAGTAACTTCATCTGTGAAATGTATGAGTAACAAATGAGCGGGTTTGGACCAAAATGAATTGGGTCTTTAATGGGTTATTGATCCATTTAGGCCAATTAATTATGAGTCTAATTACCCATACCTAATCTATTTATTTAAAAGTAAACCCGACCCGCCTATTAGTCCAATTACATAATATATACTAAAATGACTAAAATACATATGTACACTAAAATGACCATATTACCCCTGTAAATTTAAAGGACTAAAATACCATGTATACTAAAATTACCATACTATCCCTTTACTACAAAAATGATCAAATTACCCCTATACACTTAATTACCATATTCGTCGCTCTTATTTGTTACAAACAGGTGGACAATAATTGGTCTAATTTCAAAGAAAGAAAGCTTCACTTCCACTTCCTTTTTGAAGTCTCTGGAAAGACCAAAATATTTCTTTGCATTTTTTCATTTTCTGCTTCTTTCAAGAGAGAATAACGGAACAGTGGAAGGAGGGGCAAATTGTAGAGACCCCGTATTTTATTTCCATAATTCTTTATGTTTTATGAAGGCATGAGTTGTGATATAAAATGGAGAATGAGTTCGGATGTCGAATGTGCTAGAATTTAGAAGTTCGGGATGCAAGTGTAATATGCATGGGTGTATAAGTGAAGGTGTGTGTAGGGGATAATTCTTTATGTTTTGGCCGATTCTCTCTCTCTCTTTCTCACCTCTCCTCCAAACTTCTCTCTTCGATTTCATCGCCTTAGAATGAGATTTAGGAAAAATCCCAAGTACTAAAGTTGTTCTACGCGACGAGATCTTCCTATCGATCGAAGAAGAATCATGATCGGAGCACTTTGAGGTTTCCTCCATGTTCGGGCTTGCTTCTAACCTTCGAGGTAGAGATCCCTTGCCTTCTTTATATGTGTTAAGTGTTGGTTTAATGTACGAGAATCAAGTTTGATCATTTATTTTGAGTCTTGAACAAATCTGGTATATGCTGAAAATTTCGTGGGTTTTGGAAATCTGTCTTTTGGAAGCCCTTCTGTTAGGAATCAATTTTTAGTGTCTTCATAACTGTTAAAGTACGTTTCAATACAAAGATTTCGGTACCAAGATCATGCAAAACCGAAAATTACACAATTAGTTATGAATTTTTGAATACTGGCTGTTTGCTGGATGTGCGAATCTGTGCGTGGCTGTCTTCTTTTAACTTTCTGGGCTTGACGAACATTTTGGGTGGCTTTCGGTCTTTTACAGGAGCAACATATTTAAGTTAAGAAGAGATTGGCATTGGAATCAAGTAATTTGGTTAAGTATACAATTTTTGGTGAATTTCTAAAGTAGGGTTGGTCGACTAGGGCGAAAATGGTTGCGAAACTGTTTTTCCTTTGATTGTTGGGTTAATCTCCTCTCGTTTTTGAACCTGGGATTTTTATTGAGTGTAGGGTTTGTAGTGGTGCAATTTTTGGCGTTGGTTTCAATATTTTTGGGTTTAGGATGAAAGGGAGTATGATTTATTTGGATTGAATTGAACTTAAACACTTTTAGGGCATTGTATTGAGCATAAATAGAATCATTGAGTATTGTCTAAACATGTTTCCGTTTGATTGAATGTTTTAGGAAGTTCGAGTCGTCACGTGGATCGAGGTGAGTGATTTAATACCTAAATTACATGATTTTGAACTTGTTTTCTTTAACGAATTTATTTGAACAAATTTTATGAATTGTGTACTCCATGGAATAGCAATGAAAGGTGGACTTATTTGTAAAATATTTGCGAATCTATTTAATGGCATTCCCAACGTCCGGTCTTGCTAGGGGACGGCTTAATGGCTAGCAAGGGTGTTTGAGATTGGTATGTGTTTTGGGATAATGCGTAGACGTCTGGCTTATCCACTGCTGGGGACGCCCGGTAGCTTTTGAATTTTGAATAGCGGAATGTGCATTATATTTGGCTTATGGTTTTGAGTTCTTTGTTTTGAAATATTATCAAATTATTTTGCATTGTCCATGGAAGGCATGTGAGTTAAGTATTAATCATTCACACGAGCTTTGGCTTATGTATTTTCTTTTCCACCTTTCAGGAAGCAACGCGTAGTGTGGCAGAGTGTTTACTTTTGAGATGTGTTGTATATTTGGAAAAGGTAGTTATGCTTCATGGCCACTTAGCTTTGTGTATGATTTGTTTAGTTTGTAAATTTGTAGGTAAGCACAGCTCTGAGAGGTTTATCCTTTTGGTTTGTAAACCTATGTAAGACTTTAGTTTGTTATCAATAAAAGTTAACTTTTGCTTCCGCTGCTATGTTTAGCCCCTTTTGATTATCGCTTGCTTAGATGATATTTGATTTGTGATTTGGCCTTAGTGAGAAATCACTGGCATTTGTCATGATTAAGACCTTAAGGGGCGGGTCAGGGTCGTGACACAAATATTACCCAAGTCATGAACCAGTTTTTTTTGAATTCATATGGACATGAGAAGGAGAAAATTAATTCCCAATACATGGAGAGTACAACCTAAAATGACTAATATGCCCCTGATGAAAGAAACCAAGATTTCCCCAATTTTGAATCCCAACCACTGTTCTCTCATTGTATCCTTCCTTTGTACGCTGAAGAGGAAGAGAACAACAGGGGAGGGTTCCGCTTCTGCTCTGGTTCGACCTTTCTCCCTCACCTCTTCTTCCTCTCTCACTTCATCTCTCTGTAAGCTACAGTACTCTCTCCATTCCACCAAAGAAGAAGCAGTATCTTCTTTTTGACCAAGCAATTTCATAGCCGTATGCATCTGGTAAGGAATGTTTTGGGTGTTTCAATTTTTTTGCAGTTCTCTCTCTTTTCTCTTCTCTCATTTCGTCCATGTGTCTCTATCTGCAAGCAATTTGGTTTTTTTCATTGTATGAGAGAGTGGCCTGGTTTTGGATTTAGGTAGAAGTTGTTAGGTTTTGGGTTAAGTTTTCTCCTTTTTAAAGTGACGTGAAAACAACGCAAGCAAATCATTTCGAGGGCCTTCACTCTAGTATTTTTTTTCCATTGACAATGTCCTAGCACCATAATTCGTTGTAATTGATGGAATAAATTTGGAACTTTCTAAGCCTAACAATGTGCAAGGCACAGTAGTATGACTACGGCAGAAAAAAATAATGTGTTGTCGTCCATAATTCGTTCTAACTCATGTAACATGTTTTTCCTGAAAATAAAATAGTTGCTCTTTAAGTTACCTAATGTTACTCCTTGTAAGAACTTTTGTTGCTCTCTGTATAAGAATGTATGCCCCAAAAATGGAATTCTGGGACATATATTATATGTAATGCCAGTTTCTTTTTTTTATGACTTATCGCCTTGAAATGGAATTCTATGTTTTGGTTGATGGGAAATGAGTATTGGAAACTGTAGTATTGAAATCCATGAGTTATCTGCGTCTTGGTTTGTATTTATCCCACAGTTTGCTATGCAAAAGATAAGCACTCATTTGATTTTGAATAAACGTATTAGTTCCCACAACCACAAAATATTATTCCTAATGGTTGAAAATAACATATTGCCCATATAGTGTTTGATAATATGCTTGAATGAAATTCCAATCCCCACGGCTGTTAGAATTAGCCACTCGACTGATCATGACGTTCTTTTGAGTCGATAATAGGTAGAGTCTAGGAAATTCCTTTTTGGGATTGTTCACTTGACCATGTATTAGTCCAGAATTTAGCAACATTTCCTGCAAACAGCTTTATGCATAGTTGGTCATGAATAATGTTACCAAGATCAGTGCATTTGTGGTGTGTGAGAGTTCTTTCTATTTGTAGACAAACCCTTATTTTTAATGAAAGTTGTAGAAGTACTTAAATCTTTCTTCAAGCACAACAGTCAACACTAATAATTAAGCACTTATACGTAAGACCACCATTACAGAAAACAACATGGCTGCCTTAGCCATCTTTTAGGTAGCCATCATCATCGCTCTGGACTCCCTTATAACAGCTACGAGGGCCTAATTATTACATGACAACTTGACAGGAGCATTACGTAATAAAGCCATAAAGAATATATAACAAAGTTGAACAAATATTGCACAACATAGCCTATAGGAGCATTATGAATTGTGAAACACAGAAGGAAGACATGACCCCCATAATTAAGCTCCCCAGCAGAAGAAACGATGTTAATCGAAATAGTCGAAGACATCATCATCAGAAGCAAATTCTGAATCCTCCTTAATATAGCTTTGATTGCCTCTCTTGCATTCAAGCCATTCCTTTCGGCATCCCTCACAGCTCGAATGCATATTCCACGAAGGGAGATAGCACCGTTGAAATCTCTGGAGCGCTAGTATCCCATAGTTGACTTCAATTTCCAGCCGTTCTGCGCTTCTCACAGCATTTTCTTAGTTGAAGATTTTCTCATTCAAGACTTGTATGTATTAGCTGCTTTGGCAGAGCAACATTCTACTTCAGATAGATTAAAGGAGGGTATCACCCAGGTCCTCTCTATCATAGATTGTCAGCATCAACCATGGTTGAATGGTTTGGAGTTGTTGGAAGATGCTAAATAGAATAAACACATTCTATCTAGCGGATGCAGAAGGATCAATATGCTGCTTCAAGGTGGATTCCGTCAGGGCCATCTAACAGTATATCCTTGCATCTGAGTGAATCTTGCTTTAAGGTTTCTAATTATGTGTTCTATTTTCTTAAGTTGTAGAATATAAATGCCGAAGTAGAAACTACATGGTGAATTCTCTAGACAATGAAAAGTTGTTACTGAAATGTCCTAAAACTGTGACTTTCGATAGCATTTTCTGGCTTTGCATTTTTCTATGCTTGATTAAGATGATTACACATGTTATGCTTGGGGCCTAGTAAATAGTCAATCCTCGAAAGCCTATTTTTTTAATATGGATTTTAACATGGTTTTTACTAAATCTTTGGCGAGTAGATCCATAAGACGATATTTATATGCCTCTTGCTTGAGACATTGAGTTGACTGTTGATATACATAACAAAATAACCCCCAAAAATTTAACATGAAATAAACTGGATGATTATTATTTAAACCTAAGTTTCTGGTTCCAAGTGTGCTTCCATCTGATAGTGTAGGAGACTTAGGAGATACTTTTTCAGTCTACTTTGCTCCATTTTATGTAGTGGTGTCAATTACGTTTGATTTTACTGATTGTTCTGTTTTCCTGGTTTTCACTCTTTTCTTGGTCTTCTTGAATCACAATGGGATACAGATGCATTATACGATGAAGTACAGACACTGTGATGGTAAATTAGTGCTCAAGGTCAACGATAACCGTGAGGTACACGTTACTTCTCCCTCATTTTGGTCCCCGTTTATGAAATTTTTTGCCCTTTTCCGCAATTTATGTGTTAATCCATCTTAGAGCATCTCCAACGGGAGATGTCAAATCCTACGTGGACACGTTAATGGTAAAATTTGACACCAAAATTCAATCCAACCCAACAGCCTTCTTTGATGCCAATTCCTACGTGGATTTGAAGGCAAGCCTTTTCATGCCAACTTTGACAACCTCCCTCCTCCTTCCATGCCAACTTTGACAGCCTCCCTCCTCCTTGCCAAATTTCAAAAACTGACCATTTATACTTTGACATAAGGGTTGGAGAGGAATAATTTGATGTCAAATAAATATAATTTGACATAAGGGTTGGAGAGGAGGTTTTGATGTCAAATTAGAGATGCCAAAAATGCCAGGTCAGCCTTCAAAAAAAAATTGACATCCCCAATTTGATATCAAGGGTTGGAAATGCTCTTAGTATTGACGGCATCAATGATATTGTGCTTTGTTATTAGATTACATTGACGTTGTTGAATTATTAGAATGTGACTAAGAAACAAGGGGATGCAATAACTGAGAGGAACATGGACTTCTCTGCCTATATCCATGTAAGACAAAGTAGAAGGAAGCCTTCTCTATATCACCTACTGTCTTTGGTTCTCTGTTAATCTATTAGCTGAGTTTTGTACATAAATGCTTTCCAACTGTGGCTCAAGTCTAGTACAGCTTCCATTTTGTGTCTCTGTCCCCAACAATAGATAAGGTAACAAATGTTTTCGCTCTTGATGTTTGTCGTGCCTAAAGTTCTAAGAGTTGCTTTGTTACATGCTTTCTCTTTGTTGACGTACGAACTTCTCTATATCTTTTGGTTATAGTTCTGACACGAACGAAAGCCGAAATCTTCTAGTGAAAATCTGCAGCTCTCTTATGACGTGAAGAATTTTTGTGTGGAGGTTGACGCTGGTCTTTGTCCAAGATTTATCCAGGAGATTCTCTGGAGTGAGAGTGCCCGGAGCACTCTAATTTATCTTGCAGCTAGCTAATTATATACAAATAGTGACTTACAAAAAAACATGCTAAAATTTAGATACCTACAAGTATACTAAATACTACTATACTTGTGAAAGCCCGAGTTCCTGCTATGTCTTTTCTTTAATTCTTTACTTTCCATTAGAAGTCTTGTCTTCTTTAATCAAATTGGTCTTTTTCCTTTTCGTACTAATGTCTCAAGTTTAAGAAGGACCAGGCACAGGATGCTAAGAAGATGGAGAAGCTCAATAATATATTCTTCACATTAATGTCTCGTGGTCCTGAAGGTATCTTTGTTCTTTGACCACATGCAAATTGAAGTTCGATACACGTACTTGTCTATGAACACACCACAACCCATAATGTGAACGGGCACTGTACGGCACGGCACGACACAAAGCACAGTTGGCACGATTGAAAACAGCACGACTCGACACAATTGAAAATGGCACGGCACGACATGATTGGCAAACGGCACAGCACGACACGACATGATTGGTAAAAGGCACGGCATGGCATGATTTAAGTACACGGGCCGGCACGGCATGACACAATTGACAAACGGCGCGGCACAATTTGAGTAAATATTGTAAATGGGCCGGCACAGCACGGCACGGCATGAAGCACGGTTAGCACGAAGTTAAACGGGTCGGGCCAGCACGGCATGACATGTTTGACACCTCTAATTTTGTGCATGGTTTACTCCTAAAAAAATGTGATCATGAAGTTCATTTTTTGGTCGTTGCTCCATGTTACTTTCAGTCTCATTTGCGGTCGTTCTTCAGCTGGTAGCAACATAGAGCTGTTTAACCGCTAGATTGATGTAAAAGCTTTAATTTTTTCTAGTCTAGTTGTAAACCATGTTGGTGATTTGTTCGAGGGCAAAAAAATATGTTTTGTTTATAGATAGACTGCTAGAATATGGTATCCTATTGCTGGAAATAGAGAGATTATGTTGCTTCAATTTGCTGAAACTGTGAAGTACCGGTCTTCAGTTCATTTAGTGTCTCTAGTTTCTTGATTGAATTAGAACCCGGGAAGTAATTTTAAGTGTTATCTTCTAAGTCTCTTTCTTGTATTGTATGTAGGTCGATTGGTTGAAAGAGAAGATCGATAATTCATCACTTTTTGCTCGAGATGGAGATTATGATCTTGCTAGTGTTGGACGTTGGATCTCAATTGAACTTTTCACATTGATATCTCCTTTTTTTTTTTTTTTGTAGAGCCTCAATGCTCCTTTTTTGTACGAAGACATATAGCTAGGCAACTTTCCTCCTTGCAAATGTTAGAAAGATGAAGGCTATAGCTAGCTAGCTACTTATATTTAGACTTAAGTGATGTTAGATGAAGTCTCCTACTACATAGTTTTGTATGGAACAATATGTGAATATATGGGAGCTTCTCTATGGCAATTAATTGAACTTGACGATTGGTTTTGGTTGTTCTTTTCAGAGCTTTGCATAAGATGCGATGAATGCTTACAATTGTATATATGAAGAAGTTGACAAGTTATAGTGGGCATAACCGCTATGGAATGTCCAAATTTTATTAATGTAGTTACTTGTTCATAACAATTTTTGAATGTTATGAAAGGTCTTTTATTTAAAGCAGTCTTTAAACGCTATGGAAGGTTTAGTATCTATAATAGCAGGGGCTAGTACAGCGCCCATCTAAACGCTATGTTTAACTTTTTATAGCGTGTTTTGCTCGCTGTGGAATATGTTAACAATAGCAGACAGTGAACGCTATTGAAAGAAATGACTTTTAATTGCACCGACTAATAAGGTGTTCTTCGGAACGCTATGTATATCTTTCTATAGCGTTTTTAGCACGCTATGAAAGGACTTATTTGTTGTAGTGTGTTTTTTCTGAAAATAAAATAGTTGCTCTTTGAGTTACTTAATGTTACTCATTGTAAAAACTTTTGTTGCTCTTTATGTAAGAATCTATGTCCCAGACTGTAAAGGGCAGTGACCTATATTTTAACTCACTGAATGATTGTCCCTTTACAAAGTTATGTTGGTTTGTATGAAATGTAGTTCTTAATCAAGTCATGGAACATGCTTTTCTGAAAATAAAATAGTTGCTCTTTCAGTTAACTAATGTTACTCATTGTAAGAATTTTTGTTGCTCTTTATGTAAGAATGTGTGCCCCGGACTGTTAAGGTCAATGACCTATATTTTAACTCACTGAATGGTTGTTCATTTACAAAGGTGTGTTGGTTTGTATGAAATGTGGTTCTTATTGAAGTCATGCAACATGTTTTTCCTGAAAATAAAATAGTTGCTCTTTAAGTTACCTAATGTTACTCCTTATAAAAATTTTTGTTGCTCTCTATGTTAGAATGTATGCCCTAGATTGTTAAGGACAATGACCTATATTTTAATTCACTGAATAGTTGTCCTTTTACAAAGGTATGTTGATTTGTATGAAATGTGGTTTTTGTTCAAGTCATGGAACATGTTTTTCCTGAAAATAAAATAGTTGCTCTTTAAGTTAACTGATGTTACTCCTTATAAGAATTTTTGTTGCTCTCTATGTCAGAATGTATGTCCCAGACTGTTAAGGGCAGTGACCTTTTAACTCACTGAATGGTTGTCCATTTACAAAGGTGTGTTGGTCTGTATGAAATGTGGTTCTTGTTGAAATCATGCAACATGGTTTTCCTGAAATAAAATTGTTGATCTTTAAGTTACCTAATGTTACTTTTTGTAAGAACTTTTGTAGCTCTCTATGTAAGAATGTATGCCCCAAACTGTTAAGGGCAGTGACCTATATTTCAACCACTTCTTTTGTATATTTGTTGGATATAATTTGCAAACTTCGTAATGTAATAACTTTTTTTTGTTGTGGTGTACATAAGTTGGGTTATGAGTTGAATTCATTACCTACATTTTTACCCATGATATGTGCTCTGTCAGTCCACTTATGTAGCTCCTTTTATGAGCTTAATTTGCCCCATTAGGCAAATAAGTTGCTCTCTATGAAAAGAGTTGTCATATATATGAAAATAAGTTACACCATATACACGACAAGAGGGGCCAGTTAAAAGTCATATAAATTTTATGTTTTTTTACTTGTGACACTTGCTCTGTTAGTCCACATATGTAGCTCCTTTTACGAACTTAAGTTGCCCCATAAGGCAAATAAGTTGCTCTATATAAGAAAATAAGTTGATCTGTATATGAAAATAAGTTGCTCTGTATATATGACAAGATAGGCTAGTGAAAGGTTATATCACCTTTATGTTTTTTTTTACCTGTGACATTTGCTTTGTCAGTCCACATATGTGGCTCATTTTATGAAATTAAGTTGCCCCTTGAGGCAAATAAGTTTCTCTCTATATGAAAATAAGTTACACCATATACATGACTAGGGGAGCTAATGAAAGGTCATATCAACTAATTTAGATGTCTATATACACACTTGCTCGGCCATTGATGAAGCATTCAAAACAATTACGATATGGATCCAAACTGTCCTTTTGGAAGAAGACTAGAAAAGGGAGAGAGTTCTCATTCTCGTACACAGGCACGTACACGTACACACCCACATGTTCAACATCCGAACATCTGACCTTTCTTTGGTTCGGCAGAAGATCAAGAACTGCATCGTTTACTTCAAACAAGAAGTATGAGAGTTCTCACAAACAGGAAAGTTGTGGAACGATCGATAGAACAATATGGTGGATTACCAATCCAAGTGCCACTAGTACACCCCTCACCTGTTGATCTACCGATCAACTCTTGTTTCTGTCGTTCTGACTACCAAGTGAGATGGATGAAGGGGATGATCGTCGACATTTCAATGACGAATAGGAGTAATTGTATTTTATTTCACCAATGTATCTTTCCCTGGACCACTGCATGGACTTCATTTCAAGTAAGGTGTTCCCTGACAACAACAAACAGATGATTAGAACATCTAATAAGTAATGCCCCACGAAGGTAAAAAGTCTGTCTATTTCCTCGGACGTGATCAAGAAGCTTGGTAGACTCCTTGAATCGCATATTATCTAACCCTCCATCCCCACTTGCTTTCTTCCCATCCCTTTCTTTCTCTCTTCTTTCTCCTAGTCTTCTCGTTGTTGAGCTAACATACTTCCAGCATTCATCTAAAATTAATTTTACCAAATTCATTCTTGGTTTACATCATTTTTAACTATTCAATGCAACCTACTTACCTACTTAAATAAATGGGATTCAAAGGTTCATAGTCTCTGAAGGCCAAAACCATTAGGCATGGTAATAGGTAGGACAGATCGTTTTTCTGTCTTTTTGTCATCTCAAATTAAATGTAGTCCTACTCCAGTTCAATACCAGGGTCCCTATGAAGTACACAAAGTTAAAAGAAAAGCCATTCATCAATGTTGTTCTCATAGATCGAAGTTGTTGGGGAGATTGATTGATTAGATACCTAAATATTGCTCTTCTTTTCTTTCGGTGGATGCTTCAAAATTGAGCCCTTATTCTCATACTACATATTCCGAGGTTTTGCCAATGCACTAGCAACGACTCCCTTGTATCGAACTCCCCGTTGCATCAATTCAGAGTAAATACAAGTGACCGAAGAACCATGTTACATGACCTCATAGTATTCAACACAACCAAGTTCCTCATAGATGACCATTGCTCTATAATGTACCATAATGCATGGAGGTCAGTTACTAACTAGAACCATGCATTTTAAACTTCCAATGAAACTATAACTGAAAAGAAAACAGTTGGTTTCACTACATGGAAAGCATATCCGAGGAATTTTTGCTGCTATTGAACAACTTAACTCAATGGCATCAGACAGAATTTGAGCCTAGACAATAGATATTGCCTATTCCCTTCCATGGGAAGAAGCAAAATTTGAAGACAACATTGAAACCATTTAACTGGCCAAAAATGATTTGAACTAATCCCAAAATAAGATAAACAACTCACACCAATAGGTGGAGGGATAAAAAATCACACTGAGTCCATCAGAATCAATCTTCCAAACAAGTTACCTAATTGCAAAATTAACATATAATTGCTCATTGTAAATACAATAGCTACACACTTTAGGAAATAACTACCATCAAAACTAAGAGACAATGAGACAATAGGTAAATAAGATGTCACCATTCATAACAAAAGAAGATCTGAAACTGTAGTATTTGTCCGCATCCACATCTACTAGCACCTTACAAATCAGAAAATGTAGTATTTGGGGGATAATATTTGTCCATTAACCAAACTGATAAAGGAGAAGAACCCAGTCGCCGTCTGGGTAGAAAATCAGGAACCCACCAACAATAAGGGTTCTACGGCGCTATAAAACTGGCATCTCCACCAACAAAAGTTGTCCAAACATGCAACTTCAACCCACAAAATCACTTCAAAGTTTCCTGCACACAATCCACAGGAGTATCAAGTACACAAATTTGACCACTAATACCCCATAATCTCCAACTTTGAAATATTGACAAGGCTAAATGACACATCTTGGAGAGTCAATGTAGAAAGGAAAAAAAAGAAAAAACAGAAAAGAAAATTGTTGAATAGCATTTCCACTCACCACCCTGACAGACTTTTATATAATGGGGACTTAAGGAAGTGGGGGAAAAAGACAAAAAACTAGAAACCTGTGTGTGTCTTTGCTTCTGGTGGTTGTGTCATGGGTTGGTATGTTTAGCTACTTATGTGTGTCTTTGATTTGGCACGAACTACATTTTCTTTGGGTGGTCTTGGTCATTTTTTTTGGGGTGTGTTGATGTCTTTTTGGGAGTGAGGTTTCCGGTTGTGTCATGGGTTGGTATGTTTAGCTACTATTGGTACATACATTTCAAGTGACTTAGTGACCAATATTATTGAATATCTCAATTGACTTTATAAGGTACAGAGCTAATAATAGTGTAGCACTATTCCTTTCTCTATTAAACTCATGAGGGATTCTTTTCCTCCTATCTTTGAACTCGATGATCACCCATGAATTTTCTTATGAAAGTCAGTAAGAGTCTGAAGGAGCATGAGTATGGGGTGGAGGGAAAGGCACACTACAACAAATAAGGCTTTTAATAGCATGCCAAAAACGCTATAGTATCATATACATAGCGTTCAAGAGAACGCCTTATTAGCCGATGCTATTAAAAGTCTTTGCTTTCAATAGCATTCATTGTCTACTATTGTTGATCTCTTTTATAGCGGGCAATGAACGCTATAGAAAGTAATAGATAGCGTTCAGAAAAATGCTGTATTAGCCCATGCTGTTAAAAGTGAGGGGCAGATCATAGCGTTTTCTGACTGCTGTTTATCATAAACTTGTAATAGCGTTTCTTGAATGCTATGTATTATAGGCCTTTGATAGCAGTCTTAGAACGCTATGTATTCTCTACAAATTACCTAAAAAGCATTTCATAAGCTCGTTTGACAACACGTTTTTTGCCAAAATACTAAATGAACCAATGAACTACACATAAATTCACCCAGGATTTCATTCAAAACAAAAGAGAAAAATATTTCCATCCAACATCAAGTAACTTTAAATAAAAATAAATTCAATAGCAAGCCTCCATGTCCTTCTAACATTTTGAAAGACAATGGCATGAGTGAAACAATCTTATTGTCCCGAAAGTTGCCCACATGTCTTGACACAAGACGGAAAGCATTAAGGAAAAAACTTCAACTAAGTTTTAGCTGCACCATTGTAGTCTCCATCTTCATCAAAGTGTGAGGAAATATTGATCTTCTCTTCCAACTCGAACACCTACATAGAGATATTGAACACTCATTATCCAGATATAATTTACTAATTCATCTACAAGAAAATGGAATTTCAGAAAACACCACTACTGACCAAGGTCCCCTACTGAGACTTCATACACACGACAAGCACATGCACAATAGATAAGGCACTGTAGAGTTGGGAATTTTACAAATGTTAAGCCAATGTGTGCATGATATCCAAAATTACATGCTACATAAGGGGCAAGTTTTAGTTGAGCAGAGTATTTCATTGACTTTCCAACTATTACTAGGCTATCAAATGTCCTAAGTTCAACTTTGTTTTACAGCACATAACTCTCCCTGGACCTTGTACCGTGAGACTGCTTCTCTCTTTTAGTCAATAAGCATCTTTGTTTCCATTTCAGAATTAGAATGGCATAAAACAGAACTAGCATCAGCATCAAATAATCCCTGGTCATACTCATATATCTAGAATTCAAGTCCCTGGACTAAGTGATCACTACCAGAATATTTTCCCTTCCTTTTTTTGCGCACACTCATAATCTTTTGTTTGGTCAATGGGATCGTCTGATAGATAAATAACTAATTAGCTCCAATGGTAATCCATGCAACTACACTCGAATATTTCCCCTGATGCATAATATCATCACCATGCCAGATTAACATGAACAAAAAAACTTCGGACCGCCATCAGATGGCTCCCATATAAGATCATAACATGCACTAATCAAGTCAATGGTTATAACTTATCATCGTGAACATGACTTCATTATAAGTAGGGTCAAAGTCGCTAGACCAGTGAATTGGTACTAAATAATTCAAATCATCAAGTATTCGCCCAACCATGTCCAAGTTTCACATTTTTCTTAAAACCCCATTGTTCATAAACTGCACAAGGAAAAACAACGAGACTTCCAAGCTCCAAGTGAAACGTTAATAAGTTCATGATCCAACTACCAAGCAACCTCATAATTAAAAATAAAAATACAAAAAGGGCACCACAATGTCCCTGGAGTATTAAATAAAACTAAGTTCTGGTCCTTGCATAAACAAAGCACAAAATGAAGCCTCACCTGTCGCATAGGGTGATCTGTGGGAAGGAAGCTACCAATTGTTTTCCCATACACTTCACAAGTAGACAAGTGAATGAGACGCTTGTTGTTTTCCGAACAGTACTTCACCTCAAATAACATAACATCCAATTCACATCAAAATGCACATTCAGCTTCAACCAATGCCAACAACAAAATCAAAAAAACTACACACAACTGTCAAGAATCACAACAATTCACCATTAAAGCCACGCGCATTTCATTAATGCTTTGGAATAAAACATTAAGAAAATCAAAGGCGCGTACCACGGGTAGAGCATCAATGAAGTTGCTGTAAATTGTGTCCAAAGGCCTCGTATTGTAATCTGCCGGAGTGCAGATAGCAGCAAGATTTATAGTCTACATCCCAAAAGAACCAACCGTCAACATAAATCCCGTCAATAACGGGTTTCTTTGGTTAATGTTTTCAGAATCAACTTTTAGCCACCACAATTTTTAAAAATAAATCAACTTTTAGTCTCTTAAGATCAGAGTATCCAACCTTCACATAAACAAGAGAAAAAAACCAAAGTCTATCCTTCCTATGCACCTCAGTGACCCACAAAGTGGCATAAACTAATACATTTCATTCAAAATCAGATGAGTGCTTACTTTTACATATTAAGCCACGGGTTATATACAAACCAAGATGCAGATAACTCCACGCAGAGAGATAGATTGCACCAGTTCAAAACAAAAAGAGAAAGAGAGAGATAGAGAGAGACACACACATAGAAATGAATAAGGGACAAAAGGAAAAAACAAAGCAATCCAATGAACACGACTAATCGAAGAGAATAATCCAAGCTTAGAAACAAATGACCACAGAATAACATAGACTACAAAATCGCCAAGGTAAAGATGATTTCTCTTAGCTACACTTGATCCTTATTTCAAGACCTGTACTTAACAGTTTCAGCACATTGCAGCAATAAAAACTCGGTTTCCAGCCGTTAGAATACCATATTCTAACTGGTGGGGTGGAAACAAAGAAACTAGTTTTCATTTTTTCCTACACTCTACTACTTCTATTCAACAATGTTTCTACTACTTCTATTCAACAATGTTTGTGCTAGCCAAAGTCAAAACTAACTTCTTACAAGTTCAAACTTCTGATTTAAAAAGTGTACAAATTCTATAGCTGATTACTTTCCCCACTCACTAGTAATCTTCCTGTTTGCTGGACAGTAAAATGGCATCTTATAAGAAGGGCTGTTAAAAAGGCCTAACTTATACTATTAGGAGAACTAGAGTCTGTAATATCTATTTAACCTTTTTGGCTCAATAGGTAGGGTAATCAACCTACTGTGCAAAAAAAATAGAAACCCATAGCAATTTTTCCACTGTACAAAGCTATGCTAGGCAGCTAGAGGACCAATTTGTTATAGCGTTGAGAGAATCAATGAGATATATCCTTAAAAAAGGATCAATAAGGCAATGCACCAAATTAGGCCAACAAGATAAAGCCCCAAGAGGTCAAAATGGCTTGAATACTGAGATGAAATGGAAGTTACTCCCTTGTATACATCCTTATAGAATGCTATTAACTAATGCTATAAAAACCCATATTTGTAGTAGTGAGATGAACCAATTTTCTGATTAATTGGACGAATATTTCCAAAAAGCTACAGAGTTATGCACTAGAATTCATGCCAGACAATGACAAAAGGCATTAATCAGTATCCCTAACACTAGACATGAACAACACTGTAGGAAAATATAAAGAGGGAAGGAATAAGTCCAACCTTTGCTCTTTGTGAGGTTGCAAAGACATAAATGCCAGCCAATTATAGATAGGAGAGATGATAAGAACAAGTCTAGAGCATACTTCTTCCTTGCAAAGGGCAGGACTCCAACGAACAACAGTTCCATTCTTCAAGTAACATAATGGACCTTCAGTTCCATACAAATGGCTCTCACCACACCCTAATCTAATACATTATATAACTACAGATTCAGAACAGAACATGTCCATATTCTATAATAGGTGAAGTCAACAAGTAATGAGAGTGGTTAAAAAACTAGTATAACTCATTACCTCGCACATTGAAAATACTACTTTCTTCTTGTAGAAAGAGAATGAAAGGAAAACAGAACAAGCATGTTTGTTCTACCCTAATATATTGTTCATGCAATCCGTGTGGTTGTGCATGCTATCCATGTGGTTGCCCAAACCGGTCTCCAAAGATTTAGGAAAAACCTACAAGATGAAGGGCAAAACAAAATAACTAGGTTAAAACAAGCTTGGGTACTTTTGGGTCCTACTAGTACAAGCATGTTTGTTCTACAATCTTCCATTGCTACCCAAATCAAAGAAGCAGGACAAATCAAAGAAGCATGGCAAATCTCAAAATTAAATTGTAGCATAAGGTGGAACTTTGTACAGTACTTTATACCCAAACTTCCAAAGGGTATTGAATGTTAAATTTCTGAACCAAAAAGCAGAAATAATTTCTAACTCTTATATATGCTCTCCAACAATAGGTGTCTCTCAAACTCTCAATTTCTGTAATAGTTTTATTTCAGTTGACAAATTAACTCATACTAAGAATGCAAAAAGCTAAGCACATACACAAGACAAAGATCGATAGGTTAATAACCATTATCACAAATCCACAATAGTGAAAATAAATGTAGGGGGATGAAAACAATTGGTACTTCGAATCAACTGGATCGCAACGGCTTATTCGTGCCTCTTCACCGGAACCCTAGCTCGACGTCTGAACCCTAATCTGCAAAATAGACAGGGGGTGAGTGCACCTTTGCCTCTCGTGGCAAAGGCCCTCCGATGCTTTTGTTAGTATCACGTACTAGAAAACTCAGCCCCTATTATCAGTAGGAAAGCAATAATAATGCAATATTGCGTACCTTTTACCTCTAGGCTTGCTCATATTTATAGATTTATGGATGCTTGCTGTTCAAGCATCCTTATTGCCATAGGATTCCTAACTCGTATAGGAAACCCAGGATATCAAGGAGTCTCATTTCCTTTATCAGTTTATGGAAAAGAGTCCTTTTATGATTCTTTTCCTTTAAGAGCCGAACATCCCATACTCGTTGGGTATCTTTCTCAGATCCTATATTCTTGGGATCTTTATCCCTTTATGGGACATGACTACTCTGGAATCTTCTAGAGTATTCCCTCCGCTCCTACTCTCGATTGGAGTTCCATCTTTGTTCGGCCGTCTCATAGCCGAACAGACGGCTTGGACCAGTTACTTCACATGTAACTGGTCCTTGAGCCCGTACAACCTTTCTGGACCATTGACTTCTCATGTCACTGGTCCACATTGCCGAACACTTGTTTAGCATGATGACTGTCCTGTCTATATTCAAACTATGGTCCTACGTACCATTTATTCGGATATCGATTGCATTGTTCTCAACCCATGATCACTCGTATCACGTGCTAGGTTTTTTACTACATCTGTTCGGCTGTATCATAACCGAACAGTCTACTTGAAGCCATGACTTCTTATATCACTGGTCCATATCGCTGTTCACCGAACTGCCCGGCGATAAGTCCAGTCGTATTTACCTCGTGTTCCCAAACATCACGTGTTTGGTAACTAAATGTATCTGCTCGGGAATACCTCCCTACAATAAAGAGTCACTGTTAAGATCTACCAAGGACTGTACAAAGTTAAACATCTAGAATTTTGACACTACAATATAATTTGTAGACGTTACCGTACCTAATGAGGCCATTTTTTCACCATTTGCAATGGTTTGAGAGATATGTCCAAAAACTTACTCCTTTTTCCCAAATCAACTATAAATTATTCCTTCTCCCAAATCTTTGTTGAAGAGGGCAATATGTATTGTGACATGTGACGAGTTCAGTGTTCAACTCTACATACCTCCTAACCAAGCTTTGAAACCAAGAACATAGAAGTAGAAGGAAGCTATTTTTTATGGAGCAATTAGATATCAACAAATATGATAGCTATAGCTAAAAGCAAATCAGCACATACACATTTACCCATTGCATAATCAAATTTCACAAAAACTACAACTTGAAGGGAAAAAAGCTAAACAACTATGAAATCACAATATTGGGAGATTTGGCTCAAGAGCAGGGGATTTCTTTCGACTTGTAAAAGATTGGTGAATCGGGTGGCGCATGAGGTGCCCTCCTTGGCAAAGACGAGCAAGCTTCCTCTTGACTGGAGGGCTAGGCTAATCCTCCTTATTAAGCTTTGTCTTTTTTAAGCTTTGATAGCTCTTTTTTTGTAGCCTTGAAGGCATGATTGGCAGATTAAAAAAAAAATGGGAAACCTAATGTCGCAGATTAGACAAAAGAATGTACCTGCATTTGATCATTTTCCGCTTTGTACGCCCACACACGAGAATACAGGAGATGATTTACTGTTCTACTATTCTCTAAAGGATTACTAGATGAAAGACTGAGATTAGTAAAGGGCTTAAAAGCGCCTTAGGTATCTGCTATGTATGGGTAAAATTGCTTCGGCAAAAATTGTTTCGGGTTTCATTCTTGTGATGTATTGGCCAAAAAGATCCAAGCAATGCTCAGTTCAAACCACATTCCCGTGATGCTTGTGTGCAAATTAGACAAAAGAATGTACTTGCATTTGATCATCAAGATTGACAAATAGGGCATGAGGAATTACGGGAACTGTAAGCCACCGGCCCTCTTTCAAAACTTGGAAGGCCCTGTACTTCTTTGTCTTGCAGTAGAACAGTGACCCCTGATCCGTCTGAATGGGGTTTGACCCCGAACACTTGGTCTGGTCTGGTACAAGTTGGGTTGAGGGCGAATCTCCCTGCATAATTGGTCTTTCTCCAAATTGTTTCAAGAAGCTGTTCTCTTCCAATTTCAGTGATTTTGCCATGGCCTTGAATAAAATACCAATTACAGAATCGATGTTCATGGCGTATTCATCAATTGTCTCCCAGCAATAACAAAGAATCGTAGCTCATATTTACCGGAAAAAAAGAGAGAGAAAAGAATCGTAGCTCATGGCCAAATATGAAAACAAGTGTATATTTTGTTCGTTGCATTCATATGAGTATTGGCTTTGTATATACTGTAATATATTAGGTCTCTGTAGATATCTAAGAAGCGTGGGTGAAGTCTATCAATGCGATTTATGTCAGTTCATCACGTTTACATTGAATTTTTAAGGTTGCTATATCTAGATCTTTTTTTGGATAATCGGATGGCCGGGCCAATTTGTGCACACCTCAACTAATTCTAAGGTCCTGAAAGTTAACGACCGGGCAAACCTCCAGCGGCTCTAAGGTTTGGAATGTTTGGCTTATGTGGGATTCAAACACGCAACTTCATGGAGGATAAACACTTATTACTTGGGGTTTGCTATATCTAGATCTTGGGTTTGTCAAGTATAATAAACTGTTAATGCTGTTATTTTTTTTTTTTTTGCCTTGGGCAATTACATATGGAGCAATTAGATATCAACAAATATGATAGCTATAGCTATAAGCAAATAAGCACATACACATTTACCCATTGCATAATCAAATTTCACAAAAACTGCAACTTGAAGGGAAAAAAACTAAACAACTATGAAATCACAATATACAGAGTTGCTCTTGGCTACCACTAGTACAAACAAGCATGTAATTGAGAATTTTGCTTATAATAACAATTTTTCTACTCAACGACACATACGATTCAATTAAGATAAATGAGTATTAGCTATGAGGTTCAATTTAATCTAGTTTTGTGACAATATACTTACAGTTACAAATTTTCAGAATTAATCGTTGAGCATATATTCAAAAAGACCTCTGCTGAAAAAGAATAAGGAGAACAGTCTAACGATTTAGGGTTTAACACAACATTAGCCTCTCTTTTCTTTTTTTTGGCAATTACCACAAAATTAGCAATTGATATTGAATGCCCAAATATCTTAGTAGTAAAAAGGACATCACAATCAAGCAGGTAATCTTAAACTCAAGTATGGAAGATTAACAAAAAGCATATGTACAGACAACTCTCCGCTGCCGGAAATCGTGACCGGAGGCCATGGCCGAAAACCAGCACCTGCTAGAAATCATCAATTCAAATGGAAGAATCAAGAACCGTCAAATGGCAGAGAAGAAAATAGATCTAGAAAACTTGGTTCTGCAGCCTCATCAAGTGATTGCCTCCAAACACCAAAGAAAATTTTGCGAAACCCTCAAAATTGAAATCCCAAAATCGATAACCCAAATTGAAAACTCTAAAATAGATCCCTGAATTAAAACTCCAAAGTAAATCAAGAATAAATGTTGAGAGTGCAATATTAGACTTACCGAGTTCTGGTCGAGGTCAGACAAGCGATGGGCTAGGAGATGACGGGATCGAGGCTGGACGGTGGTACCGCTGGTGCTCGATTGGTGAAGGCAGTGGCTTTGAATCACGCCATTCCTTTGCTCTCCTCTCTTCGTGTGTGTGTGTGTGTATGTGAGAGAGAGAGAGAGAGAGATAGAGAGCGCACGAGAGAGAGAGAGAGAGAGAGACGGACGTTGGTGAGATCGGCAGAGAAATTGGAATTGCAGAGTAGGTATGAAATTGGAGAGAAGGGATTTGATTTTGGCGTTTTAACTTTGGGAGAACGCTGTAACCGAGTTAATGGAGCGCTGTCAAAAGTGTTCCGCTTCCCTACAGTGTAGTGCACGCTATGTTAACCACAAGATGCAACTCTATTATAGCATTTTTAAAAGAATGCTGTAAAATTATGCTATTAAAACTCAATTTTGTTGTAGTGGCAACACTTTTTGTAACGACCCGCTCCATGAAGATTAGGTTAACCAGTCCAAAACTACCTGATAAATCAAAGTTCTCTCCACTAATACCAAAAAAGATCAACAAAGTACATTTCAACCAACTTCTATAACAAAATATACAATGTAGAGCTATACAAGATGTATTATGTGTCCATAAGTCCAAATGTTACAAACTTCTCAAAAATATATCGCAATATGCACAAGGCCTTTAAGGACTCCAAGACAACTCCCATCTCAACTCTTAAAGCTTGTCAGACCAGTAGTGGACCAAAACTCTACCTCATTCACCTGAAATGGTTAGTGAGTGTTACTGCTCCATTCAAGTGGAAAGCATATAAACAGTTTACAGGAGCAAACATGGATCAGGAGATGCTTCCAATCATAGATAGTAAGAAACATACAACTTTTTCCCAAAACCATGAGTAAGCAACAATTTTTCAAGAAGCCATAGGGTTGCTTTCCTCGCAACCAGGAGTTATGACAGTACCGTGACCCTGTGAACAGGAAACTTTCAACAATTTATATACTCTGTTTGTGTACAGCAAATAGACAATTTATATACCCTTCTTGTGTACATCAAGAAGAAAATGAATCCAACCAAAATCAGAGCTATGGCATACTCTTGCAAAAAAAAAAACACATTTCAAGCACCTTGATCCATATCCATAATTATCAAAGTATCTCAACATTTGAAGAAAAAATGTAAGTTGAATATTAGCTAGCCACTTCAATGAAACAACACACTCACCTTATATATCCAGAAAGACAAAAGCGAAAAGCCTCCTTCTCAATCTCGAGGTAAGGACACATCCCCGAACCTTAAATATGAATGACACTACACTTAGTGCTGCTCATGCTCAATTTATGCTATAATGCAATGGAAATGCATGAACAACCTAACATCCACTTCTAAGTCTTAATCTCCATCCCTAATATGGAACCAAACGCAACCAATGCAATAAAAATGATGGACGATATGTTTCAATGCTCCAAAGATGACTCAATGAGATTAGAAACAAGGATTTCCAAGAATGGAGACTTAGTCCATGGCCAACGTGTACTGTTCTGACCATACCCAACTAGATAACTTGAATTTAAGAATTACACTTAAACCATTGAAAAATAGACTTCTTCGCCTTCAAATCGATGGGTCATACATCAAAAACGGAGTTTGGGTAACCTTATTACGGCCTCATGATTATAGCTTAGTATAACAGTAAAATTGGTGTAAAGGCAGATTTTGGGTCAACTTCAAATGCAAATCTGTTATTTCTCAAACATAACTACGATGCACGGGCTATATCGTTGGAAAGCTCTGTGGGTCTAGTTTTTAACAAAACAAACGGTGCGTGTTTTCGAGTCTCGAGCAAGGAGATAATGACCGTTTTACCAAAGTCTGGCGGTGTTGTCAGATTCTACGCGAGAATAACAAAAAATTACCTGAAACAAGAATTAGACCAACCTAATAACACCCACATCTGTTCTTCAACTTAAACAACATGTGAGAAAGGTTTTAGGCATAGAATTCATGGAAATTATGCAAGCTATGTAACTGATTTGGATATGCCCAATTCATAGAATTCCTATATGGAGAAGCCATTGTGTCACCCACTAATCATCATACAACTAACAAACTCATAAAAATCAAACGTGAAGAGAACGTTTACCTCTGAAAATCTTCGAGTATGGCTTATCTCTCTTCTCTAGTGCAAAGCCCTCAAGAAACTAGTTAGGTTTCTCTCAATCTTTGAACTAGGATACACAAATTGGCTAGGGTTTCTTCTTCTTCTTCTTCTTCTTCTCCTCTCTCTCTCTCTCTCTCTCTCTCTCTCTCTCTCTCTCTCTGTATCGACAAGAGGAAAGCGATGGAGATAACGATGGAAAAGAACATAGTAGAATTTGCTTAGGGAAAATTATCCCATGTGGTTAAGTCCCCACTAGACAACAAGGTATTTTACTACATCTCCACTTATTAACACCAATTATTTTCTTTAACTTAATTAGACTCTCAAATTTACTAATGTATCTCTAGACAATTAACGATCTGCAAATGATAACAAAACACGTGTATCAAATAGAATGTCCAATGAAATATAAAATTAAACGTCAAATGAGACGGGTGTTACACTCTTGCAGCAATCTACATCTAATTCAATTCATAACTCCCTAGTGTGCTTTTCTTATGAACACACACACACCCTAATATCAAACCCATGCAATTATGCATACAAAGCATACCGAAATCAGTACTACACTACTACTCCCTCTGTCCCAAATCCGCGCATATTTTTTAAACCTGTTCCCTTATTCATAAAACCCTTTCTTCCGCTCCATTTCTTCCATTTCCTCGCAAGTGGAGGGGAAGAAATGGGACAAAGAAATGGTTACAATTTTTGTACCTCCTCCAGACCCTTCCCTCCTTGCCCCTCCTCAAAATCAACCCAAACACTCAACAACTATATTTTCACCTCTAACCCCTCACTACTACTCCAAAGCCTGCATTCCAAACGGAGTGTAGATAGTTCTAACCGTGTACTTCATAAATTCTGATGAGTCATGCAACATTGGTAATGACTAACTAAAAAAGATTCAACCCCTAAACAACATTCACAATCCAATAATTTACAAGTTGTTTTGGTCAACTAATTGAAGGTGTCTCATATAGTCTCATACATAACCGTCACATAAGCCAATTGAAGTACCTAAATAACAATCATATTCCCAATTTGGCACATCAGGCAACCAAATGAGCACTAAAATTACAACTTTTTCATGCACACTTCAAGCCTAGACTATTTCCTCGGATTAGAGTTTCAGGGCGGTCTGACACAGTGACGTGTTGAGATATATGTAGGGAGCCGATGAATTACAGCAGGTGAATTGTTGTATGGAGTTTATAATGAGTCTTTTCCATTACGTAAGCTAATCAGTTATGTGAGCAGCCCCCAATGTTAAGTAATCTGTCAAAACTCTATTTTCTCGTTTACTAGAAGACTAGTATCGTTCTCCACGTTCCAATTAATAATTCACAAGAGAGACCACTTCGGAAGATCCAACATGCATTTCATCTCCACTTCTTAATGCTTCTTGTGACCTCACAAAATCTTCTTGGAGATCGCATACTAGTGATTTTCTTAGCATTCACCAAATTTACCAGATTCTAAATTAGGACTAACCAAACCAACCAATTCATTGTGTTTCAGTTCGAGACAACATTTATTTATTTATTTTGATAAGTAATTAATTATTTATAAAAATGGATTGCCACCCAAATACAAAAAAGGCCACAATACAAAAAGGCCCTTTCCATTCCCCAAAGAGTGGAAAAGCTCAAACCAATCTAAAAATTGGTCAAGAGATGGCTGTTTTACAACATCAGTTAAGGCTGTATTACAATCTTCAATTTGCAAGGGGATTTGTCAAGGGAAAAGAAACGTAAGTGATTTTCCTACACAAATCCAAGATAGTTTCCCTTACTTGATCTTTCCCTCTACAATCTCACCAAAATCTAGGATCCAAACACAGACCAAGGGAATACTACAAGTAATGGGAAAAGGGAAGTTCTGTACCTGAAGATGGCTTGCCACGTTTTCCCTATACAAGATCATGCAGATTTAGGGCTGCTCTCTGGTTGTCAGTTCGTCGGTTGGCAACAAAGAGAGGAAAGAGGGATCAACGAAATGGAGGGAGAGAGCAACACACACACAGAGAGGGGCCAAATGTGAGCTCCATATAATATCTCCTTCTATTGAGCCTTGCTTGCCAAAACAAAAATCTTGGCTTTAGGTGCCAAATGTGAGCTCATTCACAAACTGTTTCATTATCCATGTATAGACAAAAAAGGAACTCAACTGATCCATCATCAGTCATCACCATGTGGGTCATACAAGACAAGCGAAAAATGAATATTGACTGGCAAAAGTTTATTATCATGTGCAAAAATATCATTGTTTCACTTTTAACGAATAAATTTGGCTTTTAGCTTGCTGAATACATAATAAATCTTTGAAGTACCCGAACACACTGAAAATTGCAAAACAATGTAAACCACAAATAGAAACTAGGATTTTAGGACAAGATAAGTGTACATTGGATCTCCTGATGATTATTACCATACCCTTAAATCAGTCGTATCCCCTATCTTACTCTACATGACCATGTGAAAGGAGTAGATGGAACAATCAAAAGATGTGTTCAAATATACAAAGCAAATTGATACAAGCAAAATCACAATGTTTAGTGATGTGAACAATTATTTTTTGACAATCAGAAAGCTAAGAAATCCAGGGAACGTTAAATAACTAGCATTCCGTCAAATACTCGGGAAAAAGCCGAAGCTTTGAACCTTAGGATGTATTTGGATCAAGCAATTGAGGAGGGAAATAACGATGCAAAAGAAAATGGAAGGGAAAAATTAGCTTTTTAACTGCATTATTCTTTATCATGTCTATCAACCTTCTTACTCCATTATTCTTAACTCTTCCTTCACCTTTTCATTTCCCACCAAAAAATCCTTGACCCAAATGCAGCTAAAGTGACATGTTATGCTAATTAGGAACCTTTCCCTTACTTAACGTAGTAGACTAGTAGCCTTAACAATTGTTGTTGTTCTGTGTTGCTTGCCCAGTGCAATAAAAACCCAGTTCCTAAATCCAAGGTCTTCAGACCCCATGATGTTCATAGAAGATTTTACCCCTATAATACTGACTTACTGAGTTATCTAGATTTCTTAGCCCATCTACAGCCACTATTCAAACTTTTCCTTACATTTGAGCAAAAGGATTAGGAATGGATTAATTTACATTTAAGCAAAAATTTGAGTAAAGAGCAGTCGTAAAATTGAAACCCACGAAATAGATTTCAATATTTGGAACGAGATAAGGGGAAAATAGTCAATAGAAATGTGCATACATCGATATTGTACATACAAAACAATTAAGGTTTTAGTGGGTCCAGATCTCTCACCTTTTGTTCAAGCTCTCGACTTCTTCATCGGTGACTTGTCCTCCGAACACCACCTTATTGATCCAATCCGACGGCTGCCAGCCATTATCCCACACAAAAACACAAAATAATCAACAAAAAATAAAAATTGACGAGAGAGAGGAGAGGAGAGAAACAGAGAGAGAGATGGGGGGGACCTGGTGGGAGCGGGCATTGGAGTGAGGAGCGGAGGTGGGTGTGTCGGCGGGGGGTATTTTGGACCAGACAAGCAGATCTACCGTGGAAGTGTGAGGCTTTCACACTGCAGATGAAGTGCGTTCGTACTAAGAAATTCTTTAGACGATGGAGAACAAAGGAGATGAAGGGGGAGCAAACCCTAGGGAGGAGGATATGGCATCTTACGTTCTTATAGAGCAGAAGGGTTTACTTCAGTTGGGGAGTGGGAAGGGGGAAAACACAAAAGGAAGAGTGGGAGACACGAACGACGTCGTCTTGGAAGAGGGGTAATTTTGTCCATATTTGTTTTGATTCCCATGTCTTTTGAATTATTTTTCTCCTCCCCATCACTTAGGAATTTCAAAAAAGTGGTCCATGACCTGGGCATTTTTTGCCCCTTTCTCCATTGTTCCGTGATTTCCCCTTCATTCAACTACTTGTGGACAAGTCTCTGAAAGGAGTCCGTGAGCTAAAGTCAGAGAATGAAGTTGGAAAATGACTAGCAGCCACATCTTTTTTTAGCAATGCAACCCCTTCTACATTGAAATAATCAATGGTCCAGTTTTATACTAGATGAGGTAGTCCAAATCTAGACCATACATTGAAATAATTAATGATTCGGATTTGTTCAAAGTATTTTTCCCCCTCAAAGATCCTTATCGTTAAGGGGGTAAGAGATGAGTTTTTAAACAGGCAAATCTAAACTTGTGGGCTCCCCGACTGGTGCGCTCACGAGTCGCCACCCGAATTTTTGAGATGGATGATACAAGAAACCGAGAGTTTGTTTGAGAGAAAAAAAAAGGCTTTTGGTCCAACGAAAACTAGATATTTGGGTTCGGGAGCCACGTTATGAATGGGGAAGGTTTTGTTGACAAAGCACCCTGCTCGCCCGATAAAGACCGGTCTCTACTAAGCATTTTACATGGGGGATTTAATATCATTTGAAGAAAACTTAACTTTAAAACATGTTCGGAAAACTTAACTTTAAAACATGTTCGGAAAAGGGAGCATGGGGTATAATATAACACATTGGCGTGCTTCTGGTGCGAACTATACAGTATGAAATGGATAAGCAATGTACAGAAAGTGAAAAAACAGCATTACAGCAGTCTGCCAATATTATGTGAAATGCCGCACGACGACTTGAATACATCGCACGGTGTGATTAAAACACTGTGCGATGTAACCATCTACACATTTCAGAATCAGTTCGCTTTTACACGACAAAACAAACCATAGGTTTGCAAAATAGTTTGTTATATTTTCAGAATCTCTATAAAATGATTTACGAGACCTTTTTGTTCATCTTATCATGTAAAACAATGTTAAATTTTTTTTTGAAATGTTGAAAGATTTAATAAAGTCAAAAAGATGACTTTTAACATGAAACTTGACTCTGGAATGTACCCGTACAATCTTTAAACAATATTAGCCGAAGTAGGAAAAGAAAAAGAAAAAGAAAATAAAGTAATAATGAACAGTACTAAAAATAACGAGCAGTGCAATACGCAACGCCGTGCGATGTTATAAAGCACCACACGATGTATCGTATCCAGTGCAGAAACTATTTTTTGTGCCTTTTGAATATAAAGCTCGTTTGAGGCCCAAACCCAGTATGGAAGGACTAGGAAGGGCCCCGGTGAGCTCCCCTCAAGGCCAAAACGTGGTTTAGCTCAAGGAATTTATTTATACCTTTTGATCGAGGCTTGGATGTGCTTGAAAGTGGAAGAGTAGATGTTGACTTGGAATGAATTTTGAGAGACTTGTAAGCAAATGAGTGTAGAGAGAGAAAGAGAGAAAAATCAGTTTGAGACTGATTTTGTAATAGCCCAGCTTGTGGGTTGATGTAGAGAGAGAAAGAGATGTATGTGGTGGAGGGGTGTATTTATCGGCAAAATATGCTTGGAGTGCACCCAAAGGCAAAAAAAACGTGAAAAACGTGCTCTGCTGACGTGCAAGGGAAAAGGCCGCATGGTGGAGTGATTTTTGAAATGCCGCGCAAGGGAAAAGGTCGCATAGTGAAGTGATTTTTGGAATGCCGGGTGGTTTTTCACACTGAATTTCACGAGGGCGCCCCGGACACTCCCGAACTCGGATTTCAGCGTGGTTCGAAGTGTTGGAAAGCTTGTCGAGTCATCTTTCTAACCCAATTGGTTTCACTCAAAGATGTTTTATACATTGAAATGTGTGCCAATTTTACCATTAGTGTGTCATGAAATAAAGTTATTTTTGACTAAGCAAACGCATTTTTTTTCTTTGCAATTGAACCGAGGGTCACCCTACATGTTTGGATAAGGGATTTTCTTGAGGTTTAGAGAAGGAGTAACAAAGGAGCAACAATCCAAGCCTTGAAGGTTTATTTTTCCTTATTTCATCATCGGGGAACTTAAAGATTATTCGGAGGCCCATATTGGAGTGTCTGCAGTAGTCCCTTTTTAACTGGACTTAGGTACCATTGCTTGGTATAAATGACGTTAAAGATTAGACATCCCAATCCATCATTCCAAAGTCTTTAAGTTAAATGCAAGAATGCAATAAATGTGGTCACGCTCATGGAGCTGCCTACGTACCCCTCTGTTGGGATCAGACCAACGTAGTTCAATTGGGACAATGCATGTATATTGATGCAAGAAGATAGTGTTATGCAAGGAAGAGTTCCAGAGGACGAGATGCTCGAACGCTGAAGAGACTTGAATTTTTTTTTGAAAAGCTTTAATAGCTTTAGCTTGAATTTTGAAAGAGACTTGAGTTTGAATAACTTGAATTTTAAAAGGGACTTGAATTTTGAAAGAGACTTGAGTTTGAATAACTTAAATTTTGAAAGGGACTTGAATTTTGAAAGAAGCTTGAATTTCGAAAGAGACTTAAGTTTGAATAAGTTGAATTTTGAAAGAAGCTTGAATTTTGAAAGAAGCTTGAGTTTGAATAACTTGAATTTTGAAAGGGGCTTGAATTTTGAAAGAAGCTTGAATTTTGGAAGAGATTTGAAATTGAATAATTTGAATTTTGAAGAGCTTGAATTTTTGAAAGTGGCTTGAACTTTAAGAGCTTGAATTTGACGTTCGATTGAGACAATACATAAACGATGATGCAAGTTGATATGTCATGTCACGTGAGCACGTAAAATCAATGCAAGTATGACAAAAGTGAGTCCCAGAGGACGAAGTGCAAATAGAATGTGAGTCCCGGAAGACGAAGTGCTAGACAAAGTGAAGTCTCAGAGGACAAAGTGCGGGGCAAAGTGCAGTCCCAGAGGACGAAGTGTAGATAGAGTGTGAGTCCCGGAGGACGAAGTGCTAGACAAAGTGCAATCCTGGAGGACGAAGGGCTAGACAAAGTGAAGTCCTAGAGGACAAACCACAGCTCGAGAGACTAAAAGGCTTTCTAGGACGGTTATATATACCATAGCTCAAGAGAAGCTACAGGCTTAAAAGATCATGGATTGATCTTGGAATTGACTCTTGAACAATCATTCGAGATTCGCCTATGACACCGAACGACAACGATGATGACATTCTTTGAAAAACAGGGGACATATCTGAGCACCCTATTTGTTTTACTGTCTTTGGCCAATGGATCGGTATTCTCAGGAACTTCAAATTTTGGTTGGATTCCGTGCCGGATTTGAGCAGGGGTTTGCCTTTGGCCAGGGTTTGAGTTTTGGATTTTCTTTCCCTGGTAGACTGCACTGAGCCAATGTACCCTGGTGAGTAACGACCCCCAATCCTGATGGTTTTGACAAGCAGTTGACCAAGCGCAGTCCAGGCTATGATTATAGCCTAACAAGCTTTTCTCAAGGGTGACTTTCACAAGTTTATGATTGACAAGACTAAGACGACTGGTTCAACCTTTTAGCAAAGGGGGTGGATTTTGATAGGACTATGTTGACTCAAATATACAAAGGAGGGAAAGACTGTTTATGAATGAAGCGACATTCGAATAGTGCCTCTGATTGGGCAGAGAGTTGACTCATTGAAGAAAATAGGATTCATGTCCCATAATTTACGACAAGCCAGGTTTTTTGTGATTTTTCCCTTCGAAATTTGTTTTACTCCATCAATTGATCAAAACACAAGAGTTTTTATCATGAACCAAGTTGCTAATGATGACCCATATCCCCGTTTAGATTTTCGCCTTGATTGATGTGGCTTTCGCACAATGCCTCGATGTATTGATGCCCTTTAATGTAACACCTAGGATTCTTGCTCTCAAGTTGTGCTTTCCAATCCGAAAGGACTTTTGGGTTGTAATGTGGATCATGGTTTGGGCTTGACAAAGAAAGGATATTAGGCTCAAAAATTTTACTTTCTTTTGAGTTTTCAAAGCTAGCAACTATCTTTGAATGTAGGTGCCTTCTTTTCATTTTTCATTTGCTTTCTCATGCCTTTCAGTGTGTTTGGCACTTTCATCCTGTTGATGATTTGAATCTCGATGTGTTTGGCACTTTCACCCTTTTGATGCTTTGAATTTCAATGTTTTTTCTGGCACTTTTATTTTTCATTTTACTCCGATGCAGGGGATAGCTAGCTAGCTGGGCTTCTTTTTCAAAGAATTTGACTGTGGCTCAAAGAGGCTATCAAAGGGTATATCTTTATGCGTAGGATGAAAGAAACGATGACCTCTCTTCATTTTAGATTGCACATCCTAACAGCTAAATCCTAAATGCTCATTGAGAGGCTTCTGTTTGCATGCTCTAACTTTTGCCTAGGCCAGATTTTGAGATTTTGACCTAGCGAAATTTTCTTCTTTTCTCTTTTTTTTTTTCTTCAGAGTTAAGGCATGGCGTCGGGGAGCGCTCCCTTGAAATTGTTCTTCTTGCATGGGGTGAGAGTTCAATCAAAAATCACCTCGTGTTTTGAAGTGATTATCATGATTTTCAACTGATGATGGAAAACAATTTCGAAACCCTGAGTTTATTATAGAGACGCGACGTTTGAAAGACAAAGACCTAACCAGTAGGGGTTGACTCGAAAGAGCATGACCGAACCTTGGGATTGATTTGAATGCTCGTGACCGGGCCTCAGGATGAGGCTGCCTACGTATCCGGTAAAGGAATGAGGTCACAACGTAGTTCAGGATTTCGAAACTGACTCTCTGTTTTGATTTTTCTCTTTTCTTTTCTTGACAACAATCATGAATTTGAAAACATACAGACACAAAAGCAAAAACAAGAAAGACTCGAAGTACAGACTGACACAACAAGGATGAAAACTTGACTCAAAACTTCAAAGATTTCCAAAACTCGTGGAAAGTCGGATAGTTGCATGGCTCTTGACATTTTACTCCTCTTTGGCAGCATTGATGCAAGGATTGCGCTTGGGCACAAGGTCTGGCTTTGGTTAAAGAGGTGCCTTAATGACCTTGAGGTCTTGGATAGCATGGCGAAGGCGGATGTAGTCGTTTGTGTTATGGCCGGGCATTTGATGGAAGATGCAGAAGGTACCTGGATTATGGGATGCTGAAAGCTTTTGAGGTAGAGGAGCTGGAGGGAATGGCTTGATGACGCCAGCTTTAAGGAGCTCCCCATAAACCAGGGATTGGGGTGCTGAAAAGCGGGATGAGGTTCTCAATCTGGCGCTTCGATTAAGTTGAGGGCCCATTGTGGTACTGGGGGTGCCCTTAACGGAATCTTTGCTTGTGTTGCAGGCCTCACTTGCTTCAGCTAGGCCCTGGAACATTTCGGAGAGCTTCATCTTTGGGGGTGAACGTCCTTCATCCATGTCTTCTTTAGCATTTCGCTTTAGATTTGGATCCGAGACTATGAAGGTGAGGAAACTATCCATCTTTTGTGTTAAAGCCCTTATTTGGATTATTTGTGTATCCATTTTTTGGCTCATTTCCTCCACAGCCTTCCTCAACTCTTTAAGTTCTATTTGCATCGTCATTGGTTCAAATTCCAATACTGAAATACTAGATTCATCGAGAATGGGTACAATTGGTTTGGGTAGGTGAACAGGGATGACATAATGAGTGGGATCAAATATAGTGGAGCTAATGTTGATGTAGTTAATGTGGTGGTTTGACAAGGTGCTTGATTCTTTTGGTGGCAGAAGGATGGTTTTGCTATCGATAAAGTCTTGAATTTTGTGACGGAGATGACGACACTTATTGGTAACATGGCCGGGCATTTGGTGAAAGGCGCAGAAGGCATTTGGGTCATAGTAGGCTGGAAGCTTTTGGGGTAGAGGAGTTGGAAGGAACGGCTTAATGAGATCGACTTTGAGGAGCTGTTCATAGAGTGTGGATAGCGGTGTGATGAATTGGGTGAAGGTGCGAGTTGATTTATCAACTATCTGGTTTATTTCGAGGGGTTTGGCATTTGAGGAGTTCCCGACATGGAAGGTATTGCTGTTTCTGAAAGGACTTCGCTAACGCTGGGATGGAGTCTCTTGCCTTTTAAGGTGGGTTCTTTCTTCTCGAGGGTACCATCCCTAAGGACTTTTTCAACAGCCAATCCAAAATCATAGAAGGTCTCAGAATCGGGAGATGATTGCGACAAAACCATGTAGGGGGCAAAGGCATTGGGCAGGATTTTTGTGATGATATGCATCTGCTCTTTAGGTCTGGCTTATCGTGCATTTGGGCAGCTTTGGCTCTCCACCTTTATACATAGTCAGCGAAACTTTCATTTTCGCCCATTTTGGTGTTCTCAAGTTCTCGGGTGGTCATTTTCAGCCCAACGTTGAAGTCGTATTGGGACACAAAAGTCATTCCAATGTCTTCCCACGTCTTTTTCTTCGAGGGTGCCAAGGAAAGGAACCATTGTAGAGCCGGGCCAGTAAGTGACTTGTGAAACAACTAAGCCATTGCATCTTTTCCGACTCCTTACATGGAAAGGGACCCAACATACCCTAGTAAGCAGGCCTTTGGATCAGTAGTCCCATCGAATTTGGGAAAGTCTATTCCTTTGAACTTTTCATGCAATTTTGCATTGGGAAATAGGCTTAAATGATCCATGTCTATTTCACTCCTCCCCATCCTTTCTGTTTTGAGGATAGATTCCTCGAGTTTGCTGATTTTGGCAATCAATTCTGCCACTTAGGGGTCAACAACGAGCGCATCCCCGGAGAGCTATGATTCTGGGCTCAGAGTAGATTTGGCTGGTAAGCAGTTACTGATTTCTTGCAATGATTCGAACATCATGGTCATGTTCTTTTGGACATCGGCGACGACTGACTTTAGCTGACCATCTATGTTCGTAATTGACTGTCTGAGTTGATCCTCTAGGTTAACCATGGCCTGCTTGATTTCCCCTATTTCATTCCCTTAACCCACCATTTCAAATATTACCACTGGTGACTAAGATTCTCTTTGCAAACCTACCATTGAGCCAGACGTTCCAATTGGGAGAAGTCCATTTTCTTATGCGACAAATATTTCAGAACTGACAGCAAAGCAAAAAGGCGGCTCAAATTCTGCCCGGAAATCATGTCCATGCAATGTCGTCGGTGTCGTCTACATTCTAAAACCTACCTTAGCTCTAAATCTCACTTAGAATGTGACTGTACCGAGGGTTTCAGCAGCCACGGGTAAGTCGTGTCAGGCAGGTTAAATTTCGAATGCTTCAAAATCAGAGCCAATCTTCTTACCTTGACCATCGGAGATAAAGCAATGAGGTTGCTAAAACCTAGATACAAGCACATCCTAAGACTAGATCCAGACCAGAGAGGCCGTTCGGACATGGCGAACACAAGAGGCATCTCAAACTCCATAAATTTTAAGTCTCCTAGACTCACAGAAGACGGTTTTAAAAAGTTGCCTCGGTCCTCAAAGTTTCTTTTGACAATGTATCCTTTACAAAGAACGAAACTTAAGAGACGCCAAAACAAACTGAGTCTTCATTTTTTTTTTTTTCAAAGGTTCAATTTCCGTTTTTGAAATGACGTGGTAAAAATGACGCACTACTATGACCAGGCGACGAGAGCGACGTGACGCTATTAGCCTAGACGATGTAAATATCACAGCATTATTACGTTAGTCATTCCTTCATTTTTTTTTTTAACCTTTGATTGAAAAATGCATTGAAGACTTAGTAAGAATTGATTTCTCCCAAATGTGTCATTTTAATGACTAACTAGTATTAAGCAATGTGTATCCCATGGGGCACGCCTCTTCATCGGGTGTTAGCAACCTTTTAAAAACCGTGGAACCTAGAATTATTCTAAAAGCCGAATTAGCCTACTGGTTTGCGGGGGCCTGACCTCTAATCTATATGAGTGCGTGATGAATATATGGTGTGCATGAGGCATGACAATATAAGATGAGCACGTAAGGAGGATATGACACATAGTAAAAGTAAAGGAGTCTCTAGAGGTGTCAAATGGGCCGTGCCGGCCGTTTAACTCCGTGCTTCGTGCCGTGCCGTGTCGGCCCATTTACAGTATTTTGCTAAAATCGTGTCGTGCCGTGCCGACCCATTTTCTTAAATCGTGTCGTGTCGTGCCGGCCCGCTTGCCAATCGTGTCATGTCATGCTGGCCCATTTTCTTAAATCGTGTCGTGTCGTGCTGGCCCGCTTGCCAATCGTGTCGTGTCGTGCCGACCCGTTTTCTTAAATCGTGTCGTGTCGTGTCGTGCCGGCCCTTTTTCTTAAATCGTGTCATGCCGTGCTGGCCCGTTTTCTTAAATCGTGTCTTGTCGTGCCATTTTCAATCGAGTCAAGACGTGCCGCCCTGTTTACTTAATCGTGTCGGGTCGGAGTGTGCCGTTTTAAGTCGTGCCGTTTTAAATGAATTCCTTCAATGATGGATGATGATAATGTCTTGTATAGGTTGATCAATGAGAAATAGTCCCAGGATACGGATTATAATGGCTATGGAAGCTTGGTTGGTTGTTACGCTCCGTTCGAAACTTTGAATATAGATGTTATTCTTGTCTATTTGAATGTGACTTCCAATTTTTGTTCCAATTCCACACTAAAATTGATAAGAATGATGAGAATGTGACTTTCAAATATAAATGTTATTTTTGTTCCAATTCCACCCATTCAATAAGAATAATAATGGTATCCCTGGACCCTGATCAATCAAATGCAAAATGAAGTAAAATTTAACAATTAAAAAAATAACATTACAAATGGTCCTAACTGGAATGTACTAGAGCTGCGACACATTAACAAAACCAAGTAATCCACTTGAGAGTTACATGACTTCAAGGGCCTTCAAAGCCTTGAAAACAAATCAAAAGCTCCAAAAGGGCAGTAAGTAGGGCACTAGAAGTTGTTACAATTAATTGAAGCTCACACCTACTGAAACTCTAGCAGAAAACCAAAACAACCTTGAAATCAAATCAAAAGCTCCAAAAGCATTCATTTGAACCAACATGGACGAATGCCTCCGAATGCTTGAACTTCGGAATGCCTCAAACTGAACTCCACATGACATGAGAATGGTGGAATGATCTTGTATAGTCTACTTGGAAGGCCAAAATCACCAAGGTACAGCCCAAAACCACACCTGCTGCTGCACACACTCATTGCACTTGCACACACCTGCTGCTGCACACACTCATACACATTATTCCCAAACTCCAAATAACAGGTGAAAACTAGAAGTAAAACCTACTACACACGTGACACAGCCCTTTTCATACATAGGCAGCCTCAAATATAGGCCTTTTGGCTCAGATTTTTAAGCATCATAGCCAGAAAACTCAGAGTAGCATTCAAACTATAAAAAATGGCCCAAAAACACAAACCAAACTTGCCAAACTAGCTTAAAACTGCCCAAAATCACACCTGCTGCTGCACTGCACACACTCATTGCACTTGCACACACCTACTGCTGCACACACTCACAGCAGCAGCAACAACAATAGTTTCACACAGCAGCAGCAACAACAACAGTCCCTTTCACACACAGGACAGCCTCAAATATAGGCCTTTTGGCCCAGAAAATAGCATCAAAACTGCAGAAGAACAACATGCTAAACCAAACATAGGCATGGCATCAAGGTAGTAATGAAAACATGATTGCGCTCAGAAAAAATATATTTTGGGAATTAGAATGGTACTCATGGCTGCATCTAATGATACCCCGCCAAGGCGCCAAGGTATCCACCTTAATTATAAATTGAATTTTAATTCATCATTGCCCACAAATAAGTTAACACCCATGTTTAGTATGGCTATGATGATTCATGATATAATCTGAGCCTAAACTGCAGAAAACAGCATGTCAAACAGCAAGTTTCATAGGTTTTGGTGTTTGGTGGTATGCAATAATCATATATGTGTTTCAAACATATATGCCAATGCACACACTCATACACATTATTCCCAAACTCCAAATAACAGGTGAAAACTGGAAGTAAAACCTGCTACACACGTGACACAGCCCTTTTCACACATAGGCAGCCTCAAATATAGGCCTTTTGGCTCAGATTTTTAAGCATCATAGCCAGAAAACTCAGAGTAGCATTCAAACCGTAAAAAATGCCCCAAAAACACAAACCAAACCTACCAAACTAGCTTAAAACTGCCCAAAACCACACCTGCTGCTGCACACACTCATTGCACTTGCACACACCTACTGCTGCACACACTCACAGCAGCAGCAACAATAGCAGCCCCTTTCACACATAGGCAGCCTCAAATATAGGCCTTTTGGCTCAGATTTTTAAGCATCATAGCCAGAAAACTCAGAGTAGCATTCAAACAGTAAAAAATGCCCCAAAAACACAAACCAAACCTGTCAAACTAGCTTAAAACTGCCCAAAACCACACCTACTGCTGCACACACTCATTGCACTTGCACACACCTACTGCTGCACACACTCACAGCAGCAGTAAGAATAACAGTTTCACACAGCAGCAGTAACAACAACAGTTTCACACAGCAGCAGCAACAATAGCAGCCCCTTTCACACACAGGACAGCTTCAAATATAGGCCTTTTGGCCCAGAAAATAGCATCAAAACTGCAGAAGAACAACATGCTAAACCAAACATAGGCATGGCATCAAGGTAGTAATGAAAACATAATTGGGCTCAGAAAAAATATATTTTGGAAATTAGAATGGTACTCATGGCTGCATCTAATGATACCCCGCCAAGGCGCCAAGGTATCCACCTTAATTATAAATTGAATTTTAATTCATCATTGCCCACAAATAAGTTAACACCCATGTTCATAATTTTTGCATACCACCAAACACCAAAACCTATGAAACTTGCTGTTTGACATGCTGTTTTCTGTAGTTTAGGCTTAGATTATATCATGAATTATCACAGCCATACTAAACACCCATTAGGCTCAGCTTATATCATCATAGCCACAGTAAACACCAATTTGGCTCATATTATATCATCATAGCCACACTAAATACTCAGATCGTGAACAAGTTTCACTACTTCCTGGCCCTGAAATTAGAAACCAAGATGGGTCATTGTCATTGTTACTTATAGAACATGGGTCATTAATACTTGAAGAATATGGAGCAGCAGTAGTAGTGCACGCAAATTTAGACTCATATGAAGCATATATAGAAGTCAACAGTGCAGTGACAGTAAACACTAAAGGCTCAGATTACATCATCACAGCCATACTAAACACTGAAGGCTCAGATCAGATTATATCATCATAGCACACACTTAGATATATAAAGAATAACACCTGGATGTGGCAACATTAAGTTGCCATTTAAGGCCTTCATAAGTTACCAACATCATCATGGCCACACTAAACACCAAAAGCTCAGATTATATCATCATAGCACACACTCAGATATATAAAGAATAGCACCTGGATGCGGCAACATTAAGTTGCCATTTAAGACCTTATAAGTTACCAGCATCAGCAATGCATCTCTCCCTAATCAGCATCTATATCTGAGTCCGAAAAATAATCTCTGAATTCATCTCTAGGATGACATTTTTGAATTCCAAGACGTGCATCCTCCCAATCTTTTGAGCATGTAAGACAGTCCAAAATGTCAGGAGCTAGTCTGCTCCTCCTCTCATCCAACACTCTATTACCTGCACTAAAAGCAGATTCGAAAGCCACTGAAGACACAGGCGGTGTTAGTAAATCACGTGCCATGATAAAAAGAATGGGAAATGTCCTTTCAGTTTTTTTCCACCAAGCTAAGATATCAAATGATTGTAACTCATCTTTGGTAAGTAAATTTATCTCTAAATATTGACTAAGTTCAAAGCGTGAAGAAGTTTCACTTCTACCAAACCCTGAAATCAGAAACCAAGATGGGTCATTCTCATTGTTACTTGTAGAACATGGGTCATCAATACTTGAAGAAGATGGACCAGCAGTAGTAGTAGTGCTTGCAAATTTAGACTCATATGAAGCATATATTGAAGTCAACAGTGCAGTCACAGCAAAAGTAGAAGGTAATGTAATCCCTAAATTCTCACCAATCCCTTTTAAGAGCAATTCAACACCATTTACCTTAATCCTTGGGTCCATTACAGAAGCTACAATAAATATTGTTGGCATGTTCTCAAAATATTTTTTGAATTTATCTTCCATAGACTTACAAGCAGCTACAAAATTTGGTTTCGTTCTATGATTTTTAAGATTGTGACTCATATTATACAAGTGATTAAGTACAAGACAAGTAGTAGGATAACGAACACCTGAGCAAGCTAAGGTAGCAGCATAAAATATTTTCAAAAATTTCATAAACTCAAAAGCAATCTTCCAATCAGCTCGAGTTAAACCACCATCAGGACGCGTGTACTTGGAATTAACATAAGCAGAAATTACATCAGCGTGATTCCTACAAGATTTTAACATAAGAAATGTTGAATTCCAACGAGTTTTAACATCAGTTTTGATTTGTTTTTGTTTAACGTTGTAAGTTACACACAATCCTTCAAATTCTTGTTGCCTAGCTGGGGAAGTAGCAATAAAAAGAATAGCATCTCTAATTTTTTCCACTTGTGGTCCTATATGTTTCAAACCATCTTGCACAACTAAGTTAATTATATGGCATACACATCGCACATGAAAAAATTGTCCGGCATGAGGAGTAGACAAATTCGTTTTGAACAAATCAATTGAACTGGTATTAGCGGAATGGTTATCAAAAGTAATACTGAAAACTTTATCAACAATTTCAAACTCCCTAAAAACACCCATTATACATTGAAAAATGTTCATAGCATTATGAGGATACTCCATTAAACGAAAAGCAATAATTTTTTTATTCAAAATCCAATTGGCGTCTATATAATGAGCTGTCACAAAAATGTAACCAAGATTATTTCGACCACTCCACATATCAGAAGTAAAAGAGATTAAATTACCAAGTTTCGCAATTTCACTTATCAAATTTTTTCTAACTTCATTAAAAACTTTCAAAGAATCACTTCTGGTTGTATTTCTAGAAACTTTCAAAAAAAGAGGATTAGGATAATGTTTGACAAAATATTCAAATCTAATATCATCACCAAAAGTAAACGGTTGTTCTGCTGCAACTACGTAACGGGCCAATCCCTCTCTCATACTAGATTGAGAATATACGAAATTCGACGTACCACCTACGGTATCAATACCACCAGATTCACCATTGACTTGACTAACCAAGGTATGTTTAAATTTTTTATGTTTGTTCTCTAAATGTCGTTGAAGATGACCTACACCGCCACTACTTGCGCAAGTAAAATTTTTTGGACAATAATTACATATAGCTCTAGGTCCTATATCAATTCCATGTACATCTTTAAACTTCTTAACAATAGTTAAATGATGCCATACCCAAGAGCGACGCCTTTTATCACCTGACTGGGCTGATTGGCTACCACTTGCTACGCCCATAGGAGTAGAAGCTGATGCAATGTTTGAAGCAGCTTCACCTACAGACTCCCTTTCCGGTGGTAGAGTTCGTCCATCATCATCCAAGTCAGGGTGTAAACCCTCATAGTCAAAATGAATATTTTCAGGATCCATCTCCTATAAAAAACTGAAAACAAAACAGAGAAAATTAGTGCACTAGAAGTCTAGAATATTAGTACAAAAGTTCAGAAAATCAAAACAAACTGCTCAAACAAGAACAGCTTCTTCTTTTTCAACATGTCCTATACAGTAGTAGTAAATAGAAACATCTGAGAAAGAGCATTGAATTAATGATAATACTACTATAATGATGGCAATGACAAGGACAAAGACAATGCTAGTTGTAATTGTAACTGCTATTGGGTGGACTCATGTATGAATTGAATATCTTATTGTGAATGATGATGAAACACATATAGTATAGTCAAGTTACAGTAAAAAATAACAATGAAAGACAAGTCAATGCTCCAGCTACCATTCCAGTCCTTTCAATATAATAAGGGTGCCCTATAGGCTACAGTGTGAGGGAACAAAAGGTTACATAATTTTTTTTTCAGTGTAAGGGAATCATGGAATCCCTATCTGCACCATAGCATATCCTTTGATGGGGATACTTGGTTTTAGCTCACATATGAGTACTCATGCAGCAAGCATGTCCTACAGTGTACACTACAAACTAAACTAGAAGGACCAAATAATATATGGCAATCTGATTTGGCTGTCAGAGGCCAATCCACATATCATTGAGAATCAAACCCACCTCCCACACATTTCAGTTCGGCTTCAGAAGGGTTTCCCTTCGAATTTTACAAAACAAAATCACAACAACAAATCATGATACAGAGGATTTACAAACAACGTGCTAACTATACGTAAGAGATTATCATTTTTGGTTCTGCTCTACTCCATGGAATCCATTTCTTACCTGAACAATTGATGATGAAGACGTGTGCCACCAGAGATGAAAACTCGCCGTACACGTCTTTCACCGGAAACGACCTCAATCGAGTTTCAGAGACAAATCGCTGAACGTGATAGAGGGTTTGAGTCGAGGCCGTCGGGCAAAGGCAAACTCAGATCTAGTTGTAGATCTAGGGTTTGAGTCGCTGAACACTAGTCACCGAATGGTCACCGACACCGACTCACCGCCTGAACGGAAACGGAAATGGCAGCCGATCTAGGGTTTGAATCACCGCCAGACCACTACCAGTCACCGTTGAGAATGGAGAGAGTGAGAGAGACGAGAGCGAGAGAGAGAGTGAGAGACGTTGAGTGTGGAGAGACTAGAGGGTGAGAGAGATAGAGAGAGATTCAGATGTTGAAGTTAAGTCGAGAATTCCGAATGTTGAGATCCAAACATTGAGAGTGAGAGTGAGATTCTGGATTGTGACTTTGTGAGAGACTGAGAGATAGAGAGAGAATCAGAGATGTCAGAGATGTCTGCAGTCTGCTAGGGCAACATCTCTTTCCGTTTTATAGGAACCCTATGATCATGTGCATGCACAACACCAGTAATCCATATGCACCAATAATGAAAAAATCTCGTAAAGTCCTACGATGCATCACTCGAGGGCCGCTTGAGCTATTTTTGAAAAATTGGAACTATCTAGATTTTACGTTGGAGGGATTATATCATTCATGCCAAGAATTAATTAAATTTATTATCGTTATGTGCTTGATCGTAAATAACAAAATTTTTGATAATAATTAATTTACGTCCCGATGAAGGAGCTTTTAAAACCCGATAGAACCAAAAATTGGTGAGAGTCATTAAAACACAGAGAATAACAAAATGAACGGTATGGATTGGCATAGTTGTTTTGTGATCATGTGGCCAACGTACATTAGACTATAGTAGAATACCTTGGTTCATAACCAATTAAGTTCAATGTATAGACTTGAAAGGTAGCTACAGACTTTTTTTTCCGAATGTTCGATCTAAACCGTTACGATTTAACGTCTTATCAAATTTATCATTCTCACCTGAATAGGTGATAATCAAATGTCGGATACCACATGATTAGAACACATTCGGTGCTTCCGAAGGCATTAAAATCCTATAATGCATTACTTGAGGGCCGCCTAAGCTATTTTTTTAAAATCGGAACCATCTAACTTTTATGTGGAAGGGATTAGATCATTTCATGCCAATAATCAAGTAAAATACTTATCGCTACATACTTGATCGGACGTAAAAAAAATTCAATCAAATAATGAATCAGCGTGTCGATGAAAGAACTTTCAAAATCTGACGCACGAAAAAATTGGATCCCATGTAAAATGCTAAGCACAATAAAATGAACGCATTGAATGGTATCGATTATCGTGATTGCGTTGCGATTGTGTGGCTATTGCTTGATGGTCTCATTTTTATATAATAGAGCTATATATTATATACTAAATTTTCAATTCTATAACACAAGTTAATTGGTGGCATGGTGGTTTGTTTGTGTATAAAAGAACCTAGAGACTTAGGTTCAAGTCTTAGTCCAGCTAATCTCTTTTGTTTTGTTTTTTCTCCTTATTACTACTATGTATTTTTTTTCTTATTTTTTGTTTGAAATTTTTTTTCTTATTTCCCGATAAATCTGATTATGAGGTAAATAATATACGACTCTTGCACATTTCCTTTTGTATTAAATTACTCTTGAACCATAAATATTTTGATAAGTTTTTTTAATTTTACTTGTTATCTTGTAATGTTAAATTTACAAACCAATGGTCCAATTGTCCAAAAGCCTATTCACTGAATCACTAACAAAAACAAAAGAAATTTTTTTTACCAAATAAAATTTGATAATTTTTTAAAAATTAAATTAAAGGTAAACAAATATTTTTTACCAAATAGAAATTGTTTATTTGTTTACATATTTTAAATTAAAAAAAATGCCATTTGGTTCTCTCTCTTTTTTTTCGTGCCTCGTGCCGTGCCCTTCCGCGCCCATATCGTGCCGTGTCGTGCCCGTGTCCGCGCCCGTGCTCGTGCCCGGCTAGAACCATGCCGTGTCGTGCCGTTCCTGTCCACTTTTCGTGCCCGTGCCCGTGCTCGTGTCGTGCCCGTCTACGACCGTGTCGTGCCGTGCCGTGCCAATCTAACTTTCGTGGCGTGCCCGTGCCATGCCGCCCACTTTCGTGCCCGTGCCGTGCCCCAGGCCCACTAAGACCGTGCCGTGTCGTGCCGTGCCAGTCCAAGATCGTGCCTGTGACGTGCCGTGCCGGCACTGCCCATTTGACACCTCTAGGAGTCTCTGTCCTAATTTGGAAGGTTCTACGGTTATGTACAAGTGCAAAAGGCCGATTTTGGTTTAACAGGGTTCTTCAGACTAGAGCCAAGATGTGCCTCTCGTTGTCAAGTGTATTGCGAGACAATGGTCGAATGGTACGATGGCTCATCACGGTCGGAGGTTGCTAGGCATCCTGGGAGTGCTTATCATCGACGAACCGGGCAGGATTGCCAGAACACACTAGCGAGGCTTGTGTGGTGCAGAGCGTAAAAGAAAACAAAGTTAAATTTTTCGAACGATTTTAAATCCCCCAAAGAAAATGTCTTTCAAGCTTGGCCCTCTTAATTATTCAATACTTTTTAGTCCCTTTTTTTAAAAAAAAGTACAAGTAAAATATTGAATAAAAATCCCTAGCAGAGTCGCCACTGTGGGCTCCACGATCGGTGCGCTCGCGAGTCGCCACCCGAATTTTTAAGATGGATGATTCGAGAAACCGAGAGTTTGTTTGAGAGAAAAAGAGAGGCTTTTGGTTTAGCTAAAACCAGAGATTTTCGGTTCGGGAGCCATGTTACGAACGAGAAACGTTTTGTTGAAAATGCACCCCGCTCGCCCGGTAAAGACCGGTCTCTACTAAGCCTTTTAAATGTGGGGATTTAATATCATTTGAAAAAAACTTAACTTTAAAACATGTTCGGGAAGGGGGGCATGAGGTATAATATAACACATTGGCGTGCTTGTGGTGCGAACTGTACAGTATGAAATGGATGAGCAATGTACAAAAAGTAAAATAACAGCAGTACAACAGTTTGCCAATATTATGTGAAATGCCGCACGACGACTCGAATACGTCGCACAGTGTGACTAAAATACCATGCGATATACCTGTCTACATATTCCAGAATCAGTTCACTTTCATATGACAAAACAAACCGTAGGTTTGCAAAATAGTTTGTTATATTTTCCGAATCTCTGAAAAATGATTTACGAGACCCTTTTGTTCATCTTATCATGTAAAACAATGTTAATTTTTTTTTTGAAATGTTGAAAGATTTAATAAAGTCAAAAAGATGACTTTTAACATGAAACTTGACTCTGGAATGTACCCGTACGATCTTTAAACAACATTAGCTAAAGTAGGAAAAGAAAAAGAAAAAGAAAAAGAAAATAAAGTAATAATGAACAGTACTAAAAATAACACACGGTGCAGTACGCTACGCTGTGCGATGTTCTAAAGCATCGCATGATGTATCGTATCCAGTGCAGAAACTATTTTTTGTGCCTTTTGAATATAAAGCTCGTTTAAGGCCCAACCCCAGTATAGAAGGACTAGGAAAGGCCCCGGTGAGCTCCCCTCAATGCCAAAACGTTGTTTAGCTCAAGAAATTTATTTATACCTTTTGATTGAGGCTTGGATGTGCTTGAAAGTGGAAGAGTAGATGTTGATTTGGACTTAGTTTTGAGAGACTTGCGAGCAAATGAGTGTAGAGAGAGAAAGAGAGAAAAATCAGTTTGAGACTGATTTTGTAATAAGCCCAGCTTGTAGGTTGATGTAGAGCGAGAAAGAGATGAATGTGGGTGTAATGGGTGTAAGAGGTTGTACAAAGAGAATCCGGGGGGGGGGGTGTGCGCTTTTCCTCTAAGAGGAGGGGTGTATTTATAGGTAAAAATATGCTTGGAGTGCATCCAAAGGCAAAAAAATGTGAAAAAATGTGCTCTGCTGACGTGCAAGGGAAAAGGCTGCGCGGTGGAGTGATTTTTGAAATGCCGCGCAAGGGAAAATGCCGCATAGTGGAGTGATTTTTGGAATGCCGCACCACGTTTTTGAAATGCCGCGTTGCGTTTTGAAATATCGCGCGGTTTTTTGAGACAACACAGTACACTGAACTTCGCGGCGGCCCCTGATCGAGCCCATTCGGTAGTCGTTGAAGTTTACCAAACGGCCTTCAAATTCAATTATTTATTAACCGGACTACAACTAAAGATTTGCATAGTATAGTGAGGAAGTCCGAGTCGATCCACAAGGAGTTCGAATATAGCTTGTTCGGATTAGATGTAAGGGTTTCCGGCGTTTAGACGGCCAACTTTTAGTTTTCCTTTGAAAGGTGAGAATTGCCCTTATGAAAATGACTAGAAAAAGAGTTTGAACAAAGAATTAAAAATGGCAAGGCAATGGAGTTACTAACGTCCGTAACTTAGGCCATCCAACAATTCTCAACGAAAACACGGTTGAATCGCACGGCATAGGCTATCAACCGGAAGATTTTGCTAATGAAAATGGTTAGACTTGATATAGAGTTTGAACAACAAGCTTAATACAAGGCATGACATAGCTCCCGGAACCATATGAGCGAGCACATGATCACCGGAGATTAACAACGCCAAGACTTGCATTCAAACTAAATATCAAGGTCATGAACAAGAAGCGTTGTTTGGAAAGGCGAGCAAGTTCTTTGGTTCTTTTGGCAAACACGAAGCGAGACATAGCTAACGGAACCATATGTGCAAGCATATGATCACCGGAGGTTGACATCGACAAGTTTTGTTACATTAAAGGCGAACCACGCACATTTACAAACCAAACCTCAAGTCTTAAGTTGAGAAGAGCACAAATAACCTAAATCACACTACGTTATTCACCCCATGGCCAAGCCTTATCGACTACTCACACATAGCAGGAAGATGAAGCTTGCTAGAAAAATAAGACATAAGATTTAATCGACAAATTCAAAACAAACTTGATATCATAAAAGATCTAAAGCATACGAACAACTTTAATAAACGAGAAATTAATATAAGACGAATACTTACTTGAGTTCTAAGAAAATTAACTAAGAAAGCTTAAGAGCATCAACAATGGAGAACCTAGAGCAAAAACTAACCTAAGCTAACTACCCTTTCCTAGGAGAGAGGAGAGGGATATTTGTATAAAAACCAACTTCCTCTCTCAAAATATCTTAAAAGGTTACTACAAGTAGCAAGTTTCTAAATATGGAAGGTTGAAAAACTTTGAAAAACTGTCAGTAAGCAATCTGTATCCATACAACCAAAACGGTTGTATGGATACCGAGATGTTAAGCCTGTGTTGGAAATGCTCCGTAGAGGAGCTGTATGGATACAACCAGAATTGTGTATAGATACGTAGGAAGCTGTCCAAAATATAAGGCCACCGTATGGATACAACCAAAACGGTTGTATGGATACAGCCTTGTTAGCTGCAGAAATGGCCTCTAGGTTCAAAACTTGGCACCCGACGCTTCCGAACTTCACCCGATGCTTCGTATCTTGCTCATTAGAGAACGGTGGCACTTCGCCACTTGGTCTTGGAAGCTCGGACTCCCTCGAGGCATGTCCATGGTGTTTAAACGCGCCTTATTTATACGAATTACCTGAAATACACAAAAACCTACCTAACGTGCAATATCGCATAAAAACGACAACATATATGTACAAACACAACATACTAAAGGACTTAAGCACAAAGAATATGCATTATTGGGTGCTTATCAGCGCCCCAGACACTCCCGAACTCGAATTTGGGCTTGTCGAGTCCTCTTTCTAACCCAATTGGTTTCACTCAAAGACGTTTTATACATTGAAATGTGTCCCCATTTTACCATCAGTGTGTCATGAAAAAAAGTTATTTTTGACTAAGCAAACGCATTTTTCTCTTTGCAATTGAACCGGGGGCCACCTTACATGTTTGGAAAAGGGATTTTCTTGAGATTTAGAGAAGGAATAACAAATGCGCAACAATCCAAGCCTTGAAGGTATATTTTTCCTTATTTCATCATCGGGGAACTTAAAGATTATTCGGAAGCCCTGATTGAGGTGTCTACAGAACCATTAATTGCAGCAAATAGCAATGAATAATTCAGATTTAGACTGTCTTGTCCTGTCCAAATTAAGTACCAGAGAGAATCAAATTCTGTATGAAATTTACCCACATTGAATGGCACAAACACAATGTAGATACCCATATTTTTGAGGTTCTATTTTTCTTTTGCAATCGTACGGCACGTCGAGATAGACGGTACAGATATTTGGTGTGGCGTATTCGTGGAATGATATAAGGGTGATTGTGCGAAAAGTGCACGTGTGAGTGTGTGGTTTGAGAAGTAGGGGATTACTCCCCTACCTTTATTATTTCTCCAAGAGGAGAAATATTCCCATTCTCTCTCTTTCTCACTCTCGGCTCTCTCTCTCTCCTCCTCTCCTCCGAAAAACTCCGTCCTCTCTTCTCTCTTCGATTTTATCTACCTATGGTGTGATGCCGGACAAGGTCCAAGAATTAAAGTTGCTATACGAAGCACGGGCTTTCCCAATATCCAAGAAAATTCATGATCGGACCTCGTGGGAGCTCGGTTGACTTGGTCAAAAGGTCGGGTTTTGCTCAAAACCCTTGAGGTAGGGATTTCTTACTTGTTCTATGCGTTGATGAGTTGAATTTGTACCTAAATCTCATGTCTGATTGTTGTTTTGAAGTGTATTGTTGGCCCTTGAAATCTGTGTATCGCGTTGAAATTTCCAGGCGCTATCCGTAGTCCGTTTTTGGTCCTACCCATAGCCACTAATCAGAAACTGAACATTTGTTCCGCTACCCGTAGTCCGTTTTTGGTCCTACCCGTAGCCACTGCAGATTTTTGTAAAAACTCTTGTTTTCACATTCTAATGTCGTGGTTCGTTTCCATAAGTGATGGTATGTATCTTTATGAGTTCAAGGACGTTAATTTATATTTAACGGGAAGTATGACGATAGCTTGATGTATACGATTGCCAAATGCCAAACCGAGAACTTAAGACACTATGCGAGGAATATGATTGAAATGGAGCACACGAACACCGAATGCAAGTTGTGAACTTTGTGACATGGTGATGTAATAAGAATCGATGATATGAGTAATGAAATGGCTAAAGGAAACTTGAACGGGCCCGTCAATTGGCGTGGTGACCGGCAGGGGATGAACGGGGTCCTAAATACCCGGAATGGATGAACGGGGTCCTAAATACCCGGAATGAACGAGTCCACCTATTGGTGCGATGACTGGTAGTGAATGAACGAGTCTGCCTATTGGTGTGATGACCGGCAGGGGATGAACGAGGTCCTAAATACCCGGAATGAACGGGTCCACCTATTGGTGCAATGACCGGTAGTGAATGAACGGGTCCGCCTATTGGTGTGATGACCGGTAGGGGATGAACGGGGTCCCAAATACCCGGAATGTGCACTTGAAACAAAAGACTTATTAACTATGAAACACGGGACACTTTGAATGTGATGGTGAACTAGATGATTGTTTCATTTTCGGCTTGTCGTTTTGTATCCTCGCGATTCGTCTCATTGGTTTCTCTAAATTTCTTGAGTATTCGTTCTATGGGATTTAAGCGTAGGAACTAGCAGACTAGGTTTAGTAGAGGCTATTTGTGGTTAATACATTGTGTGGGATGCGGGAACATATCCAGAGGTATGGCATAGACTTGTGTATTTGTCGATGTACGATATGGTACTTTGTTTGTAATAAAAATGGGACAATGAATGATTGTTTGATATTGTGGACAATGCAAATGAACGGGTATCACCATGACCAATCGGTGATATGACCGGACCATCCAAATGAACGGGTATCACTACTTGGTGATATGACCGGACTACGAGCGATACATGCGAAGACCGTAAATGATGAAATGTTGAATAATGTGTGATTATTGGAAAAATGGTGAAAGATTGGCTTTAATCAATTTTTTTTTTTGAAAGGAAAAGGATTTTGCTAAAAAAATCCTCCGACATTCTTGAGCGAATCAATGGTTTCCGGTATTTGGGCACAAATCAACGGACTCCGATATTCAAACTCGAATCAACGGAGCTTGATCTGTTTTTGTAATACTTTACCTTCTTCTTTTTTTTTGAAATCAGAAGGGAAAGTTTCATGGCGAAGGGGTTTGATGATGAATGAGGTGGAAATGAGAAAGATTGTGGTATCATACGAGAGACGATGAGATGATTGAGGACTGATTATTGATTGAGGTATACAGATGCGAGTTTATTAATGTTGCTAGTTTGATGTGTGAACAGTTAGGAATATTTATAAGACGTCTAGAACCCTATGGTTGTAGCCCGCTTGTTTGTTGTGATAAACCTTGCTTTCTTGTGTTCGCTTATTGAACTTCACTCACTCTTGGTGCATGTTCTCTCGCATTTTCGCATAGCTTAAGTATAGATTTCTCTACTGGGCTAGGGTAGCTCAACCTATCATTTTCAGGTACACCACAGGAGCACAGTCATGGAGAGTACGGAGTGCATGCAGACATCACAAGCTAAAGTTATTTTCTAAAGTACTTGTCTTTCTTCCTAAATCGAACTGCATTGTACTATTTTCTCTAGTTTGGAATACTGTATCAGTTTGGCAGATGGGGAAATGACGGCCAGGGACGTGTTTTGATAATTAATACCCACCAAGGACAAGCTAAGAACATTTGTTAATGCTGAAAATATCCTTGGCGGGTATCAATTATCAAAACACGTCCTTGGCTGTCACTTTTCCATTTTATAGTGGGTGGATTTGGATTGATTAATGATTTTGGGTTCAATTTGTCACTCCTACTTCTAGCCGGAAAAAAGAATATTTACTTTTGGACCAGCATATTACTTTTGGAGCAGTATACTTTGTTTTATTTATTTATAGAGAGTCAAGCACCTCTTTCGCCGTCACTTTTTTCGAGTTGTCCTCAAAGCATAATCATCCTAACCCTATCTCTCTCTTCCTCTCTTTCAACCCCAGCCACCACAACTCCTCGACCTTATTTCTTTCCCTCCCCCCGTGGGTTTCATACCCGTGTGTAGTCGCGGGTGGGAGAGGCCAAGGTACTACCGACTCTCTTTCTTTGTTTTTTTGTTCCCTTCCTTCTCTTCAGATCCACGACTTGTCGTTTGATCTATGAGAGTTTTGTCTCTCGTTCAGCGAGAGTTATTAGTTTCATCTTTGGACGAATTTTGTCTACAGATTGGGTTCTCTTAATCAAGGTTGCTTTACAACGATATCTATGCTTCAGCGTTTTATTCCTACACGATGTCTTTGGCGAGGCAACCCGTGAAGGCTTGGCAGATCTGTAGTTCTTGGGGATTCATTGGTGCTTTCATACTTGGGTGGAGTGCATCTGATCGTCTGGGTATTTGGTGTCTTTTGTCCTTAACTTTGCAGTTTTTCTCGTTTGAGACTCCTAATTAGATGTTAGGCAGTTTAAAAGTATCGCTATTGCGTCAGGCCATATTTGGGTTAGGAAGAAAGACATCGATTGCCTTGTGATTTCCTTGTTTTGTATTTGTTAGATGATTAGTTTGGCTTTGTCCAAGTTCTTTATAATGATCTCCATTTTGTAAGTGTCGTTGGGCGTTTATCAATACAATCTTCTCATTTTTTACAAAAAAAAAGATACTTTGTTTTATTTGCATTGCTATACAGATCCCAAATCTTTACCCGCATAAATAGATTCCCTTCGAAATTATCTCAAATCTCACAAAGATAATCAAAATCATTTCTTGATGTCAGTCCTTATAAAAATTAGCTGAATCTGACAAGAACAATTAATAGTAGCATACAAAATAATAATAATAATAATAATAATAATAATAATAATAATAATAATAATAAGGGAAAAAAAATCGAAATGGTCCATGTAGTTAAGTGTTTGTGCCAACTTGGTCCCTGTAGTTGTAATTGACTTGATTTACACTCTGTACTTTCCATTTTGTTCTAATTTGGTCCAATTGCTAACTGTCGTTAGTCCGCCGTTAGTCCTTTTAAATAAAGACAAAAATAAGCCAATAAATCAATTTTTTCGTCTTTATTAAAAAAAATTGAATTTCAATGGTAATTTTTTACTTTTTAGGTTCCTCTCGTCAAGACAAAGCATTTCTGAAAAATTGATAAAAAACTAACAAATGCAGAAAAAAAAAATAAGGACAAAAAAATAAGCCACTTGGCTTATTTAGCCAAACAACCCCTGAGTTTATGTAATATTCTGACTTTTGGACATGGTTCTTTATCATGTTGTGACTTTTGGATCTATATCATGTTATGACTTTTAGACATTGTTCTATATGCATTTTCAGTACTATGTAAAAAAATAAGGCATCTCAGTATTTGTCCACAAGTTGAATAGGTAGACAATACCAGTGATTATGTTGCCTCATGGCTGATCATAAAAATGTTGAATTGGAGAGCAACTTTTTTTAGAAAACTATAATCAAATTTCTTCTCAGGTGCCTCCTTATCAATGGAGAATGGAAGAATGAGTTGTGTTTCAGTTCAGAGGTATATTAGGTAGGCTTGTGCAAAAACTTCGTCCACCCGCGAACCCGACTCGAAGGGTCTTGAGTGGGGTCGAACATGTGGTTAGAACGGGTACGGGTTCATTTTCTGTTAAAAATCAAATTTCTGTTCGGGGTAGTTGGTGTGTTTCTTACCCAACCAGACCAATTCACAAAATTCAGTTTTGGGTCAGACCCAACCCGACGTAAAGAATCGAGCTTGCGGACAGTTCTTACCCATTTTCGATTCGGTTTGCGAGCCTAAAACATTTGTTACCCGACAAGTCGGGTCGAGTTCGGGGGTCAAACCCAACCCCACCCGACCCGTGCACACCCCTAATATTAGGGCAATAGGGGAATGAGAGAATTACTATTGTAACCCCAAAAAAGAGGGCCATTTGATTTTGCTGTTAAAAGGACTAACGGCGATTAGTAATTGGACCAAGTTGAAAGAAAATGGAAAATACAGAGTGTAAATCGAGTCAATTACAACTACAAGAATCAAATTGACACAAACACTTAACTACGAAGACCATTTCATTTTTTTTCCCTAATAATAATAATAACAACACATGCCACTAAAGCAAGTTTTGCAAAGACTCAGAGTCTCGGTCTTCGCGCGTCTCCGCATATACAGCCAATGAGGAAATCAAACTTTTTGTTCAACGTAGCTTTAGGATCTATCGCATCTATTCTAATATATAAAGGGAGAGCACCCTTTGGTGTCTCCTCCCTTTGTCATGTATTTTTCTTTCCTAAAATACTCTCTAAAGAGAAAAACCACACAAAACAAAATAGTTAGTTTTGGGGATATATTAGACATTTTAACAAAAAAACAAACACCTGCCGGCATGTCCAGATGTCCTCAATAGAGAGAGAGAGAATGGGGGAGGGAAAAAAAACCGGTCCATCTCCAACCCCACTACTACTTCAAAATCCCACTACTCTTGAAACACACCTGCCGGCATCCATCTCTCTCTCCCAACTCCTCAACCGCTCTCTCTCTCCCAACTCCTCAACCGCCCACGCCTCTCTCCCACAACCCCACCCCCCTCTCTCTCTCACTCTCATGGGCTATGAATACCCCATTTTGTCTCATATGCGCCTTTCAGAGGCCAGGTTCAGAGACAAGGGCCATCTTCCAGAGACGAGGTTCAGAGACGGGAATCAATTGTTGATCACAGGCCTTCAGGAATTTCAACCAAGTACGTTGATTCGATTTTCCCCTAAAATTGTAGGTACAATTGACTGCCAATCTCTCTTGGGTTTTTGATGGTTGTGTGAAAATTTGCTATTTTGTGAACTGGGTATGCACCAATGCTTCTGGGTTTTGTAATTTTTCTGAATTCTGGCTATTGGGGTTTACAGTATGACCTTGGTTTTGATGTTGTTTAGAGGTTTTCGAAGTTTGATTAGGATGATTTTGGTGGCCTGGTGGGTATATCAAGTCGGCTTATGAATGTTATTGTGGAGGTTCATTTTCAAAAATCAGAAAAAAGAAAAAGAAAAAGGGGGATCTTATGGTCTAGAAATTGAGCATTCTCTTTAAACTAGCAATTTAGAAACTAAGTCTTAGTCAAACATGGAAGAAAAGAAAGAAACGAGAAACTGTTTCGTACCTTTTATCCATTTGGGTTCACTAAAATTTTAGTTGATGTCATAGGTGGTTGAATTCCTTTCATGGCAGTATGCTCATTCTCAATTTCTTTTTCTTTGAACTGAACAATTATGATGTCATTTGTTACGAAATTTCTGGAATTCGGATGCATTTTTGTTCGTATTATGAGTTCATAACCCATGCTTCACTCTTCCTTATGTGCGAATTCATTTGGCAGGTTTAAGGTTTTAACAATTGAAAGTAATTCGGAACTCGCACCACTCAGTTCTGCTAACCACAAGGTATGATTTCCTCTCTGCTTCATCTATTGTAGTGACTAAAGCTGTGTTTTGTTTTCCGTATATAGTAATTGGATTTTGGTTAGTTGGATTTGTTTCCTGTGCATAAAGAAATGCAACTGGATTCCAAAAAAAAGATTTGGTTAGTTAGATTTGTTTCCCGTACAAATATACATAATTCATATTTTTCTATTGTCAAATGTGAAGAACGGGTAGTGACCAAAAAAATGACGTAGGACTGAATGCATTTACAGCCCTTCTTTCCCTATATTTCATTCCCTTTACTTGAGGGGGCTGCTCACAACATTATTTTTGTAACCAATATTTTCGTCTATTCAATTATTAATAGAAAAATCGAAGGTAAGGAGAAATGACACAACAAAGACAAATAGCAACCACAAAGGGCAAGGAAAACGAGTAGCCAAGTGGTGCCAATGGAAAAAAAGAAAAAAGTATGATGCTTATAACTTCTATTTTCTTTCCCTTCCACATTTTAAAGATAATTTGTTATATACGCATGCAAGTTGGTGTTTTTTTTTTTTTTTTAAATCTTCAAATGAAAGATGCGATTTATGGAGAGGCTAAACCGGTACATGATTATGGACACCTTCTTTTTTTTTACCCCAACGGAGATTCTAAATAAGTTTTTAAACTTACATGGGTCGTAAATTGTTTCGCTTGAGAACTTTTAGGTTCAAATAATTATACATATAATATTTTATGCAGGTTTTCATGAGGCCTCCTCAATATTTGCGTCGTAATGATCACTTAGATATGTTGAATGCAGTATATGATTTTGAATCTAAACGTCAGAGGGAGGGCTTACCAGTTGAAAATTTTGTTCGACAAAAAATAGAGACATGTCGAGCCTTGCAAAATGTTGGAGAAAATATAAGTGAACAATACCTTATAGGAAAAATAGTAGACCTTCTATCACCAAGCTAGATGCATGTAAAGCGAACAATATTTCAAAGACATGTTATAGAAAATGCTACACATTTAATGAATGCTTTGATGGAAGACGAGCATAATGTCCACTATTTGTGGATGGAGTTTGAGCAAGGGCCAATGATGCCAAACTCAACTGTGAGGGCGCACATTCTAAATAAAGAAAACCAATTTCATAGTCTAAGGAAAAAAGGCTGCAAGCCAAACATTGAGAATTTGGTTCAGGCTATAGTTAATAACCTCCTGCCCACATGGCCTAAAGCACCAATCTTCAAAAACTTGAAACTAAATTTCATGGATATGAGAGCATTGGGAGCTATGCTTGAGGAGATTGAGACTGATATCATTTGTTTAGAAGCTTTGGACGAAGTGGAGCAACAATTTACAGAACAAGAGGAGAAGCAGGGAAAAAAACCTCAACAAAAGGTAATAATATATATTTTTTAAGAAAAAATTGTTTGTTACCCATTCAGTAAATTTTTACTTCAATACAAATCATACACTAACAAACGATTAATTCGGTTCGTGGTTTAGTTTTAGTTTTAGTTTTGTTTTCAATCATTACCCTATTTCTTTTTCCAATCATTATCCTATTTTTTCAATTATTACTTTCCCATCTCTCTCTATCTCTCTTCAATAATTACCCATATCTTCAATCATTACTCTATTTCTCTCTCCACCCACTACCAAAACTAAACTAAACTAAACTCTCAACCAAACACAACCTAAATGTTCTTATGTGTTCCTTTTGCAGGTAGCGAAGCGAAGATTGGAATTTGATGAACTATATAGCTCTACAATATTTGGAGTTGCATGCTATCCAATTATTTGAATTTGTCAATTTATTTTGTTTTAGGAGTTCATCGTGCTTTAATAGTTCAGATATGAGTATGAGATTGTCATCATAACTCATTTTTAAAATTTAGCATTATCGTACCAAGAGTTGTTTCTTTTTTTGTTACTGTTCAGTTTGGATATTTTTTTCCATATTTATTGCTTCCAGTATGGATGTTTTCTTTTAGTTATGTAGATAGATTATGTTAATTTCGCCCGTGCATAATAAGAAAAGCTAATTACAAGACATGATAATTAAGGCAAAACCGATGTTTAATGAAGGCAAAACATCAGTGTACAATCTTTAAATCGCTGAACATGTTCTTACTTTGGAATGATGCATTCTACCTAATGTGTGTATTTGCTAATAACAAATACTAGAGGCTTGGGCACGCGCGATGCGTGTGCAAGTCGGATTTTCACAACATTTTTGTAAAAATACTTCTCACTTATTATGTGATCAAATTTTCACAAATGTTACGAAAATCCGACTTGCACACACATCGCGTGTGCCCAAGCCTCTAGTATAATTAATTGGAAACGACAACCCAACTGCTACCTTTATGGAAATCGTCAAAAAGTTTGATTCCTGTTGTCGGCCCTTCTCATTTTCACCCTCTCTTTACAATGAGATGTGCAGATTGATGGCAGCGATGTAGAAAAATCTGGCATTACGGGAAGCTCATATCCTACCTAAACTGTGATTTTTCTAAGCATAGGAAATTTTATTCAGAACGGCAAACGGCAAGTACAAACAGATTGCATCACAACACAAACGACTACAAACACCTACGTCTAGTTATGGGTGGCAAATGAGTGGGTTTAGATCAAATTAGATAAGTTATAAGTGAATTGGGTCTTTAATGGGTCATTGACTCATTTAGACCTATTAATTATGAGTCTAATTACTCATACTCAATCCAACCCATTTATATATATTTAGAAACAAACTTGACTCGCCTATTAACCCAATTACATACTATATGCTAAAATTTAAAATGACTAAAATACTTCTCTCTCTCTCTCACCCAGGCCGTCAAAGGTTCTCTCCCTCTCCAAATATAGCTCTAAAGAAAAAAGGTGGTGTTCCGCTAAGACTTTTAGAAAAAGTCTGGTTTTGTCCTTATTTGAATTTTTTCGCGTTTTTTTGTTTTTGTGTCCAAATGCTTTGACTTTTTGATTCGAATCGGAAAGTAAATTTTTTCTCCATCTCTTATATTTGTATATCCAATTTACCTAGGTCGTTGTTCGAGTGAGAAGAATACTTTGATCGCATTCAATCAATACATCTTTTATGCGTCATTTTTAGATGATGGTGTACTCATAATAAATTAATGGGGTAGAAATTTTAAGGCCTGCGCTGATATAATAATTCTATCACATGTTGAGGACAAATCTTTCTATAGTTTTTGAAAAAATGGTTTCGTTAACTCGTGTGCATGATACGGGTTAAAAATATTGAGAGTATCATTTGTCCAGTTGATTTATGTATACAGTTCTAATACAGGGTGAAATGCATCTCGAAACTTGTTTTATTACTCTTGTGTTAGACTCGCAGCGCAAATGCGGCCGTCGCATCTGGCGGCCTTCTCTCCTAGTTCTTCTTCTTCTTTTTTATAGATGCCCTTTTGACGGTTTTGGTAAAAGGTTTTAGCTGGGGATGGTTTATAAAGTTTTTGAATAAACAAGAAATATAGGGGAAGACCTATGGTACATACATACCCTTTAATAAGCGTGTATCGTACGTACCCTCTATATATTCATTTGGATTTTAGATAATCTAATCTTAACCATTCAATTTTTTAATTAAAAAAAGGGCAACATGTCTAACCGGTCATCCCTCACTCTCTTGTTGAGTTTATCTCTCTTCTATCTCTAATAGGCTTTCACATGCATCCAATATCAATTTGGGTGGACTAGAAATTGGTTTTTTAAGAAATATTTTTTTTACTTTCTAAACTATTAAATTTAAAATTATGAAAATAATTGATCTTTTTTATTTTTTATTGTTGTAATTTATTGATTGTGTTCATATCGATTTGAACACATAATTATGTATGACTCTGTATGTTAAAGAGTAGTAAAAAAAACCATAAAATAAATTTTTTTTTTACCAAACAATGCCATTATTATAGTATAATAATAATTATGATCACTATGTTTACATTATTTAATTGTCACATTAATGAGCTAACAATATGAACAGTTTGATTTTATTAAGATGGTTAAATGATCAAATTGGAAGCGTTTGATGAATGTGATGAAACAATAAAGTTAGACTATTCGATATGATCAATTTTTTAGTCCAATTAGATCAACATGACATTATTAAACTTCAATGTCTTCTAATACGTACTTATCAATATCCAATAATCTCTGATTTTAGTAACAATGTTGAATATTATAAGACTTGATATCCTAACGATTTAGATCAATCATCCTAACAAAAAATCAAAAAACAAAACTTAAGTTAAAATTGGTCATACTTTTGACGGTCATACTCAATCGATTTCACCAGAAAGGTCGAACCCAAATCATTGTCTTGAGATAGTTGGATAATTAATTTTTAGTGAACTCTCACTTTTTCACGAAAAATTGGAGGGATTTTGATTTTTTGGATTGAATTTTTAGACAGAGAATTTGATTTGGAAAAATATTTTGAGAGGAAATTGTAGTTATATTCAAAAATTTGGGTATAGTACTTACTTTTTGGTGAATTTCTTGGATGAAAATTTTGAGCGGGAATTTCATTTTTAGTTTAAAATTTGAAAAAATAGTATGGATGGAATTGAAAATTAAGATAATATGGAGGAAATTTTAAAATCTGAAAAATACTGTGGCGGGAATTAAAAATAATTAGTTTAAATTTATTACAACACATTGTGCTAAGGTAATGACAATTTTTTATTGTAGTACGACATTTATTGGTCGTGTCATGGAATATTTTAATCAAATTCCTTTGGTAAGACACATTGTGGTAAGAAAACGTCAATTTTTGATAGTGTCATAACAATTGTGATTATGTCATATAATTTGTGGTATATGACATGTTTTCTTTTGATACGACACATTATGTTAATAAAATGACAAATTTTGGTATTATCAAAATTAACAATAATTTGTGGCATTTTACACATGCATTTTGCTTGGGCATAACAATTATTGATTTTGGTACAATATATTTTGATTTTGTTATGAAATATCATACCTGTCAAAGAATTTTTTGTATGACCCATTGTGGTATGATAACATCAATTTATGGTGTTGTTATAACATTTGTGGGTAGCTTTATTTAATTTTTGATCTTGCACGTATATATTTGGTTGGGCTATAAGTATTATGGATTCTGATACGAATAATTGTTGTTACATAATAACAATATTTTTTTAATTATGAGTAACCTGTTAATGACCTGTTCGACAGGTTAATTTTAAAATACAAGTCGTAACTAACATCATAAATATACATTAGAAAATTAAAAATTCGCATAATAAAAATCATAATTTAGATATACGGTATATTATGTTTACCATAGCTTTCTCCGTGTAAGAATCATATTCCTTTTATGATTCTCATATTTTATTTTCTGAATGTTGATAATATACTACTGAGGAAAGAGGTGTTAATAATAATAGTAACGAAAGAGGTGTTACGCCTAATGTGTGAGGTTGGATGAAGGTGTTACGCCTAAATGTGTGAAGTTGGAAGATCCATTCCATTCCATCCGCGTATTTTGACTTTGAAACGGTAAAACTCAGTTGGCGTGTGGTACACCTACAAATCCACCAAATTGGACTCCTCCTCGCTGTCTTTGCATTAATTAATTGTAATAGTAGCAGTAGACTAGTAGTAGTAGTAGTAGTACGTGTGGTGTAGTCAAAAAGCACAGCCAGGTCCGCGTCTTTGAATTTTTGGTCACATAACAAGTACTATATAATGGATTTTCACCAATCAGATCAGATACGAAAGGTTTCCAATTCAGGGTACTTGTAGCTACAAGAGTCTAGTGTCGCATCTCAGCGCCTTTATCCTAAAATCAACCGTTTTGATTTTAAAGAGTAGTCTCTTCCGAGGAAGAGTTTTGTTTTTAACAAAATCTAAACATTGAAAACACTTTAGACGGTTGGGATGTGGCATTACACCCTTGTAGCGTCCCACCTCGCTACAAGAACCTTGAATCTGATAAAAAAATAATTTAAAAATTATGGAATATTTTAAACCTTATTTTTCAAAAAAAAAAGTAATTTCATGCTCAAATATAATAAAAATGGAAATTAATTTTTTAATTTTTTTTGCATCGTTTAAAAGATCTCAATGAAATTTATTAAACAAGATCCATATTTGTAGAAAAATTATTTGCGTAAACATATGATTTTTTAACTTGAAATTACCTTCATTTTCTAAAAGTTCATTTTATAAGAAAACGGAACGCCCCCAAGACAACTACTTTTTCAAAACTAATTAATTCCAATGGCACCAGTTTGACATGGGAAAGAAGGTTCAAGGAACTTCACTATTCTATAACGAGGAGTACTTATTATAAAGGGTTGTTGTGTGTACTCTCTCTGCAATCATTTCACGCAAAACTGTAGAGAAAGAGGGAGGGAGGGAGAGGTTTTGGAATTTAAAATGTTTCAAATTATCATCTTATTGTTGTGGCTAACCACAGCAGAATCAGTAGCAAAATATCCTCTTGCAAAGCCTGGCTGTCCAGAAAGATGCGGGGACATAGACATCCCCTACCCCTTTGGAATTGGGTCCAATTGCTCCTTTGCTTCAGGTTTTGCAGTAACTTGCAACGACTCTTTCAATCCACCCAAACCTTTTATTAATAGCATCAATCTAGAAGTGCTGAAGATTTCAGTAAATGGGTCAACGGTCCATGTTAACAATCCAGTTATCACTTCCAATTGTCCCGATAGAGCCGACGGCAAAGACGTTAACTTGCTGGAGACGCCGTTTACGTTCTCTCACATGAACAATAGACTCACAGGCATGGGTTGCGACAACCTCGCGCTAGTAGTCCATGAATCAGACACTGTAACCGGTTGCATGTCGATTTGCAACAATTACCCTCTTCAACTGAGTGAAAAAGATTGCTATGGGATAGAATGCTGCCAGACCAGAATCCCGCGTGGCCTTAAGTTCGTTAATGCCTCTCTAAGAAGCATTGGTCCGAACAACAATCGAGATGGTTGCAAGTACGCATTCATGGTTGAGTACCAATGGTTTAGCGATAAAGACTTCCTTAATGTAATGGATATGGAATATGTTCCTGCAGTGCTGGATTGGTTGTGTGGTATTGGGAGGTGCAATATGAGCGATAATTTATGTGGCGCTAATGCTCACTGCTCAAACTATGCCCTTTTTTTGCGGATCAAAAAAAAAAAACTATGCCCTTTTTTCGATGGATGTGAATTATTTATGCTTTTGTGATGAAGGCTATGAAGGGAACCCATATCTTCCTAGTGGATGTCGAGGTAAAGTTTCTCTGTTTCTGGTCTTATTTGCATACTAGTATAGCCAAATGGTCTTTGGCCACCTAGGCCCCTCTTCCAAGATTCTAATCTAACAATAATATTGACTTTCGCCGATCATAACTTCAAAAATGGTTAAAATTGCCATATGATTTTTCTTTGATTTGTTATGACAGATATTGATGAGTGCAGCGACCCTAGTCTCAACCCTTGTGGGGAATTTTGCTCGAATACTCCTGGGGGCTACAATTGTTCTTGCCCCGTTGGGGAGCTCATTTTTGATGTTGATAATGGTACTAGAATAAATTATAGATGCCTGCAGCCTCCGCTCTACCTAACAACGGCAATTCTCGTACCAAAGTGATTATTATTGCAAGTAAGCTTCTTCCTGACTCTCATTGGCATATTTTACGGAAAATTTAAAAAAAACTCCTAAATTGTTAAGAACTTTACAAAAGAACACCTGGACTTTAACTAATTATAAAAAGACACCTAAATTTACCATTCTGTTAACAATTAGGCCCCCGCCATTCAATTCTGTCAATTTGTAACGGATGGAGCTAACGGAAGGTGTTAAACCTCCCTTTTTTTTTACTTTTACTTTCTAAAATTACTTTTAACTCTTTATTTTATTTTAATAATAAATAAATATGTAATAAAATTATTTTTTTACTATTTATTAAAAATTACTTTAACCCAATTTTTTTTCTATTTACAAATAACTTTAATTCTCCCTTTTTTTTTTACTTTCAAATTTTACCTCTCTCTCTCTCTCTCTCTCTCTCTCTCTCTCTCTCTCTCTCTCTCTCTCTCTCTCTCTCTTTTATTTATAGAAATTTGACCCTACACCACCAATCAACCCCACAACCAACCACCAAAGCCCAAGCCCCAATTTTAGAAATTTAAAATTACTTTTAACCTCCTTTTTTAACCTTTCTTTTTTTCTTTTTACTTTCAAAAATTACTTTTAGCTCTTTCTTTTTTAGTAGTAAAAAAATATGCAATAAAGTTTTTTTTTCTATTTATCAAAAATTACTTTAACCCCTTTTCTAACTATTACTAAAAACAGTTAAAAGTTAATTTTTGGAAGTAAAAATTAAAAAAAAAAAGGAGGTTAAAAGTAATTTCAAATTTTTGAAATTGGGGCTAGGGTTTTGGCGGTTGGTTATGGGGTTGATTGATGGTGCGGGGTTGAATTTCTAAAAAAAAAAAAAAGAAGAGAGTGAGAGGAGTAAAATTTGAAAGTAAAAAAATGGGGTTATAGTAATTTTTGATAAAACATTATTGTATATTTATTTACTACTAAAAAAAGAAAGGGTTAAAAGTAATTTTTAAAAGTAAGAAAAAGAAGTAGGTTAACGCCTTCCGTTAGCTCCATCCATTACATTTTGATGGAATTGGACAACGGGGGCCTAATTATTAACGGAATGGTACGTTTAGGTGTTTTTTGTCATTAATTAAAGTCCAGGTATTTTTTGTAAAGTTTCTAAAAGTTCAAGGACTTTTTTGAAATTTTTCCCATATTTTAAAAGTCCTACAACACTACTACAATTACGTTCACTTAGAAAATGCATTTAAATTTCAATAAAACTAAATTTGCCTTGTATCTAATTTTATCGATTCTGTCTACTTTATACGGTACGTATTGACTCCCGGTTTTCTCGTTTTGTATCTACTCTTTGACCAACCATCTCTCCCAAGGATTCCACATAAAATCCAGATTTTAACAATCTTCGCTTGACAGGGAGAAAAGGAAAAAAGTATGCGTATTCGTTGAATCATTGCAGAACATTTGAATTAGATTGCCCTTTTCAAATGCCACAATAAACACATTTGTAGGGGCATTTACCCATAACTTGTTGGTTAGGTTAGACGGCTTATTGACATTTTTAGTCCCCAAAGTTTTACTTGCGTTCTGTTTTAGTCATCAACCTACCAATTGCGTGAAATTGGTCCCCAACGTTTCAATTTTGCGTTTAAAAGGTTCCCACCATTAACTCCGTAACCTCTTTCCGTCAAAATGATAGTGAAAATTACAAATATCACCCTTTATATTTATAACTGTATATCAGTTAAGCCCCTACCCTATTTCTATAAAGTTTATTTAAATCTTTTTCGCATTTGTTTATTTTGCATCATTTTTTTTGGATTATTGATTCGTCGAGAAATTCAAAAACTAAAAATTGTTACCGAAAGTAAATTTTTTTGAATAAGTTACGACAATAATCCAAAAAGAATTGTCTTTTCTAGCCACAACTTACCTCCACTGCTTGTAAATCACTTACTGCCGCAATCACCCAACGCCTTTGCCAATTCAACTTATACCATAGCCACCCATTCAAGTCACCACCTCATTGAACCCATAACCGTTGAAGTTTGACTCCACCGTTATCACGACATTGCCTGGCCCCCTTGCCCTCATCCATTGCTTTATTAATTGGTGTGTGTGTACATGTATATACAGTAAAATGGGTCATTTATGTTATTTTTCCTGTGGTATATACATAGATATATATAAGGAGTTAGAAAGTAAATAAACATACATATACGCATAAAAAAAGAATGCACATATATTAAGGCCTATTTTTGAGAAATCAAAAGGCTAGATTACTGTTTCATCTTTATTCAAAAAAAAATTAATTTTTACTTTTTCATTTAATTTTTATGGATTATTGATTTGTCTCAAGAAGAGGAATCTAAAAAGTAAAAAATTAAGATAATCTTCTTTAAAAAGTTCATAAAAAATCAACCAATAATTCGCAAAAAAATTTCAAAATTTTGTCTTTATTCCAAAAAAAAAAAAAATAGTTTGGTTAATAAGTTTTTAAATCCTAAACCCTAATTTTAGACTTCACTTGTCGAGATAAATGAATAAGGTCTAGGTCACAGTACGAGAACCTATTATCCAACCTCTTATTACTTGGGGTTCTATACCCCTTTCCACGAAAAGTGGATGCAAAACTAAAAATGAAAAAAAAATTTGAACAAAGACAAAAAAGTAATCCAACTTTTTTGATTTTTGCCTTCATTTATGTGGGTTCTATGAGGTGGTCACTTGAATGGGTGGCTATGGTACAAGTTGTGAAATGTCAAAGGCGGTGAGTGATCGCGGCGGCAAGTGACTTACAGGCAGTGGTGGCCGAAACAGACAATTTTTTTTGGATTATTGTCCTAATTTATTCAAAAAAAATTACTTTCGACAATAATTTTTAGTTTTTGGATTCCTCTCGTTGAGACAAATCAATAATCCAAAAAAAAAGAGGCAAAACAAACAAATGCAAATTGAATAAACTTTATAGATGTAGGATAGGGGCTTAACTGATGGTATGTTTCAATTCGGTTCCATTAATTAAACCCAGAGAAAATTAGGTTTCTGATTTCTAAATATTAGGTGGTGCTTTGATAAGTTAATTTCTGTTTTGCCGATAAAAAAAAAAAGAGTTGATTTCTGTTTTGTAATGGTTACATGGTCATTAGAACCAAGATAAAACCGATAACACGTCTATATCCATCGGCTTCATTGTATGAGTAAGATAGACTTTCCTGTTTCAAAAAAAAAAAAGATGGACTTTCTCTATTTCTTTGCGAAGTTAGCTAAATGAGCCTTACTATTTTGTTCACCTTCGGCGGGTACTTTCTCAAGTCTGGGAGCTTTACTTCTACTAATTTGTATGTGGTGGTTGTACCGAGAAGTCAATAGAAGAAAGGAAGCAAAGCTCAAGGAAAAATTCTTCAAACGAAATGGTGGTTTGTTATTACGGCAGCAGTTATCATCAGACCAGGGTAATCTTGAGACAACCAAGTTATTCACATCGAAGGAGTTGGAGAAGGCGACAGACAATTACAATGCTAATCGAATCCTCGGCCAGGGAGGCCAAGGGACTGTTTACAAGGGGATGTTGACAGATGGGAGAATCGTAGCGATTAAAAAGTCAAAAGCATTGGATGAAGGCAACCTTGAGCCGTTTATCAATGAGGTGGTCATTTTATCCAAAATAAACATAAGAAATATTGTTAAGCTATTTGGATGTTGTTTGGAGACAGAAGTTCCTATGCTGGTTTATGAATTCATCCCTAATGGAACCCTTTCCCAGTGTCTCCATGACCAAAATGAAGAATTTCCTCTTACCTGGGATTTGCGATTACGGATCGCTACAGAAATTGCAGGAGCTCTATATTACCTTCACTCATTAGCTTCCATAGCCATCTACCATCGGGACATCAAGTCCGCAAACATACTCTTGGATGAAAAATTCAGAGCAAAAGTCTCCGATTTTGGCATTTCAAGGTCAATTTCTGTTGATAAAACTCACTTGACCACAGCAGTGCAGGGTACCCTAGGCTACTTGGATCCGGAGTACTTCCAGTCCAGCCAATTCACAGAAAAGAGCGATGTTACAGCTTTGGGGTGGTACTTGTTGAGCTCCTTACTGGAAAAAAACCGATTTTGTCAGGCAAGTCTAATGAAGGGGGAAGCCTAACATCATACTTCCTATTGACAATGAAGGAGAACCGGTTGTATGATATTCTCGATGCTCGAGTTGTGAAAGAGGGTGGAGAAAAAGAGATTTGGGCAGTCGCTAATATCGCAAAAAGGTGCTTGTACTTGAATGGAAGCAGCAGACCGACAATGAAGGAGGTGGTAATGGAGTTGGCTCGGATCAGAATGTCAAATGGGGCAACCGCCAATGTTAAACAAAGTTGTGATAACGTTGAGTATACAACAGAGGATGACCTTACTGGACATCGGGAGGCTGCTTCTACTTTGGCAGGTTCATCTTATAGCGCAATGGATATGGAATTACCTCTGTTGCTTGACTAATCCTCTAGCTCACTGTGAGTCCTACACATGATTAAGTGTTGGTAATCATAATATCTGTTGTTTTTGAGGTGTCTTGTATCATACTCTACAATCGATGCTCCTACATGATTTTTGAGCGAAGTAATTGAAAGGCTTGTTAGAAATATGTGTATCGATCTCTCTCCAACACTTTGCAAAGTGTGCAACAGAATAAAGGCTGCTTTGGGGGATTTTAGCATTGTAATGCTCTGTGTGTGGTTGAATTTTTCTTCCACTCGGTGCTTCGTTCGTTGATATATCAAATAAGATCACCCCAAGCGTAGGGTAAAAACGTCATTTGAACCATAATAATCCGGAAGACCGGAATCGTACCCACGGGTATAATTAATACGGCTTGATTGGATATGTAGAAGTAAGCACGGATTTTCGGCTTTTAGACAGCCAACTTTGTTTTACTTTGCCATGGAAATAAAAAGGCTAAATTGAAAGCAAATTAACTAGGATAAAAAAGCAAGTTAGGTCAAGGAATAACTAACACCCGCAACTCGAGTTAAATTACATTTTTCACCCGATAACACGGTTTAAGCCACTCAACTAAGGTTCTTAACCCGGAGGATAAAATGGTTCGATTACCAAGCTAGCTCTAGAATTTATTTAGCAAACACCTCAAGCGACAGAGCTCCAAGCATCATGTGTAGGCAAGAGTATGTGTGGCAAGTAAGCGATGCGCTTGCCTACACATGATCAAAGAGGTTAACACCTTAGCAATTTGATAAACAAATCCGAACTACACATCGATTTTCGAATCAAAGATTCAAACTAACTTGTGAAAAATACAATTTTTACTCAAGCTATGAGGTGCTATTCACCCCATGACCTAACCTTGGAAAACTACTTACACATATCTAAAAAGATAAGGACAAGCAAAAATCTACTTAGCATATTGAAATAACAAGACTTGAAGAAAACTAGATTAAACGATAGATCGGAAGATTGTCTACAACTTTAATAAACTGAACAATAGCAAAGCTAAACTAATAAAGGCTGGAAATTAAAAGTTGTAGACACCCCAATTTGGCCTAACAATTATTTCAAGTCCCACCTTGGGGACCATCCCGATGATGAATGGATATAGTGATTGCTAATTGACTTCTCGTGAACCTTAGGACTTTCGGTGAGTACTTTTAGCCACTTAGAGGACCCAATTCAGAGCCAAATAGTCTTTCAAACAGAAATACAGCATCCTAGGAAAATACATCTATTGGCCGTAAGATTGATTCTTCGGCCACCAGATCCATCATTCGGCCACCAGATCCAATCCTCGACCACCAGATCCAATTCTCGACCACCAAATCCATTCTTTGGCCACAAGATCCATTCCTCAGCCGCCAAATCCATTCTTCGGCCTCCAGATCGTCTTTTTCCAGAATTCTGGAATGTTCTGTCATTCGTTTGATCGACACACCAAAACTCTAGCAGCCTTTTTCCGATACCTTAGGGCTACGAAAGCAAATTCGAGCAGAGATCTTGTTACCCTAAACTTCCTTATTGATTCATGTCATTCGATTGGCCGGAGTGAGTCACCATTTGCCTATATAAAGAGGCTTTAGGGTTTCGAAATTCATATTCAATTCCTCCATCTCATACCTCCAAGCTCTGCAGAAATCATCTCTCATATCCTCTCTACAAAAGCCCTAAATCTTTGTGAGCAACCACATCCCGGGCGATCAAACCCTGAAGTACAAACCCTAATCTTAGGGTTTCGAGAAGAAGATCAGTCAATTACCCTCAATCCGAAGCAATAAAGTACTAAGGGATCAAAATGGTGAAGCCCAAGGGCATATGGTTTGATTCATCTTCTGTTTTTATACTTTAATCGTAGTGTTTTAATTCCTGATTAACTCTTTGTTCTGGTGTAAGGAAGAACACCGGTTGGGATATCATTCCCACGGCCGGTACATAGATCTAGTGGGATCCTGCAGCCGTGACACCAATTCATCGGCCGCGGGATCCATTCCCTAGGACAGTCTGCTATTTTCCTATTTATTTCATGCATGCTTTACTTACTGTCTTGATTCACCATATTAACAGTTAAAGGTGTAGGGAGGTATCCCCGAGCAGTTACATTTAGTTGCCAAAACACGTGATATTTGAGGAGCACGTGGTAAGTACGACAGGACTTATCGCCGAGGAGTATGGTGAACAGCGATATGGACCAATGATATCGTAAGTCATTGATCCGTGCTGTCTGTTCGGCTATTTAAAGGCCAATGACATGAGAAGTCAATGGTGAAAACTAAACTGTTTGGCAGATAGAGACATTCTGATTACGTTTGGACCAAGTTACATGTGAAGTCATTGGTCCAGACAGTCTGTTCGGCAACGAGATGGCCGAACAAGGAAAGAACTCCAATCAAATTATAAGGAACATTCTGGAAGAATCCAGAAACAGTGGTATTCCGTTAAGGAATAAGATCCCGAGAATATAGGATCTGAAAAAGATACCCATTGAGAATGGAATATTCGGCCAGTAATGGAAAAGAATTCTAAAAGGACTCTTTTCTATTAAACTGATAAAGGAAATGAGAATCCTTGATATCCTGGGTTTCCTATACGAGTTAGGAATCCTAGGGCAACAGGGATGCTTGGGCAGCAAGCATACCCAAATCTATAAATACAAGGTAAACCTAAAGGTAAAAGGTACGCAATACACTGCATTCTTATTGCTTTCCTACTGATAATTAGGGTTTGATTGCTAGTATGTGATACTAACTAAGGCATCGGAGGGCCTTTGCCACGAGAGGCAAAGGTGCACTCACCCCCTGTCTATTTTGCAGATTAGGGTTCAGATGACGAATTAGGGTTCCGGTGAAGAGGCAAGAATAAGCCGTTGCAATCCAAATTGATCCGAAATATCAATTTGTTTTCATCCCCCTACAATTGGCGCCGTCTGTGGGAAGTCAACAAATTTCTCTGAAAAAATAGTCATGATGGAAGAAGATCCAGTTACTCCGTTTAGTCCAAAGGACCAGTTGAGTGGGGGAAGAGATAAATCCCCACCAGGCGCTCTGAGAAAGCCCACTGGTAGACATAACAGAGATAACTCCAAAGAAAAAGGAGACAAAACTGCTACTGGCTCCACGAGAAGGAGTAGGTCTCATCGAAGAGAAGAATCAGTTACCCATTCAAGGAGTATACACGATGATAACGATGTCCTTGATAAGAAGAGAAGGGAAATCGAGGAGTACGCTCGTTTGATTAGAAAATGAGAGTATGAGATACGGGAATTACAGCGGGTACGAGAGCACCCAGAAAATTCTGGACTCTCTCGTAGGCATTCCCAGAGAGACGGACGGACTCTGGTAGTCCATAAGCAGACCCATTCAAGAAGAAGAGGGAGCAAAAGTCCTGTTATAGGGCGTCATGAGGCTTCTCCACGAAAAAGGGGAAGAACACTCGAGAGAAGGGCTTCTTCACGAAAAAGGAGGAGCAGATAGAGACCGAAGTTCCACCCCCGAAGAGGAGGAAACTAGGAAACACCATCGAGATAGGTACGAGAGACCTGATGCTGATTGGGTCAAAGCTACGGCTCACAAGTCAAAGGAGCTAGAGGATGGGACAGTGACTGCACGAGAAGCAGCACGCAAGGCCCTGAGTAATATTGCAGTCTCACCCTTTACAAAGAGGCTACAAGAAGCTAGGTTGCCGAGCAGAGTGAAGCACGGTGCGTTCGTACTTTACGAGACAAATACGGACCTCGTGGCTCACATACAGCATTATCAACAGGCTATGTTTATGCATGAAGGGGATGATTCCATCTTGTGCAAGATGTTCCCCTCCAGTCTTGGCAAGGTGGCTTTATCCTGGTTTCATAAACTGGCCTTACGATCCATAGGAGGATGGAGGCAGTTGGCCGAGGAATTCACTGCTCGGTTCTTGACAAGAAGAAAAGCCCCAAAGACCTTTGAGAGTCTTTCCACCATGAAACAGGAGGAGAATGAGCAGATCAGGGATTATGCAAAGAAGTACTGGGAGACTTTCAACGAGATTGAAAGTTGCAGTGAGGAGTACGCAATTGCTACCTTCAAGACTGGTTTGCCTGTTCGGGGAGAGTTGCGTCGTTCATTGAATAAACATCCAGTAGCCACACTGGCCAAATTGATGGAACGGATAGAGCAACATGCCCGAATGAAGGATGACATACTCCGAGAGGATGGCAGGACTGTTGCTGAGCAGCCTAAGATACCTCCCAAAAAGGTGGATAAGCCAGAGCCCAAGACTTATAAAGAGAGGAGGGAGTATGGGCAGGCTAAGAAAGAGCTGTACAAGGATAAGCAAGCTCCTGACCCCAAATCTTTGTTTTCTGTCACAACGGTTTGGAAAGAGCCAATTTACAGGATTCTTTATCGAATAAAGAATCAGCCATATTTTAAATGGCCCCCAAGTCTAGGCGGAGACAAAGATGCAAAACGTGCTACGAATCAGCACTGCAGTTACCATAAAGATTGGGGCCATATGACTGAGGACTGTGAGATGTACAAGAGGCATATTGATGATTTGGTCTCACGGGGCTATCTCAAGGAATTCATCCAGGAGGACCCAAAGGAGAAAGGGAAAGCTATGGAGCTGGGTTACGAGTAAAACCCTAAAGGAGTAATCCATATGATACATGGGTTGGCCACACCTTATACGAGAAATGAGGTCAGGCTGTTGGAAAGGCAGGTTAAGCATGATCAGCATGTGATGCGATTGGGAAACAAGAGAGGGCGAGAGAATGATGTGTGCAATGAGAGCATAGCATTCACTGATGATGATTTGGGGGAGGTCCAAATACCCCACAACGATGCATTTGTCGTAACCCTACGAGTTGAGGAATATGACATCGAGAGAATTCTAGTGGACTCAGGGAGTTGTACAAAGGTGTTGTACTACGATGCGTTCAAAAAGCTGGGACTGGCCCAAACAGACTTAGAGCAGTCTACAACACCTCTCATTGGGTTCGGTGCAGGAGCAGTCTGGCCTCTTGGAAAAGTAACACTACCTGTTCGGGCTGGGTCAGTAGTGCTAAGGACAGATTTCTTAGTTGTTGACGTTCCTTCTTCCTATAACGCGATTATAGGGAGAACATTGTTGCACAAAATGAGAGCAGTCTCCTCAACTTATCACCAGATGGTGAAGTTCCCAGGATCAAATGGGATTGAGGTACTTAGAGGCAACCAGAAAGTGGCCCAACAGTGTTTGATTTCCATCATAAAAACAGCCCCGAAAGTCCACCATGTTCATACGTTAGAAATACCAGATCAACCAACTATCGAGGATGTTGGAAGAAGTCCGGCTGAAAAAGTGGTTGAAGGCTTGGAGAAAATTCAGATCAACGAGATTGATCCTGAAAGATATTTTTTAATTGGGGAATCACTACCAGCAGACGAAAAGGCTGAATCGATAAGATTTCTGAAAGAATATATTGATGTATTTGCATGGGTACCAGAAGAAATGCCCGAGGTGGATGCAGATGTGATCTGTCACCATTTAAACATTGATCCTCAGCACAAGCCGGTCATTCAGGAAAAAACGAAGGGCAGCCGTGCAGCATGTGGATGCAGTAATTGAGGAGGTTGATCGTTTACTGGAGGCTAAAGCAATACATGAAGTCCACTACCCAGAGTGGTTATCCAACACTGTTGTGGTGAAGAAAAAGAATGGGAAGTGGCGTGTCTGTGTGGACTTCACAGACCTAAACAAAGCGTGCCCTAAAGATAGTTTTCCTCTGCCCAGGATTGACCAATTGGTTGACTCAACCGCTGGTTATGAACGAATGAGTTTTCTCGACGCGTATCGAGGGTATCATCAAATTGCCATGTTTGGGCCTGATCAAGAGAAGACTTCATTTATTACACCACGAGGGTTGTATTGCTATAGCGTTATGCCGTTTGGGCTAAAGAATGCTGGGGCAACATACCAAAGATTTGCAACCATCATGTTCAAGAGGCTGCTTGGAAAGACTATGGAAGTTTACATAGATGACATGGTGGTAAAACGCAAAGATAAGCAGGGACATATTACTGATTTAAAAGAAGTCTTCGAAATCCTGAGGGAATATAAACTGAAACTCAACGCCTCGAAATGTGCGTTTGGAGTTGGTTCAGGAAAGTTTCTGGGTCATTTAGTAACCACGAGGGGGATAGAGGCTAATCCCGATCAAATTGCTGCCCTAAAGAGGCTGGACAAAGCCAAGGGGAAATGGCCTGATGAGCTACCATTGGTTCTGTGGGCTCACCGAACAACGCCTAGGAGGTCTACGGGAGAGACCCCCTATTCATTGGCATTTGGAACAGAAGCTGTCATACCTCTGGAAGTGGGTCTACCGACCAATAGGACCGCTTTGGTTGAAAGTGGAGGCAATGACAGGGCCCTTGAAATCGAGCTTGATCTCGCCGAGGAAAGGAGAGAAAAGGCCTTGGTCCATCTGGCTTCTTACCAAGAACAGCTGATGAAAAGCTATAACAAACACATTCATCCTCGAGAATTTGGTGTTAGGGACCTCGTGCTACGAAAAGTGCTCGGCAACACCAAGGTGGCCAATAAAGGCAAGTTGGGGGCCAATTGGGAAGGCCCTTATCGAGTAATTGAGATTGTAGGTATAAGGGCCTACAAATTGACAGATTTGGATGGTAATCCACTTCCGAGGCCTTGGAATGTCCACAATCTACGAAAATTCTTTGTTTAAAAGAAGCATTAAGTTCTGTTTTAGATTTGCACTACGTACTTGTGTGGGAATTACGAATATAATTCCCTTGTTCTAGTTTTGATTATTCTAAGTTGCAAGGGGTACGAATAACGCCCTCTTGCGTTTTACAAAATATGAATAAAGTCACTTCTTAGTATAACTGTTGTGTTCTTGGTATTTGTTTTAAATACGAACTCCGAGATTAGTTTTCCTCATTCGTATTGGGGAGCAGGGTATACATTTTAAGTATGTGAAACTTAAACACAAGTATGAAATACTTGTGTGATTTTCAACATCTAAGTACGTGAAACTTAACGAGTACAAGTACGAGACACTTGTAAACGTTTTTATAAAGCAATTGGCTTGGCTTAAAAACATAACGAGTATATGTTAGCCATATTTATTCAAGTACGAGAAACTTAAAATTGTTTAAGTACGTGAAACTTACTCTTTTCTTCAAAGTACGAGAAACTTAAATTAGTTAAGTACGTGACACTTAAAAGTTAACAAACACAAGTATGAAAACACTTGTGTTATTTATAACATACAAGTATGAATACACTTGTATGTATTTTTACGTGAAACGTACAAGTATGAAATAACTTGTAAACTGTACGAGAAACTAAGAAACAAATGATTTTTTAAGTACGAAAAACTTAGATTCAGTACAAAGAAATCATGTCTTTAGGATTTGCTAAAGTACGAAACACTTGTATGGAAACAAGCACAACATATGATTAAAATGATCAAAGGTACGAAATACTTAGATTAAACTAATTTGCATCCGAACAGATGCAACAAAGAGGAAAGCCGAGCAAAACGTAAAGTTGTGGCACAAAGGGCCGAATACCTGTATCAAACAAAAGTTTTGAAAGTACTAGTGCCACGCAGGGCCAATGCTTACGGTCACGCAGGACCAGTCAAACTATTTATGCCAAACACTAACCTGTTAGTCTAGATTCTGAACCTCAGGAGCAGTTTCATCTGGGACCTCTGCATGAACTTCAGCGGTGGCAACATTGCCAGTTGGATTCTCTTCAAGGTTGATAGGTTCATCAACTGGATCACGAGCAGGAGACTAGACGGGCTGAGATCCAGATGGAATATCTTCCTCTGTTCCAGCAAAATCTTCTTGGGGAGCTGCAGTCCGGTTGCTCGGTAATTCATTCTCAATCCAAAGAGGGGAGTCGTCTACAATGCCAACTTTTGTTAAACATGTTTCCCAGCAAGCAATCTAGATCTGATCCTGAATAGTAGGCATCTGTTCGACGTAGTTAGCAGTTGTAGTATCAAAACCCTTCTGATACCCTTCTTCATAGGCGGCTTTCTTGGTACTGTCAATTTCTGACAAAGCCTGGTTGAGGCTCTCTTCGGCAATTTCGAGTTTGCCTTTGGCTTCATTAAAGTTAGATTTAGCTTTGTCCCTTTCCCTTTCCAACCTAGAGACTGTTCGGAGCAACCGAGTGTTGTCATTCATCAGCTTGACTCTTTCAGTATCAGCCTCTTGATATTTTTGGCCCAGAGTGACCATCTTTTGAATGAACTGCAGAAATACCACATGTAAGTTACAATTTTTTAACCAATACAAAGAGGGGGCTTGAAAAACAAAGAAGAAATTTTTGTTACCTTAATTCCACTGACAAGACCAGTGGACACAAGCCGATCAGGAGAAGACGAGGACTCCTTCTGCAAATCAATAGGGAGCATCAACCCTTGAGCCAGGGCTAGTGCAGTCTCTGATGAACTGGCACTATCTCCAACGTGTACAGGACGGTCTCCTCTAATAAATGGAGGAGTCCACGTCTGGGGAAGCATTTGTGTAGTTGGAGAAGTTGGAGGATGAGTCTCAGTATCTGCTTGAGAAGCAGTACCAATTAGGTCCTCAGACCTAGGTCGTTTGTCCCAATGAGCGTCTGTAGCCTCAAGGGAACTATCTTGTTCCCGAGGAGACGATGATGATCTTGCAGATCCCCCCCTATTACGGCGTGATCGTGGGGGGGGGGGGGGAGCACCAGTTGAAGCCACCCTGTTGGCACCACCACGTCCCCGTGTGGAGACAGTGAGCAGAGTGCTAAGATTTACTGGTTGACGAGTCATCGTACCTGGTGTTAGGGGGGATCGTGAGTGGCCGGAGGAGGACGACTGACTGGTAATGCAAAGAGGAACGGGTTGTTGTTCGGCAATGACTGGCCTACGCACAGATCTTCTGAGTACCATACGTGTTTGAGGTACACCTTCAGGAATAACAACTTCGCCTGACTGACCGGCAAGAGTAACACCAGCTTGAAGCCTGGAATTGCGTGGTTGGGGAGCAGTGGAGGTAGAAGCAGTGCTGGTGCTGGGGTGAGCGAGCCTTCTGTCGATAACCCCTTTATACGAAGGATCGTATTCCAGCAACACTTCGGCGTTGCGACCCCGACCTGCTGTTCGGGTACCTGGTTCTCCTGTGTATTTCAGGATCTTGTTGATGTCCTCTGTTCGGACGTAGCTTGGCTCACGTCTAGGACGTTTGTTAGCATTTTCAGCTGCAAGATCAGAATTCAAAGTTATAATTAGACACTTAGAACAGCTACGAGAAGGCAGTAAAATGAAGAATTTCAGAGTTAAAAGCAAGAGCATACGTGGATAGCCCCATATGTGGGGGCAATGCAAACCCAATACTTGGCCGTCCTCCCCTATTGGCTCGAACGCTCCCGTTACGTAGAGAAAATCAGTTTCATGGTCACGAGCAGAGTCTGGCAAGTTGAGCACGAAACACTTTTCTGCTCTTCTGACCTTGAAATAATAAGTGTTATAATCGGGGTTTAGCACGATGCTATACCACCACTGGATGTCCCAAATCCCCAGTTGGGTTCCTAAGATTTTATTTAAGGCCACTACTCCCATCACTAACCTAAAGAAATTGGTAGAAACCTGCATTGGTGTGAGTCGATACCAGTTCAGGATTTGACGGAGTAATGGGTGAAGGGGGAATCGAACTCCTCCTTCGACAATGGCCACTATGGGGATACACGTTCTATCCCATGAACCTTCGTCTCTATCTGCACCCAGGGGGGCGAGTTCAAGACCAACGTTTTCTGGAATATTATATTCCATCCTAAATGCCGCCATGGCAGTAGGGGTTTCACATAATTTCCTAAACTTGCTGGGTCTCAAAGGATTCTCATCATCCCCCGCCATGGATATATCCGATTTTAAAAGGAAAAATCTAGGGAACGGGTACGATTGAAGCCCTAAGGGAATGGATGAATCAAAACAAAGAAATCCTAGTACGAGATACAAGAAAGGAATAGGAATCTTACGATGTTTTGCAGCGGCAAGTACAACCGAAAGCTTCGAGACAGTGGTTATGGCGGAAAGCTTAGAGAGAGAAAGGCAGAGGGTTCGAGTTTAAGTTTTGGGTAGAAAACCCAAAAAGCAGCCCTTTCAGGGGTTTAAGGGCAAGAGACGGAGACGAAACGTCTCCTCTTACGCCGTTACAGGTTAAAGTGACGGAAAGCAAAGTCTGTTCTGACGCCGTTTCAAAGAACGTTAGTTCGAAATTAATGATAGGCATACGAAACGTGCCATGTGGAGTTATTACCCCGAAATGGTATAATGACGGAGGCGCCAAAAGGCATCAATGAAGTATTGAAATTATGGCTGCACGGGATCAAAAGAATCTGGTCTAAATAAAATTTTGTTTCTAAGCTTCATATGTTGCCCCCGAACAGTGGTAAATACATGAAGCTGGGGAGCAATTGTAGGGAGGTATCCCCAAGCAGTTACATTTAGTTGCCAAAACACGTGATATTTGAGGAGCACGTGGTAAGTACGACAGGACTTATCGCCGAGCAGTATGGTGAACAGCGATATGGACCAATGATATCGTAAGTCATTGATCCGTGCTGTCTGTTCGGCTATTTAAAGGCCAATGACATGAGAAGTCAATGGCGAAAACTAAACTGTTTGGCAGATAGAGACATTCTGATTACGTTTGGACCAAGTTACATGTGAAGTCATTGGTCCAGACAGTCTGTTCGGCAACGAGATGGCCGAACAAGGAAAGAACTCCAATCAAATTATAAGGAACATTCTGGAAGAATCCAGAAACAGTGGTATTCCGTTAAGGAATAAGATCCCGAGAATATAGGATCTGAAAAAGATACCCATTGAGAATGGGATGTTCGGCCAGTAATGGAAAAGAATCCTAAAAGGACTCTTTTCTATTAAACTGATAAAGGAAACGAGAATCCTTGATATCCTGGGTTTCCTATACGAGTTAGGAATCCTAGGGCAACAGGGATGCTTGGGCAGCAAGCATACCCAAATCTATAAATACGAGGTAAATCTAGAGGTAAAAGGTACGCAATACACTGCATTCTTATTGCTTTCCTTCTGATAATTAGGGTTTGATTGCTAGTACGTGATACTAACTAAGGCATCGGAGGGCCTTTGCCACGAGAGGCAAAGGTGCACTCACCCCCTGTCTATTTTGCAGATTAGGGTTCAGACGACGAATTAGGGTTCCGGTGAAGAGGCAAGAATAAGCCATTGCAATCCAAATTGATCCGAAGCATCAATTTGTTTTCATCCCCCTACAAAAGGCTAAAAACCAGTCTATGTGTTTAGAATTAAATAAAGCAAGTAATAATCGTATGTTGAATGATTATGGGCCAGTCTCATGGCTGGATGAAGTGAGGTGCCTAACACCTTCCCCTGATCATACTTTTGGCTCTTGTACCCGGAATCTCTATTTATTTTTTCTAGTTTTTATGAACTAGGTGGCGACTCTGTTTTGATAATAACCGCTATCGTGTGGCGATGTTCCTAGCCATGGGAATGTCCACAATCTTGGTTTATGAAGTGGAAAGCGAACAAACAAGCATGATCAATCTGTATGGCAATGCCCCGTTTGGGAGGTGTCTACAGTTTTTGGCGACTCTGCTAGGGTTTGAGAGCCATAACCAAAAAGTTCAGCATGGAATTAATATTTACTTTATTTAATTCTTTTCATGTGCATCGAGTGGGCAACCCACGCTGAGTTCACCTAGTATCCCGACATGTTACGAGCTATGTTAGGGGTTCCAGAAAATTCCTAACAGAGCACCCTTCGAGACTACCCGAAACCTTGCATATTGTAGAAAGCCATAGAACTCTTTCCAAACTAGGACAGGAAATCCCAAGCAGGTTAGGACTATATGTTGCATTATATCTCAAACTCTTATTTGATTCAATGATTATCACTTTGTAAAGTTTTAATTGCTGTAGAACATGAATTTCATGCTCTTTTTATTCAGAGTTTGTGATGAAGTCTATCTTTCTTGAGATAAAGAAAAGTCCTTGCATAACTTTATCTCTCTTTGAGATAAATTTTGACTTGTGAGAGATTGCCACAGTTCTCAACCGTTAGGAGTTCTAAAAAAGGGTTTTCTTTTTCCTCTAGGATTTATAAATATCTTTATTTATTTCTTCTTAATCCTTAATAGGATCTTTCCTAAAAAACCAAAAAAAAAAAAAAGGAGTTTCATTTTTCCTCTAGGTTTTACAAATTTCTTTCTTGATTTTGGATGTCTCAACATAAATGTAATTGAGCTTTTGCTTCTTTTAGATTTGCTTTTGGACTTAGCTGTGACAGTTGTGGCCGCCGATCTCTCAGAAGCCCTTTCCTCCAGAAGTTGACAGTGTCGCGATCATAATGGAAAACCATGAGCTTGCCCAATAAGTCAAGGACATCAAAGCTGTCTTGGCTTGCTCAAAAGGAGATCAAATCCTTGATTTTGATGGACTCTACCTTTTCCCAAATGCCAAACTGCCAGAAAAGTTCAAGATGCCCAATATTGAGAAGTTCAATGGCACCGGCAATCCCACCAGCCATGTTTGTCATATCATCAACACCCTGAAACCTGTGGGCCTGAATGATGAACTCATTGCCCAACCTTTTCAAAGGACTCTCACAGGCAGTGCTCTTAACTGGTTTCTCACTCTAGACTTCACCAAGTACAAGGGGTGGCAAGAAATTGCCAATGCTTTCATCAATCAGTATGCCTACAATGTCTAGATTAAGGTAACCACTCGAGGTTTGGAGATGCTCAAACAAAATCCAAATGAGGGCTTTGCCAATTTTCTTACTAGGTGGAGAAAGAAAGCCGCATAGATGAAAACTCTTCCCTTAGAAGAAGACCAAGTCAGAATGGTGGTGAGAAATTTACAACCACAGTTCTTGAGGCATATGTATTCCCAAGCAATTTCTACTTTTAAGTGCCTTTATGCTACTGGATTGCAAGTTGAAAACAGCCTTAATCAAGGATTACTTTACAATGGAGAAGTCAGCCATGAGGTAGAGACAAGCACAAATACCAACAACGATAATGGTATTAATATGGTGAGATCTCATCACAAGCGTAAGAGGGAATTTATTCCTCTTGGAATGAAGTTAGAAGATGTGTTCCGCATCTTAGAAGCAACAGGCGATCTGAAACCATTGCAACCAAAATTTCCTAGTAATCTTGCACAGAAGGGTGGAAAGGAGTATCACAAGTATCACTAAGTGAGTGGTCATTCCATTAAACAATGTGGGGCTCTCAAGAATGCAGTCCAAGATCTCATCGATCAAGGGGTAGTTGATCCAACCAAGCTGGATGATTGAGAAGTGGCGGCCAAATTCTGTCATGTGTTTTGAGTCAGTTTAGTTTAGGCATTTCTTTTGGCCTTTATTTGCTTCTTTTTAGGGTTTGAGTCTCGAGTTTGTTCTCCTTTAGGAATTTGAGTCTTGAGTTTATTTTCTCTTGAAATTAAAGTCATTTTGTTTGTCATGGTTTTGGACCAACTCTTTGCACTCAACATGAAATGTGAATCTGAATCTCCTTAGACATGAACTATGAATGGCCTAATTCTCTTTAGAGATCCGTAGGCACCTTAGGGTCGGCCACATTTTTGAAAATGTTTTCTCTTGTGCTAATTTGTTGCCATGGAATACTCATGATGACATTAAAAGTGTTGAAAATAATTTTCAAGGGTTTCAAAGTAATCTCATGATATCGCTTGAAACACATCAAAAATCACTCGAGTTGTCAAATGCAAAGAATGAGTTATGACCCATGTCATTCATGATTGAGTTGAGGGGGAGTTGAAAACATTTGTGTGCTCTCATGGAGCCACTCATAGGAGAAACTTGTTGAAGATAGAAAAGGAAAAAATGAGCTCGCTAGATTGAAAACCCTCAAGGGCGGTCTAGGCAAAAGTTAAAGCATATAAAAAAAATGAAAATTTAAGCATGTCTCCATGCACCCACTTTGAGTCACTTGTCCTCGATTTTGAAGAATCACTTGGTAAAACATCAAAGCTTCTTAATCTCTTGGTTAGGATTCTAGTTGCTCTGTCGTGTGATTCAAAATGAAGAAAGGCCATCATTTCTCTATCCAAACACTTATCCCTTGCTAGCCACATTGAGCCTTTGAATAGTTTCTTTCAAATAAAGCCTGCTAGACAACCATCCCCCACACTGGGGTAGATAAAAATGCAATGAGAGATGACTATAAAACAAAAAGTAAACATCCCGTCACACAAAGGGGTTTTGCAAGAAGAAAAGAAAAATATCATCACTTCCAATCCAAAAATAGGGGGCATTTTGAAGAAACATCTCTCTCTCTCATACAAAATAGAGCAATTAGATGGCTGCTAGCTTTTAGAACCCAAGCATGAGTAGAAAGTAGGTTTGAGCCGTTATATCCCTTCCTTTCTTAAGACAAGACCCTAACCTACAATACGGTCCATAATAAAGTCCTTTCGGATTGAAGAACACGACTTAGCAACAAGGTCCTAGATACTAGGGGCATAACCAATGTGGAAGGTGTGGACAAAGAAAAGTGGTATGAAGCAAAGGGGAGCAACTACATCCCCCTTTTTAGAAGCACACAATCTCCCATGAAGCACGCAGTGGTCACTTATCAATCCAATTCAAAGTAGTCAATTCCTAAAGCAGTAAACTCGCTAGGCCGTGGGTCATGGGTTCGTGGAACAGTTTTGTGTCTCGTGACGATTGAGTGGTTTGAATGTGAATCATGTAGGTAAAATGATATGGTTTGAAATCCTCAAGGAGAAACTTTCAAAATTGATTTTATCCTAAGCATTTTTGACACAGCAATACAAGCACAAAAACTTATTTGCAAATTTTCGCGGAGATAACATGGGTTTTCCATTTCATGAGGAGTGTAGCTAGAAGGTCCCTTCGCCATACAGTATGTTAGTAGCGTCGCTAGAGTGTTACAATCTTTCAAGTCTCTTGGGTCTCATCGTCTACTTTGTCATAGCCATTTGGCTAGTATAGAGGTTGTTGTCATCTTATGGTATAGGAGAAGCACTAGCTTGAGTACGTAAAAGTTGAGATATCCCAAAACACTTATTTGCATATCACCACAATCACGTGGTTGCTTGATGTGTAGTTTAGGTAGTTGCATTGGCCTCTTGGCCCACACAGTTGATTTGTCTACATGAGCACCTCATTGTTTTGTCTTATCTAGACATTTTCTTGGGCCTCTTTGGCCAGCACATTTGATTCGCTTTCATGTCTTTGTGGTTATTTAGTCTTGCATTGGTCTCTTGATCTAATAGTTGATTTTTGTCTTCACTACTACATGTTGCTTGCATTATGAATGTGTTTGATTATCTGTTGGTGTGACGCCTCTTGGCTCTGAAGAAAAAAAAATAGGCGTTATCTCTTGATACATTAGGTCTCTCGACCATTATGCCTCTTCGCATTTGCATCTCTCGTTGTATTGGGTCTCTCGACCACAATGCCTCTTGGCATTTGCATCTCTCGATGTGTTGGGTCACAATGCCTCTTGGCATTGCGTCTCTTGATGTATTAGGTCTCTTGACCACTATTCCTCTTGGCATTACATCTCTCGATGTATTAGGTCTCTTGACCTATACACCTCTCGGTGTTGCGTCCCTTGACGCCTGAGTCTATTGACCTAAATGCCTTGTGGCCGTGCATCTCTTGATATGTTGTGTCTCTCGATATGTTATGCCTATTGGCCCCTAAATGATGTGGTATTGTGGTGTACTATGTCTCTTGACATATTTTGCCCATTGGCATCCTATAATGTGGTATGACCTATTTTACTCTAAGCATTCCATTAACCAAATAATGTGCACATACCTCTTACACCATTGTGTCTTGAATAATATAGCTTGCAGTGGTTGATGTCTTTGTTGCATGTCACTTGACATATGCTAATCACATGTCAAACGATTTGAAGCATGAGGTGTAATAGAATAAGTGTTACATTCTAAATTCCAAATAGAGTGCACAAAAGTCAAAATTATGTCTCTCGTCTTGTACGCCTCATGGCGTTGTATCTCTTGATGCATTATAATGATGTTTATGAGTCACTAGACTTATTTTGCCCGAGCATTCCCTTGAATGAAACCTGGTGCTACACTCATAGGATTCACTAGTTGAATGCGTTTTGCTATCAAATATACCCTATGTTTGAATTTGAAACAGGTTACAACTGGCTCTACGCCTCGGTTCTATCACTTCAAGCTCCAAGCTCCAAGCTCCGACTCCTCAGGCTCTTACCTTATGATTGATACCGGCTCTACACCTCGGTTCCATCACGTCAAGCTCCAAGCTCCAACTCTTCGGGCTCTCGCCTCATGACTGTTGTAACGCCCCAAGCAGACTACTGGCCCAGTACCCTGATTTTGATCCACAAGCCACACCACATGGCCCAAAAGCTTAAGCACAAGGTACTAGTAGTAGTCCACAAGGTTTTGTTATATGCCCAAGATCATCCATGTAGACTTTCGATGTGGGACGGGGTGTTACAATCTCCCCAACTTTATAGCCTCGCGCCCTCGCGTGGGCTTGAGCACTATAATCACCATTATAAATCAAACCAATAACCAAATCAAACCAAACTCCAAGGGCCCACACGGTCGTGTACATGGATGGCTCTGATACCACTTGTAACGCCCCAAGCAGACCACTGGCCCAGTACCCTGATTTTGATCCACAAGCCACACCACATGGCCCAAAAGCTTAAGCACAAGGTACTAGTAGTAGCCCACAAGGTTTTGTTATATGCCCAAGATCATCCATGTAGACTTCCGATGTGGGACGGGGTGTTACAACTGTAACCGGCTCTACACCTCAATTCTCTCACCTTCAGCTACTAGCCTAGTGCCCCATATTCCTAAACCAGCGTCAAAACATCTCCAGAAGATGGTTTGGATTCCACCCTAATTACATCAGTTCCATCAAGTTCATTCGCAAGGATAGGCTACTTTATCGAGCTCCCCTCAATCAATGTAAGGATGATCATGAAAAGCAAATGACTCACCCATTGTGTATTGATCTACCCCAAAATACTGAAGATGCTCTCCGCAAAAATTTCCCTAGCAGCCCCACGCTCCTTCAACTACTCTCCACCAAAATCCTGGCCTAGCCTAGGTACGTTGCACTATGGCTTTTTAAGCCCGAAGGTACGTCTTCTTTTTCTAACCCTGTGAGCTTTTTATTTTCTCTATTGCCTCCAAACTATGGTTGGTCTAAAGTTCCCTCGTGCAATACGTAGGCAGCCTCCTGAACCGACCATAACTAAAACCTTTTTCGAAAATCCTTAGAATAATGGTTGGGCCAAATTGAGTTCCTTTTACAGCTTTGACTCTTACTTAAACATGTCTCTGATCCATCTAAGTTCAGTCAAAGAGGGGCATCTATAGACACCCCAATTTGGCCTAATGATTATTTCAAGTCCCACCTTGGGGACCATCCCGATGATGAATGAATATAGTGATTGCTGATTAACTTCTTGTGAGCCTTAGGACCTTCGGTGAGTACTTTTAGCCACTTAGAGGACCCAATTCAGAACCAAATAGCCTTTCAGACAGAAATACAGAAATACAGCATCTTAGGAAAATACATCTATCAGCCGTAAGATTGATTCTTCAGCCACCAGATCTATCCTTCGGCCACCAGATCCAATCCTCGGCCACCAGATCCAATCCTCGGCCACCAGATCCATTCCTTGGCCGCTAGATCGTCTTGTTCAAGAATTCTGGAATGTTCTGTCATTCGTTTGATCGACGCACCAAAATCCGAGCAGCCTTTTTCCGATTCTTTAGAGCTACGAAAGCAGATTCAAGCAGAGATCTTATTACCCTAAACTACCTTATTGATTCATGCCATTTGATTGGCCGGAGTAAGTCACTATTTGCCTATATAAAGAGGCCTTCGGGTTTCAAAATTCATATTCAATTCCTCCATATCATACCTCCAAGCTCTGCATAAATCATCTCTCATATCCTCTCTACAAAAGCCCTAAACCTTTGTGAGCAACCGCATCCCGAGCGATCAAACCCTGAAGTACAAACCCTAATCCTAGGGTTTCGAGAAGAAGATCAGTCAATAACCCTCAATCCGAAGCAATCAAGCACTGAGGGATCAAGGTGGTGAGGTCCAAGGGCCTATGGTTTGATTCGTCTTCTGTTTTTATACTTTAATCGTAGTATTTTAATTCCTAATTAACTCTTCGTTCTGGTGTAAGGAAGAACATCGGCAGGGATATCATTCCCACGGCCGGTACATAGATCCAGTGGGATCCTGCGGTCGTGACATCAATTCATCGGTCGCGGGATCCATTCTCTGGGACAGTCTACTATTTTCCTCTTTATTTCATGCATGCTTTACTTACTATCCTGATTCACCATATTAACTGTTAAAGGCTAAAAACCAGTCTACGTTTTTAGAATTAAATAAAGCAAGTGATAATTGTATGCTGAATGAAAAATGGGCTAGTCTCATGGGTGGGTGAAGAGGGGTGCCTAACACCTTCCCCTTATCATACTTTTGGCTCCCGTACCCGAATTTGTATTTGTTTTTCCTAGTTTTTATCAACTAGGTGGCGACTCTATTTTAATGATAACAACTATCGTGTGGCAATGTTCCTAGCCATGGGAATGTCCACGATTTTGGTTTATGAAGTGAAAAGCAAACAAACAAGCATGATCAATCTGTTTGGTAATGCCTGTTTGGGAGGTGTCTACAAAAGTGAAGTGCTGGAAATAAAGAACAATGAAGAACAATTCAAAAAGATTCAAAATCTAGATCTAGATCTAAAAATATGCAATACAATCTATGTTTGTTCAATGACATCACGCTTATTTATATTCTCCAAGATCCGCGCACAGAATATTCCCCAAGATGCTCCAAAGATACCCTCTGAAGCCCTCGGTTCCGATTGAAAATGCCTTAAGTTGCTGATGAAGGTCACTCGATCGGTACCGATGGAAATCAAAACATGGTACCAATACCGAGTTGTGTACTGGCTGTCGCGGAGAAAAGCTCGGTAACGATAGGAGGGACTAGTAGGTACTAATACCGAGAGGCTTGCCTGGCTTTGTTGAGTAGCTCGATACCGATAGGACAAATCAGTAGGTACCTGTGGGTAGCGTGCCCTTGGAATTTTCAGATTCAAAAATGCAAGGGCCCAGATTGAGGGAGCGCGAGCGGGGAAGCAAGCGCTCGCAAAATACAGAGTCACCACTCGGGTTTGAAGGTCCGACACCCAAGGAACCATATTTCGAAGCACTTGCCGCGCTATTTGATTTGAACAAAGTTAAGGAACCAGTCCGTCATAACCATATCTGGGTTCGGGAGCCAGGTTACGAGAGGAAAAGGGTTTTATGGCACCCCTTTCACCCAATCCGGAGATCGGTCTCTACTTAGGCATTTGCAAAATATTTGTTTGCGATTCTGTTTGATTAATCAATTTTTTAGCCAATTAGGGCGGGGGAACAGTTAATCGGAGATTAAAACTATAACATGTTTGCAAGATGTGATAGATAGCATGCATGGATGAGCAGTTAGTATAGGATGAGAACAGACTGCTGTGGGAGTTTAAACAAACTGGGAGGCCCCTGTTTTGGAGTGACGTGCGTAGGAAGAAACCAGCATGCACTGAACGAGTCACTGCATGCTGTTTACTCCTGCGCGCACAACCCCAAGACACGCGCGCGTCGGTGAGCTCAAACCCACAGCTCTTATTCTCAAACCCTCTGGGCTCTGGAAGGACCAGTGCACACCCAGGACAAACCACGCAGTTTATAGGCAGCATAATATATAGTTTAAAGGTTGTAAAGCCCTACAAATTAATAAAACACCCCATAAACAGTGTGGGGACAAAATAATGACCTAAAACTAAGCTACCCGTGCAAGGCCACTCACTGGTCAGAAGCAGACTTTCGCGCGATGGAGTCACTCTGGCGCGCGATGGTGCGCCCTGGCGCACTGTCGCGCGATGGAGCCAGTCCGGCGCAGGATGGTGCGCCCTGGCGCACTGTCGCGCGATAGAGCCAGTCCGTCGCGCGATGGTGCGCCCTGGCACGGGATGGTCGCGCCCTGGCGCAACCAGACTAGTGCTTAGTTTACACATTTCTGGGTTCTGGGACAGGTCCAGAATGATCCCAGGGGTACACCAAAATAGCAGAAATGAAAATTAACTACAAACCAGCAGTTTCTACTAAGGAAAACAGTAAACTGATTTTTATCATGCTTAACAGTGATCTATAACATAATAAACATAAAAACAGCAAGACATCAATCCCCACGAGGACCATCGCGCGCAGACTGGGACAGTCGCGCGCGTGAGTGGCTCCATCGCGCGCTGGTTCCTACCACAACAATTTTTGATGCCTTGCCAGCTTTAGGACCAGGACTGGTATTGATTACCAGCCTTGGCCCTGCCAGCCCCCCTCAGGGATCAGAACAGAAAGACAGTAGGTATGCTATACCTTTGGTTGAGTTTGAAACGAATTCGAGCTTTAAGGTTTGATTGAGGTGTCTGAAAAGATTGAGGTGGAAGAACAAGCTTTGTTCTTGGATGGTTGAAGTGTGAAAATAGAGGATTGTGAGTGTAATCCTTCTTTGGGCTTAAAATTTGGTAACCCTTTGAAAGAATAACCATGGGGGGTATATATAGGGGGAGACGGTGGATCTGGTTGGTGCCAGGAAAGGAGTTCAGCCAGTCCACGAGGCTGGCTGAGAGTTGCATTGGTGGCCAACTGTCCTCCTTCAGAAAAGGTTGGTGGTAGGTTGGACCGTCGTGCGACGGAGTCAGTCTGTCGCGCGATGGTGCGCCCTGGCGCATAATCGCGCGATGAAGTGAGTCAGGCGCGCGATGGTGCGCCCCGACGCTCTGTCGCGCGATGGAGTGAGTCAGGCGCGCGATGGTGCGCCCCGGCGCGCGATGGTTGCGCCCTGGCGCGCATCAGTAGGGTTTTTGGTTTTTGAAGTGGCTTAGGCTAGGTTAGGTTCAAGGGTTTGGCAAACACTCAAAGCTCAAACACGCTATCATTCCCAGGGTGTTCTTGATCCATTTCATCATCGGGGAATCAAAAACTGTAAGTAAACTAATCTGGAAGCCCAGATTGGGGTGTCTACAGTAGCCCCTCTTTGACGGCACTTAAAGCACCATCGACTTGGTACAAGTAACGTCAAAGATTTCTAGACACCCCTCAAGGCAATCCAGAGCAAAGCATACTAGCAAAGTAGACAAGTAAACTTAAGGAATCTGATCGGTGGAATGGACTGGCCGTCCATTGCCGGGGATGGAAGTAGAAGTGGACAAGCGAATCGTCGCTTGTTGATCGAATTTGGACAGGACAGGCTGTCATTGCAGATTTGGACGGGACAGGCCGTCGTTGCTGGGGATCAAGCTATCCTCGGCACAAAGTATTCCAACAAACACGGGTAGGTCGTGTCAGGCAAGTTGAATTCCATCTGTTGGGAATCAGAGCCAATCTCCTTATCAAAGACCATCCGAGACAGAGCAATAAGCCTGCTGGAAGATGCGCTTGAAGCTAGACTGAAGTAGAGGTAGTTGTTTGGGGCAGGCCGAGGCGGACTCTCCTGGGGAACAACTAGTTGCAAATGGGCGGACCATTGTACGATATCCTAATCGTTGTTGATCGGGGCAAACACGGACGATATGGCTGGTTGTCATCGCGGACTGGACAGAGACAGGCGATGTGGTTGTCGTCGCTGAATGGGCAGAGACAGGCGATGTGATTGGTTGTTATCGCTGAATGGACAAAGACAGGCGATATGGTTGTCGTCGCTGAATGGGCAGAGACAGGCGACGTGGCTGGTTGTCATCGCTGAATGGACAGAGACAAGCGATGGCAGATTGTCGTCGCTGAATGGGCAAAGACAGGCGACGTGGTAGGTTGTCATCGCTGAATGGACAGAGACAGGCGATATGGTTGTCGTCGTTGAATGGGCAGAGATAGGCGACGTGGCTGGTTGTCATCGCTGAATGGACATAGACAAGCGATGGCAGATTGTCGTTGATGATATGGCTGACCATCGAGAATGACTGAGTCGGACGATATGGCTAACCGTCGTTGATGATATGGCTGACCATCAGGTTGATTGGGTCGGACGATATGGCTGACCGTCGTTGATGATATGGCTGACCATCAGGTTGATTGGGTCGGACGATATGGCTGACCGTCGTTGATGATATGGCTGACCATCAGGTTGATTGGGTCGGACGATATGGCTGACCGTCCTTGATGATATGGAGGACCATCGGGAATGACTGAGTCGGACGATATGGCTGACCGTCGTTGATGATATGGTCAACCATCAGGTTGATTGGGTCGGACGATATGGCTGACCATCGTTGATGATATGGCTGACCATCAGGTTGATTGGGTCGGACGATATGGCTAACCGTCCTTGATGATATGGCGGACCATCGGGAATGACTAAGTCGGACGATATGGCTGACCGTCGTTGATGATATGGCCGACCATCAGGTTGATTGGGTCGAACGATATGGCTGACCGTCGCTGATGATATGGCTGACCATCCGGTTGATTGGGTCGGACGATATGGCTGACCGTCGTTGATGATATGACTGACCATCGGGTTGATTGGGTCGGACGATATGGCTGACCGTCGTTGATGATATGGCTGACCATCGGGTTGATTGAGTCGGACGGATCACTATACAAAATGATCGAGCCGTTGAAAATTGGGACAGGACCGGCTGTCGTTGAATTGAAAGGGCGGATCACTATACAAAATGATCGAGCCGTTGAACATTGGACAGGACCGGCTGTAGTTGATTTGAAAGGGCGGATCACTATACAAAATGATCAAGCCATTGAGAATTGGACAGGACCGGCTGTCGTTGATTTGAAAGGGCGGATCACTATACAAAATGATCGAGCCGTTGAGAATTGGACAGGACCGGTTGTCATTGATTGGTTCCGCAGAAGATTTTATCGCATCCTGCTATGAGAACAATACCGTCAGAGATTTTCAATCGCATCCGTCGGCAAACAAACCATGGATTCAGGGAGATTTCTTCGCATCCGCTGACCAATGATAACAAAATCGCAGGAGATTGCATCGCATCCTTCGGCAAACAAATCATGAATTCAGGGAGATTTCTTTGCATCCGCTGACCAATGATAACAAAACCGCAGGAGATTGCATCGCATCCTTCAGCAAACAAATCATGAATTCAGGGAGATTTCTTCGCATCCGCTGACCAATGATAACAAAACCGCAAGAGATTGCATCACATCCTTTGGGAAACAAATCTAGAGTTAGGGAGATTTCCATTGCCTCCGCTAAACAATAGAACAACACCGCAAGAGATTGCATCACATCCTTTGGGAAACAAATCTAGAGTTAGGGAGATTTCCATTGCCTCCGCTAAACAATAGAACAACACCGCAGGAGATTGCATCACATCCTTTGGGAAACAAATCTAGAGTTAGGGAGATTTCCATTGCCTCCGCTAAACAATAGAACAACACTGCAGGAGATTGCACCGCATCCTTTGGGAAACAAAGACTTTATGGTAACCATTCTGGCCACCTTCCTGTTTTCAACAGTTGATATACACAGTATGCAAAGATGTATACAAACAAAATGCACAAGTTGAAAATGCAAATGCAAGCTAAGGGCGGCTCCTAGGAGGACAACGATGCCCAAGGACTACCACTGAGCCCCAGTACTTTATTGTCTTTTGCTTCTGAGATGCGAATCCAAATAGAGAGACGTTGAGTGAGCCAACGTGCCCAGTTGACATTTAGTAGCGGCAATGAGCTTGCATCCCCCTTATTTGATGCTTGGGCAGACAAGTTCCATAGATATGCTTTGTTTGGCCTTGGGCTGACGTGCCCTTGCCGTCCATAAGATTCCACAGCTTGAGGATTACAGAAGCAAGGGTAGCAATGTAAAAATTGCATTTTGCCAGTTTATTGACATATAAGCCATGCGCTAATATCTAATTTGCATTGACAAGTGAATTGAGTCAACACACAGACGCACGTACATGCACAAACTCGCCTAGCTCGAACGAAAAGGGGGAAAGAGCCCCAGGGAACAATGCGAACCTTTAGACACATGGAGAATAATGAAATTTTGGGCATTAACATGCCAAAACTCACAATATCCCTTTAGACAGGTGAAACTGACACTTGTAAGGTCAAAATAGTTGTACAATGACCTGCATGAACAAATAGAACCGAGACTAGCATCTCGACATGACAATGGATTGAAATCTAGAAAAACGCCACAAAGATGGACATAAGACGTAAATGATGACACATATAGGCCCGGATTGAAACCGACACCCCCGTGCAGTCACATTAGGTCTGCACGGTATGACAAAACTTGGCAAAAAGCCCCTTGAACAGGACTCGAAGGCAGTAGCTGACTGCTATTGATTGCTGCGCGAATTGAAAAGCGCACGCAGGGTTGAGACCAACGCACATAACTATGAATAAGTGCGCGTGAACCTCAAACTAGCGCACATGACTGCAAAGCTACTGCAACTGCTCACACCAGACTTCGCTGTACTTAGAATAAACTGTGAGCCGTTAGGCCTCGCCAGCATTTCATTCTGTTTTTGATGCTAAAAACCTTTTAAGGCTTTATGCTCAGCTTTGAAATTGAATTAGTAGTTTGCAATAATACTGAAAGACAAAAGGTTTTCCCCCTTTCAGACGCCTCCCATGCAACTTGATCTTTGACCTCTTCGACCTTTGATGTGTACCAAACGTCAACCATGGATCTGATTGATAGATTGTGACCGAGTCTCAAAGAGAGACTGCCTACGTATCCCAAGCTAGGGAATCAGGTCAAAACGTAGTTCAGGCTAAGGTTCACTCGAGTATTTTACCTCACCTTTTACGCTCTAACTTTTGCCTAGACCTCCTTCATAGGTTCTTGGTCTAGCAGGCTTGCTCTAACTTTTGCTTGGAACTGCCCACCCTTGGGGTTTTCAGCCCAACGAGCTTCTCTCAGGGAAAAGGCTTTTGAATTGATCCAAGTTGACCAAGGCACTGAATTCATTATTGTCGAGATTGAGGACCTTTAGCCACAGCCCCAGATAAAATGGCTTTGATAGGACATGGTCCAGAGTGCTTTAGTTGACATGCCTCGCTCTAGGCCAATCTTGAATTTTCTAACTTGTGCTTGGTGGAACGCTGTTCCTGCAAACTTGAACATAGTATGAGGCGCTAGACCTTCTGAGCTTTGCTTTACATGGTTTGGCACCCGGTAACAAAGGGATTTGATGTTCCCTTATCTCGAGATCAATGCCAAGCGTGTCTTTTGAGAGACCATGCCAAAATGTCGATGAACTCTTCGAGCCTGTCTAACCGGGCGCAATGCTCCTCTGGGAACAGTGTTGAACCAGTTTGAACCATTTGGAGGTCTACTTCATCTTTCAAGTTTATTGGAAAACTATTATTTCAATTTATAGGCTGAGCATGCCTTTCGGCGAGGGAACACATTTCCTTGGGAATGATCCCATCGAAATCTATCCTTTCGTCGTTTGGGTCGACATAGTTTATTCACAAGCCAGCAAAGTACTTAGAAGCAAGATAATGCATATCATAAAGAAAGCCCCTCGGGGTTGCCAAGTATAGCAGACTCAAAACTTGAAACAAAAGCTACAACGTGGAGGGCCAAGAGGCACAACCTCTGACTCAGAGCTAGACTTAGACGACTCAAAAGACTCTGTGTCAGACTCAGACAAAACGCCAATGCAAACTAGACGTGGTTTGAATATGTAATATTTAAAAAGCTACCCATAGCTTCCACAAAAAGATGTGGGATCCAGCGGGTGTCAGGCCCAAGCAACAGCACTTCGGCTTCCTTAGTTTCTTTGACCAAACCTACTTGGTGCTCCCATGAACAATGGACTTCAACCGGCCAGTCCGCTCCTTTGTAAGCTCCTCATTACTGTCAATCCAGGTGTCGGCAGTGAAGACCTCAATTGCCCAACCTACAGCCATCATGTTAATCTCCGATTCGAACGAGATGGATACGATTGGTTTGGGTTGGCTCTCTGGGACGATATAGTGGCTAGGGCTGAATATGGTGGAGCTCGGGTTGATTTGAGTGGAGGTGATAGATATCTGACCAACCAGAGGGTCAAAGTTGTGTTGAGGCAAGGAGTTGGAAATGACGTTGGGCTTTGGTGGAACTTGAACCGTTCCATTGTCAATGAGATCTTGAATCTCATGTCGAAGACGATAGCATGCGTCAGTGGGATGGCCAAGCATTTGGTGGAAGGCACAGAAGAGGTGAGGTTTGTAACCAGAAGGTAGAACTTTTGGCGGGGAAGTTGGGGTCAAGGGTTTGAGATGCCCAGACTTGACGAGTTTTTCCATCACTGCGGATAGAGATGCCTCGAAGACAGAGAAATTCCGAGGCTGGGTTCGGGCCCGGTAGCTTTGGGCATTTTGAACCTGGTTGACATCTGCAGCGCGATTGGAGTCAAAAGCCGGAGCATCGCTACCACTTGTAGCTGTATTAGAGTAGTTGCTGTTACCAAACAACGTGCTACTATTTCCAGAATGGGGCCGCGGCTTCGCTTTCTGTGAGGAGGACTCTCCCCTAGGCAGAATTCCACTCTGCAGTGCATCCTCAATGGCTAGGCCTGACTCGAAGAAAGTCTCAAAGTTTGCAGATGCTTGGACCAATACGAGGTGCTTGGCGAAGTCAGGCTGAAGATTGCGAGAGATGATGCGGAGTTGATCCCTCTCGCTCGGGCGATCAGTCATTAGTGCAGCCTTGGCTCTCCACCTCTTAACAAAATCCGCAACGGACTCCTTTGCTTCCATTTTGGTGGACTCCAACTCACGAGTAGTCATCTTAAGCTGAGAATTATAATTGTACTGCGAGACAAAGGCAGCCCCTATGTCTTTCCAAGTTCTTCTTTTGGAGATGTCAAGCGACAGAAACCAATGGAAGGCAGGCCCAGAGAGAGTCTGTGGGAAAAGCAGAGACATGGCCTCACTTTCCACACCCAACCGCTTCATGGCGGCATGGTAGCCAAAGAGATGAGTCTTGGGATCACCGCTGCCATCGAACTTAACCAAGTCAGGCATCTTGAATTTGTCAGGAAGCCTAGCATTAGGGTACAGGCAGAGACGATCTAGGTCAATTCTTCCTGCGCTGATCTTCTCAGATTTTGAAATAGCTTCTTCCAACTTAGCCATCTTGGCCATAAGAGCAGCTATGTCAGGGTCTTGAACAGGCCTAACAATAGCCGGATTTGGAGCAAGCACACGAGCCTCTCTAGAAGTGGGTTGAACGATAAGCCGGCCTTCACGGTTTGGATCCTCAACAAAGACGGGTTCTGCATGAACATCCTCATCGTCCCCGCCTTCCCCTTTGGCCATTGGTGGAAGACGAGTGTTGATAAGGTCATTTAGGCGAGTGATGTTAGCATCTGTCTGAGTAGCCCTCTGTTGCATAGCAGTGATACTGTTCTGGAGGTTCATGAGCATGGTTTCCAAAGTGAGCGGTTGATCTGTCATCGCAGGTTTTTCAATGGAGCTTGATGAAGAAGCTGAAGATGGGGAAGCCGGCAGCATGGCTTTTTGCAAAATCGATGGCGAACCTGACTGTAGGGCGGCCAACAGTGATCCTGGAGAAGCCTCCGTTGTGACTGACTGGGAATCTAGTCTAACAAGTCTTTGAACCGGATTCTGAAGACGTTCCCAAGTAGGTTTGGCTCTTCCTTTCGGTACTCTCTTATTCGGTGCAATGGTTCCAAACTAGACAGTGAAGTAATTGAAAGCTCAGTGACATTCCTGCAGCAAACTATGTACAAGAATAATGCAATGTACATGTCGTTGTTGTCCGTGTCCTCCTAGACTCTACAACTACAGACCAGTCTGTCTCATGATGTTTGGGCGCTGCCAAAATCCTCGGATTTCTTTTCGAGGTGTATCCTTTGAACAGATCGACTAACACTAAGAGATGTCAAAACAGACTAAGCCTTTGTCTATTTCGTTCTTGAAGTTTCAACTTTGGAGTCAAAACAACTCGGTATTGATGACGTGGCACCTTAACCTTAAACACCGCGGTGTATAGTGACTTCGCACTTCAACCTGGGTAGTGCCAATGACACGGCATCCATACTTTGAGGTTCCTTATTTTTGGTTGAAACTTCAATTGGGCATGAGCCAAGGACTTAAAAAGGTTTGATTTCCCAAAGTCTCGTTGATCCAAGGACTTTGAAAATTGACAACGTGCGCCATCGAGATGCATGACTCTTCATCGGGTCTAGCAGCGTCCTAATAAGCATAAGACAGACTCGAAAGAAAGACTACCTAGAAGCCGTCCTAAACATGCTCCTACGTATAACAGTATGTATGTACAAAAACAGAGACGAGTTTGCCTCACGAATTTCAGACGTTGCCAGAATCCTCAGAATTCTTTTTGGCGATGTGTCCTTGAGTAAATCGATAGATCCTAAAAGATGTCAAAATAGACTAAATCTTCGACTAGTCCCATTTGAAGGTTCAACTTTGAATTTGGAACAACCCGGTGGTGATGACATGGCACCTTAACCTTGAACACGGCGGTGTATAGTGACTTCGCACTTCAACCTGAGTGGCGCCAGTAACATGGCATCACTACTTTTGTTGTTCCATATTTTTGGTTGAATCCTCAATCTGGCATGAGCCAAGGATGTAGTAAATTTTGATTTGTCAAAGTCTCATTGAACTAAAGACTTTGCGATTGATAACGAACATTCAACAGAATGAACGACTCTTCATCGGGTCCAACAACGTCTTAGGTAGCGCAAGCCAAACTCGAAAGACAAAACAACCTTAAGCATGCTCCTCTGGATGTAGAATACATGCGATAGGGAAAGCAGTAACACGTAGGCAGTATATGGGGGTTAGATGCAAGTAATCTTACCCTGTAGGTACATGTCCTAGTTTGGAGAGTTCTAATGCTTTATATATGCAACGGCCGGTTTTGGCTTTGTAACAGGTTCCTCGGACTAGGGCCAAAGATATACCTCCCGTTGCCCGCGTAACCGCAGAGCAACAGTCGAACGGTAGAATGACCCATCATCGTCGGAGGTTGTTAGTCATTTGAGGTCCCCGAGCTCCGGTAAACCATGCCGGATTGCCAAAACGATCCAACGAGGCTTATCCCACATCGATGCAAATGAGAATGCTAAAGAAATTGATTAATGAAATGGAATCGCAAATTCGCAAATGCCTTTTCAAATTTGGCTCACTTTATTTAGTCAATACTTAGAAGAAACTACACAAGAGAACAATCGGAAAAGCCCCAGATCGGATTGGCCGGACACGATGAGGTCCTGTTAAATCACCATTCCAACCTTCGGCAGCGCGAAACTCACCGTTTTGACAGACTTTTGTGGGATTGTTCTCTAGCGTATTAAAATCTAAGTATGGACCAATATTGATTCGATCCCCAGCGGAGTCGCCACTGTGGGCAGCGTGCCCTTGGAATTTCCGGATTCCAAAATGCAAGGGCCCAGATCGAGGGAGCGCAAGCGGGGAAGCAAGCGCTCGCAAAATACAGAGTCGCCACTCGGGTTTGAAGGTCCGACACCCAAGGAACCATATTTCGAAGCACTTGCCGCGCTATTTGATTTGAACAAAGTTAAGGAACCAGTCCGTCATAACCATATCTGGGTTCGGGAGCCAGGTTACGAGAGGGGAAGGGTTTTATGGCACCCCTCTCGCCCAATCCGGAGATCGGTCTCTACTTAGGCATTTGCAAAAATATTTGTTTGCGATTCTGTTTGATTAATCAATTTTTTAGTCAATTAGGGCGGGGGAACAGTTAATCGGAGATTAAAACTGTAACATGTTTGCAAGATGTGATAGATAGCATGCATGGATGAGCAATTAGTATAGGATGAGAACAAACTGCTGTGGGAGTTTAAACAAACTGGGAGGCCCCTGTTTTGGAGTGACGTGCGTAGGAAGAAATCAGCATGCACTGAACGAGTCACTGCATGCTGTTTACTCCTGTGCGCACAACCCCAAGACACGCGCGCGTCTGTGAGCTCAAACCCACAGCTCTTATTCTCAAACCCTGTGGGCTCTAGAAGGACCAGTGCACACCCAGGACAAACCACGCAGTTTATAGGCAGCATAATATATAGTTTAAAGGTTGTAAAGCCCTACAAATTAATAAAACACCCCATAAACAGTGTGGGGACAAAATAATGACCTAAAACTAAGCTACCCATGCAAGGCCACTCACTAGTCAGAAATAGACTATCGCGCGATGGAGTCACTCTAGCGCGCGATGGAGTCACTCTGGCGCGCGATGGAGCCAGTCCGTCGCGCGATGGTGCGCCCTGGCGCGGGATGGTCGCACCCTGGCGCAACCAGACCTGTGCTTGGTTTACACATTTCTGGGTTCTGGGACAGGTCCAGAATGATCCCAGGGGTACACCAAAATAGCAGAAATGAAAATAAACTACAAACCAGCAGTTTCTACTAAGGAAAACAGTAAACTGATTTTTGTCATGCTTAACAGTGATCTATAACATAATAAACATAAAAACAGCAAGACACCAATCCCCACGAGGACCATCGCGCGCAGACTGGGACAGTCGCGCGCGTGAGTGGCTCCATCGCGCGCTGGTTCCTACCACAACAGTTTTTGAAACCTTGCCAGCTTTAGGACTAGGACTGGTATTGATTACCAGCCTTGGCCCTGCCAGCCCCCCTCAGGGATCAGAACAGAAAGACAGTAGGTATGCTATACCTTTGGTTGAGTTTGAAACGAATTCGAGCTTTGAGATTTGATTGAGGTGTTTGAAAAGATTGAGGTGGAAGAACAAGCTTTGTTCTTGGATGGTTGAAGTGTGAAAATGGAGGATTGTGAGTGTAATCCTTCTTTGGGCTTAAAATTTGGTAACCCTTTGAAAGAATAACCATGGGGGGTATATATAGGGGGAGATGGTGGATCTGGTTGGTGCCAGGAAAGGAGTTCAGTCAGTCTACGAGGCTGGCTGAGAGATGCATTGGTGGCCAACTGTCCTCCTTCAGAAAAGGTTGGTGGTAGGTTGGACCGTCACGCGACGGAGTCAGTCAGGCGCGCGATGGTGCGCCCCGGCACTCTGTCGCGCGATGGAGTGAGTCAGGCGCGCGATGGTGCGCCCCGGCGCGGGATGGTTGCCCCCTGGCTCGCATCAGTAGGGTTTTTGGTTTTTGAAGTGGCTTAGGCCAGGTTAGGTTCAAGGGTTTTGCAAACACTCAAAGCTCAAACACGCTATCATTCCCAGGGTGTTCTTGATCCATTTCATCATCGGGGAATCAAAAACCGTAAGTAAACTAATCTGGAAGCCCAGATTGGGGTGTCTACAGTACCGATACCGAGAGGCTTAGAAGCAGCATTGCCTCTTTGATCCTTGCCTTGCTCAATTCGAGCCGTCGGGTCACCTTCGGGTCTTTCCGGCCTGAGCTTTGGGACTTGATTATTTCGTTCTTGATCATCTTTGAACCTTGAATATCTTTGACAAGCTTTGGGCTTTAAAATTCCTGAATTAAATGGTTCTCTACAAAACGAAACTAAAATACCTTACGTGCAAAAGTGATTAAAAACAACTAAGTTAACGATAAAATTAACTAAAACTAGAGACCTGGCGCACCCTAAATTGCAATATCGGGTGCTTATCACACCCCCCAACTTGAGGTTTGCTAGTCCCTAGAAAATAAAATGTATAAAATTTGAAAACTAGCAACTTTGCAATCCTTCCGATATCACAACTTAGACCATGCTCAACATTGTAAACTAACAAGAGTTCAATCAATCCGGGTTTTTATTTCATTTCTACAACTCACAATTTCAGTATCCAACAAAATAGGCTAAGTATCAAGCAAGTTAAGAGCAAGCTAAAAAAGTTTGTGTACTCGAACAAGGGGAGGATACAGGACACAAAACCTACTAATTCAGACTAAAACTATATCCACCGAAGAAGTGCTTGACATACAAGCAACAACAAACAAGAAATATTATGCCTCAAACAAAGAAAACAATTTATCAACAGAATTGAAAACCAGCAGATGTTATTTGGATAACGAAAGGAAAGCATGCCATGCAACTAACTATGCAAATATCAGACAGTCAATCATAAAGGAATCCATGCACGCAAAGGATCAATTAAGGACTTTTTTAGCTTTTAAAGACCTTGGTTACAAAGAACAGGTTAGCAAAAATGGGCGACGGTCTTTTTTCTAGCTTGGTTATCTACCCGAATGACTGCTGCCAACACATAAAATAAATCAAGTCAATGGCCAAACCGACTAACTACCAAAATAAAGTGCATGCTAACTATGAACTGAAATGCAACAAAATAAAGGATAGAATGGTCGGCATCTCAACCAACCTAGACCCCGACCAAGTAAGGGGATTTTCTAAACCACCGACTCTACTTCGCACCACCACACCACATCATCATCTCACCAAGCCACCCCATCAGTCAGCCAATTCCTCACTTTCGTATCCTACAAAATCATCACTAACTTCCCCCTCATCAATTGGTTCAGGATCATATTTCACCCCGAATTGCTGCTCCAAAAGGGATGTCTGCCAAGCCAACTCTCTCTTCTGCCTCTCCTGTTCCCTCATAATCTTTCTCTTCTCAATCTTCTCCTTCCTTCGAGAATTAATGAGCGCAACCCCTTGATAGAAAAGTTTCTTAATCCATGATGATTGCTTTTCCTTCTTTGATGGCATAGTGGTCAAATAATCCCCCGCCTTCACCTGTTTGTCCTTCGCAGCATGAGTCTGAGACAAACTCTTCTCATCAAATGTGTCATCAAATGGCCCTGGCGAGAGTTCCTCTAATTTCTCATAAACAGCCCCCGAAACTCCTTTTTCTTTGCACAAACTAGTAATCATACAGGGAAAAGGCATGCTGGCAGTACTCAAAGTATTAGCCCTGAAATCTCGCAACTGAGTGAAAATAAACATCACCCAATCCACTACCAAATCATTTGTTATGAAAGCATACGAAAGTTCTCCACTTTTCCTAGTTGGTTTGTGTTCCATGCCTCGGGGATATAGATTGCAATGAATGACCTTATTCAAAAATCTAACACTAGCTTTGAAATTTCCAGGCACATGGGGTACTGTAGCTTTCGTGGGGTCACTATAAAGAACCCTATTTATCACTTGCATATCCAACATCTCATCATTCCTAGGATAATTTACCGACTCAGGAGAAGGGTGATGAATTTTCAAATACTTTGCAATATCATCGGGGGTAATCTCAACATCAATACTCCCCACTCGAGAAGTAATTTTAACAGCCAGGTCATTCTCCCAATCACCCTCAGGAATTTGCATATACTTATAGAATTCAATAACAGCATTCTTATTATAACTAAGTAACTGCTCAGTCCAGAATTGCAAACCTTTGCGCATGATGCAGCGGAGGCCCACGTGATCAGGTTTGAATGCCCCAGCATCCACTTGATGCTCGTTTTTGAACTTTCGGCTATCAAAACTAGCCTCCCAACCTCTTTGTTTATATACTGCAATTTCAGCCGGAGTTCGTCTCTGTTTCCGACTCTGAGATCCCGAAGCCTCCTCCGACTGAATCTCTTCCTCCTCTGCCACAAAATCATCCTCTTCCTCTGGCATGAAATCATCCTCCTCCTCAATTTCAAGTTCAGAAGAGGTAGCCCGGTGTGCGGTCTTTTTGAACCTCGGCATTGTAGGCTAAAAGGGTTTTGGGTTTATTTTTTTGGGGTATTTGGTAATTTCGGATTATTTGGGCTAGGGTTTTTGGGAATTTAATTTTTGAGTGGAAAGGGTGAATGTAGGCTAGAAATATGGTGGGGGTTGAATATATAAGTGAAAAAATAGGAAAAAATTTTGTATTTTTAAGGGAAAAATGAAGAAAAATTCGGATTTTAGAGGATTGGATGGGTTTACCTCATTTTTGCTTGAAAAGCTTGAAATTGATGGAGGAGACTTGAATATTGTTGAAGAGGTTGAAGGATTTGGGAGATTTTGGTGGGATTGTGGAGGATTTTGAGGTTTAGGGTTAGGGTTTGGTGTTTTAATGGAGGTAAAGAGAGAGAGAGAGAGGTTCGGAATTTGGAAGATGAAGGTTGGGTTTTGATCGACCAAGGTCTAAACTGGACAGATTTGCTTCTGATAAGGCTTGGATACCGATAGGAAGTAATACCTGGTGCCGATACCAAATGCTGTCATCTGATTTCGTACCCATCTCGGTACCGATAAAACTCTTTGTTTGATACCAATACTGAGTGCAGTAAGCTGAGGCCTCTAATTACTCGGTACCGATAGAATCTGGCCCGAGGTACCGATGCCAAACCCCTTAACTCAAAGATTTTTGCCTTTCTTCAATTTGAACCCCAGAACTTCCAAAAATTCATCCAACACCCGCAAAACACCTTTGAACATTGAAATCACACCCCAACAACCCTCTGAACAACCGGTTGCCCAGGTTAAATCAAAGAACGGGGAAATAATAGGATGCAAAATAGGACAAGGGGACTCATATGTGGTACGATCATGCAAAGAATGCCTTGTATCCTTTCCTAACTGCGCCTCGGATTACAAAATGATTGAAAATCGACATTTAAGCACAATTAGACATGGACATGCAATTATTCTCCTAACTACAAGAATTTTTATTGGAAGATGGGGATATGGGCCAAAGCTTGCTCAAAAACTTTACTCAAAACCTAAACCGTTCAATTTTAACTAAGCATGCAAATTGAGAACTACAAAAATTCTTAGGATTGCTACGAACTCTTGCCAACTAACAGTTATTGAACATGCAACAAGTCATGAAAAAGAACTAAAAATTATGACAAAGAGAAGGATTGCAAGTAAAAAGGCTTTATTTATTTTTAATTTTTTTAATTTTCACATTTTTTTTTTTGGATTTTTCAATTTTTATTGTTTTTGAAATTTTCAAATTTTCCACAAAATTGATAAAAATGAAACAAATAGCACATAAAGCTAACCCCTCCCCCTAACTTAAGGCGATGTTATACCCTCATAGCAAGAAGAACAAAAGCAAAGAGAGGAAAGTGAGCGAATGTACCGTTCAAGGGGAATGTCAACCCCTATATACCTCGATCAAGTTGGAGGATTTTATGTCAATGTCTCATTCCAGCCAAATTAGATGCTTCCAGGGTTTACTCCTTCAGTTCTGCTAACTCGAAACCACAGCTAGTCACACTGGGCCATATCCAAAGCTTTATCGGACTAACAACCGCGGCTCGTAGCCGCACCCATGCTTAGGGCTCCTAAACACCTCACTCACTCTGGCTTTAGGCCCAAATTACCAAGGCTGGTGTGGTAGCACATAAACCCTGCAGAAGACTTAAGAGAATGACTTTCCACAAAATAATTGACATTAGAAACACCGGCTCGTGTTATCCGATTTTAAACCAAACAAAAATTAAAAAACAAAAAACAAAGAAAAACACACAGAACAATTAAAAACATGCAAAACGGAATGAAATGCACCACCCAATCTTCACGTGATCACACGAGTCATATTTTTCTTCCCATTCTATACCGGTGGGGTAAGCAATGGGTGGCTATACTAGACCGTCGAAAATTTGTTATGCTAGCGCCCATAATAAAATTTATTGCTCTAACTTGCCAAACAACTAAGTCCAACGCCCCTATGATCAAAACAAAGTAAGATGGGATACAACCTAGCGTGCATTCCAGGAAATATCAAACCTCACCTACAGACCTAAGTTGCCATTGATAGGGGCCTATTCGGAGAGCATGGATCATTAACGATAAACTATTACTAAGAAGAACTAATGAAAGCCCTTTTTACACTAACACATTGATGAAATCTTTTACATGTGAAACATCTACAAGACTTTATTGAAAGCAAGAAAAACGAAACAAAACACGCATAACTAAAACAAAACATGACGAAGCAAGAAAGAAAAACAAATATGTACAGTATATACAGATTTAATATCAGAACTCGGAGCGTTAAAGTCACAGCTAGACTCTGCCAAACAATGAAGTCCAGCGTCCCCTGAGATCGTAACCAGGCAAGCAACATGATAGAGGCAAGTGCGTTAGCACGAAAATATCAAGGCCTAACGTAAGAATTTATACCGCCCCCGTTGGGGCTAATCTAGAAGTCGTGAGTGTTTTACTGTGAATTACCTCTATCAAAAACACTAATTAAAGCCCTACGTCACTGATATTAAATAATTTGCCCTTCGAACCGAAGTAGGGCACACGATCCTTCTTTTAATAGCGGCGTGTGAAGCTATATATACCCAAGTCAATGGTGGGTACCCCCTACCTGGGGGCCTGGTTCGACAAACAGTTAAGTTCAGCGGTTACGCTTTCGCTCCCCATGCAAATATAAAGTAACAAGCTAATCAACCGTGTAAACTGGATCGATCAACTCCTCATCCGGCTCTCCAAACTCAAAACTGTAGAGAAATGGTTTAAGCCTCTGTCCATTCACTCTAAATGATTTACCATTAATTGAATTCACAACATCAACAGCACCATGAGGATAAACATGCTCAACAACATAAGGGCCAGCCCAACGAGAACGTAATTTACCGGGAAACAAATGAAGCTTAGAATTGTATTGGAGTACCTTCTGTCAAATCTCAAAGTCTTTCCGGTAATTCGCTTGTCGTGGAAGGCCTTGACTTTCACTTTGTAGAGGGCGGTGTTGTCGTAAGCATCTCTCCGAATCTCTTCAAGCTCGTTGAGTTGGAGCTTTCAGTGCTTGCTGACAGCCAGTAAACGATAATTCAATGATTTGATAGCCCAAAATGCTTTATGCTCAAGCTCGATCGGAAGATGGCACACTTTCCCATAAACCAAATGATATGGCGAAGCTCCCAAAATGGTCTTGTATGCCGTGTGATAAACCCATAGTGCATCATTCAAACAGAGACTCTAATCCTTCCGATTAGGGTTCACTGTCTTTTCCAAAATGTGCTTGATTTCCCTATTTGCCAACTCTAGTTGCCCATTCGTCTGTGGATGATAAGCTTTAGAGACTTTATGAGTGATCCCGTACTTCTTCATTAAGGCCTCAAATGCTCGGTTACAGAAGTGAGTGCCTTGTTCACTTATGATCGCTCTCGGCATCCCAAATCATGAAAGAATGTTGTCCTTGAGGAACTCCACCACCACCTTGTCATCATTGGTATGTGTTGCAATAGCTTCTACCCACTTTGAAACATAATCGACTGCCAGCAGGATGTACAAATTACCGAAGGAAATCGGGAACGACTCCATAAAGTCAATGCCCCAACAATCGAAGATCTCAACTACAAGGATGTTAGTGAGTGGCATCTCATCCTTCCAAGTCACACTCCCAAGTTTTTGGCAATGTTCACAAGCGACGCAAAAGTGATAAGTATCCTTATGCAAGGTTGGCCAATAGAATCCACACTACAAAACCTTAGCGGAAGTCTTCTTAGAAGAGTAGTGGCCTCCACAAGCTTCCGAATGGCAAAACTCAAGAATTCTCCGTTGATCCAAATCTGGAACGCAACGACGCGCTATTTAATCTTGGCAATACTTGAAAAGATGGGGGTCGTCATAAGAGAACATCTGTACTTCATGAAGGAACCGACGACGCTCTTGAGGAGACCAATGCGGTGGTAAGAAACCCGTAGCCAAATAATTCACTTTGTCGGCGAACCATGGGGTACTCGAAATGGCCAGCAACTGTTCATCCGGGAACATGTCCACGATAGGAAGACTTGGAGTAGGATCCTCAAACTGTAACCTCAATAAGTGGTCAGCTGCCACGTTCTCGACACCCTTCTTAATGGTCAAATTGAACTCTTGGAGAAGTAGAATCCATCATATCAATCGGGCTTTGGCATCTTGCTTGGTGAGTAAGTAGGAGCACCACCGATCAAGTAAGACCGAAACTTGTCAAGAGCAAACACCACCGCAAGTAACTCTTTCTCTATGGTAGTGTAATTCATCTACGCATCGTTCAACGTCTTGCTCACATAATGGATCACATTAGAGTGCTTGTCCTTCCTTTGTCCCAACATAGCACCTACGACATAGTCACTTGCATCTCATATAAGCTTAAACGGGAGGTTCCAATCCAGCGGCTGAACAATCGGAGAAATGGTGAGACTAGCCTTCAACTTGATAAATGCTTACTCACACGCGGGGGTCCACTCGAATGGAATGTCCTTGGCAAGGAGATGGCATAGGAGCTGAGAGATAGCGCTGAAATCTTTGATGAACCGACGATAGAATCCGGCATGCCCAAGAAATGAACGGATATCTTTTACACACTTTAGAGTCGGGAGATTGGAAATGAGATCGATCTTCACCTTGTCTGCCACGATACCATTAGCAGAAATGATGTGCCCCAAAACAATCCCTTGAGTGACCATGAAATGGCACTTTTAGCACCAAGTTCTTCTCTTCACATCTCATCAAAACTTTCTCGAGATTGGCCAAGCATGAGTCGAACGAGTCGCCAAAAAATAAAGAAATCGTCCTTGAAAACCTCCACTATCTTCTCGACCATATCACTAAAAATCCTCATCATGCATCATGAAAAAGTCCCCGGAGCATTGCACAAACCGAATGGCATCCAACAATAAACAAAAGTTCCGAAGGGGCAAGTGAATGTCATCTTCTCTTGATCCTCTAGAGCAACTTCAATCTAATTGTACCAGAGTAACCATCCAAAAAGCAATAGAACACGTGCTCGGCTATCCTTTTCCAAGATCTGATCGATAAATGGTAAGGGAAAATTATCCTTTCTTGTGCTTGCGTTGAGTTTTTGATAATCAATACATACTCTCCATCCCATCTGAACACGTGTTGGCACGAGCTTGTTCTCCTCATTGCGCACAACTGTCACTCCAGACTTCTTCCGCACAACTTGAATCGGGCTCACCCATTTACTATCAGCGATGGGAAAAATGATTCCAACTTCCAGTAGCTTCAAAACCTCAGCACGAATTTCATCCTTCATAATAGGGGTTCAAGTGGCGTTGGGGTTGTTGAGACGGCTTGACGTGGTCCTCCAAAGCGATATGGTGTGAGCAAAGAGTAGAGTCGATCCCTTTGATGTCTACAATAGTCCATCCTATAGCCTTCATGTGCTTCTTCAATAAATTGATCAACTCCTCCTCTTAGAGATTCCCAAGAGAGGAGGATATAACCACAAGATAGGTCTCGTTGTCTCCAAGGAAAACATACTTCAGTGTGTCTGGCAAGGCTTTCAACTCCAATTTTGGTGGCTCAACACTAGAGGGAAGAACCTTCTTCTCGATTGGTGGTAGCTCCTCAAATTCTTCAAACTTTGGGGTCCAAGCATTCATAGCACAAGCTTCATCTCCCTCATTAAGCAATGCATACAAACAACTGACTTCGGAAGATTTGAGAAATTCAGCCTCTTTGGCTGCAAGAGCAACTTCTAAAGGGTCACTGTAGAGTAACTCATCCATATGTTCTTCCATCAGAGCATCAATAAAGCTCACTTCATTCACATTCTCGTCATCCCCCATCTGACTACCTATATTGAAAACATTAACCTCCATCTTCATGTTACCGAAGGTCATAATAAGCAATCCATTCTGGCAGTTGATAACTGCATCCGCCGTGGCTAGAAAATGTCTCTTAAAAATCACCAGAGTAGAAGCAGCAGAAGAGTCAGTCGGATTTGTGTCAAGAATCACCAAATCCACCGGATAAATGAATTGACCAATTTGTACTAGAACATCTTCCACCACTCCTCTAGGCATACGGACACTTCGATTGGCTAATTGGAGAGTGACTCAAGTAGGCTTCATCTCCCCCAACCCAAGCTCTTGGTAAATAGAAAATGGAAGCAAATTGACACTTACACCATGATCGAGCAAGGCTTGTTCGATACGCTTTCCACCAATGGTAACTGCAGTAGTAAGACTCCCCAGATCCTTGTACTTTGGAGAGATATTCATCTGAATGATAGAGCTCACTTGTTCGGTAAGGAATATCTTCTTCTGGACATTGAGCTTCCGCTTCCGAGTGCACAAATCCTTAAGAAACTTTGCATAAGAAGGAATCTGCTTGACTGCATCCATGAGAGGAATGTTGATCTTCACTTGATTGAACAGTTCATGCAACTCCGCATTGAGATTTGGTTTCGCCAAAGCGTTCAAGCGATGAGGATAAGTGCCGATGTTGGAACAACTCGAGGATCCGGTACACTTTCCTTCTCTTTACCCTTTTCATTTTCCTTGTCTTCTAAAGCCTCCTTGCTTGCCTCCTTGGGAGATTCCCCAAGGATTGATGTTGGAATTGAACGATCGATAGAAGGAGGCAACAAAGTAGGCTCCAAGGGCATCTCCACATGATTGTCCACCGTCTTCCCATTACGAAGAGAAATAATAGCCTTTGCTTGCTTGGGGAAAGTCACCGAAGAGCTAGCAAAGTGAAGACCATGAGAAGTCGGATTAGACGTCATTTGCAGATTCGGTTGCAGTTGAGTTGGAAACTTCCCCCTCTCTTGTTATAACATCCCCACCGTCGTTGTCAACTTACCCAACTGATTTCTGATATCATTCATCATCTGAGTTTGTTGCTCGTTGATAGCAGTTTGGCCTTGCAAGAGAGCACTGAATTGATCTTCCCAAGAACGTTTCGGGGGTTGTTGTTGAAATTGAGAGGGTTGCTGAAATTGGCTAAGTTACTGCTGAAATTGTTTTGCATGGAGAAACGGAGCATAAGGAGCAAACCCTGGCGGACCTTGTGCTTAAGGGAAACGAAAAGCATTTTGAGGTTGCTTCTAAGGTAATTGAGGCATTGAAGGTGGAGCTTGAGAAGAACTCCCTTCATTAGACTGATTTCATCAAAAGGCCGGATGTTGACGAGTCCCCGGATTGAAATATTGAGAATAGGGATCAAAGCATTACACTGCATGTACTTCCTCCAGAGCAATCCCATTGATCACGTTCTTAAGGGCAAGAATGTTCGAGCAAGCATCAGTAGAATGGCCCACCATCTCGCAAATGACACATATTTCCTCCATTTATCGTACTACCTTCGCCTCTTGAGATTGAGCACTTTTCAACTCCAATATATCAAGCTTCCGAGTAATCTCCTCCAATTGAGTCTCAAAGGCAGTATGTTCAGCAATAGAGAACTTCCCGGAGCCGGTAGGACCTTGATTGAACATTGCCCTATCCCCTGGATCTGCAAACTGCCAAGTCTAGGTCTTCTTAGCCAGCGACTCATAGTAATCTCAAGCATCCTCCGGTGTTTTCCCCATGAAGTCACCTCCTCCTATAGTATCCAAAAGCTGCTTGCTCTCTTGAGAACAACCTACGTAGAAGTAATTAACTCGGAGATACAACGGAAAGTTATGATGAGGAACCGACATGAGCAAGTCCTTGTATCACTCCCAATACTTGTGATAAGTCTCTGCATCCTTTTGCTTGAAACTTTGAATTTGATCGATAAGTAACTTCATCAGGCTGGCTGGAAAGAACTTAGCAGTGGAAGCATCCTGGACCTCTCCCCAGTTATGCAAAGATTGAGGCTTCAGAGAATTAAACCATTGCTTTGCTTTGTCCTTGAGGGTGAATGGGAACAACTTAAGGCGAGCTTGATCAAGTTGTCCATAAATTGTAATGAAAGAGTGCAGAATGTTCTCGAACTCGCGGACATGCAAATAAGGATCCTCCAATTCTCTCCCCTGAAATTCTGGAATTACCCGAAGATACTCGGCTTTGAAATCAAATGCATTCCCAGCAGTCGGAGTCGGAATAACGATAGGCGATACTTAAAGAGCCTGTTCTAAATTAAGATAATCACGCAAAGTACGAACTAGAGCTTCTTCGGCCATTGGGCCTTTGCGATTGCAATTTAATTTGCGAGGCGGAGAATGGGCAGGATACGCCTTAGCAATGCTACAGATTCTCGGCGGAGATGAAGAACGATGAAGCCGATTGAAAATTGGGCATCGGTACACAGGCATACACAAGCAAATACTACTAACTAACTACCAACAAACTAACAGACTGGAGGGGCTAGGCCGCCACCTCAACTCAGCAAACAGAATATGTGAGGGGTTATGCCACTGTAGACACTAAAATTTTGACATGACTTAATCACCGTCCGATCAATTGGGATAAATTGTCTTAATTAATTAAAGTCAAGATTGGTCAAAGCACTCGAATAAATATTGGACCCAACAAATTTCTACGGCTCAATCCATTTGAGATACAGTGAAGACCAAAGTAAGTTGGGCTAATTTAATTAGCCTAACGGATTAAAGAGTTGGGCTAGCTTGATTGGCCAAATGGGTTAAGGTATACAAGCCCAAAAGTGCAGGCCCGCTTCAAATAAATCATAAAAGAAAAGAGTCAAATAATAAATATATTACTTCTCTTTTAAATTCAAATCATTCCTTAAAAAGAAGAATAAAATCTTCTTACATAGGAAATGAAATGGGATCAAGATCCAATCCAATCAAGTCAAGTCAAGTCAAATCAAATCAAGCCAAAGATCTTATTATAAGATCTTGCCATACTTAGCTCTTCTCTTATTAAGCCTATAAATAAAGGCTCGGCATTCTTCAGAGCTTTCAAGCACTCTTCAAGAACTCAAGCATTCCTCAACATCCTACAGAGAATCATCAAACACCAAAAACCGTGTCGATTTCTTTGCAAGTCCACCACATCAAATTGTTCAGCAACTCAAATCACTCAACAAACCAAAACACTTGGAGATTGTAAAGATCAAACTCCAAAGTTCAAGTCATCTTCAAACTTTGTTCTTCGGTTCATTCAACTTGAAGATTCAAAGAAAGTTACTGTTCGGGCGATTCAACAATAAGCATTCAAGCCGTTAAAATGCCAGTAATTCCGGAGATCGAATCAGAGGATTTTATTCTTTTCTTATTTAAAGAGCATTTATTAGAGAATTGTACCCCTTTCAATTCAAAATCAACAAAAAGTATTATTTTGCGCATCTTTTTCGTCTTTTTTATTGCAGAATTCGAATTTGTGTGTTACAAATTTGGCACGCCCAATGGGACCTCTCTGCCTCTCATCACTTTCTCCAAGTCAAGTTCTTCACAAATGGCTTCTAAGAAGATTCAAGCCGCTTCGATCAACAAAAACACTAGCAAGAATGCTGCCATTGCCAAGAATAGCGGTAGCACTTCTACTGGCCCTGCGATGTGTAGCAAAGCTAAGGCGACTGTTATCATCACAAATCAAGAAGCTAAGCCAAAAGTTAACCCAGCGAAGGTGCCACCTGGCAAGCGCCGAGGTGCTCCCACACTTTCAGCAAAGAAGGAAGAAGAGGGCTCCGAAAAGCTTCCATCCAATTCTGAAAGTTCTATGTTTGCAAGCTCGCCTCTCCCAACTCATTCAGTTTCTGATGCAGATTCTAGCACGGGTTCGCATTCAGGATCCTCTCCTTCTTCTCCGAAGCGCTCAGAGTCGCCAATTCGTTCAGACGCGTCTTACTCCATGACTATGCAGGCAATGACCACTGATGCTGCAACAGTGGAGGAGCAACTAGCTATTATGGCACGCGCCATTGAAAAGCTCACCAAGACCGTGGAAGATAAAGACCTCCAGATTGCATCACTTATGAACAAGTTAGAGGCTCAGAACATGGAAGGAACTAGCTGTAACGCCCCGAATTTTGGGTACGTTAAAGAAGACATTTTATTGAAAATAAACTGAGTCTGGCTCTTATTACAACAAATACTCTCACAAGAGTTCAATATTACACAAATGAAGGGGGTTCTAAGGTTCCTAACTACAGCTCCTCCTTCTTCTCCATCCTAGCCAGCTCCTCAGCTCCAAAAGCCTCCACGGTGATCTGCTTACCTTGATTATCTACAAAATCTGACACATTATACCAGCGTCACCACCGATATAATATGTCAGGGTCACCAAAAAGGCAACACCGTGAGCTACAACAGCTCAGCAGGATAATCCCATACCCGCTAACCCATAACTTACAAACTAAGCTATAATACAACATCAATTTCCACATGATAAGTATATACACAGTTAATCAATGACACATCCACATTCATTAATCAACTATCGTTGGTGTCCAAGATTTCCGTGTTTCTCCTACGCGACTCATCGTAGACTGTGTCAACATTTTCATTTACAAAACAATCTTTCAAAACCCATTTGTTTAACACAAAACATTTGCATTGGCTCCGTACCGCGGATAACCAAGCTACACACCCAACCTCGGTTCCGCCGTTCCAGACTCCCGAGTATCCTCACAATGGTTCCGCCGCACCGGGTTCCCATTGGCACACAAAAAAATATTTGCATTGGCTCCGTACCGCGGATAACCAAGCTACACACCCAACCTCGGTTCCGCCGTTCCGGACTCCCGAGTATCCTCACAATGGTTCCGTCGTCCCGGGTTCCCATTGGCACACAAAAAAATATTTGCATTGGCTCCGTACCGCGGATAACCAAGCTACACACCCAACCTCGGTTCCGCCGTTCCGGACTCCCGAGTATCCTCACAATGGTTCCGCCGTCCCGGGTTTCCATTGGCACACAAAAAATATTTGCATTGGCTCCGTACCGCGGATAACCAAGCTACACACCCAACCTTGGTTCCGCCGTTCCGGACTCCCGAGTATCCTCACAATGGTTCCGCCGTCCCGGGTTCCCATTGGCACACAAAAAATATTTGCATTGGCTCCGTACCGCGGATAACCAAGCTACACACCCAACCTCGGTTTCGCCGTTCCGGACTCCCAAGTATCCTCACAATGGTTCCGCCGTCCCGGGTTCCCATTGGCACACAAAAATATTTGCATTGGCTCCGTACTGCGGATAACCAAGCTATACCTCACCATGGTTCCGCTGCTCCAGATTCCCATGGGAATGCACACAACCTCACAATGGTTCCGTTTTTTCCAGATTTCCATTGGAACACACACAAAAACACACACCACACAATGGGCAAGTCTGGCCACATTGCGGTTTCCAAAACATTTCAAAAATAGTTCATTTAACTCACCCAACCTCGGTTCCGCCGTTCCGGACTCCCGAGTATCCTCACAATGGTTCCGCCGTCCCGGGTTCCCATTGGCACACAAAAAAATATTTGCATTGGCTCCGTACCGCGGATAACCAAGCTACACACCCAACCTCGGTTCCGCCATTCCGGACTCCCGAGTATCCTCACAATGGTTCCGCCTTCCCGGGTTCCCATTGGCACACACACACACACATAATGCCACACAAAACTGGTCATTATGTAATTTCAAAAATATTTTCTTCCTCGAAAAACATTTCCTTCCATTAACCACACCCTAGGTGTCATGTTTCTACTTTCTCGGTTCTCGTGTCTCGTTTACATGTAAAGACTCTGCGGTAGGACAAACGTAAGCAAGAATCATCCTAACAAGATCATCCAATTCTATATTACTCATCCCGCTCAATTACTACTTATAGCATAACGCCACATGTACGGACGCCCTTGGAGTGTATCACTTATGCTTATTCAAAGCACAACGCCACATGTACGGATGTCTTTGGAGTGAAATCACTTATGCTTTATCACACCACAAGTAACACAAGCAATTCATATATGCATACTCATAATCATCTTAAAGATCAAAATACAAATACTTCTAAACAAACGATAAGTAAGTAAATAGGAATAACCTACTTTATACTTGGGGTGAACGATAAGGATAACTACATATACGTAGAGTTAGGGGACAAGGAATCCTACCTTACTTCTTGGCGGTAGTCGGCTACGGAAAGTACGTCGGTGGTTGGGCAAAGTAACTTCCTACGGTATGCCTCCGGTAGCTTCGAAAGAGAAAGGTTTCTCTCGAAACTTCTATTTGACTAATACTACACTACTTTATGGATCGAAGGGTGGTCGGGTGGTGGTTTAGTGGCGGCTTAGGTTGAGTTTCTTGAAGAACTCAAGAACTACTCAAGAACAAAGGAAGAACAAAAGAAAGAACAAAGGAAATTTCTAGAGAGAAGTTGGAGCAAAGTGAGAAGGTGTGAGTTGAATGCTTGGAATGGTTTGCTATTTATAGGCCAAGGCATGCCCTCTTCCTTTCTCCCAAGGCCGGCCCCCCTCTCTCTCTCTCTACCTCAAATTTTGACACATGGCATGCAATCTTTGAAAGATCAAAGTCTAACCCTAGGCTTGCATGGCTAGGTTAGGCTAAATGGTAGGCTTCCATGGCTAAGATTTGTCCTTGGATGGGATTATGGGAGATTTGTTGGAAGATTTGGAGACAATGGTACAAGATTTGGGTACTAAACAATTGAAAGATGTACAATGGAGGAAGTTTCTTAGCTAGGAAGGAAGATATCACCAAGGATTGAAAAGATGAGAAAGATCAAGGAAGGTCAAGCAAGGTACAACAAAATCTCTCCCTCTCTCTCTCCTATCTCTCTCTCTCTCGGCCTCTTTCTCTTCTCTCCCTCTCTCGCCCTCTCTCTCCTCTCTCTCTCTCTCGGGTCTCTCTCCCCCTCTCTCCCTCTCTCCCTAGTACTACATATATATATATATATATATATATATATATATATATATATATATATATACATATAAACAAGAAAGAATAAATACAAAGTACCAAGTACAAGATTTTCCAAATCAAAAATCCTTTTTAAAGAAATACAATTAGGCACATGTTGATTAAATAAATAAATTAGGGTACTTTGTAATCTAGGTCGATCACACCTCCCAATAAATTAAACCAATTGGGTACAAAACCCCAATACAAAATAATAAAAGGGTACTTAGGAGAATATTAGGCCTTAAAGGCTACAAGGCTACTAAGTACTTTAATAATAAAATAAGGTGTACTTTCATCACATGGGGTTTAAGAAAATATTAGTTTAATGAGCCCATGTACTTGGTGAAAGAATAACTCTTTTACCCAATGGACAATAATTCCCCTAACTTTTATTGTCCAATGGACAAAGGTTAAAAGGAAACTTTTATAGTAAAATAATTAAGGAGTACTTTTAAGCATGTGACAAAAGCCCTATATTAAATATAGGTGTGGTACCAAGTACTCCAATTAAATAAAAATGCTAGGATTCTCCCCATTAGTTTATAAAAGAGTACAAGTACTAGAAAATCTAGGGTTTAGATATACCCCAAAAGTTTAATGCATAAAAGTACATGTGAATCCAAATCTTGATTATTAAAATGAAACTTTGTACTTGGTAGGAAGATTTGGGCTATTACCCAATGGATAATAATTTCCCTAACGGTTATCGTCCAATGGATAATAAGGTACGAGTACTTTAAATCATAATTTAAGTCTTTTTTTTAAAAGACTACATGTACTTTTATAATAAAAAATTTATTATCCAATGGACGAAAATTACCCTTGTGATTATTATCCAATGGATAATGGAGGGGTGGGAGAATCCCCAATAAACAATGCATATAAGTACTAGCACATGTTTTTATAAACCGTTAAAATACTATATCTTGAACTTACCAAAATATTTTAATAGGAAGCCTATTGTCCAATGGATAAAGATTACCCTAACCATTATGGACCAATGGGTAATGGAAAAGTTTCAAAAGGTCCAAAAGGTTCATCTAGCAACTAGGCAAGTTGGTTGCTTGGTTCCTCCAAGTAGTCGGTTAGAAACTAACTAAATTGGTCAAGTAGGGTTTCTAGTCGAGACAAAATTTAATTACGAGGAAAATTAACAATAATTCATATAGCCACCCAAGAGAAAATAAGTAATTTAAATAAAATTCAAATATTTAACGAAATTTTTACTGACCAAAATTCAGGGGCGTTACACTAGCCATGATGCTTCACATCCACCAGGTTTCACACCAAAAGGAGTCATAATTGCCGATCAATCTGGAAAGCTCATGATGGGTGACCAAACTGGAAAACTCAAGCAAACGGATGATGGGAATCATGTTTTGTCGTCAAATCAAGGAGATAGTCGTAAGGTCAATCGCATAATGGCAGTTGAAAGTGCTTAACCAACTTCTATCGCTTCGTTGTCTGTCCAACAACTCCAAGACATGATAGCAAGCACAATCAGAGCACAGTACGGAGGGCCTCCACAAAGTGCATTTACATATTCAAAACCTTACACAAAGCGCATTGACTGCTTTAGGATGCCTGTTGGTTATTAGCGGCCCAAGTTTCAACAATTTGATGGGAAAGGAAACCTAAAGCAACACGTCGCCCACTTCGTCGAAACATGCAACAATGCTGGGACAGATGGAGATCTACTTGTCAAACAATTCGTTCGTTCGCTCAAAGGAAATGCTTTTGAATGGTACACGAACTTAGAGCCAGAATCGATTGATAGTTGGGAATAGATGGAGTGAGAGTTCTTGAATCGTTTCTATAGCACTCGTCGCATTGTAAGTATGACAGAGTTAATCAACACTAAGTAATGGAAGGATGAACCTGTGGTTGACTACATCAACCGTTGGCGTGCTGTAAGCCTGGACTGTAAAGATCGACTCTCCGAACTCTCGACCGTTGAGATGTGCATGAAGGGTATGCATTAGGGTCTCTTTTACATTCTTCAAGGGGTAAAGCCGCGGACTTTTAAAGAGTTGGCTACGCATGCGCACGACATGGAAATCAACATAGCAACTCACGGCGGAAACAATCCTCCCATTTTAGGAAATCCAAATGACAAGAAAGATGTGAAGAAAGATGACAAGTCCTCCAAGAACACCACCAAAGATGCGATGGTGGTAAATACGACCCCAGTAAAGATCACAACGAGGGACGATAAAAAGGAGGTCAAAAAGGAATACCGCCCTGTAGAGAAAGACAAACGTTTGACTCTAAAAGAATTACAAGAAAAGAAATACCCGTTCCCCGACTCTGATGTGCCTGACATGCTAGAAGACTTACTTGAAAAGAAAGTCATTCAACTACCTGAGTGCAAACGCCCCGAGGAAATAGGTCGCGTGAATGACCCAAAGTATTGTCAATATCATCGGATTGTAAGCCACCCTACTGAAAAGCGCTTCGTATTGAAGGAACTGCTTATTGATCTAACCATACCACCGCCACCACTATTGTGGGGTTGCCTGATTCTCCAACTTCTAGTTCTAAAGCAAAGGGAGAGCACGTAACAACACCAACAGAAGGAGCAATTGCGAGAATTCTCCAATTTGGCTCACTTGAACCTGTGATAGTTCAAGTCCTAAGCCAAGAAATATCAACTTTTTCTTGCATAGACAAAAATCCGAGAGCATAAATTGATGAAGGATGGATCGTCGTGACACGAAAGAAGTCATGCATAAACAACCCCAAAGCCAAATCAGTCTATCCTACAAAAACCCAAGGAAAGAGGAATCACCACCAATATTCAAAAAGAAAGGGAGGAAGGAAGATGAAGGCCAAGAAAGAGGTGTTAGAAGTTTGCGAACCTGTAGAGCAAAATCCTCTTGCCCCAATCACTTTACAAGATTTCTTTCCAAAGGGCTACTTCAAGGAGGACGAAGTCAAAGTTGTCTACATGGTTTCGACTAGTGAAGAAATTGATGGCGATGTCAAACAAGTCCACGTGCTAAAAGCAACAATGAACAAAGAAGAGGCTAACCTCTTTACAACTTTGAACGAAGCACCTCCACGGTTTAGTCTTCGCAAAGCATCGCAACTCTCCCAATCAGCCAAGCTCGCACTCATTCAAGTTTTAAAAGACCCCATGGAGTACGAGTCTATAATCAATAAAGTTGGTACCACAGAGAACTCCACTACTTGTGCTTCTTGTTGTGCGACGATCACATTCACCGATGAAGACTTGCAATTAGGTTCAAAACCGCACAATCGACCATTGTTTGTGTCGAGGAACATCAAAGAACAAAAGGTGGGTCGTATTCTTATCGATGGAGACTCCGCAGTAAATATCATGCCAAAGTTCATCATGAAGAAACTCGAAATCCCAATCGATGAGTTGGCCCGTAGTCGTTTGGTCATTCAAGGCTTCAACCAAGGAGGGCAGCGCGCAATCAGAATGATTCGTTTGAACCTCACCATCAATGAGCTTGTAGCAAGTACTCTATTTCATGTCATCGATGCAAAAACCTCTTACAATCTGCTACTGGGGAGACCATGGGTTCATGGAAATGGAGTAGTTGCATCCACACTCCATCAATGCTTTAAATTCTATCAAGACGGGATACAGACTGTAGTAGCAGATGACAAGCCATTCACCGAAGCTGATTCTCACTTTGCAGATGCAAAGTTTTACATGGAGTCCGTCGCCGTTCTTGAAGTTATCCTAGCTGAAGTTCCTTCCATGGGACAAGGAAGTTCAAAGAAAGAGAAGCAGGCCACAACAACGTATTCACAAGAAAATGCAAGAAATTGTGAAGAACCACCGAGAATTGAGTCTTCACGAGAAAGATCTTCATCTTCTAAAACGCAAGCTGCGGAAAAGAGCTTTAGATACATTCCAAAGTCTCGACGAAAGGAAGGACAATCACCATTTGAAGAGGTCATCACCACTATAGGGAATCCAGCAAAATGCTCTCAAGCTTTGTGCAAGGAAGATCTTCAAATGTTAAAGGGAGACCTAACAACACCTCTTCCGACCTTGGGACAGCCTAGCTCAACCAAGCCCCCATTGAAAGAGTTTGTTAAGTCTACACAAAGTCCTCTTCAACATTCGCCTCTTCCTGAAAAAAGAGCCGACGGTTTTGATCCAAAGGCTTACAAGCTCTTGGCTAACTCGGGTTATGACTTCAACAATCCTACGCCACTTGGAGAGTTGAGTCCTGAACTCACTGGTGAGAAGGTTCACGGCCTTAGTAAAGCACAAGAAGAATTAAGGCGGCAAGGATATAGAGTTAGCCCTCCAAAGATTGGTCTTGGGTTCACACCATCGAAGCCCATCCCCATAACCGCCAAAGGAAAAGGAAAAAAAGCAAATGCGCAGCATATCACAGTGGAAGAGGTGAAAGAGGAGGACAATGAACAAGCTGCTCCTCGAGTCTCTGTCTTCGATCGCATCGAAGCTGTCTTCGATCGCATCGAAGCTCCCATACCTCAGACCTCAGTCTTCAACAGACTTGGTGTTATAAAAGAGATGTGCGAGGGGGCAACGTTGCGGCCAAAAAAGTTAATCTTTTCTTGACTTGGGAAAAGAAATGCATCGTTGAGAGAGGACATTTCCAAGAGAGAGGGAGAAAGCGTCGAGCTAGATTCTACTAAAGAAGATGAGGAGACTCGAAGCTCTATTCCTTCTCGTATAAAGTGGACAACATCACTCGAAGTCAATGCAGAAGGTCCACTCAAAGTTAAACGACGCACCATCGTACTAACTAGGCAGCCTAAGGGTCACGAAAGAGCTGGAAAAGAAGAGGAGATGGAGTACACTACATATTACCACGTAATGGTTAAGGAACACTCGAGCTCGGATTCTGAAGGTGACGATTTTCCCGAAGCTCCTCCCAAACTGGAAGATGGAGGGCAACCAATAGTTGACGACCTCAAAGAACTCAACCTTGGAACTCCTGACGAGCCTCGACCAATCTTTGTGAGTGCACTTCTAAGCCTAGAAGAGGAAAAAGCATACTTCGACTTATTATTCAAGTATAGAGACGTCTTTGCTTAGACTTATAAAGAAATGCCAGGACTAAGCCCTAGAGTAGCTGTTCACCACTTGGGGATTAGACACGGTGCCCGTCCTATAAAGCAAGCTTGTCGGTATATTCGACCAGAGCAGATCCCTGTCATCAAAGAAGAGGTCAACAAACTAATCGAAGCTGGGTTCATACGTGAAGTAAAGTACCCACGGTGGATTTCGAGCATGGTCCCAATAGTGAAGAAAAACGGAAAGATTCCGATATGTGTCGACTTTCGAAATTTGAATGATGCATACCCCAAAGACGACTTTCCTCTTCCAATCATGGAGTTGATGATAAACGCAACTACCGGCCATGAGGCATTGTCTTTTATGGATGGATGTTCCGGATACAACCAAATAAGGATGGCAACCGAAGATGAAGAAGCAACGGCCTTTCGCACCACAAAAGGAATTTTTTGTTATAAAGTAATGCCTTTTGGTCTCAAGAATGCCGGAGCCACTTATCAACTCGCCATGCAAAAGATTTTTGATAATATGCTCCATAAGACCATGGAGTGTTACGTCGACGACTTGGTTGTCAAGACCAAACAAAGAGAGGATCACCTGCAAGACCTTCGGGCAGTTTTCAATCGATTGAGGAAGTACGACTTGAAAATGAATCCCCTCAAATGTGCCTTTGGGGTTACATCTGGAAAATTTCTTGGTTTCATTGTCCGACATTGAGGCATTGAGGTCGATCAATCCAAAATTAATGCCATACAAAAGATGCCAGCGCTGAAAAACATAAAGGAACTCCGAAGCTTGCAAGGCCATTTGGCGTACATTCGTCGATTCATTTCAAACTTAGCAAGGCGTTGCCAACCTTTAAGTCATTTGATGAAAAAAGATGCACCTTTCATTTGGGATCATGCTTGTCAAAATGACTTTGAAAGTATCAAAACGTACTTACTCAATTCTCCAGTTTTAGGGGCTCCTATTTCCGAAAAACCACTAATACTTTACATAGCTGCCCAAGAGGAGTCACTGGGGGCAATGCTTGTGCAAAATGATGAAGAGAACAAAGAACGGGCACTCTACTACCTGAGTCGAAGATTGACTAAAAATGAGCTCATGTATTCACCTATTGAAAAGATGTGTTTGGCACTCGTCTTCTCCTCGCAAAAGTTAAGGCATTATTTTCAAGCACACACAATTCATCTCGTGGCCAAAGCAGACCCGGTCAAGTATGTCATGTCCAAACCTATCCTCTCAGGACGCTTAGCAAGATGGTCTCTCCTCCTTAATAAATTTGAGATCGTATACGTCCCATAGAAAGCACTAAAAGGGCAAGCATTAGCAAATTTCTTGGCGGATCATCCTATTTCAGCTGATTGGGAAATATCCGAAGAGTTCCCTGATGAAGATGTGCTATTTATTGAGGTTCTTCAGCCCTGGACGATGTTCTATGATGGGGCTGCTAGATTGGAAGGGGCTGGAGCTGGCGTCATCTTTGTCTCTCCACAAAAGCAAGTCCTACCTTATGCATTCATACTTAGAGAAAAATGTTCAAACAATGTCGCTGAGTATCAAGCTTTGATTCTTGGTCTCCAAATGGCTACTGAAATGAAGATTCTAGACCTTGAGATCTTTGGAGACTCCAAGCTAATAATTAACCTACTATGCGGCGACTATGAAGTGAAGAAAGATGACTTAGTTCCATATTTTCAATATGCAAGTCACTTGTTGAAAAATCTTGAAGGAGTGACGCATGAGCATGTGCCACGAGAGGAGAATCGCATGGCAGATGCACTAGCTAACCTAGCAACAACCTTGGCATTGCAAGAAGGTGAGAATGTCAACGTCCATGTGTGCAAACAATGGATATTGCCACAGTTGTTGGACTACCGCCTCGAAGAAGCAAATGCAATCACAGTCATGCCCATTAAAGACAACGATTGGAGACAACCCCTGATTGATTACCTCCAACACGGAAAGCTTCCAAATGACCGTCGACATAGGGCAGAGATAAGACGACGAGCTCCTCGATTCATCTTTTTCAAAGATACTTTATTTCGTCGATCATTCGAAGGTGTCTTTCTCCGCTGTCTTAGGAAAGAAGAATCCCAACAAGCAATGGAAGAATCCCACTCTGGGATTTGTGGGGCACATCAATCTGGTCCAAAACTTCACTTTCGAGTAAAAAGGATGGGATACTACTAGCCTACTATGGTTAAGGATTGTTTGAATTATGCAAAAAGATGCCAAGCCTGCCAATTCCATGCAAACTTTATCCATCAGCCACTAGAACCATTGCACCCTACAGTTGCCTCGTGGCCATTTAATGCATAGGGGTTAGATGCAGTTGGACCACTTACCAAGTCTTCTGCTGGCCACTTGTACATTCTGGCTGCAACGGACTACTTCTCAAAATGGGCCGAAGCTATTCTAGCCAAGGAAGTCAAGAAGGAAACCGTTGTTGATTTCATCAAGTCAAATATCATCTTTCGGTATGGAGTGCCACGTCACATCATCATTGACAATGGAACACCCTTCATTAATAAGCTAATGGATAAGCTTTGCGACAAGTTTGACTTCATGCAAAGAACCTCCTCAATGAATAATGCACCGGCTAATGGGCTCGCAGATGCATTTAACAAAACATTGAGCAACCTCTTGAAGAAAGTGGTCGCAAAGTCTAGGCCAGATTGGCATGAAAGAATTGAAGAAGCTCTTTGGGCATACTAAACAACATATAGGACCCCTACTCAAGCGACCCCATACTCTCTTGTGTACGGTGTTGAAGCTGTTCTTCCACTAGAGCGACGAATTCCATCATTAAGGATTGCCCTCCAAGAAGGCTTGACTGATGAAGAAAATGCAAAGCTTTACCTCGCTGAGTTTGAAGCACTGGACGAGAAGAGATTGGAAGCGCAGCAACAGTTGGAATGCTACCAAGCTCGAATCTCTAAAGCTTTCGACAAAAAGGTTAAGCCTCGCTCCTTTAAATTTGAAGACTTAGTGCTTCCACTGCGAAGACCCATCATCACTAATCGTCGAACCCATAACAAATTCTTGTCAAAATGGGATGGTCCATATGTGGCGGTGGAAGTCTAAAACAGCGGACCGTACAAGATAGCTGATGAACAAGGTTTCAGAATTGGTCCAATCAACGGAAATTTCTTGAAGCGCTACTATCCCTGAAACCTCCTACTCCTAATCGCATGAGCATAAACTACATGATGCTCCTGGCCCGCATGAGTTGAAACTGTGTACGGCCCAAAAAAAAAAGGATTCATCATATTTGAACTACGTTTTGACTTGATCCCTTCCAAGGGTACGTAGGCAACTTGAGAATTTTTCTTGAGTACAGTCAATCCAAAAAAAACTTGTTATCTTACCTTTGAACTACATTTTGACTTGATCCCTTCCAAGGGTATGTAGGCAACTTTAGAATTTTTCTTAAGTACAATCAGTCCCAAAAAAAATAAAAAAATTTTGTTACTCCTGGCCCGTAAAAGAATGAACTGTGAACAGCTAAAAGTATGAGAATAGCTTTTATTTAAATAATAAAGTGATCATCTTATACTAAGCATTATAAACGCAAGACATGATTTGCGGGTGAAAATGAAACACTCATCCAGCGACTAAACAAGCCTAAAGGAAAGCAAAATAAGAACTAAGGTAGCCACGCCAAATTCTGGGTCTCGTCTTGCTCGAACTTCAAAAGTTGCTCCAGATTATTAGCCACTTCCATATCATTCTTCTCGATCACCTCAGCTGCCTCTAGAGTAGCTCGTTCTGCTTGCAAATTTGCGATAACATGCTGATCCTGAGCTCTCTCTGCATCAATCCCATCAATTGATTCCTTGAGCTTATTTGCCTGCAAATCCAACAGCTCTAGCTCCTTCATCAGTTTAACTCTCTTCGAACCAATGCCATCTAATTCAAAGCTGAGTATTTGAGCGCATTGCATTTTTTGGCCATTGAGAGCCAAAGCATTGGTAAGATGTTGATCTATATCCGCCAATCGTCGCACGTGCACCTCCAAGGTCATCCTACTAGTAAAACCGGATCTCATCAAAATATACTCCCTCCGTCCCAAAATGATTGTCCGGTCCGCAAAACGGAGTGATAAAAATAATGCAATTTTTTCAAGAAAAAATTCAAACTTTTTTCACAAATTAAAAATACTCATTGATATCTAGTAAGTTGTTAAAAAACTTTTGATTTTTTCTTGCAAAAATTGTATTATTTTTAACACCCCGTTTTGCAGACCGGACAAACATTTTGGGATGGAAGGAGTAGTTGCCAGCATTCTGTATGTGTTTCTCTATCTGGATTCGGAGCGGAGAATAATCCACTTGGAATTTCGAAAACTCATCATAAATCTTTTGCAACTTTGGCCTCAAGTATGCTAGCTTCTTAAGAGGGGTCTTGCGTAAGACACTCTTAATGCTATTATCCAAAATCCAACAAGCGGTAGGACGAGCATCAACAATAGTACTTCCAGTATCAAATGCAGTAACGGTCGATGGTGCAGCTGGACCTAACTTAGGAGTGTTTGATGAAGGTGGAAGACGGATTGCCCCAAATGCCTGATTTTGTCGTTGTCATAGTGCCAAATCAAAGGAAGATGGGCCGCGAACTGATTCTCCACTCATGGACTGCTCATCAAGGAGGACAAAGTTTTCATCCTTAGAGTTATGTATAATATCACCTTCCAGCAACTAAAAAGAAAAAGAAAATTGTTGGTGTTTGGAGATATAACACGCAAATATTGGTTGGAATAAAAAATAAATTTCCTTACCTTAACCTGATTGGCCTGAATTGGTTGACTGCTACTTGGGACACCTTCAAGGAGCTTGTCCATATCATTAAATGAAACATCAACCGTTTCAGCAATGCCGCAGCCAGATTTCTTCTTAAGGTGGCGCCATTGTTTTGTTAAGAGGAATAACACTTCTAACCAGGTCGTGGTTTCCACCATTCATTCGTGTGGTGAGAAGGTCAATACGTGGTTCAGCGGTAGTAAGTTTTTTGGCCTTAACAACTTGTTGCTTGGGAGAGGCAGGACGCTTACCCCTCGCAAAGTGCTCGACTAAGCTTTGAAAATAATCTCCATAAATATGAGGCCACCATTCCAGATATGCCTTGGTAATGGGAATGGCTCGACGGTCAGCACGGTTCAGCAACCCCAACTTGCTCTGGGATTTTTCACGAATAAGGGACTCGAAATGCTTGACAATATTCTTCAAGCTGCAAATTCGAAGGTTAACGTTAAGTCTCCTTGGTACATCCTGAGTAAAGCCAAACTGTCGGCTGAATCTATGAGGGCTGTATGGTTCGATGAATTTAGTGGAACCACTCCGCAATGTCAGATATCCAGATCGAATGCTGATGAGGTACTCCATCTCCCAATCACTGAGCTGACCGTCGTCAACCAATTCTTTGCTTTTGCCCTCTCGTTGTGCAAAGCAATCCATAACCAGACCATCACACTTTCAAAATAGGTCGAGCGCTTCAGCTTCATCAAGCTGCTTAGCCACCCTTTTGCCACCATATCTAATCATCTTTGGTTTTTGAAGCAATGGTTGGGAGTCGCTGCTAAAATGGGTGCCGAAATACTCTCCTAGCCATGCATAAACATAATGGACAGGAAAGATAGCATCACACTTCCCAGGATTAGAAGATTTAGCAATATCATTTAATCCTCTATAAATAGTCGCTAGTACAGGGACGGCAAAGCAGAATCTTGTACCACGAGCCATCATGGTGGCAACTTTGAAAACCCCAGGTCTGATCAATTCGCAACTCCCAACAGGCAAAACAAATTTGCATAGCCAACAAGCAAGAAAAGCTGCCAGATGGGCAACGTCCTTTTGTGTCTCTTTGACCCCCAAAATGGTGAAAACCTCTTCCTGCTTAGGTGTTCGCACTTAAGCTTCGCCAATGCTACCAAAAGGATTGTTAACATTGGCAGGTCGCTGGGTCTTGTTCCGAGAAGTCTTCTTCGACGACCTGGAATAGGAAATCTTCCCTTTGAACCAAAACTTCACCCATGCATCAATCTTCACTTCACCTTTCTTTGAGTCTATAAGAAGACGAAGGTACGCAAGGAAAAGGTAGCGACAGTTCACAGGGAGATAGTATGTATTATCCTTATCGACGCCGATTAACTCATCTATGCGTGGAACGGCCTCATCATAAATTAAACCAGAAATTGGTAGCTCGCCAAGTGCTCGCTAGTCCCAAAGAGAAATGGACATCTCTCTCACAGCAGTATGTAGAGTGTTGGTGGATGGACTCCATAATTCGCAGAAATGTCGCATGACACTTCCGAGTCGATCATATGAAAACAAAGAAGCGTATATGGCCTCATAAATCTTCGCCTTCTTCAACATCTACTCATGACGACTCAATATGTCTTCTAGCCACTCCCAATACCCTTCACAAGGCGAAAGGTCGACGATCGCTTTAAAAGTGTTTCCCCAAACTGCTTCTTTGGTCTGGGTCCTATGGCCAAGGAGGGAGAACGTAGTAGGTTGGTCTATCTCTTCATCGTGATGAGCTGACTGCAAGAGCAATGCCTGAGAATCAGACTTGCTTCCAATAACCTCGCAATTAGTCTCAATAGCCCATTGTCGTGGATGAAGCACGTACTTACAAGAAAAAGCTAATGTTATAAGAAAGATATAATTGGCCTACGATCACAGGACGTGCTGAGGCGCTCGGATAACTTGGCAAAAGCTAGCCCACCGGATGCACTCTCCATGATGGTAAACATTCAACCCTCTCCAATTGGGGTGGAGAAGTGACTAGATAGCTAGTCAATGACTAGCCCACTAGGCGCATCCTCCGAACCGCAAGGTAAAAATAACCACCTTTGGTCCATGGGTGTGGTGAAGTGTCTAGATAACTAGTCAATGACTAGCCCACTAGGCGCATTCTCCGCTAAGTCAAACTAACCACTTATGGTCTGTGGGTACGAAGAAGTGTCTAGATAACTAGTCGAGGACTAGCCCACTAAGCGCATTCTTCGCTAAGTCAAACTAACCACTTATGGTTTCTGGGTGTGGAGAAGTATCTAGATAACTAGTCGAGGACTAGCCCACTAGGCGCATTCTCCGTAAAGTCAAACTAACCACCTATGGTCTGTGGGTGTGGAGAAGTGTCTAGATAACTAGTCAAGGACTAGCCCACTAGGCGCATTCTCCGTGAAGTCAAACTAGCAACCTATGGTTCAAATGGTAGGAAAAGTGCTCAGATAACCAGCCAATGACTAGCCCACTATGCACATTTTCCGCTACGGTCAAAGTGTTACGTATGCCAAAGAATTATGGAAAGTGAAGCGATTGAAGACAAATTCTCCAAACTTTGCAAACTTTGCTAAAAGTAATATACCTCATTATTCTGTAGCAGGTGGCAGCAAGCAAGGAATGTAGGGATGGCTTCGTGAACTATTCATTCATGCAAAAAGCAAGAGTAAATTTGTAACAACATGCATGCGTATAATGTCTTGGGAAAAGTAGACAGATATCAAAAAAAAAATGCATTGGGCATAATGACATTCATTCAGCAGTTTACCAAAAGAAGAAGAGTAAGATTAAAAAAATACTCCGTAAAAGAGTAAACAAGCTTCAAATAAATCAAGTTCGAGACGGATCTCAAATATCTCAGCTGCAATTTTGGTTCTATGCCGGAATATACGTGTACATGCATGACCATTTTTGGTGCTGTCAAGATTCTAACAAAAAGACAAGATTCCACCAAATGTTAGGAGCAAACTATAAATTAAGGAGGTTGCTAGACTTCTACGTGGAAACCATGGAGAACCCTTCACTACCTTTTGACAATTTGCTGGTAACATTCACATAAAAATAATAATTATAAGGGAGAAAGAAGACAAAGACAGTTGCAGGCATTTTCAGTATGGCAGGACATGCATGATGTAAAAGTGTATAAACTGACACATGTGAAGAGGTGGTGGAGAGCTTTACCCTTAAAGACCAAGTTCTTGCTTTTCTTAATTAGCCCTTATGAACAGCAATAGCAAGAAGACGAACAGAGCATGGCTACAGAAATGCAAAGGCAGTGCAAATACGGGGCAAGGTGTGAAGTTTTGTATGCCCAAAGGTTACAATTTATAGTGGCTAAAGAGCCAAATTGTTAAGGAAATTGTTTGAACCACTCAAATAAAGAAACTATTGGCCGGGAAGGTCAATATTTGATTTTCTCTAGCCATGGAAATTAAATCCTTCATGGTCTACGTTCCTACTTTTATGGCTCACACTATCCTTTTTGGGTATGTTTATCACAGCCGGAATAATTTGAGCATACATATATTTTCGAAAATTTTGGGTCTTGCACCGTGAAGGAAATAAGAAAGGAAAATTCAATTCCTTATTAAGTGCAAGAGAATCTCTGACTGAAAGATACAAAAGAAAGGAAAAGGTTGAAATTCAAGGGAAGTCCTGTTTCTCCTTTTGGAAAAGAAGGGACCTTTGATCGCAAGGAAAATATAGAGGTAAAAGAAATAAGAGTTTCATGCGTACACATGCCTCTGGAATTTTTTTCAAAAAAAAAAAAAAAAAAACTGCCCTTCATATTTCCTTAAACTAGTCGGTCAAAGATTTGTCACAGGACAGTCACGTTTTTGGTGGAGTTGGGAAATTTATTCACTATGGAAAACACAAGATTACACATGCCTTGTGTAGGAAAGGAAAGCTTTGGATCGGTCATTGTATGGGAAAATATTTCGTAGCAATAAAAGTTTCCATGACAGAAAGGCAATAGTTGCCCGTCGAATATTCCTTGCCTAAAATTTTAAAGTCAAGCTTGCTAATTTTGGGGCTGAATCTAAGTTGGGCACAATTCATAGAAAAAAATAAAAAAATAAAGTGATTGCTTGGACGAGCCACAGTTTTGCACGAGGGCGGCGGCGCACCAAGGTTCATTTTCGTGGACCATAAAATCCAACGCTAAAAAAATTGTCACGAGGCACTGCCAGTTTAAGAATAAATAAATAAATTCGTCTGCAATCTGCTCAAATATTTGGAACAGCGAGGTCAAGCAAGCACTTCTAGTTACAAGGACGCCAAAGGAACTTCAAGTCTCGCACTCAATGCTGGCAAGCAAGCATCCTCCTGAGTGTTGAAGTGGGGGCAAATTTGTAGACACTAAAATTTTGGCATGACTTAATCACCGTCCGACCAATTGGGATAAATTGTCTTAATTAATTAAAGTCAAGATTGATCAAAGCACTCGAATAAATATTGGACCCAACAAATTTCTACGGCTCAATCCATTTGAGATACAGTGAAGACCAAAGTAAGTTGGGCTAATTTAATTAGCCTAACGGATTAAAGAGTTGGGCTAGCTTGATTGGCCAAATGGGTTAAGGTATACAAGCCCAAAAGTGCAGGCCCGCTTCAAATAAATCATAAAAGAAAAGAGTCAAATAATAAATATATTATTTCTTTTTTAAATTAAAATCATTCCTTAAAAAGAAGAATAAAATCTTCTTACATATGAAATGAAATGGGATCAAGATCCAGTCAAATCAAATCAAGTCAAATCAATCAAGCCAATCAAATCAAATCAAGTCAATCAAAGATCTTATTATAAGATCTTGTCATACTTAACTCTTCTCTTATTGAACCTATAAATAGAGGCTCATATGAGAGAGAGAACACCCTTTTGCTTGGCATTCTTTAGAGCTCTCAAACACTCTTCAAGAACTCAAGCATTCCTCAACATCCTGCAGAGAATCATCAAACACCAAAAACTGTGTCGATTTTTTTGCAAGTCCACCACATCAAATTGTTCAGCTACTCAAATCATTCAACAAACCAAAACACTTGGAGATTTTAAAGATCAAACTCCAAAGTTCAAGTCATCTTCAAACTTTGTTCTTCGGTTTATTCAACTTGAAGATTCAAAGAAAGTTACTGTTCGGGCGATTCAACAATAAGCATTCAAGCCGTTAAAACGCCAATAATTCCGGAGATCGAATCAAAGGATTTTGTTCTTTTCTTATTTAAAGAGCATTTATTAGAGAATTGTACCCCTTTCAATTCAAAATCAATAAAAAATATTATTTTATGCATCTTTTTCGTCTTCTTTATTGCAGGATTCGAATTTGTGTGTTACAGCCACCACCTCGACTAAGCAATACAATCAAATAAAACTAACTATACTAACTAACTAACTCAATATTTAACCTGGCTTCGTTACACCTCAGGTTTTGTATAAAGCCAGGTTAGAGGTATCCACCAAACTAAATACGAGCTACTAACACATAAATTAATAGGCTACTACTACAAGAAAGAAGCGGGATACTTACAGCGGTTTGTCGAACCTCTAAGAAAGCCATAATAAGAAATTCCCGGCAACGGCGCCAAAAATGCTTCATTTCTCAATATATCAAATAAGATCACCCCAAGTGTAATATAAAAATGTTATTTGAAGTATAATAATCCGGAAGACCGGGATCGTACCCACGGGAATAATTAATACAACTTGATTGGATTTGTAGAAGTAAGCACGGGTTTTCAGCTTTTAGACAGCCAACTTGGTTTTACTTTGCGGTGGAAATAAAAATGCTAAATTGAAAGCAAATTAACTAGGATTAAAAAGCATGTTAGGTCTAGGAATAACTAACACCCACTACTCAAGTTAAATTACATTTTTCACCCGATTACACGATTTAAGATACTCAACTAAGGTTCTTAACCCGGAAGATAAAATGGTTCGATTACCAAGTTAGCTCTAGAATTTATTTAGCAAATACCTCGAGCGACAGAGCTCTAAGCATCATGTGTGGCAAGTAGGCGATGCTCGTGCCTACACATGATCAAAGAGGTAAACACCTTAGCAATTTGATAAACAAATCCGAACTACACATCGATTTTCAAACCAAAGATTCAAACGTTATTGGTGAAAAATGCAATTTTTACTCAAGCCATGAGGTGCTATTCACCCGATGACCTAACCTTAGAAAACTACTCACACATATCTAAAAAGATAAGAGCAAACAAAAATCTACTTAATTATTCCGTTCAATTGGAGCCGTCAAGCCACCTTCGGGTCTTTCCGGCCTGAGCTTTGGGACTTGATTATTCCGTTCTTAATCATCTTTGAACCTTGAATATCTTTGACAAGGTTTGGGCTTTAAAATTCTTGAATTAAACGGTTTCCCTACGAAACGAAACTAAAATACCTTACGTGCGAAAGTAATTAAAAACAACTAAGTTAACGATAAAATTAACTAAAACTAGAGACGTAGCGCACCCTAAATTGCAATATCGGGTGCTTATCACTCGGCCTCTGGACCATTTTACAACTAGTGTTGCTTGTGATTCTTTTGCTTTCTTTTCTATTTTTGTGACTAGGAACCATTATATTATTGCAAAACCATCCGAATAATTCATCTTGAATTCACCGAAACCTTAATTTTCGGACAAGCTAGAGAGACACTTGGAGGGAGCGTTTTGTTCTCGTTTACTTTTCTTCAACGTGTGGTTGGTGATTGCTCCAACACGTCGTCTTGATAATAAACAACAGCAATTCTCGGGCCAAAGTGATTATTGCAAGTAAGCATAACTCATTGCCATATTTTAATAGTACTACAACACTACAATTATGTTCAATCAGAAAATGCATTTAAATTTCACTGAAACAGAATGTTCCTTGTGTCTAATTTTATTGATTCAGTCTATTTTATACAGTGCATAAGTTAATTTCGATTTTGTAATGGTTATATGGTCAGTAGAACCAAGATAAAACCAATAGCTGTTCTATATCCATCGGCTTCGTTGTATGAGTAAGATGGACTTTCCCGTTTCAAAAAAACAGATGGGACTTTCTCTATTTCTTTGTAAAGTCAGCTGAACGAGCCTTACTACTTTGTCCACCTTCGGCAGGTACTTTCTCAGGTGTCGGAGTGTTACTTCTACTAATTTGTATGTGGTGGTTGTACCGAGAAGTCAATAGAAGAAAGGAAGCAAAGCTCAAGGAAAAATTCTTCAAAACGAAATGGTGGTTTGTTGTTAAGCTATTTGGATGTTGTTTGGAGACAAAAGTTCCTATGCTGGTTTATGAATTCATCCCTAATGGAACCCTTTCCAGTATATCCATGACCAAATTGAAGAGTTCCCACCTGGGATTCATGATTACGGATCGCAACAGAAATTGCAGGACTCTATCTTACCTTCATTCAGCACCTTCCATAGCCATCTGCCATCGGGACATCAAGTCCACAAACATACTCTTGGATGATAAATTCAGAGCAAAAGTCTCCGATTTTGGCATTTCAAGGTCAATTTCTGTTGATAAAACTCACTTGACCACAGCAATGCAGGGTACCTTCGGCTACTTGGATTCGGAGTACTTCTAGTCGAGCCAATTCACAGAAAAGAGCGACGTTTACAGTTTTGGAGTGGTACTTGTTGAGCTCCTTACTGGAAAAAGGCCAATTTTGTCAGCCAAGTCTGATGAAGGGGGAAGCCTAACAGCACACTTCCTATTGACAATGAAGGAGAACCGACTGTTTGATATTCTCGATGCTCAAGTTGTGAAAGGAGCAGGGAAAGAAGAGATTTTGGCGGTTGCGCACGTCGCAAAAATGTGCTTGTCCTTGAATGGAAGGAAAAGTCCAACAATGAAAGAGGTTGTAATGGAGTTGGATGCGATCAGAATGTCAGATGGGGCATCTGCCGCTTATGAAGACGTTGAGTTCGCGGCAGATGATGACCTTACTGGACGGTCTGGACGGTCTGGACCGTGGGAGGCTGCTTCTACTGCAACAGGTTCATTCTATTCTACAGTATGAAGAATCCTCTTGGTTGGGAAGAATATTGGTGACTTCCCTTGTAGAACATCGAGTCTTCCATATGAGTAGTGTAACTAGTGTTGCTAATCATAATATCTGCTTGGCATTGTTGGATCACTTCTTGACGATAACAATAATTGAAACCCTACTTAGAAGATAACAATATCTTGTTGGTTTTAATTTAATATTTTACTTTTACGTTAACTTTTATCACATGGGTCTGAGGAGTAATTACAGGGATGTATAGTTAGAGTTAAAATGGGAGTGTTTAGTTGAAAACCACTTTGACTAGGTCTCCTATTTTTCCTCCTAGTTATGAGACCACTATCTGTTAGCATAACAAACTTACGTTTTATTAATCCCTATAAAACTTTTGCTTTGTTATTCGGCTGAAAAAGATAATGTTGGAGATATTACAAAAGTTTACACTAAAAATAAATATTACAATGGACAAATTAACAGGCTGAGTCGCGGAAATCTCGCTTTCTTTAAGGAGAGTCAAGCCATTTACGGTAACAAGCCGGTGCAGTAGAAAATTTCTGACTTATCCCCTCCAGGATATAAACAGCCCGATAATTTATCATATGGTTCGGACTTACTCTGCACAAGTAAGAGAACCCAAAGCTAAACAAAAGAACACTCTTACATTTTGCCCAAGACTCTCACGCTCATATTAAATTTACAGGAAATAAATAGCCTGATAATTTATCGTATGGTTCGGACTTACTCTACACAAGTAAGAGTATCCAAAGCTCAACAAAAGAACACTCTTACATTTTGCCCAAGACTCTCACGCTCATATTAAATTTACAAGCTGTTTTTTTGAGAATGAAGATGGACAAAGCTGGAGGAAAATACTAAGTGTTTAGGAGAAGTTGGCTTATGGCTCTATGGCTGGGATTGCTTCTTGAATACAAAGCCACCCAAGCAAGCCTTATATAGGCAAAAAAGAATCCAAACTATATCTTTTCATTAATTACTAAATCTCATAGGATAGATATGAATCCAAACTATATCTTTTCCATTATTGACTAAATCCACTTGGATATGGATAGATTTGATAGATATGGATAGATATGCTCTAGATTTGCTAGATATGGATAGATATAAAAGATATGCTCCCGATTCTTTCTAGATTTACTAGAAATTCTCCTTGATTCTTCTAGATTTGCCTAGATATCCAAACACTCAATTAAATGATGTGATCTCAAGATTAGATATGATCTTGCGAATGGATATCCAAATAAATGCTAAGATAAGAGTCTCTCACACAGATATACACATGACTTGTAAAGTCTTGCACCAAAAAATGTGCAGAAATTTAATATTAAAATAATAAATTTCCAACATTCCCCTACCTATTTTAATATTAAATGAGACTCCTGGGCAAAGAGGGATATTATGCATCATGAAGGTGTGCTCTGCATTGAACCTTCACTTAGTGAAAACAGTAATCTCTACTCCAGAGTCAATAGTGGTCTCCGACTTGAACTATGACTGCTTAGGGGAAATAAAAAATGCTGCCCACACATAATAGTCCAGGCATTGACATGAGTTTTAATAGCTAGCACATTACAGCCTTGTGCTAATCCCAGTTTTCATGAGCGTATTTGAGAACAAAAGCCTAATTCTCATAGGAAGTGGCCCCACCTCCACGCTCACATAGGTGAAATCTGTCAAGGGTGCTCTTGTAATTCTAACACCCCACTCATAAGAGCTACATAATTTCATTAAGAGTTTCTTAAAAAACTCAACCTCCACAACATTACAGGGTAAATGCACTCACACCATAGGGATGGACTTATTCAAAAATTTCAGTGCATTTTCAAATGACCACCATATGATTCGTTCTTCCCATTGAACCTAGTTACAGGATCTCTGGTCCCTAGGTTGGGTATCCTCATACGTGGCTCATGAATTTAATGGCTTTAGCCCCATCCCCCTCGATGTATTCCAGACTCTTTCTCTTGCCAAGACCTTGGTTAATGGATCTGCAAGATTATCACGTGAACTCACATAAGTCACATTTATGATGCCATTACTCAAATAAGATCTCACAGTATTGTGTTTTCTTCTGATAGGTCTGGATTTACCGTCGTAATAACGGTTTTGTACTCTACCAATCGCAGCGGTGTTGTCACAATGAATTAACACTGGAGGAATTGGTTTTTCCCAAAACGGGATTTCATTTAATAAATCTCTCAACCAATTAGCCTCCTCACTCGCTGATGCTAATGCTACTAGCTCAGCCTCCATAGTAGAATTATCAATAACAAATTGCTTTTTCGATTTCCAGCATATAGCACCACCACCCAAATTAAAAATATATCCTGTGGTAGAGAGTGAATCACCTGACAAAGTATTCCAATCGGCATCACTATAAGCTTCAAGTACTGGAGGATACTTTTTGTAAAACAAGCCATAATTTTTTGTATCAAATAAATATCTAATTATTCGTTCAATGGCTAGCCAGTGTTCTCTACTCGGCTTGCTAGTAAACCTACTCAGTACTCCTACTGCATAAGCAATGTCAGGTCTAGTACAGTCAGTAGCATAATGTAAACTCCCTATTATGCCAGCATATCCTTTTTTATCAACAATATGCTTGTCATTTTTAATAGGAAATAAATGCACATGAGGATCAAAAGGAGTAAGAACATGCTTGCAATTATCAAAATGATATTTTTTCAAAATTTTCTAAATATAATGCAACTGATTGAAAAAAATACCATCACATGTTTTTGTAATTTTCATCCCCAAAATCACATTAGCCTCACCAAGATCTTTCATATCAAAATGGCTACTAAGCATATTTTTAGTCTCATTAATATACACATTAGAGCCAAAGATCAATAAATCATCCACATATAGCCTAACAATAACATGTAAATTTTCACAAGATTTATAATAGATGCACCTATCACACTCATTTATCTTATAACCATTTTCAATCATGCAGGAATCAATTTTCTCATGTCACTGTTTAGGCGCTTGCTGAAGCCATATAGGGATTTAGTCAACTTACACACTTTGCTTTCTTGGCCAGGTTCAGTTTGTTCCTTCTGCTGATCAAATTGTTGACCTTTTCACTAAGGGGCTACACAAGCATCGCTTTGAGCTTCTGCGATCCAAACTCGTCCTCCCTCCTATGTTGTAAAAGGGAAGTGCAGATCTTTCTGCAACACTCTTCCGACTTTATGCCACCCCTGAATCCACAAGTACTGGCTGCCCTAAGATAAGAGGAGGATATAGAAGCAGATTTAGTTACAAGTAGGAGCGCCCTGCAAAGCGGCTTATCGCTTATCCCCATTTGAGAACGGACTCCACCTATGGGATCAGACCTAGCCCCTTATCCATCCAACGGGCTCCACAAAGCCCTCGGGTTGATCCATGTAAATTTCCTCATCTAGGTCCCCATTTAAAAAAGCTGTTTTTATATCCATTTGATGAATTTTTAAATCATGAATTGCAGCAACTGCAATTAACAGTCTAATGGATGCTACTCTAGTAACCGAAGAAAATGTATCAAAAAGTCAAGATCAGCTTGTTGATTAAAACCTTTTGCAACAAGTCTTGCTTTTGTATTTATCAATAGAACCATCCGGTTTAAGCTTTTTACGTAGGACCCATTTACACCCAATAGTTTTACAACCCTGTGGTAAATCGACTAATTTCCAAGTTTTATTGGACATTAGTGATTCCATCTCATCATTAACTGCCTCTTTCCAAAATATAGCATCAAGTGATGTCAAAGCCTCTTGTAAATTAAGTGGAGTACCCTCCACATTAAAAACAAGATAGTCAGGGCCAAAATCTTTTTCAACTCTAACTCTTTTACTCCTTCTAGGTTCAAATTCAAAATTCTCTTGATTTTGTAAACTAGGAGTTGAAGAACTAGGCTCAGGTAAAACCAATTCTCTAGATTCTTGACCCCCACCATTTTTAAGTTTAAAAGGAAATTTTTCTTCATGAAAAATTGCATCACCTGATTCAAAAATAATTTTATTTTTCATATCAAAAAATTTGTAGGTTGTACTATTTATTGCATATCCAAGAAAAGCACAAGTGGTAGCTCTAACACCCAGTTTGGGTCTTTTAGGGTTTGAAAGCCTCACAAAGGCCAAACAACCCCAAACTTTCAAATATCCCAAATTTGGCTTATGACCTTTCCACAACTCATAAGGTGTAATTTTAGTCTTTTTGTGTGGCACTCTATTTATCACATGACAAGCCGTTAAAGTTACTTCTCCCCAAAGATTTGAGGGAGCGCCTGCTTTAATAAGCATGGCATTGGTCAAGTCAATTAATGGTCTATTTTTTCTTTCAGCCACACCATTAGACTCGGGCGAATATTATGGAGTAATTTCATGGATAATTCCCAAAGACTGAGCAAAAAAGTTAAATCCAAAGGATTCATACTCACGACCTCTATCACTTCTAATTCTTTTAATTTTTCTACCGAATTGATTTTCAACTTCTTGGAGGAATTCTTTAAATTTGTCAAATGCATCACTTTTATGTTTCACACAATATACATAAGTATATTTTGAATAGTCATCAATAAAAGTGATAAAATATCTATTTCCTCCACGAGTTAAAATTCCTTCAAACTCACATAAATCCGTATGGATTAGTTCTAACAATTCGGTATTTCTTTGAACACTTTTATGAGGCCTACTTGTGATTTTTGCTTTGCTGCATGTTTCACATTTCTCAAAGGAAAATTCTAAAATCAGCCCAATGGGCTGACGATAGTAGGTGTATGAATGTGTATTAAAAGATGTAAAAAGTGCACAGAAATACGTATTTTTCTTGTCTTTTAGTGTGTTTATCGTCAGCCCAATAGGCTGACAATAGCAATACCGTTTCTCAAAATCTTTTTTTAATCTGGGAATTAATCCTAAGCTACTCATGATTCCTACATAGTTACTGTTTACATGACATAGTCTAGCATGCCAGAAATTTAAAGAACACAGCATGTAAACAGAAACAGTAGCTGGTTTATTATTCTCAACGTTTAGTTTGAACATACCATCACATGCATATCCCTTACCCACAAACACTCCTTTTTTAGTAATTACAAACTGATCAGATTCCATAGTCTGCTTAAAGCCAAATTTGTTGAGTAGATAACTGAACATCAAATTCTTCCTCATGGACGGTGTGTAAAGCACATCTTTCAGAGTTAGCACACGTTTAGAGGTAAACTTCAAATCAACCTCACCACTCCCAAGCACCGTGGTAGTACTAAAGTCACCAAGCATCACAATTTTTTCTTCTGCAAAGGGAGTATAAGTTTTGAACCAATTTTTATCATAGTAGACATGCCTGTTGGCACCAGAGTCTGCCCACCACCCTTCCACACATTGAACCATATATATGTCTATAATCATAGCCACAAAAGGCTCCTCGACAACATTAGCCTGTGGAGCATTCTGTGTTTTTTGAAAATTGCAAAATTGAGCAATATGCCCACTCTTGCCACAGACAAAGCACCCACCAATTTGTTGTGCTTGTGAAGGGGGTCTTTGGTTCCAATTATTTTTTCTCATTTGCATTTCACCACGAGATTTACCCTTATTTTGAAGTTTTTCTTATTTGGCTTTAAATAAGCATTCTTTGGAAACTGACCTCTGGGTAAGTTATTTTTTGCAAAAACTAAATTTACCTTAGTGGTGGAGTGTCCATTACCCTCGTGAGTCATAAGTGCATCTTGGCCTCTAGCCTCGTCCTCCACTCGGATGCGGGTAATCAAAGTCTCCAGGGACGTCTCCTTTTGCTTGTGGCGCATTGATTTCTAAAACTCCCTCCACAAAGGTAGTAATTTGTCAATGATGCCTGCCACTACAAGATTGTCCTCAATTTTAATGCCTTCAGATCGGACCTCCGCCACAATCATTTAGAAATCTTGCACTTGCTCCACAACAGATTTACCATCTATCATCTGATAGCGGAAAAAACGGCTAGCTGCATATTTCTTTGCACCTGCCTCCTCAGTATCATATGTGCTCTGCAAGGCTTTCCAAATTTTCTTTGCAGTGGAGTAAGTAGTATCATAATAATCTTAAAATTGATCTCCAAGGCACTTTAAAAGATAATACCGACAATTATACTCATCTGCATTATACTGCTCAACTTGTTCAAGATGAGCATATTTTCATCATCGTTCATCCCATCGGTGGAGACTTTGTTGGGATCCTTCTTAGTTAAGATGTAGGCCACCTTAAGGAGACTGAGATAGAAGAGCACCTTACCTTTCCATCGCTTGAAGTGAGCTCCCTTGAACTTGAAGGGCATGTTGAGATCTCCGATATTTTCATTGGGTTTCTCAGCTATGTGGTCCATTTTTGAATCTCCTTAAAATTTTGGAGATATTACAAAAGTTTACACTAAAAATAAATATTACAATGGACAAATTAACAGGCTGAGTCGCGAAAATCTTGCTTTCTTTAAGGAGATTCAAGCCCTCTACGGTAACAAACTGGTGCAGTAGAAAATCTCCGACTTGTCCCCTCCAGGATATAAACAGCCCGATAATTTATCGTATGGTTCGGACTTACCCTGCACAAGTAAGAGAACCCAAAGCTCAACAAAAGAACACTCTTACATTTTGCCCAAGACTCTCACGCTCATATTAAATTTACAGGCTATTTTTTAGAGAATAAAGATGGACAAAGCTAGAGGAAAATACTAAGTGTTTCAGAGAAGTTGGCTTGTGGCTATATGGCTGGGATTGCTTCTTGAATACAAAGCCACCCAAGCAAGCCATATATAGGCAAAAAAGAATCCAAACTATATCTTTTCATTAATGACTAAATCTCATAGGATAGATATGAATCCAAACTATATCTTTTCCATTAATAACTAAATCCACTTGGATATGGATAGATTTGCTAGATATGGATAAACATGAAAGATATGCTCCCGATTCTTTCTAGATTTACTAGAGATTCTCCTTTATTCTTCTAGATTTGCCTAGATATCCAAACACTCAATTAAATGATGTGATCTCAAGATTAGATATGATCTTGCGAGTGGATATCCAAATAAATGCTAAGATAAGAGTCTCCCACACAGTTATACACATGACTTGTAAAGTCTAGCACCAAAAAATGTATAGAAATTTAATATTAAAATAATAAATTTCCAACAGATAACAGTGCTCATCTATATTAAAAAAAAACTCTCTCTCTTGCTTTACAAACTTACACTCTGATACCCGTTGATTTATGTTCCAAACTAAATACTTTCAACCATCCTCTTTCATATATATGTAGATATTTGGTACAACAATATATATTTGGATTTCGAGTGTTGGGAAACAATCGGTTCGTGAGTTTGATTTGCTGCACCGAAGAGAACTTGAAGGTCGTTGTATCTTGGGAAAAGAACATCATCCAACCCCGTGCAGAAGGGGTTGTATCATTCCTTAGGAGGACACCATCACGTGCCTCGACCACCCCACAGGCTATTCTTAAATTTTCTCCAATAATATCTAGTTGCCTTACTTGGTTGATTATTGTTCTTGTTTAGGCATTTAATTTCTAGTAGAAATATCCTAATCATATAATTTTCCCTACATATCTATCCAACACTTCGTAAAGCGTTCAACAGAATAAATGCTGCTTTCTGAGAACTTAGTGTTGTAAATCTTTGCGGATATGCTGAACCATTGTAGCTTGTGTCGCTTGTGATTCTTTTGTTTTCCTTACTATTTTTGTGACATGAAACCATCTTGTTATTGCAAAACCAGCCAAATGACTCATACTGAATCATTGAATGTCTAATTTTCGGACAAGCTGCAGAAACACTTGGAGGGAACCTTCGTGCATATGTTGGAGAAACTATCTATTTTTCATGCACGAAGTTGTTCGCAATTAAAACCCCATTTTTTCAGCCTATGGTGTCTACTCGGTGATTGTTCGTGTTTTCTTCTCTTCAACAGGGCCTTTCCGAATGATGTATCGCAAGCAGTCTGTCCTCATTGGTTAGCATTTTTAGGGAAAACAGGTCGGGATTAGCTGGACTTGGCGGATTTACCCCCTCTTGCTTTGTCAAGGAGGCGTACAATCGTCCAATAAGGAGACATGTTTAATTCATAAAGATTCCTCCAACGCTTTGTCATGACAATAAACAGTCATACGGTACGACAAAGCTGATTCCCCTAACGCTTCATCATGACAATAAACAGTCGTACCATTGGAAATCACTCAAGCGCACGCAATATTTGGATCCACGAAATTAAGGAGTGAACTTATAGAAAAAAGTTGAATATGGGATATAATACTGATTTATACTAGACTGCTTTTTGGTGCTCTTAGCCCATGACATGTCTAGTAGTAATAACATCGAAAAAATGTCGATCAATGAAATGTCCACAGACTCAAAGTCTAGTGGAGAAATTCTGAAATTTCTATAGAATTTCTCTATGTTCATAGGCTTTATTGCATCCTAGAGTTTATTTGCAAGAAAGTATTGTGCTTGAAAAGCTTTTTTTTTTTTTTAAATATTCTTCTACCGCATTCCTTTCTTTTTCCTTTTCAATGTACATACTAAAAATTTTTTAGGGGCGTTTTTGAAGCACCATAGGTATTCCTTGTTTTCTACTTTGTCGTAATTTTGGTCTTGCATTATAGTTATCTTTTGTGTGTATTTGCAATGGTGTGTGAGAAAGATAAGCAAACATAGAAGTAGTCCCCATTATGTTCCATCCTTGCACTAACAAGAAACATTTCAAACTAGTGTTTTACATAGCAAAAGAAGATAAAATACAATCAACGACTAAATTTTATTTATAGTGATTACGATACACAAAACAAATTAACATTCATAGCATCTTATATAAGATTACATGATGAACCATATGGTTTTTATTTATTTTTATTCACAAATCATACTAATTTGCTCTGCCAAGGGCTCCCTAGTCACCCTTCTTCCACCATGCTGAGAAAGGAGGAATGCTTTGTTCATTTCTAAAGAAATTTCCAGGATCAACTTTGGTCTTGACTTGCACCAATCTGTTGAAGTTGTTCTTGAAATACTTGATCCCCCAAATGCTTGCTTGTGCATAGCTTGTGTTTCCTTTGTTATTGTTGACTCCAACATCAAGGTCTCTATAATTAATATATGCAGCCCTTGGAAATCTAGAAACATAGGGCGCCATATAACTGTAAAGCCTTCTAATCCAACTTATATGCCTTTGTGATACCTCTTCCCCTTCTTCATTCCAATAAACTAAATGCTGGATCTTGTAGAGATTTCCCTTTCTGTGTGGGAAAGGGATTGCAGACTCTGCAATCTCTTCCATCTTTCCACCATATGGACTCAAGATCATTTCTGCTAGTTCCCCCTCATCTTCGTAAAACATTCTCCAAATCCCTTCCAATCCAAATACCGGAATTGGCTCCTTAACATAGTCTGATTTTGCCTTGAAGTATTGTCTTGTGAGAGGAGTCCTATCCAAGAGGACATCAAGGGATTCACCGGTGGGAAAACCCGCGAAATAGAGGATGGATTCGATCCAGCTCATCTCAGTGCAGTCTTCTTCCATCAAACCTAACTCCGGGAAGCGTTCTTGCATCAATGGAATCAAGTTACTGATTCCTCCAAGGTACAAGGAGTTGAAAGAGGCTTGGATTGTCCACTTTCCATTTTCACTAGAATTCACCCTTCTAATAATGATTCTAATGAATAGATCTTCAGGAAATTTGGGAGCAATATGCTGCCACTTATAGATAAGATTGGTAGCATTTTGGTCTAATGTCTTGGCAATAGTAAAAACAGTCACAGTTGATGGAACAGTGACCAAATTTACTTTCCATGCTAGAATGACTCCAAAACTAGCACCCCCACCACCTCTAATGGCCCAAAATAGGTCTTCCCCCATGGATTTCCTATCAAGAACTTGTCCATTGACATCGACGATTCGAGCATCAATGACATTATCAGCCGCAAGACCATATTTTCGCAACATAAGGCCATACCCTCCCCCACTAAAGTGACCCCCGACACCCACAGTAGGGCAAACACCGGCAGGAAACCCTAGGTTTTTACTTTTCTCGGCAATTCTATAGTAAAGTTGCCCAATAGTTGCCCCAGATTCAACCCAAGCAGTTTTACTCTCGGAATCAACAGTGATGGAACTTAGGTTTATCAGATCAAGAACGACAAAAGGGACATTGGACACATACGAAAGGCCCTCATAGTCATGTCCACCACTTCGAACCCTAATTTGCATTCCATGGTTTTTGGAGCAATAGACAGTTGCCTGAATCTGGGATTCGTCGAATGGTGTGACAATGACTAGTGGTTTTGGGGTTGATGATGATGTGAACCGGAGGTTTTGTATGGAGAAGTTTAACACGGATAAATATGAAGAGTTGTTTGGGGTGTAAATTAGTTTTGAGATCGAGGTTGAGTTTGGGGAATGAAGGGAAAGGCATTGAAGAAACTCCTCATGAGTATCAGCCGAAGCTGCCAAAGAAAAAGAAATCAGGAGGAGAAAAACAAATGAAAGCATTGAGGTAGTGGGAGTCTTCATATTGTTTCTAGTTGTTTAATTTGCATGGTAAATAAAGATAGAAGTTCAGCTATTTATAGGGCTTAATGGATAGGTGGCTAGAATAATAAGAGAATGTGAACATTGGGTTAGAATTTGTTGCCATGCATATTAACGAGACTATTCCAGGCTCTAGAATTATGACTTCCCACAAGAAGTAATAATAGAATGTGAACATTGGGTTAGAATTTGTTGCCATGCCTATTAAGGAGACTATTCCAGGCTCTAGAATTATGACTTCCCACAAGAAGTAATTAAGGGCGGAGAAGTTTCTAGCGAACGATGAAGCATCGTATATGCAAGGAAATTGTGACAATTGACATTTGGCCAATTGTCAATATTGAGAATCTCTTAGAGCGTGCACACTACAAGAAAAACGAACCATGGCAGCGACCAAAAATATATGCTGCTAAAGATGGCTAAAAGAGCTGCTAGAGACCTGGCAAATTTATACCATTGCTTGTGCAACGTTGGGAGATACCTGTTGGGAAAGCCCTAAACCAATGCTTTCTTCAAATGACAGTATACGTGAATCTGCCAAAACGGCCTTGAAATTATTTTGCGCATAGGAACGGTTTAAGGCCATGGTGTAATATATTTACATTGATGTTGAGCAACCGCTGCTAACGTCTCATATTTGGTATTTATGACACTGCTGCTATTTCATATTTTTGTCAAAACCAATTCATTCATCAATTACTCTGTGATTCAGAATCCTCTTGTGATAATGATTGACGAAAGAGAAAAATTAGATGGGAAAAACAAAATGGCCTAATCTATACATTTTTTCTTCTATTTTGGTTAGTTTAGAAAACTGAGAAGAAAATTATTAGAAACTTGCAAAACGTCATGTTTGGGTTTGTTGCCTATAAATGGTGAATATGTGCAAGTGGTAATCGTACTTTTATTCCACGTTTAATTGCGGATGCCAAAACCCAACAAAGCATAGGTAATGAGAACTATTGCCTTTCATACTTTTGACAAAGCGCGGGATATTTGAGATGAGGAAGGTACGATTTGAACCATGACATCGGCATATTTTCTGCATACCATTGCAGAATTTTCTACGTTAATCTGTTGTTTCATAAAATTCGTTCATTGTTGAATGTCCTTGGTAAACTACAATTTGGTTTAAAAGTCACAAAATGGCCAATTGCGGATTTTTCATTAGTCAATGAAAATGGCCATTGACATTTATCTCCCATATTCAGAAGTTTCTCAATTTTTGTTAAACGGTAGAGCGTTAATCTATCAATATTCTATAGGAATGTGTTTACACTTACCAATCCTCCCAACCTCCATCCCTAATTTTCTAGAGTTTTGATTTTCTTTTAATTTGTTTAAATTGGCTGGGGGGAGGGCGAGCGAGCAAGAGAGAGAGAGAGAGAGAGAGAGAGAGAGAGAGAGAGAGATATATATATATATATATATATATATTTGAGGAGAATGGAGGAAAAGTAATCCAATGCTCGGTGGCGGCCTAACTTATTTCTTCACTACACGTTTGTTAGGTTCTCACTACAAAGTGTTGAGCCCGCACAAATTGTTTTTTGTCCCGTGCATCGAACAGTCGCAACGCTAGATAATAAAAAAGATAATTTAATATTTTTTCCGTCCCGTGTTCAATGCAAACTTGCAGTAGTCATAATTTATGCACCGAAAGACACGTGTGGTGGAAAATAAATTTGGAGTACCACGTAACGGTGGTCCCGTGCATCGGGCACAAACGCTACTATTTTCTTCTTATGTACGGAGTATTTATTTCTAGCTAAATAATTAATCAAGAAAATCAGGGACGGCAACTTTTCCGGATACCGACGGATAAACCAGTATATGAACTTTTTTTTCTACCTGTGGGTTGGTTTTTAAACTGAAACATCCAATGGATTTTGATTTATTTATTTTCCTAGTTTCTCTATATGCTTCCTCTCAATTCCTCAAGAATTTCAAAAGTTCCGAGAACGAAAAGTTGGAATAATAGATTGATGGGTACATACTAACTCGGCTGTTCAAAACAAACTCTCACACAAGCACTGCCTCCTCTAATCCTAATGTCGTGAGTACGGTATGCTTTCGAGCCTCATAGAGGATCTTGATCCGTGGTTTCGGTAGAAATCGTACATGTGGGCTTTGGTTATGGTACGGACAAATGAAACCTCTCCCCTCCAAAAAAAAAAAAAAAAAAAGAAAAAAGAAAAAAAAGACTTTGGCTATGGTACTAAAAGTCAAATCAATAGGGTTATTGCTTTACATTTTGGCACAAGTACTAAACATTTCGGGTTTGGATATTGTAATTCTGAAGTCTACATAAAACGACCCTTTATCATCCTAGAGTCTCCCTTAGAGCTAAAAGTGAGTATAGCATATAATAACAAATAACTTCTCAGTTTGTAATACCTTATTGCTAATCGAGTTGATGTAATTTTATATATGCGCGTAAACTATTATATCATTCTTTATGGATCGGTGGACAATGCAAAATTTGTATAATCTACTTCTCGTTATCAATGGTGCTTATTCACATTGATAATGAAAAGTAGATTCCGCAAATATATATTGCTACTCGGAAAGGGAGAGGATTAGTGCCAAACGAGTGTAGTAGCAAAGATTGACGACACCAAGAAAAACAAGAGTGTATATGTATACCTAGCCGCCTTTTATCTGACTCCAAATTTAACACAGAATCATAGTTAGGTGTTGTTTGATAACCCAATTCAACACTTAAAACTAATTGTATTGAATGCTAAGCAATTAAAGGTTTGACAATCATAATTCAAATTATTTAGAATTATAAGCGCATCTTAAATTGTAGGCTAAGAAATTTTAAAAAAATAAATAAAAATGAAGTAGTGCACTCGTCTGTTTGATGTTATGAATACATCTTACAATCCCTTTCTTCCACCGCCATCGTCGTCGTCGCTGCCATCCATGATCACCGCCACCATCACAACGACCACCATGACCACCACCGTTTCCCTGCCACCACACCACGCCACTCCACCGTCCTCCACCACTACCACAACCATCCACCGCTATCACCACCAACACCACTCCACCGCCTCAACCACAACCATCGATCACCATTCTACAACCACCTTCGCCAGGGCCACAGGGAGTGTGAGACAAATGGGGTCAGCTCACCCACTTCCTTCCAAATGTCAATAGAGAGAGTTATAATTTTCACCCAAAAATTGCTTATTTGAAACTTAGAGCATCAATATCAGCCTTGTATTTTGCGCTAGAGTAGCGAGTAAAAGGGCAGAAAACCCATGGGAAAAGAGGGACTCAGGCAAGCAATTGAACCAAAGCCAAAAACGAAAAAACTAGCAAACCCCATGATTTGGGTAAAAAGTGGTCTGACTTCTAGAATCTAGAGCAAACTGATTCGTTCTGTTGAACGGAAAAGCAAGCTAACTTTGAGCAAAGCTAAGCAACCCCATGGTTCCTAGTTGTTGACTTTTCATAATTATTTACTTTTTAGATTCCTCTTGTTTATATGAATTAATAATCAAAAAAAAAATTGATGCAAAACTAATCAATGCAAAAAAAAGAAGAAAAAAATGTACAAGAACAAAAAAAAAATCTGACTCAATTATTTAGCCAAAACACCCCTAAGTTAGGGCTTTTGAGTTTTGATTCAATCCAACATAAGCCAGCTTATTTGTGGCCTTCTTTCGAGAGATTTTTCCAAATAGATATACCACTAATTATCAACTTTTACAAGTTACAATGAGGTTTCGAAGCAAAGTGCATTTTTCTAGAGTACTAATTTTTTCATGTTAATCAAGTGGGAATACCAAATTATATATATATAGATACTTGACCCCAGTGCCTATCAGTCCTAGCTCCGCCCTTGACCACCGCTGTACCGCTTTTGCTACTCCACCATCGCTACCACTATCACTCCACCAGTACGCCGCCGCCAGCGCTCTACTACGACAACAACTGCTCCAACAACCACCTTCTACCATTACCATTAACTCGTGTCTTCACCATCATGACTGCAAGCAACTCGCTACCATCACCACTAGCACCACCTCCATCGCCATCTATCTCTCCATGACCACCACCACCAGGTCCACCACAACACTGCAGGGTACTTTTGGCTACTTGGATCCAGTGTACTTCCAGTCGAGCCAATTCACAGAAAAAAACATTGTTTACAATTTTGGGGTGGTACTTGTTGAGCTCCTTACTGGAAGAAGGCCAATTTTGTCAACTAAGTCTGATGAAGGGGGAAGCCTAACAGCATCTCCCCCTTTATCTCTACCAGAGAAGCTACCTCGTTCCAATTAAGACTTTTTTCTATTCTTTTCGGATTGACCCCGTATGGGCGAAAAAAAGGAGAACTGGTTGTTTGACATTCTCGATGCTCGAGTTGTGAAAGAGGGTGGAAAAGAAGAGATTTTGGCAGTTGCTAATTTTGCAAAAAGATGTTTGTCCTTGAATAGAAGCAAATGGCCAACAATAAAACAGATTGTAACAGAGTTACAGATTGTAACGGAGTTAAATTGTGTTATCAGAGACAAGGGAAAGTGTAGAGGGTGTTAATGAACCCTAACAGGCTAACACACATGATTCCTATTAATATAATGTGATACCTCATTACAATATTATACTAAACATCCTGGGACTAAGATAATGACACTCTATAATCTAACACTCCCTCTCAAGCTGGAAAATAGATATTACATAGTCCCAACTTGTTACATAATTACTCTAATCGTGGCTTGAACGACGACTTAGTAAACATATCAGCCAGTTGAGCGTCTATGGACACAAACAGAGTAGTTATTACACCACTAGCTAACTTCTCACGCATCAGATGATAATCAACTTCAATATGCTTAGTTCTTTCATGAAATAAAGGATTGGATTGGATAGCTCCTGCGACTGAGAGAGTACAAACACAAATTCGTTTGACGGACAGTCAAAGGCGATACTCGTGCGACTGAGTGAGACCGAGTCAATCCTGGGAGTCGAACATCGACATAACCTCCAGCACCGGTGAGACGGCGAATTCATCTTAAAGGCACCATGTGAAACACGGGCCTTGGTCATTCTTATTCCTTTACAGTTTCTGTCTTGTTATTTCGGTCACTGTAATTTTTGTTCAAGTTGTTAATTCCATAAATTGGTAAATTTGTTTATCGTTTTTCTGCACTGTTTTTCGTACAGATTAATTTAAGTCTTTTCATGATACTCCATAGACTCAAAATCTATGACTTAGAAATTCTGACATTTCTATCGAAATTCTCTATGGAGAATTCAGAAGCTTATTGCATCCTAGTTATTATTGCAAGAAAGGTAAATGTGTTTGAAAAGCAATTTTTTTTTTTTGGTATATTGTTCTGAATGGTGATACCTTCCTTTCATATTCCTTGTTTTCGATTGTGCTATAATTTTGGTCTTGCATTAGATTTTTTTTTTTTTGTGGTCGCTTCATTAGGGGCGTCAACTTCCACCCAACCCAACTAGTGATTGTATTTATATCTGTGCATGAGAAAGATGAGCAAACATAGACGACCCCATGAAGTTCCATCATCGCACAGTCGCACTAGCCAGAAACATTTCAAACTAATGTTCTACAGAGCAAAAGAAGACAGAATACAAATGCAAATCAAGCAACTAAACTTTACTCGGAATGAAAATGGCATACACGTTAATAAAAAGACTGTGGTACACATAAATCAGCATTAAATTCCTAATTTACAAAAAAAAAAAACTCATAAAATTCATAACATCCATTTAAGATTAGAAGATGAACCACATACTAATTTCCTCGCCCCATAACTCTCTAGTCACCCTTTTTCCACCAAGCTGAAAAAGGAGGAATGCTTTGTTCATTCCTAAAGAAATTTCCAGGATCAACTTTGGTCTTGACTTGCACCAATCTGTTGAAGTTGTTCTTGAAATACTTGATGCCCCAAATGCTTGCTTGTGCATAGCTTATGTTCCCTTTGTTATTATTAACTCCAACATCAAGATCTCTATAATTGATATATGCAGCCCTTGGAAATCTAGAAACATAGCGCGCCATATAACTGTAAAGCCTTCTAATCCAACTTATATGCCTTTGTGATACCTCTTCCCCTTCTTCATTCCAGTTAACCAAATGCTGGATTTTGTAGAGATTTCCCTTTCTGTGTGGGAAAGGGATTGAAGACTCAGCAATCTCCTCCATCTTTCCACCATACGGACTCAAGATCATAACCGCTTGTTCCCCCTCATCTTCATAAAACATTCTCCAAATCCCTTCCAATCCAAATATCGGAATTGGCTCCTTCACATAGTCTGATTTTGCCTTGAAGAATACCCTTGTTAGAGGTGTCCTATCTAAAAGGACATTGAGGGACTCACTGACAGGAATACCAGCAAAATAGAGGATGGAGTCAATCCAACTCATCTCGGTGCAGTCTTTTTCAGTCAAACCCAACTCCGGGAAGCATTCTTGCATCAATGGAATCAAGTTATTGATGCCTCCAAGGTACAAGGAGTTGAAAGAGACTTGGATTGTCCACTTTCCATTTTCACTAGAATTCACCCTGTTAATAATGATTCTAATGAATAGATCTTTGGGGAATTTGGGAGCAATGTGCTGCCACTTATGGATAAGATTGGTAGCATTTTGGTCTAACGTCTTGGCAACAGTAAAAACAGTCACAGTTGAAGGAACAGTGACTAAATTTACTTTCCATGCTAGAATGACTCCAAAACTAGCACCCCCACCACCTCTAATAGCCCAAAATAGGTCTTCCCCCATGGATTTCCTATCAAGAACTTGTCCATTGACATCAATGATTCGAGCATCAATGACATTATCAGCCGCAAGACCATATTTTCGCAACATAACGCCATACCCTCCCCCACTAAAGTGTCCACCGACACCCATCGTAGGGCAAACACCGGCAGGAAACCCTAAGGTTTTACTTTTCTCAGCAATTCTATAGTAAAGTTGCCCAACAGTTGCCCCAGATTCAACCCAAGCAGTTTTACTCTCAGCATCAACAGTAATGGAACTTAGGTTTATCATATCTAGAATGACAAAAGGGACATCGGACACATAGGAAAGGCCCTCATAGTCATGTCCACCACTTCGAACCCTAATTTGCATTCCATGGTATTTGGAGCAATAGACAGTTGCCTGAATTTGGGATTCGTCGAATGGTGTGACAATGACTAGTGGTTTTGGGGTTGACGGTGATGTGAACCGGAGGTTTTGTATGGAGAAGTTTAACACGGATAAATATGAAGAGTTGTTTGGGGTGTAAATTAGTTTTGAGATCGAGGTTGAGTTTGGGGAATGAAGGGAAAGGCATTGAAGAAACTCCTCATGAGTATCACCTGAAGCTGCCAAAGAAAAAGAAATCACGAGGAGAAAAACAAATGAAAGCATTGAGGTGGTGGGAGTCTTCCTATTGTTTGTAGTTTTTTGCATGATAAAAAGGATAGAAGTGCAGCTATTTATATATAGTGCTTCATGGATAGGTGGCTAGAAAGAATAAGAGAATCTCAAAACGTTGGGTTAGAAATAATCACCATGTATAGTATAGTAGCATAACTAAGAAGACTATTCTGCTGATCAAAAAAAAAAAACTAAGAAGACTATTCTAGCCTCTAGAATTTTGAATTGTCAGAAGAAGTAAGGATAGAGATGTTCCTAGCAAAAGATGAAATAACCTGATTGTACCAAAATTTGACGGTTGACATTTGACCAATTGTCATTATTGAGAATCTCTTACAGCACGCACACTACAGGAAAATCGATGCATAGCGGTGACCAAAATGCTGCTAAAGATGGCTAAAGAAGCTGCTAGAGACCTCACGAGTTATACCAGCACATTTGGAATCCGTTGGAGATCCCCGTCAGGAAAGCCTTATACAAATGCTTTCTTCAGACGCCACTATGCGTGAATCTTTCACGGCGAAAATATTTTGCATGTAGTGGGTGACTGGTTTATGGTCTTTGGCATTGTAAATTTACAGTGATGTTAGGCAACTGCTGCTAAAGTCTCATACATGGTACTTATGACGGCTGCTACTTCATTTGCTCATGTCCACTGGTTGGAGCCGTTAATAATTTTGCCTAATTTGGCCTTAAGGTTGGTAAAGCTATACTTTGGCTTGAGGTTTGCTTCACCAATGCAGAGGGAGTTTTTGGGTAGCAATGCGGATGATTAACTTTTGCAAGTGTTTTGATCTTGGCGTAGATTTGCTCTTACCTAACAAGACAAACGTTTCTGATCAAAAATACCCAACTGCACTGTGCAGTTGATTCCCAAACTGCTGAGATTTCTTCTAAGTATTTGGTTAGGTAACGAAACTGAGAAGAAAAGGATTAGATTTAACATGCGTCATGTTTGTGTTGTTACCTATAAATAGTGAATACGTACAAGTCGTAATTAGAGTATACTTTTTTGTTAACTCAGGTGTCCGGGTTAGCTTGCGTGCTCATCGACTATTTTTATTCCACTTTTATATATCAATTGACATGAAATCCAAAACCCATAAACATCATAGGTGAGTCATTGCCTTTCTGCATAGCGCTGCAGAATTGTCTACGTTAATCTAACGTTTCATTAGTTTTGGTTCATTGTTGACTGTTCTTGGTAAACTAGGATTTTGTGTAGAAGTCACAAAATGACCAATTGAAGACTTTTCATTAGTCAATGAAAATGGCCATTGACATTTAAGTTTCTCAAGTTTCAGTAAATGGTAGCTAAAATATCCGGTGGATTTTGATTTATTTGTTTCCCTAGTTTCTATAGATGCTCCCTCTCATCGTTCCTCTCAATTTCGCAAGAATTTCAGAAGTTCTCAGTACGAAAAGTTGGAATAATATAATAATAGATTGAGTGGTACTCCCTCCGTCCCAGTTTGTTTGTCCCATTTCGACATACGTGCCTTTTAAAAAATTGTCTATATCTCACAATCTATAATGTTTTACATAATTTCGAAAACATCATATTTTAGATCTAATTGAGATCTATCAAACAAGATCCAAATTGCATATAAAAAACATTATAAATTGAAATATATAGACAATTTTGTAAGAGGTCCCAAATAGTGAAAAGAGACAAACAAATCGAGACGAAGGAAATAAATAACTATATACACACACGCACGGCCTCCGCTAACCTTAATGTAGCGGGTATGGTGTGGCTTTGCTAAAAGTTATACCCACAGACTTCGGTTACGGTACTAAAAAATTGAATAACAAAACAAAAAATCTGCGGTTTACAACTTGTAAGTTAGTGTAAACACTCTCAGGGCTCGGAAGATGAGAATATTTTCCGAATAGGGTAAACATATTATGTGCATGTGAAAGAAAATTGGGGCTAAAGAGACTTTCTCCGGGTTAAGATAGAATCACTCATTAAATAAATTCTCCGTAGCAGTATTCCTTTCCTTTCATCCCGAAAAGATTGTTAGTTTCTCAAAACGAGAACTTAAAAAATAAATTTCTGTCTAGAAAAATTTAAACTTATTTTAAATAAACTAAAAGGATTCATTGATATTTGCGTAACTAGCGGCAAAAATTCAAAACATTTTTCTATAATTTATTGCTCTTAAATTCTTTGTTTCCGGATTGAACAATTTTTTTGAAACCGAGGTAATAGTTTATTGCTAATCCATAAATGGTTCAATAGTATACGTATTATCATTGATAACCGAAAGTAGATCCTACAAATTAAGAGAGAACAACAGTTAGGTGGTGTTTGATAACTCAATTCAACACTTAAAACTTAATGTTACTATTAAGTGCTAAGCAATTAAGTAGGTTTGATGACCATAATCCACATTATATAAAATTCAAGTGCCTCTTAAAATGCAGGCTAAAAAATTCATAAAAAGTACCTAGTAAGTTAATTCTGCTTGAATATATGAATAGATGTTACCATCCCCTTTACCCGCTACCACCGTAACAACCCGAATATTTCAATAGCATTTCTATTTCAAAATATTCATTTTTGTGTAACTACACATTATGTTTGCAATTCAAGTTTGGATTTTCATGGGTGTTTTCTCCCTGATCAGGATTTGTCCTAAGACATATCTATAAAACAAGATCCCACCCTAAGTAAACCTTAAAAAAATTACTAAACTCCTGATCTCCATTAAAAATGTAAGTTAGATAGTTACCCTGCCATACACACAACAAACGAAATTCACAACAGATACCTAAAGAGAAAGCTGGGGTAAATGATCTTGAGCACCAGTTGTTAAACCAATACTATTAAATACCCAACGAGGTTTGAGAACCAAAAATGGGCATGCAACTGTAGAACTAGGTGAACACATACTCGAAATCTAGTTCACCGCTTGACGGGTTGAAGGATGCCTCAATTTCGGCTGAAATGCTACCTGTGCTAGATCCATGGATTCCAACTGTGACAGGCTCGGCCAACAACTTAACTCCTTGCTTCCAGTATCTTTGATCTGAAAACAAACGCAAGAGATGTAAATACCGGAACTCGATATCCACAGCTCAACTGCATCATTCTGCATAAATTTTTACGAAACCCATTCATCTTCATTTAATGCAACCCGGAGAGTCCTGAGAAAGCTTGGTTGCATAATTTAGAAAGTTTGTTTTAAAGGTGGATATGTCCCCCACTTTTGAGAAGTAGTGTGAGCTTGATACAAGTAATTTTTAAAGTAACTAAGAAAGCATAATTACGTGTGAAATTTCAGCAGTTCACTCTAAGCACAAAACTCAAGCATACCTGGTCCTGCTGAAATTAAAATGGAGTTATTAGTGTCCATCACCCAATCTATCCAGAGAGCAAAACCATGGCATATCCCAGTCTCCGTAAATTCAACCTGGTAAAGTTACTCTTTATACATACAATTTTGATACCTCAAGGGACAGTGTCAAAACAAAAGAGAAAAGATGCTTACAACAGAGGATTGGAATACCTGGGTTTCGCCAAAACACGGACTAATTGGTTTTGAGAAATCAAACTCCATGACTTCAAATATCTTGCTCAGTCGCTGAAATGACGCATATAATAATTGCAATTGAAAGAGGTAATAAAGCAGCCACTTCCCTAGTAATTTTATCCCCAACGAAAGTACTTGAAATTTTAATATATGTGATGTATCGATTACCTTGTTCTCCCCACACTGCCAGATAAAAAAGGGCAACCAAGGGCTCTCTTGGGGTGGAGGTAAATCCCCACATCCCCCCAAGGTGGCATTCACTACAGAGTGATCAAAACCTTCAATTAGTTGTAAGCAACGGCGACTTCTCCAAAGATCCTACACGAAAAGTTTTTAGTAAAACTCTGCAACATCACCACAGGCTTGGCTCAAGACAAAATTATGCATGCAAGAGCAACTTACAGGAAGAGACATTGCACAAGCCTTCAGTATTCCTTTACAAGGCATTATCAGTGCATCTTTTGACAGGACTGGGTCAAGCATAGTCCGTTCCTTCCTTCACGTCCATTTCAAAGTGCAAAAGAAGAATTCAAGTAAATTGCACCAAAAGGATTGCATGAAAAAAGAGCAATAAATATACTTCTTTCCTTACACCACTAAAACAGAATATAGTTTACGTGAGTATATTCAGGGGCCTCTACACCTCCATCAGATGAACCCCACTTAAAACATCCAGCCAGTATGTAAATAGTAAATACAAGTCCACATAATTTAAATTATCTGGTAAAAGAACCAGGTATTAAACATCTCTGAAGATGAAATTATCAGGGTTAAAGATCAGTAAGTTAACCAATCAAATGCTTGAATTAAGAATAGAGCTGTGTAAACTGTCAAAATCTCATTACCCATTCGAAGGTACCTTACATCCAGAATGAACATTGCAAGTGCCATTCTTATAAAATTCAGCACTACAATCTTCAGACCAGACTGATGCAATATGCCCACTTCAGACGGATCTGGATCCTCTCTCAACATTTTCCCTCTCAACATCTTCTCAACCTTCAATTCCTGACACACCGCCTCATGAATTTTGGAATCCAATGACTGAGAGGTGCTCCTCCCATTCACTTAAGTGAAACAATGCCACTTCGTAATTCACAATAACAGGCCAACCAACAACAACCTAACGGCTGCTTCTTTTTTGGTATTTGTTTCCCCTCCCAATAATACACATGCGGAGAACAGAGGGGTTTCCCTTCGCTCACAATCATCTAACGAAGCTGTAATTACCAAAACCCTTCCTTACAATCATGAATCATCTAATCAAAGTTGTAATTTCAGTTCAAAACAAAAAATTTCATATGTTGTAATTACGAAAATGATGAACTCCCATTCCAGACTGAAATATATCCTCTTGGTGCTCAATCCCTTCTGAAATCAAGCCCAAATTGATCATCTTAATCCACCACTTTGATTTCGACCTCTCCTCTCTCGGAATAAGATTGTGTATTTTTTTTCTGATTTCCTCTGCAATTGTAGAGAATATCAATTGCAGGCATGGGCCCAAAGGATAGGAGGTAAAAAAAAAAAAAGGAGATGAACCCCCCCAAATCTAATTGTTATCTGGCGCTTTTAACCAAGGCTTCTTCAACATAGTTTTAAGATTCACAATTAATCTTACAAAGTCATTATAAATTAAGTGAAATCAACCATATTGGGAGGTGAGGATAGAGAGAGGAGAAACAACAAAAATTAAACACAGAGAAATAGAGATGGAAGAGAGAGAGAGAGAGAGAGAGAGAGAGAGAGAGAGAGAGCGCTTGGGAACGGATATGAAGAATGCATTAAGCTGGCATTTGGGTGTTGGGGTCAAAACAGCGCAAATAAAACTAATGACATGGGGCGCTGAGAATAGAAGGTTGAGAAGATGCTGAGAGGGAAAATGTTGAAAGAGGATCTGAATCCCACTTCGGACACACTATTTGATGCTCAAATCAAGAAACACTGAAAAAATTAAATGGAAGTCATATTATTTACCAAAACCGCAGGTTTTGCCATGGAAGCATGCCATCATTCCCATAATAATAAGGTTCTCCAACAAGAAGCTCAACCTGCAGATAAAACATGATATTTCCCAAGTGTTAGACATGCAATTAAACAATTGATTCGAGCATCTTATAAAACTACTAAGCGCATTAGAAGTAACAAAAGAGAGAGGAAATAAAAAATTGTTTTTGAACTTGGTAAATGGAAAAACCATAGCAACATAAAACTGCACCCTTCAATAAGAATAAGCTAACTGAAAATTTGGCTATTCCTGTCTTGTTTCACAAGAAAATGAACAGTTTCACAACATTTTGTAGAATAACTTTGCAAAACTAGAAGCACATCAAGGTTGGCAAAACATCAGAGATCGGAACTGCAAGGAACTAACCTTTTTCTGATGAGTATCCCCCATAGTCAAGTTATCTTTTGCCTTATCAAGAACTTCAATTCGATCCATTGAGTAACCATTTTCGCTAGCAATGGCTCGTAAATATTTGGCTCCCTTTTCTCTTAGCCCCGGAAACAATGAGATTACTTGTGATGTTTCGCACAGATTAGCGATGGCAATTGTTAAAAAAACACTATCATCTGGAACAAGGCATAGTGGGGAAACTCGACCCTTCAACTGCAAGAAAAAGAACTGATGTAAAAGAACGATTGGGTGACATGAAAATGAAAAGGCAAAGCACATCACAATGCAGAACTTTTTCAGATAGTAATCAGAGATTCAGAAATGAAATCTGATGGTGTTGATACATATCAAGCAAGAGAGAGGAGAGAAATTTTACAGCCTTTTTAACAGCTTCTAACATAGAGCATCTCCAATTGCTGTCTCCATAAACTGCAACTCTTTCTGGCGGCAGAATGAGTTGATCTTCTTGAGCAAAGTCATACAGTTCAACTTCTCTTCTGAATGCTTGAATCTCAAATTCATATGAGATGCTGATATCAGTATGAATGGCATGCAGGGGAAGCTCTTCATCCTTGGATACCGACAGACCTTTTCCTGGGACAAAGTAGACACACTGTTTCCAGTGGTCACACCAATCCCCAGAACCTAGAAACCAAACATATATTGAATTCTAAAAAAAAACAAAAGCAAATTTAATAACGAAAAGGCCCTTTATTAAAAGAGCGTCAAATTACAGATATCAATGCAAAGAATCTAACTACATAATGTTTATTTAGTTAGACATCTACCAATAACGGCTGAAGAAATGAACCTGTTGCTGAAAGTAGACGTGTATAAAATTACCTAGGCTGCATTTGAACGCAGTCATAAATAGATTAGTTCCACTTACCTCGTACGATGCAAAAATGTGTTAATAATATGGATCTACATCCTACTTACTCCCTCCATCCCATTTTGTTTGTCCATTATTCCTTTTGTCTCTTTTGTGTTTATTGTGTATATCTTTCAATCTATAATGTTTTTCACGATTTCGACAATTTTGTATTATAGAACAAATTAAAATCTATCAAACAAGATCCATATTGCATATTTTTTGAGGTTCATATTGGAAAATATAAGCGATTGAAAACTGACAAGAACATCAAAAAGGGACAAACAAAATCGGACGGAGGGAGTATATTAATTTCAACCAACTTCACCAGTTAAGTGGATTCTACAAGTACCACCTAACATATCATAATGTCAACTAAGAGTAAAAAGAAAGTGTTTCATTAAGTACCATGTTTCAAAACACTATCTATAGCTGTTGCTATTTTCCAAAATACTAAGGGACATCAGCAAAATCAAAATGTACCCTTGCGATGCTTACCCATTCCTTCTTCTAATCTTATCCATTTTGGGCCAGTGGAATAATAAAGTGTTCCTTCGCGATCAAGTTGAAGTATCCACCTGAAAAAGAAACAAATATATAGGAATAACCACTCCACAGAAAAACTATGACAGATTTCACATATTGCAGTACAAAATATACCATGAGACAACAGCATGAACTGTACCATCATTAATTGCCTTAATGAGTAGTTTACTTTCTCCTCGACTTTCTGGCCTTCTCCAAAAGTCAAATTCAAAAATTTTGAAGGGTTCTGACAGCTGGGTGAGTGTTAAACTGAGTAGGAATAGGAGATAAGCCTATATCTTCATACTAAAGTTTTTTAGAGGAAATAATGTCTTACAAGTTTTATTTCATCTTGTAGTGCATCGCAATGCATGGCTAACTGTTGCGACTTCACACATAAAATTGTCTCCTTTGTTGTTGGAACAAGTTGAATGTCATCCAACGCTTGTACTTCGTTATTATGTAGGTCATGCAGCTTCCACAGATACTTGCTCTCAACTAACTGGGATGAAAAATGAGAAAGAAATCATGAAATGTCTGCACTAAAGTGATTGCGGAAGTTAAACAAAGAATAAAAAGATGTCATCAGATGGAAAGATAACAAGAAACCCAACCAATTAAGGAAAACAGCAAACAAAAAAAAATATGTAAGGCTGCTCGGTGAGATTCCAACTTTCCAGTGTAAAGCTGATATTTGGTTGGGCCATTCATGATACGTCACATCATAAAAATGTAAACATGTAAATACTGCATGTGCATATTAATTTAACCTGTTAATACTGCATGTGCGTAGGCAGGAATGAAGACAAGGAAGTAGGTGCATGTATTACCTAAGGAATCCCTCTCGGGGATTTTTGTCTTTTCACATTTTTCTAACTTTTTAGAGTGGGTGGCAGGTGTGATTATTCTAACCTATGAGTATATAAAAGTCCCTATAACCTTTTTGTAATCAAGGAGTCCATACTATAATTTGCCATATATAAGTAACGAAAAACAGGACTTAAGTCTGATCAATTGAATCTTTCCCATTTTTGTAAATCAGATAAAACAGTGGAATAGATCATAGATGGTGTGTAGGCTGTTCTGAACACACAGAAAAGCCTATACAGCACCTTGGCGGACTCAAAAACTTACAAGTCAGAAGCTCATGAGTCTACCGAACACCTCTTTTGCTTGGAACTCCATGAGGAAAATCCCATACACTTTGACCTTTTTAACTTTTTTAAAAACCTGATCAGTTTGGATTCGGTGGTAAGTATGATGCCATCACACTGAAGAAACTACCATTACGAACTAAATAGAAGCTCGGGGACTTCAGCGAGCCTGAGGAGTTTTCTACACTGATTTAATTGAACTCTTACTGTTTCAACAACAGAATGAAATGCCTATTACGTTGTAAAGGGAGAGGGATAGTTGATGTTAGCTAGTAACTGAACAAAGATAGAGAAAATGCAAATAGAACATATAATATTACCACTACATAATAGGAGAATAGAAATAAGTGGATATCCTGAGTCGAACACCTGGCCATAAGTAGTTGCTCGGTAAGGTACCGTCTGTGGGTTTTCCACCAATAACTTGTCATGTGCGTGCTGTAAAGTAGGGATTAGTCCTTCACCCAACAACTCTGAGTCAAGTATCTCACTGACCTGCATTTAGAATTTATTACTCATCATAAGTTACAAGTACAAAAACAGGGAATTATATAGAATGGAATACACCAAAGAATCTGTGCCAATTTTAAACCAAGGAATTTTACGTGAGATTTTTTCGTCAAGTGGAAGAGGAAGAGGAATAAGCAGTCACGGTGATAGCCCGATTGTGTCACACATGGTGCTTGTGAAAGAGAAAGGAATATTTTCTTTAGTTGATTTCATTGGTGAGCTCAATCTCAGAGATGAACTCTTTCTATAGGTGCTGTTTTCCTAAAGGTTTCACTACATGCTTATTTACTTGTGAGAAAAAAAGGTGGGCAAGTTTGATTAAGTGTTTAAGAAGAACAGAAACAAGAAAGAAGAGTGATACTCACAAGAATGTCCGCACGTTTAGAGATATCAACGCCGATTTCTAGTTCATCAGATCTCTTGTTGATAACACGTACTCTTCTTTCCATACCATTAAGTCGCAAAACTTTCCGCATCAGCTTCACCATAGGAAGATACGATTCACATGCCGTCACTGCACCTTCGGAAGTAGAATATATTGTTGACTTACTAGGATCTATTGCTCGTGCCGCCATCATTGAGAGCAAACCAGTTCCAGCACTGCAAAGTACTTAACCAATAACGCTATAGGAAAAAGAAATCGGTCTGAATACTCTCAAAAACAAAGACAGACATTGCGCGGGTCAACAATCCTCAAATGCAACCACCACCCATAAAATCTAAAGTACTGATAATAGTGAATTAGTGATAACTGATAACCAAAAATTTTGCACAATTTAACTCAATCTTAGGCCATCTCAGTGTACTTACGCAAATCTTGACCAAAACTCAAATTTGGGCTAAAAAACAACCTCAAACCCTCTCCAATCCTTTACACAAAATCATATCGAAATGAGTTTTACTACTCAAAAGTCAAATCAAGTGAGACGCTTTATCTTCTCAAATATTCCAAGGCACTTTGTGGCTTTGAAATTTAACACTCTACCAGAGTCCCAGCTTCCCCTTTTTGGCCCTTGGTAATTCCGCATCTGAGATGAGTTAGGCCAGGAAAGGTGGCAAGAGCCTTATGAAGCTTTTACTCAATCCTACGAATCAGCGTTGACCAACTGATTTTGTCTACTAGAGTGCATCACTGAACTTGAGTAAAAGGTTTTAAGTAAAAGGTTGAGAGATGGTCTTACACACTTGATTTGATTCTCTCTTCTCTCTCCTTCCAACTATAGGGTACAACATGGTGAAGCTGCAACCTTTATTGCATTTACTCTCAATTCTTTCATCGTTGATGTTCATTATAAGTAAGGGTGCCAACGAGCCAAGCCAAGCTTTGGAGCGTTCAAGCTCGGCTCCTTAACTAAACGAGCCAAAAACTCGAGCTCGAGCTCAACTCGTTTAACGAGCCTCTTTAAATGAGCCAAGCCTATACAAACAAGCCTCGCTTTTGAGTGTTGAGCTTCGATTGTTTAGTAAACGAGCCTAAAACTCGAGCTTGAGCCGATCCATGGTTCATTTGCAGCCTTAATTATAAGTCAAGTAAAAAATGTACTATCTAAAATTCAAAAATCCAAGAAGTAATGAGACAACTTACGACGAAGTAGTAAATTAGTAGTAAGTAAGTACCCAATGTCAAGAACATGGCCAGGTTTCGTGATGGACTTGTCGATGGCTTGGCGAAAAGCTCTGTTGCGTCGGGAGTCGTTAAGCATGTCGAGGTACGACGTGGTGGCCAACATGGGTTGTTGCTGCGGAGATGATCCTTGGTCTTCTTCATCGATAACGATCCACTCTGAGTTACCGGTAAGTGGGTCAAGTTTAAGCTGGAAAATGCGCCCCCCTCCTGAGTTCATGCTTCGAACGGGAGGATTTGGGTTGGAAAGAGAGAGTGAGAGGGGTGTGGTGATGGTGGAGAGGCGGAAGGTGGAAGTTTTTAGGGTTCTGTGGATTAAAGAGCGCATCAAACAACGGAGGTGTAACCTAGTTCTAACTTCTAGGGATGATGTAACCTAGCCCCGATTCGATCTGAAGGGTCTCGGGTGACTCCGAACAGGTGCTTCGGTCGGGTACGAGTTGGGTTCTGTTAAAAAAATGAGTTTCAGTTCAGACTTCGGGTCTGTGCGTTTCTTACCCGCGGGGGTCGGACCCGACCAACTTAAAGGCTAAATCGACCAACCCGACCTGAAGTAAAAAAAATTGGGCTCGCGGACGGATCTATACCATCCATCGGTTCAGTTGCGGGCCTGAATTTTCCTTACCCGACATGGTTGGATCGGGTTCGGGTTGCGGGCCATACCCGCCCCGTGCACACTCCTAGTTTTCACTCTGAATCGAGGATCCTATTTAATGATCTGTTTGGAACTCGTGGAAGAGAAAAAAAGGAAGGGAAATTAAAGAAAAAGAGTGGAGGAAAAGTTGGAGAGAAAATTGGAGGAAAGTCGGTATTCATTTTCACTATCGTTGGTTACCATTTTAGTTTAGTTTTTCAATATTATCCTATTTTTTTCTCCAATCATTATCATATTTCTTCAATTATTATTTTCTCATCTCTCTTTATCTCTCTCCAATCATTACTCATCTCTTCAATAATTACTCTATTTCTCTCTCCACCTACTACCAAAACTAAACTAAACTAAAATGCCAACCAAACAAAGCATTTGTTGTTTTCTCTCCTCCCCCTAGGAAAATTTTTAATTTGAAAAGTTGAAAGATTGAATCAACATATATTCATCATCAATTGAGCTGATTTTTCTAAGAATTATTCGAAAAATTATTTTAAAATTAGGAAAAATGACTGCCAATAACGTGTTTTGATAATTAATATCCGCTAAAGACATGCTGAAAATGTCCTTGGGAGATATTAATTATCAAAACAAGTCTTTGGCCGTCATTTTCCCTTAAAATTAATGAATGACGCGGATTATCCATATGTGACCCAAAAATGGGCCCTACACGCTTGGATGATCCATATGTGACCCAAAAGTGGGCCCGTTGTAGATGTGTGAAAATAGGATTTCACTGACTACAAGATGACAATTTGATAATTCGAATTTGATAATATCAAACAAATTCCGTCGATTTTTCTAGCGTAACCATCATGACAAGCGTAATCTGTAATTTTTAAAAACTTCGGGGGTAATTTTAGTATCAATCTGCATTTGCAGATTACATTTTCTTTTTGTTCAAACAAAATTAAAATATCACATTTTGTCTTGAGGGAAAAAATGCATCTTCAAATTATCTTTAAACTAAATGCGCTCCAAGGAATATGATACAATCAAATCAACATTAAATTCCTAATTTACCAAAGAAACATAAAATCCCTAACACCTAATTTAACATTATATGATGAACCGGATACTAATTTCCTTCGAGTACTGCTATGGGTACCGACGGTACTCATAGGGAAAATGCACCGACGGCCATCGGACGGCCGTCTCCGGTCACCGGACGGCCGATCCGAGCCGTCCAAAAATTTTAAAAAATAAAACGGAGGGGCCTACACGAGAATCAATGGCATCCGAGGTGTGTAGGGTACTTGATCCGAGCACCCATTTTTCGTGTATATTTGTATATACGTGTATATACACGAAAAATGGGTACTCGGATCAAGTACCCTACATACCTCGGATGCCATTGATTCTCGCGTAGGGCCCCTCCGTTTTATTTTTTAAAATTTTTGGACGGCTCGGATCGGCCGTCCGGTGGCCGTCGGTGCATTTTCCCTATGGGTACCGTCGGTACCAATAGGATTTCTGATTTCCTTTGCCCATAACTCTCTAGTCACAATTCTTCCACAAAGCCGAGAAAGGAGGAATGCTATGTTTTTTTTTGGGTAAGTGGAGGAATGCTATGTTCATTCCTAAAGAATTTTCAAGGATCAACTTTGGTCTTGACTTGCATCAATCTACAGAAGTTGTTCTTGAAATACTTGATGCCCCAAATGCTTGCTTGTGCACAGCTTGTGTTCCCTATATTATTGTTAACCCGACATCCAAATCTCTATTTTTATATGCAGCTCTTGGAAATTTAGAAACATAAGGGGCCACATAACTATAAAGCCTTCTAATCCAAGTTATATGCCTTTGTGATACCTCTTCCCCTTCTTTATTGCAGCTAACCAAAATACTGTAGAGATTTCCCTTTCTAGGTGGGAAAGGGATTGCAAACTCGGCAATCTCATCCATTTTTTCACCATACGGACTCAAGATCATAATTGTTTGTCCCCCTTCATCTTCGTAAAACATTCTCCAAATCCCTTCCAATCCAAATACCGGAATTGGCTCCATAGTTTGATTTTGCCTTGAAGTATACCCTTGTTAGAGGTGTCTTATCTAAAAGGACATCGAAGGACTCACCAACAGGATTACCAGTGAAATAGAGGATGGAGTCGATCCAACACATATCGGTGCAGTCTTTTTCAGTCAAACCCAACTCCGGAAAGCTGTTCTTGCATCAATGGAATCAAGTTATTGATGCTCGAATCGTAGAAGTTGCCCTAGCTAGAGGTGTCCTATCTAAAAGGACATCGAGGGACTCATCGACAAGACTACCAGCGAAATAGAGGATGGAGTCGACCTAGCTCATCTCGGTGCAATGTGTTTCAATCAAACTCAACTCCGGGAAGCATTCTTGCATCAATGGAATCAAGTTATTGATGCCTCCAAGGTACAAGTAGTTGAAAGAGGCTTGGATTGTCCACTTTCCATTCTATCTAGAATTCACTGATTCTATTTAATAGATCTTCAGGGAATTTGGGAGCAATGTGCTGCCACTTATGGATAAGATTGGTAGCATTTTTGGTCTAATGTCTTGGCAATAGCAAAAGCAATCATAGTTGATGGAACAGTGACTAAATTTACTTTCCATGCTAGAATGACTCCAAAACTAGCACCCCCACCACCTCTAATGGCCCAAAACAGGTCTTCCCCCATGGATTTCCTATCTAGAACTTGTCTATTGACATCTATGATTCGAGCATCACTGACATTATCAGTTGCAAGATCGTATTTTCGCAACATAAGGCCATACCCTCCCCCACTAAAGTGTCCACTGACTCCCACCATAGGGCAAACACCAACGGGAAACCCTAGCGCTTTACTTTTCTTTGTAATTCTATTATAGATTTGCCCAATTGTAATTGATTCATATTCAAGCCAAGCAGTTTTACTCTTGACGGAAATTCTCATTCCTACCATGACATCAAGAGTTTCCTGTAAAAAAATTTAGTCTTGACATAAATGGTATAATTTTTACTGGGCTGAAAAGGAAATTAATCAAGATGTAAAGGAGAAAAATAGGGATTGATTTTTACTCTCCCTTTGACCATATGAACTATTTTTTTTACTCTGCGCACTCTGTTTTTTTTTTTTTACAACATTAGAGAATTCTACCAAAAAGTCCATCATTTCTATCATCTGACCTCTTTTTTTTTTTTTTTGCCTTTATTTGTCAAACAACCGAATGTTAGTACGTTAATGAGTTAGATTACTAAAAAGGACCAAACGCCGATCCTGATGCTCTAGCAGCTCGAACAAATAACCTCATTCTCAGGATCAAACCCAAGAGAAAAAGACCACTGAGCCAAAACTCAAGGTCTTTATTATTAGTTTTTTCTTTGCCATTTACCCTCCTCTTTTCTTAACAATTTGCACTCCAAAAGAGTGGAGATAATAAAAATGTGAGTGTGACAATCCCTCCCCAAGAAATATCCCAAAAGACACGACACCTTTTTGCCATTTTGAGGAGGCATATCTATCGTGGGTCATAAGGCCCAAACAAACCTTCAAAAAGAGAGAAACGAGGAAATGAAAGGTGGTGTGCGCTGCTCCAATCGCCTGTCCCTTCGCATGACAAAACAAGGGGAGGGGAGACAAGTCTTCGCGTACATATACAAACTATACCAGTTAATATCTCTCTCTCTCTCTCTCTCTCTCTCTCCTACATGTTCAAAGGGACGTACTCAAGAAGACCAGAGGTGCTTCGGTCCAATACCATTTCTCTCTCTCCACGCTCTTCCCTCGTCTTCTGTACGCCCTCTCTCTCTCTCTCTCTCTCTCTCCATTTTAAAATCGTCATCGTGGGTCGTGTCAAAATTTTAAATATTTCCATCTGTGGTGATCATGTTAAATAATCGTGACTTTTCCTTGGCCTTGTAGCTGGTTTACAGATCTTGTTATTGTTAATACATAGGAATAGGAATAAGAAGCTATACGTTTGCACAGATTTGATGTTTTATATGGGGAGCCAGGTATAGCTTTTGCAAAGACTTTATTCAGATACACTTGTTTTATTTGTAAAGTTTGACCCTTTTTTGTGCAATTTGAGATGGGTATTTTTATTTGATTTTTGAAATTTGTTTCTGGTTTGCTCTTGAAAATAGATTCCGTTTCTCAATCCTACATTTGGATTTGGATTTATTCTCAACGTGAATTGGTAATTTTGATGGTGGTCCAAGGCTGTCCCTTTTCCCCCTTTTTTATTTTGTCTTACATGTTTGCCTCACAAAGAGATGATGTGCTAATTGAATTTCTTTGTTAATTGGGTCATTTTAGAGAGCTCAAATTTAGACTGGGTTATTTCAATACTTGTGTTCTCCCTTTGGGCTTTTCTGTTTGATCAAATTATTATGTGGGTGTATTTTTCTTGAAAATATGTTTTATATGCCAGGTAGAACGTTTGCAAAGATTTTATTCAGATACCCATTTTTTATTGGTAAAGTTTGACCCTTTTTTGTGCAATTTGAGTTGGGCTTTTGATGGTGTTTGTCGGTGGGTGTTTTTATTTGATTTTTGAATTTCTTTTGTTTTCTGATTTGCTCTTTAAAATGGATTTCGTTTCTCAATCCTACATTTGGACTTGGATTTATTCTCAAACTGAATGGTAATTTTGATGGTGGTCCAAAGGCCCTTTTTTCTGATTTGCTCTTTTTTCTGATTTGCCCTTTTTTCTTACATGCTCGCCTCACAAAGACATGATGTGCTAATTGAATTTCTTTGTAAAGTGGATCATTTTAGATAGCTAAAATTTAGATTGGGTTTTTTTAATTTGTATGCTTTACCGTGCTATGTTTCTCCTGTTTACTTATGTTTTCCCTTGTGGCTTTTCTATTTTATCACATTATTATGTGGGTGTATTTTTGTTGAAAATATGTTTTATGTGTGGTTTTGACCTAATTGTTTGCAATTCAAGTTTGGATTTTTGTGTGTGTTTTGTTGATGGTATTAGATTTTGGAATCTCATTGATTTCTTTTAGTTATGTGTGAATCTATTCAATGTCTGAATTGGATGTTTCAATTTTGGAGTTCTGGTGCTTGAAGATAAATTGCTTATTTGAATTATGATCCTTCAAAGGCCAAACCCTTTCTTTTTTCTTGATTTCTACTTCCGTCTTCCATTTTGGTGTTTACAAACAGACAATAGACTATATCAACAACTTTGTTAAATGGGTCATTTTAGATAGCTAAAACTTTGTTTGGGCATTTTCGATTTATCTCTTTCTTCGTATTATGTTGTGGTCTGTTTTTAGATGTTTCTATGCATCTGGAACACAAAAGCGGGTAATGTCTTTTTCAGGCGGTTGTTTGTTCGAGAAACAAAAGATTGTGTGTTTCAGTTTTCAAATTTTTGTATCTACATTTTACTTTTCTTGTGCACTTGGCTCCCTTTTTTGTTTTTTTTTTTTCCCCTCATCATTCCATGGATGTTGTAGTTTATTTTAGGGGTAATAAATTCTCTCCCACTGGACTTTAGCTTGACCTATTTGACTTAGTGCTTGGGGTATCATATGGTGGGAGTCATTGGCTCAAATGCAATCCTATGACTTTTGACGGATTACTCAAACTTTCTTACACTGCTGCAGATTAGACAAGTTGCACCTGCACCAGATTTGCGCCCTTAATTGACCACTGAGTGGCATGAGAGTTATTTAAAATTACATATTATCAGTGAAGACGGAGGAGATCTTCCCAATGCTAAATTTTAGCAGGACAAGGATGCAGCCACGGTCAACAAGATCTATGTCTTTAGGAGGTATGTGTTCCTTTCATTTTCTTTTTACTTTCATAGTCAATACTTTTTTCTCTGGTAGCGTTATTAAGTTTAATTTTAGAGAAATAAAAAAATATTTTTTGAATCTATTGAATTTATGGGTTGAAAGCAAGAGAGAGAATCTAGAAGTTTATTATCCTCCCTTCATCCTCTCTTTCTCAACATACATATCATTGTTGTATGTATGCATTTTAGTATTGGAATTTGGTCATTGCATAGTGTTTACTTTGTAGCTGCTGATTGCATGGCAGATTTTGTGTTCAGTTTTTATACGTATCTCAGTGATGTAAATTAACGTACTTCACTCGCTCAATCATTACTGAGTGTAATGGTTACAACTAATAATTAAGTTTCTGTAGCTGGAACTAGTACTTTGCTGCATATGTGCATTTCACCCATACAAATAAAAAAAAAAAACAAATTAGTTGAGTTTTATTGAAATCACGGATTAGATATAATCTTTTGCAGGACATTCTGTAAGTCTATTTGGCCTTTTCTTCTTGTAGGTATCGATTATGTGGACCCGAAGAAGAAGAGCAATGTTTTAGGAAAAATTCTCTTGGCTGCTGCCTTTACAGCATTATGCATTCTTATGCTCAAACAATCCCCAAGTTTTAACAGCCCAAGCCTAGTAATTCCCTGATCCCTCTATTTAAATTATAGCATCTTCACTGAGTTTCCTGCTGACACATGGTTGCTCTGTTTAGCCTCATGGTCGTGAAGTGAGATACTCATGCCAAACTTATTATTACAACTTTTTAAGTTCTCTTTCTTTCTTTTCTTTTTGTTATTTTGCTTCTTAGTCTGAACTAGACTTAAATATGCATAGAAAATGAGCTTCCTTTCCTGTATCCCTTAAGTGTCGTACGGTAAAACTTGTGATGCCTTATAATCAACTTGTACTGGGATGCCATGTTTGATGAAGTATCCTCATGACAACATCCTTTGAAATCCAAAAACTGTTAGATGGGTTGAAGCTTAGTTGCTAGAACCTCCTACTATGGGTGATGAATTTGCTTCTGAACCTCCATTCTGGAGTTTGGAGGAAGAAGGAGAACCTCGCTCCTTTGTCAAAACCTTGCTCCAACTAGGATGGAACGTCCCGACAATATGATCCCTAAGTAACAAAAGAAAATCTACAAAAAAAAAAAAGAGGACCGTTTCTTTTTTTCTTTTTCTTTTTTTTGTGGAAAATTTAACAAATACCATAACAACGTTTTCTCGCCAAGAAAGAGACTGAAAAGGAGGACATTAAATGGTGGAATAAAGAGGAGTCAGAGTGGTTAGAGGGGCAAAAGTTAAAAGTTATAGAGGTTTTTGGCATTATTAATGGAGCAAGGCCAAGTGGTTTGTTTTCAGAGTACTGCGTAGGGACAAGGCGAAAATGGAGATTGGAAGAATCACTTAGCTAGAACGAAATATCTTGGAGGCAATTGTCGAGGGCATTGTGGTTAACAGAACGTGATCGGAATAGTCTGTTCTTTCAATGGAGGGCTAATGCTCGTTTCAGGATTAATCACATAGAGCATATCAGTATTGATAGCAGGATGGTTGCGGACGAGCAATCTCCGAGATTGTATTACTGAGCTTTATCACAATTTATTTTCAGGTCAAGAGGGGGGTTGGAGAATGAGATGGTTTGGATTTCGTGCCTGTTTTTGTTGAGGATATAGATTGTTCGGAGAGGCATTTTACAGAGAAGAGGTTGTTAGTGAACTGAAGGAGTTAAATCGTGATAATGCTTTTGGTCCAGATGGGTCGAAGATGAATTTATTCCAAAGCTACTAGGAGGTGGTTAGGAGGAAGTGTGAGACATGACGAATCAATTTCATGCTACTAGGAGGAAGTGTGAGGCATGATGACTGCTACTTTTAAAAGGAGTTTCAATTCCTCTTTTGTACCATTGATCAAAAGCACCTTGTGGAGCATCCTGTTCTATTTTATGCCCATTTGTAGCCTTTCCGTGTCGGTCCTAAGTTTAAGATAATCCCTTTGGGTGATGATGTTGGGGAGGAGTTCAAGCATCATTTTGTAAATTGGGATGCAGAGTGAAGGTCATTTGGGATGGGGGTTGTTTTAGGAGGTTGGTGCCTTCAACTTAATGGTTGCTAAACCAAAAGGTTTTCGTGAAGTCCAGAAAGCCTGAGGTTGGTTAACAGAAAAAGGGTCCTGAGCACGAGAAATTGGTGGAGAGCAAGTTGAAGAACTGAATGTTAAAAGATTGGGCTTTCTTGTCTACGGAGTTCTTTTTTTGATCAAGGATCCTAGCTCAAAGTCATCATACTACTTATTTTCAGTTCATTGTGCAACCCAATTGAAAATCACACAAAGGTAAAAGAAACGGTTTCATAACCTTTAACCAAATCTAATGGTTAACAAGCCAACAGAATTGATGTAAACCAACTTATTAGAGGTGTGGGGAATTTCCTGTCGAAAAGAACGGTTTCATAACTTTTAACCAAATCTATTGGTTAACAATCCAATAGAATTGATTTTAACATTAATTTTGTTGGTTTGTTCACCTTTGCATTAAAACCAACTTATCATAATTGTGGGAATGTCTAGTATCTAGCATAGCGGTGTAGCCAAATTACAATGATCTAAGTTAAATTGCATTATTCACTGTATGCAAAGTGTATAAATTTGAAAGATTTTACAGAACAAATGCTTTGCGAAGGAAATAGCAAACAATTTATGTGAATCCCTCGTTAAAATCTTAGATTAACCGAGTAATAAATACCATGAATGACTCATGACTCAGCCCATACTGTGGCTCAACCTTCTTAAACTCTAATAATGTGCAATTACGGCTTCTCGGCTTATGACTCATCTCCTGCTAATGTTCACACAAGGTCTGCAATTGTTGAACTTTTGGAGTTCATTACTCCCATTTTTTGTCAATCATATCAACACTGTCAGCTATGGTGCTGATTTTGTGAGTGTACTGGAATCTCTCCTGAAAAATCAAATCAAGAGAAGTATTCGAATCAATCCTCGCCAATACCCAGTTTGACCACGGGACCTTGAAAACATGACTGTGGTACTTGGAACCATGTAGATGATCTGCTTTTCATTATTCGTAGTGATAAATGTATCTCATGCTCATAATATTTTCCCCTTCATTTTGACTGCAAGGGAATGAAATTTTTGAGACTAAGTTAAAGTGGCTATCATAAGGCTTAAATTTTTTATTTTATTTTATGGACTCTCAACCATCACCTATGAAGCACCAGTACGCCAGAAACAATGGCGTACACGTACCTGGTACGGGTACGGGCTGGGTACGCCGGAAACGCACCGGGTACGCCGGAAACGAACCGGGTACGTTCGTATGTTTAGGGTACGGCATGGGTACGTGAAATACTTTGATGGGTACGCAAAGAAGAAGAAGAAGCAGATGAAGAAGAAGAAAGATCGAAGAAGAAGAAAGATCGAAGAAGAAGAAGAAGAAGAGAGAGAAAGGGAGAAACCTGTTGATCCACTGCTACTGCGAGAGAGAGACGTCGGACGGAGAAGAGAGACGATGATCGATGGCGACGGCGAGACGATGATCGATGGCGACGAGAGAGAGAGACGTCCGACGACGATGATGATCGACGGCCAGAGAGTCAGAGAGAGTCGACGGTGAGGGAGTCGACGGCGAGAGAGTCCACGGCGACGTCGGCGAGAGAGTCAGAGACGATGTGGGACAGTGGGAAGTTGTGAGCCCTAGGTTTATACGTATATTTAAAGGGTTATTACACTCCAGTCCTTATACCTTATCATATGCAACAATATGGTCCCTAAATATATAAAAGTTTGCACTTCGACCCTTGGTCTCTTTTAAATTTGTATTTTATTAAGAAATATATAAATTTTTTATAACTAATATAATGATGTGATTATACATGAGCTATACATTATACATAAAAACTCAAGCGTATTAAAATTATAAAAAATAATAATAAATAAATATGCCGTACCCATACCCTACTTTTTTGGATTTTGCCGTTTCCCGTACCCGTACCCGTACCCGTACCACGTACCGGTACCCGTGCTCCATAGACCATCACGGACCTTTCTTGTAATTTCAAATCTGAGATTTGTTGTTTTCTCATAGTTTTCCATTACAGTTCTCCCGACGCGAGCCAGGAGTTACTCATGTCTTAGTAACTGGAGGTGCTGGATATATTGGTTCACATGCTGCGCTCCGACTTCTTAAGGATTCTCACCGAGTAACTATAGTGGTATGGTGGTACCTCTCTCTCTGAAAATATGTATATGCTCTTTGCTAGCATCTCAGCCTTTGATTGAGATGGATTTGAGATTTTCAAAGAAAAAAATTCTTTGTATGACAGGACAATCTGTCTCGTGGAAACATTGGCGCAGTCAAGGTTCTACAAGAACTATTTCCAGAGCCTGGACGGCTTCAGTTTATTTATGCTGATTTGGGGGATCCAGAAGCTGTATCCTAGTTATTCCTCTTTTAACAATGCATATTTTTTGTGTTTATTGCTTGGAAACCATTTAGCATTCGTTGTGTATCTTGGTTCCTTAATTGCCGTTTCAGGTCAAAAAAATATTCTCAGAAAATGCTTTTGATGCTGTGATGCATTTTGCAGCTGTCGCATATGTCGGAGAAAGCACCCTTGATCCTCTAAAGTAAGTGTTGTGTGCTCCAGGGCTGTTCAAATGTTTGTTGAATTTGCATGGACTTTTTGAATGTGGCAATTACTAGTGAAGCTTTGAGTTCCTCAGAGATATTAAACTTCTACTATTTTCAGGTGCAAGTTTTTAAGTTTCTATATTAACTTTGTCAAAATCTGCTTTCAGTCCATTGGGTTAATAAAACCTTTGAACCCTGCAAATCTGGAAATTTTTTATTATCTGGTTGATATATTGATTGAACAATTCACCCTAACAACCTTAAACTGGAAAACAAAGTACTAATCTGGGGTTACGAAAAAAGAGAGTTACCTTCCCGCTACAATCATGAGTTTAGCATTCAGTGGAAGAATCATATTGAAGTACTTAGGATTATTATGGATTATCTTTTCACTTTGTTGAAGATCAGAATCTGACCTATTTAAGTAGTTGAAATTGTTTGGAGCATGGAAACTTCAACAAGTTAACCTTCTTGTGTTTATCCAGGTACTATCACAACATTACATCAAATACCTTGGTAGTATTAGAGGCAATGGCAGCACATGGTGTCAGTATATTGATATATTCTAGCACATGTGCAACATATGGAGAGCCTGAACAGATGCCAATTACAGAAGAAACTCCACAGGTGAAGATTCTAAAAACTGTTTGTGTTTGTGTTTTCTACAAATTTGACTTAGTCTGTGCTTGGGGGAGTAGAGTTGGACCAGTTGGCATGGTACTGTTTTTTTTTAGTCAATTTGTTAATAGGTTGTTGGGATGTACTGAAAATTTACTGATATCTGACTGTTGCATTGATGTAGCTCCCCATTAATCCATATGGAAAAGCCAAGAAGATGGCAGAAGATATTATCCTTGATTTCCATAAGAACTCTGACATGGCTGTCATGATTTTAAGGTAGGTGTTTGAGCATGTACTACATCTCAGATTTGTTTTATCATGTTCTGTTATATGTTAATTGGCCATCTTATTTCTATCCAGGTCTGTCTTCTGTTATGGCTAGATTGTCTCACAAGTGTGTTTCTGTCTTGTATTAGTCATGTCCCTGTCTCAGTGCAAGTATTAACTGGAAATGTTTGTGTGTTTGAACAAATGTTTGCTGTGAAAAGCTTGTGTGAGAGTGGTTGATCTTGTGCCACATACCAGTCTTATTGCAATTATTTTCGTTCTGAATCAGTATATTTATTTACAGGGAGAACTTTTGTACCTTCGATGATTAAGTGGGTTAGCTGAATTCTCTACACAAACATGTGTCTGTTTCAAGATGAAAGATAGGAAAATCATGAAACAGTAAAGAAAAAGACTTAAGGGTGAGGGTTGAGCGGGACACTGTAGGATTATTGATTTGAGATTGATTGGATTTACAGGGTTCATTGACCTTGTGGTTCTGCCACACTTTGATGCCTTCCCCTTCCTTTTTCCATCTGTTTTTCCGCTGGGTCTCTGGAGCTGTTACTTTTTTTTTTTTCCTCCCGATGTAGTCTACATGGGACCTTTCCCTTTATAAAGTTCGATAATGGAGTCCCTCTATAACCAGAAAGGTCACACCTGACAGGGATACATATTCTTGTTTCTTTGTTTTGGCGTCGTCTTATTCAGAAGAAGAGTAATTGCACCCAAGATAGTTTTGGACTCATTTTCTGTTTCTGAATAATTTCAGATACTTCAATGTGATTGGTTCAGATCCAGAGGGAAGATTAGGAGAAGCTCCCAGACCGGAGTTGCGAGAGCATGGACGGATATCAGGTGCTTGTTTTGATGCAGCTCGTGGGATTATTCCTGGGCTTAAGGTATGATAATTTCTCATGCTTTTTTTTCCCCTTCCTGCTGCATATAATCTGGTGTACGCTGTACCATTGTCTTTAACAAGGAATTAGATATGTTGGCTGGGTTTGAACAATGATAGATCAAATAGAAAGATGAATTTCTTCGGGGAATTTAGTTGAAAGGAGGAAAAATTACAAGATGACAAACTTTTCATATTCCTTGTCTTCAGTTTTCTTTCTTGTTCATCCTTTTTGTTTGTCTACATCGAATAGAGTTTTAAAAAAACTGGAGATAGCGCTGATTCTAAAATCGACAGAAATTTTGTTTGGTGAAGATATCCCGTAAATGTTTTAAGAAAGCTAGTTGGAGCGAAGTACTGTTGTAAAATGGAAAACCCATATTATTCAGCTTTCTAAGAGAGTACAATTATTGCTAAAATGCTTGGGCTTTCCAAGATTCCACAACTTCTTTTGATTCACTTTAGTTAAAAAGGGAAAGGCAGAAATGAAACTTCACAGAATTGGGTCGACAACATCTCAAAATGGACCAACAATTTAGGGGCAGCCAAAATTGAAAAAAGTGAACAAAATATTTGAGACGGAGTCACAGAGGGAGTAAGTCAATGACGTAACCAACATGTATATTTACTAACTTCCTTGAGGTGGTAGAACTATACAATATCCATTTTTTTTTTTATGAAGAAGCAAAAACGATGATGTACATCCAGTGAAATCTCTCTGCTCTTCTATATGTCTCAACAACAGTTATAATGCAATACTCGGACTTGGCTAATCTTTTTTTTTTTTTTTGGTTCCATGCAGGTAACAGGAACGGACTACAAGACTACGGATGGCACTTGCATACGGGACTACATTGATGTTACTGATCTGGTTGATGCTCACGTGAAAGCACTTGAGAAGGCAAAGCCTGGAAATGTTGGGATTTACAATGTCGGAACCGGAAGAGGTAATGTGTTTAGGCTTACCTATGAAGCATAGAAAATTCGAGGACACGCATATCTCAAGTTAGACAGGGGAGGGGGCCAATTCATAGTTTTGAAAAGCTTTTTTTTTTCTTATTTTTGTGTGTGTGTGTGGAGGACTGGGGGAATTATTGTATTTAGGAAAGAAATGGTAATAACTGGAAGTTTTAACCTGATAATGAACAATTGAAATTAAGAACTGCAAGTTGTATTAGTCTTGGTTGTTTTTCAGAAACAATATTTCACTTGAATAACTACATATTTTGAAAAAGATTTTTTTTTTTTTTTGGACAGGATATTTTGGGAAAGATATACATGCATTTTTTGGCACGTCCCTTGAAGTGTCCATTTTTTTTTTTTAATTCGAATGTTACTTGTCGTTTATCTATACCCTTGCACATGTTTGTGTGTGTATTAGGGCTTCGTAGCATCTCGCTTATTTACAAAGGAAGGAGCGTAATTTAATTTTTCATCTCCATGAAGATCTTTATTTTCTTCCAATAGAAGCAGTTTTTGGAAATACATAGGTCCCACAAGCACAAACATAAAGAACAAATAGAATTACAGGTTAACATGCTCTAGCTAATATGTAGGTACCGCGTAGTGTCTCGGTTCTTTCTTCTTTTTTTTCCTACCTATCATTCCTTAGGTCAGGAGAGGAAGGGCTTCTCAGGGCTCGAACCCCTGACCTAATAAGTCACAATTTACTTGTTCGAACTCTGGGCTATCTACTTCTCTCGCCGTGGCTTGATTAACCAGCCCTAGAGTTTATTTAAAAGAAATTTAAAGATCCAATACTTAAGCTAATACATATCGTTAATTTGTTTTATTAAATTCACTGATTTTGGCCTGAAAAAAATTGCTATACATTGGATATCCTTTCAAAAATTGTTTCACACTAGTTATTTTGGGTCTCTGTTATCACAGGAAGATCAGTGAACGAGTTTGTGGAGGCATGTAAGAAGGCCACAGGGGTTGATATCAAAGTTGATTTCCTACCCCGCCGACCCGGTGACTATGCCGAGGTCTTCAGCGATCCGACAAAGATCCTGCGCGAACTCAACTGGACTGCACAACACACTGATCTTCAAAAGAGTTTGCAGGTCGCGTGGAGGTGGCAGAAGTTGCATCGGAACGGATATTGAACCACTGTACCCATGGCGTTGTATTAAATCATTTATCGCTCTCCTTGTGGAACATGAACAACACAAAAATCGCAGACTCCTCGCCAAGCATGCTTTAGCCCCCACCATTCTATCACTCTCTCATAGAAGGTAGGGGTTTTTGAGGTGAAGGGATTAGTATAATTCTTTGCACATTTTCTATTTACTTCTATACATGGGGTAGAGTTGTAGAAAGCAGCCATTTGTTATTAGTATTTACTTGAAACAGGACCAAGTTGTTCAATAATATTGCCAGCCAGGTATAGCATTTTTGTTGCTGATCTCTCTCTCCTCGGCTTCTCTCTCTTTCATTTATACCTCTATTTTTTTTTTTTTTTATGTAACCTTGTGGAAAACGCTTTCTTCTGTACCTCTCCAGTTTTATGTTGTAACCTTCTCGGCGAGTTCAAGCAGCAGGCTAAAACACAGTCATTGCCCCAAAATTTTAAAGTTAGTTGTTAGAGCTCAATTTTTCTTTGGAAGCATAAGAATTCCACGATATCAAAGCAAGTACTGAGTGCTAATAATAAGCACATAACGCATCATCCTTGTTGGACCTAATCATTCGATTCCATCAGAAACCATCACCGTATCCATTCCTGTGATCTGTTTTTTACTTTGGCTTGAAATCAGATCGAGGACGGAGTTCCAAGTTCTGGTCCAAGACGGAGGATCGTTTCTGTCGTCCATGGAGAGCCGTCACACGTCGAATTCTCAGTCTTTGTATCTGTTGAGTATAGTTACAGGTTGCCCCCTATAATAATTACTCCCTCCGTCCCTTTTTTAGAGTCCAGTATTTCATTTTGGGCTGTCCCTTAATAAGTGTTCATTTTGTAAAGTTAGTGGATAAAAGTTAGTGTATTGTCTATTTTGTCCCTAAAAGTAGATTCCATTTTGAAAAGTTAATGAGTAAAAGTGTAATGATGATGGGTAAGTAGTGAAAGTGGAGGAAAAAGTTGATATGAAAAGTATAATGATGATGTCTTTTTAATAAGTTGGAATTACGAAGCAGGACATTTAAAAAGGGATGGAGGGAGTACTTAATTCTCTAAAAAGTTTATTCTTAACTCCCTTCGTATTCCAAAAGTTCAGACGTATCTCAAACAGTCAAACTTATCCTTCATGTATCCGAAATTGACAACATTTTTATTTAAGTATATGATATTTTTTTGCCTCATCCGATATGTATCAGGGCATTTCGATAAACTCGTTTCGGAGTATCCCTGCTTTGTAGCTTGGGCTTCGAGGTCTTGACTCTGTGAGCCGTGGAGCTCTGGCTTGATATGGTGGACTTTCAAGCATATGCTTGTGCTCCTTATTTGTTAAATATGTTTCGTTAATGTATAATTTTATTTTAGGAAACACCAGAAGCATATATTAATAATACATAGGGGTGATAAATTGAACTCAAACTCATTAATCAACCCAAATACACCCACTAGAAAATGAACTCAACCCAACCAATTTATTAGTTGGGTTAAAATGGGTCCAACTCATCTAACTCGTTCATGAATTGGGTCTCAATTGGGTCAACTTAAATAACCTAATAGGCCATAGACATGACCCACCACATGGAAGGAGGAAAGAACCACCACAGAATCTACTTCTCTCATACTGTATATCGACCACCTCTCTCTCTTTCTTTCTTTTTTTTTTATCAGTTTTTCTCTTTTCATCAGGAGAAACAAACCCACCTCGCACCCCCCCAAAAAAAAAAAAAAATTCACAAACCGCACAAATTGGAAACTCCTCAATTAAACTGATCCCGCTCAAATTAATTCCGCTAAAAATATTCCCATTGTCTCTCTATCTCATATTTAAAAAACTAATACTGCTTCCGTCCCATAATGTTTGTCCGGTCCGTAAAACGAGAACGTAAAAATAATAGTACAATTTTTTGGAAGAAAAATTTCAGGTAGACCTCAGTTCGGAGCTGGATTGTAAGTCTTTTTTTTCTTCCCTTCAAAAAGTAAACGATGGTAAACACAGAGACCTCAGTTCAGAGCTGGAGCTAGGGTTTGAATTTTGCAAAAGTATTTGTTATTGGATTTAGGCCGAGTCATACTTGTCTTCCGAGATGTGGCTCTTAGCTTATTTAGTTGTATACCCTTGGCTTACAGGGATGTCTGGGGTTCGAGTTCCATAGAGGTCGAACCGTTAACTTTCTAAGTCCGTCACCCACTGATGTATACAATATAGTACAATATTGAAAAAAAATATAACTACTTTATCTTAGGGGTTTTTTTTCTCTCAAAAAGATTTCAGTTTGGCCTTCAGGTTTTTTGGGTCTCTAAATACGTTGCCTTAAACTGAATGTTGTTAATTTGTTATAGATGTGCTGGGTTTGGATGATTTGTTGTGGTGATGAATGACCAGTAACACCATATTTGAATTTTAGTCATTTTAATGTACAGGGGTCATATGGTCATTTCAGTGTACATGGGTATTCTAGTCATTTTAATGTACAAGGGTAATATGGTCATTCTAGTGTACATGCGTATTTTAGTCATTTTAAATTTTAATTTATATGTAATTGGGTTAATGGACAAGTCGGGTTTGATTTTAAATAAATTGGTCGGGTTAGGTATGAGTAACTGAACTCATAAATAATTGAGTTTTAAATGGGTCATGACCCATTAAAGACCCAACCCACATACAACTTATTCAATTTGGCCCAAACCCGCCCATTTAATACCAAACTGAAATAATCAAACAACAATACAACTTGCAAAGCTATAGCTCAACTGCTCAGGATCAAACAAAATCCTTTGCCAAACCTGCCAGCACATGGGCTTCTTGAACAAAGGCCCAACTAACCTTAGTAATACAGACATTATAAAACAAATTACATAAAGCACTAATGTTTTCTAACATAGCATCCAAGAGCCATTCGGATGTGTTGCCTTTCACAAGATCACGGACCAAGAGCGAAGAATCGGTATGATTTTAACTTGGAGAAAATTGTTTTGAAAACACCAAGAGACAGCTTCATAGCATGCCCTGTATTCCGTTAATGCATTAACATACCGAAACATTTTGTTGAGATTAGCAAAAGATTTCGCTCGCTTCAATTTTCCTTTTGGTTTTCCCATTTTGAATGTCATTAGGGCTTGTGGCAGGAAAAAAGCCTTATTCCTTTCGTCTAGTTTGCGACGTAAGCTCTTTGGGTTTTGGATGGCATACGAAGATCTTTATTCTGTTGAGTGTTTTGGGGAACAAGTCCTTGTAATTGAAGCTCCAAATAGTATATCGCACCAAATTCCTTGAAATAATGAACTGGATATGCAAAAAAAATTAACATTCTGAAGAAATGCAAAACTTACACAGCTTGCTGAATACCGTAAAAGCAACTGACTAGGTGATATCATTCAAGGTACATACATATATAATCACCAGAAACTGAAGAAAACTTTACTTTGAATGGAACTTTAGAAGTGACTCCAACAAACATTGTTCTATATATCTTCACAATCAAGAAGCTCAGGAGAGAAAAGGGACAAAAAATACACTTCTAGTATCTGAAAAGGCTCTGACAGCAAATTCTCATCACAGATTCTTTTCCAATAAGAAGTAGTTAAGACAACATCCACAAAACATATCTGAAAAGGCCTGAGATTTGACAAAAACCAGTTGCCTAGTGGATATCAGTTCCCCCAACATTCATCAAGCAATTGTTTGAACTGCTCTGTCAAAACTTTCTTCAGCAGATGATGAGCGTTTGACAAGCATGTGGTCCGGATGTGACAGTTTCAGCTGGCTGCAAAACAAGGTTACATAATATAATCATTTCCAGAAACAAAAAGAACTCACTTTTAGCAACCCCTGGAACGACTTGGTTACGGACGATGTATGAGTGGTGCCATGAATTACACAAGCTATTGGAAATCCATAACGCGTAGGACCATAATAACTGCTGAATAGAAATCTTCCTCACACGCATGGGTAGTACATCCATTGTACCTCCGGCTAAAATAAGAGACAAAAGCTAGCAAAACCACCTCCAGCAGAATTAGCAATTCCCACTTTTAAATGGAACTGCTACAAGGATAAAACACAACCTTTGTAGAATCTCCATTCACGAAATGCTTTATCATCTGTTGACAATTTGCACTAAGTTTTGATCTTGGATGTGAAAGGGAGGCAAAGGTAAAGAAAAGCGGGAAGTCATTTTCCTATGTGTAATCACTGACTATAGTGGTTAAAATCTCGTGGCACACAATACGAATGCTGTGCATCGATTCAATTTGACGCCTACTTGACTTAAATCTAGCGGCTGAATATCATATATTACAAATCTTTATGAATATACCGTCGTATGTGTGCCAAACTGTCTATCTTACCAGACAAATGTACACCACATTGTGTGGGACCCATGGGTCCCACACTCATGATCAGAGCCATTCAATTTTTTTTAAAACACTATTTTAAGGGTCCCTGGAAAAAATCAACTCATTCGGATATCGGGGGCTTGATCAATTCATTCAATTTTTGTCCCTATGAATTCTGGGATGAAAATAGATCAAGCTCTTAGCGACATCCGAATGAGCTGATTTTTCACACATGTTTTAAACAAATTGAACAGCTCTAATCATTTGTGGGACCCCGAGATGGGTCCCACGCAATGTGGTGTACACCAAATGGTGTACCCTTAGTGTTTTTGCAGCAAATAATTGAGGCCTGCTACATGAATCCGTTTTCTCAGGTGAGCTCTATGAAGAACCAACCACATTAACTTCGTTGGCAGTCATCAATTCAGCCATGTTAACTTCATTCGAAGTCATTGATTCAATAGGTGGTAATTTAACATCAGGTTCTACATTCAGTGACTTGAAGATGAGCAAAACATGCAAAAACACCATAAAATTCAAGCAGTCATGATTTTCACAGCTATTACCGGTAAGAGGATAAGGGATAGCTAATACCAGTAAGAGGATAAGGGACATTAATAATTGATTCGGTAACCTCACTAGGCACTCTGCATGGAGTGGACTTGAACCTGTGAGCTTTCTAGGTAGATTCGTAGGAATCTTTTCAAGTGCTATATGCGGTTAGCATTGCCTACGTATTATTGGTCTCACTAGTATCACAGGATAACAAAATTGGGAAAAATGTCCCAAGATAACATCTCAATAACGTCCCCATGTTCTTCTAACATGCTCAAATTGAGAAAATAGTCAGTAACCTTGGAAGTTCGTAGCCTAAGAATGAGCCATTGACGATAAAATTGACTTCTATAAGAAAGTGGCACATACTGGGTAATCAATATTTTCCTCATTTGAGTCTGTAAGGTAAAAACATCATCTTCGCCTAAATAATACTTGATCTTCCACAAAAGACCAAGGCAAAGAAGCACAATTCACATCATGTCTCACTTCCGGCAGCTATAATCTCACATAGCCATAAGTGAGGTCCATAAGCTATGGGAACAAATAGCAACAAACAGAAGGGGCAGGTCAAAACATAGAAGGGGCTGATTAACCACAGGAATGTGGTGGTTATAGGTAGTTTGGTGATTTGCAAGCCCATGAGGCCACTTTCATCTAATACGAGAAAAGGCGATGCAGTGGTAATCCAATAGAACAACCACACTTAGAGCAAGTAGAGTTCAGAAAGATCGTTTCAAACAATCTCAAATGCAACTCGTGCAAACTAATGATATATGCAGATAACTTACTTCAAGTAGCGTGAAGATGATTTCCCAAGGTGAAGGCTGCACACAACCAGATTAGCCAGTGTCTCTGGATCCTTTGCATCCTGCGTCAATTAACAAAATAACTAACCACTAGATGTAAAGATGTGCAAGTCTCTCCAATGCAATGTCAAGAATTCGGTGACAAAAGTGGATTCTAAATGGCAACTTGCAGCAATTGTAGACAACCAATATCAAACAAATAAGTTGATCACTTGGGAGAAAAAGTGTAAGAATTTCTGTCCTTGGATGAACTTTTTGGCTGGGATTAAGGTATATGACTAATTCTCGTCAATCTAATCACTACCTGAGATGTGCATAAGAAAAAAAACAAACACTAGCCGAGAAATACGCTACTTTATTCTGTTAAAGAGAAGAGAAGGTGATTTTATTTTATTTTTGGTCAATCAGATCATTTCCATCATGTATGAATTACAAAGTACAAACCACGGGACACTACATCAATTGTGAGAGTCCACAAGATAACCAAGCCCAACAACTCAACCAATACAAGAAATAAGCACATCATAGGGAAGAAACAAAGAAAGAAAGGATGTGAGAAAGTGAGGAAGATGATTCAAGCCTTGTTAAGTATACCCATGTATGTGTCTATCAATCTCAATCAACCATCTACTTCTGAGATCCCTTGCCAAATATTTTTCAATAGAAAACTTCAGCATCCTCCCATGAATTAGCGAATGAGACATAATTGTTTTGTACAGGGGGGAAAAAAAGCAGCAGGTCAATCTAATACATTTCACAAGAAAATGATTCAGCTCCTAGCCAAAGATCATAGTTATCAAACGAGCAATGAAAAAGATTTTGGAGCATCCTCAGGATTAGGTATCATAAAGATTTGGCTGGAGAGGGCAAAATTAGCTTGTTTGGTGTTGTTTTCCTTTTCTGTTTTTGTTTTCCAGAAATCACATAACACTTGGAGCGCTTACTGATAAGTGATAACAACCCCCTTTTTTAAGAATCACAAAATGATCCTTCAGTTCAAACATCTAAAACATTCTCCGCATGAAATTGAGAAACACGAGTGTTTTAAATTTCATAGTTTCCGTATGAGAAAACACCAAAAAAGAAGAAGATTTGTTTGATGATTATGACACACTCACTTCAAATAACATATAGGCATTTACATGTACTCTTCAATCCCCATACTGCGCCAATGCCCACAAGATTATCAAGGTTAAGCGTATGAGATACGTTTACCTCCGGCACCCAAATTGGGCACTTGGACCATCTTGTTTCTATGATGTTTCGTGAAGCAGCATCTCTAATTGGATAAAAAGAAATTTATCAGGCCTCTCACAATGATGGGAGGATATTTTAATCCCTTATCCCTACTACATCCATGTATCCTAAGTTTTTGGGTTAGGGGGGTCCACTCACACCCACCCACACGGCTGATATATTTGCCTGATTGCATTTAACATAGCGCCGAGGTAAGAGCATTAAGGACCTCAAAAGGCAAATGAGGGGAGTACTTAAACTTGCCTTGTTCAGTGCTTCTAGTAATAGTGACTCAGCTTCGTCAAAATTCCCCATATGCATGCAGCACACAGCTTTTCCGTTAAGGATCAAACTTGTCATCTGATACTTCTCAGAGAAATCTTGGAAGATAAGATATGCTTCTTGTATCTTGGAGCCACCCTAATTTCCAGAACAATATATGAGTACAGAAGTAGGAAATCCGTCAGGTGACGGGAGAAACCATGAATAAACGTACCACTGCCAAGTTTAGCCATGCACTTGCAAGTTGAGTTAGTGTATGGTCCTCATCAATCTGTTGCATGACCCTCAACTGTTTCTCTGCATAATCTGATCTGTGCATCTTAAGGAATATTTGAACGTTCAATGCATGCCTTCAAAAGAAAAGGGATGTATCAAGCACGAGAAACTGATAAAGTAAATAATCACGTTAAGTAATGTTTGCATAATTGCATCACGTTTCGAGTTATAGGTGGAACTCATCAGATATCACCCGCCATATGCACTTCAAAAGAGGAATCTTAACTCCGCAATGCCAAAGCATCTGTATCCTATAGAGGGCTAAGCAGATATGTAATGTCTCAAACAAACTTTAGATTGAGATATTATTATGTTTTGCTAATGAAGGGCAGTAACTGACGTAAAATTTTCTTTCTTAAGAAGTCCTCCAAGAATCTACAATCTGGTGTAGAAGCTTAGTTCTGCGATGCCACAATATACACTGAAAGTGCTAGGTTGGATGTTGTGATTAGTACTTAAAAGAATAATTTCAGAACACTAAAAGTGTTTTCTCAACTAAGTTAAGTCGAATCTACCAAGATTCAATTCAAATAAAATTCAAGACTCATTTGTCAATTCTTTGATCTCAAGATTCTCAACTACTGGTCACTTGGCACGTTTTGTTGCTGCATAAAAAAAGAGGGACTGGATTACTAATCCATGGAACCCTTTTATCCCACAATTGCTTCCCTTTTTTTTGATAAGTAATCCCACAATTGCTTCCACTACTTAACTAGTTACTGTGGGACGGTGGGAGAGTGGGAAAAATTTAAAAATCTACAGATAAAAATACAACGTACAAAAACAGAGATTTTACAATAGCGGCAGAGTTCTATAGGGTCCCAACCAAACATGGGAGAGGATAGCATACACTATCCACAGAAAATAATTTATCCTATGTAATCCACAAATCTCTCGCCTATCCCAAGGATAGTCCCTTTTCTTTCCACTTTTTGCCAATGAGGGTGTCTGGGATTTTTCCTAACGTACATGTCGCCCCCCCTCCCCCACATGTCTGGTAATTGTTAGACCCAGCTATGGGGTAGCTGTTACACGGTCTTGGGTAGAACACAATCCCAAAAGCTAGCTCTTGAAGTAAGTGTGCCCTCACGCTTATATACTTCATATTATTTTGGTGCCTAGGGGTCGTAGGTGATGTGGGACTTTGTTTCACACCCTCCCTCACCACAACGTGCTCACTTAGCAGCACCGGTTGCATGCCGGCCAGGGATACACACCCTACCCATCTCTGGCACCTAACTTTTATACCAGGTTACACAGTCTTGGGCAAAACTTAACCCAAAAAGCTAGTTGTTCAAGTGAGGGTTACCTCACGCTTATATACTTCATATTATTTTCGTACCCAGGCTATGTGGGACTTCGCTTCATGGTAGCCACCTCAAGAGGTAGTGCAAATTGCAGCTTACTAATTGTCCACCCTAAGCCCAAGTCTGGCTGTTCGTGCTTAAATAAATATGCGATTAGATCCAAGTGTAGTTACAAACCTAGAAGTAGTATCGTTCAATCAGGGTGACAAATCGACGTCGGAACTTCACTCCTGCACTCCTAAGTCGAAATCTCCTAAGAAGCTTGCTCCCATTGAGAAAAGAGCGCTCACAACTAGGGTAGAACCTTTTGAGTATATGAAACTCAAAAGAGACAAACAACAAAAAGCCACCAAGCAAGAGAATATATAATGCAAAGATAAGATACCAAAAACATTAGCACAAATTTTCTCAGGTACTTAATGCAATGAAAACATGCATACTAGGACCATAAAGATAATGACAGTATTACATTATTATCTGCACAAGCTCCCCGCGATAAGTTCTTTTATGACCTCACACTTCCGGTCCTGTACCCGCACCTGCTTCGTCCAACTAAGGTAACAACCACGTGCCAATCTCTAATCAAAATAATGCCTAGCAGTGGCACAACTGATACTCAAATTCACTATAAGATCCACATTGCAAAGAACACCAATATCATCTCATCCAACAAGGCTCGAAGTTAAATATACTCATTGCTCGAGGTAAAGAGATGAAAACCAAGATTCTCACAATTGTTTTGGAGACAATTTTTTTTGAAAGGCAAAATTTCTTATTAATCTTTTTAATTGTTACAACGATTAAAAGGAGCAAGAAAATGATGGCATCATATCCCAAAGCTAAGTTAAGAACAATCCTGTGCCCATCCGAGACTCAAACCCAAGGTTAGCAAGAAGCCAACCATGGAAACACCCATTGGGACAAGACCACACCTAATGGGCCAAGCCCAAGACACCCAAAGGGACGAGCCTGCACACCTAATGGGCCAAGCCCAAAAACAAAACACTTAAAAAAACCAAAAGAAAACCCTAGCCACACTACCCACCAACCACCGCAGCTTGGCTGGATCAGACCACCAACATCACTGCCACCGCAGAAACAACATCCACCACCACCAGAGCACCACATGCATCACCTTGTTCCACCCAATCCATGCGATGAAATACTGACAACTAGATCCAAATCAGAGAGAGACCTCATCATCATCATCCTATTGACCAAGTATCTGAACAACATAAGGCTTGTAGAGTATCTTGAGCTCTATATTGTGATACTAACAGTGCAAAATTCGTAGTGCAAATGAAACATCATACTCTTGGAAGTTAATACAAACTCAGGATATACATATTTGAAAACTAATACTCCCTTCATCTCTTCATGTCAGTCCTCTATTCCAAATTATTTTGGAATGTCCCAAAATATTAGTCCACTGAAAAAGTAAAGAAGAAGTGCCTAAATTTCCAAATCTACTAATTTCTGAAAGAATTTGGGGGGGGGGGGGGGGGGGGGGGGGGGGGGGAGGGGGGGGGGGCAGGGTTGTTGGGGGTGCAATGTTGGAAATTAAATCCTACTTTTTAAGGGGACATGCACTAAGAGTACTTGGAATTCCCAAAAGGGACGACGGGACCAACTTTAAGGGATGGAGGCAGAGATTGTATCATCCATTTATGTAGGTCTATTAATCTATGACTGATCCAAACACTCTATATTGAAGATATATGATGTCATCACCCTGTTGACCGTGTATTTGAACAACACAATGTACTATTAAAAGTGTCTATAGTTCTTTTATTCTTTACTAATGATACCCAAAAGGGACGACGGGACCAACTTCAAGGGATGGAGGCAGAGATTGTATCATCCATTTATGTAGTTCTATTAATCTATGACTGATCCAAACACTCTATATTGAAGATATATGATGTCATCATCCTGTTGACCGTGTGTTTGAACAACACAATGTAATATTAAAAGTGTCTATAGTTCTTTTATTCTTTACTAATGATAACTACGGTTGACGCATACTTCAAACCTGCAGAGCTGCACTACGCATGATACACATTTGCAAAACAAATAACTGACTCACCCATTTTGTTATTCCATGTTAATGTGCAAACAATTCAACAACTAGAAAAGGAAAATGTTACCCCAGCAAAAGGAGGATTAAGGGGGCACTACCACGTAGGGCCGTAGCACCAAACAATTACACATTGCAAACAAGGAGTGATTTTTTGGATGAAATATGCTTAAGAACTTCAGTAATAGAGAAGTAACATAATACTCACAAGTCCATAGTTCCTCCAACATTGGTGTGTTTCAAAGCTTCATTATAGTCTTGTTCATGAAGGAAAATGATCCCAGCAATAAGCCGTAAGATCGGATTGTTTCCAATGGCTGGATCTCCCAACCACTCATGGAGACTTGAAATCGTAGTTTCCTGCAGGATTCCAGAGCACCGCTATTATTGAGCGGAAAGTTAATGACACAAGTAGCCTCCATATCATTGCTGACAATTTAATAAAACCATCCCAAATTCATGTTTCACAGCATTTTTATTCAAACAATTGGAGAAACTCAAGCATGTATCCGTAGAGTTGTAACAATTATCCAAAGTCCCATATCTAGGCTATAAGCGCGTCAGCCAAAAATCAAAGTCACGTGTGATCAGTTACTACTAGATAAAAACAAAAATCACCCTCTAAACCAAATACTGCATGAGAAAAATCTAGCTGGATTTTCAGTCTTCTAATTGCCAAACAGTAATTTCCCCCCACCAATTTCAATATACAAACATTTTCTTTAGAGGGAGACCGAGAGACAAAATAACGGTACCGTTGCTTCCAGAATCAATTTTACAGTACATATTTCCAAAGATTTTTTCGGTTAAACTAGTTGGGCAACTTATTCTCCACGGATTTGAAAAAGAAGACATTTAAAGGACGTTCTGAAATGTTTTTAAGATTCTCGAGAGCTATTTCGTATAGGATTGAATAAGATATCGAAAGGAGTAAAGGACGAGTGTCTTTGTTTCGAAAAATAGTACCTTGCAGATATTAACATAACTACTTTAAAAAAATGAGAACACAACAAGGGCCATAACAGCAAACTCAAGGAATTTTACACGCAAAAAGCAATAAACGAACTGAATCAAATCTTACTTACGCAATGCACACCTATATAACTGACTTCAAATCAACAGGTAGCAATGAATCAAAGCAGATCTAGTGAAACACCAACCAAATGATAGCATCGCGTAACTACCTTATTAGTGGGACTTGACAGGTACATTGCTAGCAACTTCACCGCTTGGAGAGGCGTCGCGGCCGACGAATCGATCTCGTTGATAACAAGCTGCAACAAAAATCATGAGTCCGAATCGAATCAAAGAATCACAAAGATTGAACGAAAATCGAACGCACTCGTGTAGATCACGGGGAAAATTGGGGCGACAGCACAACAACATAAGAGATCGCTCTTATAGTCTAATTATACTAACGGTTTGTAAGATAATTGCCAAATATACAACCTAGCAATTCAAAACCATCAAAAAACCATGCAAACATTTTAATTTGATAACGAAATCAGAACGGTGGTCGCCGCGAATAAGAGGATTCGGGAGTGCCAAAGTTGGAATACGGTATCCTGGATAGGGGTTGGGATAGTGGATCCGTTGTGTAGTACCTGGTAGCTGCCGAGGGCAATGTAGGATCTGTAGACGAGGCAGTCCCGTTCGACAGCGTCGTCGGGGGAGAGGTTAGGGACGTCGCTGTTGTTGATGGCGGCTTGGTAGGCGCCCAGGTAGAAGTTGTTCCGCAGGCCGAACAGCAAGTCTGGTGCCGCCATGATTTGATTTTCCTGCCTTGGATCTGGAAGGGTTTAGAGAGAGAGAAAAGCGAGGCACAAAGAGGAGAGAGAGAGAGAGAGAGAGAGAGAGAGAAAATGTGTATGGTTTTGTGCTACGAAATGGAGGTTACGGAAGAGGAACTTTGGGGGTAAAAAAATGTCAACGTGCAAACCCGACCCGAACCGTGAAAAACCACGGGTGGGTTTGATTGGAAGGTGGAACCTAAGTCAAATAATCCGTGTGCATGAAAACGTTTTTGAAACATATTTCAACCTACTGAAATTGGTGAGAGCGAAGATTGAGAGCAGATGCACAATACAAAAATTGAGAGCGGGAGACATTTTGAAGGATTATGAACCTGGGTTTTTAGACCCATAGGGGTGTTGGCCTTTTAAGTGGACTTTGTCCAATGGATGTCCTTATTAGCTTCATGCCAATTTTAGGTTTGCGTCTCGGATTGAGTAAATGATTGCTTTTTGAGAATGATATTTACTCCTATTAGAGCATCCACGGTGGTATAATCAAAAATCAAAAGGTTGCTAAGCTTAGCAACATTTGCTCAAAAAAGAGCTCACATTGGAATAACCAAACTTAGCAACTCATCAAATTTTGGCCCTTGGATAATCTAAATTAGTAATATTTTACAAATAATCAAATTTAGTTGTCCTCATATTTCCTTAATCAAGCACATCATCATTATACAAAAATCTTCTATCTCTTTCATTTTCACACATGTACTTTTAGAAACAGTTCTTATTTTTTTCAGAAATTGTTTTTTTTATTAAAACTCTTTTTTTATTAAAACTTTTTTTTTCAAAAACTGTTCTTTTGAAAAAATAATTTTTTTTCAAAAACTTTTTTTTAAAACAAAAACTGTTTTTTAAATCAAAGTTTTCAAAAAACCTATTTTCTTTTTTTTTGAATAATCTGTTTTTATTAGTTTGAAAATTATTTTTAAAAAAATTATTTTCCATATTATAATTTTTAGATTTTTATAAGTTGAAAAGGTGATGTAGCAAGTTTTTATTATTCAATTTTGATTGTACCATTGTGGACCTTTACATTACTAACCTTAACAATCCTTTAAATGGAACTTTTGATTATCCACTTTTGATTATTCCACTGTGGATGCTCTTTGTCTTGTATCAATTTTAAGATTATTGAAATTTTTTTACCGTTAAAAAAAAAGGAAGATGGAACACAATTTCCAAAGGCGCACAAAATTCATGCCCCGTTCAATTGTGTGGCAATGTTAGAAAAATCAAGGTTTCTTCTTCTTTTTTTTATAATAATTTTCACCCCCCTTTTTTTTTGGTAAATGTACTCCTATTTTTGTCATTTGGTAAAAAATTTATGTGTAATTCTTCACTAAAAGGCAAAAAATAGAATGCATTTTTTTTTATAAAAAAAAGTGTGAAAATCATTTCCACCTAAAGGCAAAAAATAGAGAGCTTGTTCATTTTGATATTTGGATTTTAAGTAATGAGTGGAGTAAAATAGAGAGAGGAATTGGAGTAATAATTGAGAAAAAAATTATTAGGAACCGTACGCAAAGAGAGAATCTAAAATCTCAAATATCAAAACGAAGAAGCTCCTCATGTTGGACTTGGGAGGTCTTGCATCTAATGTAGGCACACATCCGCAGGCAGGGAGGAGTCGCAGGACTAATTCAAGAGTAATGGGACCAGGTTATCAAATTATGGGACCATAGTAAAATATCAAAATATGGGGTTTGCGATTGCCCGCACCCCCGAGACCGCCCCTGTTAGTACGCCGTACGTGAGCCCTTTCCCATGATAGCGAGCAGTAAAATTTGCCACCTTACCATTACGGGTCGTTTGGATGCAGTAAAAGAAGGGGGGGAAAATAATACCCCTCCTCCAAGACCTGGGGCCCATCTCTTGCCCTCGTTTGGGAACTCAGTCGCAGGGGGTTTTTGGTTATCCTCTTCCTTCGGTAAGGTTGTTTGTATTACTTTTTGGCGAATAAGGTTGTTTGTTGTTTTGAGCATGCAAATTGAAGTTTCTTAACTTTCTTCTCCGCTTATGTCTTGACATTAAACTTGAGCGTGTTGCTTAAGCACATATCCTGGTGTACAATTGGAGGCTATGTTTTTATATCGTTATTGCGCATTATTTCTTGCATTCTGTATTTTTTTTGAGGGGATATGTTGTTGTGTTTGAGGTTTTTCTTCATTTTCTTATTGTTGTCCTTGAAGGCTTTTATTTGCTTAGTTGTCTCCTTAAATTTGACCCATTTTGAACTGACTTGTGTAAATGAGGGGAAGGAGTTACTCCCCTTGACCACAAGGGACTATGGTAGAAGAGGAAGGAGCCCCTAGCCCAAGGGGTCGCTATATATGGTAGTCGTGGGAGCAATCTTCCAACTAGTTTAAGATATATGCATGAAAAATAAGCATTGACTAACTTTAGGTACTCAAATTAATACCCTTTATAAAAAATACAAAAAAGAGGGGTAGTTAAAAAACTTCAAAAAAATTTACTATGATAATGTCTTTTCATTGGAGCAATAAAAGACATGAAAGTACAATATCTATCTATTCTAACTATACGACAAGAGAAATACTTATTTCCGGAACAGCCAGAAACAACTTGTTTACAGCAATAGTCCATCGCGACCGTCCAAAAGTGTTTTGGATGGTCCGGATTTTAATGAAACTTTTTTGGAAAAAAGTTTAATTCTTTCTCGAAAAAGTTTCATTAATATCTAGACTGTCCAAAATACTTTTGGACGGTCGTGATTGAGCGCTGTAAATTCTTGTTTATGACTGCTCCGGAAATAAGATTTTCTCATATGACAAACCAATGCATGAGAGAGCAGTTAAAGCCACGGCCTCCTCTTAAGAGGTAGTAATATTTCACTTTGTCTTCTTCTATTATACACTAATTTATAATTTATAGTACTTCCTTTTAGTCGGTACACAGTTGTAATGAGTAAAAACAAACATGCCCAGTTCGGTTTGAGTTTTGTGAGAGGTTTTAAAGTGTAATAAGTGGAGAGAGAGATAGAAAAAATTTATTGGAAACTATGCGCTAGAGCTGCTAAACGAACCAAACAGCTTGAGCTCAGCTCGAATTTTGGCTTGTTCAAACTTGTTTGAAAAAAATATAAGCCAAATTCAATGACGTTTTTTTTGTTTGTTTATGAATTCAAGCCAAGCTTTTAACATATGAGTGTTTGGCTCGATAGGCTCAAAGATGTCATTCCATAAATTTTACAAATTAAATATAAGGGTGGATTTAATAAATGTCCCAAAATATAAGATATGCATCGGCCTTTCAAATTGATATTTTCACCAGTTTTACAGTATCATTACATCCATATAGGAAATATCCTATGTTAGATATGAAAATCTAAGGGTTATAGGGTTTTTAATTTAATGAATGTAGTCAATAACTGAATTTTATGTTTATGAGTATTTTTTCCCTAGATTAATGATGTTAGTTCTTTATGGCCTTAAATTAGCGCCTTTCATTTTGGAACTTAATGAGTCTAGCTTGAAAGCTCGAAACTTTATGAGTTTAAGCTAATGCTTGAAAGCTTGAGATTGACTTGCATATTTCACAAGCCAAGTCAAACTTATCAAAAACACAAAAATTCAAGCTCAAGCCGATCGAACTTAAACAATTAATCTCAAAAAGTTTCGAGCTCAAGCCAAACTTGAACATATGTAATAAGAAGTCAAGCCAAACATGAGCAATACTATGCTTGGCTTATTTGGCTCGATTAGCACCTCTACCGTGCGCAAGGGTTTTAAGTACTCCAAACATCTTCAAAAAATACTCCAAACGAACAAGCTTAGTGACCTGCCTTCCAATTCCATGTTTGCTTAGTGCGTTGCCTTCCATGTTTGATTCGAATCCGAATTATTAATTTACCCCCACACCAAATGTAAATTTTTTTAAAATTGATTGGGGCTTCCCTAGACCATATTGAGTTCATAGAGTTTGGCTGTGTCTTTTTCTTTTTCCCTAAAAGAACAAATTTCATGTATAAGTCGGTTGGGATTAGAGAAAGGACAAACTTGATTGCACTTTAGAATTTTCAATTAGTTTATATATTGTTCTCCTCTTGGGATTTTCTAGAGGTTGAGGCACGCACGATGTGTGCAAGTTGAATTTTGATTAATATGCGCAATAGCTTCTTGTTTGTTGTTTGTTTAATCATATTTTGACCATATATGTAAAATTCGAGTTGCACACGTATTGCGTGTGCCTCGCCGCTAGTGTATTTATAAACAAAGTATGATATAGCTTCTTCTTTTTTGGATAAGCAAAATTATGATATTGTTATTTTAGAAGTTATTGAGATCATTTGAAAAAATACAAAAAATAGTAAAACATTGCACTTTTAAAGGCTATAAGCTAGCCCAAAAAGAATTAGGGGTGAGCATGGTCCGGATTAGTTCGGTTTTATAGTAAACCAGGAACCAAACCAATAATTAAGAATTGTGAATTTGGAGAACCAAACCAATTCATAGAATGCATAGAACCAAACCATAAAAATACAGTTCGATTTTGGTATTGAACCACGGTTTGCATGAAACTAAGATATCTATCTTCATAAACTATTTAAATTAAGTACTAAGAGTCATATTAAACCAATCATTATTATTAGTATTAAAACCAATTCTTTTCCTATGTAAGGAATATAGTAAAGAAAAGAACTATTAAGAGAGAAAACAGTGGCTAACAAAGAGTGCCTATCATTGATGGAAAAAAAAAAAAAGATGAATGCAATTTGCCAATTTATTTTTATTACGTTAAGTTTAGATAGAATAGGAATATAGTTTCAACATACAAATTTAGACTTAGAGTATTAGATTAGAAAATTAATTGACTATCGCTTAGACTAATTTTATTTGGTGTATCTAAATCGTGTATATATCGATATCGATATATGTAAATACTAGCACTTGCTAGTTAGTGGCTCAAACAATAAATCAATTCATTAATGTGTAGTGTGTGATCCTCTTTTTAGTGGCGCGAAAGAGAACTACCCGTGCTTACGGCACTCCCCCAACTAAACTTTTAAGCTAGCTACAAAGAACTATTAATTTGCTTATGGAATCCCAGTAAATACCAAGTAAAAAAGTTAAAATAACACTACTATGGATCCCCTACCACAACATTAAATCCATTTGCAGAAATGAAAGAATATATTAGAACCTAGAAATCAAAAACCTCAATGTAACTTCAATCACTAATAGTTATCAAACGCCATAAACTAACCATATAAAGAGTAAAAAAAAATTTAGTTCGGACCGCGAGGAAAAAAAAAACAGGCTATCGAAAAAAGCTACAGAGAACTCAGGCTTTGGTTGAAATACACAGTGTAAGCGGTCACCGGAGGCATAGTGTTTGCCCGTGTCTACAGCACTACCCACCCCAATTGGATTGGCTCAATTTGCTGAAAATTATATACCCATGGAGTTACTATTCTGAAGTTCAATTTCTGCCAAGACTTGCATCATTTTCTACCCATGTAGGCACGGGCAACCCGATGATAACATAAAAAGGAAGGGAGAAAAAGAAAAAGAAGGGTATGAAAACACATGGACCTGGGCGCGGACTACACTACTAAACAATCATTCAAAACAAAACGTCAAGAGGAATCAAAATAACAAAACTCGATTATGTGTAACATTTAACAACACATCCACCCACCCACACTAAAAAAATCACCCAAATTTCTTGAACACTCGGAACAGGCACAAATTCCATCTGGAACAACAGCTAGATTGAAATTTAAGCACTACTTGCACCCTGAAAAGAAACAGACACCAAAAACTCTTAAAGGAATGTTTCACACAGCTTTCAAAAAATGGTTTATTTGTTAGATCCATAACCTTTGTTTTCACGGAGCTTTTTTGGCTCAGTTTTCACACAGCTTTCTTCAACCAGCTTCACCGGAATAAATCAAAAATTTCAAAAGAATGTTTCTTGGCCTAGCTTTCGACAGGATTTGTAGACCTCGGTGGGGATTCGAAAGATGACAGGAGCGGGAGAGAGAGAGGCAGGGGGGACCCAAACAATAGGAGCTGAAATTTTTTTTTTTTGGCAAATGCTAAAGGGTGCCCTATAGCACCGGGTATGTGGGTCCAATTGGCCAACTTTCCAATTCTCTCCGTACTGGACATTGACATCACAAAGACTTCTAACATGTTTTACTCCCTTCGTCCTAGATTCTTTGTCCGGTCCGCAAAACGGAGTGTTAAAAATAATGCAAATTTTTCAAGAAAAAATTCAAACTTTTTTCACAAATTAAAAATACCCATTGATATCTAGTAAATTGTTGAAAAACTTTTGATTTTTTCTTGCAAAAATTGTATTATTTTGAACACTCCATTTTGCGGACCGGACAAATAATTTGGAATGGAGGGAGTACAAATTTACCCTTACTTTTGTAACTAATAACAAAATAACCAATAACCCAATCAGAAAAGTAATGTGCGCCATTTCCCAAGCATTTCCCCCATTTTTTTCCCCTCTTTAGACGCCATATATACACAGGCATTTCTTTTTCACCTTTTCTTCTTCTAAACTCTCTGTTTCTCCATCTCCTAAACTTGTTTTGATCGACTGGAAGGTCAGAGAGCTCTCAATTACACTTGAGGTGCTGCAAAAACTCTTGATTACCCCCTCCTACATGGGTCCTTTTCCCCTCGTTTTGTCCGTCCCCCTCCATTTCCTTTTTATTTAGAACCCTAGAAATAAAAAATTTGAAGGAGCTTAATCAATGGAAGAAGAATAGTTCGGTTGTGATTCTCTGGCGAGGGTTCCGTCGTGGCGAACAGGTTTAGGCATTTGAGGGCGAGACAGTGGCTGGTGGCTAGGGTTTGGAGTTCAGACTTGTGGATTTGATAATGGGCATCTATTTCTCCAAGACCAATCGATTTGTTGTCTGATTAGGTAATGATCTCTGCTTGATTTGCTTCCCTTTGGATACATATTTGCCTAGATGAATGGGTGTTGATCGATTTGGTGCTAGATTTGGTGCAACCTTGGTAGTATCAATTTCTTGATTCAGATTATTGTTGTGTGCGAATGTGTATGTATATACCTGTGTATATATATGTGTTTTCTCTTCTTTAAAAAAAATAGTAGATCTCTAATTTGTAGGATAATGGTGAACTGTGTGATTCAGGTATATACCTGTTGTGTTTCGATTATTGACATATTTATATCTCTAATTTGTAGGATAATGGATGGACAATTGTTTTCTTTTGATTTAAATGAGCTTCCAACAGTTGAAGATGCAACATTTGTCAAATGTGGGCAAACCAAAAATGATTCATGGAGAAATGAATTTGATCGTTTCATTGGCCAATGTTTTCTTAGTGAAGAAGAAGCATTCATTTTCTATAAAAATTATGCATTTAGGCATGGATTCTCAACTCACAGAGACCGCTCTCGTAAGAAGAATGGAGAACTTAAAAGACATGACTTTTGTTGCCAATGTGAAGGAAAAGCACCCTTGAAACTTGTCAATCCATTCAAGCAACAGCGAAATAGGTAATCAGTGAAATGTGAATGCAAAGCTCGAATCTGTATCACTTTGAAAAAATCTTCTGAAATTTTTCCTCAAGAGTGGCAGATCACCACGTGTGTTAAAGAACACAATCATGAGTTGTTAGCTACTTCAGAAGTTCGATTTCTTCCAGCTTATCGAACAGTTTCTAAGAAGGATGAAGATCGTATCTTATTGTTAATAATCAATAATCATGGAAAGACAGTATTATTTGGATGCGTACTTCTTTGAAACAAAACTACAAGTGCTTTTCAATGGTTGTTCAAGGTAATTAGTAGGACCATAATTTTTTCCTCTTGTCAAATGTAATTTACTTTGATATTCTAAATTATCTCATTGTGATTTGTAGACTTTTCTGACTTTAATGAAGAAACAACCGAAGACAATCCTGACTAATTGTAGACACCCCAATCCGGTTTCCCGATTGTTTTACTTTGTTTTTCGATTTCTTGTTTCCCCGATGATGAATCAGATCAAAAACAGTCTTGAGAGCGAAATGGTTTGAGCTTGGAGTGAGTGGAGCCCATCCTAAACCCTAAAACCCTAAGTCAAAACCCTGATCTCAGGGTTGACCGTCGCGCTATCAATTGACTCTCCCGTGTGATGATGTACCTGCCAGGTGTTGGTCAAAGTCAAAACCTTGACTGTTGACCATGGCGTGGGTTGGTGCCACCGTCGCGCGATGGAGTCACTCCCTCGCGCGATGGTCAACACCTGTCACTTTCACCTTTTTTTAGCTGGATTTTGTGATGATCAGAGGGCCATTGTCCTGAGGAACCCCGTTTTCGTCGACTAAACAGTGTTTTGCAGGTGCATGGGTTGCACCACCCTCACAATCTCTCCCATCACCTTGTTGGAACCCTTCTCCACCAAGCCTCCTTCAACCAGCCTTGTTGGCTGGTTTTTCCACCAAGTTAGCCACCCACTAACTTACTCCCTCCTCTTGTTCTATCAGTACCCCCATTGTCTTTCAAGACAAAGGTTTACAAAAAATCAAGCAAAATAAGGCATACAAACCCAAATATACTTCATATTCTCTCACTCTTGCCATCATCATACAATTATTTCACAAGCTCTACCACCTCATTCAACCCATTCTCAAAACACTCAAGCGAAGGTATAATTCCCTACTGTTTACTGTTTTGATCCCTGAGGAGGGCTGGTAATCTATACTAGTCCTGGCCCTAAAGTCAGCAGGGCTACAAGAACCGACTCATTAGCATTCCCGCGCGCGACGGACCCACTATCTCGCGCGACTGTTTCAGTCAGCACGTGACGGTCCTCGTGGGGATGGGATGCTGATCCTTTCTTGTTTTTATAGTATTATAAACTCCTGTGAAGCATGTTTAAATATTAACCCATTGTCTTGCATGCTAAAACTCATAGCTTACTTCAGATAGTTTGTTTAAATTCTCTAGGATGCCCCTGGGTGGCTTCTGAGTATGTTTCAGAGCCCAAGCATGCAAAGCAATTCCTGAAAGTCCAGTTAGGATCATCGCGCGATGATTCTCTTATTTTCAGGAACTGCCCTTGCATGGGCAACTAGGCCCTAAGCCTTTGCTTTAATACCCCTACTGTTTAGGGGTTCTGATGTAAAGTTTGGTTATTCTGTTTGTAATAATTATTTGCTTTCAGTTCTTATAAACTGCTTGGTTTGAACCTAGGTGTGCACTGGTCCTTCCAAAGCCCAGAAGGAGGTAAAATTGAACCTGTTGAAGGGACTTGACCATCGTGCGATGGTATGAGTCTGATGCGCGATGGTTGACTTGCATGCTGGCAGATCCATGCATGCAAGTTGGCTACTGCTTGTATCAGATTCATTCCAACGCACTGTTTTGATGCCCAGCCACGGTGTTGGATTTTACCTCATTTATTTTCTAGTATATCCATCCATCCATGCCATTCTTTTGATTGCATCCTGTAAATTGTTATGGTTTTAATCCCCGATTAACTGTTTCCCCGCCCTAATTGGCTAAAAATTGGTTAAATAAAAGAAGAATCGCAAATATTTTCGCAAAATGCTTAAGTAGAGACCGATCTCCGGATTGGCGAGAGGGGTGCCTTAAAACCCTTCCCCTCTCATAACTTAGCTACTGACCCAGATATGGTTATGACGGACTGGTTCTTTAACTTTTTCAAATCAAATAAAGCGCGACTGGTGCTTCGAAATACGGTTCCTTGGGTGTCGGACTTTCAAAACCCGAGTGGCGACTCTGTATTTTGCGAGCGCTTGCTTATCCGCTCATGCTCCCTCGATTTTCGGGCCCTCGCGTTCGAAAACCCAAAAGTTTCCGAAGGGCATGCTGCCCACACTAATCAAGATCCATGGATGAGTGAAGCGATTGCAAAAGAATTTCCTGGTACAAAGCATAGCTTTTGTATTTGGCACATTACAAGTAAATTTAGTGCTTGGTTCATGGCTGTTCTTTGCGACCAATATTAGACATGGTGTTCTGATTTTTATGAGTTATATCACTTAGAAACACCTCAAGAGTTTGAGGATCACTGGACCCAAGTCATTGCCAAGTATAATTTGCAGTCCAACAAGCATGTCATGGGTTTATATGAGATTAAACACTTTTGGGTGCTAGCTTACTTGCGTGATTATTTCTTCGGAGGGATGACTACTACAGGAAGGTCGGAGAGCATCAATGCTTTCATAATGCGGTTCATTAGCTCTCATACAAATTTAGAGAAATTTGTTAAACAGGTTGGTAACCCTTAAATCTTAAATTAGATCTTTTTGTATTACTCTCATGGTACTCAACTATTAGCTTCGTCAAACACATAGGTTGATCTTGGTATTGAAGATATCTAACAAAAGGAATTGCATGACACCATGTTACAAAAGTACATATGTTCTTCTTTAAGAACTATGTCACCATTGGAAGAGCAAGCCCGTGAAGTTCTTACACAAGTTTGCTTTAAAAAATTTCAAGAGGAGTTTGGAAGAGCAACTTTATATTCATTGCTACATGGTGATGGGAATGAATTTATTGTAAAATATCACAAGAACGTGGATAGCAAAAAGCACAAAGTGTTTTGGGATGGTGAGGCAGCTACATGTGGTTGCAAGCACTTTGAGTTTTGGGAAATTCTTTGTCGACACATATTAAGTGTGTTTCTTCATAAGGATTGCTACCAAATTCCATCCATGTATTTACCATCACGTTGGTGTCGTGATACATTCCAAAGTGAGGAAGGGTCTCAAATGTCAGATGAAATTTTAGCAGATAACTTGATTGATGATGTTCATTGTCCTCCAATTTCTAAAACCAAAGGCCGTCCAAAGACTTAGCGACTGAAACGCGGAAGAGAAGTTTACTCCAAAGCTAAAAAGGAGTTGTGAATTTTGTAAGAATGTTGGGTATAATATCACTACTTGTCCGGAGAAGGAAAATATTGATTGTGTCTACAATTCTCAAAAGAAGAAAAAGATGGCATCAAGTAGTGACATGGGCTTAAATCCTGTGTTCTGTATCAAGTACTAGGTGATGTGCAATACCTTTATTCCTATACTTAAAAACTCTTTGATTTTATTTTTCTAAGCAAATATTGATACTCCTTCATGCAGGTCGATGGAAAATTTTTGTGCCACACGTCTAAACTTTTGGAGTGGATGGGCATGTTTGTGTAGCTCTTTTTTGGTGGGGTTTAGTTTTTGTTCCGACATGGCATACATGACTGATCATATGTCCTAAACTTGTTTTTGTTCTTACATTTTGTATAGTCATGTTAATTTGCTCGTACAATTTGACTTTGTTGATGGGCAACAAAAATAGATCAATGCCCATATATATTTTTGTAGTTGTGGGCTGTGGAATGATTCTTGATATGGGATCATAATACCTTGTCTTTTTGTAATTATGTCATGTGAAAATGAAACGTAGCAGGAACGTGATGGTTTATGGAATTTTTGGCATTGTTCAAGTTCTCACTTAATTATGTACTTACGAGCTGATTTATTTGTGGCTTATGGTGTTTAGGCATTTCTATGCACTTTTGGTCTTGTTCAAGTTCTAAAATACAAGATATTTGGGTTCAGGTGTAGTTCATCTAATTTTTGTAAATTTGGCTTGGAAACTCTGACTTGGACTTGTCAACCACCTCAAAAAGAAAAACAGTTGTGCCATTCGTTAGCTGGACCGGCGAATACAAGTTAGACTCGCATAACTCAATAAGAACTCGTATAACTGTTTAACTTTTCGTGTCGACCCGTTAACATGAAATGACGCGAATAGAATACAACTCTTGATAATTAGCTTGTCGAGACAAACTAATAATTCACAAACTTCTACGCAAAAATTAAAAAAAATTTAAAATTGTAAAACTAACAAATACGAAAAAATTTAAATAAACACAAAACAAAATGCCAAGTTGATTTTTTTCAAAGGAAACTGGCTTGTTCGTTTTAGGTTTTGAATGAGGTTTGAGTGAAGAGAAATAAATACGAAAATGTATTGAAAATCGACGCAGGAGTTATACAGCCCCAAACGAAAAAAAAAGAAAAAAGAAAAGAAAGGGTAAAGACATGTCAATCAAAAGAAAAGGTAAAGACAGATGCCAATAAAAAAAACAAAAAAAAGAAGAAGGTAAAAATTGTAAGTAGAAAAGGTCACCCATTATTTGAGGGCAAAGTTGTCAATTAAAAATACATTGGTAAGCACGTGGCTAGTCCTTTCTTCCTTGATTGGGAACTGAGAAATTCATGTCCTTTAGGTCTAAAAAAGTAAAAATAGTCAGAGTTTTAGAAAAATAACACCTCAAAAAGAAAAACAGTTGTGCTATCCATTAGCCGGACTGGCGAATACAAGTTAGACTCGCATAACTCAATAAGAACTCGTATAACTGTTTAACTTTTCGTGTCGACCCGTTAACATGAAATGATGCGAATAGAATACAACTCTTGATAATTAGCTTGTCGAGACAAACTAATAATTCACAAACTTCTACGCAAAAATAAAAAAAATTGTAAAATTGTAAAACTAACAAATTCAAAAAAATTTAAATAAAGACAAAACAAAATGCCAAGTTGATTTTTTTTAAAGGAAACTGGCTTGTTCGTTTTAGGTTTTGAATGAGGTTTGAGTGAAGAGAAATAAATACGAAAATGTATTGAAAATCGACGCAGGAGTTTTACAACCCCAAACGGGAAAAAAAAAGAAGAAGGGTAAAGACAGATGCCAATAAAAAAAACAAAAAAAAAAAGAAGGTAAAAATTGTAAGCAGAAAAGGTCACTCATTGTTTGAGGGCAAAGTTGTCAATTAAAAATACATTGGTAAGCACGTGGCCAGTCCTTTCTTCCTTGATTGGGAACTGAGAAATTCATGTCCTTTATGGTCTGAAAAAGTAAAAACAGTCAGAGTTTTAGAAAAATAACCGATGCATAGTAGCACTGGTTAGCTTGACCCTTTATTATTATTATTATTATTATGCCAACAGCAGAAGTTGGGTAAAAAGAAAAGATGATATTTTTGTGAAATATTTGAAAGATTGTGGGCACTTTCGTAAGAGAGTTGGAGAGCACATATCAGGCATTGAATCAAACAAATCTGAATCGTTGCAACAACTTGTCCCCACGCCCTTCTGTTTTATAATAGAGATAGAGATATATACACATACATACACATACATACGGTTCGGATTGAAATAGGAACCATTAATATAAATCCATAAACCAAACCATTGCACACGGTTTATATAATTTGAAATTTTTTGAAATCGGAGCCAAACTACACCACTAAAAAACCGAACCAAACTATGTCATTTAGATTGATTTGGACCGGATTCATAGATCGACGATTTTTTGCTCCCCTTAAAAAAGAATTCAATCCTAATAAAATATGAAATAATGGCTAGCCTTCGCCACATGGGCTTGCAAAAAGCAGGATATTATGATGATTGTCAGTTAAGGCCTTCCTAGAAAGTTTGATGATATAGGACTATTTGTTATTTTGTTATATTTGAAACGCAATGGACGAAAGTCAAATATGTATGAATAAATGAGGGTAAAACTGTAATTAATTCGATGATATGTTCACAATTTCACACGCTATGGGTGTGTAAAAAATCTCTCAAACCACGAATTCAGCCTTTGCCAAAATAATTTAACTTCTATATATCACAACTCATTCATATAATTTTGATATGGTAAAAGCACATACGATCATTCAACTTACACAACCCAATTCTTAAATTGCCCCAAAGCACATAATTTTGTCATTTTCCTATTTCTTCACTAGTTACCCTAACTTTCTATATAGAAAAACATATGTTCCTATTCAATATGAAGACTGAAGAATAGAAAGTTAGGGTAATTAATAAAGGAAGAAATTAAATCTATTCCTATTCTGTATAGAAATTATCATCACTAGTTTTTGTTTAATTTTTTTTTTGTGATTATCACAACTTTATCCAGAGGACTACATAGGAGGGGAAAGATACCTAGATAAAATAAAACAAATTACAGGAGAAGGGGACGACACCCAATTTATTGGAAGAAGACCTCTGTCCCACCACTTCATGAGCTAGCCCATTAGCCTCCCTCTTCGTCTAGGCACACCTAATCCCTTCTTCAAGGCATAATTGCCTAATATCCAACACAACCGCTACAACTTCCCAAGGGGGAACAAGCTCCGAGACACTTAGCTTAATGGCCAATTGATTGTTTGATTCCACAAGAGTTGTTCTAAGGGCAGCGCTTTCACCATCCCACATGCTAGTCAAATTGCCAACAACTCACCATGAAGAGGGGAGGAGATGTCTGCTTTAAGCACTTGCCCATCCAGTAGAGATCCTGCCTCATTTCTAAGAACCACAACACAAACTCCCTTCCTACCATTACAATGAACTGCGACATCACAATTAAGCTTGAAATTTCCATGATCTGGAGCCCTCCAATGGGAAGAAACGACCTCAACTGTTGGGTTGTCCATGTGGACCAAACAAGGGATCCTAAGGTCCGAGAACTCATGAAGTGCCTCAAAGGCTCGCCTCATAGTATTCTCAGGATCAACAAGATTATAATTGAAAACGAAATCATTTCTGGACTTCCATATATACCACACAATAGTCACCACTCTTCCCAGAAAACTCATTAATTGCTTTCCCTTCAAAACATCACTAGCTGAGAGGTCCACCTTAAGACATAATTTGGATGGCCATGACCCACATTAAGATTTAAGTTGCACCCAAACCAAACTGCATGAACCCATTGGTAGTTAAACAGAAGATGTTCAATGGACTCGTCAAAGCTTCCACAGATTGGGCATGTCTTAGAGGAACCACATCTCATTCTCATTAAGTTCTCCTTTGTGGCTAGACTGTTACTACTAGCCCTCCACCATAAATGACGCATCTTGTGTGGAATGTTCAGTTGCCAAATTACATCCCAAAGCTTCTTATTTGGGGTAAAAGAGGAATAAGGTCCATTCGCTTGAGGAGAAAGAGCCTGAAAAGCAAGATGGTAGCCAGTCTTGATCGAGTAATTTCCATTCTTAGTATGATGCCAAACAAGAGAGTCCCCCCTCTTGAACTGAGAGGTGGGGATAGAAACGATTTCTTGCAGCTCCTCTTTTGTCACAATCTAAGCCAACAAATCCCTATTCCAGCTGCCTTTAACATGAACTATCACCTCTGCCACCCACTGCATATTGCACTCCTCTGGTCTAGTAGAAGTTAAAGCGAATTTTTTTAAAGATGGAACCCACTTATCCTCCTAGAACCTTATGGATTCTCCATTCTGAACCTGCCACCTCAAACCTTTACTCAGCAGATCCCTCCTTTGCAGGAGACTCAACCAGGCCCACGAAGCTCTACTTCCCCTTTTAGCCTCAAGAAAGGAACAATTGGGAAAATAAAGCCCTTTGAGAATTCTTGCCCAATAAGAGTGAGGGTTCTACAACAATCTCCACCCCTGACGAGCCAAAAGGGCCTCATTCATAGATCTGAAGTTTCTGAAACCCATACCTCCGTTAGATTTTGCCCTTGTCATTTTGTTCCAACTACACCAATGGATCCCCCTAGCCTCAGCATCCCTTTTCCACTAGAAATTGGAAACATAGGAATTAACTTTATCATACAAACTACTTCGTTCTCCAATATAATGTGGAATAATACCCCAAGCGTAGGGCTTAACACGTCGATTGAAGCATAATAAACCGGAAATCCGGGATCGTACCCAAGGGAATAATTATATGGCTTGGTCGGATTTGTAGATGCAAGTAAGGGCTTTCGGCTTTTAGACAGCCAACTTTGTTTTACTTTAAACGGTGGAAATTAAAGGCTAAATTAAAAACGAATTAACTGGAGAAAAGATAGGCTAGGTCTAGGAATTATTAACACTCAAGACTCAAGCTAAATCGCACTCTTCACCCAATTACACAATTTAAGATACTTGATTAAAGTTCTCAAATCGGAAGATAAAATGATTTGAGAACCTAGCTAGCTCTAGAATTCATTTGACAAATACCTCGAGCGACAGAGCTCTAAGCATCATGTGTGGTGGGTAGGCGAAGCTCCCACCTACACATGATCAAAGAGGTTAACACCTCGGTGATTTGACAAACAAATCCAAACCCCACATCAATTTTCAAATCAAAGTTTAAAGTTTTATTGGGTGCAAAATGTAATTTTCGCCCGACCCATGAGATGCTAATCACCCCATGACCTAACCCTTGAAACTACTCACTCATATCTAGAGAGAAAAGAGCAAGCAAAAATCTACTTAACATAATTGAAAAGCAACACTAGAAGAAAATTAGAGATTAAGATAGATCGGGAGAAAATAAACAACTTTAATTAAAGTAACAATATCAAAAACTAACAACTAAAGGCAGAAATTAAAGTATTTAAAACTGAAAATGAAGAACACTCAAGAACAATTTGAATTGCAAAGAAATCTAATCTAGATCTAGAAAATATGCTACTTGAATCTATCTACTTCTTGTTTTACAAAATGACATAAGCTTTTATACTTCTAAGATCCGCGCCTGGAATATTCCCTAGATGCTCTGAAAATTCGCTCTTAAGTCCCTTGGCATCGATGGCAACGGCCTTAGAGTGCTCTACTATGGGGCTCGTCATCGATGTAACAAAATACATCCCATCGATGCCGAGCTGGTTAAGGGACTGGACCACTAAGGGGCTCGGCATCGATGGAACTAATGGCATCCCATCGATGCCGAGCTCAATAGCTCAGAATTCTGCCTTGGCTGCTTTCCTCTTGCTCGGGCAAATCTGCTTTTGCTCGGGCAATTCTCCTTCTGCTCGGGCAATTCTGTTTCTGCTCGGGCAAATCTCCACAGCATCTTCTCCACAGCATCTTATTTTCATTCTTAACCTTTCTTTTACCTTTTCTTTTACCTTTTCTTTACTTTAATTTATTTAATGAAAATAAGGAAGTACCCCCCATTTGGAAACAATGGCATTACCAGAATTTTGAGATTTCAATCCAATCAAAATGTTGACCCCCAGCTTTTAGTGTAAAACAGAAAACAACACACTTTTCTATCGAATAAATGGCTCAAAACATGGCCTTAATCTTTGAATAAAACCTTGCAATTTTGAAGTTGCTCTTAGAAAAATTCAAGGATCAATTACCGCCATTTTTTATCTCGAAAATCGATATTTTTTCAAAAAGTGATTTTTCCATACTTAGACAGATTTTCAGGGGCCGATAGGGTCTTCATTGGTTCCTCGGGTACTTGGACGCACTCGGGCCATGGATGATGTCAAAATATGTCTTATTCACACAATTTACCTGAAAGCACTAAAAACATACCTTATGAGTAAACGCAATTAAGAAGCAACTAATTAAGCGATGAAATTAATTGAAACTAGATACTAGCGCATCCTGCATTGCATTAACGGGTGCTTATCACAAACTCTTGGGCAACAAGAAACACGACATCGCATAACTCAGAATAGCCTGTGTAATAGACTTGATCATAATCTCCTTGCCCCCCATTGACATCCCCTTCTGCTTCCATCCTTGTAAAACTCCAAGAGTTTTCTCAACAATAAAGGAATACGCCTCATATTTCAATCTCCCCCAAAAAGTAGGCAACCCCAGATATTTAGTGTCTCCTTTCATTGGAGGTACATCAAAGAAGTCGCTCAAGAATTATTTATCATTGCTGCACATATTGGAGGAAAAAAAAGAGACTTGACTTGTCAAAATTTATTTTCTGCCCTGATGCTATCCCATAATCCTTAGGATGGCTTTGATATTGTCACAGTTTTGCACCTCCGCCTTTAGAAACAGTAGAGCATCGTCAGCAAATAATATGTGGGAGAGTTGAGGGCAGTGATGATTGAGCTTGATACCACAGATCTCGTTGCTATCCCTGGCTTTGATAATCATCTTTGATATCACATCTTTAACTATCACAAATAGATAAGAAGACAACGAGTCTCCTTGCCGAAGTCCCTTACTTGGATTGATCTGAATTCTTGCCTCTCCATTCACCACTACTGAAAAATTGACTGTAGAAATGCACTGCATGACCCAATGCACCCTCTTGGAATGAAACCCCATCTTCCCAAGAAGAGCCTCAACGAAATCCCATTCCACTCTGTCGTAGGCTTTGTTGAAATCTAATTTAAGGGCCATGAAACCATCTAACCCTTTCTTCTTCAGTTTCAGAGCGTGGAATGCCCCATGTGCTACTAAGATATTATCTTGAATTAGTCGCCCAGGCACAAAATCAGATTGATTTGGAGAGATAACTTCCTATAAAATGCTCTTCAATCTATTTGGCAATACTTTTGTAATCACTTTGACCGAGAAATTGCACAAACTGATTAGCTGGTAGTGCCCAAGAGATTCCGGAAACTTTACTTTATGGATCAATACAATATTAGTAATGTTGAACTCCCTGAGCATATACCCATTTACGTGCATTAAAAATGAGAAGTGCTAGCCGTACCGACCAATTTCAAACCGAAACCGTACCGACGGCCGCTCCGGGCTGTCTCCGGCCACCGGACGACCGATCCGAGCCGTTCAAAAATTCTAAAAAAAAAAACCGAGGGGCCTTACGCGAGAATAAACGGCATCCGATGTATGTAGGGTGGTTAGATCGAGTACCCTATTTTTCGCGTATACATATATAAACGAGTATACACGAAAAATAGGATACTCGATCTAACCACCCTACACACATCGGATGCCGTTTATTCCCGCGCTGGGCCACTCGGTTTTTTTTTTTAGAATTTTTGAACGGCTCGGATCGGCCGTCCGGTGGCCGGAGACAGCCCGGAGCGGCCGTCGGTACGGTTTCGGTTTGAAATTGGTCGGTACGGCTAGGATTTCTGATTAAAAATAGTTTATGAAGATTATAGCATTTAAAGCAAACCGTGGTTCAAAACTGAAATTGAACCGTATTGTAATGGTTTGAATTAATTTGGTTTTATACCTTTTGTGAATTGGTTTGGTTCTCAAAATTCAAAATCTATGAAGTAATGGTTTAATTCTTAGTTTACTACAAAACTGGACCAATCCCATATATGTTCATCCATATGCACGTAACCTGGTGCCGCGCAGAGCATTCTGGGAATTTACAACCTGTATAATCACAGGACGGAAGGAAGGATTATGTTTTGGTCCCCTTTTTTTGGTGCTATATATATACATAATGTATATATAGGGACAGTCTTGATATTATAAAAAAAATGAGTATGAAATCATAACTGCAAAAAAAAGTGCTGGATAAAAACTTATTGAAAGTGACAAGTGACACCTGAGGATGATTCTTTAAGTCTTCCTAAAATGATTTTCAGTCAGGGGCTTCCTAGAAAGTCCGATGATATATTTGTTACAGACGAAAATCAAATATGTGTGAATGAATGTGGGTAAAACTGTAATTAATCCAGTGACGCGTACACAATTTCGCACGCTAGGGGGATTCAATCCCTCAAATTGCGAATCTAGTCCAAACCAATTCAAACTATATGATGTGATTTGGTTTTTTTTAGTATGATTTGATCTCGGGTTAAAAAAAAGAAAAAGAAATCGCATTAAATGATTTGGTTTGTAAATTTACATTGGTGATTTCAATTCCAAACCGATCATACTCAATCTATCGCTCTATTTTTTTTTCGTCCACATCAAGATAATTTTGACTAAATTTCCATATGTTACAATTCATTCCTACGATTTTGAATCTTTGATACGCTAAAAGGCAAAAGCACATCATTTAACTTTCACGGTCCAATTCCAAGTCCTTTTCCAATTCCGTCACACAGTTACCCTAACTTTGATCGGGAAAAAAAAACTTTCTATAAAGGAAGGAGAACATATTCCTATTCCTTAGAAAAACAGGAAAACAGAAGAAAGTAGAAAGTTAGGGTAATTAGTGAAGGAAGAAACCCCGCTGCCGCGCGCAGAGCATTCTGGGAAGTTACAACCTGTAGTGTTCTAGTGGTCTAGGAGAGAGAGAGAGAGAGAGAGGATGTCGTACTTGCTGCCGCACCTGCACTCGGGATGGGCGGTGGACCAGGCGATCCTAGCCGAAGAAGAACGCCTCGTCATGATCCGATTCGGCCACGACTGGGACGAAACTTGCATGCAGGTACCTTCTCTCTCTCTCCCCCTCTGTTTGTATCGGCAAAATATTCAATGTCCCGGGCACAGCCACGTAGTGCCCCAAACACTTTCTCCACCCCAGATTTGTGTGGTTTCCACCACAAAGCATGTGTACTCCGCACAAATGTGTTGTAGAGTGGCGGTGCCAGGGACATGGAATAATTACTCGTTTGTATCTATTACTTTGCGTACTGAATCCTACTTTGCGTTCTGAATCCAACGTTCTAAGGTCGCTAGGCCCGAAGCTAGTCGGGCGGTAGGTGAACTTCGAGCTTCGAGACCTAATAACCGGCAATTTATCGGCCATAGCAACTAGATCGGCAATTAATCGGCACAAAGGAATTAGTCGGATAGGCCCCGCCAGCGATTAATCGGCGTTTAATTCCAATTTTTAGAACATTGACTGAATCGGACTTAGTTACATGTCAGTTCAACAAATTTGTCACATAATCACTGAATTAAAGTTCAATTTCAACTTGAAGGAAGTCATCAATAGTTGTAAGACAGGTCTATAACCTAGTGTAAAAGATGCTAAGCCTTGTGCTTCTGCCTAATTCATAAAAATAATTCTTCACTAGGACGCTTCGCCTCAGCTCTCAATTCTCGCTCTGCACCCCTGCTATCATTATGTGTAGGTGCTTCGGAAATAAAGATACCCAAACAGAGAAGCCATGTTAAAACAACAAACCAACAGGAAACTAAGGGGGATTGTTTGGAATTTGTGGGAGGAAAAGAAAAGAAAAGAAAAATGGGAGAAAATTTGAAGAAAGTGGATTACTTTCTCTTGTTTGGTTGTAGAGAGAAAATTATGAGGAAATGACTTTCTTTTGTTTGGATTCAAGAGGAAGCAGAGGGTAAAGTAATGAAGTGTATATGCCTTTCTCTCCAAGTCAGTTGCTTCCATTTCCCTTCCATTTTCTCTTCTCCAGCTGTTTGTAGACTTTTTTGTAATGGACTCCTTTCTTTTCTTTCAAAATCAGGAACCAAAGCATTACTAAGGAAAATTTCTTATTTTCCTTTCTTTTCCTCCGTTTTCCCTAGGATCCAAACAGAGGGTAAACCAGACACCCTTTAGTGGCCAAAGCCCAGCCCATGCTCCAGTACATAGTGGCGCTCTGCTGGAGGTGCTGCTGCAGCGACGACAAGCTCATCTTCTTGCTCAGCTCTCAGCCTCACTTAGTTATCAGCGCTTTGGTTCGCTTGGCGATAGATATTCCTGATTGTGGCATGGGAGGAACCATGAGCCTTCCTGAATCCTCCACTAATGCTTCATGTGGATGTTCCGGGGGGACGTTCATCGATCTAGTACATGGCTGTGAGAGAGTTGGATTCCACTTTGATGTCGCTCATGCTCCTTTCCAAGATGGTCGTGATTCGTGAGACCTTTCTAGATACTCCTTAATTTGGTTTCTAAACTTGACCCATGGTTCAGCTTTCCATAGAAACCCAGATTCCACAATCCTCTACTGTCTCAGTTTATACTTTATAGTGGTGGGCTTTCCAAATGTTTGTGGTTTTTGGTTTCCAATTTAGGGATTCTGCATTTTGAATGCGTTATTTGCCCCTTTGGCCTTCTCAAGGGCCTTTCCCTTGGTCTCCCTTCTTGTTTCCACTCATGGGGTATTGGGCTTTGGATGTAGTAGCCGTCGCACTCCGGCATTTCTGCTGCTATAATGGGCCGATTGTCAATAGTGGGCAAGGCCTCCTGCATTACTAGGACCATTGGGCAGGGTTGCCTTTTGTTTCTTCTAGACATAACCATCCAAACACCAAATACCCAATCTCTTCCGTCCAAGGTTTTAAATAACGATTTTGCGACACGTAAAGGTAACGGTTAAGGTGTACTGGTTTCCGTAGTATTGAACATAACAACGGGAATCAGGTGTAACAGTCGTGAATTTGCTAATATCACGAGCAACATCTATGAGTCTCAATGGGACACTATGATGCACGGAGACGGATATGGACACAGATATTGACACGGGGACACGAGAATTCTAAAAAAATGGGGACACGGACATGGCGGTGGACACGTTACGTGTATATTTATTTATTTATAAATAAATAATTATAGTTTGACACCTAGAAATTTAAAAAAAATTACAATTTGGCCCCAATTTTTTTTAAAAAAATTTACAGTTTGACACCCATTTAAAAAAAAAATAACAGTTTGGCCCCAGCCGTGTCTCCGTAAAAAATTTAAATTAAATTATGGGACATGCCACGTGGCGTGTCCCATACGTGTCCTCGCCGTGTCCCTGTATCCGACACTGCGATACTTCTATCTCTAGAGGTGTTGGTGCTTCATAGATGGAACACATTATTTTTCTCCCTTCGACTTATTTTATCACATTTTAACCATTATTGAGACAAGCAGTAGCTCATTTTATCCATTAAACCTTTTATACAAATTGAAATCTACATAAAGCCATTAAAAATACACTTAAATGCATAATTTAGCTACTGCTAGCTATTTGATTTTAAAAGAAAAAACTATTGCCAAATGCCACCCAACTCCACAATTAATGCTCACATCCCCACTGCCCAAAGCATGTGGGAATCTTTCTTCTTCCCATGGGAACTTGGTATTTCTCTCCCTAATGGCCTAATTTGTACTGCTTCTTTGCCTTTTCATCTTCTTCAAAAGCGAGCAAAGAAGGGAAGAGCTCTAGACACAATGAGCGATAGTGAGCGCAGTGAAGAAAATCATCTCGTCTAGATCGACGATATTCTAGGAAAAATTCAAAAATATTATCAAACTTCTATTCTCTCTCACCTTGTCTCTCTCTTGTTTATTGACTTGACTGCACAAGACTTGGTGTTGGAGCTTAAAACCACTATGTTTCTTTAACGGACAGAATCTGGGTGGCAGAACTTGTCTGTTCTTGTTTTCATCTATAGAAAATCATCAAAGACCACCGAACTGGTTGGTAACGGCTCGAAAAATCTGTGACACCTCACACCGCTATATTGGTACCCAACTGGCCCTTCGGAAATCCATTACGCACTGATCGAACTGGTACTTAATAGCCATTTTTTTGAATCTATGCTTCCGGCCCATCTTGGTCTACCAGACGGTTGAACCATACAAGTTTATTGTCAGGTGAATTGGTGCAAAAGCGTTCGTAATTGCAGTGGCATTCTCTTTTCCGGCATTGGGGTGAGACTGAATTATTTCCTCTTGTGCCCCACCCCGCGACAAGAGAAACAAATTAGATGCATGTGTCCCAGAGATTAAAAAAAATGGCCGTTGCATACTAGTTTGACTAGTTCGTAACGGGTTTTCAAAGGGCCGGTTCGGTTACAAACCGGTATAGCAGTGTGGGGTTAAACTCGCAGGTGAAACAGGCGTTTCCCGTTACGTAGCGGGGTGTAACGAATTTTTCGAGCCGTTACCGACTGGTTCGGTGGCCTGTGATGATTTTCTACAGTTGAAAACAAGAACAGATAAGTTGTGCTACCTGAATTCCGTCTATTAAAAAAGAAACAAAGTTGTTTTAGGCTCTGAACCTCCGGCGTGAAGTGGCTGTGCGTTCCGACACCAAGTCTTGTGCAGTCAAGTCGATAAAACAAGAGAGGCATGAGAGAGAATCAAAGTTTGACAATATTTTTGGCTTTTTCTGGAATATCGTTGATCCAGGTGATTTTCTTCATTGCATTCACTTTCACCCAATGTGTTCAGAGCTCTTTCCTTCTTTGTTCTATGCTCGCTTTTGAAGAAGATGAAAAGACAAAGTCGTAGTACAAATTAAAGAGAGAAATACCAAGTTCCTATGAGCAAAAGAAGGATTCCCACGTGCTTTGGGCAGTGGGGATGTACATATTAATGGGAATGTACACATTAATTGTGGAGTAGGGTGACATCTGGCAGTAGCTTTTTTTTTTTTTTTAAACCAAATAGTAGATGGCAGTAGCTAAATTATGCATTTTTAATGGCTTAGTGTAGATTTCAATTTGTATAAAACTTTAAATGGATAAAATGTGCTGCTTCTCATCTCAATAATGGTTGAAATGTGACAAAACAAGTCAATGAGAGAAAAATATTGTGTCCCATTGGTATTTATAGATGTTGCTAATGATTTTAGCAAATTCCCGACCATTACACCCTATTCCCATTATGTAACGTTCGATACTACCTCATACTACCTCAACCGTTATTGCTATGTGTCGCAAAACCGTTATTTAAAACCTTGATGTGTCCATATTCTATCAAATAACCATATTTTCCTACAATAGATGTCTCCAGCGGTTTACTAAGATCCAGTTCAACACAAATATCCGAGCGTAACTGTCTCTAATGGATTCCATCGTATTGTTATCCACTTTGAGGGGTTCACCTAATTTTGTCACAATAACGAGGAGGCTTTCCTTATCATAGAATTCGATAGTTAACAACAAGAGTCGAATCCAAACGGCAGTTTTAATGCCCTCTGTCATATCTGCCTTGAAATCACAATGCCTGTTGCGTACAATAAGGTAATGGTCTTGGATAATCCAAGGGTCACCAGTGTATACCCGAAAATAATCAATTTTAGACTCTAATTTAATAGGATACAACCCAAGGCCTAGATCGACTTATTCAAATACTCCTTCAAGGTTCCACAGATGTTGAATCTGCTCCATTAACATCTTAAAGCCAATGTTCTTTCCTAGAAGTTTGATGATGAGGCAACCCTTCCACTGCTTCCTAATTCTTTTCAGGTGATCATTTGGAAAATCCACCCTAATCATAGACTTTGTTTTAGGGTTTCTTTAGAGTCCATGTCTTCATCATCGCTATCTGTGAATTTAGTGATCCTTCTTTCAATGTCCTCTTTGGAGGTTTCTCTTGCTCCCAATAGAGCAGATTTGAAGGATCTCGCTTTCTCTAGTGGAACAGCTGATTTCTGAGCCGAGTCCCGTGAAATCTTCATTTGGACATTACTGGGTGCTCTCCGCCATTAGGTATTTCCCCCAGAGCAAAATCCTCTGATTCCATAGGGGTGCTTATTACAGAAGACTTTCCTCCTTTGACATTGCTTTTGATTTTCTTAGTGCTTCGCTCAAGTTGGTCTTTTTCCTCTGATGATTCGAACTTGAGATCGGGTGATTCACAGTGGGGAGAGACTTTGTCTTAGTTTGGGATTGAGGGTGGGAGTCTTTGTCTTATGCACATTCCTAGGTGGTTGTGGTCCTGCTATCAATCCTCGCTCTGGCGAGTTTTAGTAGTCTGAGATTTTTTCGGAATTCGCTTTCACACTATTGCGCCTACTTTTTCTGATGTAGTTTCCGAACAAGGTCTCTCTTAATGCTTAGACTTTCAAAACTGCCTTGTGTTATGCTTGCTGCATTTTACTTTTACATGCGTGCTGTGTGAATACTGGCTGACTCGTTGCTCTGTCTTCATGAGAGAAACTTCTGCACATCCAGTAATAGATGGACTGCTTTGAATTAGCTTTCATTTCTGCATCTCTCTCAGTGACTTGGACGGTTTAGATCTCGAGTTGGAAAACTATATTGGCTAATAGAGAGCTATGGTTGCGTATTGTGGTTCTCTTCATGCGTTGCTTTTGGCAATTGAAACCGTTCCCCTTTCTCTTTGCATTTTCTTTGCAGTTCATTTGTTTAAGTCAAAAGTTTCGTGTGTTGCATTCCTTGCAAAGTTAAAAATAATGACACCAAGCTCAGGCTATAGTTGAAGTTTCGGATTGTGAAATATGGCATGCCTGTTTGATTTGCTAGCACTCTCCCTAACTGCAACAATACAGTATTTCACACTACAATGGTAGGGAAACAGCCACATCTTTTGAAATCACCCTCATAGTTCACTATGGTATGATCAGTTTGACCAACTGGGCTTTATTGTTGTACCTAAATATCTACCCAAATGGCCAAGTTGACTTGGATTGACATGCCGCTACAGATTTCTGTGCAATCTTGTCTTCCAACTTGTAAGCTGATATGACTCGTGTTCATGTTTTACCAAGTAATAATCTGATTTTTAGTTCCACTTCGCTTTTATTTTTGCCTTATTTATTTCTTTGCATTGCAAATTTCTTATCTGCTAAATATATATTTTTTCGTTTGGGATTTTAGATGGACGAGGTTCTGGCTTCAGTTGCTGAGACTATAAAAAACTTTGCGGTCATATACTTGGTGGACATCACAGAGGTGCCTGACTTCAATACAATGTATGAGCTGTATGACCCATCAACCATAATGTTCTTTTTCAGGAACAAACACATAATGATTGATCTTGGTACTGGAAACAACAACAAGATCAACTGGGCAATGAAGGACAAGCAGGAGTTCATTGACATCGTTGAGACAGTGTACCGTGGGGCCAGAAAGGGTCGCGGGCTGGTTATTGCACCCAAAGACTACTCTACTAAGTACCGTTATTGAGCAAAGCACTTGGGTCATTTGCTGTGTCATTTGAAACTGTATAATCAAATCAAAGTCGTGTTTGCGATTATGCTTTGAAAATCTAATTGTGGTTAAGAATGTGCATGTGAGGTTTATGCAACAAGTATTATGTTGGACTGTTTCCCAATCTGAAGCATGTTTGTGTCAATTGGTTTTTATGTAGTAGTAGGTTGTAGTAGTTGACATTCTCTTGACGGCTTATGAGGGCGTGTTTATTCATATTTGCTTGCTGGGAAATTGATAGGTGAACTGGGTTTCAGAAGCTTGCTTTGCACGTTACTGAACGTATGACCAAGTTGAATTTTTAGATGGGTGACCTACTCGACGAGTCTAAATCTGTTGTTGCTCTGACCCAGGTAACATGAATACCTCTTCGCAATCTGATTACTAGAAAGGAAAGAATTGTGTGAAAGATCTCTAGCCTTATCAAATGTCGATCGATGGGTGGTAACCTTTCCTGCATAGCTACGATCAAGGCGCCTTTACTGTATTGCTGCTAGCCTATGATGCACGAACACGGACAAGATAATTCTAAACAAATGGGGACACGGACACGGTGGGGGACACGCCATATGTATATTTATTTATATTTGTTTTTCAATTTTTTTTCGAGTTTAAATGGCAAAATGTGGACAAAATGAAAATTCTATAGTTCCAATACCTTCAAACAAAACAAGACATCCATAAATTTAATACAACTCATTTGAAAAATTACAATTTGACATCCCAAAATTTTTTAAAAATATAGTTTGACCCCCAATTTTTTTTAAAAAATTACACTTTGGCTCTCACCATGTCTCCATCGGTGTCTCTAGTCATGTCCCACTCAAAAATTTAAATTAAATTATGGGACATGCCACGTGACGTATCCTATACGTGTCCTCATGTCCGACATTGCAATGCGTTGACCTCTAGAGGTATCGGTGCTTCATAGCTGCTAGCTATTTCAACTCTGCAGGGGAAGATTTGCAGAGTTGTATGGAGTATTTTTATTTGAAAAAAAGCCGGATCCCCAAAGTTACATCGGGATGTGGAACTTCAAAATCTAGTGTTTTTGATATTTGAGTGGGTACAAAAAAAATCAATTTTCAACTGGAACTTCGAAAGAGAGAGTATAGATCTACAATAAGGATTCCTGATGCGAAATTCCAAATGTGAAACTGAGAGTGGAAGAAGGCTACAAAAAATTCTGTCCTTAGTCCTTCACGAACAGAATCAGTCCTTAATTCTTCGATACCCAGAGTTCTCAAAGGGGAGAGACACTGATGGCATCTCATTCTCCATCCCATCATCCACGTATCACCATATTCTTAAAATAGTACCACTACCATATTTTGTTAAAAATCTAGGGGGGTGTTTTTCCTAAATTATGGAAATTATACAGTTTTTGACAATTTTTTTGGGAATTGATGCTAGTTTATTCGCTTAATTTTCTCTTTAAATTAATCTTCGTCTCAACAAAAAGAATCTAGAAACTATAAAATTAGGATCAAAAGAAAGAAAGAAGGTTACTGACCCCAAGGGTTTGGTCATTATTACATGAAAATGTAACTAAAGGGCTAGCCTCTCAAAAGGTCGTGAGTTTGAATCCTGTGAATGCCAAACATTCGAAATTAAACCTTGGGTCCGTTGAAGGTTTGTTCTTTAGATAACTTCAGGACCTCAGGAATAGTCGATGTGCGCGCAAACTGGCCTGAACATTCGGTTATCCATAAACGGATGATGAAAAAATTCAAAAAGAGATACCCTTTGAAGTTAAAGGGGTACTTTAGTCTCGGGAACACCTTTAGTCAGTTATGTGCCGTTCGCATTGTACGGTCACATCCAAAACCCTAACAGACCACTAATGGAAGGTGTTTGATGTTAAAATTCAAGAACTTTAAGGGGTTGAGTATTCGAGTTTATACATTAGGAGGGCAACTCGAAAATGGGTCATAGTTAAGGGTTTTTTTAAATGTAAAAGAGAGGAATAGGAATAGTTTTTTAATGACATTTTACTTTTTAATATTTTTTTTTAAAGATAATAAACAATTTAAAAAATTGCCTGGAGACTACAAAATCCCAACATCCAGAGCCCGTTGTTAGGTACAAAGACCTTAATTTGTAGACCTCAATGACCGGGTTATCCAAGGATATATAATTCGATTACCCTTTTTTGTATGGATATATAACTCAGATATTAGTCATAAATCTTACTGTTACTTTTTTTTCCCCCAAAGATTAGAAGAGTTCCATTGATGGAAGAGAGACCATTACATTAGGGGGAGAGAGTTCAACAAACAGCTAACCCAAACGATACCCACAAAGGGTGAGGAAGACCCACATATGGAAAACACAGCTAAAACAGAAAATAACAACAAAAAACCCCAAAACCTAACCCTAGCAGAAACAACACTGATGCCTTAAAACCACCCCCGCCACATCACAGATCCGCCACCCTCAGACCACCAAGCTGCCAAGCAGATGCGACCATGGACAACAGCGCCATGGCACCACCATGAGCCGCAGATGCAACCATGTACGGCAGACGTGACCCCCACCACCACCAAACGCCTCGGATTGCAACCCACCCCACCTGCCATTGTGGCAACACCACCACCAACAAAACATTGACGGTGGATCCCAAATAGAGGAGGACAACGCAGAGGTGGATGAGAAGGAACTGGCCACCATCAGAACCGCAAGTGGACCCGACGGGAGACAGAGAAGAACTGGCCAGGGAGAGGGAGGGAAGGAAGAAAAGAAGAGAAAGGAAAAGGAAGAACCGGACGGAGACCATTAATTGTCCTTTTTGGGAGTTCTTGTCAATTTTCAATTGATTATATATTGTAATTTATAATGTTTTAGGTGATTTCGAAAATATTGTATTATAGAACAAATCGAGATCTATTAAACAAGATCTATATTAGATATAAAATTCATTACCAATTTAAAAATATAACTATTTTTTTTTATTTAGTTAAAATAGAACTGAAACAAATAAATTATAACTGAGGGAGATTGAACAACTGATCATCCATGCGGGTTTGGTAAGGTGGCTCAAAACTTTCTGTTGCATGTATTTGGATTGGTAGAAGCAAGGGTGGGTGGGTTTAATGGAGGCATATGGGCCGTGCCAACGCGAGTGTAATCATGGAGGTGGAGGAGTGGTTTGGTCTGATTTTGAAGTTAGGGCTGCAAACGAACCAAGCCGTTCGCGAGCGGCTCGCAGCTCGGCTCGTTAGTGGTTTGTTCAAATTCGGTTCGGAAGTTAAACGAACGAGCTCGAGCCGATTTTTTCAGCTCATTTTGTAAACGAGCCGAACTCGAGCCAGGATAAGCTCAGCTCGAGTCGGCTCGTGAGTCGGGGTATATATACTTAAGTTTATGATTTTTATTGTTATTTCATAATTTATTCTTTCCGTTTTCATTTTTCAGTCAACCAAGGGAGGCGAGAGCACATGCACACCAGTACACCCCCCCGCCCCATAGGAAAATGAAAGATATATACCTTTACAATCAAAATATTTTTGGTTGTATTAGGCTTATTCGAGGATATATATACATTTTTCGTTGGTCCGTTGAAGCTCGTGAACAAGCTCGAGCTCGAGTCAAGCCAAGGCCCGCTAGGCTCGAGCTCGACTCGTTAAATTTTTACTGAGCTCGAGCTCGAACTCATGTTTGTTAAAAACTTAATAAACAAGCTTGAACATTGTAAAGCTCGGCTCGACTCGGCTTGTTTGCAGCCCTTTTTGCAGTTGCAAAATGAAGAGGAATGGTGGAGGGTGATTACTGGCGGAGCCAGAATTTTAATTTTGGCAGGGTCGATTTAGTAGACATATTTTTTTATTGAAAAATATATTTATTATATCATAAAGTTCTTATTTTTTAATTCATTATATTTGTACATTGAAATAATTTTTTAGGTTACATCAACTATTACGAGCTTATTTTTTATTTATAAAAAAAATTAAAAAATGAGAATGTAAAATAACTAATTTTTTATAAAATCAAACTAAAATTATTAAAATTATAAGTAACTATACACGAATAATTATCTATAATATTTAAAATAAAAAATTTTAAAACTCGTACACTCGCGAGAGCCGGAGCCCCTGGCCCAATATAGCTCTGCCGCTGAGGGTGATGAAACGGAGTCAACTGGCAAGACAATGATTACTCACCTTTATCAAATCAAACAATTCATTTGGTGTAATGTATTTATATAGCATCTCTCTTTTTTAATTAAAAAAAATAAAACAAAAATTGTGCTTTCTCAATTGAGAAGTAAAATGGGGAAGAGACAAAACCTAAAACAAAAATGGTGATGAAAAGTTGCAATTGAAAAACACGGTAAATTAGAAGTCGAATATAAGGCTAATACAAGAGTTGTTCGTTCACGAAAGAATTAGTTTGGGTAACAAATCAAATGGGGCTGATAAGCTTCTCACCACAAGATGACAATAGAGTCATTTTACACAAGTGCTCGTGGCATTAGAGGCGGTCTTACTCATACTTTCAATTATTACTTTCATTTTTTTTCTTCACTCATAATCCTATAAAAAATTTTAAAATTTTCTCAAAAATTCATCAAAAAGTAACCCTAATTATAATTCAAAACCCTCCAAAACTCTTAAACGAACAATACGAACGGGGTCACGTGTTTTCAATTGCCCCCCCTCTCTCTCTCTCTCTCTCTCTCTCTCTCTCTTTCAGAGGAGCATGCAAATTTCCATTGCCGTCTGGTCTGATACTACTGTTCATGTTCGTCTTGCTGCCCGTGTTGCATGCCGGTTGTTTTGAGACCCTTTTTCTTGCTGGTTCTTGATGCCGTTGAGGTTAAATAGCTAGACTGTTGAAATTAAAGAAAAGAGGTACTGTACTGTACTAAAATTTGACAAGTTTGCAGTGGTGGCCCGGTGCAATGGGAAAAGACGAGGGTGACGTTTGGATAGCAAAGACACCTCCTGCCAGGGCTGAGCCAAATCGAACAAGGGCGAGGACTAGGAGGCCAAATCCACTTTCCGAATCCGCCAGCAATTTGCGACAAGAAGATTACTGTACGGGGGTTTCTATTCTCAAGTGTCCTATTATAAAATTTATTAACTCAATTGAAAAATCAGCTATCCGTGACCAAAATAGGGTTGCAAACCATCCGAGCTGCTTGAGACTCAGCACATTAAGGCTTGACTTGGCTGGTTTTGTAACTGAACCGAGCTTGAGTTTTGTAGGATCATGAAATAAACGAGCCAAGCTCAATACTCTAAAGTTCGGTTCACGTCTCTTCGAAAAAAAAACTTGACTCTTTTATATAGGCTTGGCTAGCTAAGAGTTCGGCTCATTTACAAAAGAGCCAAGCTCGAGGTCGAGTTTTAGAGTTGTCTAGTAAATGAGCTGAGTGCGAACACTACCAAGCTCGGCTTGTTTGCGCCCATATACCCAGCACACCCTTTTTCACCTCACTCAAATGCGAGAGTCCACGTACTTTCACCTCAAATTTACATGGAGTCCATATACTTAATATTAGATCCCACACGTGGTGGATAAAGTGTTGGGCATCACATGGCGGTGTTCCAAGGCCACCAAATAATTTTTCCTAAAGTTAAAACGGAATGGGTCTTTCGTGGACTCGAGGATGGAATTCAATTGAGAAAAATTAAATTACAGACTTAAAACATAGCAAAGGTAACTACATTTGGACCATAAGTTGAGTATCCTGAGTTTTAAATTCTTACCTACGTAGCATTTCAGAGTTTCGTCAAGTTTTGAACAATAAGAAAGTCAACAACTTTTCTTCTTTGGTCGCGCAATAGGATTGGATGATTTTTTGATCACATAAATTGAGACAGACATAACTAAAGTTTTTTTTTGACGTTGATTCTACCATGGATCCTTTTAACGTCATGGTAAAGCATCGAGCACAATTCTAGATGTATCACTTTAACATATAGATTGAGGAAAGAACTACCAGGTTTTTTTGGGTACTATGCGTGCATATCAGAAACATTGTTCGTTACTTAGATTTTATTTAAGATTTTTGTCGATAAATGATCATATTGTGGTTCATCTTTGTATCTTTTTTCAGTATATATATCTGCCACCACTGGGTTAAGATTTCGCCTTCGTCCTTGCATGAACTGGAGCATCTATCTTAATGATCGGAACGGTTCAAAGAGTCAAGCATGCAAAAATTCGCATTGAGCAAAAATAGAAATTACCTTGATCAGATATCGCTTGATGTAGTTTCGAAACACATTTATATTGAAAATTAAAGATTTCAACACTGAATCACAACCGTTTAACCCATTTTCTCAAGGTAAATGTGATACAAAATTATGTTAATCGATATCTAATCAACTTGATTTTTGGCATGGTTGACGTACTGCACAAGCTCTAAAACTTGAAGGGTTTGATTATTAAAGTGGGCTAGGTAAGGGTTCACAAAGGGGCATAACTGGACAGTCCAGTCCGTGAAGATCCATTCCCGAGTTGAAACATGTTCCAGACATTTCTGAAAACTTTAGGATACTCGCTGGAGATGTGCGGGACTCTTAGGGGGTGTCAAATGGGGGAAATTATTAGGTGCTCCTGGGGCAAAAGCACGTGATGTCCAAGTACATTACAGTGTGTGGATTGGATAAGTATATGTTATGGTTAAAGGTCTTGGCCAGCATGTGTCCATATCTAGGACCAATGAATATTACTTGTGAATTTCACAGTATGCTCCAGGTTATGCTCGGGGGAGCTTTTTTTTGGGTATGATAGAAGAATATGTTGGGCGGAAGATGGTGGAGGAATAAGAAACGCTTTTTGTTAGAACACTTTATAAATGAACCAAATGAAAAAATGAAATGATCGGTTGACATACGTAAATGAAGGCATATGTTTTTTTTTAGAGGTATAGCCCTATTTTGGCTTTTGTATGTAATAAAACTGCACTAGACTATCAAAAATAGTGTTCCTAACGTGCGGTCTCTTTCATTTATTCAAAATTTACGTTTGAAGAGTGTTTGGCACCTTGTCCATTATATGTCCCGTACGGGCCGTACCCATGTGTTACATGGTATATATGGCCTCTGCATATGATAATGCTGTTAGAGTCTTGGGTTTCAATTGGGTGGAAAGTTGCAGAAAACCCATATTTATCTCTTTTCCAAATTCTTCAAACTGCAAGTAGCTAGCTTGATTGATCACTCAAAGAAGCTTTTACTTTGTAAATATGCAGACCCTGGTCGGTACTGGCTTCGCTCAACTTCAAGGAGAATGATCGAGGGCTTGGAAACAGCAAAAGCTCATCCTAATGGCAGTACGCGCTTAATTTTAACCATGTCTTCAATTAAATCTATTGTATGTCCTATTTATATATACTTTTTTAAGTGCCTAACCTGTCCCGAGGACCAAATTGTGTACTCCTACAAATAAAGGAAGGCTCTGTTTAATTTAATACAGAAATACGAAGTAAAGTGATTTCTATTATGTTACACTGCGTAAAACCAATTATATTTGTTGTGGAAAATGGAGTTCTTGAAGGTATCAACATCCACATGAGGGTCACATGAAGTAGCAGTTATCAGGACTTGGTGTAGAAATAGTTATTTACATATTAATAGTGGACCGTTTTTGCTGATGGCGAATTGAAGGGTTATCCCAAAGCGCCTTTGTGCAAGTTGATTTTCTCCAATTTTGTCATCAATTCATTTTTCCTTTTACTTAGTGGCACATTCTTTTCAACATCACTCTCGTATGAACTATCCTGATTTTCTAGTATGTTAATCCTACAGAGTTGTTCAGCTTTCATTGGATTGTTTAACCTAATGATACACGTCAGCTAGATCATAAAAATGAAAAATAGTTAAATATGAGCAGATATGAAGAAACAGATGACGCATTTGTCCCTAAGTTCTAACATTTATCTTATTCTTATTCCCAAGATTCCTACCCCTCTCCCTGCCTCTATTTTAAGTACCATTCAGTATCTTAACTGGTCTAATGGCACCGTAATAGGAAACATGATATCATTGCATAATTGAACAACTTTGCCCAATTTATGTATGAGTCATTTATGTGGGTGGAAAAAATGGTAAGAATTCTGCCTTTCCCTACAACATTAACAAACAAACAAGCAAGAGGGAGAGGCATACGAGTTCGACTTCTCGTACTATCATGTCTGGTACGTCATTGTCAAAAGATTGAAGTCTCAGTGGCAGTACCGCTTAAAGAAAGTGTTCAAGTTGCAAGTCGGAGCTGAGGTTTGCCTGTGATCGTAACACTTCCGTGTTGGCTATAGTTTTAAGTAGCTATACAATAAGATGTTAGTATCTATGACTTACCATGAGAAGTTAAAATTATATTGTTGATTGCAGGGGATGAGCAGTCCAGATTCTATGACAATAGATGTTTATACAAGAAGCTGGTAGATCATAGAAAATATGGGCCTAGAGTGTTAGGTGAAGCAAACATAAAGAGGATGCTGGAATCAGTCACACATGATTATTCACCATCCAAGAGAAAACTATGCATGGATGTGGAAACTGCATTTGAACCAATTCAACAATCTACTGCAAAATCATGCAAGCGATCATTGGATTTTACTCTGGAGAACCTGGAAGGAGAAGATCAGACAACACCTTTCAATGAAAATAGGAGTGGCTATGATACCAAGTCTCTTCAAGTGTATAAGAGGAGAAGGCGAAAAGTTACTGCATGCTATTTGCAGTCTGTCGTGAACAAAAAAGACGGTATTGTACCATCAGCGGTCTCAAGTTGAAGTCTGTCTGGTGAAAACTTAGTTAACTATTGTCGTGGTTTAAGCCTTGGTGAATGTACAGAGGTTATAACCATGGCTAGTTTGGCAACAAGTAGAGCACCTGTTATTATCAGTTGAGACCATGTCACAGGAACTCTGGTGAAAGTAACCTATATCTGCGTTGCTTGTTCGCAGTTATCATTACATAGTTGAAACAAGATAGTGTTTCTGTTGTTGCAGGTTCACGGGACATGCAACCAGAAGAACTGATTGATTTTGCTGTCCAGAGGGCCGAATATCCAGAAATGTCCAATGGATGTGCCGAACTGGGTGCAAATGAAAGCACTCCAAATATGAAAGATCACTTGAAAGTTAAACTCGAAATTAGAGAGAGATGGTTGCAACAAGAAAGGAAACTACTTCGACCACGGGTAGAATCATTTATTGCCCAGATGCGGCGAGTTCAAGGTAGTTCTCACTGTTTAGTTTTGATCTGTCAAAAACCGGTAATACCGGCCTGGTTGCTAATCGATACATGGGAGGGCAAATGGAGATTTTCATTCTCTGACTTGCCATGGGTATCGCTAAAAAGAGCATGGAGCGAGATATGTTATTTTCTACATCCAGTGATGGCTCTACGGCTATGGGAAGGTGGTGACTTGAAGACCCTGGATTGGGAAAGAATGAGAACCCAAAAATAAATTGAACGAATATATTTGTAGGATTACATATGTTTTGATAAACCCCATGAAAGTGATGAACATTCCAATGCCACACTTAACTATTTCTAACATCAAATTATTTCAGCTCAATTCCTTACGTAATTAAATTTATTTCAATCTCCTAAAAAATTGTCTTTTAAGTCAGCCCTCTCATCTCATTGATCTGACTTAAATTTGTGGAAAAAAATGTTACGACAAAGTTTAATGTTGAAGCCAGAAAAGCGTGTGTGTGTATTTATATTCTACTCTTTTTTTCCTGGGAGAGTGTTATTTCAATCTGAATTTTTTTCTTTCATCAGTAATGCAATGTCTAAAGTGTAAATTCCGTGACTAATTAATGGAGGTAAATAATGTCTTAATTACGGACACAAAAAGAGAGGTATTTACTAGCATTAAAAACTATACAAATGCAATATAGTCCTACTATTTACCAGTCACTTCAAGAAAAATTACATTGGGTGACGAATGAAAATTGTCACAAATTGCATGTTTTTCGCCACAAATAATATAGGTGACGAAAAAAAATTTGTCGACTAAAGGTTGTCGAAGATTCCTTCCTGGTGACGAAATCTATTTTTCGTCACATATAGTGCTTTTTGATGACGAAATATTTCGTCACCAAAAAGTGAATAATTGGTGACAAAATTTTTTTCCTCACTTATTGTGCTGTTTGACGAGGAAAAAATTCGTTACCAATGGGTCATATCGGTGACGAAAATTTTCATCACTAATATAAGAAATCGGTGACGAAATTTTTTGTTACAAAAGATGTTTTCATATGGGGAAAAATATCTTCTTTCTTGCTCCTACTGGGTTTCGAACCTGAATCCTTTGAGTTTTTCACATAAGCCCCAACCAACTGCACTACAAACATTTTTCAATAAATATTTGAAATATCTAATATATAACATATATGTTTAACATGAAAATATATTTCGAAAGTAATTTTAAACCTTTAAACATTAAAATTAGCAATTTTGATAAACATGAAAGTTGTAGGCAATTGAGTTATTGTTCAAACCCAATTTGAATTATCTCAATCGGAGTTTTTAGTAAAGAGTTATGTCCGAAATATATTTAGTGACAAAGCGCAATTCATAAATTTCATCATGGAAGGTACCCATTTAGTGACGAAATATATTTTTCATCACTGAAAGCATTAAAATGGTGACAAAATTATTTTTCGTCACCAAAGTTAAGCATTTGGTGACGAAAAAAATATTTCGTTACTAAATTGGTCTCATTTGGCGACAAAATATATATTTTGTCACCAAATGATTATCTTTGGTGACGAAAAATAATTTCGTCACATTTTTTAAGTTTTCGGTGACGAAAAAAGTATTTCGTCACCAAATGGGTACCCTTTGGTGACGAAAATATTTTTTTCGTCGCTAAACAAGTATAATTGGTAACGAAATTTTTTTGTCGCGGAAGTTGTTAAAATAGTGACGAATTTATTTTTTCGTCGCCAAATATACTCATTTAGTGAAGAAATTAAATTTCGTCGCCACTTTTTCGTCACCAATTTTCATTTTTCTTGTAGTGAGTAATGCAATAAATACTTACATAATGATCTTACTCTATGAAAACTAAGCGAGGGCAATCGTGTACTCTTATTTTTGCATGTAAATTTCCCTAATATGCTTGTAAAGCTGTTTGGGAGAATTTTTTTGATTTATAGTTGTTAGAATTACAAATATTAATCTTTTTTAGTGACTAGATTGACGAAAATTTCTGGATGCCATTGTCTAGATTTGGTTCACATTCTAGAAGTATCGTATGTCATACTTACTACTATTAAGGAAAAAATAGAGATGGTTTATCACATTTTAGCACTATCCGTGTACATGAATGCTTTAGATTTTAAAAAGCTAAATAGTATCACCTCATGAAATGGTGAAGAGGCTAGAGATCTAAATTCTGAGAATAACCCAAAACTTGAAATTACTGCTTGTAGCAAATTTTGTGATTCACTCCCAGGAATGGAAGATATATAGGTATTCGAGTGCTTTTTGGATATCCATTGACATTCTATTAGCATGAGATTTTGATTCACGTGTATCTACCATTTCACCACTAAGGAGTCTTGAAAATTTGAGTTAATTGTGGTCCATAGAGCTATGGACGTACAACCTATCATCCATGCATGTCCATAGAAGAATATAACAGCCGTCAATCAGTATGACTTTGACATTGTAGCTGCAATGATACGAACACAGACACTCACAAATGTGGATAATAAAGCACTTCAATTGGAATGTGACATTAACACCCAAAGACCTCGACAATTATAAACCTGTGATTTCCTTTCATAGGATTACAACAGTATAAGTAGAGAATCGTACATCTACATTTTGCCAAACCAATCTGTGATGAGTCCATTTTGCGCTCGCACACAGGCAATTGGAACACATCCTAGAAAGACAAACGTCCAAATGTGTACAGAGATATTTTTATGCAGATATTGCCAAACCAAGCTGAATGATTCCATTTTGTGCCTACACATACTGCAATTCTTTCTTTGTTGTGGGAGAGCGCCTCGTCAAATTTTCACCATTTTATTGACCACAAGTTAAACTTTGCAGGAGACAGGCGTTATTTACCATGGAAGGGTTCGGTGGTAGATTCAGTAGTTGGAGCTTTCCTGACTCAAAATGTTTGTCAAGGTGAACTCATGTTTCTTGGTCAAGAATTGTCTCTTCATGTTCATTCGATAAGCAACACCTTTATTACAAATTACGTGGTAATAGAATATAGGAAACTAGTGATCTTGTTTTCTTACAGCTCTGCCTTCATGTCCCTTGCTGCCAAATATCCCCGTAGAATAGTGGACAAAAACAAGTCACCACAGAAAAACTTTACTTTTCAACTAGTAAAGCCTTGAAGGGAACCCAGGCCTCCTCTGCTGTCAACCTGGATTATGTAGAGTGGAATAAAGTTAGATCTGTGAGTGTTAGAGAGATATCTAAAGTCATCAAAGAAAGAGGGATGAACAACAAACTTGCTCAATGGAACAAGGTACTCTGACGTCTGCTTCAAGAAGTTACTAAAGTTTAGAAGTTATCATCATACAATACAAAACCTTATAATGGTCTGACTTGACTATTAGTAAATAGCCTTATAACAGTTGTTCTTTCTGATTTCTTCAGAAGTGCCTTGATCGTATAGCTGGCGAGCGAAAAGGCATTGACCTGGAGTGGTTAAGAACTGCTGAATCTGACAAAGCAAAGTACGCAAAAACAAATTGTTACTGGAAATATTTAGTAGAGAGCAATACATGACTAGAGCACTGTGTCCCATATGTTTGCACTATGTATTATGTGATTTTTAGTAGCTCCTTTTCTGTAGGAATTACTTGATGAGTATTCAAGGTTTGGGATTAAAAAGTGTAGAATTCGAACGACTTTTGACTTTAAGGCATCTGGCATTTCCAGTAAGACCTTATCACCTTTACAATGTAAAACCTCAATGTAGTTCACAAGTTCTATCGACGTGCCCTGATTTGTTTCTTGAAAAGGTTGACACCAACGTTGTTCGGATAGTAGTTCGCCTAGGATGGGTTCCCATTGAATTACTACCAGAGGGAATTCAGATGCATCTTCTGAAAAAGGAAGGACCATTTACCAATTAGTTAATACATAAAATTACCGTAAACCATAGCAGAATGCTGATGTTGTTCTCATTTCAGATCCGTAAGGCGAACTCCATTAATGAATATCTATGGCCAATATTGGAGGACACCTTTGATCATGAAACAATGTAATTTCACTTTTTGCAGAAAAAATTTCCTCATTAGTGGATTTGTGCTAGGCTCCAAAGGATTTCTCATTGACTAAAAGATCAGCTAGAACTCCATACTAATTTGATGAATTGTGTAATGCAGGTACGAACTACATTAACTGATTACCTTTGGAAAAGTATGCTTCCGCAACTTTAAATGCATGTTCCAGTATCACATTTTCCTCAAGTATATTTTTTCATCAATGTAGTGTTGTGTTGCAGGTCTTCTGTACAAAGAAAAAACCAAACTGCAATGCATGCCCAATGAGAGTGGAATGCGAGCACTTTAAAAGTGAATCGGCAAGGTTTGCAGTGAATGTGGTGTTTAGTTTATTTGCAGTTTGTTTATTTTGCTCTCTTTCTGTGATACTTGGTGGCCATCAATGCCCTTCTAGGGACATATGAACATCTAGTTTGGTACCCGACCAAATAAATGATCTCTCAAGTCTCAACCATAAATCCTTGGTTGCATCACTGGAGACAAGTAGTCACGGGGATGACATAAACGATTAGATTCCCTTTCCACAGTCCACACTGGGCAAGATATGCGATAAGTGATCAAGTGTCCCCCGGTGAGTTATTATGTTTAAGAACGTTTGATATCTTCCAATGCAGCCAAAAATAGAAATGTTACAGTAGTGATAAGTAGTTCTTTTTTCAGGAAGAAAGATAGACTTTAATAGCGATTTTAAATGATGGCTTAGTAAAACTATCTTAATTAGTATCATACAAAGGTTGTCATCAAGAGCCTACGTAAAGGTATGTTAATCCTCTTATATTTGCTAATGTATCATGTATTGTTTATATTCTGTGAAGGAATACCCTGACAGGACTGCAAGAGAAAAGAACATCATGTTCCAACAGTCTCATTACATCTGTGGAAAGCAAGGTTGACTGCGAACAAACATGTGAGAGAGATAATGAAGATTTGGTGGTTGACACATCAAAAGCTATTGGTAAAACACAGAAAGCTGCTTCAGTTTCCGCACTTGGGAAAAGGAGGACAGAGCACGTTGTGTAAGTGCACATTCTATTCAAAAGTAGAATTGTTTATTCCAATAATGTGGTCACTGTATAGGAATAGTGAATGTGGTGTAAAAAAACAATGTAATTTGTGCTATTACATGGACTGATGCCCAATGCTAGAGCTGGAGAGTTTTTTTGTTGTAATAACTTGGAGCATAACAATGGCAGCAGGACACTAATCTCCGGGCCCGTTTGTTTGACACAATAAGAGCATCGAATTGTCCTGCACATGTATCCAAGGGAACCACGTCTCCAATATTTGTTATCCTTTTTACAGCCCGGATTAAATGTCCCTTGAGTATATAACCCAGAAAGTATGGGATATACACTACCGTGTGGGTGTGGTATTACTACTGCTCCGAAGTGATTACACATGTGTACGAGATTTTAAATTGCTTCACTCTTAGTCCCTTCAAACAAACGGACCCTTTGTGTGGATAACATTTTCCTAACTTGTTTGTTTGCACTTACGTAACTGTAGACGCTTGCAGTTTGTTCTGATAATATCTTTTCTAGTGCAGCTACGAGCTTCTGAATTCACACCCTGTTCTGGTAAGGGTATGTAGCTTCACCCGTCTTTTGCATTTGTATCTTTGTATCAATCCTGAGTTCACTTGGAATTGGCGGTATTGCAGCAAGACAGCAAAGAACCTGATTGCACGTATCCATACCTACTTGCTATATGGACAACAGGTGCAACCTCTAATAGAAGTATGATTTTAATACCTCCAAAAAAATCCTTTATAATCCACTGAGTCCACTAAATGTAAGTTGATCACTAATGAGAACTTGTACCATATCCATATCAGTGCTTGACTGCTCGTTATGATCTGGAATATCATCAGTGCAAGAATGATAATCATTGCAATTTTTAAAACCAGCATCTTTGGAATCAACGATGGGAAAGATGAAGTGTGGCCTTAATGTGTTCCTTATATTTTGAGATCTTATACCGATAATTGAAAGTGCAGATACCTCTGAATGCGAGTCTCGCAAAGCAGAACTCAACGATGTATCCTCTTTGTGCAAAAAAACAGCCGAACAAGATAGAGAAATGGTCTCTGGAACCCTGCTGGTGAGGGAAAAAGTCACATGTATAGATAATTTCTAGTTGTCTAGTTGTAATTCGTGTTACGAATCACAGAGAAATAAAAAAAATTCATTTGTATCATTTGTGTGCGCTTAAAATGCGGACTCACCTTTCCTGATTGAATTTCGATGATCTGAGTCGTTCAATGTGTTTATAACGTGATTTTAAGAGTATCCACTTGAAATTGGCAAAAAAAAAAAGACCGGTAAGGGCTTGATTTGAGTAGTTTTCTATTGAACCGTTCAATAAAAAACTGTTCAAATGAAGCCCTTCCCAGTAATTTTTTTTGTTGATTTCTCGCGAGTATCTTTAAAATCACGTTTTGATCATATTGAGCGGCTCGGATCATCAAAAATCGATCGGGAAAGGGGACTGTTAGAAAAATGGGTCGGTTCGGACCAGACCCAACCCACATGGGTCGTCCACATGGGTTATGTGATTGAGTTGGTTAGAAGGATGAGATAGACTCCTAATCTCTATCTGTTAGGAGAATTCAAAGATAATAGATCACACCTATATCTATTAGGAGACTTTGAAACTCTTGGACTTTAATCTATAAATATAGTCTTGCAGATATTTGGAGATATACACAATACGAAAGAATTAGAGTTCCTTCTCTCCTTCTACTCTAGAAAAATTCTCCAGTCAAATATTCTCCAGTCAAATATCTTCTCTCTCTAGGTTTCCATCTAAGAACCCTAGGATTTGCGGTGTGGATATCAAGAGTAGACTCTAGTAGTCTTCTCTATCCGGCGTGAAGAGAAGACGGTGTTCGTATACGTAATCGGTGCTTGTAGAGCGGGCCTCAGATCGTGAAAAGCTTGAAGCAACTTAATTCCGCAGCGCTTCAATCGTACGTGTAAGTCTTATGTGATTTACGAGCTTTCGATCCTATAAAGCACGCACAACGGTCTTTCTTGACCCAATTTTGATAAGTTTTCATGTTTCGGCGGTCTTGGGCAGTTGTCCCCTCTTGGGGGACAATCATGGTATTGGTCAAAGTTTCAAGTACTTCTTGCTCATTCAAGAGATACTGGATTTTCTTGTGCCACATGTCATAGTTTTTCCCATCCAGTTTCTCTCCCTTAACAAGATCAGCAACAATAGTCTTCGAGGCCATTTCATTGCATTTATTTGCGCATTGGAAATATTTAACACATTACAATAATTTTATCCTAAAACCCTATTAAGCAAATAATGATTTTAACCATGGATAGAGATCGAAAATCTACAATGCTCGTAGTCATCACTCCAACACATGGTGTAAATCATTATTTCTTAATCGATTTTTAGACAAAATTTCCAATGAATCCATATAACAGTAAGAGGATGAGACTAGTTATTTTAAGTCCTTCATTAATATTTTATGCAAGAATGGGAGGCAGAAATATTATACAAACATAAGTGCAAAAATTCACCCCCTTACAAATAAAAAACCCCCTTACAAATAAAAAACCAATGAGGGTGTTGCACTTATTCCATATAATAAGTTTGTCTCCGGTCTCTATCATCAATGAGAGCCCATCTCCAAACACATATAAATATTAATCCCTTCAATTGACCATCCATGCCAACATGCACATAATCGGTAAGTGTATGGATGGTTCCACCACACTCATCCTCTAAGAAGATGGGTGAAGTCTGATTAGTAAGGGTACAATTGTTTGCGCCGTAACACATCAATAAACAATCAATACATGATCAACTTAATTACACCGGGATCGCTAAATATTTTCCAGAAAAGAAAACAGATACAGTAGGATATAGATTCTAATCCATATCAATCCAAAACGATGAGAAAGAAAAATCAGTCTTGCAGTCCCTGCCTTGTAACTCGGTTTCACCAAAAATAGTCACCAAAGCCAAGTTTTTTTTTTTTTTTTTTGTAACTATAATTCATCAAATGGTGGTTTAACTCTCCGGTCCCAGCAAACCTGTTCCAAAACAATTTTTATTTGACAAAGGTACTTGAAAAACAGAACCGGAAGCCTTTTTTTTTTTTTAAACAAACAGAGTCCATCCAAGTCCAACCACTAACTGTTGAAAAGTTTTGTTTTCCTAAGAAGGAAAATCAAGCCACATGGGAAAAAAAATATGCTTAAGATTAAAACCCCGCTTGGCAGAAGACTAAAGAGACAAAATATAGTCCATTAATAATAGGTGCATAACAGTGCTCTCTCCAAGTCCGTGATTCGCTGCCGCTCCACGTCGGCGCACCCACAACCGAGAATAACAATTCTTAATCCAATGGACTCTATTAATCGTGACACAACACCAAGCCAAGGCAAGCCCGCATCAGATTTATTCTCACTATTGCATCGTCCTCATTTTTTTAATAAACACCAAATATTCATTAATATGGAAAATATTTGTAGTCAAAACATAAAACTTCAAAAACGTAATCAGTGCTTGTAGAGCGGGCCTCAGATCGTGAAAAGCTTGAAGCAACTTAATTCCGCTGCGCTTCAATCGTACGTGTATACGCAAATAAATGTAGTTAAATGGCCTCAAAGACTATTGTTGCTGATCTTGTTAAGGGAGAGAAACTGGATGGGAAAAACTATGACATACGGCACAAGAAAATCCAGTATCTCTTGAATGAGCAAGAAGTACTTGAAACCTTGACCAATACAATGACTGTCCCCGAAGAGGGGACCACTGCCCAAGACTGCTGAAACGTGGAAACTTATCAAAATTGGGTCAAGAAAGACCGTTGTGCGCGCTTTACTATGTTAGCCAGCATGCACAATGATCTCATTGGTGAGTTTGAAAACTGCGCTACGGCCCAAGAAATGTGGAACAAGCTGAAAATTACTTTTGGTGGCACAACGGCAACTAGGTTGCGCGCGTTAACATTGAAGTTCGACAGTTATAAAATGAACCTCCAACATTCTGATATGCACCATATAATGTAATAGAGGGTACGCTAGTTATCTAGTTTTAGTTAATTTTATTGTTAATTTAGTTGTTTTAATGTTCAAGGATTTTGGAGGGTTGCGTGAAAGTGGTTTTCAATGATTCAAGGAGATTTGGGGGTGGTGTGAATGTGATAGAAGTGGTTGGAATGCAAAAATGCAAAGAATTGATATGTGATTCTCTATCTCTCCTCTCCCACTACAAAAGTTAAAGTCCCAAATTTTCATCTCCCTCTCCAAAAAGCCCCAAAATTGGCTCATCAATCTCTATCACTACTAATCTCACCTCAAATGACCCTATTCCTCAAAGAAATGAGATCAAAGAAATGCTATGAAAGAGCAAAAGCGAATTCGGAAAGAGCGTTAAATACTTTGATGAGAGGATTGTTTTGACATATGGGCTAGCATACATTCCGGATGAGAAAAAATCTAATGAAAAGGGGGAGCTCGAGGCTCAATACCGTGAAAAGCCGGATGAGGATAGTGACTAGGTGTGATGGAGTCGGTGGTAGTAGTTTAGTAGGTCTTATCTAGTATCTTATTCGTAACTTTGTTTAGTGCTTGGAGGCGTGTGGTCATGTCTTGGGTAGTTTAGGGTCGGTAGTGGCCAAGGGTAGATGAACCATGCTAGCATATGACCACTACACTATTTTGTAGCCCATTCCCTTTGTAACCAAGGTCATTACAAGCTTAAAAAGTCCTTAGTTGATCTTTTGTGCGCATCGATTCCTTTGTGATTGACTGTTGATATTTGCATAATTAGTTGCATGACATGTTTTCCTTTCGTTATCCAAAGTCATCTGATAGTTGTTAAATTCTGTTGAATAAAGTGCTTTCGCTGTTAAGGCATAGTATTTCTTGTTCGTTGTTGCCTGTTTATAAAGCACTTCTTCGTGGGATATGGTTTAGTTTGAATTCACAAGTTTGTGTCCCGTATCCTCTCCTTGTTCGAGGACACAACTATTTTTAGCTTGCTCTTAGACTTGCTTGATGCTGAAATTGTGGATTGTAGAGAGGAAATAAAAAGCTGGATTGTTGAACTCTTGTTAGTTTACAATGTTGAGCATGTTCTAAGTTATGATAGCGGAATGGATTGGAAGGACGTTAGTTTTCAAATTTCCTGTAGTTTATTTGCTAGGGACTAGCAAACCTCAAGTTGGGGGGTGTGATAAGCACCCGATAATGTAATAGAGAGTACGCTAGTTATCTAGTTTTAGTTAATTTTATTGTTAAGTTGTTTTAATTACCTCTACTCGTAGGGTATTTTAGTTCGTTTTGTAGGAAAACTGTTCAATTCAGGAATTGTAAAGCCCAAAACTTGTCAAGATTATTCAAAGTGCAAAGATGATCAAGAACGAAATAATCAAGTCCCAAAGCTTAGGCCGGAAAGACCCGAAGGTGACCCGACGAGACGAACGGCCAAGGCCAGGACCAAAAGTCAAGTGTTGGAGATAAACAGTCCGGTACTGATACCTACTGATTTGTTCTATCAGTACTGAGGGTATTAGTAGGGTTTCAGCGACAGCAGTTAAGCAGCTCGATATTGATACCATATTTTGACTTCTATCGGTACCGAAGCTCTTAGCACAGTAACGTAAGGCCTTTGCTATCGGTACCGAGGTTCTCGGAGGGTAATTTTGAAGCATCTCCTGAAGAATATTTCGTGCGCAAACCTTGGAGTATAAAAGCCCGTGATGTCATTGTACAAACAAGTAGAATAGATTTGATTGCATCATTTTTAGATCTAGATCTAGATTTTGAATTGTTCTTGGTTGTTCTTCAATTTCCAACTTTGAATCTTTAATTTTCTGTCTTCATTAATTAGTTTTTGATATTGTTGTCTTCATTAAAGTTGTAGTAAATCCCTTGATCTATCGTTTAATCTAATTTTCTTCTAGCGTTATTATTTCAATTATGCTAAGTAGATTTTTGCTTGCTCTTATCTCAATAGATATGTGTGAGTAGTTTTCCAAAGTTAGGTCATGGGGTGATTAGCACCTCATGGCTCAAGTAGAATTGCGTTTTTCACCATAAAGTTTAAACATTTGGCTCGAGAATCGATGTAGGGTTCGGGTTTATTTGTCAAATCGCTAAGGTGTTAATCTCCTTGATCATGTGTAGGTAAGAGCATCGCCTACTTACCACACAAGATGCTTGGAGTTCTGACGCATGAGGCATTTGCTAAATGAATTCTAGAGCTAGCTTGGTAATTGAACCATCTTATTTTCCGATTTGGGAACCTTAATTGTGTATCCTGAACCGCGTAATTAGATGAGAAATGCAGTTTAACTTGAGTCGTGAGTGTTAGTAATTCTTAGACCTAACCTACTTTTTAACTTAGTTTATTCGCTTTTCAATTTAGCCCCTTTTACTTCCCACTGCAAACGTAAAACCAAGTTGGCTGTCTAAAACCCGAAAACTCGAGCTTACATCTACAAATCCAGCAAAGCCGTATTAAATATTCCCGTGGGTACGATCCCGGTCTTCCGGATTATCATGCTTCAACTGACGTATTAAGCCCTACGCTTGGGGCGTTATTCCATACATCGAAGTGAACGAAGCACATTCCATGCTTGAACATTTGAGGGTTATGTCGGCTATGATACGCGACATTAGGACTGCCGGTAACGTTCTAACAGATGAGCAGCAGATTCTCGATGTGCTTAGGTCTTTACCTGATGAAACATGGGACCATTTCAAGCTCACAATGACACACAATGAAATGGTTAAAACTTTTAACGATTTGAAGTGTCATCTTGAGCTTGAAGCCGAGCGCCAAGATGCTAAGCGAGGCAATGAGGTTCTCGTGGTTGAACTTGGCCAACGCAAGACAATTGGGTCTAAGCACAAAAGGCAAGATGGTGAGGCTAAGCATGGAGAAGCTAGAGATAATGCGCCAAAAGAACGTGTTAAGCACTACAGAGGCAAGAAGGATGAATCCAAAGTCACTTGCTACAACTGTCAGAAGATTGGACACTTCGCTCGTGATTGCACTGAGTCGAAGAAGGTACCATCTTACCATATTTCTCGCATAGATTGCTTAGTTTTCTCTCATGTATTGGTTGCTCATACTGGATTGTTGACACAGGAGCGACAAAACATGTAGCACGAGAACGAGGAGGATTTATCAAGTATCGTCGGATTCCTGTTGGTAGCTAGAGTGTATTTATGAGGAATAGTTCAGCCGAGTATTTGCTAGGAGTTAGCACTTATCAACTGAAGTGCAAAGTGGTTGCACACTTATTCTCTATGATGTACTTTATGTGCCTGGAGTTTGATGTAACTTGATATCAATAGTAGTTTTTGTTGAGTTAGGATTTTCCTTTAATTTCAGTAGAGATGGTTTTTTAATCTGCCTAGATAATAAGCCGTTTGGGCATGGATCTATTTTTGGTAGTTTCTATGTTTTGGATTTGGATGGTTTGAATAATAATGCATTTACGGCTTTTCATGATAATGACGTTGTTTCCAGTTCTGTGAAATGGCATGCCAGGTTAGGTCATATTGGCCAAGATAGGATGATTAGGTTAGCTAGAGAAAGCCTTTTAGGCCCACTCGTTAAAGTCAACCTACCAATATGTGAGTCTTGCATGGCAGGAAAAGCAATAAGAAAACCATTTGGTAAAGCAGTGAAAGCTACAAGTCCACTAGAGCTAGTACATTCAGACATTTGTGGACCCATGAATGTTAGGGCACAACATGGTGGTACCTACTTTATCACATTTATAGATGATTATTTGCGATATTGAAATGTCTATTTGATCACTCATAAATCGAAAGCATTGGACTGCTTCATTCGATTTGTTAAAAAAGTTGAGAATCAAAAAGAGAGAACCCTAAAAGTTCTGAGGATAGATCGCGGACGCGAATACTTATCTGAGCAATTTAAAGGGCTTTGTGAAAATAAAGGTATCCAATGACAGTTAACGAAATTAGGTACTTTGCAACACAATGGTGTTGTAGAAAGAAGAAATCGTACACTGTTAGATATGGTTAGGTCGATAATGGCGCATACTAATCTTCTAATTAGTTTTTGGGAAGATGCTCTATTAAGTGCGGCTTACATCCTTAGCCGTGTGCCAAGTAAATCAACCTCTTCTACACCATATGAGTTATAGGCAAGTAGGAAGCCAGTGCTTGACCATTTGAGACACTGGGGGTCATTAAGTGTGCGCATTATTTTATGATATGCGAACAACCTGATGGTGGATTGACTGAGATTGATGAGTCCAGAGATGTGAATTTCATTGAACATGAGTTTCCAAGTAGAGAAGATGTGAGGGGAGATCTGAATCTTTATGAGATGTATGAATCACAGGAAGTTACACCTGTTCTCAGCGTCGCCGAGAATAGTGGGAGTAACTTGCCTCCTAGTGGGAGTACTCCACTAGACTATTGATTCTCAAGATCCTCCGCCATGTAGGAGCCATCGTGAAAGTATTCCTCGTCATCGTTTTGAGATTGAAGGGGAATCGTTTATGTGTGCTCCTCAAGAGGAAGATGAGCCTAGTTCATATAATGAGGCTCTGTCTTCACCTGCTTGTAAGAAATGACTAGCTGCTATGGAAGATGAGTTTAGTTCTATGGGTAAATATCAGGTGTGGGAGTTGGTTGATCTTTTGCTTGGGGGCAAGACCATTGGCAATAACTAGGTCTTAAAGGCTGTTTAGTTGCGGAGATTCTTACGGCGCCTTGACACAGGGCCTAGATCTAGTGGGCCTGTGACTCTATATTGTGATAGTACGGCAGCTCTCGCTTATACCAAGGATCCCAAATGTCATGGAAAATCCAAACACATTGATATTTGGTTTCACTACATTCGAGACATGGTTGCGCAAGGAGAGGTGGTCCTAAAGCATATATCCACGACTAGTATGGTTGTTGATCCCTTGACTAAGCCTATTGCAAGGGATGTCTTTCAGAGCCATGTTAGTAGTCTGAGACTTCGTAGGATTTGAGTTGTTTATGCTTTATTGAGACACCTTCGGATATTTATTGTTTATGCACTAATTTTTATATTCGAGTTGATTGTGATAATAAAAATCATGTTGCATTTAAATTCTTATGCACTTACACTTGTGTGTCAAAAGGCATAGGGTTGACCAACTCACATGGTAACCTACCTTGGTGCTGATGGCCGAGCGAGATGAGACATACTTATACTCTTTATATGATGCTGAGTTTAGAGTATTGTCGCCTTGGTTGGACCAAGATGAGGTCACTCTTGACCAAACACAGAGTCTGTGTAGCCTTTGATTGAGCCAGATGGAAAACTAGATAGGGCGCAGTGCATGTGACAAATTTGAGAGTCTCGAGTAAGGCACTTTTAGTAGCGACTGTACTTATGTCTGTACGGTGTTTTTGAGCGTGACACAATCTTTAAGGATTGCTCCACCGTAGCATGTGAATCCTACCATATGTGTTGTTGTCGACCATACTTAGAGGAGTGATAGTGTGGATCCATTTCCTATCCTGTGTGGGCTCTAAGAGTCATTTTTATGACCACTCATTACCCTTACTTGACTTGAGACTATGTCATGAAGTAGAGACTTTGTGTTGCTACTCTAGCTTGACTACCTAAGGCCACGAAATGTCAGGGTCCCATGGAGCATGACTGGGAAAGCAACAAGATTGACATGGATTGACATGATGGCTCAAGGAAGACTTTCTAGTATCACATTCATTTATGCGGTTGGTTGTGCTTTGTGCCGGCACAAGTTATTATCTTTTTATATATAGTATATCAAAATGAAAAATAATTTTGAAATTGGAAGCACACCAACGCAAGGGGGTTGAGCATAGCTCTGAGCTGGGACTCAAGAGGGATTGGAAATGCTCGATCCAATGTGGCTAGATTTGTCTAGGGAAATGACGAGATCTTGTGGAGTGATGTGCCATGTTAGTTTGATGAAAGCTTAATATCGTACTCCTATATTGCTTGTTTCTTTCTCGTCGGTTGCACGCCTCATTTCCTGTATGAAGAGAGAATTGATAAGATTGACATGGATGAGATTTTTTCCTTAAAGCCCAATGTGTACGAGTGGGAGATGTTAGAAAAATGGGTCGGTTCGGACCAGACCCAACCCACATGTGTCGTCCACATGGGTTATGTGATTGAGTTGGTTAGAAGGATGAGACAGACTCCTAATCTCTATCTGTTAGGAGAGTTCAAAGATAATAGATCACCTACATCTATTAGGAGACTTTGAACTCTTGGACTTTAATCTATAAATATAGTCCTGTAGATATTTAGAGATATACACAATACGGAAGAGTTAGAGTTCCATCTCTCTTTTTCCTCTAGAAAAATTCTCCAGTCAAATATCTTCTCTCTCTAGGGTTTCCATCTAAGAACCCTAGGATTTGCGGTGTGGATATCAAGAGTAGACTCTAGTAGTCTCCTCTACCCGGCGTGAAGAGAAGACGGTGTTCGTATACGTAATTGGTGCTTGTAGAGCGGGCCTCAGATCGTGAAAAGCTTGAAGCAACTTAATTCTGCTGCGCTTCAATCGTACGTGTAAGTCTTATGTGATTTACGAGCTTTCGATCCTATAAAGTTAACATGGAGAAATGGGAAAATCCGCATTTTAACTAAAATGAGGTCGTCCTCATTTGAAACGGACTGAAATATATATATATATATATATATATATATATATATATAGAGAGAGAGAGAGAGAGAGAGAGAGAGAGAGAGAGAGAGAGAGAGAGAGAGAGAGACTCATATGACCATGAACAGATACCCTGGCAGAGAGCAGTGAGAGGAAGTTTTCCACTGAATGGAACATACTTCCAAACAAATGAGGTGAGTTTATTCCAGTTCACCAAATCGTTTCAATCATTATATCTGCTTAGGCTGTTATACTAAAGCTACTGTAAATTTCATACACGTTTTTGCTGATGACGAATCAAGTAGAAGCCCGATTAATGTTCCCTGGGAATCGATACGAAATCTCACAAAGAAGACTTTGTACTGTGGAACCTCCTTGAGAAATATGATGCGAGGTAGAAGACTTTGTATTGTGGAACCTCCTTGAGAAATATGATGCGAGGTAGAAATGATTGAGTGCATAAGCTCAGATCAATCTGCTCAGTGCTTTGTATACATGTCTAATACGTGTTTATTTTTTCTCTTCTTTGTTTGGGAAACCAGGTGGATCAACTGACAAGATCCAGCAATGTTTTGGGGAAGGTATGAAATAGGTTTCTTCTTGTCAAAATATAAGAGCAGGTCATTAGATAGGATTCGGAAGTGGAGCTATTGAAATTACTGTCTTACTAACGTCCGCCCATTAGGAGTAGGATAATATGCCAATAATTTCAAACAAGTTCGGATATCAATGCATATTTTACGGATATTAATACACTTTTTTCGGATATCAATGCACCTTTTACTTATTATCCTACACTCTTTGAGCGAACGTTAGAATAATCCTTAAAATAAGTCATTGCAGCTCTACACCCTCCAAATCATTGCAGCCACTAAAGCCCACACCTGTTTGTTTCCTTCTGTTCCATTCCTCATCTTTAGGCTAAAGATGTTCCACAAATTGCTATTGGGTACTAGATTCAGTCAGTCTAGTCAGAGAAGAGATGCTACATATGTTGTGTCCCAGTTTACTAAGGAAAGGTCCCCCGCACTATGTGTGAGGGTCTTAGAAATCCAGTATCTTTGCAAGAAATTACAATGGCTCTTAAATCCATCTAAGGTTTTAAGGCCCTAGGGCCAGATGCCCATGGTTTTTGCCCTCTCTAGTCTTAGATCCAAAAAATCTAATTTCGCCCTCTCTAGTTTTAGATCTAAGAATTGGATTTTTTGTTCAAGCACTTGCCACTATGCAATTGAGTGGAATTTTTGCATTGTTTCATAAAAAATTAATTTATAAAAAGGTAGCAGTTCTAATGATCAAAGAGATACCCGCAATATATCTTATTACCGAATGTGGGTAAGGTTACCCTCACCTTTGGTAAAGGTGAACAAAATTGTTCTCCCCCACAAGGGTTGGAAAGATTTGACCTGATATTTCTTTTTCAATCCAGACTAACCTCTGAAAGTTGCTACTTAGATCAACGCATCCTTCCATAGCATTCATTGATTGAACAATTGGTGTGCACACCTTCCTTTATGTTCTGATTTATCCAAATTGTGTGCAGGGGTTGTTTGCTTTAGGGGATTCAACCGAAAAACACGAGAACACTGACCGTTGTCCAATAGATTCCACCTTTGGAAGGGCAAGAAAGTTCAAAACTTGAAAAGACATATTCACCTTCGAAAGGGCAAGAAGAGCAAAACAAGAAAAGACGACGAATGTGTCAAGACTAGGACAAGGGTCAATGACGGTAGGATTTCATTTGCTGAAATGTTGGGATGTATGTAGGTAGTTTCTGCAATGGGAGGCTCGTTTCTCTATGTTGATAGTCTCAGTTACGCTTTGTTTGTTTTGACAAATGGGGGAGGAAAGAGCCTCTGCTGCCCCATGGTTCTATGATTATTTTTTTTTTGCTTTCAAGCACTGGCTTTTTGACTTTTGCTAAATCAGTGGGAAATAGAAGATAACTAATATCTCATTACATTCCACAAGCGATGATTATGTTTGTTTTTTTTTTTTTTGGGGGGGGGGGGGGAGGGCGAAAAGTAGAATTTCATACAGATAGATGAAAGAGCTTTTACAAGACTTAAAATGAGAAGATTGTGGTATTTGGGAGGCCTGTTTTTGGGTGCTCTTTGATGTGGTTTGGAAGTTGTTTCTTAGGAGAAAGGCTGGAGATTTCTTAACGGAGAAAGCTATTGTACTCAAATAAATGGTTTATGTTTTGCAGGCCTATTTTTCTCTGTTTTGGTAACCTGTAAACTAACCCGACTCAGGCCTCATTGGACTCGCCTGGGAAGGGTAAAACTTGTGAGACAAAGTGTTGCCGGAGGGAGTCGAATACAAGTCTTCCCTGGAGAAAGCTATTGTACTCAAATAAGTGGTTTATGTTTTGCAGGCCTATTTTTCTCCGTTTTGGTAACCTGTAAACTAACCCGACTCAGGCCTCATTGGACTCGCCTGGGAAGGGTAAAACTTGTGAGACAAAGCGTTGCCGGAGGGAGTCTAATACAAGTCTTCCCTGTACAGTTGATCGCAGAGCAGACCGTAAATTGATGTATTGTGGGGGGCGAAAATTGGGCATACAAATTCAATCATTAATAGAGCAAGAAGCTACACAAACTCAACGGGGCATCACCCTTGCAAACAAACAAACAAACAGGAAACACGAGGCAAGCAAAAACAAAGCAACAAACAGGAAACACGAGGCAAGCAAAAACAAAGCAACAAACAGGAAACATGAGGCGTAAGAGACTAGAGAAACAGGCAAGCTAGGGACCCACAATCTCTCAGTTATTTACCGAAACACTTTGGGAGAGAGATACCAATCTTCACACGAAGTATTCGATTCTGAGCGTTAAATTGCAACGTTGTCAAGCTGCATAGTTTAGTCCTGACCTCATCCAACACAGTTCATATTTCCGGCCTTCTTCCTAAGGCAGTTAGGCAAATGATTTGACAATCAAATCACACGTAGCGGAGTAGTTGTAGTTGACATTTTTGAAGTCAACACAAACTCAAATTTAATGTCATTTGACAGCTATCGAATCCTACATTGATTTGACATCACCTTCGCCCTTGCCATTTTTTAAGGCAATGTCAAATCTTTATTTGTTAGAAAAAGAGACCATTTGAGAACAAAATTTTCCCATAAAAAAATGATGACTCCGAATCTGAAGTTATGGTTGGAGGGGAAGAAGTTGTACTTGTTAAAAGTTGACCTGCCCCAATCTCATCCGACGGACTTGGCAGATACTTTACGAATCAAAGCTTCCGTTAAGTCTTATTTCAATCCGTATAATTTACTTCCTCTTGACCAATACAGCTGGTGGGACCACTACAAGAAATTACACCATTCCCGACTAACAGTTTAGTCGGCAAAAGGTCAAAATTTAGTCGGCAATAGCATTTTCCGACTAAAATATTTGGTCGGGGAATCACGGTCGGCAAAGGTAATCACCGACTAAAACTAGTTTAGTCGGCATATGTTGTATTTTTCCAACTAATTATTTAGTCGGCTAATTTTAATTATTGTCGACAAAGTATTTAGTCGGCAAAATTATTTAGTCGGTGAATGTTTAATACATTGCCGACTAATTATTTAGTCGGAAAATGTTTAATAAATTACCGACTAACTAATTTAGTCGGAAAATGTTTAATCATTTCGGGAAAATGTTTAATAAATTACCGACTAATTAATTTAGTCGGAAAATGTTTAATCAATTCGGAAAAATGTTTAATAAATTACCGACTAATTAATTTAGTCGGAAAATGTTTAAGAAATTACCGACTAATTATTTAGTCGGTAAATGTAACATTTATTTTTAGCATTTAATAGCTTTTACCAAGTATTTAGTCGGCAAATATAATATTACAAATTTTAAAATTAATTCTAAAATCTGCCTAGAATTTTTTTTTTTGGGTGATTTTTTTTTGCTCGGCTTTTTGGGTGATTGATTCACAATAAATTAAATTCAACATCTATTCACCAATCTACCGTAATCAAGTATTGAAATTCAAGAACAATTCATTTATAACTTCTATAAATAAAAGGTGTTCACCAAATACTTAACAAACGGAATCCAAATTCGTAGAGTACAAAATAACAAAAAATCGTACCACAAAAAGTGTACGTAGCATCAAATATATCATATCCAAGCCCTAGAGTGCAAAATGTAGAAAAGTTCAACAGCGAGAAAACTAAATTACGGTAAAATCCACGGCAAAAATTCAGCTTCTTCATATAAATTCTTTAACGAGATGCCGGATACTCCAATATCTGTGGAAAGAACAAAAGACAATAATAAGACCCATGATATTGATACAAAACTTGACAAGGGTACATCAAGGGAAGAAAAAAAACCTAACACCATGATATTTTTTTTAAAAGGCGAAAGCAAATTTATTAAGTAACAAGAGACAAGATCCCAGCTATGTTGGCAACCCAAACGCTCGACAATCATAAGCCAACCCAAACCCCCATAGATCAACACCTAAAATAGTTGGCAATGTTCCAACCATAAAGTACATACACCCACAAAAAGCTAAGACACCAAATAGATAATCGAAAATTACAAATTGCAATGGTGCATAACTCATTAGAAGGACACTGGCCAATTGTTTTGGCAGCAAAGAAGTTGTATCAGCATAAGACCCAACCAATGACAGTAATGAATGTCAAGTATTTGATTTTCTCCAAGGTGACAACAAGAATTATGAACAAAGCAAGCACAATGATAAATCATGATAACAAGCATTATAAACATACTTCCCACATAGACAAAAGGAAACTCTTAAATGGATTATGATTAGTACGACACATTTATTTCCCTCTCACTATTCAATTGCAGTTGTACACTGCACAAATCTTGTTGAAGCAATTGTAGTGGTTCCTATATATCTTTGGTCTAATAAGAATAAGACAGCATAAGAGGTTGGATAAGGACTTTGTTTTTGCCTCGTTCTTCCCTTCAGGCTTTGTTATGCAACAGATAATAAAAACCTTATATTTGATTCTTACAATAGAAAACACAATGCTTTAGTCCTAGATTACTTCTATCTGATGGGAAGCTTCATTCAGGTGTGCAGAGTGCATGCACGTAATTGAAATCCAACCAAATAGCGAATGGATGGACTATTAAGATGTAAATGAAAGGTCAACCTACGTGACGAATTTCATCTCACTACAAGAAAAATCGCTTTTTACAGCGTTTGAAAAACGCGATTAAGCGATATAGACAACGTTTTTCCCATGCAGGAACTTAAATTGGGTCAAACCTCCACTATAGGTATCCAGATGACTAATTTTATTGATCAACCAGCATGATAAATTACATTTTAACCCCAGTCGTGTCCTCGGCGTGTCCCCAGCCGTGTCCCCGGCGTGTCCCCTATCAAAAAATAATAAAAATTATTGGACACGCCACGCGGCTTGTCCAATACGTATTTGGACGTGTTCCCGTGTCCAATACATGGACACGGCGCCCTTTTGGAGTTTCGGTGCTACATAGCCCAAAACCATCCAAGGGGTAACGACAATTCTCAATAGTTGGAGTCTTGTACTCTACATCATCATGATCGTTTTCCAACAATCCATAATCCATTAGTACTAGTACTACTTGTTCTGCATCTTTGGTTTTGAAGAACCTAATAAATTCATACTATTGGGCATATAGAGCAAGATCAGATTCATAACAGCAGCAACAAGAGAATAACAAAGTCTCCAAAGGCATTGAGACTACTACTAAGGCTCCAAAGCATATTGATGGTCAGAAGATTGAAGATTGAATGACGATGTGAGGGAGATGACGGAAGTGTATAGCTGGATGGGTATGATACGGTGCAACGGTGCCGTTTTGTATTATAAAAGAGTTGCAGACTAAATAGTTAGTCGGAAATTACCTAAATCCCGCCAATTTTTTTCGTGAAAATTTTAGATTGGCGCAAAAAATTGTTCATTCCCAACAAAAATTAATTAGTCGGTATTTTTTGTCTTGGCCGACTAAATATTTAGTCGGAATAACTTTTACCGCGTCCAAAAACATTAAAGTCTTATAACACACCACCCGAGCCCCACTTGAGATTTTTTTTTTGTGATCAGAACCATTTATCTTCTCTAATATTATCAGTTAGATCATTATTACTAATATTGCAGTTGATTGTTTTCCGTTAGACAATTGATCAAACAAAAAATATAATTTTTCTAATGAATTCACGTCTCGATAAAGGGATATTCTAAACCTGATCGAGCTGCAAATTTACGGGAATGAATAATTCAACAAGTGCAAGAAAATCAATGATCTTGATCATCAAGATTGTCTCGCAATCTTGTGGCTAGTGCAATAACAAGTACAACATAAGAATTAGTTAACTATCAAATACATCAAACATATATATAGTTAAGGTAACTGTCGAATCATTTTTTATAATGGTCGATCTGAACCGTTAGGATTTCACATCTTACTTATTATAGCATTGTCACTAAAATCGGAGATCATTTGGTATTGGCGACCACATTATCGAAAGATATTTAATGTGTTTGGAGACGTTTCAGTGTTAAAGTGAACTAACCGAGCCCCACCTGAGGTATTTTTTCACGATCGAAATCATCTATTTTTGAGGTAATACGAATTTGAACACTCATACCAAGAATGAAGTTAACCATATATGGATAGACACTTAATCGGACAACAAAATTCTTTATTATTTAAGAAATTTTGAACCGATAAAGGGGCTTCCTTGGCCCGATCGGGCAAAAATTTTACGAGAATCTTATGATTAAGAAGGGAAAAATAATGAGCGGTAGTGATCGAAAAGGTTGCATCGCGATCAATGTAGTTGGAACAAATATTTCCTTTCTTCGAAATTTTTAAAAAAGGGGAAAAGTTAATGTTCCATGACTAAATCTATTAATTGGGAAATGTATTTGATTTTTTAATTCGGATGAAATAATATTACCCGACTAAAATATATTTGGTCGGAAAATGTAATTTCGTTTTCTCTATTTTATTCAATCTAAAAAATGGTAATTACCGACTAACTTTTTTTTTTTAGTCGGGAAAAAAAAATATTACCGACTAAATTTAGTTTAGTCGGCATTATTTTATCAATTACAGACTAAATTTTAGTCGGCCAAAATTTCCCCAGTCTGGCGCGAAATTTCTTCCTTTGCGCCACATAGTTACCGACTAAAAATAAATATTAGTCGGGAAAAATACTATTTCCGCGACCAAAAATAATTAGTCGGTGATATTTTTACATTTTGCCGACTAAATAGTAGTTAGTCTCCAATTGTGTAACCATTGTCGACTAAATATTATTTAGTCGGGAAAATTAGTCGGGAATTGTGTAATTTCTTGTAGTGGACGTAGCACAAACCCTTGCTCAAAGCTTTTGCCGTAGAAGCTGACATCAAGCTATTAGTGTTTTATCTGCTCCACCAGCAGGGATTCGCTTTCTTTGGGATGAACTTGCAAAGACTCGACCTGGGGACTTCCCTCGTAGTGTGACATCTTTTATAAGACTCGAGTTTCTCAGTTGAACTAAAAAAAAGAGTTTGAGCTCTTTTGGCTTACTTTTAGCCACGCAGAGTGGCTATCCGCATGTGTCCCAAAGTGACGTCCATTTTTTTTGCATTATCCATGCCGGACACGACAACGACAAAACATACAAAGGTGCATATAGGACACTGATGGCATACTTTTCTCCAAGAAGCAGGAGAAAAAGAGCCCCGACCAGAGTTAGCATGTGTTGAGTGAAAATGCGTGTGCGTGCCAAGAGTAGAAAACTACTCTAATTTGATCAAGGAATGAACGCCTAATCTAACCCCCTACAAGCAACTGGATGAACTCAAGGAGAAAAATAGAGTAACAATTGGATTCAACTTGCCTCAATGAAGAGGACTTAGAAATTCAACAGAAATATAAACTAAACTAACAAGTGCTAAAGAAACGAGAACTTTGCATTTAATGGCTAAAGTGATTGAAAGAAAACAACGTCTAGTTAGATAACTAGGGATGATATTGAACTAAGAAACCTGTATGGCTGCTATGAGCTTTTTGGTGCGTGGATCCCATCTAAAATCCACCAAGTCTGTTCAATTCAGTGACGCTTTCACGATCCCTAAAATTTTCTTAATATTTAAAATTGGACCGAATCGGTTCTGCCTGAAAAGTGAAAAATGGGTCGGTTCAGTCCGGTTTTCCGGTTTTTAAAAACACCCCTAGTCAATATGAAATGAATTCAGCGAGAGAGACCAAATTAAGGACAGTAACTTACAAGTTAAAATTGACACAATTGGTACTGGAGGGATGGAATTAAAACTTCATGCAAGCTAGATGAATTATTTCTAAAATTGACCCCTTATTTTTACCAAATTCTCGATGGTTATATTTAATTACCGTCTAATTGGTGGATAATAATGAATGATTCACAGAAATGTAAGAATTAAAGTACACATCTAAATGCAGTTTTCCATATTTTTGTATATATACTTTTTGGGAAATGATTTTCACACTCCCTTTTTAACCATTCACACTCTTTTTGTGGTTTTTATCCACATGAATTTACAATATCGTTCCTGAATGTGTCAAAAAGTGTATTGAATAAAAGGTAAGATACTGTAGTAAATTTAAGTAAATAAAGATAAAAAAGAAAAAAGAAAAAGAGTGTGAATCGTAAAAAGGGAAATGTGAAACATTTCCCATATAACTATAGTAGTATATCTGAAAGATTAGAAAAGCGGGAAAAACAAGAAAAAAAAAAAGAAAGCCATCTTAAGGCTGTGTTCTTATGAATTTAACTTAAACTTAACATAAAATTGAGAATTTTGTCTTTATTTGAATTTTTTTTTTGCATTTGTTAGTTTTGTGCCAAGCTTTTGGGTTATTGATTCATCTTGACGAGAGGAATCAGATAAGTTAATTTTTTTTATTTTTACCAAAGTATTTTTGAGAAATAACCACTTTTTAGCGCAAAAAATTAACAAATGCAAAAGTTTGTCACTTATCCAACTCTCGTCGAGACGAATCAATAACCTATTGGCACAAAATTAACAAATGCAAAAAAAAATTCAAATAAAGACAAAATTCTCTGATTTAAGTTAAGTGTATAAGAATGCAGCCTAAATCGGGAGGCAGTATGTTGAGGGCTGGCTGGCCTCAGGCACCGTCGTCACTGAAGAAACACGTGTTGTACACATACTTTAGACACATGCAAGAATGCATGCAAGCACTATATTTACTGCATGCGAATTGTAGTAGGGGCTGTGCTAGGAACAAAGAAAATGGACAAAGAAAAGGCCCTTAAAGTGTACATGAATGGCTCAGATTCACACCCTTAAAGGGTAAATAAACGGCTCAGATTCATTCTGTGTGAATCTGAGCTGTTCATGTACACTTTAAGGGTCTTTTCTTTGCATTTAGCATTTCTCTGGTAGACATCTCATCGATCGGAAATGCATGTCTTGGAAATCGCAATGCAGAATAATCTTCAATTAATTAATTGTACATGCGTGCATGAAGTAATTACTCCAGTAAAAGCATTAATTGATACATCTGATCTGAAACAATATTTACTACTCCTCTTATCAAAGAGTGGGCATGCAGATCGAGTGAGTAAAAGGAGAACTTTCGATAAGGGTTGGCACTCATTTCAATCGTCTGCCTGGTACCCAGAGCACTAATTTGAGCTGTTCAAACGTGCTATGAATGAATGGTCCGGATTCGAACACTCTCTCCCCCAGTAAAAAATGTAAAAATGGTATTTATAGAAAGTGGGGTTGGCATGTATGTGACAAATGCAAGTATAACCAAACCAAATCAAAACTTTATGTTTTCACAATTAATTATGATCGGCTACTTGAAAATGTTTCTTTTATTGAGCTTTGTTGATAACAAGTTAAATGATATTCAATATTCATAATTTGATTTATGCCTTAAGGTTCCAATTTTGACTTCAAATTTTTTTTAAGGCTCACGTGACAATTTGACATTTATAAGATGCCCACTCCAACAACTTGTCAAATATATTATTTTAGGTAGTTTTGGAGTGAAGTAATGAAAGAAAATTTTTGACATCACACATGTCAAATTTAACATGAGAGATGAGACGTCAAATAACACATAAGCATTTGACATTTTGGTTGCAGTTGCTTTAGATGCCAATTTTTTCACTTGGCATGCCATGTCAAATTTGACATCCTTGGTTGGAGGGTTCCAGGAGTGCTCTAGTGCACTCTCCGCACTACACCGTGTAGTGCGGCCGATACATCCATCCATCCATCTCGGTAATGGAAAGCTCAGATTTTCATCCAAACAATAGACGGTTAAGATTTATAGGAGTTCAGATTAAATCTAAGCCATCCTTGCCGAAATGGATGGCTAGATCAACCGCGCTACACAGTGTAGTGCAGCAGCAGCAACCCCCAATCCTGGTTGAAGATGCTTTAAGGAGTTTTTTACTTGCTGGCTTTTTATTAAGAAAATAGAGTCTCATATTTTGATAGTGAAATAAGTGATCACTTAATAAGATTGGAGACCTCTTCACTCATAATTCATTTTGAGATGGATATAAAGTTTCTATATAGTATTAGAATAGGATCCATTCTACCCCACATTTTAAAAAATTTACAATCCATATACTGAGATGACAGACCAACGAAAAGGCTACACGATGATAGAGACCCAAAAATTGGCCATACGTGACATACCTCAAACGCTGTTGCACGTGAGGAGGGATGTTAATTAGGAAATAGAATCTCACATTACTTGGGAGTAGAATTGATGATCACTTAATAACATTTGAGACATTTCCATTCAATGTCAATTAATTTTGAGATGGATATAAAATTTCCATAGCTTTCAACTACATATTATGCCTTTACACCACGCCAAAGAAGAGTTTTTTTCAATGTTTTATTTCTGTCCTAATTGATCTTAATTCCGACATTGGAATTATCATTGATTTTTTTTTTCCGTTTAATTAAATACTTTAATGTATAAATAGTTCATAGTTGATTATCCTCAGTTAAATTGAACCTCAACGGATCAACCAAAAAGTTGGGTATTGTATTCTCACTTCTCGGTATACTAACTTAGAAGGAGTTGAAAAAATATAGTAGAATTCATAGACCTTACGTACGTGCAATTTTTAAGCTTAAAAATAATGTACTTACAGAAATAGTAATTTTTTGTGCAAATCTCGATGATATCTTTTAAATGGTAAAAAAAATTAAAAAATTATTTTTGTAAATACATTATTTTTAAGTTTAGAACACGTTACTCAAACAAAAATAAGGAAAAAACAAAGGGTCTTATTTTCCGTCATTATAATTTTCTCTCTTTGTCAAACGCAGATCATCCACACTTGGACTAAGAAATTCACATGAAATTACTTTTTTGTGGCATGACCCACCCTAAAGATCAAAGGCTGGTCAATTGTGTGAGAAGAAAACTTCAAGGGGTTGACCTAGTGGTTAAGGCCTAAGGCTTATCTATTTTCTCCCTCCTAATTAAGATCTCAGGTTCGAAATTTTTTAGATGGTATCCATATTTATGGGGCCACTCCGTACGGGGCATTTATTCGATCCGGCTTTGACATGGGGCCGTTGGTAGACATTTATAGCCCCAAGATAAGTCAAGGTGTGAGTAGCCTAGATCAAATACTCTGCTTATCAGAAAACAAAAATTGTGTAAAGATCGAGCAAACCCACCAACCAACCAACCAGACTAATGTTCGGAGTTTTTTTTGTCTCCATGTATAAAGCCCCACGAAGGGCAACACAAGCTCTCTACTGCTTTCCTCCCTCAAAAAACTACAACAATGGATTCACCAAACAGCTTAATTCTCCTGTTTAGCCTGGTTTTGGCTTTCAACCTCCTCTCCCATGTTGATGCTGCTCGCCAACTTGGAATGCCAACACCAGTAGTTGTGGAAGACAATCATCATCTATTAAACAAAGAAAAGGAGGTGGTGATGATCAAGGCAGCTGCAAGGGAGAACATTAATGGTACTGATCATGATGAGATGAAGAACTTGCCAACTAATTTGAACATCCCATTTGTACCTCCACTGCCTGATACTAGTACTATTCCTCTCCCACAATTCCCTCCCTTTCCATTTCCACCCCCAATTCCTCAAATCCCTGGAATTCCTCCACTTCCTGCTTATACAATCCCTGTGCTCCCTCCTTTCCCTCCTTTCTACATTCCCAACATTCCTTTCCTCAATATTCCTCCTCCTGCATGATCGATCAAATATTTAAGCCTTTCAATACCACTTGCAAAATCTTTCATCTGATCAAATAACTATCCAGAGCTTTTGCAAATGGTTTGGTCCCCCTCCCAGGCCACCATAAAGTTTAGAGTATGTATATGTGTGAGAAGAGGAAGTTTAAGTATTCGCAGACTAGTCAATAATTAATTACCTCTTTTCTTTATCTTTAAAATAGTAACATCGATCGCTCTGGGGAAATGATTTTGGTGCTCACTCCAGATGTTGATAACCACTCTAATATTTTTCTTTTAATTAATTAATGTTCGTGTTATGTGTATTTTATGAACTCTAAAAGACAAATTATTGGAATGTGGTTATCAAAAAATGGAATTCCAAAATCAAATTAGCTGTGCGTTGTATTAGTACCTCCTTAATTTCCGTCCTCTCGTGTGTCTCTCTCTGTGTGTACTGTACTGTGTTCTAGTTGGATTACTTTTGTATCTATGTACGTGCGGGTGAACCATGATATGCTAATGATGAAGTGGGGTATGTTTTGTATTTTTATTTATAGTTTTGCAATAATATTTAAATTTAGCATTCTTGTTTGGATCTTGAATTATTGCGAAATAATGTATCTACAGGGAAATAAGAAAGGTAAGAAATTAATTACGATCCATGCATTTACTTTTAATTCGCATGTGATCAGGAAGAATAATTTTCTTTTTTTGTTTCACAGGTCTAATATTCAAATTAGAATGCAATTTTTTTTCTTTGTGCTTGGAGATTGCACGTACAAATAAACTCTACTTCATTGTCCGAATTCGTTTTTTTAGGACTTGGTACGTGTTTTAGGAAATCCTATGAAAAATCAGTTCAATTCCAAAACGCAAGTATGTGATCATAACACTTGGTTTTGGTTCAAAACTTTGGACTTGAAACTTCGAATTGAGTGCTTGCAGAATGACGAATTCACTTATCGAGTTTTAATTTTTCAAAATTTCTAAAAGGCAAAACCAAATGCGCTGGTTTGATCATCAAAGTAAGCTCCGCACAAAGTAGTTGATATTTTCACTCTATTTTTTTGGGTACTCAACAAGATCACTTTTCCAATTGAGCATAAATTTTATTTTTCGAACAACAAAACAAGAAATAACAAAGGCAACACCAGCTGCCAAAGCAAGCATATCTAGGACTTGATCTGGTACAATCTTATATTAGAGTGACAAACTTGTTCAATTCACATCAACTCAATCGACGATTCAACCCCACTGGGATACCGGAAGGGGGAAAAAAATAAAGGACGTATCAGAAAAACGGGAAATACAAGCTTGATTTGGAGGCAAGATGCTGTAATAATTGGAGCAGTGCAATTTGTACGTCTAAATGTCTTCATCATCCGAGGAAAAAATCAAATTGTTCAAACATAGTAATTAGTAAGTGACACGAATAAAGCATTCATCATCTAAGGAAAAAATCAAATTGTTCAAACATAGTAATTAGTAAGTGACATGAACAAAGCGTATTTGTCATCACAAGCGAAATGAACGATTTACGTCTAACGGTTCATTTCTCTTATGACAAATATGATTGGATTAACCGCTTCCCGAATGTCCAATCTGAAGTGGTGAACCTTATTTTCACTCAAAATAATAAATCCCGGCATAAGTGAATGACAAGGGCGAAGAATAAATCTCCGTTCTGTATTACAATATTAGCTACTATAAGCCAAGCTTCTATATATATATGTTTGCATGTGTGTTCTGTGTAGTAGTTTTAGGCAGTCAACAACAGATTATCTCATATACTCCCCTTGTTTTAATTCTTTAGTTTTTTTGGAATTCATGTCATTTATTCAATAAAAAATTAGTCTAGAGTCCACTATAGCATGTTTGTAACCCAACTAGTCCACTTCTTAAATTCCTAACCCCTCTAGTCCACTAATAATGTATTGTAAGGTCTAAGATCCATTTTACTTAAAAAGGGAATTCGTACAAGACAAAAATACTCTCTTAGGTTTCTCTCTCTCTCTCTCTCTCTCTCTCTCTCTCTCTCTCTCTCTCTCTCTCTCTCTCTCTCTCTCTCTCTCTCTCTCTCTCCCTGCTGCCGCCGATCTTCCCCCCTTCCACAGCCGATCATCCCTCGCGCCGTCGCCACGACGTCATCTGTAACGACCTGGATTTTTGACCCTATATATATATATATATATATATATATATATATATATATATATAAAGTTAATATTATTAATAGAATTCATATTAAGTTTTTATTATACATTTTCTTTGATAATATGTATATATTATTACACATACAAGCATGAACTTTTTTTTTCCTTCTGCCACCCCACTCTCTCTCCCGTACCTCCTGTCTCTCCCTCCCACAGCTCCATCTCTCTCCATGCCTCTATTTCTTCCCCTCTAAGAAAAACCAAGTTCATTCCCCATTGCCTAAAACCGAAAAAAAATCCTTCATCACCAAGCAAAATCCGAAATTCAATTCGTTCATATCCATTCCTTGTTTCCTCTCTAGCTCCAAAAACAGTTCCAATTCGTCCATACCTAGTTCCATGAACCTAACTCCATTAAATTCGATCCTATCCTACTCCACCAAAATTCACCTATAAATACCCCACCCCATTGACCCACGAGCACACCACGATACTTTCCACACTCCACCCACCAGAGAAGAAGAGAAAAATGAAAGAAAACAAAGCTCCAATCCATGGAGTTTTAAAGAGAGAAAGAAAGAGAGAGAAAAGTGGGTTTGTGTTCATAAACCAATCGAAACCCAAATTGACCATCCCAATCACTTCCCCTAACCCCAAGCATCACCAAACAACATTCAATTTGGTCCCAAGGTTCCTCCATAGCCAAAACCGAAGTCATCTTTCCTAAAATTCAAGTTTTGATTTGTGAATCAATTCGATCCAATCGAGGTATTATAATCCATTCCAACCACTACTCTATGTATAATTATGTATTTTTAGGCCTTAGATATAGCCCATGCGAATCCATGCACGAAACCGAAGCCAAACAAACAAACAAAAAAACAAATTCTAGCTGCGACCTTGCGGCCACAACCTTCTGGTTGCCCAGTCGCAAGAACCAGGCCTTCTGACCTTGCGGCCCGCAAGTTCCACTCGGTCCAACCTTGAGGTGAAGTCTGTTTTGGTTTGAATCAACTTTGCGACCTCCCAAACATCATTTTTGACACCCGAACTATTTTTCCTAGATTTCTTACACCTCAAAGATCATACCTTGTTAATATCATAAATTTTTATTTTATTATCCATTTATTAATTATTTACTTGTTTTCATTCAAAAGTTTACATACAAAAAATCTTTACGACCTTATAAACAATATTATTAATGCCTGAGTAATTTATTTTTTATTCTTTACATTCCAAGGATGGAACTTTGTTAACCTCAATATATTTTACTTATCAAATTATTTATTATCTATTTATTTTACTTTCAGTAACTTTCATTAATCTCTTTATTTAAAATAATTTCGCGACCCTCTGAACCCAACTTTTGATACTCGAACATATTGTGTAGGACCTTTAGGACTCCTATTAAGGTCATGATAATTTTTCTAATACTTTTACCTATTTAATGTATATAATTAGTTATTAATCAATCTAATTTCTTAAGAAATAATTAATGAGAGCTTAGAAAATTTTTTAATTTTTTTTTAAAGTTCTTACTTTATTATTGACATTTTGGCCATACAAGACTAAGGGCAACGACCCATTCATAAAAAGTTATGTGATTGCATTGCTTGTTATTGTTTTAATTACTATTTTGATTAATTGTATATTGTTCAAATACTTGATTTGAATGCTAGATTGGACTTTAGAGACATGGGGTGGTATGCGATTAGATTTCATCTAGATGATACTAAGTTAATGAAAAAAATGGTAAAGTGTTGAAGTTGTGAGATTGTGGATTATGATTTGGCCATGGCTAAGGGTGACCTGCGGGGCCCAGTGATGTTATTGTGGTGACCCTAACGTATGGTACGCCATGGGAAGTTCCAAAGGGTAATCGCGCCCTTGCAAGGCCAGCAAGGGGGGATTGTCCCATGCAGTGGCGGAGCCACTTGTGGACGAGCGGGGGCATGCGCCCCCACTGAATACTCTTTTTTTTTTCTTTCCAGATTTTATATTTTTTCCTTGTAATTGGCTTCTTAAATTATTATTTGTTTAATTACTTTAATACATTTTGTTGTTTGTATAGCAATAATTCTAGTACCACATACAATTACACATCTAAATACACACCCACACTCACATGAGTGGTGGGTCCCACACACACTAACACCTCTAGTGTGGGGGGTCCCACACACACTAGAGGTGTTAGTGTGTGTGGGACCCACCACTCATGTGAGTGTGAGTGTGTGTTTGGGTGAGTAAGTGTATGTGGTGCTAGTAAGGTTGATGAATAAAAAGAGTCACCACTCACCATTTGAAACTCCTCAATACATAATGTCCAAACTTGTAAGTGGCTAAACCATGGGTTATATGCATTATACTTCATTAATTATTCACTATTTTGAAAGTAATCTTGTCTTTGTCGATAGAACTCATAACGCGTGACGAAATTAGAGGTTTAAGCATAAAATTTAAAAAGAAAAGCACATTTTTTCTTATTGGATCAAGATTGCTAAATATTACTCCCTCCGTCCCTTTTTAAGTGTCCTGCTTCGTAATTCCAACTTATTAAAAAGACATTATCATTATACCTTTCACATCAACTTTTTCCTCCACTTTCCCTACTTACCCATCATCATTACACTTTTACTCACTTACTTTTCAAAAAGAAATCTACTTTTAGGGGTAAAATAGACAATGCACCAACTTTTACCCACTAACTTTACAAAATGGACACTTATTAAGGGACAGCCCAAAATGGAATACTGGACTCTAAAAAAGGGACGGAGGGAGTAACATTTTAGTTATTGTGTATCTAACTGCTATTAGACTTGGTCCATTGAGACAATTCAAACAATTGATTTATCTTGATAGTTTATGAAATTACTACCTTCCTTAGTAAATGTGTTAGCTTTTTTTTAAAATTATTTTTAGCACAAGCATACTTTTATTATTTTGGTGTTGCTAGTTATGATTTTTTTTTTGTTGAAGTGTGTTTAAAAAGTGCCCCCACTATCGTTAATTCCTGGCTACGCCACTGGTCCCATGACACGGTCATAGTTAGTGGCTTAGAAATGGTGGCGACCCTAACGTATGGTACGCCATGGGAAGTTCCAAAGGGTAATCGTGCCCATTGTTATGGTCTTAAATGAATTCATGCTAAGTACATAACTTAGGTGTACTCATTTAGGACCCTGTGTGCAGGACAAGCAAGAGGGGGATTTTCCATGACATGGTCATAGTTAGTGGTTATGGGAGGAAAGGATCTTGTGGAGAAGATCTTAGATTTCACTTAGGTTAATGGATAGTAACAAACTAGTTTATGTGTAAAATCTCTGCTTGACTTCTTCGATTTAATATTATCTTGTTACCTGCTAGCTGTAAAGTAAGAGGGGTAGTTGGGTTGGATTATTCTACTGGGTGATTTATCGTACTCACAGATACGTTTGTATCTTGGCAAATCGATTGCTTCGGCGATTAATTTGCCAGAGGGTGCAGGATTCAATGATGAAGCGGCTTTGAGACGGGAGGAAAATCAGGAACGGAGATTGAGTATACTTGGAATCTGTATCAAGACTAGAGTCGCTCTCGAGTTATTTCAATAAAATTGTATTATTTTAATGCCTTCAAAATTATTTGAAAAATCGGGGCGTTACACCATCGTTGATCCCTCACCGGTTAGCATAGCCACGGCTTGTGCGACGATGCCGACGCCGTCCAAGATGATGCCAACGCCTTGCGACGAGGCAGTCAACGTCACGCATTGCCATTGTCCATCACTTATTGAATTGGTTCGCGCAGTGGCCTCACTGACTTGCTTCTGATAACATGCAGACAACAGAATTGTACATATAACCATATATGTTAAGAACTGATGACATGATACAAGGTTCAGATGTACACATAGTGAGGCTGCTGCGTGGACCAATTCAATAAGTGATGGACAACGGAGTATGGTTTCATGAAGTGCCTAATCCAATTTGTATCAAAATGTAAAAGACCATTAAAGGGAGATTTATATTCATTAACAAGTAACAATCTTTAAAACCACTACAGTCTCCGCTAATCAAAACACGTGTTTCCCAACTAGTACTTTTGTACTTTCATTTACAAGTTAGTAGCTAAGAGAAACCTAGTAATATTTGTAGCATTTATAACAAAGTGTGCTCAAAATTCTCAGCAAACTCTGTTGATCTTTTTCTTGGGGTGTTCACATCTCTAAATTCTTCATGTTCTTTACTTGCCCTTTTCCTCTTCCTTGTACTATCCTTTTCAACCTCTGCCGTGTTGTGGCTATCCTTGATCTTAATTTTGATTTTTGACACTTTCTATAGTGGGATTTGCATCTCCACATCACTAGCTTCTTTGTCTTTATTTCTGTACAAATAATCAAAGAGTTAAACAAATAGCATTATATGTTCTTGCATTATAACAAAAAAAGCTTCAATAAGCTCATATATAATAACCATATGTGTCTCAGGATAGAAGCTCATATGTCCTCGTTTTCTGGATTTACAGAGGACAGATGCTAACATATAACTATATATATCACTCAAACAAACAAATTCATTGAATAGTATGATGCATAAATAACAATATATGTTAAAGATCAGAGTTGTTCGAGTAAATATATAAATAGATAACCATACATGTTAAACAACCAAAATTCTAAACGTTATATGTTCTCTTTTTTTAGATTTAGAAAGCACAGATGCTCACATATAATCATGTATGTCACTTAAACAACCAAAACCCTAACTAAAACAACCTTCAAACAAATGCTCATATACATCCATATATGCCACTCAAACACACAAATTCATCGAATAATATGATGCCTAAACAACCTTATATGCATAAACAACCTTATAAAAATTCTAACCAAACCATAAGTAGGTAACAGCTATCAAACGAAACCCTAAACATTATATGTTCTTCTTTTTTCTTTTCTTTTTTTAGATTTACAAAGCACAGATGCTCACATATAACCATATATGTCACTCAAACAACCAAAACCCTAACTAAACCATAAGTAATGCTAACTGTACTTGTAAATGACAACGGAGGGAAGGCGACGACGACTGATGTCAAAGACGGCAAGGAAAATTGAAAAAAAGCACGGCTATGCTTTGGCTGGAACTCCACGCGTTGCCGTTGCGGCGGACTGATCCGTATGGTGGTGGGGAAGGTCGTTGGCCGTGGTGAGAGGGATGATGAAGGTGTGGGCAGTGATGGCGGCGATGGAGGGCGGAAAAAAACGGCAGCGACTGATGGAACGACGACGGCGATGAAGTGAATGATGACGGAGAGGGAGTAAATGTCGACGACGACGAAGGAGGAGGAGTGCACCGGCAACGGCGGTGGCGAGTAATTAGAGAGAGAGAGAGAGAGAGAGAGAGAGAGAGAGAGAGAGAGAGAGAGAGAGAGTGAGTGAGAGTGAGAGTGAGAGAGAGGGGCTGTGCTCCAGATCTAGAAATGATTAGGGTTTCTCTTTTTATGGGTGGTTATATAGGATGAGTATTTTTATCATAGGAATTTGTTTATAAGGCTAGTGGACTAAAGAGGTTAGGAATTATAAGAAATGGACTAGTGGGGTTAGAAACATGCTATAGTGAACCTCCCAAAATTCTTCATTTATTCAATTGATTATATTTTGTAATCTATAATCTTTTAGGTGAATTTGAAAACTTCGTTTAAAAGAACTAATTGAGATCTATCAAACAAAATCCATATTGTACATTAAATGTTTATCAATTAAAAAGTATAACCAATTTTCTATCTAATTAGGATAAAATGAGGGGAAAATGGAAACAGAGAGTATAAAACAAGAATAGAATAAAAAAAAACAAGAACAAAAACAACATGGAATGCAAGAAAAGCCGCTCAGCTCAAAAAAAAAATAAGAAAGAAAGAGTGCGCCCATTTTTAAGAGAGCGGAGGGGAAGGGAAAGGATGTAGTGAAAGAAAGGGGAATGAGGAGAGAAGGGAAAATTAATATTTGGGAGGAAGGAATGGGAAAAAGGGAGGGGAAGAACTTATCTTTTTGGAAAGGTTGCTAACACCACCTCCAACATTAAGATTAGCTAATTCGGTGGGAAAAAATACTTAATTACACCTCAATCTTTTTTTAAACGCAATACAATTTTTTAATGAGGGTAACCAAGTAATTTCTTACATTTTCACCCATATCAACTACTACTTAAACCAACTATAAGTTAATCCCTTCCTTAACTAATCACCTTATAATTTATCCACCATTTTTTCTTGTCACGCCATCAATTTTCAACATAAATAATAATAACTTTAGATAATCAAATTCTCGCGATAATATAAATAATATCCCAAAAGACATTACAATTCCCAAATTTAGCAAACCCGTTTAACAGTTACAACATTCCAAAAATAAACGATACAGTGCAATACGATCTATTTTACAATGATACAAGGACGGCTCTTGAAAATAGCTTTTGACGGTGATGCTCGCATGCACACCAAACACTTAATGCTTGTGCCCTTGTGTTGTACCTGAAATAATGAAGGGTTGAGGAAACCTTGTGCCCAGTAGAGAATTTTATGCTCAAACTATATAAAAATGTATTTAATCAAGCACCATGAATGATGACAGATACGCCCAATGTACGAATGATTACCAACGAGGTATACGCTATAGTCAAAAGGGTTCTAGACTTCGCATAAATGTCATTGACTGGTTACTTCTTAGACTAGATGCATTAATAACTCACGTCAATCCACATTAGTCTATAACCAATTCTAAATCATCTTATTATCCTTCGTACGATACTACAATCTTCCTCGTGCCCACATTTATCATCATCAATCCCTTTATTACAAAACCTATCTTTTTTATTTCAAATCAATTCAAGAAAACTCAAGACCGTTGTAGGCCGAGCTCCGTTGATTCGGGCCGAATACTGGAGTTCGTTGATTTGTGCCCAAATATCGAAAACTGTTGATTCGCTCAAGAATACCAGGGGATTTTCATCAAAATCTTTTAACCAAGACCAAAATCCTCTCATTAACTTCATAAACTAATAACGTATTGTTAAGAGTTTGAGTCGAAGCTCCTGCCAGGGACTTACTCGACAACGAGCCCTGAAGACAAATGATATGAGCATTTAGCTTCTGCTAGACATTTACTCATTAAAGAGCTCTGAAAGCATATGATATGAGTATTTAGCTCCTGCCAAGCATTTACTCATTCAAGAGCCTTGAAAGTTCTCTTTGTGTCCATTTATCATTCACATTCATTCCACGTTCCCATTTCACAAACATCAAGTCATTCAATCGAATCCAAAAGCTGTTTAATCAATCACATGACATTACAAGACCAACAATCTACCATATCGCATATAAGCAAATACATGCGTTATCGCATATAAGCAAATACATGCGTCCTCATCGTACCTCTAAGTATATCCCCGCACCAACACAATATACTACTCACAAGCGGTTTCTAAAGTATTCAACATACTAGTTCCTATACTTGAATCCCGTAGCAAGTGTACCAAAGAAAGATCAAGAGGTTCAATGAGTCGTGAAAATACAAGTTACTACTTTGCCCTTAAAGTCATTATACCGCTCTCATCTACCATTTATACCCACCACAACGTTCATACAACCTTCAGTACTCATAAACACTCTACGATACGTTCTTTGTTGACAACGACACTAAGATTGAGCTTAAGAAGTGTCTAGGGAATGAAAAACATCAATGAGTCAATGAGATCGAACAATCGAGTTTAGAGAAGGTTTAAAGATGTTTAAGAGGTGCTAGAAGTGATCATGGGTCAAAATGATAAAGTTTAGAACAAAGCAGTAAAAACTGTCCATAAGCTCCTGGTACTGATACAGCCACAATGGCTGTATCGATACAGCAACCAAATCAGAAATTCTGAAGCTTCTTTTTTCTTATGGTATCGATACGGCAGAAAGCCTGCATTGATACAGCGAGGTTTCGAGCAAATTTTCTGCAAATTTTTGAGATTTCAACTACAACAACCAACAATCTAAAGTACGATCAATGTGCAAAATCAACACATAAACATATAACAAGTGTAAGAAATCCATATCTCAAAGTTGGAGAGCAAATCCAAAGGGAGATCAAGCTGTAACGACTAGGATTTTTGACCCAATTTTTTTTCCTAAATATAATATTATTAGAATTATTTTTCTTAATGCAATTTTTTAATACAATTATACATGCAATATATACATGCATTTTTTTTAAATTTTTTCTACACACACATGCGTGTATGCACACTTCTTCTCCTCCCTCACCTCAAACTCCTTCCGTCTCTCCGTCTCCCACTCAGTCTCTACTTCCTCCTTAACCCTCAAATCAAGCCCAATTCGTCTATTCCAAATCCCATGAACCCAACCCCATTAAATTCACCCTTATCCTCTTCCACCAAAATTCTCCTATAAATACCCCACCCCATTGACCTACGAAAATACCACGATATTTCCCACACTCTACCTACCAGAAAAAAGAGAAAAACAGAAGAAACCCAAGCTTCAATCAATGGAGTTTTAGAGAGAGAAAGAAAGAGAGAAAAGTGGGTTTTGTACCAAGACTCGACCGAAATCCAATTCGATCGTTCCAAACTCTTCTCACAACTCCTAGCATCACCAAGCATCGTTCAATTTGGTCCCAAAGTCTCCCGATCAAAAAACTCGAAGTCTTCTTCCCCAAAATTCAAGATTCATTTTTAAATTAATTCGATCCGATTAAAGGTATTATAATCCATTCCAACCTCTTCTCCAAGTATATTAAGTGTTTATATGCTTAACCCTATGTCTTGAACGAAAAAAAATATAGTTCACCGCGAGTTTTCTGCCATATTCACCAATTTTGATATTATTTTTGATCCCAACACCTTATTTGTAATTATTTATGAAGAAGATAACCTATGTGATATTTATTTTACAATCTTTCTGATATTAATATTATGAAAAACTACTGACTTGATATTATTTTCTTACAATATAATATCATCGTAGTATAAAACGTATTAATTATATCATTTTAATTTATCTAGTAGATTGAATTGATTAATAAAAGTTTTTAAATTAATAATACTCCTATTTATTAATTTTAGATGATTCGAAACAATTTTGCGACCTTCCAAACCTTATTTTTGACACCTGAACTATTTTTTCTAGACTTTTCACATCTCAAGGACCATAATTTGTTAAGATTATATTTTTTTTATTTAATTATCTATTTATTAAATTATTTATTAGTTATCTATCAAAGTTTACAAACGAAAAATCTTGTGACTTTCCAAACAACGTTTTAACACCCAAACTAATTTTTTCTGGACTCCTTGCATCTCAAAGATGATATCTTGTTAAATTAATATTTTTTTATTTAATTTACCATTTATTGTTATTTCTATAGCGTTTCCAATCAAAAATTCCTTACGACCTTATAAACCATATTATTAATGCCCGGGTAGTTTTATTTAGACTCCTTACATTCCGAAGATGAAACTTTGTTAACCTCAACATATTTTAATTAGTAAATTATTTATTATCTATTTACTTCACTTTCGGCCACTTTATTTAACGTCTTCATTTAAAATAATCCCGCGACCCTCCGAACCCAACTTTTGATACTCAACTAGTTGCGTAGGACCTCTCGGACTCTTAATCAGGTCACGTTAATTATTTTAATATTTTTACTTAATTAATGCATCAAATTAGTTTTTAATTAATCTAATTACTTAGAAATAATTAATGAGAGCCTAGAAAAATATTTTTTTAATTATTTTAAAAAGCTCTTACTTATTATCATCTTGGCCATAAGAGATTAAGGGCAACGGCCCATTCATAAAAGGTTGTGTGATTGTTTTGCTTGTAGTTTGTTTTAATTATTATTCGTTTTAATTGTATATTGCACTATTATTTGATTGGAATGCTAGATGGAACCCTAGAGACATAAGGTGATATGCGAGTAGAATTCATCTAGACGATGCTAAATAATGGATGAATTGAAAAGTTTTATTTTTAGATTGCCTGTAGGCGTGATTTTGAGATGTGATGAGATTGTGATGAGATTGAAACTGGCGGGTGTCCAGTGATGAATTGATAGACTGGCGAGAGTCTAGTGATGATTGTGAAGTGATTTGTGAAGTGGTATATAAGATAGACGAACCCTAGTTGTGATTCAGGCATGATAAGCTTTCCCTTTATTGTAGTTATTGGGGTGCATACTCGGTATATAACTTAGGTGTATCTGCGACAGCAAAAGGAAGTAACCTCATGGGACCGAGCATGGCTTGCGGTTGAGGGAGGAAAGATCTCGTGGAGGGATCTTAGATTTCACATTAGGATAATGAATAGTAATAAATTGGTGTTTATAAATCCTTATTCTGCTTTTTCGCATTATTATTATCTTGTTGCTTGTTAGCTGTAAAAGTAAGAGGGGTGGTTGGGTTGGATTATTCTACTGTGTGATTTATCACTCATGGATACGTCTGTATCTTGGCAAATCGTTTGCTTCGGCGATCAATTTGCCAGAGGGTGCAGGATTCACTGGAGAGGATTCAAAGATGGTGCAGTTCGACACGGAAAGAATATCAGGAACGAAGATCGAGTATGTTTCGGATTTGTATCAAGCCTAGAGTCAGCTCTGAAGTTGATGTATTTTGAATCAGTAAATTTATCTTGTGACTGTAATAGCTAAACTTTATTTTGAAAAATTATATTTATTTAGCAAATTTTCTTAAGATTTTATTTTATATTGCTTCCGGAAAATCGAGATGTTACACAAGCCCACGTAAGCCCTTGACTCCGAAATCTTGAAATCGACCGAAATACTCCTCCTCTAAGCAAAACTCACGAGATTCAAGCTTAATAACACGGATAGAATGTAACAATGGAGGTGGGTTTGTGTGGGTTTCGAGCTTTGGTGGTGGAGAGAGAGAGAGAGAGAGACGTGAGAGTACAGAGAGAGTGGGTTTGGAATTTTAATCCCCTACAGTTACACACACTCTATATATACTAGGATATACACAAATCACACTTGCACTCCTTTAACTTCCAATCCCTTCATTCGAATCCCAAATCATATAAACAAACATTTCACATTTTCCTAAATTTCTAATATTAATAAATCTTTAAAAAATTTCCCCAAAAATACGAGTCTCTACATTCCTTATCCATCCAAACTCTCATCGGCTATTTTGAAACTTATCTGCTCTGCAAACGAGACGATACTGTACAAATAGTGGTGGTGCAAGAGTGTGATTTAACTCTTGTAATTTATATTTTTCTAATTTTTCTTCTCGGGATGAATAATTAATTTGTGAAATTAAAAAAAAAAATTTAAAGTAAAGAAATCACTACAACTGAATAATCCCAACTATTTTTTGAAACAAATTAATTTGGGAAATAATTTTGACACTTTATTTTGATAACTGCACTCTAATACTTGTCTTCTAGTGCTCATGCTATGTGTATTTTGAACACTAAAAATACAAACAATTTAGTATTAGACAGTGAAGTGTAAAAATCATTAAAACCATTAACTTCGGCCACAAAAAAAGTGCCAAATACCAGGCATCACAAAAGTCAAACTACTAATCAATTCTAGTCGTAAATTAAACATCCCAGATGGGCCTCTCAGTATAAATACAAGCAGCTGTAACGGCTACTTGAGTACTTACCGTTGGATACGCGGATCAGCAGAGCACGCTCCACTAGGCCATCGCCGCACTCCGACCACTTAAGAGTTAGAGAGAGACAGAGAGAGAGAGAGAGAGAGAGAGAGACAGTCATCTCGGATTTAGGGTTTCCGATTGCGATACGGAGCGTGGAAAGCCAGCAAAGCAATGAACATCTTCAAGAAGAAAACCTCACCCAAAGGTGAGTTAATTTCTTCTCTTTTTTTTTTCTTTTTATCAAATGAACTTGTACTCATCTAGGGTTTTTTTTTGAGGTTTACCGTTTTGGATCACTACATTGTCTATTTGTCTGTTAGATCCTAAATTTGGGTATTTTCTACTTAGTTTCACTAATTTTGAGGGTACTTTGCTTTGTTGATGTTAGCAGTTTTAAAAAAAAAGAAAAAAGAAATCGAACTTTTTGTTTTCCGTCTGGAGTCTGGACTGGTGTAATTCCAGGGTTTTGGGTGGCCAAGGAGGTCACGGGTTCAAGTCGCGCTAACGACGTCTTCTCGAACTTGGCCCTCCTGTGAAGCCGGCTGGGTTCCACTAGTCCTCTGTGGGGCAGTAGTTGCCATGGCTCTTTGGTCCCTTCCGGAGCCTGCCACGTCATGCCCGAGGGAGAGTTGCTATGCCGGGTCGCCCCCTCCTCCACCCTTTTTGATGATTCAAAAAAAAAAAAAAGAACTTGCACTAATCTAGGGTTTTTGATGTTTACCCTTTTGGATCTACATTGTCTGTTAGATCTTAAATTTGGGTCTTTTTTCTCCTTAGTTTCAGCAACTTTGAAAGCACTTCGCTTTGTTGATGGTAGCAGTTTTCTTTTAAAAAAAGAACTGTATTTATAGCGGATGGACTAGTGGGATTACATGAGAGCAAATTCGTGTCCATATAAGAAATAATTTTAAAAAACCTTGTAGCCCTCTAGGGTTTTTGATCTTATCCACTTGGGTCACTACCGCTTGGCTCCTAACTTTTGGCATTTTCTTTTGGCTCCTATAACCATATTTACACTGAATTTCTTGGATTTTGTTAAACCTAATTGTACTAGAATTTGAGGTTCGCTTAGACTGCCAAAACTTTCTCTACATTTTAAGTAGAAAAGTACAACAAGTATAAGTTAAACATGTTTTCTGGTAGAAAGTTTTTCAACTTAATGTTTTCCATTTTCATTATATTTGCAGTGAGGATTAATGTAATTACCCTAATTAGAATTTACGAGATTTAAACTGAGAGCATATTGGTGATGTTGTAATCACAGATGCACTCCGTACAAGCAAAAGAGAAATGTCAGTTGCCACCAGAGGTAAATTTGATTTCCCCCATGATGTTTTTGGATTGGATATGTGGCCTGTTTGGTTAGACAGAAACATTATTGCTAAATGAACATTATCGTAGATGCCAAACGCATAAGGCAGTTTTGCATTGCAACAAGAATTGTAGGAAATAAAATTTATTGAGGCAGTAGACAGTTGGAGGGGGTTAAAAATTCTGAAGCTATATATGTGCAGCTAATCTCTTGTGTTTCTGGAATTGTGGGAGTTGTAATGCTCTGGAAATATGATACATGATATAACATTGTATATGCCGAATCAGTAGATATATCGACAAGATGAGCTATACTAAAAGGATTTGGTATATTTGACTGTGAATCGTGTACTGGTTCTATTTCTGCCCATCTCTTCTCCTCTGATTCCAAAATAGTTGTGGTGATTGATTAATTATATGTGTCTTTAGAGTAAAACTTTGTCATCTGCTGTCTTGACAAGGGCATGGATTTGAGTACTCATTCTGTCCAATCCTAAGCCAATGTTTATATCCAATTTGGCTGCAGACAAGAAATTTATTTTTTTCCTGTTATTCTCTGGAAAAATATATCGTACTCATTCTCTCCGATCTTAAGCCAATGTTTATATCCAATTTGGCTTCAGACGAGAAATTAATTTTTTCCCGTTATTCTCAGGAAGAATATAGCTCCCCAACTGAAAGCCTAATCACGGTTTAAATGATCTGCCACATCAATGATCATTTGTCCAACCCTTCGTCTCTCTGCTATCTCACTCTTATCTCAGACTCCCCATGTCCTCTTTCACACGTCGACTTCCTCATCTCTCTACCTCTCATTCTCGTCTCACTTGCGTTCATAGATCTCCAGTACTTCAAATTTTTCTCCTCCATTTCAGAAACCTCTCTCCTCTTTCTGGTTAGGTTTCGTCGAAGAAAAATATATTTCTTGGGACTTTACCTGAATAATGGCATGAAGCTTTTCACCTACTGTGTCTATTTATGTTCTCATTCTACCCTCTCTCTCATATATTCGTGTTATGTTTCAGATAAGGTTTTGTGTGTGTTTTTCCCCCTAGATAGACACAGTTAAGGGTGGATATGTGCTTGAAGGAGTTGAACCTATACGTGATAAGCGAATCCAAGAAACATCATGCCCTTTTAACCTTTTGCTCTATATGCGTCAGTCATTCAGGAATACTTAGGCTGAGAGTGCGGGGTCCCACTTTCTCGCGTAATAGCAATCAGGAGTTGTTGAGTTAAGTTTCCATTCCCTGTATCATTGTTAAGTTTTCATTCCCCATATCATCATCATGCAATGTATTTCACGGCATTGTACTTCCTCCTGTATAAGGATTAGGTAGATTTCCTCCTCCGCTTTTTGTCACAAAAGGAACCAACTCAGGACCAAATTGATTTTTTTTTTTTAAGACTTTTATTTACAAAAAAAAACACAAGATATCTACATTGAAACTCAATACACAACCCAAAAGTTACCAGCTTCATTTCTCAATTGAGTCACGTAGGACTACTCAAGAAAACAAGTCAAGCCTGAGAGAATAGGCAACAATGCAATCCAACAGGTTTTGACCACATTCGGCTATGCACCCATGATTTCTTTGGGGGTTTTCTGTCCGAGATATGCAATTCATTCTAACATATTCAATGGAAAATCACCCTACCAATGCAGTTTTTTCCTTAGCCTTACCGCCTATAGTCAGTTGCGCAGCTTGCAGCCTAAATTTCAGTCAAACAACTAGTTGTACCAACAACAAAGCTGCAACCAAAGTAATCAAATGCTTAGAACACGACAAGTCTCAACATCAAAGCCAAGCTGTACATCATAGTTCGTATGAGTATGAATTTCACGAGGACTTTTCTCTTATAGATGTATTGTTCATGGTTAAACCTTGTCGTGGCCCTCGTGGGTATACATTCAGGTTTGCAAAGACAGGTCCTAGAGGGCTGCATTTTCCACGAACTAGGGTTGCTACCTTGTCATGTGGTATATTTAGGTTTGCAACTGCCAGGTTGGGCCACAGCTCAAAGCCGAAGCTTCTCACTTAGCCAAGCCTGTTAAATTAATGAGCTCAGCAACCGAGGAAAAAATTCACCTTGTAAATCCCAAGTTGAAAGAATAACTAAAGTGAAAGCACTACCACTGTGCCACCAGTATTTTTGAAGATTGAGTGCCAAGATAAAAAAAAAATAGCAGAGTTCAGTAAAATTAGGTCCTTTATAGAAAACAACATAGAAGCCAATAGAGAGCTTCATTTGAAAATGTTTGAAACTTCCAGTCCCATTGAGCAGAGACAATTTCTTTAGGGTTGGCACAGAATAATGTGACTTAATGGAATTTCTGGCATGGAGATATATGATGTAATTACAAAGATTGCTCAGATTGTAATTGCAATTACTGCTTTTGCTGGACCCCTATTTCTCATCTAATAGTCAGTGTTCTAAATGGCGCTCGGCGCTAGTCGGGCGGCGACCCACCGCCAAGCGCCTAGCCCACCTAGGTGCCGCTGAGCAATTTGGCAGGTTTTTCCTTCTTTTTTTAATATAAAAAGAGGTTCTGACGGGTTATCCAAACATTCGGCCCTCCACAATCTCCTCTGAATCCAACTCATCCCAAACCACACAGTCATGGCAGATGTGTTCGTGTGCATGAGAGAGAGAGAGAGAGAGAGAGAGACAAGAGATAGACGGGCAACGACGATCGATTTCTCCTTGTCCTCGACTTGCAACTGGGTAACAGGTTATTAGGCCGAAGACTTGACTTCTATTTAATAAAAATTACACCAAAGGCCCTTTATTATCTTAACACAACACTGAGGCCCCAGCCGCCTAGCTCTGACTAGCCGGCCACCCAAATCCGCTAAATGCTGCCTAGTCTCCCTGGCTGCCGATTGAACCGCTGAGGGCTATAATCGCGGTGGCAGGCCACCGCCGAGTGACTAGGCAGCTGCCGAGGCTGCCATTAGGACACTGCTAATAAATCTAGATATACAGACTCTTATGACTGTTAAATTTATTGAGGTGTTTATGATTGCTCTCAGTGTTGTTTGGTTCCATGGAATACCTCCATACATCCGTGGAATACCCCCATACATATATAGAATGTGTACTTTTGTGTATATGAAAGTACAATGTGGGCTCAAGTTGGCTCGAATTATCACTGTTGCCCACTAACCCTTCAATCTTTCGTCAAAGTGTGATTTCCATCTGGTACTCAACTTTAGCATTTGAGTGAAAGACACCAAGGGAAGAGAAGACTATATGTGAGCCCAGGACCCACAGTTTGGTTTCCAACTTAGTTTCTTCCTTCAATACAAGTCAGTTTTTCTATTATGTATCTTACTACGAGGGTTAGCAAGTGCCCCTAACTGACTAGGCTACAAATGTTCTCCAATAAAAACAGGGGGCATTCAGTTTTTGGTTATGGTTCTGGCCGCCCAGACTTCCACTTGAAGTGATTACCGTATGAGTTACAAGAATCTTTCTGACTATCATATGATTCCACTGATAGAATTCAACATATTGGTCGTTATATTGTGATTGTCCAGAAATAGAAAGAAAAATAATCCATATGATAGTGTGTGGATATCACTTGTATAACATTTGTGTGCCCATTGCAGGCATTGAGCGAGAGATTGCATCGCTACAGATGGAGGTATGCTACTATGAGCAAGCTAATTGTATGAATTGAACTTTGTCTGTGATCTTAATGTATTTACCTGGGATTTCAGGAGAAGAAATTAGTTGCAGAGATTAAGAAAACAGCTAAAACTGGAAATGAGGCAAGTCTAAGTTCATTTCTGATGTTATTTTAGCACACCATATTGGATGTAAATTGTTACCCATTGATGACATAAACTGCATGATAAGGTGGCATGATGATTTGTTTGTTGGGTTTGGAAAACCGAACGGTTATTTTTTTAATGATGCCTAGTGTTCAATGGTAATATTTGTGTTGGGCATGTGTTGCTTTGAGGCATCCAGGTATTATAGTACAAGGGTGCTCAAGTTTACCTACACCAATGGAGTTAGTTGTAATTCAATGACATAGATGATATTCTGAAATGGCTGAGGAACATTATAATTAGAAAACTTGTGCCTTTCTTTTCCTTACAAGTTGGACTGACTTGTCAGTTGTCACAACTCACAAGTTTGCCCCAAGGTTACAATCATGAGGCAAGTAAGAGCTGTACAACCACCCGCACAAGTTCTACACCTTAAATGTACGGCTTTAATTTGCAAGCAGATATAGGTTTTGCGAATTCCATAAAATGGCTAGTATAACTTGTAAGTTGTGACCACGTTGTGCTTAGCAAGATTTTATTACCTTATCAATGTTTAAGGGAAATTGGAATATGCATGCTACTTTTGTCCTCTCACACCCTTCCGTGAGGGGATAATAGACAAAAAAGGGAGTATGAGAGTGAGAGGCTAGAACTGGAGTAAGAAAAGAATAGAGGACTGATTTCCTACTTTAATGCGTAAAAGTTTCATAACTGTTGATATAGGAAGTATTAATCTCAAGCTTTCCTATGGTTAAGAGACTTAGGTTGCGTGATTTCTTCAAAGGTCATAGTCTTGGAGCATGCCTCTCCAAACTTCAAATTGTGGATTTTATAATAATTGTGGCATAAATTTAGCTTGCTTTATATAGATCAGTGATTAAGTTGCGGTAATCAGTTTGAGAAAATGATGTGGTAAATGTGAAGGACTTTGAAGTTCATTTTTCCTTCTGAGAGCTATAAAGAATCATTATGATGCTCCTTCTAAGTGAATTGTTCATTGGTTGGAAACAAATCTCCATGCGGTTGAACTTTGGATTTTTGGAGTACTTGTGTATTTATGAAATGGCTCAAATTATGAACAAATAAAATGCAGTCATTGCCTTGTAACCGTCAGTTTGTCACTATTCTTTGCATCTTGTAGTTTTTATCCAGATTAGTATTTCATCTTTAATTTTGATTTCTATTACCTTTACGTTATCCTCAGGCTGCTACCAGAATCTTAGCTCGTCAACTAGTTCGACTTCGGCAGCAAATTACAAATTTACAGGGGAGTCGTGCCCAAATCAGAGGTGTCGCGACTCATACGCAGGTAATTTCAATACGAGCAAAACCATGGGTAACCCTTTGGTTTAATAAATTTATTTCCTTCTGTTATGGACGGCTTTAACAAGGGGGAAATGCCGGAACTGTTTGCCTAGATTTTCATCCCTCTTTTGTTACTTTAACAGGCGTTGTATGCCAGCACTTCTATTTCTACTGGGATGAAAGGTGCAACTACAGCAATGGTTGCTATGAACAAGGTACGTGGTTGAAGGGTGCAAGAAATGATCCAACATCCTTCACAAGTTCTGTACCTCATGAAAATTATTCTGATGAATAGCCTTCCCATCCTGCAGAGGTGTATCGTAAAAAATAAGAAAATGTTTTTCCTTGGTTAAGTGAATCACCTTTATTGGCTTTTTTTGCCACGTGTTTCATAGTTGAACTATTTAATTGTAATCTTGGAGGCCACCAATCTTGCTATGGTGTCGAAATCATGACACGTGTCTTACTTCAAAAGATTTCCCTGCTTTATATGGTGGACGGGGACCTAAGTAGTTGATTGTTCCTAGCTTGTTAATTTGCTTTTGTTCCCTTATTTTCTTTTTTCCCCATTTCAGCAAATGGCCCCTGCAAAACAAGCGAAAGTAATTAGAGAATTCCAGAAGCAATCAGCACAAATGGACATGACGGTATGTTTCCAACTACGTAAATTTGCTTCATTCAATCTCTTAGTTCATCTTCCTTTGATTAGCTAGGTTAAATTAGGTTCAATCTAAAATTTGGGTGTTCTGTCTCAGTCGCCATGGCCGGTTGTAAAATATTGGAAGTAGTTTCTGGTCCTTGACTGGTTTTATTTGCAGATTTAAAACAATTTTTTCCCCTAAATGGTGCTCTTTATGTCTGGCTGTTGAACGGTCAGTATCCTTGCAAAAAATATCTAAAGATGAATTCTCTATATAGATTGAGATGATGTCAGAATCAATTGATGAAACTTTGGACAAAGATGAGGCTGAAGAGGAAACAGAGGAGCTCACCAACCAGGTGCAATATCATTCAATCAGCCTTTTCAGTGGTAGCTTTCTGTTATGGCTGTATGCCAAATCTTTGCTCATGATCTCTATTTTGCATTGTCCATTCATAGGTCCTTGATGAGATTGGTGTGGATATTGCATCACAGGTTAGTTTCACTGAGATTCGTCATTTGACTGGATTTTCCGGCTTTAGGGTTTGCATTATTTCCAATCTTTCAGCAATTCAAATTAATTTCTGACCCGACTCATGCTTTTGTATCAGTTATCATCGGCACCAAAAGGCCGGATTGCATCAAAGAAAGTTGAAGCAGTTGTTCCTAGGTATGTGCTACTTGACTTTGAAGCAATAATCTATGCTGAACAGACATGTATGGGACATAAAAAACTGGGAGCAATTTATGCAGTTCTCCTGCTGGTGAATTATGCTTTCTATTTAGCCTTGTTCAGAAATGTTTGCGGTTACCTTCTTTTACTATTCTTTTGCTTGCTTACGAAAGATCTAGGCGAAGCTTTGAACATTCCGTTGCGTGCTCACTGCAAGAAACAGCAGATGTTCAAAGCTTCTTCTTAGAAACTTTATTAGTACATTTTTAACCTCGTGATATAAGCCCCAAAATACTGAGGAGTGCAAATGGTTGATGAGACTATTTTTTGGCACAATGACCCACTGTCCCACTCTGTCATCTCTCCACCCACATGGTTTGTGACTGTTGATCTGCAAGAGAGAATGCATTCCCTTTGCCCATCATTGTGTACTGCATATTAGCTAGCATGCCTTGATGCAAGTCTGCTCCTTTGTGGCGTAGTTGTCACAGGCTTGAAACACGGAAACCACCTCCCCTCCATGTGTAGGATCTGTAGTCTGTACCTTGCTGTACATTGTTTGGTCCATTTCGTAGCTGCTTAAGCATAGCTTGTGGGACAATTAGGGATTCTCTCCCCCATTTCGTATCAGACCATTAGATGGTTCAAGGAGGTTTTTGGGTTCAAGTCTTGTTATCATTACAAAAGTTCAAAACAATTACTTAAAGATCAGTCTTCTTGCATTTTTAGCTACAAAAATATTTTAGTTTCGAAAGGAAACTGGATCAATTAGATCATATCCAACTTATTTTCTATTGGTAGGAGTGCCTTATGCTTCTAAACTTGTTGTTTTGATGCAGCCCGCAGTCTGCTGATGTTGACGATCTCGAAAAGAGGCTGGCCTCTCTTCGACGAATCTGATGGGGGGTATATCGGATTCAGCAGCCGTCAAAACTCCTCATCTTCTTCGATGCCCTTTTTCTTGTATAATCTCTTTACTGCAAAACAATCCGTGTGCATGATGACTGGTATAAGCAAAATATATATACTAGGTTGTTAATCTTGGTTCATTTGGAGAATTTATGTATTTTCCATTGTGGGTTCACGACGGGAATCCATCCCTCGTAAATAGTAAACAGCTGGTTAATAAGGGAAGGTTATTCAGAAACTCTTGTGAACACAATAGCAGAAAATGATATCAAATCTGGCAAAAATAATCTAGGTGCTCCCAATTTGCCTAATGAAAACGTACTCTTTCAAGTTTTGCCCTGTCCAATATTATAGAATTTTAGAAACTGAAGAATCGATGCATGATTTTTTTATTGTTTATCAATTCAAAACATCTCAATTAATTTTAAAATTAGCGCAAAAAAAAAAAAATCACCGGAGCTTATTATTTTTATTACAAAATAGTAGTACTGTAGTAGATTTTAATTGAAGGACAAAACATAAGGGATAGGAGAGAGTATGTCCCCATTACCATATGAGCAACATATTGTTAATTAAGCAACGAGAAAATAACACACCACCGCTTGACACAATGACATTGACACACCAAAATGTCACCTCACCTCCCTTAGGGTAATTGGTCTGGAGCAAGCCAAAAAGGTTCCAACAGGTTACTTTTTTGAGACTCCAGTGAAATGACTAAAGAAAACAGCATATGATGATCTTCCAATTCCAACAACCCAAACTGTAAAAACTGAATCAAACAGTTATGCTTAACCTCACTCGAGGTGTATGTATTTGCAGCTTTTCCATAAATTGGTAAGGGTTCGTCTAACGCATTTGCAGGAGGTGAGGAGTTAATTTAATTATCCGGTATTCTTCTTTTTGCTCCTAAACTCTTATGCTCTTCTGAATCAGAGTGTTTACGCTAGTGATTAATTTATGTAGAATAATTTTTTGGTTGTCTTTATTCAATTTTTTAATTTTTTTTTTGCGTTTGTTAGTTTTACGGCAAACTTTTATGCGATATAAGTTTGTCTCGATGAGAGGAATTGAAAAAGTAAAAAATTATGACTTTTACACAAGTATTTTGGGAAATATCCAAAGAAAAGCTTAAAAAGTCAGTTTTTGAACTATATCGACAGTGAGTGGTGTACACTCTATGGTTTTACATTTTGTTGATATGGATAAAACAGAGTACGTGAAGACCAAATTGAGACACTTTTTTTTGGCAAAACAAACTGAATGAGACCATGTATCATCATATCTTACATGTACAATGGGAATTTTTTTTTTTAAATACCTCCAAACTTTAACTCAATGTCTAATAGACCCCCGAACTTTAAATACTTCAACTTTACACCTAAAATTTTCTTTCATTATTCGAATAGACCTTTACCGTTTAAATCCATCAAATTGATAATGAAAATTGCTAGCAGGGTTTGTCACCCTAGCTAGTCATTCTCGAAATAAATTTTTCCTGTCTAATTTTTCAATTCTTCTCAATTCTTTTAATAATGATTGGTAGGAATTAGTTAAAAAATTATAATAGTTGGGCCACGGTTGTCTGGACACATTGACTGAGTTGGCTCACTGAGTTACTCTATAAATACCGCTTGAGCGTCTTGTGATTCACCGAGCGATCACACTAATTTTCTTAACTCTCTATCTACACCTCCTCGACACCTCCAACTGAGCTAATATTTAACGGGTCACTTATCGTTAAGATTTAGAGAATATATTAATTCGTGACTTAAGATTTATAAAAGTAGAGTATTTTCCGATGTATCTGTCAATTTTTATAAAACTTTACAGATATCGCCATAACCTTTTAAACAACATCGCGGTACTGGAATAAGGCACTAGTCACCATGAGGCGAAAAGAATAATCCGGAAAGAATCGGATTAAATTCCCTAGATTTTGTGAATTTTATTGGATTCACTAAGATTTGATATAGATACACTTGGATTTTATTAGATTCTCTAAGATTTGATATAGATTATGTTTAGATTTTCTTAGATAATATAATATTATGCTAGATATTAAAAGATATGGAAAGATTGTATTAGATCATTCTAGATCTTGTTATATACTAGTATAAATAGGCCTCCCCTCCCTTCCCCTCTACACATACACCACACCTACACACACTCTACACACATGGCACTTAGCTAAAGGATATGAAGGAAGGAAAAAAAAAGAGAAAGAGAGAGAGAGAGAGGGAGAGAGAAAGAAAGAAAAAAATAGAGGAAAGAAAGGAAAATAGGAGAGGAAGGGAAAAAGAATTAAAACGAGAGGGACCATTATACCTCTCTAGATTTTGCAGTAAATTTTGGATGCAAAAAGGTGAGTTACGAATATACTCTGGCTACATATTGTTTTTCTAAAACTTGTTTTGTGATTGTTTTATTAAATCTTATGTTGAATAAAAAATAAATTATATAAGTATAATTGTGAAAAGAAAAAGATTTTTATAAAAATACATGGGATTGATTTTCTTAAAAGGAAGTTTAATGGATATTGGTGTAACATTTGGGCGAAGAGCTCTGATGAGCTATGTTTGAATTGACGCCTATGGATTGTGGAAAGGATACGGCCGGGTATCCATTGGATTGATATCAATTCCATTGTTTTGCTGGGGTCGCTCCCCGGGCTATCGGATTACCGCCCAAGATGATGGTCAAGATGATAATATGATGATTACGATGATGATTGATATATCTCTCTTTGTCTCATTTGTGGTGATTGAAACTTACACAAGATTGTTCTCTCTCTTATGATTTTGCAAGCTGATGGATTATTATGCTATGTTTTTATCCTACTTAATCCCATGTTTATTATGTGGCCTTAGTATATCGTAACTTACTGGATTGGTTTTGTGTTTCATAAAACCTTTTCAGGAAATTGGGGTTAAAGAAGGTTTATCAGTGCAAGTGAAAGATATCAGTTGTCATGGCTAAATAAGGAAATAACGTGCTAGTGAGCGGCGCTCTATGTGCGAGCCACAATTATGTAATTTTAAAGTTGTAATCGGTGAGCACGCTAGACAGCTCTGAATATAATATTTTATTTTTAATTTACGGTCCTGGGAGTTTTGAATAAAAAGAATAATGATAAATTTTTTTGTTGTTGTGTGATATCTAGGCCTGGGGTGATTTTTAAATCACTGGCCATGTCACTAATTTCTACCCATCGGATTTGGGTCATGACAAAGTTGGTATCAGAGCCCAGGTCGTAAAACGTTTTTCTATAAAAAACTCAGAGCTATAGGAACACACACAGGATTGATGCACTGGACTTGAAGTGTGCCTGGGTGGTAGTAGACTGGATTGGACTGACTTAATTGCTTAGATTTAAAATATACTAGTATAATTAAAAGGAGGTGAGAAAAAGAAAAGTATAATGGCAAAACCGAAAATAAAGTTATATTGCATTCTCTGATTTATGAATAGAAGAGGAGATAGTTAGGGCAGTAAATGAGAAGGGTGTATATCGGTTATGTCTAGAGATGCTTAATATTTCTAGTATTAAGTCATTTCCATGTTGAAGTTCGGTAATTCTTTTTTTCAATTGTTATGTCATTTGTCCTCATCATGACTCTTCGATTGAATCCCTTCACTTTGATCATCGTACAAGCCACACTTGAATCATCATTGGGCGGCTGATCTTGGATGTTATTTTGAAAATGCGTTCGGCCGGCACAATTTCAAGATCTATATCTAGATTAGCCCCACATCTAAGTTTCAATGATTTCCTGACTGATCTTGATGAACACTCTATATCTCTAGTATCATGACGGCATAGTTCTATTTGTTTATCCTATTTCGAACTTTGGTCAAATGTCTGGTGTCCTTTCCAAAAATATCCTAGCGTTATTCTCTTGTATTATTCTCAATAGCTAGAATGAGGCAAATAGAGACAAACCTCATGACTCTAGCGGACGATCGAACCAAACCACCAAATTGATCTATGAATTTTACGAACGTTTGGACTTGAAAATTTGTAGAACCTTTGGATCATATTTCTATAGTAGGGCTACTAACCTAGTTACAAATAGGAATAATGTATTAATAATGCGGAGGTTAGTTACTAGTGATTTTTTTTTCAAAAAAAAAGAAGTTTAGAATACCATATTGTTTGGATGCAAAAATTGAAGCTTGTACCCGTTTCATTTATTTGTGCTACTTATTTTTTTAGTTCTTTCCTATAATTTAGAGTATAGGTAGTACGATAATTGGTGAAAAAGGGCGCAATTGGTAATTCAGAGGGTTAACGTTATGGAGAACTATTTGTTGGTATGGAGACATTCATTTTTGGAGGTATTGCATAAATTGGGGTTTCGTAGTTGGTATAGTATTGGTGTTCACCTGGTAGTTGGAAAAAAAAAAATAGAAAAGGAAGGGTGTTTGTGCTAGACATTTATTTTGAGGCTTTGTAGATATGTAGGGTGTTAGAGAATGGGGTACAACGAGATAATGAAGTTTGTCTTAGTAGGTTTGTTATTATAGGTGGTCAAGGTAATTAATATATAGGAGATGAGAATAACTAGTGGGCACTATATGAAAAAAAAAATGTTGATGGAACATTTGGGTTTTAGATATTTCGGATGGATGGCTTGATAAAGTGGTATGCCTATTGAGTTTTTAGCGATATGGAGTGTATGAGCAGTTGGAGTTATTTTGTAGTGATTGGGTTTATGATATAGGGTATATATGTTGGAAATTTCTTTTGGGTATGTGTTGATGTTTAATAAGAAAATTTTAATACTGGTTAGTTAATTGGGGCTAGTGCGAAGACGATATCTTTGAGGTTATTGACTTTTTTTTAGTGACCCTTGATGCCTTAAGTTTTTGGGCTTTGAAGTTGCTGAAAGAAGTAATTAGACATGGAACTATTTTTATTATGAGTGTTATAGGTGTTCTTTTTGCTATTGGAAATTGAGGATTGTGTTATGCTATATTTATGGACCAGGCATTTGGGTTGAAGAATTACTTATTGTTTTGGAAGTGTTGTAGGCTATTGTATAGTATAAAGGTGTTATACGTGACCAAGAAATTAAATTGGGGATAAGTTTATTTGGGTGACGGTCAAAGAAACAACAAAGTATACATAAGAAAGTAGGGGTCGAAGATGTGAGAGTATTGTTGGTGTGATTGATGGGTGTCATTGGAGGAGCCCTTAAACTTGGAGTCTGAGTATAAAAGATTATGTGAGTTTTGAGTTAGAGTTGCCTAAATAATAGTAGGATAACAGTTTCATGTATTGGCCAATGATTTTCCATGGACGTGTAAGAATTTGTTTTGGAGAGGTCAACTTCTGATGATTAGGAAATTTGTTTTGCTTAGGAACACTGTATTTTACGAATTGCGATGGAGGAACTAAGGGGTATTGGAATATTTAGAGGCGCATGTTTTGTAAAGGAGCACTAAGGTTATGAGAATTCTAATCTTGATTCACGAGACATTTTGAGAGGCAAAGTTATAGAGTGCTCAAGAACATTATCTTTACATATGGACATTTGATTCCTTGTATTCAATAGGCATTTGCATATTTTCATAATCAAGTAAATTGAGGAACAAAGGGTCTTGGGGTTACTCGTCACAACTACCGTAATTCTAGATGAGAAGCGCTAATGAGCAATGAGGAACTCAATGAAAAAGATTATTTGTTTTTGAGGTGTTGAAATTTTGGGTTGTTAACATTCACTTTTCAGCATATCAAGATTATTTAGATGTCGTTACTGAGAAACTTGAGATATAAGGATTGAGGAAACTGAAATTGGACAAGAAGGTTTTGTAGTGTGAAACCCTGATCGAGTTTTAAATGAAGTAATTCTACTTCGTTATGGTTTTGCTAGTAAATTGTTAGTTGGTTATTAGAGGCGTGGTGTGAATTGACGGATAACAAAACTTAGTACAAGATTTTTATTAGATGGAGAGTTGTACAATAGGAGGAAGTTAATGCATGGCAAGATAGTGTAAAAGCTATACTTCTTTGAGTGGACCATGGTGTGGAATGTTTATCATGCCTTTATAGCTCTATTTATGCCAGAAGGAAACAGTGAGGAACGGTGTGTCTTGCAAAAAAAAAAAAAAGAGGGAAAATTCTTCTATAGGTGGCATTATGGTGGTGCATGGGTGCACATGCGGATGAAAGAAATGAAAGGTTTTGCTCTAGGTGACAACTACAGAAGTAAATGGTATTGGTGAAATTTGGTTATATAGTTCTAGGTGGAAATTCAAATTGATATATGCATACAAGTTAAAATTCTCTATGGATTCAATTTTTAGTCAAAGGGAGTTTAATCCTGAAGGAAAAAGAAATAGGAGTATTCTTCACGTCTATTGTTGGATAGGGGCTATTGCAAAGTAATTCCTTTGATAACGAAGTTTGTTGTGTACATGTGCGGAGAAGACGGAAATATGACGATGCACACCGAATTCAAGTTCACAAGTTATGGAATTTTGACATATTGTGGTGGCAAGACCTACTTATTCTATGGTCACTGTCGTTATTTTGAGGTTTAGGATAGAGTTATTGGCAGATGAAACAAAAGAGCTCAAAGGATAATATTTATCTAGTCAAATTGTTTTTTCAAATGTATTTTGAGAATTTTGAGACGCTGGTATATTATTTAAGGTTATTGGTCTGGGGGGAGTTAAGCATTGAATTTAGAAAATTTAAGAAGTATATATGGAGGATTATTATATTGGGTAAGTTGGCATGGAGTTGGTAATTTTTGTTAAGCAGAGGAGATTACTAGCCACTACAGCCCTTAGAGTAGTAAACTATTGACTTCGATTTTTTTTAAAGGTTATGAAGCTAGTAAGGATCTCATGATTTAGTAGCAATGCTCTATTAAAGGTCATATATATATATATATATATATATATATATATATATATATATATAATAAAAAATCATTTTTAAAGATTATAGTCAAGTTTGGAGGACCAAACTTCTTAAAGTAGGGGATGATGTGATAACCCAATTTAAACCTCTAATATTAAAACACGATACTCCAAAATTTTTCTTGCAATTTTGTCACCCTAGCTAGCCATTCTCGAAATAAATTTTTCCTGTCTAATTTTTCGATTATTCTCAATTCTTTTAATAATGATTGGTAGGAATTAGTTAAAAAATTATAATAGTTGGGCCACGGTTGTCTGGACACATTGACTTAGTTGGCTCACTGAGTTACTCTATAAATACCGCTTGAGCGTCTTGTGATTCACCGAGCAATCACACTGATTTTCTTAACTCTCTATTTACACCTCCCCGACACCTCCAACTGAGCTAACATTTAATAGGTCACTTACCGTTAAGATTTAGAGAATATATTAATTCGTGACTTAAGATTTATAAAAGTAGAGTATTTTCCAATGTATCTATCAATTTTTATAAAATTTTACAGATATCGCCATAACCTTTTAAACAACATCGCGGTACTGGAATAAGACACTAGTCACCATGAGGCGAAAAGAATAATCTGGAAAGAATTGGATTAAATTCCCTAGATTTTGTGGATTTTATTGGATTCACTAAGATTTGATATAGATACACTTGGATTTTATTAGATTCTCTAAGATTTGATATAGATTATGTTTAGATTTTCTTAGATAATATAAGATTATGCTAGATATTAAAAGATATGGAAAGAATGTATTAGATCATTCTAGATCTTGTTATATACTAGTATAAATAGGCCTCTCCTCCCTTCCCCTCTACACATACAGCACACCTACACACACGGCACTTAGCTAAAGGAAATGAAGGACGGAAAAAAAAAAAAGAGAGAAAGAGAGAGAAAGGGAGAGAGAAAGAAAGAAAAGAAGAGAGGTAAGAATGGAAAATAGGAGAGGACGGTAAAAAGAATTAAAACGAGAGGGACCATTATACCTCGCTAGATTTTGCGGTAAATTTCGAATGCCGAAAGGTGAGTTACGAATATACTCTGGCTACATATTGTTTTTCTAAAACTTGTTTTGTTATTGTTTTATTAAATCTTATGTTGAATAAAAAATAAATTATATAAGTATAATTGTAAAAATAAAAAGATCTTTATAAAAATACATGGGATTGATTTTCTTAAAAGGAAGTTTAATGGATATTGGTGTAACATCTGGGCGAAGAGCTCTGATGAGCTATGTTTGAATTGGCGCCTATGGATTGTGGAAAGGATACGGCTGGGTATCCATTGGATTGATATCAATTCCATTGTTTTGCTGGGGTCGCTTCCCGAGCTACCGGATTACCGCCCAAGATGATGGTCAATATGATAATATGATGATTACGATGATGATTGATATATCTCTCTTTGTCTCATTTGTGGTGATTGAAACTTAAACAAGATTGTTTTCTATCTTATGATTTTGCAAGCTGATGGATTATTATGCTATGTTTTTATCCTACTTAATCCCATTATTATATGACCTTAGTATATCGTAACTTACTGGATTGGTTTTGTGTTTCATAAAACCTTTTCAGGAAATTGGGGTTAAAGAAGGTCTATCAGTGCGAGTGAAAGATATCAGTTGTCATGGCTAAATAAGGAAATAACGTGTTAGTGAGTAGCGCTCTGTGTGTGAGCCACAATTATGAAATTTTAAAGTTGTAATAGGTGAGCATGCTAGACAACTATGAATATAATATTTTATTTTTAATTTACGGTCCTGGGAGTTTTGAATAAAAAGAATAATGATAATATTTTTTGTTGTTGTGTGATATCTAGGCTTGGGGTGATTTTTAAATCACTGGCCATGTCACGAATTTCTACCCATCGGATTTGGGTCGTGACAAATTAATTGGGCAGGCTTGGGTATGAGCAAGTCTCATTAATATGTAGAGACTGTAAGCCTGGCCAAACCCGGCCTGATGTTTGTGTAGCCCTAGTGTGTGGCAATCTCATAAAGCATCTTCTATCATTTATTAAACAACAAGATAGGTGTAAGTGGAACATGTTAAGTTTCCAACTAATATTTTAGGCATTTTTAGCATGCGCTGGATAGGTTAATATATTAGCTAAATTGTAATGATAAAAGGTTAGTCATCTAAGAGTAGGCCATTCAAATAAATATATGTATCAATATTTTTAGATATATTTTCTTGATAAATCATCAACGTTTTCGTTGGGATTTTTATTTTTCTTTTGCAAACAAAAGTTTCACAAGCAATTCTTTTTTGTACTCTTGGACCAAATAAGTAGATAAGCCCCAATATACAAATATCAAAGAAATTAGTTCAATATGAAAGGTGTATCAAAAGCTTATTAATGAATAGTCCTTGTATTTGATAAAAAATATAAATTTAACGTGAAAAAAGCTGTTGGGAACAAAAAATATAACTGTTGGCATTAAAAAAAATGATTGTTAAACATTTTTGGGAGACTTAAATGATCATCCTCAGACCAAAACGGACTTATGATTCCATCCTCTCAATTTGAACATTTATGTTTTCATCCAGCATTTAAATAAACCCAAAATTGCCCTTATTTGATTTAATTCCCTTAGTTTTGAGTACCATATAGGGCGCATATTTTCGGGATGGAAACATAAAATTTGAGGTCCTAATTGTAATTTTTTCCTATTTGAACCGAGAACAAATCCCAAAATTTACGATTACCAAATAGTTCTTATATTCATCATTTAAGAAAAGGATGGAAATACCAAAGGGGTGCATCGAAATCATCTATGAGACAAAACCCTAGAACTTACGTTCCAATCCTCCGTTTTCACCGTCCTCCGTCGCATCCTCAATACTTCCGTCTTCTCCGTCCTCTGTCGTCGTCCTCCACTGTCGTTGTCCGCCATAGTCGACATCGCCGGAAAACACTATCAGTGAAGAAGAGGACAATTTTTGCATTACCTGCGAGTTCATAAGTAATCCGAACTCGTTTTCTATGGATCCACAATTACGCAAGATTCTGCGATTAATAGGTAGGATCCCGTGTATATGTGAATCTAAAGATTCAAACTACTACTCTTGCATGTACTACTTAATAATTTCTTGAAGAATTGCATAGTGCTATACGAAGCAATGGAGAAAAATAGTAGTAATAGATTGCATAGTGCTATACGGAGTTTTTTTGAATTGCATAGTGCCATAGCAAGCGATGGTGCAGCCTACTCTGCCGCTACAAGCACTGTCAAAGGTGGGCGGGGTTACAACGGCGGCAAGCTGGGTTGGGGTGGTGGATGGTCTTTAGTGATTATTACCCTCCAAATTTCATGGTAAATAGTACGAATAATTTACCATGATTTCAAATGTTTGAGTTTTAAATTTCATCAGTAAAAAATAGATTCATGTATTCATCATGGTGTATTCATGAAAATTCGCGGTGTATTTTCTAACTTAGATTTGTATTTTATGATCATGTATTCATGGTTTATTTTACCATCACAATGCATTTCTTAAACAAGCCATGAGAACAATCAGATTTCATGGTAAATGGTACGAATAATCTACCATGATTTCAAATGTTTGAGTTTTAAATTTCGTCCGTAAAAAATAGATTCATGTATTCATCATGGTGTATTCATGAAATATTCATATAGTGTATTTTCCAACTTAGATTTGTATTTCATGATCATAGTGTATTTATGTATTCATGGGTTGAATAGTATGATTCATGTATTCATGGTGTATTTTATCACCATGGTGCATTGCATGAACAAGTCGTGACTTGAACAAGCAGATTTCATGGTAATAATATGAATAACCAAAAAAATGTTTTGAGTTTTAAATTTCATCCGTAAAAAATGGAAACCAAATCAGTGGGATTTGGTTGTTTCAAATGTTTGAAAATTTTAACTCTTTCCTTTTTGTATCGCTTAATTATTGTAATAGAAGATATATCCAATCCCCTTAATTTAGGAAAGCAATCTACACATCCATATTGGATATCTTTTTAAGAGGGTAAGATAGGTAATTCACCATCTGAAATGATGAAAACATAACTCCGAAAAGTGGCTGGGATGAATACTTATGTGAGATGGTTTATTGGGATGGATATTTAAAAACTCCAACATTTTTTAACATAAATGATAAAACTTCTTATTGGCTTGTTTCCTAACTTTGAACCTCAACTTTGACTATTTAACAAACGCACCTACACACCCCCAACGGCCACACCCACACACGGAAACCCCCAGCACGCGAAACCCCTTCCTCTCTCCCTCTCCCTCCCCATCTCCCATGGAAGTTTGCACGGACGAATTTGTCGGACTATTACTCGTATGCCACGAATTTGTCATCAGCGAGAATCTCTCGTGTCGGAGGATCGAAATACCCGCCGGAGGAGAGGGCATCAACGAGTGCGGACCACTCTGGCCACGGATGGGCAGCGAGGGGCAGAGGAGAGGTAGGGGAAAAGTCGAGGGAGTCTCTGTTGTTGTTGTCTTGATTGGTGGTGGTAGTTTGGGTGTGAATGCTAGCTTTGGGTTGTACGGGGCGGATTAAGCATAGTTGAGGGCGTGGAAAAGGCGAGGGAGTAGAGAGAGAGGAGAGAGGGTGAGGTCGGGAGGCGGCGGCAGGGCAGAGGACGGGAATGGGGAGGGAGTGGTGAGGAGCATTGTGAATGTTGAGGCACCGCCCATCAGGGTGATGGAGCAGGGAGTGGAGGATGGGGTTTACAGAGTAATTGGGAATTGTGGATTGTAAACCTAGACCACCACTTCAAACTTCCATCGACCGCACACCACAATATTCATGTTTATCTACTAGGGTTTTTTTTTTTTTGACTTAAGCATACGACTCTCTCTCTCTCTCTATATATATATATATATATATATATATATATATATATATGTATATATCTATCTATTTATCTATGTAGTTCTGATCCATTGATTCAACTTCCTGCAATAGGCCCAACGAATTCATCCACTCGCATGTGATTGTATGCTTTCGTTTTTGTCTTAAGTTCAGTCTCTGTGAAGAAAAGATGGAGAAATCTCTCCTCGGTGGAGAAAGCAAAGGCAGAGGCAGAGGCAGAGGCGGCGGTTGTAGAAGCAGTAACAGGTGCAGAGATGAGTTGGCGCACTTCCTTTGAAGATCACCTTATCAGAAGGCAGCTGCACATGTTGATTTGGTTTGTCTAATTCAATATCGAGCAATACTTATTCGTTTCCGTACCCATGCGCATGTAATAAACAATGATTGTTCTTGGCAGGGGCTGACACAAGGGGACCCGGGTGCCCACGGCCATGCACAAGTCTAAATATTCTCACATATTATCACCATTTATCTACTCCTATTAGGGTTTTGTTTTGTTTTGTTTTGTTTTGTTTTGAGTTAAACATTGGGCTTACTATGGAGTTTAAGAAATCTTGAAGGAATCTGGTTAGGGGAGGAAAACCTATTTATAGATTTTGAGTAGCTGCTGCCTCACTTTGGTATGAATGTTATTTGGTTGTTTTGCCTCTGTGCTTCTTGAATTTTGTGTTGATTAATCAGTTCGTGTTAATATATTTCTCGATTTTTCTTCACAGGTTTCTGTCACTGGTTTTTGATGTTTCCAAATATTCTCTACGAACTACATTTATTATGTTAGGCTATTGGAAATACTTGAAAGGTGATTGAATAATGTTAGGATGATTATGATTGAATAATTTGGGTAGCAATTGACATATCAATAAAGAAACCATGCTTAGGGTGGCTAGATGTCTTTATCTGCTCCTTTGTGTTTTTGTTCTTTGATTATTTCTTTGTTTTCTGATACGGTTTCTTCTTCTTCTTTTGGGTCTAGAATGATACATGATGTTTGTTCGCCATCCGACCAAAATATGGATACGTTCTCCATATTTTCATTTATCGCCAACCAAACAACCCGTAAAGAAAAACAAGTACAGGAAGTTTCAAGTTGCTCTGATTTGTAGAATCTCTGTGAGGTTTCCAGTTTGACCTCCAAGATTTAGTTCTTTTCCCATGATTTGTTTGCAATAAGTTGTGATTGGGGTGGGTTTTGTGTATTTTCAGCGAGTTGGCGTCTCTCTCTATCACGAAAGCTTTATTGTTATTTGGGTGATGCAAATCAAGGATTAAAGCCCCCAAAAGGTAATTTTCTGAGTTATTTTTTCATGATTTCGACCGGATTCAAGTTGTGATTCAGGTGGGTTTTGTATATTTTCGATGGGTCGGTGAAGAAGAAGGTAAAACAAAAATAAGAAAGTGCAAATTGTGAGTGTAACGCCCCGAATTTTGAGAACGTTAAATAGGTCAATTTCATTGAATATTAAAAGGAGTCTGGCTCAATATTACAACATAAATTTCAAAAGAGTACTTCTAATCAACAAAGAAGGGGTAGCTAGGGTTCCTATCTACTGCTCCGCTTCCTCTTCCATTCGGACTAGCTCTTCGGCTCCAAAAGCTTCCAAGGTATAAAGTTCACCATGTTCATCTATGAGATCTGACACATTATACCGGCATCACCACCAATATAATATGTCAGGGTCACCAAAGGTAACACCGTGAGCTACGAAGGCTCAATAGAATAACACATACCCACTAACCCTTAACTTACAAACAATTGATCAAAAGTTAACGATTTCGACAGGTACATGATTAACACCACAATTAACAATGATACACCATATTCACTATTCAACTAACGTAGGTGTCTATGAGTTCTGAGTTTCTCCTATGCGACTTCTCGTAGACCGTGTCATCATTTTTCCACATTTCATTAACCTTGTCATTATTTCCAAAATCCGTTTAACACACCCAACCTCGGTTCCGCCGTTCTGGGTTCCCGAGTATCCTCACAATGGTTCCGCCACACCGGGTTCCCATTGGCACACTTTGCATTGGCTCCTCTCCGCGGATAACCAAGCCACACACCCAACCTCGGTTCCGCCGTTCCGAGTTCCCGAGTATCCTTACAATGGTTCCGCCGCATCGGGTTCCCATTGGCACACAAAACACACACCACACAATGGGCTACCATGTCCTGGCCAAATTGAGGTTTCCAAAACATTTCACCTTTTCAAAACATGCCTTTTCATCAAACCACACCCTAGGTGTCATGTTTCTACTTTTTCGATTTCCGTGTCACGTTTTCATGCATAGACTCCGCGGTAGGACTTTTCACAAACATAAATCATTCATTGTAATATTGAAACTAAACTAGCAAGATCATCCAACTCTATATTAGTAATCATGCTCATAACTATCCTAAAGATCAAAATACGAATACTTCTATCAACGATAAAGTCTTATCTTTTGAAAACCGTTCTTTCTTCCTTTATGAGAAATTCAAAACAACACATGTTTCTTAGAGTAAAAGTAGCTCATTCAACATGCTCATTCTTCCATTATTAAGATACACTTGTTGACTATCATGCATGGCGATAATAAACGATAGATAACCTTATCTACTTAAGGGAAACGATGAGGATATTGATATTTTGAGTTAAGAACATTCTACCTTCTAACGTACAATTCTATGCTATACGTAGAGTTATTGGACTAGGGGTTCTACCTTTCTTCTTGGCGGTAGTTGATGACTACGGAAAGTTGGTTGGTGTTTGGGCGGAGTAACTTCTTACGGTTGGCTTCCGGTAGCTTTGAAAGAGAAAGGTTTCTCTCGAAACTACTTTGTGACTAAAACTACTTGAACTTTTTGGATTGAAAAGGTGTTTTGGGATGAGTTTCTTGAAGAAATTAAGAAGAACTTCAAGAACAAGCAAGAACAACAAGAACAAGGCAAGAATGCTAGAATTTCTTAGAGAGAGAAGTTGCTAGGTGAAGGTGTGAGTTGAATGGCATGAGGGTGGTGCTATTTATAGCAAAATTTTGGACTCCCTCTCCCTCCCTCTAGCCGGCCTCCCTCTCTCTCTTTTTCTCTCTTTTTTTTTTGCTCCATGGACTTGTAATTTCAAGTCCTTAATCAAATCCCTAGCCTTCCCTCACTTGTCATTTCTACCTTAAGCCATAACTTCGGTCATTATGAAGGTTTCATTGACTTGTCTTGTCCAAATATGGGCTAACTTGCAAGAAAGAACAAGATTCTAGGCTAAGATTATACTTAAAGTGGTCTAGTCATGGGTTGTCATGAGATAAATAGGCTTATGGCTACAATGGTAGCTTGTGGGAGTGACCAAAGTCACATGCACACACCACACTCCCTCCCTCTCTCTCTCTCTCTCTCCTTCTCTCTCTCTCTCTCTCTCTCTCTCTCTCTCTCTCTCTCTCTCTTTCTTGTACAATGGACAAACATATATACACATCTAGGAAGGTGAAGCCTAAAATGATTAGGCTTAAGGCTATAACCTAGGTGTGCATGCATGGCATGGCTAGGCTTACTTCTTTTGGAAGCAAAAAGATGACTATGACTTGTCTAGTCAAGTTATACACACTTTGGCAAGTCAAAAGTTTATTATCCAAGGAATAATAATTTCCCTAACATTTATTGTCCAATGGACAAGGGAATATTGGTGATAATTAGGGTTTGAAATGACTTGTCATGGGAGTAAAATGATTACTCCTATGGTCTAATGGTTCAATAGGGTTCGGAGGGGTTCATAAGGCTCAAAGATGGTCAAAAAGGTCCAATTAGGGTTAGGATAATGTAACTAGGTGGATTGGTAGCTCGGTTCCTCCAACTAATCTGTTGGAAACTAACTTTACTAGCCACGCAGGGCTTTTAATCAAGAAATGAAATTTAAAGGGCTAAAATCTAATTATGACGGATTATAGAAATTAAAAAGGAATGTTAAAAGTAATATTAAGTAATTAAAAGAAATTCTGATAAATAAATAAAATTTTTATTCATTAAAAATTCCGAGTCGTTACAGTGAGTGACTTCATTTTTCTCTTTTTATTATTAGTTTTGGTCTAATTCACACTTGCTATGAGTACTTTTTCCCCTTTTGTATGTCTTAATACTTGTTAAGATGTCATTAAACAAGTCTAAAAGACGGAAAAAAATCACGCCCTTCGGCTTTAGGGGTGTTCTGATGTATTTTTTCAAAAAAATAACTAAGACGGACAGATATTAAATTTGCAAGCATAGTATTCAAGTATTCAAGACAAACCACGCAGTTTATAGAGCATAATATATACAGTTACAGACATATAAAATGACTTTAGAGAAATGAAATAGACAGAACACCCCATAAACAGTGTGGGGAAATAAACAAAGACTAAGGCCTAATTGTCATGCAAGGGCCAGTCACTGGATGAGATCTAACTGTCGTACGCCAGTCATTTGGGACCGTATGCCAGTTATACCTTTCTTTCCAGTGTTTGGCTTTGCATCTTCTGGACTCTGGAACACGATCAGAAGGAACCCAAAGGCCTTCCCAGAGGTCTTTTAAAGCAGAAATAACGAATGATAACTTCACAGCTTTAAAATACAGAAAGCAATAAACTGGTTGTTAGACATGCTCACAGTGATGAATAGACAAGAAATAAAGCAAAAAACGAAGATCCAAACCCTAGTTCACAATTGGAGTATGCCAGTTCCGAAGGGCTCCGAACTGGAGTACGCCAATTCCAAACTGATCCCAGACAAATCAAGTTAAAAACTGTACGTACTCCCACGGATCGGCGTACGCGTGCTTATGACTGGCGCTTGCCGATTCTAGTCAGAAACGGCTTTTTTTTTTGAAACCTTGCAAGTTTTAGGGCCAGGACTGGTATTGATTACCAGGCTTGACCCTGCCAACCCCCCTCAGGGATCTGAATAGAAAGTTTACAAAGATTGGTATACCTTTGATTTAGAGTTTGATAGAATGTTTGAGCTTTGAACTTGGAGTTTGAGAGATAAATGATAAGCAAAAATGATATAGATAGTGTGTGGGAGAGTGTCTTTTGCTTACCCTTTCAATGAATGAAAGAAGAAGGAGCAAAGACCAAGGAAGAAGAAAGAAAGAACTTGGGAGCTCCTTATGAGTGTAACCCTTGCATACAAATGCGGAGGGGGGGGGGAAGGGGGGATATATAGGCAAGGAATGACTGAAGAGGGGGTATAACCAGCTGGGTTAAGGGCTAGTTAGCCTTGAGAGAGAGTCTCCCATGCATTTAATGAAGATGAGAGGTGATGGAAGGTATGTGGGGGAAGGAGGGAACATCCCCTACACGTATCCATCCACCAGATGAATGTACAAGATTCTGGGGGGGCCCAAAAGTCTTGTGCATGTGGTTGAATAGAGTTGATTTGACTAGCTTTGACTGGAGTATGCCAGTAGGTAACTGGCATACGCCAATTCAAGCCTGGTCAACGGTCAAAGTTGATCGATGACTGACGCGTGGCAACGGACCAGTGCATGCCAATATAGTACCAGCGTATGCAAGTAGGGTTTTGCTGAGGCCATTTGGTTCTAGTTTAGAGAGTTTTGAAAGGGGTAAAAAAAGGGTTTTGGAATGCTCAAAGCTCAAACATACTAACATTTTCGGGGTGTTCTTGATCCGTTTCATCATCGGGGAATCAAATACCGTAAGTAAACTAATTTGGAAAGTCCAAAATAGGGTGTCTACAGTAGCCCCCTTTGACGGCACTTGGAGCACCATTGTCTTGGTACAAGTAACGTCGAAGGTTTCTAGACACCCCTCTAGGCGAGAACAAAGCATTCTAGCAAAATAGACTTTAAACTTAAAGAACCTGATTGATGGATTGAATTGAACTGGCTGGCCGTCGCTGATTGAATTGGTGGATGGGATAGACCGCCGCGTTGTTGATTGAATGGACGAGATAGGCCGCCGCTTGGGGAATAATTAGCTGCAAATGAATCATCACTGCTTGGGGACCAAACCTTCTTCGGCACACAAAGAACTCCAACAATCACGGGTAGGTCGCGTCAGATAGGTTAAATTCCATCTGTTGGGAATCAAAGCCAATCTCCTTCAAGGACCATCCGAGACAGAGCAATAGGACTACTGGAAGATGCACTAATAATTTAGACCGATGTGGACCAGAACTGGCGGGCAGATGTTGCAGATTGACCGGACGATATTCTTACCAGCGTTGTGGATTGAATGTTTTGATTTTTCATTGACGAATTAAATAGACAATCCTGGATGGGCGGACCATCACTGAATGCTGAGGCGGACTTTCCTGGGGAATAATTAATTGAAAGCAACTCAAAGTCACTTGCTTGAATTGAAATTGGACTGGCAAACCGTCGTTTGATTCAAAAATGGACGGGCGAACTGTCGTTGATTTGAAAATGAATGGGTGAACCGTCGTTGATTTTAAATTGGACTGGCGAACCGTCGTTGAGGGGATCAAGCTATCCTTGGCACACATAATTTCCAACAAACACGGGTAGGTCTGTCAGGTAGGTTAAATTCCATATGTTAGGAATCAGAGCCAATCTCCTTATCAAAGACCATCCGAGACAGAGCAATAAGGCTGCTGGAAGATGTGCTTGAAGCTAGACTAAAGTAGAGGTATTCGTTCGGGCCAGGCCGAGGTGGACTCTCCTGGGGAACAATTAGTTTCGGACGGACAGACCATGGGACAATATTCTAATCATCGTTGATGGATTGAAAAGGGCGACATGGCTGATCGCCGTTGATGGAATTGAAACGGACGACATGGCTTATCGTCGTTGATGGATTGAAAGGACGATATGACTGATCGTTGTTGATTGATTGAAAGGGACGACATGACTGATTGATTTTGATTGAGAAGGATGATATGGCTGATCGTCGTTGATTGATTGAAAGGGACGACATGGCTTATCATCATTGATTGAATTGATTTGAAGGACGGGTAGACCGTCGTTGATTGAATTGAAGGACGATATTCTGATCGTCGTTGATTGATTTGATTTGAAGGACGACATGGCTAATCGTCGTTGATTGATTGAAAGGACGATATTCTGATCGCCGTTGATTGATTGAAAGGGACGACATGGCTGATCGTCATTGATTGAATTGGTCATTGATTGAATTGATTTAAAGGACGGGTAGACCCTTGTCGATTGAATTGAAGGACGATATCTGATCGTCGTTGATTGATTTGATTTGAAGGACGACATGGCTAATTGTCGTTGATTGATTGAAAGGACGATATTCTGATCACTGTTGATTGATTGAAAGGGATGACATGGCTGATCGTCATTGATTGAATTGATTTGAAGGATGGGTAGACCCTCGTCGATTGCATTGAAGGACGATATTCTAATCGTCGTTGATTGATTTGATTTGAAGGACGACATGACTGATCGTCATTGATTGATTGATTGAAAGAACGATATTCTGATCGCCGTTGATTGATTGAAATGGGTGATATTCTGATCGCTGTTGATGGATTAAAGCGGACGATATTCTGATCATCGTTGATGGATTGAAGCGGACGATATTCTGATCGCCGTTGATTGATTGAAAGGACGATATGGCTGATCGTCGTTGATTTGGACAGGACGGAAGGATCATTCTTCAGGATGAACGTGTCATCGGTGAACTTGGATTTGAATAGTACGAGCCATTGCTACTTGAAATTGTATTTTGATCCCCAAAGTGTACTCTAGGTGCTAGGGGAGTGGGATGGTGAGGTTGTGTGCTTGATATTCGCCATGGAGAAATGGATAGGGAGAACGGCATGTGGCACCCCCCACCCCTCCCTTTAAAATTGCACTATCCCAGAGTAGCAGCTCCAGTTCCAGTTCTAGTAGTGACTAGATTCTAGGTATGAACCCCCAAAATCCTGATTACCTGCTACTTTCGATGCTGGATAGGCGTGCTTTGGCACTTGACAGACTTTTCCTGTTTTCAACATTTGATATACAATATGCAATGATATGTACTAAATTGAATGCACAAATTGAAAATGCAGACGTAAGCTAAGGGCGGCTCCTAAGACAACGATGACGCCCGAGGACTACCACTGAGCCTCCTTACTTCACTGCCTTCTGCTTTTGAGCTTCGGGCTTGTGTGCCAAAATAGAGGGGCATTGAGCGGGCCGACGTGCCCCCAGTTGACATTTAGTAGCGGTATCGGTCCTGCGTGCCCCTTCCTCGATGCTTGGGCGAATGTGCCCCATAAATATGATTTGCTTGACCTTGGGCTGACATGCCCTTGCTGCTCACAAGATTCCATTGCTTATGGATTATATATGCTAGGGTAGCAATGTAAAAATTGCATTTTTCAGTTTATTGACTTTCCTTTGAGAAAGAGCGCATAAACCCACCACTAATATCTAATTTGCATTGACAAGCAAACTAAATTAACAAATAGATACATATATGTACAGACTCACTTAGCTCAAATGAGAAAGGAAGAAGAGCCCCGGATATGTCACGAACTCCTAGACATATGGAAAATAATGAAATTTTGAGCATTAATATGCCAAAACTCACAATATCCCTTAGACAAGTGAAACTGACACTTGCATAGGTCTAATAAATATACAATGACCTGTACGAATCGGTAAAACCAGGAAAAGCATCCCGATATGACAATGGATTGAAAAACTTGAAAAGTGTCGCAAAGATGGACAAAAGACGTAAATGATGACTCATATAGGCCCAGACTGAAACCGACACCCCCGTGCAGTCACATTAGGACCATATGACCTGCACAGCATGACAATACTTGACAAAAGCCTCTTGAACGAGATTCGAGGTGCTTTGAATTTGAAATGTGCCTCCGAGGGTCCAAAAATCTTTGTTAGGCGTGATGGCTGCCTACTGCTGTCTGATGCAGGAATTGAAGAAGCGCGCGCAGGCTTGAGACCAACGCGCACCACTTTTGTATGAGTGCGTGTGAGCCTCAAACTAGCACGCGAGATTGCAAAGCTGCTGCAGCCGCTTAAACTAGACATTGCTGAACTTAGAATAAACTGTGAGCCGTTAAGCCTCATAAGCATTTCGTTTTGTTTTTTATGCTTCCAAATATTTTAAGGCTTTTACTCAGCTTTGAAATTGAAGTAGCAGCTTGCATTAAACTTGAAAGACGAATGGTTTCCCCCGTCTGTTTCTCCAATGAAGCTTGTCTTGTTCTCGACCTTTCTTGACCCTTGCTGTGCACCAAAACGTCAACCATGGATCCAATTGATAGAGTATGACCGAGCCTCGAAGAGAGACTGCGTACGTATCCCTTTTTGGGAATTAGGTCAAAACGTAGTTCAGGCAAATGTTCATTCGTGTGTTCTACCTCTCCTTTTATGCTCTAACTTTTGCCTAGTATCGCCCTTTCAGGTTTTCGATCTAGTGAGCTTTCGACTTTTTGCCAATTCATTTTCGGTCTAACAGGTTGCTCTAACTTTTGCTTGGAATTGCCCACCCTTGGGGTTTTCAGCCCAACGAGCTTCTCTCAGAAAAAAGCAACACTTGTGTTGATTAATGTTGACTGAGGTATTGATTCGCTGCCGCCGAGGTCGGCGATCTTTGACTACAACCCCAGATGAAACAACTTTGATAGTGAAGGGTCTTGACTGCTTGGATGTGAAAATGCCTCGCTCCAGGCCGTTTTTGTACCTCTTTAATGTGTGCTTGATGGAACTCTGTTGTTACTGTTTTGAACATGGTACGAGGCCTAGAGCCTTCTGAGCTTCTGCTTTCTAGCTTGGCATCCGGAAGCAGGGGATTTGATACTCTTTTATCCAATCAACACTAGGCGTTTCTTTGTGAGACTATGCCAAGATATTGTTGAATTCTTTGAACAAGTCTAACCAGGCGCAATGCTCTTATGGGGACAGCGCTAAACCAATTTGAACCATCCGAGGGTCTGCCCCATCTTTCAAGTTTATTTGAAATTACTTCTTCTTTTAGAGGCTGAGCATGCCTTTTGTTTTCCCTTTCGGCGAGGGAACACATTTTCTTGGGGATATTCCCATTGAAATCTATCCCTTCGTCGTTAGGGTTGACACAATTTATTCAAAAGCCAGCAAAGTACTTAAAAGCAGGATAATGCATATCATAAGAACCCTCGGGATTGCCAAGTACAGCAAAAAGACTCGAATTGAGAATAGAAGCTACGACATGGAGGGCCAAGAGGCACAAACTCCGACTCAGAGCTAGACTTAGACGACTTGACAGACACTGTGTCAGACTTAGACTCGAAAGTGTCAATGCAAAATAGATGCGATTTGAAAATGCAACTTTTATCGTTACCCTTGACTTCCTCACAGAGAGGTGGAATCTAGAGGACAATAGGCCCAAGCAATAGCACTTCGGCTTCCTCAGCTTTTTCGACAAGACCCACTTGAGAGATTCCTTGAACAACAGCCCCAAATTCTCATGATTGAAGGATCTAAGCCAGCCCATTTTCTCCTTTGATTGATTAAATTTCCTCTTGAATTCCTCTTTTGTAGGCTCCTCATCACTGTCAACCTAGGTGTTGGCAGTGAGGAGCTCGACTGCACTTATGGCCATCAGGCTAACCTCGGGTTCGGATGGGAGAGACAAGATTGGCTTGGTTTGATTTTCTGGGATGATGAAAAGGGTTGGGTTGAATATGGTGGAGCTAGGTTGGATTTGAGTGGAGCTGATGGGTATCTGGCTAACACATGGGTTGGAACCGTGTTGAGGCATGAAGTTGGATATGACATTGGGCTTTGATGGGAGTGGAGCTTGAATGGTGCCATTATCGACGAGATTTTGAACTTCATGTCAAAGGCGGAAGCAGGCATCGGTGAGATGGCCAGGCATTTGATGGAAAGCACAATAGGTGTTTGGGTTGTAGGATGCTGAGAATGTTCGAGGTGAAGGAGTCGGAAGGAGTGGCTTGAGGAAACCAGCTTCGAGGAGCTTTTCATAAACCATGGACAAAGGCGTGGAGAAGCGGGAGAAGGTCCTTGGTGGGTTCCGTCGATTGGATTGGGAGCTCAAGGTGGAACCTTTGCTTGTTTTGTAGTTGCACAACATTGCACCATCAGCAAGATGCACTCTTTTGCCTTTGGGATTGATTTCTTTGTCGTGCATATCCTCCATTTCGGCATTGGCTTTGAACAAGGATCCAGCATCCTCTTTCGGGTGAGTCCTGGCTTCATGAAATTCAGCCAGGTCTTTGAACATGTCTCTCGGGCACGACTTGGTTCTGACCGTAAGAGTGTGGCAGGCCTGAGGAGGTTCTTTGACTAGTCCCAAATCCGACTTTGACATGACAGAGGTAAAAAGGTCAACTAGCCCCTGAACCATAACCATTTGTTTGTCCATTTTCTAGTTCATTTCTTGAATAGCCCTCTTCACCTCAACCAGCTCTGTTAAAGTGTTGCCATTTTGGATTGATGATTGAAGAGGGTGATATGGCTTTGGAAGTGACGGTGAAATAGCCTTGGCAGACGCTCCCAAGTAGGTTTGGCTCTTTCCTACGGTGAAATGTCCTAGTACTTTGGATAGCAAAGTAAATGAGAACTCAGTGAGGTTCCTGCAGTAAGCTTTTTGAAAGAATTTAAAGGAATGCAATGAACACGTCATCGTCACCGGTGTCCCCCTAGACTCTAGACTGAAAGACAAGTCTGTCTCATGATGTTTGGACGTTGCCAAGAATCCTCGAATATTCTTTTTCGACAATGTATCCTTATTTGAATCGACTCATGCTAAGAGATGTCAAAATAGACTAAGCCTTTGACAATTCATTTCTCGAAGTTTCAACTTTTGGAGTCGGAATAACTCGGTATAGATGACATGATACTTTTAACCGATGTAGCGTAAACAGCATTGTGCCGGAGCCTAAGTGGTGTAAGCGATTAGCACTTTTAACCTGGATGGTGTGAGTATCACGGCTTTCTTTTCGTTGTTCCTAGTTTTTCTGTTTGAAACTTCGACCGGGTTTTAGACAAGGACTTAGAAGATTTTGATTTCCCAAAGTCTCGTTGATCCAAGGACTTTGAAATTCGATAACGTGCACCATCAAGATGCACGACTCTTCATCGGTTCAAGGCAACGTCCTAATAAGCATATGACAAGCTCGACAGGAGATAACCTAAAAGCTGCCCTTGCATGCTCCTACGCAAAATGGTATGAATGTATGTACAGACATGCAATAGGGAAAGCGGTAACATATAGACAACACATGGGGGTTAGATGCAAATAATCCTGCCCTGCGGGTTCCTGTCCTAGGTTGAAAGTTTCTAGTACTTTGTACGCATGTAGATGCCGATTTTGGTTTAGGGGGTTCCTCTGACTAGAGACGCGATATACCTCCCATCGCAACGCGTAGAGCAAAGCAATGGTCGAACGGTAGTACGACTCATCATCGTCCAAGGTCGTTGGGCGTTCGAGGACCCCGGGCTCTGGTAAACTGTGTCGGTTACCCAAAATACCTCAACGGGGCTAGCCAACATCGTGCAAATGGAGAATACCGAAGAATGATTTGAATGAGAGAGAAATGCAATATTTTGGAAAAAATGCCTTTTTCAAGCTTGGCTCACTTTTATTAATCGATAATTGGAGAAAACTACACGAGTGAACAATAGTAAAAGCCCCAGTTCGGATTGGTCGGATACGGAGATCCTGTTACGTTACCATTCCGTTCTTCAGCAGCGCGGAGCGTATTATTTTGACAGACTTCCGAAAAATTGTTCATTTATGTATTAATTTCCAAATATCAATCAAATGCAATGAGTTCCCCAGCAGAGTCGCCACTGTGGGCACACGCCCCGAAAATTTTCAATTTTCGTCTTAAAAATCGGGCGCGCCCTTTCTAGGAAGCGCGGCGAAATGCTACAATTCAGAGTCGCCACTCGAGTTTTGTGGTAAAAACACCCAAGGAACCAAACTTGAAATGCTTGCTACGTTGTTTGATTTTGAAACGGCGTAGACCGGTCCGTCGTCACCTTCGATATCTGAGGTTCAGGAGCCAGATTACTAGAGGGGAAGAGTTTTATGGCACCCCACTCGCCCGATCCGAAAATCGATCTCTACTCAGGCATTTTGTAAAATATTTGCATTTTTTTCGCAATAATCATTCTTTTTAGCCAGTTAGGGCGGGGGAGCAGTTAAAGCGGATTAAAACCGTAACAAGCTGCATTATATGACAAAATGTTATGGATGACTTATTGAAACAGTATAGATTGAAAATAGACTTCTGTGAGCATTTTAAACAGACTAGAAAACACTGATTCGGAATGACGTACGCAAGAAGAAGTCTGCATGTACTGGCCAAACCACTGCACGCAAGCTTCACTTGCGTACGCCACACAGAGACTGGCGTACTCCGGTAAGCCTAAACTCACAGCTCTTATTTTCAACCCTCTGGGCTCTGGAAAGGACCAGTGCACACCCAGGACAAACCACGCAGTTTATAGAGCAAAATATATACAGTTACGGACAGATAAAATGACTTTAGAGAAATGAAATAGACAGAACACCCCATAAACAGTGTGGGGAAATAAACAAAGACTAAGGCCTAATTGTCACGCAAGTGCCAGTCACTGAATGAGATCTAACTGTCGTACGCCAGTCATTTGGGACCGTACGCCAGTTATACCTTTCTTTCCAGTGTTTGGCTTTGTATCTTCTAGACTCTGGAACACGATCAAAAGGAACCCAGAGGCCTTTTAAAGCAGAAATAACGAATGATAACTACACAGCTCTAAAAATATGGAAAGCAGTAAACTGGTTGTTAGACATGCTCACAGTGATGAATAGACAAGAAATAAAGCATAAAACGAAGATCCAGACCTTAGTTCACAACTGGAGTACGCCAGTTCCAGACAGATCCCAGACAGATCAAGTTAAAAACTGTACATACTGCCACGGATCGGCGTACGCGTGCTTATGACCGGCGCACGCCGATTCTAGTCAGAAATGGCTTTTTTTTGAAACCTTGCTAGTTTTAGGGCCAGGACTGGCATTGATTACCAGCCTTGACCCTGCCAGGCCCCTCAGGGATCAGAACAAAAAGTTTACAAAGATTGGTATACCTTTGATTTAGAGCTTGATGGAATGTTTGAGCTTTGAACTTGGAATTTAAGGGATAGATGATGAGCAAAAAGTATATAGATAGTGTGTGGGAGAGTGTCTTTTGCTTACTCTTTCAATGAATGAAAGAAGAAGGAGCAAAGACCAAGGAAGAAGAAAGAAAGAACTTGGGAGCTCCTTATGAGTGTAACCCTTGTAGGGACGTATTCCCGAACAAGTCCAAGAAAAGCCCGAGCACGGTGAAGTAAAAAGTCAACACACTGTAAACCAGCGATATGAGAAGTCAATGGACCAGAGAGGTTGTACGATTCTCGGAACAGTAACACGAGACGTTATTGGACCAAAATTCAAGGAAAGTGACATGTGATGCCACTATTCAGATACATTGTTCGGCAAAGAGCCGAACAGGAGGAGAGCATATGGTCTCCATTGTTTCTTAAGGACCAGTTACATGTGAAGTAACTGGTCCAGGCCATCTGTTCGGCCATGAGATGGCCGAACAAAGAGAGAAGTCCTATTGAAGGGAACATTCTAGAAGGGTCCAGAATCACCGGTATTCCGTTAAAGGATGAGATCCCAAGAATATAGGATCTAAGAAAGATACCCAACGAGTATGGGATGTTCGGATCTTGTTATGGAAAGAGTCCTACAAGGATTAAGGAAATAAGCTGATAAATGAGACAAGAATCCTTGATATCCTGGGTTTCCTATTCGAGTTAGGAATCCTAGGGCAACATGGATGCTTGGCCAGCAAGCATATGCAAATCTATAAATATGAGGTAAACCTAGAGGCAAAAGGTACGCAATACACTGCATTCTTATTGCTTTCCTACTGATAATTAGGGTTTGAGTGCTAGTACGTGATACTAACAAAGGCATCGGAGGGCCTTTGCCACGAGAGGCAAAGGTGCACTCACTCCTTGTCTGTTTTGCAGGACAAGGGTTTTATTGACAAATTAGGGTTACGTTCAAGAGGCACGTGAAGCCGCTGCATTCCAGTGCTGTTCAAAGCACTACTTGAATTTGTCCACCTACAACTCTTGCATACAAATGCAAGGGGGGGATATATAGGCAAGGAATGACTGAATGGGGGGTGTAACCAGCTGGGTTAAGGGCTGGTTAGCCTTGAGAGAGAGTCTCCCATGCATTTAATGAAGATGAAAGGTGATGGAAGGTATGTGGGGGAAGGAGGGAACATCCCCTGCACGTATCCACCCACCAGACAAATGTACAAGATTCTGGGGGGCCCAAAAGTGTTGTGCACGTGGTTGAATAGAGGTGATTTGACTAGCTTTGACTGGAGTACGCCAGTAGGTAACTGGTGTACACCAATTCAAGCCTGGTCAACGGTCAAAGTTGACCGATGACTGATGCGTGGCAATGGACAAGCGCACGCCAATATAGTACCAGCGAATGCAAATAGGGTTTTGCTAAGGCCATTTGGTTTTGGTTTAGAGAGTTTTGAAAGGGGTAAAAAAGGGTTTTGGAATGCTCAAAGCTCAAACATACTAACATTTCCGGGGTGTTCTTGATCCGTTTCATCATCGCGGAATCAAATACCGTAAGTAAACTAATTTGAAAAGTCCAAAATAGGGTGTCTACAATACCCACTTGGCTAAATCGCTTCTTCATAGTATTATGTATAACCAAGTTCAACTCAGGTTACTCAGCTTCTCACCTCCTGAAGTGGTAAGTACTTTTGGATAGTTTGGGCCCTACTTTTTACAAAAATTTTGGATTTTGCATTTTATATATATATATATATATATATATATATATATATATATATATATACGGGGCGGTTCCAGGGACACCCAAAAAAACACCCCAAATCTTAATCTCATAGTTCCCGATTAAATTTTTATGATCCGAACCGTTTAATGTATGCAGAATGTGATTTTAAGGGTGCCCGCGAGAAATTAGCAAAAAAAATGACGGGAAAAGACTTGATTTGAGCAATTTTTATTTGAACCGTTCAATAAAAAACTGTTTGAAACTGTTTGGATCAAGCCCTTTCCGGTCATTTTTTTTGCTGATTTCTCGCGGGTACCCTTAAAATCACATTCTGATCACATTGAGCGGCTCGGATCATCAAAATTTGATCGGAAACTATGAGGTGTTTTTTTAGGTGTTTTTTTGGATGTCCCTGGATCCGCCCCGATATATATATAAGAAAATAATACAATAAAGTGGACACTATCGATATAAAAAAACAGAAAATAATAAATATAAAAGTACGACAAAAAAATAAAAAAAGCATCTCATATTCCTCGGTTCACATTCAATCGAAAGGGAGAGAGGGTTTCTGCGGAACTTTCTTAGGGTTCTCTTCGTTAATAATGAAAAAAAAAATACTCCTATCAGTTTTGGAACTTTTTGTTTTGATTTAGGTTTCTTTATGTTTGACTAAGGTGTTGTTCCACTAACACTTTTTTTACTTTTAGAAAAGTGCACGTTTTGTTGTTATTCAATTGTTTTCGCATTTGTTAGTTTTGCGCCAAACTTATATGAATTATTGATTTGTCTCAACGAGAGGAATCAAAAAAGTAAACAAATTATAATTTTATCCAAATATTATGGGGAATATCACTTTTAGTTAAAAAAAAAAAAACCACCTTTTTTACATTCTTTACTGAAAAGTGGTTATTGTTTAAAAAATGTTACTCCCTCCATTCCAATTTGTGAGTTCCGCTCCGGGATTCCAACTTGTTAAGAGAGTGTAATTATTACATGGACAGATTTCTAACTTTCCAATTTTGCCCCTCAATTTTGGAATTGTTTTTGTACACTTTAAATGGAAACCAATTTCCTAAGAAATAAGTAACAAATCCCAAGATGTTCTGGGCGGCAAAGTTGGTTGGCATTTCAAAAGTTAGTTCAAGCATTCAAAATTGAATACAACTCTCTTTCTATCTCTCTCTCACACACACACACATTTTTGTTCTTTTTAAAGAAGGGTAAAAGAGGAAAGTTGAACATTTTTTTGTGTTGACTTGGCAAATGGGACTTTCATTTTGAAACAGCCAAAAAAGAAAGGTGGATTATCAAATAGGAAGGAGAGAGTAAACGTGATGTAGGGTGGAGTACTTAAAAAGGCCACGTGATGAGAAGCAGGGAACTATAGTAGACTAGTAGACTGGTGGTTTCAAGTCAGGCATGGGGGGCTGCCACAAAATTCAAACTTTGAATTTCATTATGGGCCTTTTGGGTGATATTGGGCCTTCTTAACACAATAATTTCAACTTTAATGGGCTTCAATGCAATTCCATAAGTTTGGCCCTACATCCTCGCCCACCTATTCCCAGAATTGGCTAAGTTTGCATGGAAGCTGAAAGGTCTCCAACTCTCAAGAAGAAACCCATTGAAGAGAATCTGGGGTTTCAAAACAAGTCAGCTCTCCATTAGCTGGAAGAAGAAGGAAAAAAAGGAAAAAGTGAAATCTACATATGAGCTGTTGCAGCCCTTGCAGTCTCAGTTTCTATATCTGAGGGTGGTATTGCAAAATCGAAATAGGATTCTGCTTAATGAAGCTCAAGCAGCGTGGACCTTGAACAAAATCATGGACTTAAAATATGATGGTGATGAAGATTGATGAAGTTGTAAGCAAGATCTTCGAAATGGAAATACAAGATGAGGAGAGGGCTGCATGCCATCTCTAATTTTCCATTCCAAAAATCGTAAAGGGTGTCCTTCCAATGCCTCAATGAATGGAACATCTGAGGCTTGGGTTAGGGGGTGAAAAGGGGTAAGTTCTCTTGTGTGAATGTGCCCAATATATGGGTGCGTGTGTTCTCTCTTCTGGGTCCAATGTATTCTCATTTCTAGGTGGTGTGTGTGGGGCGGGGGCATTCTTCTTCTTATGGGGGTGTAATCACTTATGGAACACATGAAAATAGGGGCAGTACACAAAATAGGGGACGGGGGCGTTCAAAGGGATGGGGTACGTGTGTCCATAATTGAGTCAAAATTGAGAGGCTTTGAGTCTACATTTGGGGCGGGGGAGTCAAAATTGAGAGGGTATGAGAGGTGTGAGTTTGCAATTGGGAGAGGGGTAAGTGATCTGTGTACAAAAAGGGTGGGATCGGTGGGGGTGTATATCTGGATAAGAGGTGGTTTTGTGAGGTCTCTATTTCTGGAAAAGAGGTGGGAATGTGAGGGGCGAGTTTGTGAGGTTATTGTCGAAGTGAGGGATGGGGGAGCATGTTAGCCTTTTAAGTGGAAATGGGGTGGCACTGAAAATTCCGCCATTGATTGAAGTTTTTCAAAGGGGATAGAATAATTGCTTCGGGTGAATTTGGTGATTTGAGGAACGATCTCGATAAATTTGGGTTTGTGTTTTCCCTATTGGAAGCAGGAGGAAGTCGTTAATCTCATTCTCCAGAAGTTAATTGTGGGTAAGCCTGTACAAGCTATGAACGGAAGCTGCATCTTCGAAGGTGTGACTGGAAAAATGCTTAGTTTAAAATGTGGAAGACAGACAGATTGCAACCATAGCGTAGACATTGTTCGGCTTAGTTTGTTTCGTGAAATTATCAAATTACCTTTAATGAAACGAGCCGGTTAGTCATTCAAGCTTCATTGAAAGCTTATCGAGCTTTTAAAAATTATTCAGGCTTAAGCTTCTTTTTGAGATGAGTGGATTTCGAAAAAGATTATGTTAAACAATATATAATGAGTGCGGAAGCAGGTTTGGGTTACAATTTAAAGTAGCTTATTTTTTGGTTTCCTCTAATTCCATCCAATTCGAAGAATAAAGAAAAACAAAAACAAAATGATACTAGCTACTACCAAACATGTTTTGTGATTTCATTATTGTTTACAAAAATTATTACCAAATATATTTTTTTTTTTGTTTTTATAAAAACATAATCCTAATTCTACTTCTAGTTTCTTAAAAACAAAAAACTGAAAACTAAAAATGTTACCAATCGCATTTTGCAGAAATTATTCTTCGGTTTACTCCGGTGATTTAGAGGTTCTCGTGTCTGTGATGTTGAATTTGAGGACATTGGATTTGTGGGTGTCAACTTTAGAAGTTTAAAAGCCCACCAAAGCTAATTAATCCTCGAGATACAAAAGATAACAAGAATGGAATATAAACGGGGCATGGGCACGACAACAACACGAATGTAGCACGCGCACAAAAAAAGCACGGATATGGAACGACATGAGTAAACATAAAGGGACAAGCAATTACATTTCTTTTCTAATATTTTGTGTAAATTACTCGTGTTTTGTTCTTTGAAATCTGGTTCAAGAGAAGAGTACTTATGACTGGAGTCAAGCTGTCTAATCTTACAACGAGAATAAGTTTTTAATCTTAGGTGCAGTGGCTGTTGGTAGTTTTTGTTAAAACAAATAGAAAAAGACAATGTTAAATAGTAATGAGAGACAAATTAAACACTGTAGTCATCGAAAATCTCGTTGATACAAATAGGAATTCGGAAACGTGGGAGCTCTCTTTACTCAGCGGGAATTCGTTGTATTATTGCTTATCTAAGATAAATATTAGAATCCTTTTATATAAATTTGTAAGTATTACCAGTTGCATTTAAAAAAAAACAAAAACAAAAGAAAGTATTACTAGTTGAGAACATAGTACCAATTTATTTATAATTAACACATATTTTGTTTCTCCAATTTTCAATTCAAGTTCAACTTTATACGTTTGTTCTATGCGCCACAGTATGCATCTCAAACCACATATCGGTGCAAGCAGTGAAAGATCCCAAAAAGGCTGATCAATTGATGGATGCGAATGCTATAAACTTAATTGTAATGGTTATAGTGCTCGTCTCCCTAACAATTATTGTTTTATTGGCCGGATATTGTTATAAACGCATACGATCAAACATTAATCGGCGGTAAATTAACTCGTTTCACATAGTTCACTACCCCACTGATGTCGGGGTTGGCTTTGGTGCCACTCGGTGTACCATATGTCTAGAAACTTTCATTGAGGGAGGTAGAGTGAGTAAGCATACTTCCAATTTGTAAACACAGTTACCATCATCATTGCCTTCTCAAGTTGATGACATCCGGCATCCTTAGATGTCCTGACTGTTGGCAAGAGTACACCGCAGCACGGCGACTGCGTGATTGTTTATCATGAACTATTGTGCTCACTTATCTATTAGCTAGTAGTACTACTAGTATGTTTTTTTCCCGTTTCACTTGTAAAGAGTAGTAACAATAAAAGTTTCATGATTTCCTGGAATTTTTTTTTAGAACAAATTAATACTAGTCGTTATATATCAAGTTGGATTTCTTTTTCTTTTTTGTCAAACGGAAATAGCATCCATTCTTTCGGTTACCGAAGAAAATGCCTTGTGAGAATATGAGATTTCCATGCTAATAATCTCGACTGGCAATCAAACAACGAAGGACTACTTGCACTACCTAATAAAGAATATTAGTCGCATTGTGGTCTTAAATTAGAGGGTGGATTAATCTAAGTTAAATTATGTGACCAGAAATAAGTTCCTTCTACATCATCTATATATTATAAAACGAAGCCGTTTTTGTCTACACATACAAACATGAGCACCTCTACAACCGTTATCGCTTTCAAGCTAAGATCGTAGCCGTCCGATTAAGAGAATGTTTCCGTAAGTTATACTTCGATATGTTGTTAATATACACTTTCCTTCAATTTATTACCTTTTGTTTTTTTTTCTTCATTTTAAGTTGATATTATTTCAAGAGGGTTGATAATTAACCTGTAAATTATTTCCTTTTTCATTTCTTCTCTCTGCCTTGGCATGAGCTTTTTAAAGTGAGGCAGAGAGTAAGTAGGTTATATTGGATGGGTAGAGCAGACAACTTATTTTGTTAAGATGTGCCTTTAGGCACAAGCATCCACTAGTACTTGGATATGACAAGACAAATGCCCGCAATACAAACTTTGACAGATCTACCTAAAGTAAGATGTTTTTTTTTATCAGCAATTTTTTTTATTAATCTTCAAATTCAAAAATTACAAAGATTAAAAGGACAAGGGCAGATGAAATTTGAAATTACTTAATCTTCTTAGCTACCCGAGACTCAATCGGTCAAAGACCAACAAAACCCAAAAATAACCCCACAGCCATCTGCCAACCAGAGCTGATTGGCAAAAGAAAGTACTTTATTATGCAAAAGAAAGTTTATTAATCTCGAATGAGGATAAAAAGATTATAAAAGGGACAAGGGCAAGCAAAAGCAACCTAAGATCCAAACAAAAAGTGTTGGCAAAAAATCAACAAAGAGAGAAATTTCTCAGACACATGGACAGCTCTTAGTTAATCCGATTGAACATTTTTTTTTTTTTTTTGGTTGCAAAATGATTGGTGTGGCTATTAGTTTTCCTCAATGGTTGCCTTGGATTTCATGTTCTACGCAACCAGGATTTCATATTTCTTCTTTAAAGAATTGTAAGTTGAATTTCTTTTGCTGAAAAAAAAAGGGATTGTATGTAGTTATATATGGGAACCACGGAGAATAGATTTGAAGGATTAATTCATAGAATCCAAAAATAGATATACATATTCTTCCCTTTTAAATTTCAAATAGTAACTACTTCTTATGAGATGTTTTCTCAACCCTCTCTCTCAAACCTAGCCACCACAACTCCTCGATCTTCTCCCTTCTCCTCCTCCCTGTGGGTTCCATACCTGTGTGCGGCGGCGAGAGGGGGAGACCATGGTACTACCGACTCACTTTCTTTGTTTTTTTTTTTCCTTCCGTCTCTCCAGATCTATGACTTGTCGTCTGCTCTATCGGAGTTTTGTCTCTCGTTCAACGAGAGTTATTGGTTTTGTCTTTGGATAAATTTTGTCTACAGATTGGATTCTCTCAATTGAGATTGCTTCAAAACGATGTCTGTGCTTCAGCGTCCTATCCCCACACGATGTCTTTGGCGAGGCAACCTATGGCGGCTTGGCAGATCTATAGTTCTTGGGAGTTCATTGGTGCGTTCTTACTTGGGTGGAGTGCATCTGATCGTCTGGGTATTTTGGTGTCTTTTATCCATAACTTTGCATTTTTTTCTCGTTTGAGACTCCTAATTAAATGTTAGGCAGTTTAAAAGTGTCGCTTTTGCGTCAAGCCATGTCTGGATTAGGATAAAAGACTTAGATTGCCTTGTGATTTACTTGTTTTGTATTTATTAGACGATTAGTTTGGCTTTGTCCAAGTTCTTTGCAATGATCTCCGTTTTGTAAGTGCCGCTGGGCATTTATCAATACAATCTTCTCACTTTTGACCAAAAAAAAGAAGAAAAGTTCAAATAGTAGAAAATAGCAATAGATTCACTTTTTCTTGGATAACTAAGTTAAATTCTTGACTAAACTAATATTGCATAAACTGCAACAATCTTTCATTACGTGCAGAAACCAAATCCCTAACGTAAGAATAGCAATCGATAAAGAAAGTTGGGGAAGTAAAAATGGGAATATGCCCATGGCGACGACACGATTGATTGTAATGGTGGATACCATAAGGCTAGTTTGTAATTTAAGGACTAGGTGAATTGCAACGTGCACGACACGTTTATCATGCCCGCTGAAGAGATCAAAATTGAAATCGTAGCAGTAGTAGGGGATGGCTTGAATCTGCTCCTTCTCGGTGGTCAGGAGGTCTCAATTGGAGCATTTCCCTTTATTGCCTTGTCACCTGCTTTCCAACTTCCACACAGAGTCTCTGTTTGCAAGTTCAATATATCTTATGCAGAAATTTCCGAAATTCTTTCATCCATCAGTGCTCACATGGAGTTGCTGCTATCTACAGTGGCGTCCTGGTTTACTATGTCAGGATCGACAATCACGAACTCACCTTGGGTTGGTATGACATAGTTGCTGACCACAAATTCGGAGGCGACTACACTATATTATTGGCCTCAGTAGGTCATCTTCTGTTTGACCTATATATTTTTGATGAAGAAGGATTGCCAGGTTAAATACCCATTGACAACCACTACAACTATTAATCATCCAAACGCACCTCCTAATTGGGATCCCATCGAAGCCCAAAGTTACGCCACCCTTTGTAAGTTTTACAATACCAGTACAACCCCAAAGTTACAAAACACAGGCACCCAATAAACTTTCATGAAATTTTCTTTGCCAATGAACATGCACTATATTCACTGGATGCATGCCATCAGCGTTTCGAAGCATGGGACATGAACTAAGATTCCACAAAAAACTGACCAATGGAGATTTAGTGGCTCTGGTAGTAATTTTATTATTACCTACCACAAAATACCATATATGAAATGGCAACTAATAAGCACACTTAATCTTACTATAGGAACTGTGCAAATCAATTAAGCAATTTGCAAAAGAGCACAAGATGAAGACTTTCATTTTGGTGACGAGGCAAAGAATCTGGGAAATACAACATATTGCTGGATACCTCGTTGGGCACAGCTGGTATGCATATGTTGCTGCACACAGTCTCAGATGCCATGACACTCTTATCTTCAGTCTTGATTCGCATCTAAGACTCCGTGTCTTGATCTTCGATGAAGCCGGAAGGGAACGCACATATGATTGGTATTAAAAACCACAACTCTCTTTTCGCTGTAATAGCTAATTCCCTTCCAAAGGCCTTTTGAACCCTTCATTTAACTAGGAGCTGTACTGGCTTTTGGAAACTCATCCTTCTGGTGTACTAAGGACAAGAGTCCTCTTTTGGATCTGCTAGCCAATGGTCCTTTTTGTATTACTTAGCAATGGTTTACATTATGATAGGTGCAGCTCTCTTTTCGCTATAATAGCTAATGCCCTTCGTAAGGGCTTTTGAACCCTTCCCTTAGCAATGCGTTGTACTAGCTTTTGCAATGACCTCCTTCTGGTGTACTAAGGACCAGAGTCCTCTTTTGGATCCACTACCTAATGGCCTTTTTCATATTACTTAGCAATGATTTACATTATGAAGATGGATGATGTAGACTAAATTCAATGTTGCTAATGAACAATAGTAGTACAAGTACATCATCTACACATCTTTCAGCTCAGTTTGGGAAAAAATGATGCAGCTTCTTTCCATTGCAACCATATCTACCAGTTTGTTTCAATATCTTATTCTTGAACTCGACTAATATATTTTCCTTCGTTGCAACACACACGCATAGATGCATATGCCCAAAACTAAGGTTTCCACGTGAGTTTATCTCCATAACACTAAACGCTTTATCCAAGCTATTGTATAACCTCCTGGCAGAAAAAAAAGCCTCATAAATATTTGTGGAGTGCACAGATGTAGTTGTTTATATACATGAAAAGCCAAAAACAAGCACGACCAGCTTATTCTGAACTTTCAAAAGAAGAAAAAACTTACCTTAATGCACGAAGAAAATAATTGCACTCACTTAAAAAAGGGAACCACAACCTGCCATTGCCAACCAAGATTCCGCACCATCTCAAATCTGCAACTAAAACATACTGAAAATTTCCAACTTCTGAAAAAAGGAATTCTATCAGTATGGTAGGAAATGCTGCATGCAAACGATCTCCCATGCTCACCAATCAAGCATATCATGTGCAGCTAAAAAAGACTCATGTGCAAAATGGCCTGGATAGATTGACAGAAGCATCAAAACCAAAAATGCTTTTTGAGTCCCCATTACAAAATACCGCCCATTTTCTCAAAAAATGAAACTCATCCATGGACTGCTTTTGAATTTGCTTAGACAAATTTCTCTGCTTGGCCTTAATTGACTTAGTGAAGTTCATGTAGTTTGGCACACTGTAATTTCTCTTCTCAATTCCATCTGAAGCCATGTCATCCACCAGTAGTGAACAACAAGGACACAAAATAGGACACAGAGTCGAAAAGATTCACGACGTCAGTTTTCCTTTTGCACCAAATATTTTCATTTCACCTTTAGTCTCATGGTCCTAGCACCATAATGTTATATGGCAGCCACTTACGTAAACTCCTTTTCAAAATTAACATGATCATTTGCAAATAGGTGGCATATGGCCAACCAAATTCAATCAAATGAATATGCTGAGTCAAAAACTAATGCAGTTAAAAATCAAGTTTTCTTATCTTCAATGATTCACAAACAACTAATTGCATGGTTATAATTTGCTTTAATTTCTTAAAACTGCAATCAACTGGTATCCAGGATCCTATCATCTGTATTCAACTATTCGTTTCTTGGTGAATTGCCGATTATGGTGGTTTCATAAACTTGTAAGGACTGTCAATATACTTTCGTGATATCTGGAGCAATGTTTTGGATGTGTACTTCCTAATTTTGAATTTTTTTTTGTTTCTCACTCAAATTTGAGTGCCTTCATACGAGCTATCACAAATTTTGGTTTGAACGAGTTGTATTAGCACCCACAGTTAGCAAGTCTAAAACAGATACTTAAACGCGTCCCCTAAGGCCTAATGGATCTTTGATAATAATGTATCTTTTGTTCAAATTTCCTATTTAGTTTTGTCTATTTGTCTGGCGAAGTATTTAACATGTGACAGGTAGCTTGAACTTAAAATTGGTTTTAATATGTTACATGGGTGTTGAAAGGGGCTTTAATTAAGGATATGTCTCATATATCTGAATCTGCATTGAGCCAATCCTTCTTAATTAAAAAACTTACAATACCCTTGCTTCTGATGAACGAGACGTATCTAACGCAGCCTTTGAGCCCATTCACATGGGATTGTAAACTTTAATAGTGGAATCACTGTTTGCTGCTATCGATTATGTTATTAAAACAGTGGTTTCAATAAATGCTAGACAACATAGGAATACACTTAGCGGCTAGGTTTCCTCAAATCATGGCTGATATGGTACACTTAACGGCTGCACCTCCTAAAATCAAGGATGATATACTGTCAAAACTGAGAATCACTTGTATTCTTCACATGTGCATTCCGGTAGTGAATTCGTAGCACTAAACGGCTACATTTAATAAAAAAAAAATGAATAAAGTACAGCTTCTTTTAATGAGCATTAATGGCAAACTTAAACTATTGGATTCTTTATCATTTCATTAGCCCAATGCCCAAACGCAACTCACCATTTTGTTATTACCTGTTGGTCATATGTAAGTCTATAAAAACTTGCATTGAACTTGTTTTTTCTATGGTTATCTGATTGCAGGCCTCAAGGTAATGCATTCATTCTTTCATTCAACAGATACTTTCAGCTCTATTACTATAGTTATAAAACTTATCCTGATTTAAATTACTCTCACTTTGACATAGATTCTGACAAGTAAGAGATACAGTTTGCTACTGCCACTACTATGCTTATCCAAGTCTTCTGCAGGTAAGATGGCTTCCAACATCAAGATGCTTAAGGACATGGTTACTGGCGACTCTAACTGGACGGCCGAATTCATGGTGATTGAAAAGGGGTTTCCAAGAATTACTGAAAAGAATAGGCTTTACCAAAAGCTTGTCTTCATTGACTCTAAGGTAACTAAAATTTCAAACTCACCGTCAAGAAAACTTATATTGCAAGATTCAATTCCTCTCCAGAATAATCATGCTACATAACCTCACTACAAAAATACAACCCAGGGTACCAAAATACAAGGCACCATCTTCCAAGAAGACATGAGTGTGCTCAAAGACACATTGAAGATCTACCACACTTACACAATTAACAATGTTGTCGTCAATGACACTCCCCCAATACACCGAGTCATTGACAATGATCACCAATGGCTGCTATACGGAAGGACCCCAATCAAAGAGGTCGAAGTTAAGTCACTTAGCGTTTGAGCTTTGAAGTATAACTTCGTACCTCTTGCTAACCTTACTGACCATACCAACTCAAGAGAAGGCATAGGTACAATCTTTCTACCGAAGTTAAATAGAATTCCTTCTAGATCCAGCAACCTAATACAATTGATTCGCCCAAAAAATAGATTCAATATTTGCTGTTCTCAAGGTTGGCGCTCCTAAAAAAACCAGGGAGTCATGGGTCCAAAACATTCTCGTCATTGATCAAGGGTAATATTTACCACAACATTGCCACTTATTCCTTATTTGCATCATTATTAATTATTGTTACCACACATGCATTTATACAACCTATGTATCCACAGAATGCAGTAAATAGTCTTGACACTATGGGATCAATTCGTTGAGCATGAAGGAAGAGCTTTCGCTAAGCTCTCTGGAAAATACCCAATCGTCCTTGGTGTCAAACTCAAAGTAGACACGCAAAATGGTAGCAGCCGTGAAACTATCTTATTCAGATTCCAGATCCACCTTGCTTTACACATCATCTAAACATCCTTACTATTATTTGGACTCTCGTGCACAGTTTTAAACATTTGAACAACACATTTTAACCAATAGCCAAAAAAAGGGATTCACCTAAACAATTACACGCACCAACACATGCGTCTTGGGTTCACTGATTAATGATATAAAAAACTCAACAACATTGAAAGTTCTTCAAAGTAACTGTTACTGATATATCTGCAGGTGTCAAAATGCAAACAAGGGGATCTACTACATTCATCTTTGACCCAGCCCTCCCAGAGGCAAACATGCTAAAGACATGGTAATCTCAATTCCAAAAAACACAAATAATACCGCACAACATAATAATACAAAAGAATGCACTAAAAGTTATATTTACAACAAAATTACAAACAGGTGCATGGCACATTCAACTGCACTAAAAAAAATACCACCTATCGAACTGTACCAACTGGGATTGGGTAGATCATCTAGGCCGCACCAAAGTGAAATAATTTTAGTGAGCCGCTTACCAACAATTGTCAACACGGTACTCTCTCATTCCTAGACACTAAAACTTTATACAAATTTGTGCATTACTAAAGCCTGTGGAGTTTCTAAATACAGCAAGAGACACACTGGGTTAAAGTTGTGTGCAAAGTCACCGATTGGAACCAAAGGTTCTACTATGTGTCGTGCTCAAAATGTATAAAGGCAACAACAGCTCAAAGTGATGCTCCTTTCTGGTGCAACTATTGCAAAGAAAAAGTCCATCCAATGCCAAGGTTAGTGCCTCACACATACTACATCTGTTCTTAAGATAAAAAATCTGCGACATTTAATACATTTGGTCCTTTGACTTTAATAACAGATGCAGGTTCCAAATACAATTGAGCGATTCCATAGGATTCATCATTGCTACAACATTTGGAGAATAAGCTGACTCAATGTTCTCAATCACTAGAGATTACTTAAAGAACAACATGCAAGAGGTTTGTGAAAAACAAAGCCAACATACTTCTTTCTTTTATAATTTATAACACTAATAAATAATCTTGCAAAAAAATATAGGGCATTCTATCAACCGCAGCTAGGGAAAAATTGGCAACAAGAATAGAATACGCTGTCCATTTGCGAGCTTACAAATATGCACCAAGAGATGTTGAACTCTGCCTCTTCAGCATCCACACGTTTGCTGCTGTAACTGAAATCATAGACGACCAAGATGACTTCTAGCTTCTCCTAGCACAAGCACCATCCCCAAAAAAACGTCTGGATGAAATCAAAGGTCAAACCTTTGCACCAATACCAAAAGCTCTGACCACTGCCATGCAAAATGCTGAACCTACTGAACCATTCACGCCAGAAGTCCAAGCTTAATTTGACCATTGGCATGGAAGCCGATGCAACTACTGAGGCTTCAAAGAGTCACACCATGGAACACACAATTGCTGCATCAAAGAATCCCAAAAAATAGCGCAGCCTCAAGATCAAAAATGACTGAATCCAGTCACCCACTAAAACTTTTTGCCAAGCTATTGAATCTACAATAGCTTATTCTATTTACCACTACTATCTATGTTTAATAACTTCTAGCACTTTGTAGTTTCGTAAATTTTGCACTCCTATGCTAGACCAAAGCACAGGATTCAGAATTTTATATACCTGCACCACTTCTTATAGCTTCTACAGCTGTAAAATAACTTTTTATCGTCGCCTTTAAAATAACATTTCAGTACGACTTAAGTAATCTCTTCATAATTCGATGCCTTACTTGTGCACTTTTCCGCTTGTCACTACAACAAAAATGAGAATAAGTGACGAAATTGCTTGTGAGGAAAATAGATTTCGTCTCCAATTGTGCCTATTTGTGAGGAATTTTTTTTTTGTCACCAATTAAGAGGACAGACAAATTTAAGGTGAGAAAATTTTATTTTGTCACCAAAAATAGTTAATTAGTGAGTAAGATATAAATTTCGTCACCTAAAGGATTGACAAAATAAATATAAGGTGATGAAATATTTATTTTCGTCACTAATCTCTTCCCTTCATAATTTGCATAGATGCTTACAACCAATACATGACAAATTAGTTCCTCACAAAAGGAAAGGGTTTTGGTGAGAAATTTTAATTGTCGTCGTTGAGGGGGAATTTTGGCGGGTGAAAAGGGCGCTGAAAATTTTAGGCGTTGATCCCAAAATTTTAGTAAAAGCCCTTTTTCATTCTAATTTTTTACACCCCTCTTATTTCTCTCACAAACCCCATCACCGTCGCTCACACCGCGCCCCACTCCATCTCTGTAACTCCATCACTCACACCGCTCCCCTTGCCATCACTGCAACTCCGAATCTCTCTCTCAAGGTATGTTATTCAACTTATTTCTCTTCTCCTCTATGGAATCCCTTCATCACTTTCCTCCCCCGATTTATAACCTCTACTGCGTTCTTTTTTTTTTGCAGCGGCATTAGCAGTCATCCATGTCTGATTCTAGTGAGCTCTCTCTCTCTCTCTCTCTCTCTCTCTCTCTCTCTCTCTCTCTCTCTCTCTCTCTCTCTCTCTCTCTCTCTATTTTTCTTGATTAGGTTCCCAATTTCTTTCTTTGGAGTATTTGTCACACCCCAAAATGGGAAGTGACCGGCCATGAACCACAAAACTGAAACTCGTAGAACATGCAGCCTAAAAGAAATTTGATTAAAAACCAAGGCAATAAACAAATAAATGGTCAACCATTTTTTTTATTTAAGCACAACTCCAACAAATTAAGTTCAACAAAAAGTATGGGGCACAAACATCCCATGAACCAAATAAAATTCAGTGATCCAACAGTAATAAAAGAATCCAGATGTCCGACAAAATATTTCAAATGCAGAAGCATTTAATAAAATAAAAATATGATTAGACACCCTAAGGAGGTCAATACAAGAAATCCCCGAGATGCCACCAGAGTACTTGCCTAATTCCCCAACTTGCCTGAAAAAGAAGTTGGAATAAATCCGTCAGCTGACGAGCTCAGTGAATAGCAAGTATGTATAATAAATAAAGTTGAAAGCGGAAATTAAAATAATTTACCATTAAATCATAATTTGGCATACGAGGTGTCCGGCAAAATAACAAATTAATCAATGAAGTATTTAACCAATAAATATTCTTGGTGGTGATCACAACATTAACTCCATCAACAATGGGGAACCACAATCAAATAGTACCATGGCCAAAATAAATCTCATCAAAATTGGATCCAATATCGAACTTAGAGTCACCAGGGTTGGCAGCCCGTGGTACTTTTCCTTAAGACGATCCGGCGAAAGAAAGCCATTGAGCATTAGGGTCACCGGCCTAACACGGTCTTTTCCCCAATGGCCAGGGTCACCAACACGAGAAGGAATAAGTTCCCTGGACTTCCGAAATAAATGTTCCCACTAATATCCACCAAGTTCTCACCAAAAAGAATATTAACAATTGATCTTAGAAAATTCGTCGCATGCCAATTTATATTACAACTTATAAACAGTTTTGAGTCTCCAAACAACATTCATATAAATTTCAGAAGGAAATACTTTTAATGGACACAGGGATCTTTCGAAAATACGTAACATACTTAACTACTCACCTGAATCCAAAAGTAATGCAATCGAACGCGCAAAAAGATGTTAACCTGAATAAAAGAACAAAGAACAAAATGACTAACTATACATATATACACTTGTAGATACAGAATACCACCTCCTATCAAAATAAAACTTAGCCTAATCCTAACTACTGCCCTCTGTAATCACTACTGCTAAAACCAAACTACATGCCTCCAACCATGAGCACACACCACTGTCCAATAACATTAAAAGAAAATAACTTCCAGCGAAACTCGTATAAAACCAAAACCATCCAAGTCTACTGCCACCATAAATTATTAAAATCATTCCACAGGAGTATTCCTAACTCTAGCAATTCCCATACCACGACAACAGAGATCAACACCACACACGACATCTATTATAATTTTAACCCGTTGCCGCACACACGACACACACTCTCACCCACCGACTCACTCCATCCATATCACACCCAATTAATTCTAATACCACAAAAAGATTGTGCAACCCAACAAACCCAACAACTGCTTCCCTCCTCCAAACGGCAGTGGAAAGTAATGGAAACATTAAAGACAAGATTACGTACCGTACAAAGCCGAGAGCAAGATCGGGAAAAGAAGTTCGACTGACACACCGGTACCTCACAACCTCCGGCTGCTTCTGCTCTCTCTTTTTCTTTCACCCAAAGTTCTCTCAACTTCTTTTCTCAAACGCTCTGCCCAAATAAAACCCTACACCGTGCAAAATATCTCCTAACTTTATAAAACTACCCACTACTCCCTATATTATAGCTAATTAGTTAATTAGATTTGTATAGAACGTAACACAATTTATAAAATTACCATTCAGTACCACCATTTTATCCAAAATTAATCTCATACCCCAAATATTACAATCGTGACATCAATATTCATAGCGCTCACAAAAATAATTAATTGGGACCCAAATATAACACCAATTAATAACGACAATATAACTAATTAAATAAAAGAAAAATGCTAGGCCGTAACAGTATTTGTAAAGCCCTAGATTTGTAATCCCGAGTAGATCCTGTAAGCCGCCCTCGATTTCTTCATAAAGTCATTGTAACATATTCTATGTTTGCTATATAGATTTCCCATACTGTGATTAATTTATTCTGTAATCAAAATTCGTTGGTTTTTTTAATCTAATTTGTTCCTTTTGGGTTCCGACACAATGAGATTATTTAGCATTTCCTTATTTTGATACTCGTACCCTTACGTCTTATGCCTAGTTTTTTTAATGGAGCTAACTTCATTTTTTTTTTAACGTTTTATATTCTTCAAGTCAAACATGATTCTAGATAATATAGGAGGAATAAAGGTGGGGCTATGGTTGCTTGGGGGCTGTTTTGGGACTGGTTTTAGAGATGATTTCAGAGTTTATTTCATCTGGTTTCAGAGGTTTTTTTTGTAGGGTCTTAGGGGGTTTTTTTTTTCCCTTCATGTAGGCATTTTTCTTTGGACTATATTCTTTTCTTACCCCCGTAACTTCAAAGAGCACGTATTGGTAATTAGCAGTCTATATAAAGGAGAGGGGCTAGGAGTAATAGGGACAGCCTATATAGGGTAGAGGGAATTGTCCTTAATTGGACAAAGAAATTCTAAATTTTCACCATTAACTCAGAACATTCATGTGTTTTAAACAGAATTCCGCAGGTTCAATCGAACCTTCTTCGTACTTCAAACTTCATAGGTACAGCTCATATTTTTGAAAACTAGGGGTTCAGCTGAACCCTCTTATTATATGGTACAGCGGCTACCGCCACCAAACTTGTACATAGGAATCGCTGAAACAAGAGTAGCCATTGAGGTATAGAAATATGTTGGGACTAAACAATCCTTCGAAATAAAAGCTGTCATGAGGATTGGAAGGCATACTAAATCTTAACCAAAGTGATGTAGATGACCTTTTGACCAATAGTTGTTTAATGTAGTATTTACATGTTTGCTTTTTTACTTTAAGAGGTAGTAGAGGACGGTGATTCTTCCACATGCACACGTATTCAGAACTTTTAAGCTTGAAGTATGCATTTTACCTAATGTATTGTGTTTCTTTATGCATAGCTAATTGTGAAGAGTATTCATGCTAATAGAGAGTTTTTTTGTCAATGCACAATTGTATTGACTTTCCTGGCATTCTCTTTCTTTCTTTTTGGGTAAAATAGCTTGAAATAAAAAGACGTTAAGTGAATGTACAGCCTACAAGGGGCATACCCAAGGAGGAGAAAAATAACAGAAAAAAAACAAAGATTAAGAAAAATGATCTGGCCAAGTGGCTACATTGATTTACGTCTAAGGTTACATTGAACATCCACATGTTTCAATTCCATTTAAGAGATGGAAGAGAAACACATGGCATTGAACATTGAAAATTGAAAACTGGCCCGAATTGCATAACAAACATAGCGGCATAGCACGGTTTTACTCAGCAGTGTAGCTTTTAGTCAGCAGCATGAGAGGGTGGTTGACACTGTAGCTAACCGGATTACAGGCATCTAGTGACTATTAACAGCAGTAGTCTCACTGCCACACATCAAGAAGCAGCACGTATAGCAGTAACAACTAGCAACTTCACCATGACAGACTTTGTTAACTAGCTAGAGACAACCAGTAGCAGTAGTAGAGAGCAGCAGAACAGCAGCTACTTGCTACCATGATAGCAGCTACAGTAACCCATATAATGAGAATCACAACAACAGCAGCATCTGGACTTACCAAACTACAACAACAAGGTAGTTAACATTTACAAACTGTGTTGGAAATAGCAGCAGCAAGGCACACAGAGATCTATCATGGACACAGTTTGAAACTCAAAAGAGAATGTAGGAAGCTAGGGACAAACCCCCTAGGAAAGCTTAAAATAGCCCAAGAGACAACCCCCCAAGGGTAGGTACAAAACATAGGGACTTACCAAGCTCCCAAGCTGGACAATTACAACATAAACACCTTATACAACTTCATGAAGGCATCAAAACAGTCCAGCACTCTGAATGGTCGAGCAAAGTAGCTGCTCAGCCTAAGAGGAATAGGACAATAGAAATACAGCCCACTCTATACACTGCTGGACTGCCGTAGAATTACAAGACTTTTGCGAACTAGAATAGAGCATACATAACAGAATAGAATGAGTAACAGAACAACAGTCTCTTTCTTTCTACTAGAGAATGTGAAAAGGAGAGAGATTCCCAGCATTTAGTCAAGTTTAAGAATATATGTGTCTAAAATGTTTGACATAATGTTCTATTTGGTTTTGATGTTCATTAATTTGGAAGTCTATGGATTATGGAGGTTTCTTAATTTCATTAGTTGCTTTCCATATGGCGCTTTAAGCTTTTCCCTTGCTTCCGAATTTTACTCCATTGTATACTTAGTCACAGTCAAACTAAATACTTTCATTAATCAGGCTACTCTAAAATTATTAGATTGAACTTTGTACTTTGCCTTAGCTTCGTAAGTAGGTCTACTCTAATATTTTTGTTTATTCAAATCTATCCAATCCGAAGACCTCATTCATAGTAAGCAACTTAATTACTATGTGATGCATGACATGACATTAATTTGATTACTTAAAACCTACTTGCATTTGCTATCAGACATGGACAAAAATTTGATGAAAATGGGCGTGACAGCAGATGGAAGAATTAGTCAGCTATATTATAATGGTGTTACTTTGTTTATTCAATTTGCAAGAGCAGTTGTTGATGCGCAAGGTAATATTCTGTGTCCTTGTCTAAAGTGTGTAAACTTTTACCGAAAAAGTCCAGAAGATGTGCAAATTCATTTGCTTCAGCATGAAATTATGCAAAGTTACACTATCTGGAATGAGCATGGAGAAAACCGTGAATCAAATGATGTTCGGCGTCATGAAATAAGAGATGGTGATCTAGGTGGTATTGATGCATTGGTGGAAAATCGAATAAGAGGGGAACCAATAGATACAACCCAACATCATGAGGAAGTCCAGAACTTTGATAAACTTTTGAATGATGCCCAACGTGAGATATACCCAGGTAGCAAAGATTATAATCTGTTGAAGTTTGTTATTGAGGTATTTAATATGAAGGTAACGAACCATTGGACCAATAAATCACTTGATATGTTCTTGAAATTCCAGATGAAACTTTTACCAGAAGGTAATTTAGTTCCCAAGAACACATACGAGGCAAGGAAGATATTGTCTGGCTTAGGCTTGTCATATGAGCTCATTGATGCCTGCATAAATGATTGTATACTCTTTTGGAAGGAAAATGCAGCACTGGATAGATGTCCAAAGTATAATGTGTCAAGGTACAAGATCAATTGTACTAGGGGAAAGATGCCCCTCTTTATCTTGCCTATTGACGTCCCTTTTAAGTCTACCCCCATTAGAAAGGCAACACTTTTGACCAAATCGATCTGCTGCCGTTAAATTATCCACGTTCTTCATCACATTCCACTTCTCCTTTTCAGTTTTCTACACTGACAGCCTTTGTGAATTAGACATTTCACTAGCTTTCATTTTGCCTTTCCACGATAGGGTTACACTATTTACCTTATCTTCCCATGATCTTCCATTTTATATAATTATTTCTGGTGAAAAATACTGGAAATTACATCTCAAGCTCTCCAAGGAAGAAATACATCTTCCACGCTTGTTGATTCTGATAGCAACTTCAGGGGCAAACTCATACATGTCCTGAATCAATGAATGACAGCATCTTTTACCAGTTCTTCTTTTATCCTGACATCCATCAAGAATTCCTTTTTCCAAAGAAACAAGCACTGGCCTTGATGGACGGCAACTCAATTTCTGAAGAGTGTCATTGCTTCTCCTTTCCCCTTCATGGGAGACTGGACGCTGCTTTCCTTTATCTGGTTCATCAGAGATGCTGAGAGTTTTTCGTGGATTGTAAATCTCAGTAGCAGTAAAATCAAATATAAGTACCTTGAACTCCAAATTCCCTTCATAATTGAACACTACAAAGAATCCACAACCAATAGAGTGGCTCTTGGAAAATTCTTTCCAACCATCACTAAACCAATGCATCTCATCAGCTTTTTCTACTCCCACGCGCCAAACTTGACCACTGCGAACAGTGAACTTGACCGAGGCAGAGAGTTCATCTCCATATTTCTTTGAGAAATCCTCTGCGATTCTCTGCAGATAAACCAAATCCATGTTCAGTTTGTCTAATGGATATAGTGATCCAGAAACCCGAAATATTACCATAAGTCTCCACCAATTGTGGTCAATGAAACAAGATATGGGGTACGGAAACAGGATGCAATTACAATCTGATACGTATATTACTACATGGCAATATGGAGAAACCTAAAAAGCAGGATATGCATCAGCATCTGTTTTGGTTTCGGATCCTGTCCAGTTATTCTCCTCTTTTTCTCTTACTGTACAACATATATAGCACATATACAGGGTAATTACCAGGTTTACGTATTGGTAGAATCAAATGGAAGTGAGTGCAACTTGTTACACCGGCGTTAAGATGTTTTGTGTCTGTTTCTTAACCCGTTATTTTCTCCTATTCTCTGGGAGTTAACTTTTTTGCGAAAAATGAATATCCAGATAGGCTACTCTAATTCATATATTTTCTGGGAATCATTCCCCTTGGCATCACATACCTATTTCCAGGATTCGTGCATGCACATATATTGGGACCAATGTTTGCATCAGCCAATACGTAGTGGTTTTTGAGATTTCAGAAACCGTCGATGGAAAATCGCATAGGTATCGCCCAATTCCTGTTACCTATGGGTCAGTTCCCGATTCACTGACCAGTTACTGCCAATACTCGACTGTTATGGGTTATTTAGACACTTGAGTTCTTTTTTCTTTTTTTTTTTGGTAAAAACTGATTTTTAAGAATTCACGACCACTGCATATTGTACAATACTTCTGATACCATTACACCAAAACCGTTATGTTACGTGTTCTGACATCGTTATTTAAAACCTTGATCGGAACGACACCAAGGTTCCACGGCATGCTATGAGCGCCGAACAGCACCAAGCATACACGTGTCATCACATAACGATCGGCACAAATCTAAGTACTTTTACATAGTTGGAAACTTGGAGAGCACCAAGTGGCCACGGAGAGTTGAACTTAAGCATTGAGCGAGAATCGAAGTAGTTTTAGATTGTTGGATTATTCAACAGACCAGTTGGCAAAAATTATTTAATACTCCCGGAGTATATGAACAGTATACTATGGGATCCACACGGGCACATGTGAGACCATATGATATGTTATGTGAGAGAAGTGAGCATCCTGTTCGTATACTCCGGGAGTAGTGAATAATATTCCAACTTACTGTCTAACGGGAACCAAAACAAAACACAACTCATAATCATTGTCTTCTTCCTCTTGTTTTTTTTCATGTTCTTGTTAGCAATTAGTATAACCCTTTACTAATCTTTGTTTTTTTCTGAACTTGACAGAAGAAAAAGGAAAAATCAAGAAAGACAGAGAGAGAGTTAAAGTTACAAGCCTGTGGTAGAGCATGACGGAGGGGAGGATAATCTTATAGAAACTTCCCATTCTGAGGCGCCGGCGATCTTTAACTCTTCTGGGCGCAGAGATTCTTTTGGGAATTGGGTTTGTTAATGGATTCTCCTTGGTCCTATTGACGTGATGTTGGATTTACACCTTATTTAAGGCTGATTTCCTGGTTTTATTGGTTTTGGGTCTTCGATATTTTTGGGGCACGTTTGGTTTCTACGGACCAAAATAAAGGAGTATGAGAAGGAAAGGGTAAAAATCACCGACAACCCCAATGGTTTTCCGTAAGTACAGATTCCCCTCCAAATTTCGAAACCTGGAGAATGATGCATTTCAATTACACCCAATTATCCGAAATGCTTATACTGGATTGTGTTGGATCCATCTCGGAGTCCCACATAAATGATCTGAGTCATTTAACTTTGTTTAAAACCTGTTTCTAAGAGTCCTCGTAAAAAATCGGCTTAGTCGAATATCAATCAAGGCTTGATTGACTCGTCAAATTTTTGGTCTCTAAATTCCCAAAATCCTAAAAAACACATGTTAAACAAATTAAATGATTTCGATCATTTGTGTGGGATTCCAAGGTGGGTCCAACACAATTCAGTGTAAGCATTTCAAAAGATTGGGTGTAATTGAAATGTATCACATAACCTTAGGGGGTTCCAAATCATTTTCCAAACCTGGAGCGGAACTAGCAAAGCTCGTGTTCTAAATATTTGCACTTTAAGAAATGATTATATGTTGATTGTTACTGAGTGAGCTACTTTCAAGTTGTTGAGTGAGCTAAAATTGTTTTTAGGTTCATAATACTAAGATGCCGTCTTGGTCATGATGGTTTGTATGAAAGTTATATACTCATGTACTTCTACTTCAATTATATAGATATAATATTCGCCTTTCACCCAAAAACAAAATTGTCTTCATTAATATTTTGATATGAATATTGCTTTTACCTTGAGATATTATATTTAGTAGTCCTGCTACATACACAGCAAACTGTGCACAGATTGTGCACAGATTTTGTTGTGGGGCCTACCACGAGTCCCACACAAATCATCCGAGTCGTTCATTTAATGTAAAACATTTTTTCAAGGGTCCCCGTAAAAAATAAGCTCAATTCAATACATATTGGTGCTTCATTCAACCATCTAACTTTTCATTCAGATTTTCGGATAATGAAAAGTTATATGATTGGATCGAGCACCTATAGGTATTGAATTGAGATTATTTTCTGCGGGGATCCTTGAAAAAATATTTTACATTTAATGAACGGCTCGGATGATTTGTGTGGGACCCGTGGTGGGCCCTATAATAAAATCTGTGCACAATCTGTGCACAAATTGTATGTGTGTAGACTTTCTGTATATTTAGTTTGTGCCAACTTGTATCCTAATACACATTTTTCCTTATTTCTTCTCTCTATCATATGTTCAGATGTCACTATATTTCTCTTTGGAACCCTTCAATTTTCTCTCGATTTTCTTCAACTACTCCATATTTTTTTTCCACTTATTTCATATCATACTTCTCAGGAGCTCTCTTCTTTTTTTTTTTCACCACTATTACCTATGTTATCCCTCTCAACACCGTGTTATGCATGGCTTTTAGCAAAAAAGTTCTACCTCCAATATATAATTATAACTCGCCTATTCATATCCATCATAGCATAATGGACATAATTTTCCATTCAGTTGGATGAATGGGTTGTCAATTTGTTACTAATTAGTATTCAGGGCATTCCAAATCTGTGGTTATTTAAGTCCTTGCGTGCAATGACAACGATTTTGATTGTTATGCTCGATAAATTGTGCACTTTTCACCTCAATCAAATTGCTTTGAAACATTTGGGCCACTTGTTCAAAGGTGGTTCAAACTTTGGGAATGAGTTCAACACTTGCATTTTTTGGTATGAGGATGAAAAATAGTTACTTGAAGCTTGGGAAACTTCGATCGATAAATACAACTTGCATGATAACATGTGGATGAAGAAAACTTGGGAAGAAGTGGGCACATGTATACATGACGTGGTCATTCACTACGGGAATGCGAAGCACCCAACTTAGGAGAGTCTAAATGCAAAGACAAAGAAATTTGTGAAGTTGGAATTTTTTACACAATTTGATAGACTTGTTATGGAGAATCGGAGTGAGGAATCGGATTCTATATTTGATCTTAGGGAAAAGATACAAGACTAAAGTTGAAAAGATCCCCCGAGTTAATTCAAGTTGCACATTTTTATCTAAATCACATATCAACCTAATTAAAACCACATTTTATGCCAAATCTTCTTCTTCTTTTTTTACCTAACAACTAATTTAACCACATTTATACGCATCTACTCTACAACCGTAAAATATACATGAAGGTATGTAATGTTTATGGTAGCTTCAGTGGTGGTGGGATTTGCATGCCCCTTTGGAAAATTGTATATGTAGAATATATAAAGTTCAAGAGAACTTTACGAACTCCGCCATATTTATCAATCAGAGGTAGTGAAAATTTAAAGAGTTCTCCTTTATTTGGACAACCTAAATTGAGTCTACAACTCTACTGGGGCATTCGAGCCAACCTGAGCTAAAGACTAAGAGGCGACCGCTTTAGGTCTTAATTTTTTTTAATTTTTTAGTAGTCTAGAAAAAAGGGCTCGATTAATTTTTAATTTTTTCTTTAGGCCCCTAAAAAGTCAGGGCCGGCTTTGTGGGGCATCAATGTATATGTGCAAGTTGTTTCATGTCTGATTGTGGTTGCCACATGGCGGTTGGAGTGTATCATTCTTCTGCGGGGTAAGATTATCTGATCAATGTTTTCTTCACAGTTTTGTGTGGTTGTTTGACGTATAGGTTTTTGGAAAAAGTATAGGACTGCCTTTTGGCCCCCAATATATATTTTGGATAGCAATAGAAAAAAAAAACTTTGGGTGCTTGAGTTTAGTTTATTCTTTGGAAACCAATTTTCTTTGATAATTGATATAGTCAACTTGAAATTTATAGTATCTCTAACTGATTTTTCTACGAGGAGTTAAACCTAATTTAATTGATTCCTCTCTCTCTCTCTCTCTCTCTCTCTCTCTCTCTCTCTCTCTCTCTCTCTCTCTCCTTATTTTTGATAGATTTTTTTTTATAGGCAACACAAGTTTTATTAAGAACACTTGACAAAGGGTACATTAAGTGGGAGAGAGGGGGAGAGGAATCCAACCAAGAGTTAGACGGAAAGAAAATAAAATGATGGGACAAAGCCCACCAACACCCAAAGGGCAGGCCCCGAAAGATAAATCTAGAAATCACCTGGGCCTGGCCCAAGAAGAGCCAAAGCAAACCCTAAGCCCAGATCACTTCCTATCACCAGCAAAATACGAACAGTTGCCGCCGCCACACCGCAGAACACATCCTCCACCACCACCAACCACCTGAGCCCCAGCTCCTCAACACCAGCCGCCCCCACACCAGCCGCCTCCAACCACACCACCACCTTCCCAAAACACCACCAACCACCTCCACCCTTAGTCACAACCTGCGGCCACCACCACCCACCAACCAGATGGCAAGCAAGTTTCGACGCAGACACGAACCTCACGAGCAACTGGTACCCGAGATTAACCGCCGAGGAGCCGACGATTCGGTCCTCACAAACGATTTGGGACGCCAGAAACTGAGCACTTCCATACGTCAACACTGAAACCACTGTCGTGCTGACCACCACCTCCCTTAACCTTCCACGGCCAACCTCCGGTCGAAAAGACCCACAACAGCCGTTAAGCAAAACCCACGCCCGTCCAGCAACGAAAAACGTGGTAGGATCCAATCTACCTCAACACCTTCGGCCACCGTCGGACCCTAGCCGTTAGGACAACCGAACACCCCCAGATGTGGTGATCGGCGGGAACCAAGCGGCAAGTAGGAGAGGCGAGGTAGGGAAGTTAAAACAACACAAGGAAAGATCGGTTGAGAGGAAGAGAAATCGACCTTGAGTTTGGGGTGAAAAAAGAAAGGAGGGAAGAGAAGAGAGATATTGGAAGCTACATGTGGATGGCATTGATAAAGCTTGATCGATTGGCATTGATAAAGCTCGATGACCTTTCTGCTAAAGGACTGGTGCACCATGTAAGGCCCCATTCCAGAAACCTTCTTAAAAAATAAGCAGCTTATTTCACATTATCAAACTCAAAAATAAAGAAAATAAAAAATAATTTTTTAATTTTTTTTTGTATCGTATAAAAGATCTCATCAAGATCTTCCAAATAAGATTCATATCGCATATTTTTAGATTTCAATAAGTCCATAATTTTTGGGCTTGAAATTACCTTCTTAAAAAATTAAAATTTTTCTTTAGTTTCGGAACGGAGCCTAAGCCTCTTTTGTTAGGTGATCCAAAACACATCAATACCATAGGCAGAGAACAAGTTGGCAACCCAACAGATCGACACTTTAATGGAAGTAGCACTTGAAAACCTTCCCAAAACACGGGAATTTTCCATGGGCTTAATTGCAAGAACACCCCATAAACTATCATTTTTTGGCAACTTTACCCCCTTAAGTTTAAATTCGTGCAACTTCACCCCCTAACTATCAAATTCGAGCAACTTCACCCCCTCCCCCATTTCCCGTCCAATTCTGTTAGGGATTTGAATGGAAAATTATAAAATTGGATGGAAAAGTAATTTAACATACCAAAATGCCCTATATACACCCATTGTAGACCCCTCTCTCTCTCTCTCTCTCTCTCTCTCTCTCTCTCTCTCTCTCTCTCTCTCTCTCTCTCTCTCCTCTACACCTCTCCTCGATTGGAGATGGGAGGTGGGAGATGGGGAGATCGGTTCTAGGGTCTCGGTCAACCTCGATCCATGATGGAGAGACAGAGACAGAGACAGAGATGAAAAGGTGGTGGGAGTGATCAATTGTTTTTTCTTCCAAGTATAAACCGTGTGTTTTTTTTAAACCTTAGGAGTACGTTGGTCTTTTTATTTAAGTCCGTCCAATTTCTTGGACGGAAAATGGGGAAGGGGGTGAAGTTGCTCAAATTTGGTAGTTAGGGGGGTGAAGTTGCTCGAATTTAAACTTAAGGGGGTGAAGTTGCCAAAAAGTGATAGTTTAGAGGGTGATACGGGAATTTTAAATGTCGGCGACAAAAGTTCGTCTTTTTTTTGTTACTGTAGTAGTGCTATGTGTACATATGCTATGTACATATTATGTATGTATGGATTTTGTTAGCCCATCTTGGTTTCCACAAATATGATTTGAATTATTTGGCCTCCATAAATTCAGAAAAAATTCTTATCGATATCGGGTTGAGCTGATTTTTTACAAGGCTCCATAAAAAAATGCTTTCAAAATAATGGACGGTTCGAATCATTTTTGAGGAAACCTAATGGGCCCCACAAAACCCATCTGTACATGGTATGTACGTTCCAATGTGTACCCATAGTTTTATTAAGGTAGTGGTATTATGCAATTTTGTAACTGGTATAAGTGAGATGTTATCCAAGTGGCACGCGTTGCTTTTCAATTAGCTTATTAAGAACGTGTTTGATTTCCCGGAAGAGTTCATCATAATTCATTGAATTGTACAATAAAGTTTTTGGGGAGTGCCGTAGACAGTAGGCACGGATCATTCGCTAGTAGACCATGGTGGAAATTCACATTATTCAAAACTGGTTATGTCATTGGAGATAAGGTCTCAATTTCTCTGTTTGGACGTCGTACTGATACCGTTACTCGTTTTACTATTAGTAGAAGAGAAAGATAGAGAGGCGAGATCTGGTGTAGAATAATTTCTTCCGATAAAAAATCAAAAAGAAAACTTATTTATTGACGGTGAGGTTTCCTGTTTCCGACTTGCATCAATAAAAAAATGGAAACCATACTCGTTTTTATCGAAAAACAAAAAACAAAACTTGCAAATTTGGACCATTTAAAAAAAAAAAAAAAACGTACTCCAATATAATTAAAAAAAAAAAAAAAACTTAGCAAATTGGAATTATATAAAAGAAAAAAAAAACCAAACTTGCAAAAACAGTTGGAAACGCCACAAGAGAAGAGAGAAAAGGTGAGGTTTCCGACTCGCATATTCAACAACACGCTAAAAAGCAAAGAATTTCAAATCTTCAACGCGAAGAATATATATACACACACACATCTCTCTCTCTCTCTCTCTCTAAATATATATTTTTTAGTCACCCAAATCCAGATCCAATTCCTTTTACCCCGATTCTTTCTTTTGGGAAATCCGATCGAAAATCCGTTGAGAGGCCTTTTCAATTTCGCATCAAACTGGTCCACGCCCTGCCGGCTCGGATTGGAATTGTGGTAACTTCTCTCTCTCTCTCTCTCTCTCTCTCTCTCTCTCTCTCCGCAATTGCTTTGATTGTGCTGAATTTGGTTTGGTTTTGATCTGATTGGTGTTTTGGAATATGGGTCCCGATTGTGGATTGTTGGTTTTTATATAGGTTTCGCCGTGACATATAATTGAACACAAAATGTAAATCCACCACCCTGTCAATGTTCTAAAAATCACTAGGTCCTAGCAGGATGGAAAAAGGACGGAAAAGGGGCGCCTAGCGCTTAGGCTAGTTGGCCACCTAGTGCCTAGGCGGCCTAGGCCGACTTTTAGAAAACTGCACCCCGTACACATTTGCAATCCATATTTGAGTATTTTGTTAGATAACTGGGTCTCTGGGCCAACTTACACGCACCTCGACTGATCCAGGACATTGAAGTTAACGGCTAGGCAAACCTCTAGTGGCCCCACAACCTTTGGTTGCTTTCTCATGTCACTTGGCCAAACCCCTTGGGCTTATCCAAGATTTGAATCCTGCAGCTGTCGATGATAGTGGGTACGACAATCCAGATGATATGATAATAATATTGCAATGAATTTTGTTTGGTAGTTGATTTGTACGCATTGGTATTTCGAAAGAAAGGGAAAACGGGTGCTGTTCTTCTTATAGTTTGTCACATAGTTGTCATGTGCAAAAGGCGCACCAAGGCTCAAAGGTCTGTTGGGTCCGAGGAGAGAGGTGCGCGCCTTTTTGAAGCAAGGCGCACCTACGCAGAAAAAACTAGGAAAAATAGTATACCCCAAAATTTCAAATTATAAGTACTAAGCCAATGAGTTTTAGAAAGCATACCATCCAAAAGATAAATAAAAACATCCACCAAAACAAACAAGTTCAATTTACATTAGCTAATAGCCTACACTCTTGATGACTGCGTGTGTTGTGTATATGTTGTTGAGTATGTGTGTTGTGAAAATAAAGCTCTTTCTAAAAACTTTTTTCAAAAAGTTCATATAAAGGTTGACTCTGTGTGTTGGGTATATGTACTTTATGTCGTGCCTTTTTGCGCCTCATCGCCTTTGTCACCTCTTGCGCCTTATTAATGTCACCTCACCTAGGGTCATACAAGGCGATGGGGTGCGCCTCGCCTTGCCTCGCCTTTCACCTAGGCGCACGCCTAGGCACGCCTTTGACGACTATGGTTTGTCATGGGCAAATCGCGAACATAACAGTAAACATAGATTTTAGTGCCAAGGGTCGCCGGAACGGTTTCATGTGTCATCAAGGTTGCAATAAGCGGTTCTGGTTGCTGCAGGTAATGGATGTAATGGTTGCAATGACAAGATCAAAGTTTTCACAGGCGAGAGCGCAAGGCAAGGCGGTTGACCTCTCATAAGGCAAGGCATTAGGACTGGTTCGTTGAGGGAGCCAGTGATTGAGTAATCTAGGAGTGACAAGTTCTAACAACAGAAATTGTGCGCAAGGGAAAGAATTGGTGATTGGTCAATTAATTTACGGCCTTAGTTGAGGTTTAATGAGAGGAAAAAAGGCCAATTGAATGTAGTCATGGGGATGTCTATATGACAACATCCCAACCATAGCAAGGAGCATGGGACATTATATTTATTTTTAGGAAAAATAAGCATAGCCTCCCTAAGTAATTTGTAAGAGTTTGGTCGCTGATACTGTGCAACTTTTTGCCAGAGATGATGCAATGTCTAAAAACATAGACTTGGACCCATTAACATCTAAATCAACAAGGATTACGCACTTGAAGAAAATAGTTAAATAATTTGTTTTTGTTAAACACATCTTAACATATGTACAAAGGTGCTTATGTAAATGAGTTTATGCTTTAGCCAATGCTCTTGCGTCTTGTGTTCTTGTTCTTCCAGAAGTGGTTTCTAAATGATTGGTGTTTTGTGTGTATATTCCTCGGTGACAGCCAAAGTACATTCTCTAGTTGTTACCCTCATCTTTTTTGTCGATCTCAAGCAGATAATAATACTTAGATGAATTTCTCATGGCTAAAAAGTTCAGCGTATTAAATTTTTGCTAAACTACAGTGCAATTCTTTTTCCTTGGCTTTTAGTTTCAAATATAGCAGAACCAGTCGCCGACTATGGACCTTTTTCCTTATGCGTTCAGCGTTCGCATACGATGGTAGCTACTTTGCGCAAAAAATGCAAATGTTTGGTCCAGGCCCATTCTACCCCCAATAATTAGGAGTAAGGTGGGAGTAATTTTAGTTGTTAATTTCTTTTTCAACTTCTTTTGGTTCAATTGTCAGTGGGATTGCAATTTTAGTCTGGTCTAGCCATGACTTCGATAGAAATTTGGATGGTCTGGATTGATAGATGACCATTACAACCATGTTGGGCCTGTTCTAAAATCTTCTCAGTAATTTCTGGTGTGTTTTTGATATATTACTGCTTACAAGTCAAATTTGATTACAAGGTTCTTGTCATGATAATTAATTTATTTGGCGTCTGTGTGTTGACATCACAGATATGCAGAGCCAGCTAGTGTGCAGTGGGTGTAGGACCGTTCTTCTTTATCCTAGAGGAGCTACAAATGTATGTTGTGCATTATGCAATGCAATCACCTCAGTTCCACCTCCTGGTATGTGTCATTCTTTACTTTCCTATAAATACGCATCCGAGGATATAACTATTGGATTTATTATTAAACCCTCTCAAAAGGTTGATTTTACTATTCTAAGCAAATTCTCGAGTGACAAAGGTGGTGAAGAATTGATTGGAGGCTCCTTGCCTTCGAACAAGTACAATGCCTCAGTAGTTAACCCTAAGTAGGCTACCATATGGATGTGCTCAAACTATTAGTATTCTTTTTGTTTTTTATAATATACTAGTCTTGCATCATTTCGTTAGTTTTTGCGTAGTTAAGAAGAAATTGGGGGACCTGTTGTATTTTTCATGTACTGTGTAATTTTCATGTAGTCCTCGAGACGGGCTACAGAAGAGGAATATGAATCTCAAAGCCCAAAAAACCATTTACTTCCCTGCTCCTTGACCAAAAAAATTATTAGTTGTTAAGGTAAAACCCTGAGATTTGGTATAAGTTTGTGGGGTGTCACATTATTTACGGATTATTAATTTGTGGCGTGTTATTGAAGCATTAATTAATCGAATATATTGCATTAGAAACATACAAATCATCAACTTTTAGTTTGATTATTGTTAGGCATAAGTTTTTTATTAGGAGGTTCAGACCGTTCAAAGTATGTAATCATTGTTGATTACACCCCTTATATGAAGCACTAACAATGCCTAAGTGGTCTCGGTATCTGTGTTGGACACGCCGTGGGCACCGATACGCCATGGATATGCAGGCTTGTATGGGACAGACCAAGTGGAATTTCCAATTATATGTGAAAGCATCATGCAGGGGACACTTTAGGAACATGTCGAGGACAATTATAGGACACGGATGGGGGCGCGATGTGGTGTCCCTCCACAATACAAAAGCCTTTTTGATGACACCTTTGTCATTTGTGCCTCGTTGTTTGTTTATTTTTGACGGATCATCTCTTAATTATTTAGAAGTGTTGTTTTCATGTTTGTGCCAAGTTAGAAGTGGTTTTCACTACTTTTGGGTGTTTGTGGCACAATTAGGGGTGTAAACAGTTCAGTTTGGTCCGGTTTAAGCAATTTTTCAGACCAAACCGGGCATTTCGGTTTGGACATTTTGCAAAAAATCAAACCAAAATATTTAGTGGTTAGATTTGGTGCAGTCTGATTGGTTTTTTCCAGTTTTTTTGATTTGGAGAAAAACACAAGTGACTTCAAGTAACATATTGACTAAACCTCAATTTTGAAGTCCAAATAGCAACTAGCATGAACCAAAATCAACTAGAAACAATATTAGATTAAAAAAAAAAGCACCAAAACAACTTTAAAGTATAAACAACAATATTTTTATGTATGCTTAAACAACGTTAAGCAACTAAATGTTAAGCAAAATCGAAAAACTCCAGCAGCCAAATGACATCCTAAATAGTGGGTAAAAGAAGCACCAGAACTACTTTAAAGTCTAAAACAACAATATTTTTATGTATGCATAAACAACATTAAGCAACTAAATGTTAAGCAAAACTGAAAAACTCCAGCAGCCAAATGGCATATCCTATAGTGGGGAAAAAAATGATATTTAGCCATTTAATGTTGGAGAAAAGATTAAAGTACGACAACAGTAAAGGGTGGTTTTCTGGAAGTAAATAGACATTCAACAACAATAACAACAACAGAACCACGGCATCTCCGGCAGCCAAGCGGCATCCTACAATAGTGGATAAAAAAAATGATATTTGCCATTTAATGTAGGAGAAAAGATTAAAGTACAACAACAATAAAGGGTGGTTTTTTGTAAGTAAATAGACATTCAACAACAACAACAACAAAACCCATGTAGTCCCCAATCATTGGAGGTATGGGCAGGGGAGGATTGGAGACAGACCTAACCTTTGACAATATGTACAAAGTGACTGTTCTCAAAATACCACTGAAACAGTGGCCCCCTTATACCTGTTTTGCTGCGGAACCATACCCCCAAATCAAAGCCAAATGGTACCAGAGACGGCAGGCCTAGAGACCCAATTCAATTTATGTGCACATTACCATGCTTCCTTCATTATAGTCCAGAGCATCGGTATGCACAATAAGTAAATAGACATTAAATATTTTTTTTAACAATAGAAATCATATCTCATTTATCTAATATGTATGTAAAAATATCTGGTCGGGTCCGATTTATTCTGGATTAGATGGTGCCATGGTGGAAAACCGGACCAAGCTGATTCTTTTTGGGTTTGACTAAAAATCAAACTGGACTGAACCATTTACCTGTACAATCCAAACCAAATCACCAGTTAGGTCCGGGTTTTTTTATCAGTTCAGTTTAACTGGGTTTTTTCAGCCCTAGGCACAATATCCATATTAAAAATGGAAATTGTTGATATAGATATTTCAGGGGCTAGACTTAGATTTACTCATCCAAGTCCCCTACATACCCATGGTTTGTGATCAAGCCAATCGTAGTTCATACTTGAAACATTTTCAATTTAGTTCACATTTTGGGATTCAAATTTGCAGTTGCACTCACTAAAAGGGTTACCTACATGTTTGAGTCAGGAGAAATGCAGAGTGGAATCAATTCAAATCAATTGGTCCCAATACAAACATCAATTCATCAGTTTAAGTATTTTCCCTCTCATATCATGCTTGAAAGGCCAGTCATAGGTAATTAATTTGAGTCCCTCTTAAGGAATTGTTTGGGAGCGATTTGGGTTGCCGATCCTTAGGAGCAGGGAGTTCTTAAATTGGTGCCGCTTCCCCCTTAGGAGCGCGCTCCTGCACTCCCAACTATGGAGCTTGATGGGAGCCCGCTTCCCTTGAGATGAGAGCTCGCTCCTTATGAAGATGAGAGCTTTTGTACTATAAAAAATAGGGCTTATCACTTGGCTTTATTAAATGGTCTTTGATAAACTCATATATCATATATCTAGGCCAAGTCATGATATCTTGAAAAGAAAACCATATATTGCAAGAAATAGCCCATTCACTTATGGTGGACATGGCTCATATTTTTACTCCTAAAATTATTGTCTTCTTAAAGTGTACATTATATTCTATGTAATGTTCATAATATATGTACACATGCCCAACCTTGGGAGCTTCTATCCCCTGCTTCGTGCAACTAAGTGGCAATCTCGATCATTTTTGCCAAACCAGAATTTTGGTCATTTCTGGAGCTCAAATATTGGACCCCACATAGATTTAGGCATATTTTCAAGGACACAAGGGGCCTTTTATTTTAGATTGACAAAAGACTATCCATTCTATGGCCACATGGGGCTTAATAGACGAGCCTTATTTTTTTTTATGTGGCCGGAAATATAATGATGATCAGCTATGATCTTCAAATCTGCGTGGAAAAATCCTTGAACCATAAATGATACATTCAGAGTATGTGGGGCGTCATGGGCTAACTGTTTGAGGACCAACAACGGCTGTGGTCTTCAAAGTTGTCTAGCGGATACAGAGGACTATCCTTTTTTATGGCCATGTAAGGTGTAACCATTTTATATAAGCGAGGAAAACAAACGACATCAGGTTATCTGGATTGGCTTCGATTGCAGAGTGAACTTTTCTTTTCTGGGCCTTCGTACTTCATTTGTAGTATGGCAGGTATGAAGAAAGAAAATCTGATTTTGGGTTTCTTCAGCAACCTTTGGAAGTAGTTGAGCCAGAGCTGTGCTCACTGGAAATCTTTTTACTGACCTCGAGGGGATTACACAAAGCCACGCAACTTGAAATTTCCAAAAAGAATTCTTCAATAATATCAATGAGGCTGGAGAATTTTGGTTTAACGAAAACTGGATTTACAAGCCCAAATCATTCTTGTGAGGAAATCATTTCACCAGAACAGATTTGGTCTTTCATTTTTGTTTAACATTTCACCATAACGGATTTGGCCTTTCATTTTTGTTAACAATTGAACATTTAGAGAGAGAGAGTGTGTGTGTGAGAAACCACTTGGGATGGAATCCCACATCGGCTTGGTAATGGAAGTTAATGTCGTATATAATGAATCACAAGCAACTACTGGATAACTTGAGGTTAACCTTTTGAGCCACGTGGTTAGGCTAAGAGTTAAGCAGGTCAACTAGAGCGGGTTGTGATAGCTATACTTGTGTGGAAGACTTAGATACTTTGAATCAATCAAGGAAACCAAAATCCAACTGTGCTTAAATAGGAAAAAACGGATTTGATATATTCCTGCGTAAACTGCACAACCTTTTGTATTTTGGCCATATCTTCCTCATTCGACCTCCAATTGAAGTGATTCAAATTGGGTTAGATTCGAAATTCAATTATCTACGACTTTTGTGAAGAACAGATTTTCTAATTCTAATGTTTACTGGGTTGAAATAGCCCTGCAATTAGACCCTACAAATCTGGAAAAAATTTGTTGCGTGTCAAAAACCCTTTATCTTCCATTCCAAATAACCCAATGAATATTATTCGAATCGAAAAATCATTCATACATCGATCTTATGCCTCCATTGGAGTTCACATGCTACGTTAATTATTACAACCACGAAAAATAATTGTGGTACCCAATAAATAACAATAACCACGAATAAAATATTGTGGGATCCAATCACACAAAATCAATCAAAAAATATGTGACCATAATAGCTGGGTAAGAACGCTGCAAACCAAGAAGACTCAGTGATGGAGAGATTTATCTACATATGGGAAATGCTACAAGAGTACGAGAGTGGCAGCAGTTGCAGTAGGAAATGTCATTTTAAATTTTAGTAGTAATAGGAGTTTAATTTTGAGAGAATGTCTTTATTTTCCCTCTATTAGAAGAAACTTGGTTTCAGTTTCTAAGTTCATCAAGGATGGATATTTGGTTTATTTAGTGACTCTGTGGTTATTAAGTTAAATAAACGTTTTATCTATTCTGGTTCATTGGTGGATGATCTCTACATTATTAATCCTATATTTCCTACAGTGCAACTACATGAATTGAATAACACTAATAATATGTCATGTAAGAGAAATGAGCCTTCTAAGCTTGCACCAACCGGAAGTGTAAGGCGGGTCCCGCAAGGAGACATGCTTGGGTGGACCCGACAAGTGAGGAGTTTGAGGTGCTTATCATGCTTGGGCGGTCCCACATTAGACAAGCTTGATGTGCTTAGGCGGGACTTATCACACATCGCTTGGTGAGTGAAAGTGATGGACCTTGGGGTGCAACGGGGACGTTGCGGTCCAAGTGGGAGAGATTGTGAGAACCCACTTGGGATGGAATCCCACATCGGCTTGGTAATGGAAGTTGATGTGGTATATAATGAATCGCGAGCAACCACTGTATAACTTGAGGTTAACCTTTTGGTAATGGAAGTTGATGTGGTATATAATGAATTGTTGCTTTTGTTATCGTTCTCTCTCATTTTTCCCTCAATCTGAAACCTTAAAATAGTTTTCGGGTGACTATCCTAATGCTTTTCCCTTTGTCCCCCTTTTTTTTTTGGTATAGATTAGACCAATCTCAAAAGCATCAGAGGCTTAGAACTGCCACGTCCAAACCTATCCATGTGTCCAAGTCCTTTTATTTTGACATGTGCACCTATGGTATGGATACATATGGAGGGGTAAAATCAGATTTTTCCTTTATATTTTTTTTTTTCTGGTCATTGTCACTTCGACATTGAAATTCACAAGAGCTTTGCCTTTTAATTTCATCTTGATGGTTCAAGAATGACGCACTTGTATTTTTCTTGGGAAGACCTTGGTTTTAATCTGGGACTACAGCCATTATCTTTCTGTTGCGGGATTAGGATTTACGACCATAAAATCACTCTATTAATTGGTCCTTTCACGGAATGATAACGATCATTGAAACTAAATAGCTACAGTAATGTAGGGCATTGCAAAAACATCATACCAAGTTGTGCGCTGTTGAGATTAGCTGTGGCCCAATTCATTTACTTCTTATCAAGTGAAAATATATCACTCAACAATACTAACAAGCTATTTGATTCCACAACATCTGTTCTGATCTAGACTGGACCTAATTAATTTTGGAATGCCTATTTTGTTTCTCCAGTGAAATCAAAGTCAATGTTGAGTATTCATCGCGCACATATAATATAGACCCGTCTCTACATTTTAGTTGCACTCAAGGTGTTATTAGGGACAGCTGCATTGGTCCTGTAATGCTAGAGATAAAATAGTTGATATGAATGAAAACATCATTAGGTGATGTGGATAAGGTTTTCGGAATGCAAATATGTTGGATGCTAGATTGCAGATATTGGATGCATGTATTCCTCTCCTTCAAGAGAAATTGGACTTTCATCGTTTCATGACGACAACGTACCAGAAGATTTAGAAAAACTACTCGTAAACTAATTTTTTCTGTCCCAATCAAGAAATTTTGAGTTGTTCATATCCTCGCATAATTTTTTATTTTGTATGTTTGGACATGAATGGAACTCTAATTCTTTGTACCACATTGCCTTTCCCATTTTCATCTGCATGTCATTGGTAGCTATGCTCAAAAAACTTGTCTTCCACCAAAGAATTGAAGTATGCAAACTAGGAATTTGGTATTGAGTTTTCTGGTTTTATCATCAAATCTACTGGAAAACATGCAGGGATGGAAATGGCTCAGCTGATATGTGGAGGTTGCCGTACATTACTTATGTATACACGTGGGGCTGCAAGTGTGAGATGCTCCTGCTGTCAAACGGTGAACCTTGCGCCAGGTACAACTGTTTGAAGTTCTTTCTTGTCCACGTTTGGAGAACAATCCTGTCTGTATGTTGCAGTTTTAGTGTGTGGGCTTTGAAGCAACTTTCTGATGTTTGCTTCTCCCTACCAAACTCTCTGTCTGCATTTATCCCATGGACTTCATGATTTCGGGCTCTGACATTTTTTATTCTCTTTGTTCCCGGGGCATAGTTCATGGAACAATGGGAAATGATCTCAGTGCATCCTTGCCTTCTCTTTTTCTGTCTTCGTTTTTAGTCTTTTAGGCTTTGTTTGGAACTTGGGGATGGAAGCGGAAAAGAAGAGAAAATAATTAAGAAGAAAATGAGAGGGAAAGTTAAAGAGAACTTGGAGGAAAATTTGAGTTTGTGTTTGAAATTTTCTCCTCTCTTTCCTTAAGAACCAACGAGTCACTGGATCTATTTAGATATATACTGTAATTGTTGACCTATATTAGAAATGCTGGTGATTTCTATGTTATTAGAGAACTCCTTCCAAATCTGTCTTTGTTGTCTCTACTCTAGTTTCTCTCAACACTATGGGTAAGTCTTCGGTCTTTGTAGCAATGTTTACACCTCGAATAAATTCTTTTATAGAATTTATTAGGAACGTCCTGACTTGGCAACCAGGGGTGGACGCAAGGGGTGCCCGGGTCCCTGCACAACTCCAAATATTTGCACATATTATACTAGTTTTTCAGCTTAATTTGAGAGAGTTCTATGGGATTCCCCAGCAAGTCACTTGGGTGAAAAAAATTGTTAAAGATCCTATATACGCATGGAAAAAAAATTCTGAAAATTCAAAATTATCAACTATTTTTTTATCGCATGTTTAAAATAAAATGGCGGCTGAGTATGTACACACAATCCCCTCTCTTTCGCGAACCTAGCAAGTAGCAATATATACATATGGAATTTACTTTATGTTATCAATGTAGAATAAATGTGGTTTTGGTCCCTGCTGAGTGCTAAGTACAAATACTTTGTCCGCCACTATCGGCATCTACAAGCAATATTTGAAAGGAATATTTTGAAGCACAGTTCTTGTTAGTGTAGTACATTTTATTTCCTGTGATTTTATCTTCTGTGAGAAGTCTGGAAAGTTTGAGCTCAAGTCTAGATAGATACATGCCTACGCACTGTGTTCTTATTGTTTTACCTTCAATTTTTTATCTGGTTGATGTTTTGTGACGTTGGGCAATAGAGAGCAATAGAAATTAGTGTAGCAGCTTCTGGAGTTGTTTCATTTGGAGACATGTTTGTATGGTATTTGCCCTAGATCTAGTGGTTTCTTCTTGGAAGCAGTGTATGCATTACGAGAACACTCTTTTTGTTTGGTTTTTTCCCAGGAAAATACTGAACTCATGCTAATCCAAAAAAAAATATCAGTGGATTTGGGTTGGGGTAAAATGGGAATTGTTTCTTATCTTTTTCGGTCCTACTGTTGTTAATGCTACCAGCTTGTGACTTGTGCCTTTTCGTTCTTAGATTGGACTCTTGGTATGTACTATTATTTTGTACTTGTGCTGCAGTAATTTTTTTGTTGTTGTACATTTGGTTCTTTGAGCGAGTCTTTCTGTCTAACTTTTGTGTTTATCATTGTGCATGTAAAAGCGTCTAATCAGCTCGCTCATGTCAACTGTGGAAATTGCCGGACCACACTGATGTACCCATATGGAGCTCCTTCAGTAAAATGTGCCATTTGCCACTACATAACAAATGTTAATGTGAGTCTAAAAGGAAATTTGCTTAACCTTCTAAGTTAAGATTGATAGGTAATACTATCAGGTATTAACTTTCCTTTTCTGTCTCTCTCCATTTTTCTTCTTTTTCTTTTTCTTTACTTTTTTCTTTTCCTGTGTGTGTCTGTGTTGGGGTGGGAGCGTGGGGGAGAGCTTTCAATCACTTTAGGCTCGAGTTCTATTTTTATTTGTCTTTCACTGGGGAACCTAGGTGGCATCCCGGAAAGATGTCCAAGGAGAGGGTGGATGCAATGAGCCTTACCTCGGTACATGTGGTGGTTTACAAACCTAGCTACAAAATGCATGGAAACAAAGAAACTGCATCGAACCTACGCTAGGAATCAGTGAACCCAAACATAAGTATCTCCTAAATAACCATGATGTAAAGACGTATGACAGTGGGAGGAATGAGACCATGAGAGGAAAATTTCAAACAAATCATATCTCCAAGATCACAACGCAAGCATCAGGCACACCATTTTCTTCCTGCTTTTCAATGTGATAGGATTACCTATCAACAAATTTTGTAAGGAGATTATAGAAGAGCCTCAAAACCAATGTCAAATATTTCGCAACCTTTCCCTCGATAAGAAGCACTGAAAATAGCTATACTTAGCTTCTGTGATTGCGTGGGTCCCAAAAAAAGAACGGGCTTTGCCCGTCTTGCTCGCAACTTTTGTCCATCGGGGAAATGGAAATAAAAAAGATCCTTACCGCCAAAGTTGATACTTATAATCAAACATGTATCAACAATCCCTTTCCTCTTCTTTTGCTGTGGCAATTCCACCCAGGGTTCTTCGTAGTTGGGGAAGAGTCTGCCCAAAGCGGATCCTTGGAGGAAGTTCAATGTCATGGAAAAATGGAAAATCTTCTTTTGCTGACAGATAAAAAGAAATAGAAAATGCCAGAGTCACTCCTCCCATGTCCTCTGCAAAGGCCAAGTGGGAAATTGAAGGATCCCCTATAGCCATAGAAAACGCCTGAAATTTGCCATTCTGAAATAGATTAGTTAACCCTGTGCGTAGAACTTGAGCAGAAAAGATAAACAAAGATTGAGAAATAGGAGTGGAATTCATGAGAACCTGAAAAACTTCAGTTCGATATGCACTGCCAAAAAATTTCACTAGACCTTAGCCATTGCTAAGTAGAGCACATTACCAGCAACTGGTTATTTATTGAGACTGATAAACCTCTAGAGCACATCATCCATGCTATTTTTTGCCCTTCAAAAAATCACTAGTCCGGTGGACATAATTCTCAGAACATTACATACTTAAGCTTGTGGCCAAAAGGTTAAATGTTTGGTTAGTTATGCTTTGCCTCTTAGAGTATGCCCATTTTCTACTTCACCCACAACGCTTCTTTACACGAATTTCCTTGACTTTCGACTTCAATCACTTGCTGCTGAACCTTGGAGGCATTGTGGCCTCAACAAATGCCCTATCTAGTAGAGGGTTTGGCTGGGGCAAATTCAATGTTCTAAATGGCGCTTGGCACTAGTAGGGCGGAGACCCACCTCCAAGCGCCAAGCCGCCTAGGCGGCGCCAAGCAATTCGGCGGATTTTTTTTTTTTAACAAACCATTATCCAATCAATCTATATTCCATGTATCCATAATGCAAGTTCAAACTTCAAAGTACAAACCCAAATGAAATTAAGTAGTAGCAACTATCAAATAAGTTGAATAAGACAATAAGTAGTAGGGCTTCGCTCACATCCCTTGTATTACTTTTATATGTATATTTTTTAGGCTGCCAAAGGCCTCCAAAGATGCCGCCGCCGCCGCCAAGGCCGCCAAGACTGCCAAGCTCCAAGACCGCCAAGGCCGCCTAGGCGGCCGCCAAGCCCGCCAAGACCGCCAAGCTCCAAGCCCGCCTAGGCAGCCGCCAAACCTCCCTAGGCACCAAATCAAACGCCAAGGGCTATTGGCGTGGCGGCAGGGTACCTCCAAGTGCCTAGGCGGCCTGGGCGGCCGCCATTTAGAACAGGGGGCAAATGTTTTGACAGTCACTCTTCTGGCTCTATTTTACTTGCTTCGGTCTCCCATTATGATTTTCAGTTACGGAAAACTCCATAACTTTCCAACTTTTATTGATTCATTGTATATGCAATCATTACCCATAATTTTCTGTCAAAGAACCAGATTCCATTTGGTTTGCTAACAGCCACATCTGCTGCTACTGGACAATCGTACCTGATGAAGGCAAATCTTGCATCAGGCCTTTTACTCTTGTTTGGAAGAAACAGCCCGCACCATTCCAAAATCTGTGAACTTGTTCCTGAGCCAACAAGGAACCACTGTTCCTGGTGAATTATAGATAAACAATGTTGTCCAATCTTCATAATTGTTTGTCTCCGCACCATTTTGGCCGCCATGACAATTGGTCCTTATGCTCTAATGAGTTTATCGAGCCTGTCGATGGCTAATTTTGGTCAACTACGTTTGGTTCAGGGTTTGAGGTCAAGATGAAGTGGTTTATTTAAGGTTATAGCCTTGTGGGTTATGTAGCTCGAACTCTTGTACTGATGTGCAGTGCAGAAAATTAGCTTGGTTGAAATACGTATACGCTTTGTGGGCATTCTTACATTAACTATTGTTCTGATGGTGGTGATGGGTTTGGTTGGTGGTGGGGAGGTGGAAGAGAGGACTTTTAGGTATAATGCGAGTCAGTTTAAGACTTCAAGGGACCTTATTGTGTGTGTGTGAGTGTGTGTACATGCATAATATTGTGTGGGTGGGTTGGTGTTTGTTTGTAAAAGTTTTTTTCATAATCGCATCAATGTAGCCATTGTTAATTAGTCATGTCAGATTTAAGTAGCAACATACTGCCAAATTTCGTAGTGCAGTGTTATCACTGCTATTCCTTTTTCTCTTTCAATCAGATCAGTGCTATTCCTTTTGGGGTCTCATGCCAAGATTTTTCAATTATCTTAACTTGTTTCAGGTGGGCAGTGCAAGGGTCCCCATTCCCACGAACAGACCAAATGGGACTACTATGCCCTCCACTTCAACAGTATGTTAATTTTGTGCTGCAGTTCACGAATAAAGGCATTTGGTTAACTTTTTCTCTTTTTTTTTTTTTTTTGACACTCTGGATCTCTTCTGGATCAATTGCAGGCAATGCCTCATTCTCAGAGCCAAACTGTTGTTGTTGAGAATCCTATGTCCGTCAATGAAAGTGGCAAGTTGGTATGATTTCTTGCTAACTCTTTTTTTCTCCCTCAGCTGGCCCTTCCCCCGTCTTCGCAAACAATTAACGGCTGATCTAATTGTCCATTTTATAGGTGAGCAATGTTGTTGTTGGAGTCACGACTGAGAAGAAGTGATCCGACCAAATTTGGCAATTTATTGTGGAATAGTAATTAGTGGCTATTATACAAAATCATGGTTTCCTACAGCTTTGAGGATGGATGTGGAGATGTTTTGTGAATATGGAATTGGCTATTATCGATGCCACAAATTTGCTTTATCAAAATTTCAAGAAATTGAAGTGTTTGACTTTGTATTGAGACGGTAGTAAAACTAGAAAAGAAGATATGTTTATTGTTTGGGAAGCCATATTGAATAATTGACATTTCTGGCTGTGGTCCAAAAATCGTGGGTATAAAAACGAACAGAGCTGTTTATGTTGCATGAATTTTTGTAGGTACCCTTAAAATAAGTCTTAAACAAGTTAAACGGTTCCGATTATTAGCATGGGGCTCCGAACTAATAATGAGTGTGTGTGTGTGTTCAATGAGTTCCTTGGCTTAAGTAGCTAGTAATGACTTGATTTTGCCTTTTCAAGAGGCCCCCTTTTCCACTAGTTTTTTTTTTTTTTACCAAAGTAAATTCGATTTATATATAAGCAAAACAGTACAATAAGAGGAGACACTACCGGTCTCAAAATACAGAAACTAACAAAATAAAATAAAATACAACAAACCAAAAAACCCACTTGGAACCACGACACTGGAGTTGGATCCGTCGAACACATTTGTGAAGAGGGATTGGAGAGGCCGAAGTTGAGAAGTCAGGTATGAACACAGAGCAAGCCTTCTTGTGAAACTCCACTTAAATATATTGGAAAGGTTAAAATTATTTAAGTATGTAACATTATGATAGAAACAAATTATGGGGCTTAACTTGATACGTGGGAGGTGGGGTGGGGTACTGTGCACTTGTAAGCAATATGGGTACTTGTGTTCATCCAGAAACAAAAAGGAAAGATATTTGTGGTAATAAGGACAAGTAAAGCCAAGGGTGATTTTAAAAGATGACATTTGGAGGACATGTGTCAAGTACTAGAATCCCATGAATATTACTCATCAGGTTCTATAAAAAAGGCGGGGGGTGGCTGTCTGGGAGGGACAGGAGGGAAAGACTGGTAAAAGGGCAGTGGGAATTTTAGTGTACCAAACTAAGAGGGAGGCTATCTACCTCAGTTTTCCTTTTATTCGAGAGCCAGGGGAGAGTTTTGAAAATTCTTTTCCGAATTCGTTTATTGTGGAACAAAGGGATCGAGGATTGGCAGGAAGTTTTTTTATTGTGGAACAAAAGGATCGAGGATTGGGAGGAAGTTTTCAAGGGAATTATACGGGGTTGAGGTGTTGGTATTTTTGTTGGGGGTTTTACTCAACATAATTATTAGAGTTTTAATTACCATATTTTGGTATTGGGTTCTGTCTTAAGGATTTATATTTGACTTAAGGGTGATTGTGTTTCATTGTGGTGCTTGAGCTTTTGGATTGTTACACTTCTAGATGACCCGACGCACCAACTTGAACTCGTCTCGCCGTAGACTGGAGGCAGAAGTCACTGCAGATGCCGTCTTCGTTGTCCGTACATTGATTCCAAGAAAACTAGATCTAAAATCACAAACCTGGCTCAATACTAGCTTTTTTTTTGCCTTGGGTATTTTTCGTCTATACATTCCAATACTACTCTATATTTGCTATCCAAAAAAATGGAGGGACAAGACAAAGTAAAGAGTGTACTTTGGTTTGTACTTTGACTAGCTAAGAGCATCTGCACCAGTGTCTTTAAATTTTGGATCAAATTAGAGAGCAAAAAGTCACTTTATTACTTTAGTTATCCATTTTTAAAATGTTCACTGCATTAGGCTCTTAACTCACATTCTATTTTCAATTAAATATTCGTATTTTTGTATTTCCTATTTAATACCAAAAAAAAAAACCCATGCATACCAGGAGTTAAACTATTGGACCAAACACAAGTGGGTTAAAAGCACAGTTAAAATAATAAAATATAGTAGAGTTGGCAAATAGTTCCTCGTTAGGAGACATGAGGAGCTATAGCTAAGTTAAACAATTTGCATGCAGAATAATGAGTTAACAACCGAGGTTGATGCAGCCCAGTTTTTGGGGGTTTGCTCGTTATTTTAGTGTCAAAAGGAATGTGGCGAGACAGATGTGGATGCTCTAAGGGCAAGTGTAGCAGCTAGCCGTGGGAAACAATAATGTTTTTAGCTATTTTAACTAGCTTAAAATGCAAAACAAGCCTCCAAGAGACTCAATAAAAGCCGGGGTAAACTGGCCCAATGAATAAGCCACTTCAGCCCCTTAAGCACTTTTGGAGAACTAAGCTGAAGTAGCGGATAGCTGGACCCCATATTAAACGGTGAATAAGAGTGATAGGGCACCACATGATAACAGGGGTGGCATGCTAATGATGTGGCCGCATCGGGCCCCCAATTTTTTCCTATTTTTAGGAGCCCCCAAATATATATGCCCTTGGTATTATGTATATAGATATAAAATTAGTAGAAAAATGTTAGGTCCCAATTTTAATAGAAGTTTGGGCTCCGTTTGTTTCGATGTAAAATAAACTTCAAATTTTTATTTTTCAGTGTTTAGTTGGTACTTGAAAAATATTTTCAAAAATCGACAAAATATTGTAGAGAGAGGGGGGCTTAAACGGTGGAGATATATGAGAATATTAGAATTGAATGTGGGTCAAGACTGACGATTAAGGAAACTGAGCTGAGCAATGAGAATTACAGTAGAAGGCAATGGGTTCATTTCGAAAAATAACTTACAGAAGATTTAAAGTTAAGTTATTTCTATCCAATTAATGGAAAATGTGTAACGCCCTGAATTTTAGGTACGTTAAATAGACAATTTTATTGGAAACTTCAAAATAGAGTCCGACTCATATTATATTACAATCTCCATAAGAGTACTTTTATTACATAAGGGAGGGAAACTAGGGTTCTTATCTACAGCTCTGCATGCTCCTCCATATCAGGCAGCTATTCGGTTTCAAAAGCTTCCAAGGTGTAGAGTTCACCCTGCTCATGTACAAGGTCTGACACATTATACCGGCATCGCCCCCAGTATAATATGTCAGGGTTACAACGGTAAAACCATGAGTTACAAAGGCTCAGCAGAATAATCTCATACCCGCTAACTCATAACTTACAAACAATAGGTTATAGGAATAATATGCCACCTAAGAATTTCAAATAGCACATGCATATTCAATAAAGTACTTAACAATGACACATCCACATTCGCTATTCAACTGGCGTTAGTGTCTGTGAAATCAGTGTTTCTCCTACGCGACTCATCGTAGACTGTGTCTCATTTTTCCTTTTACCAAATCAATATTTTCAAAACACTTTTTGAACATGCCATGTTACCAATGAGGCTGCCACGTCTGGCTCCATTGGCAACACACATAATGGACTACCAAGTTCGGCCACAATGCGGTTTCAATAATCCATACACACAATGGGCTACCACGTCCAACCACATTGTGGTTTCAAAAATTCATGCACACAATGGGCTACCACGTCCGGCTACATAGGGGTTTTCTTGGCTCCTCTCCACAGAAAACCAAGTCACACCTCCAATGAGACTACCAAGTTCGATCCCATTGGTAACACAAACCACACAATGAGCTACCACATCCGGCCACATTGTGGTTTCAAAACACTTCTTTTCATTAACCACACCCTAGGTGCCATGTTTCTAACTTTCTCAATTTTCGTGTCTTGTTTTTATGCAATGACTCCGCGGCAGGACTTTTCACGTAAGTAATCGTTAATCATTCATTGTAATCTTAAAACTAAACTAGTAAAATCATTCAACTCTATATTACTTATCATGCTCATACTATCACGTAGTCATGCTCAAACATTCAACACACAATAAAAAGCATAGTGTCACATGGACGGACACATTTAGAGTAGAAAACCACTTATGCTTTATCACACATCAAACAAGTAATCCAAGTAATCACATGCTCATAACCATCCTAAGATCAAAATACGAATACTTTCGATCAAGTTTATATTTTCGAAAATCCATTCCTTCTTCCTTTTAGGGAAGTTCAAAACAACATATGTTTTTCCGAAAAATAAATTCAATATATTCAACATACTCCTCTTCCTTTTCAAAACTTTAATAAACACATTTCAAGTTCTCATGCATTTCCACATATAAACAATGTACACATTTCTATATTTAGAGGTAGTAAGTACGAAAGAATCTACTTATACTTAGTGTTAGAGAGTAAGGACATTCTACATGATCATACAAATTTTCTATATATAGGATTAATGAGTAAGAGAAAATCTACTTATACTTAGAGTTAGAGTGAAAGAATAATCTACATGATCATACAAATTTTATATATTTAGAATTAATGAGTAAGAGAAAATCTACTTATACTTAGAGTTAGAGTGAAAGGATAATCTACATGATCATACAAATTTTCTATATTTAGGATTAATAAGTAAGAGAAAATCTACTTATACTTAGAGTTAGAGTGAAAGGATAATCTACATGATCATACAAATTTTCTATATTAAGGATTAATGAGTAAGAGAAAATCTACCATTCTTCTTGGCGGTAGGGCGGCTACGGAAAAGTAAGTCAACTATCGGACGGAGTGACTTTCTACGGTAAGCTTCCGGTAGTTTCGAAAGAGAAAGGTTTCTCTCAAAACTAGTTCTTGGCTAAACTACTAAACTTTTTGGATTGAGAGAGTGGTCGAGTGGTAGTTTAGTGGCGGCCTTGGATGAGTTTCTTAGAGAACTCAAAGAGAACTCAAGAACAAAAGAAGAACAAGTAAAAACAAAGTAAGAATGTACACAAGGATTTCTAGAGAGAGAAGTTGAGGGATGGAAGGTGTGAGTTGAATGGCATGAGGGGGGGTCCTATTTATAGCAAAAACTTGGCTCTCTCTCTCTCTCTCTCTCTCTCTCTCTCTCTCTCTCTCTCTCTCTCTCCAATAGATTTGCTCCATTGTCTTGTCCAATCAAGCCTTACAAGCATGCCAAGCCATGTCAATCCAACTTAGATGTAAGACTAGGTAATCATGGAGATTTTCTAAGGCTTTAAGGCAATCCTAGGTGATTATGACTTAGGTTGGCAAGTCTTACAAGTCTAAGAGGTTAGTCTTCCATGTTTAGTCAATCCTAGGTCTAGGTTGTAGTCAAAATCTAAGGTAATTAAGGGCTAGGTTCTAGGTGATTAAATGCTAGATTATGTGCTTGAAGTGGTCTAGGAATGGGTTGTCATGTAGTAATTAGGCTTGAGGCTAAGAGGTAGCTTGTGGGAGTGTACAAACACATGCACACACCTCTCTCTCTCTCTCTCTCTCTCTCTCTCTCTCTCTCTCTCTCTCTCTCTCTCTCTCTCTCTCTCTCTCTCTCTCTCTCTCTCAGACTATGTGTCTATATATATATATGTGTGTGTGTGTGTGTGTGTGTGTGTAAGACTAAGTATGTTTAGGTCTAAGTAGCCTTATAAGTTTAGGAGAAAGAGTAATAATTATGGTTAAGGCTTTCAATGCTAGTCATTGCCCAATGGTTAATATATATCCTAGGAAGTATATATACATATATCTATATATTTAGCTAGGTATACTTAGGCCTAAGTAGTCCTATTAGCTCTAAGGAAAGGTAATGATTAAAGTTAAGCTTTCAAGTGCAAAGCATTGTCCAATGGGTAAAGATTTTCTTAGAAAGTATATCTATATATATATATAGGCATGCTTATAATAGGTTATGAGGTATATACATATATATACCTAGGGAAAGATCTAGGAAAGCAACTTTGGTGGGTAATTAAGTTTAAGGCTATAAACCTTAGGTTTGCATGCATGGCAAGCCTAAGTACACCACTTTTGGAAGCATTATGATTACTTCCTATGGTCTAGTGGTTCAATTAGGGTTTGGAGGGTTCACAAGGCTCAAAGATAGTTAAAAAAAGTTCATCTAGGGTTAGGAGAATGTAACTAGGTGAAATGGTAGTTAGGTTTTTCTAACTAATCAATTGGAAGCTAATTCTACTTGCCAAGTAGGATTTCTAGCCAAGAAATACAATTTAAAAATTTTATTTCACTTACTAGGAAAATATACAATTGCTTCTATAAGCATACTTGTCTTTAGAAAAAGTACTAGATTGTCCGGTGCAAAAAGATATAATTTTATAAGCCTCAAATTTAATTATGACGGATTATTATAAATTAAAAAGGAATTTTAAAAGCAAATTCTAAGTAATTAAAAATGGAATTTTAAAAGCAAATTCTAAGTAATTAAAATAAAATTTAAATATTTAACGAAATTTTTATTTACCAAAAATCAGGATCGTTACAAAATGTTTTACATGTATAGTGCTTTCCTCATTTTTTACACAACCGAATACCGAAATATAAGTAAAACATTTTACGCCCGAACAAACGGAGCCTAATACAGAAGGCCCAAAAAATAATGGTAAAAGATGATAACTTTTTAAGTTTGTGGGTCAGATTTTATAATAAGAATAATATATTTGTCTTAACCTCTTCATAAAGAATACAAACCCGAGCCCTTAATTTTCCTTTTTTACGCCGTCTCCAAGAATCCAAGCCCTAGCCCCACTCTTAATTCGAATCGGCAAACAATCCCAAGGCGTAAAGAAAACCAAAGAAGATTTTTGAAGGATCTCATATGAAAAAGTTCGCATCGGGTCCCGAAAAAACTCAGAAATGATCCTGCGTGACAGTGCTTCAAAACTACAAAATAATTTTCGGTCCTTTAAACTCCCTTTCAATTTACATGTCGAAGATATCTAGGAACAACAAGTCATTGACTCATATATTAAAAGAAAAAATTTCTCTCCAACACTTAACTACTCCCGTATAATTAATATATGAGTACTACAAAAATAAAACAAATAACGTGGTTTACACTCTTCCGTTGAGACTTGCGGGTGACTGACTACATTTTATTTTCTTGACAACCAAAAAACTGTCACTTGAAAATCAAGTGGTTAGATCTGACTTCACCAAGAAATTAATACAACACACAATACCCTTTATCTTATTATTAGACTTCAAACATGTAGGTAATCCATCTCTCTCTCAACACACTTTCTTTCTCTATAAAAGGGGCAGTCTTCCATTCACACATTATATTGTCCATTAAAGAATCCTCCTCCTTCTTTTTCTTCTTCTTCTTTTTGGGTAAATTCTTCTTCTTCTTCTTCTTCTTCTTCTTCTTCTCTCTCTCTCTCTCTCTCTGTCTCTCTCTCTCTCATGGCTTCAGAAGGAGGTGAAAAGCCAGATGTTGGTTCCAACCAAGTGGGGGCAGCAGCAGTAGTAAAGAAATTACCAAAGGGCGTTTGGGTGGTACCATTGCTGAGGGTGGTAGCATTTTTGGCGACTCTTGCAGCGACGATTGTGATGGGAATTAACAGAGAGACTAAAACAATAGTGGTAGCACTAATTGGAAGCAGCCCTATAAGTGCCACTCTCACTGCCAAGTTCCAACACACTCCAGCATTTGTGTAAGCCTGCTAATTAACCCTTCCTTAATTAATTCCTTTATCTAACATATATATGTCATAACATTATTAACATAGTATTACGTACTACTTTACTCCCAATTCATATTTCACCTGTTAATTGAATTTTTGTAAGTTTCGCATGCGCATGTATTAGAAAATTTAAAAAAAAAAATTTCGGCTCCTTAGTTAAATGTCTTTGTATCATGTTTTCCTCTTTTAATGACTTTATGAATTTTAAAAATCTCCTCATTTTCTTTTTCACCCGATTAAAAAAAATTGTTCAAAACCATTAGCGTCATGCGCGACCCAACTCAAAGAGTTAGAATGTATGATTGGTCAGTGAAACGAAATCACCTTTAATGCCTTTTTAACTTCCCATTTGTAAAATATTTTCAAAAAACCCAGATTTATACTTTGAAGAGCATAAGCATGTGAATCAACTAAAATACAAGGCCCATTTTTTTATTGATGCTTTAGGCCTCCAATTGTCTTGAGCCGGCCCTGAATGCACTTGCTTGCTTTTGTTTTTCGTCTCTTTTTGTTTTCTCAAAGCGAGGTTTAGTGGTCGGTTTTCATAACTGTATGGCTATGTTTTTTGTTGTTGTTGTTGTTGTTGTGGTTGTGAGGCAACCATATGACTTAATTAATTTCAGAAGATACTACGACAGTAAGCAAGTTTATGTATTCTTAAAGTTTATGTATATATGCATGCAGGTTCTTCGTTATTGCCAATGCAATCGCCAGCTTTCATAACCTGTTGATGCTGGCTGTGGAGTGTTTTGGAAACAAGTTTGATTTCAAGGGACTACGTCTTCTGTTGATCCCCATTTTAGACATGGTAATTAATCAATGAGAACACTTTTCCAGGCGTTCGTGTAATTATCCATGTACTAATCCAGGAGCACCGCCACGTGATGCTTCGGACCACTCTAGAACCACACATTTATGTAGAATTCATACGCTTAGTCGTGAACCCTACGAGAATGTGTGATTATGGGCAGTCCGAAACACCACGTGACGGTGCTCACAATCTACTGAATAAATTCACGTTTTCTAGGCATTCTCTATGTTTCATAATCACAAAGGAATTTATCAATTTCAGGCCGATTTTTTCATATTGCAACTAGGAGTACTATATACCAAAAAAAAAAATTTTCTAGTACTTTCACATATTGAACCTGATATTTACTCCCTCCGCCAGATATCATTTATCCTTGTTTAAAATTATATTTGATACTTTCGGATAAAAATAAATGGTACTTAACTTTTTGACCTATTTTGCTCCAATTTAAATATCTCATGTAATATTTTAGATTGGTGTGTAAAAGTTAAAAAATTATAAACAAAATTTCTATAACTTCCTCAAATAACAGCTCTTTGTTTTACCTCTTGTATATCAGATGATAGTGGCCCTTGTGTCAGCTGGGGCAGGTGGAGCAGTATTCATGGGTGAGCTAGGGCGGAATGGTAACTCACATGCTAGGTGGAACAAAATCTGTGACAAGTTCGAGTCCTTCTGCGACCATGGCGCTGGCGCCTTTATCGCCTGCTTCATCGGCCTCCTCCTCCTGATGATCATCAACGTCATTTCCATCCTCAACCTTCGAAATCATCTCAAGTACTCCTCGACCAACTACTCTTTTCTCCCTTGATCGATGCTGCATGCGTGCAGAATTAAGCAAACGAATGAACCAATGAATAATCCTGATGATCGATCATCGAGCCATCCATATCCTTAAACTCGTGTGACTTCATGTGTGTTTATTAGTACTTTCTTAATAACTATCTTGCTGGTTTGGAGAATTGTATTACAGCACTCTTGTTGCAAAAATCTGAAAACACAGACCACTTACTGGTGGTGAGTCCTACAACATGTTAAGTGAACTCCTGTGGAACCCTCCTCTTGTGTGCGATTTGATTCTAGATTTGTGTGTTTTATATATAGTAATGTTACAGTTGTGAAACTTGAGCTTCCAACTTTTGATTTTAAGCTTTGTGATTCTTCTTGTGAATTAAAGAGATCTAGCATGTGTTATTTACCGTTATTGTTTACGTTTGTATGATCTCATTTTAACAAGATTGAGTGCGACTCTATGGAGCAATCGTAGTGTGCCTAGCTCAATATGTTTTTACCAAGATCTCACCATCGTGATCTGATACATTCAGTATATGTAGAATTTGCTGAGTAGATCATTTAGGACAAAAATCAAATTGATCCAATATAACTAACCCCTTGGTCGGTCAACCTTTTGGTATGAAAAAATGAATGATTAGTATAATTCTAAAAATCAAATGTGAAATATAAATCTAACTTGATCATGTCATTTTACCGATATTTGATTAACTTGATTTTTGTTGCAATTGTAATATTCAACGAGCACTATAAGTTGAATGAATCATATGAGTGCATTTGTGCACTGGATCCTACGTCTTGGTAAGGGAAAGTCTTAGATGAAGTTTTTCTATTTGATAGTGGGATGAAGTTAATTAGCCCCTTGGTCGGTCAACCTTTGGTATGAAAAAATGAATGATTAGCATAATTCCAAAAATCAAATTTCAAATATAAATCTATCTTGATCATGTGGTTTTACCAATATTTAATTGACTTGATTTTGCAATTGTAATATTCAATGAACGCTACAAGTTGAATGACTCTATGCCTGTAGGGCATTAGTGCACTTTAGGGATCCTTTGTCTTGGTAAGGGAACAAGGGAAACACCCAGCTATAGATGAAGTTTTTCTATTTGATATTGGGATGAAGTTAATTTTCAAAAGGGGAAAAACAGAAAGATGGAGAAGGAAAATTGATGAAAATAAAAAAATATAGGTGAAAAGAATATTTTCGGAACAATTAGTGGTCATAATCAATCACGTACTCATTATAATCTAATTGAAACAAAAATATATATGACTATGTTTTGAAACAAAAAGGGCAAAACAAAAATATAAAATATCTTTTGAATATATAAAGACATATATGATTGAATCCCATCGAAAGTGGGCGATGGAATTGATCATTAGGAATTAGAATTAGTTGAAGTGCACGTAATCTGACCCAAACACTTGAGTTATCAAAAATAAAATAAAAGCCTTACCACAGTTTAATTCTCCTAAGTGGACCTCGTATTTTCCAATGTCATCTAAAATTCCCATGCTTCTTTCCTGCTAAACTTTCAAGTTTAACAATACGATCTCAATGCAAGATCTTCATCTCTCTTAACTATAGTCATCCTAGTAATTGTAGATGGTAAACGTAATCTAGCAAACAAACGATAGATTGATCTTGATATCGATCTTAAAAATATTGTAAGGTACAAAGGATAGATTGATCTTTGATAAAACACAACGGCCAACAGCATAAAGCACATACTACAATGGTAAAACCTAAAATAAAGGAACCAAAAGCAAAGGCATTCAAATGGGTACTACCATCTTCAAACCAATCTTCAACTTGAAAGTCAGTGCTCACATGTAGAATTGTGTCCCCAAACACAAATTGAACATGTAGATACCTATCGAGTTTGTTCCCCAACAGTAAATTCTTTTGACGAATTAACGTTCTCTCTTTTACCCCCTTATGTTTCGCTGCAGAGAAACAAAAAATCGAACCCACATTTCGCTTTATTAAAAGAGAACATAAGATGCGAATAATGGAGAATTTGCAGCAATTATCATAAACAGCAGTTAAAAGGGTCGGTAGCCTGTGGCCTGTATAACTTGTCGATTCAATCTGTGATATCCATTGGTCCAAACAAGGAGTATACTCATCCATAAAATCAGAGCAATCTGATTATGAAATGATCATACATAACACCTAAATAACTGTATCCAAACACATGCATCCATCTGATCGATAAAGTCATTAAGTTATCCAAAACATGCTTTTAACTAAAAATCCATCATTGCACGAGTCCACCATTTATCTGTGAAACAGGATAAAAACCCATCAATATCCATCCATCCATCACAATATTTTTTATTTTTGTCAGCCCATGTTAGAAGTGTTAGTAGAATAAGTGGGTTTGTCCCACGTCGCCAATCTAATGTACTTGTAACTCTCCAAAGTAATATAAATATATGTGTGTGTGTGTTAGGGTGAAATATACTCTACACACTTTCTCTATTCTTCCAAACAACATGGTATCAGAGCGTAACCCGCCATAGATCTACCGTACCCATCTGTCACCTGATGGGACTTTGGTGTATATTTATAAAACATTGTGTTTGCTTATTGTCCCACATTGCCTAGTTACAAAACTCCTTTCTATCTTAAATGACATTTGCACACTAACGGGTTTGAGAATGAGGACCCAATGAGAGGTCTTGCGCTTGGAAAAATGGGCCAAGGCCCAAAGGCAAATTGGAAAATTGATTTGGAAACCAGTTAATCGGGTGCGCGTTACGAGTTATTCGCGCGCAGGAGGGGGGGTGCAAATCCGAGGATTTGAGCCTCGCACACATACTATAGTTTAAGCCCACGTTTTGCTAAAATTCTGAAAGGTTTTTTTTTTTTGCTACAAAATTGTTAGTCAATCAAATCTTTTTCGAAATGGAAAGTGTGTTCATTGAAAACGTGTGCTAAATCAAAGCAACTGATTTGATTTGATTTTTTGTTTCCAAAAACTAGCATAGCCGCTCCTTCCTCCATCTATAAATTCACTATTTCAGACTCGTTTTAGATACAGAAAAAAAAATTCAACTCTCTTCCACCCCTAAAAGTTTTGGAGTAAAAGTTTCGGAGTTCGAGCAATAGGTTGATCGTGTGTTTTGTTCTCAGTTTTCTTCCGTGCAGAGAAGGCTGAGCAAAGGTGGTGAATTTTGGGCTGATTTATCCTGGGGACGGCGTGGCATTAGCGAACTGCTTGCACAATCTAGGCAGAGCCGCAAAACGTCTTAAAGAAAGCGACCTAGTCCGCGACTCAACCCAGACATCATTCTTCAATTTGGTATTCTGTATTTCACTAGCAGATTTCGAGGTAATTCGTTCTTATTTTACAATAATTTTAAGACATTCAATCTGCCATGGATTCTGAAAACAAGATTTCTGTTACCACCACTGATATCAACAAACCTTTTCGCTTTGAGGGGTTGCATTTTAAATGTTGGAAGCAAAAGGTGTTTTTCTTTCTAACTACTCAAAAACTTGCTGGTTGTTGTGATTCTGTGAAACCTGTTGCTGCTAATCTTCCTACTGCTGAAAACACTAAGGAGATAGCAAAATGGACCAATGATGATTTTTTGTGCAAGAACTACATTCTTAATGCTTTGACTGATGATCTTTATGATTATTATTCCAATTTTCACACTCCTAAAGAACTATGGGATGCCCTCTAGAAAAAGTTTGATACCGAAGAGGCTGGAACTAAAAAATATGCTGTTAGTCGTTACTTGAAGTTTTCTATGGTTGATGACAAATCTGTGGTTTCCCAAGCACACGATTTACAGAAAATTGCACATGAAATAGTTTCTGAGGGCATGGCTATTTGTGAACAATTTCAGGTTGCTGTTCTTATTGATAAATTGCCTCCTAGTTGGAAAGACTTTAAAAAGAATCTCCCTCACAAGTCAAAAGATTTTTCTATGGAAAGCTTGATTGTTTGGCTCCGTATTGAGGAGGAGGCTCGAAAATAGGATCTGAAGGATGAGGTTCTCCTTGTTGCAAACAAAAAGAACCACAGTTCGGCTATGCTCAAGCCGAAAGGAGGAATCGTGAAGTCAAATCAGAACCAGAATCGGAACGAAAAACTGAATCAGAACAAGAAGTTACCCGCTAGGCTCGAAACACGGACTCTGTCCAATTTGTGTGATACAATTGTAACAAGCCTGGCCATATGGCAAGAAATTGCAAGAACCCCAGGCGAACCTGGTGGATGGAGAACCACTAGTGGCTATGATATCAGAGGTTAATCTGATAAGTGGTTTAGAAGGGTGGTGGATAGACACTGGCGCCTCTCGCCATGTCTGTTATGATCGCTCCTTGTTCAAAAAGTATTCTGAGGCTGATGATAAGAAAGTTTTGTTGGGAGACTCCCACACCACTAAGGTTCTTGGTACTGGTGAGGTTGATCTCAAGTTCACTTCTGGAAGGACTGTCACTCTGAAGGAAGTCCTGCACACTCCAGAAATGAGGAAGAATCTTGTATCTGACTACCTCCTTAATAAGGCCGAATTTACCCAGACTATAGGAGCAGATCAGTATACTCTTACTAAAAATGGCATGTTTGTTGGAAAGGGTTATGCATCTGATGCCATGTTTAAGCTTACTATTGATATGAATAAAAGTGCATCTTCTTCTTACATTGTTTGTTCTGTTAATATGTGGCATGTTATACTTTGTCATGTTAACAAGAAACTGATTAAATATGAGCAACTTAGGTTTCATTCCTAATATCTCCTTAAATGATTTTGAAAAATGTGAATCATGTAGCAAGGCTAAGATCACAAAGAAGCCTCATAAATCAACTTTTAAGGAGACCGAATGTTAGATTTGATCCATTCTGATATGTGTGAATTAGATGGAGTTCTCACTAGAAATGGACATCGATACTTTATCACGTTTATTGATGATCATTCGAGTTACACCTCTGTGTGTTTGATGAAGCATAAGAATGAAGCATTTGATATGTTTAAAATCTTTTTTAATGAGGTCGAAAATCAGTTCCAAAGAAATATTAAAAGACTCCATAGTGATAAAGGCACCGAGTATGATTCAAATGAGTTCATTGCATTTTACAACTCTACTGGTATTATTCATGAGAAAATTGCTCCATATTCACCCGAAATGAATGGAAAGGCTGAACGCAAGAATCGAACTTTGTGTGAACTTGTAGTTGATATTATGCTTAGTTCGGGTGTAGCTTCACATTGGTGGGGTGAAATTTTATTGACTGCATATGTGCTGAATAAAATTCCTAATTCTAAGTCTTTGATTTCACCTTATGAATTATGGAAAAACAAAAGGCCCAATGTGTCATATTTTAAAGTTTGGGGTTGTTTAGCATATGTTCGTATTCCTGGCCCGAAAAGGTCAAAACTTGCGAGTAGAGCTTATGAATGCGTTTTTATTGGTTATGCTGTGAATAGTAAAGCATATAAGTTCTTTGATATTAACAATAAGGTTGTAGAGACCAGGATAATTTTAATTTTTGAAATGTTTATTAAATGCCTAAATGGGAGAATATGGTTTATTTGGTGGTAAATTGAATTAAGGATTAAAATGATAAGATTGAAACTTGAGGAAGTGTGGGTGTAATATAAAGATATAGGGGTATATATCTAGTGGGTGTGTGTATAGGAGATAATTATATCTCCCATTTTCTCTCTCTACAGTCCTCTCTCCCTCTTTCCACTGAAAAATCTCTCTCTCTCCTCTCACTCAAAACTTCACTCCATCTAACAAAAATCTCAAGGATCCATCTCTAGAACACTACCTCGAGCTTGTATCGCATTGGGTGAGGCTCAGAGAGGAGTTCTTGGTCAATTCCGGAGTTGGAAGGTCTAGGGCTCCCTTGGACTTCGAATAATCGCTTGGGTTTCGTTCGAATCACTTGAGGTAGGGATTTCTTACTCTCTCTATGTGTTTATGAATTGATTGTGTGCTTAGATTGTGTCTTAATTCATTGTTGTTGTTGGGATTTTGCCCTTCGAAGTCTGAAAAAATCACAAAAAAATTTCGGGATATAGATACCCCAGCCTTTTCTGGACAGCAGTCGTCCAAGTATCAATACCTCATTTTGGGGTATCGATACCCCCTTGATTTCTGGACAGTTTTGACACACATTACTCTTTCCATGCTTGTTTGAACCCGATACCTTCTAGCACTCTCTAAACACCTTCAAATCACTTCTAAACTTGATTGTTCATACCTCGAAAGATTCATTGACCAACCGGTCTCCTTGGGCTCTCATTGTAACATAGAAAGGTGTAGAATTCAATGATTAGGGTGTTCGTACATTATTTATGCATTTGGTTGATTGAGGTAGATATTGTGGCATGTCTCAATAAACGATATAGACTTGTTAAGTGTTATGGCATGACGTAGTGATTGGTGGATTGGCAGACGTATCATGGAGTCATTATTGAATATCGTAGGCTACAAAGTATACTGTAGGATGCATGGTTGGTTGATTAGGGCTTGTCAAATAGTCCAAACGACAATAGAGTAATCCGTATTCTCCTCATTCGTCTTGTTGATCTTTCAAACTTTCTTTGGTGCCCGTTCTATGGGATTTTAGTATAGATGTTAATGGGTAGTGCGACGTAGAATTGTTTGTGGGTTCGGTACGTTTCGTAGAACATTGTGATATACTTAGGGAGAAATGAGTGATTTATCAATTAGTTGAGGTTATGATATGGTTGATTGTTTTGAAATGCTTGAATTGTGACTGATCAATCGACGTGTGGACATAACGGACTTGACACTACGCGTATCACCATTCGGTGGTGAGACGACCAGACTTAACACGACAGGTATCACGACCAGACTTAACACGACAGGTATCCCACGACGGTGGTGATATGACCGGAATTGGCATTACGGGTATCATCATGGGCATTCGATGAGATGACCGGACTACGCACGAAACATGCAAAAACAATGATTAATGATATATGGAATAATGTGTGATTATCGAGAAAGGGATACATGATTGATTTTACTAAGATTTTGAGAAGAAAGGATTTGGTTTTCGAAAAAGGATTTTTATTAAAAATCCTCTGGTATTCATGAGCAAATCAACGATTTTCGGTATTTTGGCACAAATCAATGGACTCCGGTATTCAGCCCAAATCAACGAAGCTCACCCTATAATGGTCTTGAGTTTTCTTTGAATTATTTTGAAAACAAAAGGGAAAGTTTTATGGAAAAAGGGTTTGATGATGAACGAGGTGAAAACGAGAAAGATTGTGGTATCATACGAGAAACGATGAGATAATTGAGGATTGGTTATTGGTTGATGTAGACTAATGCGAGTTTATTAATGTTGCTAGTTTGATGTGTGAATAGCTAGGAATATTTATAAGATGTCTAGAATGTTATAGTCGTAGTCCGATTCTTCTTGGTGGTTAACCTTTGTTCCTCATGATCACTAATTGACACTCATTCACTCTTGGTTCATACATCATCGCATGTTCATATAGCTCGTGTAAAGAATTCTCTACTGAGCTAGTGTAGCTCATGTTGGAATTTATTTATGTGGTTCACATGCCACATCAATCCTAATTATATTTATAGTATTTATGTTCGTAACTAAAATATGGGTATTAGATTTAAATGAAATATTGTCTAAATAGTTGGTGACTATTCATGAAAAGGTTTGGTGACTATTCATGAATAGACATGGTGACTATTATTCATGAATGGGTTTAGTGATTATTCATGTGTAAGGTTGCAACCATTAATGAATAGATGCCTTATTACTTCTTTGATGGAAGGAAGTATGAAAGGTTGTGTCCATTGAGAAAGGGTCCCGATCTATCTATATAAAGGCTTGTGATTACCATCAAGTTACAAGTGTGAATAAACTGAGATAGATTAGATTGGAAATCCTATCCATTGCTCTTCAAAATCAATTAGTGGGAGTTTGTGTTGGTGGACCATATTGGTTCAAGATCGAAACGGTTTCCGAACTTCTCAAGACTTAAACACCATGGTAAAAGGTAAGTAATTTTTCCGTTGCGTATTTATTTTGATTCTCCCACAGGTTTATCATTTGGTATCAGAGCCAACCTTCATTCCATTTTGTTTAGTATAGACGAATTGACTGGTAACATTAAATCTGTCGAAACCCATCACTGTTATTGTGCAGTCTTTCAAGAGAAAGGCTTTTCTGTTATAGTTTTGATCTTGGCCATCGTGTGGGTTTGCTTAAAAGTCACAGGAGCATTTGTTTTTTGTTTCCATGACGATCAACATTGTCAGTTTTTTCCTCTATTTAATTGATCACTCTAGTTTACGCGACTTTTAATCCCATTGGATTTCTATAATTTTTATCTTAAGTTTCTGCTTGACTGAATCCTAATCCTAAATTAATGGGTTGCCCCAAGCGTAGGGCGGAGACCGACATAGCACAATACCCGGTAAGACCGGAGTCGAATCCACTAAGGACGGTGATGTGTGTGCTGTGGAACCTCGGGTTGTAGTATTAAAATTAGCTCTTGGTAGCCACCCCTTGTCGATTTGATTAATTAACTACAACTAACAGATAACTTGCTCAAATGATTAAAAAGAGAGGCACGGTCGAAGGGAATCCGGCGCTCGCTACCCAATCAAAATCTGCTCGCTTTTCAAGGTTCTAAAAAAATAGTTAAATTTAGGGAGAATTGGAAACTCCGAAAGATGCAAATCCTATGGTTGTCGGCCCCGTACACAGCAGCAAACAGGTTTTGGTCTCCCGTTCCTGCTCACATGAGCCCTAGCAATGCCTCGGATTCGTCCAATGGACGTAGTTTTCACCAACTAAATTATTTAATTAAATTAATGTGCGGAAAATTGCGAGACGAATCCTAATTGGGTCGCGGTGCGCCTTTGCCCAACGACCAAACCTCAGAAAAACTACTCACTCATTATTAAAAATAAAAAGAAAGAAACCCTAGAATTAATCATACCTCCGAATATGAAATAAATAGAAGAAATAGATTAAATAAGTTCCAACGAACAACTTTAATGAAGGACGAAAATTAATACGAGTTACCGAAGTGCGAGTACTTGAACAAAACTTGAAAACTTTAAAAGAAAAGAGCTTTGGAAGAAAAAGAACGTAAGAAAAAGCTGCTACGTAATGTTCTAACCCTAAAAACAAAGTCTGGTGAGGTATTTATATTAATCCCCAAAGTCGAGAATTAAAAATAATTGAAATACAATTTTTCTCGTTAAAACCTTCGGTAGCCCTACAAGGAATAGCTGTAGGGCTACGGGTTTCTCTGTTCCCCAGCTAATGCACTCTGTAGGGCTACACTTCTGAGTTGTAGCCCTACCGCCTACTTTAGTGAGAATTTTGTGATTGCATGCACTTTTTGGCACCCGACGCGTCCATCACGTCACCCGACGCCTCCCGCCTCCATCACGACTTCCCATGGCGACGTTCGACACGGCCTCAAGGCCTCGCAATCCAAACTTGGCGCAAGAACCGCCTTATTTCCTGCGAAACTAACAAAGACACAAAAACAAGACAAAGCACGGCATCAAGTGGAAAATGGAATAAACCGTGCCTCTAATGCGCTAATATGCCCTACTTAGGCACTTATATCTACGATATCACGCGCCTATCAGTTTCCGTGACTTTCGAGAATTAGGATTGTCGGTTCTTCATTTTATCCAATCCAATATGAGAAACTGGAAAATTGTGAGAGTTTATTTTTCCTAGAATGATACATCGATATACTTTTGTGTACTTTGGTACAGAATGCGAGATGTTGTGCGAGGTGGTACCGAATGTTTTTTTTTTATGTTCTCCTAATTTTCTTCAGAAAAGGGATTGGGTCTAGTGTCGTTCACATGCATAATGATGATGATGATATGTAACTTTCCTTTGCATGACAAACACTTGGTAGAAAACCCATGTCTGCAAGTTTTGTTTACAATTGGAACTATATGACAAAAGAGTGGGTTAAGAGGACCTTGCCTAAGGTGACCAATTATTAAGATTCGATTGAGCAATAGAAGCACCATTTCGGTTCAGCATGGTATGCTGCACCATTTGGGTTAAGTTGGTTTTGATTCTTGAAATGGATTAGGTTCATTCTTTCATAATAAAAGAAGGAAAACAGATTCTAGACAGAGAATTTTAAGTTCTCTTATTGTATTCAATTTGAGTCTTGATTTTTGGAATGGGTGCTTTGGCACTTGTTTGTTGAATAGGTGTATTCTATTGCATAAGGTGTCACTTGTTGCAAGAGGCACAATGTTTGGTGGGTAGATGTCCATTGAGAAATAACACACCCGCAACCTTGAAAGAAGTCATGATTTGCATTCACTGTTTACGAACGGACTTCCGTGCATGTTGAGCATTTTGATATATTCAGCTCTATTCAATTATTAGATGATATCTATCTCACTTATTTTCCATCGAATATATGAACATTATGTCTGGATATTTCAACCCGATGGAGTTAATAAAACCTTTGGAGGCAATCTATTATGAAACTGTTACTTTGAAGGGTAAAGTGTGACTGCCAAGTGGAATTTTCATATGGGATGTTAAGCCTTATTGAATACCATTAAATTTTGGTTGATGCATTTTCAGGTGACTTGAAAGTTGTAGTATTTTGAGATTAGCCATAGTAACTTGAAATATTACGATGTTCCATATGAAGTGTAGTCACGCGCAGAATAGTCATTGGACTATATATGATTGCGTTAAATGGTATCAACCATTAAGCTTGAACTAGTAAAATTAATTATTTTTGCCCACAGGAGAATAATTAGTTCTATTAATTCGTTTTGGGAAAATTTCTACTTTCACATGTTATGGAATTTTCATTTTGATGTTCGAAATTCGCTAGTCTTGTTGCAGTGAAGTAGATTTAGTGCGTATTGCAGCCTTTGCTCACAGGGAGGCTTGAGTTTACTTTTATTTCAGGCATATATTAGCATAAAAGTTGAAATTAAAGTTTCAGTTAATTCACAGAAATTATAACTCGGTCTTACAAGGAGGTTCTTATTTTGTGATTTAAGTTGAGTAAGATAATAATTTGAAAGTCGAAAATAAACTTTTCCTATGCCCATAGGTATGGAGAATTCATTTTCATTGTTTTGATCATTTATCTTATTCATCAAGTGTTATGTAAATTCATGCGTGATGCACCTCTACCTCCAAAAAGGTTAGAATTTACAACACATTGAGAGTCTTGGTTATTGTAGCCATTCTGTTGTTTTTGTATTCCACTATCATTTGTGAAAATTTTATTGATTGCCTGAAAAGTACTCTAGTCAGGGATGCATGGATCATGTTTTTGCGTTATGTGGATAAAGCATCATACCCACATGATTAAGTTCATACGCTAGATAAAAGTTTGAACATTAATAGTGGGAGAATTAGTCCCTTATGTTTAATGTTCAAAGTAAGAGTATTTGGAGTTCCATTTATGTCGTTAATGTGTATATACGAAGATCCAATAAGGTTTCAGATGGCATCCAAAAGAAATTTGCAAAAAGACAGCCTTTTGTTTATAAGTAGAGACAAAGGTATACTCCTTAAAGTTAGTGGGAGTAAAAGCATTTTACTGAATCAATATCCAAGTAAACATGGTATAAAAAGCTACAAATAAAGATTGTGAGGTACTTATAAAGAACCAAGAACTACATGTACATGCATGCCAATCAAGAGTAATTGGCTGAGGTTAAGCTATAAATCTCTTGCCACAATGTTAACATCCAATTCAAAGTGATGTTTATTATGAATGCTAGAATTAGTGGGAGCTATGAAACTAGCCTAGCATGCAATATAGGTCTCAAGTTGTCAATGTTATGTTGAGAGCATTATTAAGTTTACTTTGGCTACAGTTTTGTTCTCTAAGATAAAGATGAAAGCCGAATAAAGAATATCAACGTAAAGTACCTCATTAGGGGAGAGAAATAGTTCATTAACACAATTCGTGACCACTGAGCGTAAAGTATTGAGCTAGTTATTGCCGGCAAAGTGTTTATGTCATGTACTGAATACATGACTTTTAGCTCATTTCATATTTGTTTTCTCTCATATTGATGCTCAATTAAAGTTTTGTCACACTATAAGTATTCTTAGAGAATAAAGACGTACATGTGCACATAAGGTATGACATACGTGTACAGTTATCCATGGGGATAAATAAAGCAGACCCTAAGTGACTATTAGTTAGTCATGATTTACAAAGGATACCACATAAAGTTTTGAGAGATTTGTCCATTGTAATACATGGAAGGAAATGCTTGCTTATATAGCATAACCGCCATGATTCGTGCTCAATCTTTTTATTATAGACGGTTATTTGGGTAGTTGTTGTGTAGTCATGTACAATACTTAGTATCTTTTACCCAGCAGGTTTTTGGTTGATTTGTCAAGTGAGCCAAGTGGGAGAATGTTGGAATTTATTTATGTGGCTCACATGCCACATCAATCCTAATTATATTTATTGTATTTATGTTCGTAACTAAAATATGGGTATTAGATTTAAATGAAATATTATCTAAATAGTTGGTGACTATTCATGAAAAGGTTTGGTGGCTATTTATGAATAGAAATGGTGACTATTATTCATGAATGGGTTTAGTGATCATTCATGTGTAAGGTTGCAACTATTAATGAATATGTGCCTTATTACTTCTTTAATGGAAGGAAGTATGAAAGGTTGTGTCCATTGAGAAAGGGTCCCGATCTATCTATATAAAGGCTTGTAATTACCATCAAGTTACAAGTGTGAATAAACTGAGATAGATTAGATTGGAAATCCTACCCATTGCTCTCCAAAATCAATAGTAGGAGTTTGTGTTGGTGGACCATATTGGTTCAAGATCGAAACGGTTTACGGACTTCTCAAGACTTAAACACTATGGTAGAAGGTAAGTAATTTTTCGATCCGCTGCGTATTTATTTTGATTCTCCCACAGGTTTATCAACTCAACCTATCATTTTCAGGTACGATGCAGGTCACTGTCATGGAGTGCTTGGAGAGCATGCTGATGTATGAGTTAAAGCTATTTTTGGAGAGTACTTTATTATCCTTGTAAACTAAACCGCCTTGTTATGTATTTTCTATTTTGGATCGTGGTATTTGTGGACAAGTTTGTAAAACTTGGGTTCCATATTGTATTTTGGGGTATTGTATGTACTATTGTGAGGATTTAGTATTTCAAATGATATTGTTATTTATGTTAAAAATCGAAGGCATGACAAAGGTGATCGTAGAATTTATAGATGCTGATTTTTACGAAGAAAATTTTCCATTTAAATCCAGAAATAGTGGGGGCACTGAATCTAGTAGTAGTATGCCTAGATTAGAAGAACTTAGAAGCGTGAACTCTAGGGACACTGAGGTTGAACGAAGAAGGAGCAAGAGAGCTCGAATTGCAAAGGACTTTGGTCTTGATTTTGCATTCTCTTTAGAAGAGGACCCCACTACTGTTAATGAGGCCTTGACTTCCCCAGACACTGGTTTTTGGCAAAAAGCCATAAATGATGAAATGGACTCGTTAGAGTCCAATAGAACTTGGGAATTAGTAGACCTACCACAGGGCCGCAAAGCAATAGGTTGCAAATGGGTGCTTAAAAAGAAATTGAAACCTGATGGTTTTGTGGATAAATATAAAGCTAGACTTGTAGCTAAGGGATATTGGCAAAGGGAGAACATAGATTTTTTCGATACCTACTCTCCTGTGACACGGATTACTCCTATCCAAGTCTTGATTGCCATAGCTGCCGTTCATAACTTAGTTATACATCAAATGGACGTTAAAACTGCTTTTTTAAATGGAGATTTAGAAGAAGAGATTTATATGGATCAACCCGAGTGATTTGTTGTCCATGGTCAAGAACACAGAGTGTGTAGATTAGTTAAATCTCTTTATGGCCTTAGACAAACTCCAAAGCAGTGGCATAAAAAGTTTGACACTCTAGTTGTTTCAAATGGTTTCAAAGTCAATGAGAGTGATAAATGCATATATTACAAGTCCGATAATAATGCATGCACTATTATCTGTTTGTATGCGGATGACCTTCTAATATTTGGTTCAAGAATATCTCTTGTAAATGAAACCAAATTATTGCTTAGCCAAAATTTTGACATGAAGGATTTGGGTGAGGCTAGTGTAATCCTCGGAGTTAAAGTTACTAAATCTGCAAATGGAATTTCTCTTGATCAGTCACATTATATTGAAAAGATCTTGAAGAAATACAATTACTTTAACTGTAAACCTGCTTGCACTCCTTTTGATCCTAGTATTAAATTGTTTAAGAACACTGGAGACAGTGTTAGACTATCTGAGTATGCTAGCATCATTGGTAGTCTTCGTTATGCTTGTGATTGCACGAGATCAGATATTGCTTGTGCAGTGGGGGTATTATGCAGGTTCACTAGCAGGCCAAGAATGGAGCATTGGTTTGCTATTGAGAGGCTCATGCGATATCTGAAAAGAACCATGAACCTTGGATTACATTATCAGAAGTTTCCCGTTGTTCTAGAGGGATATAGTGATGCCGATTGGAACACCCTTTCCAATGACTCCAAAGCAACTAGTGGGTATGTGTTCAACATAGCAGGAGGTGCAGTCTCTTGGAAGTTCAAGAAACAAACAATTTTGGCGCAATCCACTATGGAGTCTGAGATGATAGCGCTAGTTGTGGCTAGTGAGGAGGCAGCTTGGTTGAGAAACCTCCTGTCAGAGATTCCCTTATGGGAAAAACCGATACCGGCCATACTAATCCATTGCGATAGTACCGCAACTATTGCAAAAGTTCAGAACCGTTTTTTCAACGGTAAGAAACGACAAATACATCAAAAGCACAACACAGTTAAAGAGTTGCTTAGTAATGGGGCTGTTAGAGTGGATTATGTACGGACAGCTGAGAACCAGGTTGATCCTTTGACGAAAGGATTAGCTTTGGATCGCAAAATTTACCATTTTGGAACGGTAGCATACCATGTTTTGAAACGTTCGTATCAAAACATAATTCGCTAGGCTTGTAGCATTCCCTGGTAACATAGTATAGACGAGTTGAGAACCCAGCATATTTATCAGTTAGTGATCCATTATGACATGTTTGAACGTAGTTCTATAGTTTTCCTATCATTGAATTGACCTTTTGCAAAATTTAAAATCCCCAATCAACTAGGAAAATAAGAAGAAAACATGTTGGCACTGAAACTACAATGTGCAAGAGATTGATGATATAAAATTAAGGTCTAATAGGAAAGAAGACTCTCCTCTCCAAAGTCCAAATGTCCTCCTTGACTAAAAAGCTTCTCTGTCTCCCGCTCAGTGCAACAAGATTAGTGAGCGGACAAATTCCATAAGAAATAAAAAATCCCAATCGTTAAATTTTCATTCAACCACATAAGATCCCAATCATTAGAATGCAAGCCACATTTACTCTTGTTAATGGAATATGGACTACTATACTTCTAGTAATATCAACTTTCAACCTATCCAAAACTAAATGCCCAATAATGTTATCAAACGCTTCTTTATCCCAGAATTCCAAATTTAACAGCTAAAATTTTGGCAGATCTATAACCTTCCCAACATTACAGTCCTTTTCCACATTTGGCTAAAAGCCATTGCCTGATGCTCATGAATGCCTGAATAGCACAAACATGGATGCATGACACAAAGTACACGTTGACACGCCAATTTTTCACAAAATAAAGGGCATGACAAGTATGGGACAAATTCAAAAAAATTCTTTTCACAAGGTCTGTATTAACAATTATCATTCTTAATCAGGTATCAAAAACATGTAACAAAACACTACTTACTTCTAAAGTTTTAATAGACCATAAGTTTCATAACTTAACATAACAATAACTTATAAGTAACAGAATATTATAAAGAATGTAAACAATTGCAGGGCCTTGTAAATTGTAATACAAATGAATTGTTGATTTTATAAGTGATTCAAACCATACTTACAATTCACAAGTAGCTTTTTCAGAATCCAAAAAGATAGAACTGAGGAAAGTAAATGCTGATATTTGAGTTAAACCAAGGATTCACCTGTCTTTCCTCTTCCTGCTCACTCCCCTTCTTGAAACTGCATCATTTTTTTTGTCGAGTAAGACAAGGTTCTCCTCAAAAGTATCAACATGAAAATGACCTAAAACACCTTGAATTCCCAAATTCTTAACTTGTTGGCTACTGGGGTCATATGAAGAAAGCTCCCACTCAATTGGTGTTTTTGCGTCAAACAAAATATGACCATTGTGCCTCAGGCTTATTACCCGGGTAAATTCTTCGTTTAGATCGACTTTGAACAGGTTATACCAAGAATCAACTATGCCATAGTCTTTCATTATCCAAATGGAACAAGATTTTTGCTTATTGCCATCATAACATAACAGAGATAGCCATCCCCCGAATACTGAAGTACTGATGTTAGATCCCCTGCTTACCATACCTTTTGGTAACAATACGGTTTGAAAGACCTCATCTCCCAGATCAAACAACAAAATAAATGGATCACCAGAACTCTTCTTTGCCGCAAAATGAACAGCACCTTCAAAAGAAGCAGCAAAGTGCCGATACTGACTTATAGAAGACCCAAGCGGATAAGAGTTACTCGCTGCACTATTTATCTTCCACACACCCGCATTAAGGGAGTAGACCTCAACAAGAGGCATCTCAGCCTCTTGATGCGGTTTATTTCCACTAAAAACTATTCTCACAATCTTATAATCATAGGTTCGGATATCAAATCCAAACCCCAGAGTACAATCATATCGGCTCCTGACCTTAGTGCGAGGATTTGGAAGGGTCAAGGACTTTCTAATTGATGGGTTCCAAAGGAAATGACTATCCTGTTCGTAAAGGCAAAACAAACCTTTCACATAACCAAGCAAGTAATAAAAGTGGAGACGGCGGCTTTTCAGGGGGAATTCAATTTCTTGACACTCATGAAATGCGTCTTCAGTATCACGAAATAGTTTGTAGTGCTCTGTTCTGATAGGTGTAGTACGAATGCATTGCCTAACTATCAAGGGTGGGAGATTACTGCAGTCGCTAATGCTGTGATTGGAACTCAGCGATTGATTGAGGTGGGAACTGATGAAGATAGGGCTTGTGATCAGAGAGCTCCAAACTTTGGAGACACATCTGAATCGGATTAAGGATTTGGCTGGAAGTCTAGAAAGGATATCCACGACAACGTCTTCTGGCAGAAAGTCCGACATTGTTGTCCTTCTTCCTCTTCTTCTTGGCAGCAGGTTTTGCTAATTTCCGCTTCACCTTTGTTGTCTGTATGAGTAAGCAGATCTCTTCCAAAAAAAACAAACGTTTGAATCTACTTACACCTTGCTTTCTCCTTCTGCAAAAAAAAATTGAAAAAAGAAAAGGAAGAAAAAATTTGACATACTAAACATGGTGGCATTGCAAAAGACTAAAGTACTAAATTTAAGTTCTCTGAATTTGAAGGAGAAACATATCAAATTTTGGCATCCATCAACGTCGCCGAAGCAGCAATCACACTTAATTGAAGCTAACAGGTTGCTACAGCCACGAAAGATAAAAATGAAAAAGTAATCCTTTCCTGAACCCAACATCAGTAAAGCTCAAAGACTTGCATCCTTTCGTACGCCTAAAAAAAGTGAAGGGTTTAAAGAACAGGGGTAACAAATAAAATAGTTAAAAGAAGTCACCACTTCTTCATTTTATAGGACTTGAATTTGGACACAAAAGTATCAAACCTTGGACTATGGTACTGCAGAGATCACATCATTGTTATTTGAAGCTTAGAAATTTAGAAAGTCTAACAGAAAGGCTGCTAATTGTCAAAAGTAGGGTAGGGCAGTGGCATGGCGTGTCAATTCGGGTTTGTGTCAAATAACCCTCAATACTAACCCAACCTGTTTAGCTAAACGTGTCAAGAATTCCAACCCTAGCATGACCTGCTAGTAATCATGTCAACCCGAACATGACACGGATTGACACAATTACGCAAAGTCCTTTGCTTTCCGATGACCTGTTTACATAACCCATTTGCACCTGTTCATGTTTCAAGTTTTCAATCAATTTCAATCCAACAATTACCCCTGTTTACGTAAATAAGTTCGGGTTAACGTGTCGGGTTCGGGTTTAAGTGTTGACACGCATAGATAAACAGGTTAACCATGTCAATTTCAGGTTATGCGGGTTGAACACTGTCCACTGAAAAAACCGAGAGGGTTTCAAGTCCTTTCATTGGGAGGATTCTTTAGGATGTTTCCTTTACTAAGCTGGATAATGTCTGAAACTCTTATTCCTAAGTTAAATACTGGCCTTATCTCAAGAGTATTATTCCATACAGAACAAAACTGGGACCCGCAAATGGGCGGTGGAATCGATCTCCCAGGATTAGTCGAGGAGCACATAGGCTGGCAGTTATCAAAACCGAGTCTTGTTATCAGGTTTTCCGAAATTATTTTTCGGGCCACTGAAAGGTCCTGCGTTGCGACGCCCCTACACTATGGTGGATATGAAATTCAGAAAATGGGTGCTAATAATAAGGATATGAAACAGGTAAATAACCAAAAAAAAAAGAGGGGAAAAAAAACTTACTTATCTGTGTCTATTCATCTATTCATTGTAGAAAAACAGAAAACTCCCTTGTTATTATTATTAGTAGTAATAAGTACAGTACATAAGAGAAGAGAAGAGAAGCGGAAAACAAGAGAGATGAAAATAGATGGGGAGGGAGGGCATTCCGTACCGTGGCTGTGAATGGGGAACTCATCGACAGACAGGGAGAGCGAGAGAAGAGAAGAAGAAAGTTGGGGTAATTGGGAAAAGATCTTCCTTTTGTTGTGTTGTCCTGATTCCCGCCTGGCCAAACTGTAGTCGCAATTGGGAAAAGATCTTCCTTTGTTTTTGTAGTCGCAAAGAACGCTTAGAGTATCTACAATGACATAATAAAAAAACTAGAGGCCGGGCACACACATCACTTGTGCAAGTCAAATTTTCACAACGTTTTTGTAAAAACACTTTCCATTTATTGTTTGATCAAATTTTTACAAATATTTTGAAAATCCGACTTGCGTATGCCCGGCCTCTAGTGTTTTTTATTTTGCCGTGCGACTAGTATAGTCAGCATGTGCCAGACACTAAAAGGAAATCGTCCTCTAAATGTTAAATTTGTTTGAGATAGTTAATCAAAAGAGGATAAAAAATTGAACAAAGAAAAAACCGTAAATGCGCCGATATAGTATTTCCCCTCAACCCAATTCTGACAATACGTTTATACCTCCAACACATCGATTCATTCTTACAGTAAACATGCACCACGAAAACTAATAAACTCAACTGAAGCAATTTTAGTAAAATTAAAAACTCTACATGAGGGCATCATGTGGACTTACAGAGTTGCACAGAGGATGATGAAGAAAGGGGAAAGAAAGAAGTAGTGGGAAAGAAGTAGATTTTTGTGACCAGGTGAAACAAAGGGGAAAGAAGTAGATTTTGTGACAGGGGAGAAGTTGTAGTGGGAGGGAAACTGACGTGGGTTCATTGGATGGATAGTTATTGAGTTGGGTGGTTATTTGGTGTTAGTTTGTCTATTATACCCCTACAACTAAGTCCTATATAACTTCAATTGTGTCACGCCCTCGATTTTTAACATAATAATGATAATAACTTTAAAAAGGAAAATCACCGCGGTATACTTATAATAACCCAAAAGACTTTCTCATATTCATTTATTGAGTACGATCCAGTTCGAAAGATTACAACAATGGCACTCCGGCCCCAGAGTTCCAAAGTTTGGACAAAGATAAGTTAAATAATTACAATACTTTTGAACCAAGGATTTAAATGAAAATTACAATTTATGTCTTCTCAAAAGAGTTCACAAAGATATCTGAGTTGTTTCCTTGATGTCACTTTCAAAATGATGAGATGATATGCACGCCAAGTACTCCATGCTAATACTCTTGAGTTGTACCTGAAAGAATGATAGGTTTGAGCAAAACACATGCCCAGTAGGAAAATCTCTACACACTTTATATGCAAAGGAGGAGATTTGAACATAAAAGAATGAAGTCGGAGACAATGATAGAGAATGCAACCATCGTAACTTCACGAGGGAACTTAAGAATTCAAGGGACACTTCACTGGTCATTCATCGATCTACTAGCCATCTTTTTCGTGTTCTTATTGACCAATTTCAGTTTGTACACTTCTGCGGTTATTAGCTTACATTCCGGGTCTTAAGGATCTCGTACATCTCTTATTGACTTCCAATATGAGCTCAAGTAGTTCTTCCTCAATTAACATACCGAATAGTGAGTTTAAGAACTCTTCTGGGTCTTAGGGCCCCATATACCCACAATACCTTTCCGGGTGCTTGGGACCCCGTACATCCGTTCTACATTCCGGGTACTCATGACCCCGTACGCCAATTCAAGTTCCGGGTATCAAGACCCCGTATGCCAATTCAAATTCCGGGTATCAAGACCCCGTATGCCAATTACCACTCATCTGTATTACCTTTCGTCTTATGTGTTTCTTATATTCTGATTTCGCGACTGTCGATAAAGGGAGATTGATTTTAAGTGACAGTCCACATGCCAATTCATATTTCCATTTTATTTCCAAACTTGTTATCTTCGTACGATATGGCATCAAGTGTCAAATTCTCGCATTTGCGTCTCATGATCTATCCCTCCTCCTATCTAACATTCAATCTTATCAACACCCACATTTAGCTCAAGCATGATCACTCCGTCTATCTTAGCATCTCACATTACCACTAATAGTTAAACAAACGCATCAACAAAGCATTAGGACGATAATTTATTCCATATGACACTTGCGTTCAACGCAACGAGAGCCTACGAACGAAGATGACCAAGGAATAATTGGAGTGCGAATAACTATGTTTAGAAGTCATTTAGAATGGCTAGAAGTGATCGAAAACCCAAACGGTGAAAAATATAGCAAAACAGGAAAAGCTGGAGATAAGCAACAGGTATCGATACCAAGGGACAAGGTATCGATACCTCTGGACTAAAAATCTTCCAGACGCAAGGGTATCGATAACAAAGGCTGAAGGTATCGATAACAAATGGTTTTCTGGCTTTTGGAACACAGAGGTATCGATAACAGTGCTATGGGTATCGATAACAATGGGTTTTCTGGGCTTTGGAACACGAAGGTATCGATGACAATTACAAAAGGTATCGATAACATTGTTGTTCGAGCAAATTCTCAGCAGATTTTCATGGGGTTTTCAACAACAAACACATCAACAACCACAACAACGATCAAAAGCACGATTTCATGCACAAAACCAACTCAAGAACATATAAAGAGTGAGAGAAATCCCTACCTCGAGGGTTAAAGCCGAAATCAAAAGATCACCCAAGCCCTAGAACTTCGAACTCCTTAACCAAGCCGAATACGAACCACCGAGCTCTTACGAACGCGATTCGAGCTCCAATACATGCAAGGATGAAAGATTGGAAGGTGTATTGTATGGGTTTTGAGCTTTGGTGGTGGAATGAGTGAGAGAGAGAGAGAAGCCGAGAGGGAGGGAGAGAGTGAGAGGAGGACTTTTTATCCCCTACACACACACTCACCCTATATATACTAACATATACACTAATCACACTTGCACCCCCTCAACTTCCAATTCCATCACTCAAACCCCAAATCAAACAAACTTAGTAAATTTCACATTTTCCCCAAATTTTAACATTTGTAAACCTTTAAATAAATCCGAAAAATACGGGTCCTTACACCCTTCCCTCCTTAAAGAAATTTCGACCTCGAAATTTGTCATGCCAAGTCCGATCATGCCATGCACCATATGCAAATATCATAACCGTACTACTATCCATCATATAACAATTTTAAAATCATTAAAATTCATGTCAAAGATTCATATCAATCAAACCGCAACGAATGCACGTATATCTTTCTAATTTCGTTCTCCCCTTTCCACGTAACCTCGCACTAACGACATCAACTAACTTCTCGACATTTGACCACACAAGTCTAGGATACATATCGGATTCTCACCATAGGATACATCGATTTATAACTCAAGTTCGGACCTCTCTGACACATGTGATGGATTCGTCTTGTACTTTCTCAATGTCTATGCATAGAATGCATCACGAATTCTAGAAAATTTTCAGGCATCCATACCAAGCAGTATGCGATTTATAAGCTTCCTTCTACTAGTAAAATCATGCGTACGGTCATCTATCTCAGCGTAGAAATCTAGCCATCAACTGCAACCCGATAGTCCAATTGACTTCCCGAGACTTCCATCTAGAAGGTGCGGTGATCAATCGCCTCTTCCAACTGGATTTCATCGGTTGTCGCCTGGGTATCCGAAAGACACGCACCGTATCCGAAACATAACATATCCGTCTAACGATAAAAGCTCCCTCCTTTTTCGCTTCAAACAAAACGAATCTCAGTGCGGCGATACCTTACGTAATACATGAGTTCTCCCGATTCAAGTGACAATGGGTGATGACAACATTCAACACAATCCTTCGGTTATCTCAACGAAACAAGTGAGCCAAAACTCAAACACCGATTGAGAACTCAAAGAACGGAGATGAGGAGGAATCCGGAATTCAAAGAATACATGAAATCTTTAAAATCGTTAGGCCACCAACTCAACGTACCAATTTGGGACAATCCAGAACTCATAATAATGAGACAGGCCACCATGAATTTTGGCTCCAATAAGCGAGTGTTACGACACAAGAACTTGAATAGAGTAGCAATTTCCAATAAATATACAAGTTTAGAAAGTGTGCACATACGCCTTAGTAAAAGAGTACCCCGATACAAATGATGAGCACAATGGAAAGATAGAGCCGAAACTGACAAAAGACGCACACCCAAACTTAGACCAATACCAGAAGGTGCATGGGTCTTGATAAGCCGGAACGAAACAGTATAGGACAAACTATGTACCTCCAAGGCTTAGCACTATATCAGATGTTTAAACTCCCGAAAGAGGCCACAATCGCAACAAGATTTGAACTTGACAACACAAAGGATACAATGTCATTGAAGATATCACTATTAACTTAGCTCTAATAGACGAAGGCTGCAACTGTAGAGATCAAGTGAGTAGCAACTACGAATTAAGAAAAATTGCAACTATAGCAACGAAATCCCCAAATTTACTAGCGAGGTCTTATACCATGAACCATAACATCAATAGTTGAACGAGAATAAGAGACGAGCAGTACTCATAGATTTCAGCAGCAGTTACTTCAAAATCAATAGCAGGTACACCACATGGTATCTCCTGACAAGGATTCATATATCACAGAGTAGCACTAGAATGGATCGTGTGGTAATTGATGCAAATGTCAAAATCTATTCGAGCCAATGAACAAACGACCTTATAAATAACTTGCTTGGATACAAATTTCAATCAAGGTTTCACTAGACCATAGAGAAAGGAGCTGTAAAAGAAAAACTCGGATGGAGGCATGCTCGACTTATAGCAAATGATCATTAGTATAACCAATCCTTTCTCAAAACAAGACTAAACCTCGCCTCATGCAAGACACTAAGATCACAGACAAAACGACAACCCGAAATAACTAACTCATAGTCTCGGCAAGTGCTATCTGGAAAGGTTACTCAACAAACAAGAATGGTTTAGGAATCCTCGGAGTTCAAATTCAAGTCAAAGAAAATATGCAAACCACAGAAAGATGATATGTTCCCAAATTGGAAGAATCCTAGCAAAGGATTACATGAAAGAGAAGAAATTACCCCACACATCTGGTGTCTCTGGAGCCTGAGAAATGGTAGGACTCGTTCCTCGCTCAACGCGTGACCCCTGACCCGAAATAGACTGGAACTTTGAATAATGTCGAACAAAACTCTGCCCTGGTCTCACTGAACTAGGCCTATTATGCTCTCCTAGTCTCTGAGGGCATCTCCTTACAAGATGATCAGGTGCACCACAAATGAAACAAGCCTTCTGTTGTTGCGCACACTGAGCGCGAAAGTGACCCGGTTGACCACACCGATGACACACAATTTGTGGTTTGACAGAAACTCCATGACTTCCCGATGAAGTAGGCGGTCCAAAACTTTGCTGAACCTGAGATGATTGAGGTGGTTCCCGTTGTCTCTTTTTCCCTTGGCTCCCAGAACTCCCCGAAGGCAAACTCGCACAATCGGTTGGTTGCTTAGGTTCCCACACTTCCACATCTCTCAGCGTATCCGCTGAATTCTCAACACTCCTTGCACACTCGACAATCTCAGAAAACCTTCCAATGCGCTGGCTCACCACTAACAACTTAATGGATGGGTGTAATCCTCTCTCGAAACGCCTACACTTCCTTTCCTCTGACGCCACTAATTCCGGTGCAAAACGGGACAAAGACTGAAATTTCGTAGCATATTCAGAGACGACCATAGCACCTTGTTCTAGTTTCTCGAATTGTTCTCTAAGTTGGTCGCGATACGTTTCTGGAAAATATTGATTCTCGAAGAGTTCTTCAAACTCAGCCCAAGTCAGGTTCTCTACATCTGGTTCATTTGTTCGATTAACCACCCTTGCCACTCTCCTAACATCTCTTCTTGCCCCTAAAACTGATTCCCACCACTCATTCGCCTCGCCAGTAAGTTGAATGGCCACAATACTCACTCGTAGGTCATCTTCAGTAATCCTAAGAGCGTTAAAGATTTTACGAACTTGTGCAAGCCAATGGTCGGCCACAAGAGGATCACTACTTTCCCCATCGAACTCTGGTGGTTTCATGCGCGGAACGCTCTCATTGCTTCCATGGCACAATCATTCGCGTTAGCCCTAAGTGCTGAATTCAAAAGATTCGACTCTGCAAGTGCCGCTATGATTTCCCTAGCAAGGTTATTCTGACGTCTCGGCGGCATCGCGCTATAAGGATTGAAAACATAACACAATCAACAACAACCACTATCAACGACAACAACTATCAACAATAACAACCATAACTCCAACGTGAGACCAAACGTCCAATTTTCCCGACATAAGCCAACCATGCTTTGACAATCTACATTATCGTAAATGCAATGTCATGCCGACGTACTGATTCATTCATGCAAGCACACATATCATGTAAAAGTTTTGCTATGATTTTAAACCCAATGAGACTAAAGTCTCCCCACGGTCTCAAAGTATTCAAACCTTGACGCTCTAATACCAAGTTGTCACGCCCTCGATTTTTAACATAATAATGATAATAACTTTAAAAAGGAAAACCACCGCGGTATACTTATAATAACCCAAAAGACTTTCTCATATTCATTTATTGAGTACGATCCAGTTCGAAAGATTACAACAATGGCACTCCGGCCCCAGAGTTCCAAAGTTTAGACAAAGATAAGTTAAATAATTACAATACTTTTGAACCAAGGATTTAAATGAAAATTACAATTTATGTCTTCTCAAAAGAGTTCACAAAGATATCTGAGTTGTTTCCTTGATGTCACTTTCAAAATGATGAGATGATATGCACGCCAAGTACTCCATGCTAATACTCTTGAGTTGTACCTGAAAGAATGATAGGTTTGAGCAAAACACATGCCCAGTAGGAAAATCTCTACACACTTTATATGCAAAGGAGGAGATTTGAACATAAAAGAATGAAGTCGGAGACAATGATAGAGAATGCAACCATCGTAACTTCACGAGGGAACTTAAGAATTCAAGGGACACTTCACTGGTCATTCATCGATCTACTAGCCATCTTTTTCGTGTTCTTATTGACCAATTTCAGTTTGTACACTTCTGCGGTTATTAGCTTCCATTCCGGGTCTTAAGGACCCCGTACATCTCTTATTGACTTCCAATATGAGCTCAAGTAGTTCTTCCTCAATTAACATACCGAATAGTGAGTTTAAGAACTCTTCTGGGTCTTAGGGCCCCATATACCCACAATACCTTTCCGGGTGCTTGGGACCCCGTACATCCGTTCTACATTCCGGATACTCATGACCCCGTACGCCAATTCAAGTTCCGGGTATCAAGACCCCGTATGCCAATTCAAATTCCGGGTATCAAGACCCCGTATGCCAATTACCACTCATCTGTATTACCTTTCGTCTTATGTGTTTCTTATATTCTGATTTCGCGACTGTCGATAAAGGGAGATTGATTTTAAGTGACAGTCCACATGCCAATTCATATTTCCATTTTATTTCCAAACTTGTTATCTTCGTACGATATGGCATCAAGTGTCAAATTCTCGCATTTGCGTCTCATGATCTATCCCTCCTCCTATCTAACATTCAATCTTATCAACACCCACATTTAGCTCAAGCATGATCACTCCGTCTATCTTAGCATCTCACATTACCACTAATAGTTAAACAAACGCATCAACAAAGCATTAGGACGATAATTTATTCCATATGACACTTGCGTTCAACGCAACGAGAGCCTACGAACGAAGATGACCAAGGAATAATTGGAGTGCGAATAACTATGTTTAGAAGTCATTTAGAATGGCTAGAAGTGATCGAAAACCCAAACGGTGAAAAATATAGCAAAACAGGAAAAGCTGGAGATAAGCAACAGGTATCGATACCAAGGGACAAGGTATCGATACCTCTGGACTAAAAATCTTCCAGACGCAAGGGTATCGATAACAAAGGCTGAAGGTATCGATAACAAATGGTTTTCTGGCTTTTGGAACACAGAGGTATCGATAACAGTGCTATGGGTATCGATAACAATGGGTTTTCTGGGCTTTGGAACACGAAGGTATCGATGACAATTACAAAAGGTATCGATAACATTGTTGTTCGAGCAAATTCTCAGCAGATTTTCATGGGGTTTTCAACAACAAACACATCAACAACCACAACAACGATCAAAAGCACGATTTCATGCACAAAACCAACTCAAGAACATATAAAGAGTGAGAGAAATCCCTACCTCGAGGGTTAAAGCCGAAATCAAAAGATCACCCAAGCCCTAGAACTTCGAACTCCTTAACCAAGCCGAATACGAACCACCGAGCTCTTACGAACGCGATTCGAGCTCCAATACATGCAAGGATGAAAGATTGGAAGGTGTATTGTATGGGTTTTGAGCTTTGGTGGTGGAATGAGTGAGAGAGAGAGAGAAGCCGAGAGGGAGGGAGAGAGTGAGAGGAGGACTTTTTATCCCCTACACACACACTCACCCTATATATACTAACATATACACTAATCACACTTGCACCCCCTCAACTTCCAATTCCATCACTCAAACCCCAAATCAAACAAACTTAGTAAATTTCACATTTTCCCCAAATTTTAACATTTGTAAACCTTTAAATAAATCCGAAAAATACGGGTCCTTACAAATTGTGTGTGAATCTTTTTATCTTTTGTGGGCAGTTTTGGAAATGAAAGAACATGACAAGGGAGACACCAAAGTGGTGTTCTCCCTTTATATATTAGAATAGATAATACTCCTAATAGATTTCTAAAATTATTAGTATTGGTGTAGAATATAGTTCACAATATTATAATTAAACTTAGCAATCCCATTAGAAATAATCAAATTTTGGGTATTGGATAACCAAAACTTACAATGTTTTGTTAGAGCATCCATAGTGGATATTAGGATATCCACAGTGCTATAATCGAAAATTGATAATAAAAAGTTGTCACATTAACGTTTGATTATTCATTTAAGAAATTGCTAAGTTTAACAATGTACATGTCTACAATAACATAATCAAAATTTATCGCATCATCTCTTTCAAACTACAAAAAACTAAAAATTGTGAACTGTAGAAAATAGTTTTTCTAAATTTTTTTTTTAAACTAATAAAAACTATTTACTAGAAATAAAAAATGGTTTTTGAAACTTTTTTTTTCAAATATTATTCGAAAAGAAAGAGAGAGAGGAAAGGGGAAGAGAGATAGAACATTTTTATATAATGATTGGTGTATTTGATTGAAAATATGTATAATCTATTAAATTTGGTTATTGTCAAAAAGTTGCTAGTTTTGGTTATCCAAAGCTCAAAAATTGATTATTTCTAAGGAGATTGTTAAGTTTGATTATAACATTGAGAGTCATATTTTGCACTAACATTGTTAACTTTAAAAACTTTTACTTTTGACATTAGCATTGTAAACTTTTGTGGAAATTCCAAGGTTCAAGTGACTGTTTTTTTTTTTTAAGGGCAAACAAAAAGTCATAATGTTTCGGGCATGTTGATTTGTTTTTCCCTTTAAAATCCATCAATCATGCGTAATTATCGGTATGGAAATTTCTATAATTAGTTTAATGGATTTCCTCCAATTTCAATAAACTTCTTGACAACTACACATTGTTTGATTCAAAACATTTCCTAATTAGGAGCATAATTTTAAGATAAGTGGACAGAATCTTTCTTTTAGAATCCACTTCGATCCTATACTTGCAAATGCTGATTTGTATGGAGTCATTTTAACATTCCCTTTCCAAAATCTTCAGTCCTAAAACCGCATACATTAATTCTCTTTTATTTGGATAATCAATTAGAATATCTTTTTCCATTTTGTAACAATTGAAAAAAGGAAGGTGATATGTTTAGTCTTGTCCCATATCGGCTGTAGCCTTTAATAACGCAAGGACTAAATAATCAATACCAATAATCTATATAATATGGAGCCACGATTTTTGAATCCAATACATAACCAACGGTCCTAATTTATCCCCTCTTTATGCATAAATCTCTATCCTTCATTCTCCCTTCATTCTACATTCATTTTAAGTTTTTTGTTTTTTAGTATTGAAGAAAAAGAAGACATATCATTACTACTCAACCTCTTTGTGCCTCTCCTCTTTGTGCCTCTCAGTCTGGAACTCCACCAAAGAATTGAAGTATGCCATTGTAATATTCAACAAGCTCTACAAGTTGAATGGCTCATATCACTGTATGCCTTTAATGCATTAGTGCACTTTAGGGATCCTTTGTCTTGGTAAGGGAACAAGGGAAAGTCCCAGTTATAGATGAAGTTTTTGTATTTGATGGTGGGATGAAGTTAATTTTCGAAAGGGGCAAAACAGAAAGATGCAGAAGGAAAATTGATGAAAATATAAAATATAGGTGGAATAATATTTCCGGAAAATTAGTGGTCATAATTAGATTACTCATTATAATCTAATTGAAACAAAAATATATATGACTATGTTTTGAAACAAAAAGGGCAAAACAAAAAAATAAAATATCTTTTGAGTATATAAAGTCATTTGATTGAATCCTGGGCGGTGGGATTGATCCTTAAGATTAGTCGAGATGCATTTAAGCTAGCCCAAACACTTGAGTTATCAAAAATAAAATAAAAGCCTTACCGCAGTTTAATTCTCTGAAGTGGACCTTGTATTTTCCAATGTCATCCAAAATTCCCATGCTTCTTTCCTGCTAAACTTTCTAATTTAACAATATCTCAATGCAAGATTTCCATCTCTTAACTATAATCATCCTAGTAATTGTAGATAGTTTTACGTAATCTAGCAAACTATAATGCATCGCAAGAAAACCGTTTCCTGCACAGGAAACATACGATAGATTGATCTTGATATCGATCTTAAAAATATTTTAAGGTACATAAACGTAAAGCACATACTACAACCTAAAATAAAGAACTAAAAGAAAAGGCATTCAAATGGAACTACCATCTTGTCCACACAATTAAAGAAACAAAGTCAAACCAATCTTCAACTTGAAAGTCAGTGCTCACATGTAGAATCGTGTCCCCAAACACAAATTGAACAAGTAGATACCTATTGAGTTCGTTCCCCAACAGTAAATTCTTTTGGCAAATTAACCGTCCTCTCTTTGATCCCCTTAAGTTTAGCTGCAGAGAAACAAAAAACCGAACACACATTTCACTCTATTAAAAGAGAACATAAGATGAGAATAATGGAGAATTTGCAGCAGTTATCATAAAGAGCAGTTAAACTTGTCGGTAGTGTGTGGCCTGTAACTTGTCGATTCAATCTGTGATATCCATTGATCCAAACAAAGAGCATATTCATCCATAAAATCAAAGCAATCTGAAAATGATCATACATAACACCTAAATAACTGTATCCAAATATGCATCCATCCGATTGATAACGTCAATGACCTTGTTTGGTTCTCATTTTTGAAAGTTATTTTTGATGTAATGAGTGGAGAGAGATAGAGAGAGAAAAATGTATTGAGAAACGTGTAGAGAGGAAAATGAGATGAGATGGGAACCAAACAAGGTCATTAAGTTATCCAAAACATGCTTTAACTAAAAATCCATCATTGCACAAGTCCACCGTCAATCTGTGAAACAGGAGAAAAACCCATCAATTTCCATCCATCACATTTTTTTTTTAATTTTTTGGTAGCCCGTATCTTTAATGAAGCTAAGTGCAACTAGACAACCCGATTCCCATCTATCACAATAACAAAGCCAAAATGATATACTAATCCACTTTCACAAGCTTGGCTCCAACATCAACCTATGCATTGTAACAATGTGTTGGCATGTAACAGTCTGTCTAAAGCTCGAGTGAGGCGACTGAGCTGGTCACAGGCAGTTTGTTTTCTGTTTTACAACTATGCCCCGCAAAAACAACCCATCTTCAGCAACTCTTTTACAAGTTTGTCAACTCCAAGACCGGTTGGTAGCTATTCCGCAACTATGGTAACCAACCATTTTTCCTAGCTTTTGCGCAATAGTTCTAGATCTCCACTCCACCTTGTCTTCCGCTTTCAACGCAATTTGATAGCTATTTCACACTTTGCCTCCCAAATGGTGGTCCTTTTTCTTCCATTTTTTTTACATGTTTTGCTCTAAATATCTATGTTAAGCATTGTAAAAACAGCTCCTTAGTTCGTTGATACTGAACGTGGTGGCCGTGCCAATTCTGGGACTGTGTGTTGCCACTTTACCACTTTGCTCCAAAACAGCTACTTTTTAGTCCGTTTGGTTTGAATTATCTACTTCAGCATTGTATGAAGGTGTCGTCGGCTCAAGTTTTTTTTACTGTCGAGCAAGCTGCTCATGCTGATTGCCAGGCCCTTTGATGACTACTTCAAAACTTTTGAGCCCCATAAAATTCATTTTCTATTAGTTTTCCACATATTGGCTCTATATCTCAACCAAACAGTTTGGTGACTACTCTAAAACTTTGCACCTCAAACACCCATTTTCAGCTACTTAAGCGCAATTTGACTCTTGTTTCTACTCAGGGGTCATAACGACATTTGTTTCACTCCCCAAACTTGTCCCCGGGCTGTTTGGTTATTTTCCAACTTTGACCCTTCAATGACCTATTTTCTGCTACTTCTTAACAAGTTTGAGACTAAATCTCTTCCTGGGCATTGCAACTAGGCGCGTCGGGTTCCTACAAGTTTCTTAAAGCAGGGGTCCATGTCTTAGTTGTAGGAAGCGGGAGCGGGGGCGGGGGCAGGAGCGGGGGAGCGAGGGAATACAGAAGCTCCCAAGGTTGGGAGCGTGAGAGTAGCTTGTACATATATTATAAAAATAATGTAGCATAGAGTATTCACTTTGAAAGTACAATAATTTTAAGAAGTAAAAATATGGGCCAAGTCAGCCATAAATGTAAGAAATGGGCTAGTGATAAAATATATGATTTTCTTTTCAAGATATCATGTGTTCATTGAAGATCAATGAATAAAGCCAAGTGACAAATCCCTGTTTTCCTATACAAAGATCATACAAAAGCTCCCATCTTCATAAGGAGCGAGCTCCTATCTCAATGAGAGTGGGTTCCTGTCAAGCTCCTTAGTTGGGAGCACAAAAGTGGGCTCCCAAGGAGGGAGCGGCTCCATTTTAGGAGTTTCCTGCAACTAAGGTCCATGCCATACCCTGAGCAGTCTGGTGACTAATATAAAACATACCCGAACCACCCATTTTTAGCTACTTCAACTTCAGCTCTAAACCTACAACCAGACATGTATCAACATGTTGTCAGCTCTTCCAAGTTCGTTTAGCCCAAGGAAGGTGTTCGTTCCACTACTCGGATGCTTGTTGGCCATTTAACAACTTCACGGAACCCAGATGCTTGTTGATCATTTAACAACTTTGCACCCTGAATGGTCATCTCATCTATCTTTTCACATGTTTTACTTGAACTCTTTACATGAGCGTCGTAGTTTGTAACAATGTGTCACTGACACTTACGAGTTTGTTTATGCTAGAGTAAGGTTCCCTTTTCAATTCCTAGGCAGCTTGGTAAATGTTTTACGATTTCCAGACCCATCCAAACAGTCAAATATTGGTTACTTTTTCACATCAGAATTAAATTAGTACAACATGTAAACACACGTACCAAAGAGCAGTCCACAATTCTCTGACGAGCTCTCCCAAAGACGACGTTCATGCAACAGTTTTGTCATTATGCTCTGGAGAAGATCTGAAAGTCTCTTCCGTTCTTCGACACGATCTTCCTGCAAGATTTGTGCCACCATGCCCTGGCAAAGGTCTATCTGTCTTCGCTGTTCGTCGATGAACCTCTGTCGTTTGTCGACGAGACTCTCTAGTTCTTTGATGAGCCTCTGTTGTTCTACGTCGGATCTGGAAGAAGGTGAAGAGGGGTTTAGGGTGTCCCAGAATGACCTTGCCCCTTCTAAATGATCTCAGAGGGGCAATACATAAACTGATGGATCATCAACTTATAAGTGAATACAAGTCAAGTCATACAGGAAGATAGTACAGACGAGTTGAGAACCCAGCATATTTATCAGTTAGTGATCCATTATGACATGTTTGATTGTAGTTCTATAGTTTTCCCATCATTGAATTGACCAAAATTTAACATCCCCAATCAACCAGAAAAATAAGAAGAAACCATAGTGGCACTGAAACTACAATGCAAGAGATTGATGATATAAAATTAAGGTCTAAGAGGAAAGAAGACTCTCCTCTCCAAACGTCCTCCTTGACTAAAAAGCTTCTCCGTCGCCCGCTCAGTGCAACAAGATTAGTGAGCGGACAAATTCTATAAGAAATAAAGTATCCCGATCATTAAATTTTCATTCAACCACATAAGATCCCAATCATTAGAGCAAGCCATATTTTCTCTTGATAATGGAATAACATAGCAGGTCCTTTTCTAAGAGACTAATATCCTTCTAGTAATATCAACTTTCAACCTATCCAAAACTAAATGCCCAATAATGTTATCAAACACTTCTTTATCCCAGAATTTTAAATTTAACAGCTCCAATTTTGGCATATCTACAACTTTCCCAATATTACTGTCATTTTCAACATTTGGCCAAAAGCCACTGCCTGACGCTCATGAAGGCCTGTATAGCACAAACATGGATGCATGATAATGGAATAACATAGCAGGTCCTTTTCTAAAAGACTACTATCCTTCTAGTAATATCAACTTTCAACCTATCCAAAACTAAATGCCCAATAATGTTATCAAACACTTCTTTATCCCAGAATTTTAAATTTAACAGCTCCAATTTTGGCATATCTACAACTTTCCCAATATTACAGTCCTTTTCAACATTTGGCCAAAAGCCACTGTCTGACGCTCATGAAGGCCTGTATAGCACAAACATGGATGCATGACGCAAAGTACATGTTGACATGCCAATTTTTCACAAAATAAAGGGCATGACAAGCATGGGACAAGTTCAAAAAATTTCTTTTCACAAGGTCAGTATTAACAATTATCATTCTTAATCAGGTATCAAAACAAAAATGCTAGAGGCACATCAGGTGTGGCATACCTCAGCCACACCCCTCTCACATATAGGTGGGGTCCACTGGAACGGGGCCCACCTGTAGTGAGAAGGGTGTGGCTGAGATGTGCCACACCTGATGTGTCCCTAGCACCTCTCGTATCAAAAACATGTAACAAAACAATACTTACTTCTAATAGACCATAAGTTTCATAACTTAACATCATGATAACTTATAAGTAACAGAATATTATAAAGAATGTAAACAATTGCAGGGACTTATAAGTGTTTCAAACCATACTTACAATTCACAAGTAGCTTTTTGAGAATCCAAAAAGATTGTTGCTTAGAAGAGATTCATCACCTATGACAAGATCAAATGGTTGGTGTGTTTGAGAGATTGATTATAGAGTTTGGATTATAGATGTGTGAAAAAGTAGGTCATGCGGGTTGTCACTATACCAGGATCATGTACTAGCCTAAGGTACAAAAGAAAATAACTACAGCTTTTTATGTTTCAGGGAACATGCCCTAGGAATGTCACTATACCATCCTGATTCAACTCTCAAATTTATGGCAAAGTAATAGATTTAGTCAATCAAGAAGATAACAAATTACCATAACCCATATCTGCAATAAAGTGTTTATAATCATGTTTTGAAATATTTGCCACAGCCGATACTCAAATAAAATCAAATCAAAGGGCCTGTATAATAACCAAGGCATCATAGGTCATCACATTCATTCCAAACATCTTAGCAAGTCTAGCAAAAAGAAGAAACATACAAAGACATTTGTTATCCACTATATCTAGTTATCTACATGCCCGTATTTAATCCCATGATCAGCCACAAAACCACTCTATTTAAAAAAGAATAATGTTAAGTACACAAAACATCAAGCTACTAACCACAACCCCCTACAACAGTTTTGCTCCCACTACCACACACATGTATGTGAGGGTTGTATTGGTTGGTTTATGTGCTCCTAATCAAACTGAAACAAAAACACTCATGTAAAATGTGAGCAAGATAGAACTGAGGAAAGTAAATGCTGAAATTTGAGTTGAACCAAGGTTTCACCTGTCTTTCCTCTTCCTGCTCACTCCCCTTCTTGAAATTGCATCATTTTTTTTGTCGAGTAAGACAAGGTTCTCCTCAAAAGTATCAACATGAAAATGACCTAAAACACCTTGAATTCCCAAATTCTTAACTTGTTGGCTACTGGGGTCATATGAAGAAAGTTCCCACTCAATTCGTGTTTTTGCATCAAATAAAATATGACCATTGTCCCTTAGACTTATTACCCGTGCAAATTCTTCGTTTAGATCAACTTTGAACAGGTTACACCAAGAATCAACTATGCCATAGTCTTTCATTATCCAAATAGAACAAGATTTTTGCCTATCGCCATCATAACATAAAAGGGATAGCCATCCCCCGAATACTGAAGTATTGATGTCAGAACCCCTGCTTACCATACCTTTTGGTAACAATATGGTTTGAAAGATCTCATCACCCAGATCAAATGACAAAATAAATCGATCACCAGAACTCTTCTTTGCTGCAAAATGAACAGCACCCTCAAAAGAAGCAGCAAAGTGCCGATGCTGACTTATAGAAGACCCAAGCGGATAAGAGTTACTCGCTACACTATTTATCTTCCACACACCCGCATTAAGGGAGTAAACCTCAACGAGAGGCATCTCAGCCTCTTGATGCTGTTTATTTCCACTAAAAACTATTCTCAAAATCTTATAATCATAGGTTCGGGTATCAAATCCAAACCCCAGAGTACAATCAAATCGGCTCTTGACCTTAGTGCGAGGCTTTGGAAGGGTCAAGGACTTTCTAATTGATGGGTTCCAAAGGAAATGACTATCCTGTTCGTAAAGGCAAAACAAACCTTTCACATAACCAAGTAAGTAATAAAAATGGAGACGGCGGCTTTTCAGGGGGAATTCAATTTCTTGATACTCATGAAATGCGTCTTCAGTATCACGAAATAGTTTGTAGTGCTCTGTTCTGGTAGGTGTAGTACGAATGCATTGCCTAACTATCAAGGGTGGGAGATTATTGCAGTGGCTAATTTTGTAATTGGGACTAAGCGATTGATTGAGGTGGGAACTGATGAAGATAGGGCTTGTGATCAGAGAGTTCCAAAATTTGGAGACACATCTGAATCGGATTAAGGATTTGGTTGGAAGTCTAGAAAGGATATCCACCACAACGTCTTCTGGCAGAAAGTCCGACATTGTTGTCCTTTTTCCTCTTCTTTTTAGCAGCAGGTTTTGCTAATTTCCTCTTCACCTTTGGTGTCTGTATGAGGAAGCAGATCTGTTCCAAAACAAACAAATGTTTGAATCTACTTAAACCTTGCTTTCTCCTTCTGCAAAAAACAAAAAGGAAAGAAAAAATTGTTTGACACACTAAGCATTGAGGCATTGCAAAATACGAAGGTACTAAATTTAAGTTCTCCAAATTTGAAGGAGAAACAAAACAAAATTTGGCATGTATTAACATCACTGAAGCAAAAAATCACTCTTAATTGAATCTAACAGGTTGCTACAGCCACGAAAGATCAAGATTAAGTAGTAATCCTTTCCCGAACCCAATATCAGTAAAAAATCAAAGAATTGCATCCTTTCTTATACCTAAAATAAAACCAATGCATCATAAGATGGACTCTTATTCTGAAAGTGTAAAACCCCTATCAACCTCAGGGTTGAGACTAAAATCATAAGGGTTAAAAAACAAGAGTTACAAATAAAAGAGTTAAAAGAAGTCAGCACTTCTTCATTTTATAGGGCTTGAATTTGGTCCCAGAAGTTAGCCCTGGTTCGGGCTTCTGGGAGGAAAGACTCAACTGCTCACTTGGCACTAAAATAGTCGAGCAATTTTTTCCAAATCGAAACAACTGAAAGACCACCACCCATAAGCTCAATAACTGTATAAACAAAAAACAAATCCCCAAATGACACAAGCTGCAATTGTGCAGCTATGCAACCCTGTTTGCTTATTCTCAAACTAAGGCTGAAGGCTCCAAAGTTTGGATGTCATAGCTGTTTCTTGGACTTGTAACGAAGTTTCTAAAACCATCTCCAGCACTTCACTCAAATCTTTACTTAATCTGAATAAAAAATGAGTTGAATCTTCAAATGTTTAGTCAGTTTAAGTTTGCGACAACATCAGAGTAAGCCTCGGAGATGACCCAATGACAGCGGGAACGTGGGGACATAGCATCTATGATCAGCCCAAAACTATCAAACCTTGGACGATGGCAGTGGAGAGATCACATAATTGTTATTTGAAGCTACGACGAGAGATATGGAAAGTCTACCAGTAAGGTTGCTTCTAGTCAAAGGATCTCTACCCTGTCCACTGAAACCAAGAGGGGGAAAATAGAAATACTCCTTCGTTGGGAGGATTTTTTGTGATGTTTACTTTGCTAAGTTGGCTAATGTGTGAACTTTTACTCATATTTCGGTGACCATGTCTAGTGACCGCATGTGGATGCCATGTGACGTATCACCACTATATTGGTAGAGTACACCTCACTCGTCATGTTCTCTACCAATGTAGTGGTGACAAGTCACATGGTATCTAAAATGTGGTCACCACAGATGGTCACCGTAACATTGCTTGTGAAATTTTTATTCTTGGCTAAGTTAAATACAGGCCTTCCGTCAGGAGTATTATTCCATAATCTCTAGCTTTAAATTCCACAAGCCCCCCTCCCCCCGCGCGTTGGGAGGTAGGGGTGAAAACGAGCCGAGCTTCATAGTGTTCAAGCTCGGCTCGTTTATGAAACGAGCCTAAAAATCGAGCTCGGATAAACGAGACGAGCCTGTCTAATTACTATATTACTTAATGATCCTCTTTAAACAAACCGAGCCCATATAAACGAGCCGAGCTTTTGAGTGTTGAGCTCGGCTCGTTTAGTAAAAGAGACTAAAACTCGAGCTCGAGCTCGGCTCGATCACTAAACGAGTCAAGCCGAGTCACGAGCTGCTTTCATTTGCAGCCCTAGTGGGCGGTGAGATTGGAACTAGGATTAGTCAAGGTGCGCATAAGCTGGCCCAGAGTTATCAAAAAAAGAGTATTGTGATCCGGTTTTTCAAAATTATTTGTCGGGCCAGTGAAAGGTCCTGTGTTGCTACTACGCCAATAGACTATGGTCGGTATGAATGAAATTCAGAAGGGTACAAAGGACGAAACACGTAAATGCAAATGAAAGAAGAGGGAAAAACTTATCGTTATCTACTCACCGTAAAAGTAAACAGAAAACTGCTTGTTATTAGTAATAAATAGCATATAAAGAGAAGCGGAAAACAAGAGAGGACATTACATACCGTGGCTTAGAATGGCGATCGACAGACAGACCGGGAGATAGATGAGAGAGAGAGAAGAGGAAAGAGTTAGGGCACATGCGGTGAGGGGGGGAGAATAAAGTAGGGGAAAAAAGTTCTCGCTTGTGTTGTCCGCCCCATTCCCGCCCCGCCTAAAGGTCCAAAATTTTGGCTTATCTTTCTGTTTTTTCTAAAAAATAATATTTCCCAGTTTGTTTGCAACCCCTTTTGTATCGTTAGGCGAGTAATGAAAAAGAAAGGATTGAGATCTTATCTAGATGAGGGGGGGAAATTTGATTATCCTTTCTCATTATTTGTTTGGACAGAGAGGAAAAATAAAAAAAGAGAATGGTTTCTCTCTGTTTTTTTTACTAATTGTCTTATTTGGGTAGACAATATAAGAGAGAACGGGAAAAAAGTATCGTGTACTATTTGTGAAGTATCACACAATTAATAGGGATGACAATTCACCCTATCCCACTCCGAACTCGCTCCTACTCGGCCCCAAACGGAGCCTGGTTTTCATTATATTTTTAGGTACCGTGGCAGGTTCGGAAGAAATATTAAAAAACCCAATTGGGGCGGAGCGGGTTCGGGTTGATGTTACCCCGTCCCGAACCCGCCCCGAAATATTTTTCCATACAAAATTATATTTTTATTCTAATACTTTTATCATTAAACTTAAAAATATATATTTGTACCCCGCTATTTTTCTCTTTATTCTAAAAAAATCTATTTTTTCCTTTATCTTTCATCATTATAATAAGATAACACCTTATATATATAACCATTTTTCTTCTTTTTTGCATTTAGTTTTATTTATTTTTCACGGGGCTGGGCTGGTAAACCCGACCACTGAACAGGGTAGGAACGGGGACACCCACGAATAGTCCGGGCGGAGGTCGGGTTCGGATAGGGGTAGGGTTATGCCAAAACCCGCCCCGCCCCGCCCCGTTGCCATTCCTTAGATTCACAATAACCTTTCACATCATGTTTCCAACACAAATGCATCAAGAAAGCCATACAAATGTGATTGGAAATTGAGGACAGCACATGACAGAAACTGTACCGGACAAGGGTTTGGAAAAACTTACTTGAAAGCTCCGGATCCAATGGAGGGAAAAATGGCGGGGCAGGTAAAATGGAGGGAGGAGAAATACATTGAAGTAACGACAACGGCTAAAGCAGTTCAAAAATAAAAACAACAATGGCTAAAGGAACAAAATGGAAGAAAGGAAAAGGAGAGAAAGTGAAAAGCGACAGAGATCCGATCAAAATGCCCTAAAAAATATGAGCACCGACCATCCCATTTTGTTTGTTTACTTTTTGATTTTTTAGAGTCTTGCGTGCGGCAGTGTGGGTGATTTAAATACTTCACTAGCATATGTTCTCAGAATAATAAGAGCTCAATCCCTAGCTTTCCCTTATACATACATGTACCAACCAGATGGCTTTTAGCCTATCTGGTTATATCTCTTCGCTTCTAGGGGAGAGGTTTGGGGTTTGAGCCTATGGAGACACTTGGAACTCCCTATGGTTGTTTACGGACTAATTTTTCCATTAACCCCCGCTGATGTGTATCGTATGAAAAGAAAAAAAAAAACCAAGAGCGTCATATCGAAGTTCTTGCACATATGTATTTAGGTCCATTTAACTCAGACTTTTGTGTTTACCAAATGGACATTGTGAAAATACAGTACATTTAGACTCTATTTGAACTAAATTAGTTTTTTTCAAAGCTAGTCGGTGTGTTTTTTTTTAAGTTTTCCGTCACAATTTTTACATTGCATCGTTTGTCTTGATAACGGAAATTAGAAATGTATAAGACTAGCCCAAAATTGAAAAAATAAAATAAAATCAGACAATGCTAATTAAAGATACGAGTCATCTTTTTTTCAATTTCTGTGAAAATTTTCAATTAGACTCTTTATTTTTAGACTTTTCCGATTCCTCTAGTCGAGGCAAATAATTATTCTAAAAAAATTTGATCCGAACATAGTAAAAATTAAGATCGAGCAACAAAAAAACCTCTGTAAAAAAGGCCCAAAAATTTAGACCAAAGTTGACCTTACAGAGATGGGAGATATAACACTAATAAAAGGGGCTGCAAAAGGTCTATCTTAATTTCATTTATCGTTCATATAATCACAATATTGACGATTACACTGTGGCGTAGTTACGATGATAAGTTTGGGGCTTCATTTACCGGTGCGGACTAAAAGTAGCAAGGGAAACGAAAAATAATTTTGTCCAAGAACAAGAACACTTGCATTTTGATTTTGACATGAAGTTACATGCGCCAATTTATGTGTGTACATTTCTCACCTAGCAATCATAGACGGTAAACGTCTTCTTTTTACGACACCGTTGTCCAGCAAAGGAAACAAAATATCAAATCGATCGATCTTGATAAATTGTGATGGCCAACAACATAAACCCCTTGCTAATTTTGATCTGGCATTATCATACTTACGACATGTAGAACATTTTCCCCGAAAACGACTTGAAAAGGTAGATTCGAATCCAGAAAGCCTAACAAAGTTCTTTGGTTATAATCAACATACTTGATCATGTAAATAGTCTACACTATTAAACTTATTCAAACTTCTCAACCTTCTGAGAAAGTTCTATTCTCAAGGGACCGAAAGATTACCATTAACAGCGGGAAAATGATAAAATTCCTAGCAAAAGGTTAGGAAAGCAAAAAAGTTCCATTCGAACAAGAGCAAAAGATCATATTAAAAGAAATGCAAACTAATCAGGTTTATTCACGTGACGGAAATAATTTTTGACAAATTAACCATCCTCTTCTCATTTGACTCATGTTTCGGTGAAGAGAAACCAAAAAAAACAGAATCCACATTTCTCTTTGTTAAAGGTACAATGCGAATGCTGGAGAATCTGCAGCAGTTATGACAAAAGAATAGTTAAAAGTGTAGGTTTTTGTCATTCCCCGCCTGTGGCCTGCAACTCGTAGATTCAATCTGTAATATCCTTTCATCCAAACAAAGCGTAGATTCATCCACAAAATCAAAGCGATCGAGATATGATCATTCTTAGCACCGAAATAACAGTATCCAAATACATATGCATCCATCCAATAAAGTCCTATCAAGTGTATCCAAATACATTTAGTCAAAAAAAAAAAAAATCCATCATTGCGCGAGCCCACCGCTTATCTGTGAAACAGTAAAAAGGATAACTATCAATATCCATCAATCACAATAATTTTTTTTTAATTTTGTTAGGAGTTGAGCCGGTAGTTTTACTGCAGCAAAGTGCAACTAGACAACCATTTGGCCAACTATTCCCGATTCCTATGAATCACAATTACAAGGCCAAAATGATACTTCTCCACTTTTCACAAGATTGGCTGAAAACATCTAACCAGGCATTGTAATGAAGTGTCAACATGTTAAAGTTTGATAAGCTCGAGCGAGGCAACCGAGTTGGTCACGGGCAGTTTGGTTCTGTTTTACAATTATGCGCCTCAAACAACCCATCTTCAGCTACCCTTTTACAAGTTTGGCTCTAGATTTCTACAACTTGAGACCTATTGTCCACTCCAAGATCATTAGGTAGATATTTCACAACTATGGTAACAGAACCACCCATTTTTCCATACTTTTGCACAAGTTAGTTTTATATCTCTACTCCAGCTTCATATCAGTGACTATGGTTCTCCACGCATTGATTTAAACCTTTTTTTTTTTTTTGGTAACTTATTGATTTAAACCTTTTCCTCCCAAATGGCCCCATTTCTTCTTTTTTTACAAGTTTGGCTCTAAATGTGCATATTAAGCATTGTAACAATGGCTCCCAAGTTCGTTTATATTGAACAGGGTGGTCATGCTGATTCCGAGACTGACTGTTGCCACTTAACAACTAAACCCAAAAACAGCCCACGTCTTTCTTTTTTTTTTTGGAACGGCAAAAATTTATTAGGAAAACTTAACAATGGGTACATCAAGCAGGGGCAGAGGGGAAGGGAATCAACCAAAGGTTGATAAAAAAACACCAAAAGGGACTAAAGCCCAGAACACTCGGATTGGCCAAAGGCCAAACACCTAAAACAGGCCAAGCCCGAAACACCCAAGGGCCTCAAGCTGCCCAGATCAGAAATTACATCCCAAAGAAACAAGAAACGGGCCAAGCCCAGACCCATAAGAATCAGGCCCAACCCGAAACACCACAACCTAACCCTAGCCCTACGCAAATCAGCTGTCGCCGCCGCTAACCACAATGCCGATCACCACACCATGAGAGCACACCACCAGCAGCAAAACCAACTGCCCGGACCGCGAACCCATCACCACCCGATGACATAAATGATGACCACACCGCCTTGAGCCCCTCACATTCCCGGATCTCATAAATAACCGCCGAGAAATCGCCATTTCGATCCTCACAAACAGCCTAAGATACCGGCAACCAAGGCTCCATATGCCGCCACACCCACTGAAAAGAACAGAGCATCACCAAATCTGCAAAGCCCAGGTCCACAGCCACACCAGTCACCCCAACGCCGTTAAGCCAAACCAAATACACTCAGGAGTGATAAACGGTGGGAGACCTCACGAGCCTCACCTCCACCTGCCGCCAAGACCACACCTTGCCGTTAAGCAAACCGGTTACTCTCAAGAGAAGAAACCAGCGGGAGTCCCGGTGAAACAGAGGGGAGACGAAGAAGGGAGAGGAGATGGCAGCAAGAAGCGCAGTTGAGCATGATCTACAAAAGGAAAGGGAAGGGGAGAGAAAAGAAAAGAGAAAGGAGAGAGGGGGAGAGCAGAGAGAGGGAGAGAGAGCAGAGAGGGGGAGGGAGACGAGATGCCGCCCGGGGGAGGAGAGAGAGGCATCTCCAACCCAACCCCCGCAGAAACCCTAACCTGTTGGGATTCTAGTGAGAAGGGAGAAGGGGCTGTAGAGAGAGAAGGGAGAGGATTTTACTATAATCCAATTTCACTGTTTTCCAAAACAGCCCACTTTCAGCTACTTTTCATTATGTTTTGTTTGTATTATACGCTCAAGCATTGTATGGAAGTGTCGTCAGCTTAAGTTTTTTTTTTTTACCGCCGAGCAAGTTGCTCGTGCTGATTGCCAGGCCCTTTGATGACTATTTTAAAACTTTGAGCCCCCACATGACCCATTTTCAATTGTTTCACCATATTGGTGACTATTCTAAATCTCCACTATACAGTCTGGTGACTAAAGGGGTGTAAACGAGCCGAGCCGAACCGAGCTTCGGCGAGCTTACTAAACGAGCCAAAAACTCGAGCTCGAGCTCGGCTTGAGCCTTAACGAGTCGAGCTGAGTTTAGTCATTTACTAAACGAGCCTCTTTAATCGAGTCGAGCCTCCCTTAACGAGCCGAGCTTTTTGTCGAACGAGCCGAGCTCCACTCTGCTCGTTTACTAAACGAGCCGAGCCAAGCCTTAACGAATCGAACCGAGCCGAGCTTGCAAACTGCTCGGTTCGTTTACAGCCCTACAGTGACTATGCTAAAACTTTGAACCTCAAATGACCCATTTTTAGCTACTTAAGCACAATTTGCCCCTACACAACCCTTTTTTGATATTTTCACACATATTGGCTCTAAATCTCAACGTTTGGTGACGATTCTAAAACTTTGCACCTCAAACGACCCATTTTCATCTACTTAAGTGCAACTTGGCTCTTATTTCTACTCAGGCATCATAACGACATGTATTTTGCTCCCCAAACTTGTCCCTAAGGTCTTTGATGGCTATTTTCCAACCTTGACCCTTGAATGGCCTATTTTTTGCTACTTCATTACAAGGTTGACTCTAAATTTCTTCTTGGGCATTACAACTAGGTGCAGTGGGTCCTACAAGTTTCTTAACCTAGTGCAGGGGTCCATGCCATTCCCTGAGCCGTTAATTGTCCAATAAAAGAATATCCCAAACGACTCGTTTTTAGCTACTTTAAGTTGAGTTCTGAACCTATAACCGAACTCGTATCAACATGTTGTCAACTCTTCCAAGTTTCTTACTTCCTTTAGGCTCGAGGAAGGTGCTCGTTCGAATACCCAGATGCTTGTTGGCCATTTGACAACTCCAACCTCTGAAAAACCTATCTCATCTATTTTTTCACATGTTTCGATTTAACTATTTACATGAGCCGTAACAATGTGTCATCGACTCTTAAGAGTTTGTTTATGCTAGAGCAAGGTTCCCTTGTCAGTTCCTAGGCCACTTGGTGGATGTATTTGCGATTTCCTGAAAACTCCAAACAGTCAAATTTTGGTAATTTTTCACACCTGAATAAAAAAAGTACATGTAAACACACATACCTAAGAGTTGGTCCGCGATCCTCTGTCGAAGAGCTCTCCCAAACACGATGTTCCTGCATCAGTTTTGTCATCATGCTCTGGAGAAGGTCTATATGTCTCTGTCGTTCTTCGCCACGATGTTCCTGCAAGATTTGTGTCACCATGCCCTGGCAAAGGTCTATCTGTCTTTGTTGTTCCTTGAGGAACCTCTGTCGTTCTTTGGTTTCTTCGGTGAGCCTCCGTCGTTCTTCAATGTATCTCTCTCGTTCTTCTACTAAAGATCGGATCATCTCCGCCTTAGCAGCTCTAAGTGCATGTAGCTCCTCCTGTTGTGTGAGTGACGCAGCGTCGGATCTGGACGAAAGTGAAGAGAGTTATACGCTGTCCCCAAATAACCTTAATAGACACCTTTTCAATCATCTCAAAGGGGCAAATACCAAACATGATGGATCATCACATACAAGCGAATACAACTCAAGTCATACAGGAAGATAGTACAGAGTAGTTAAGAACACAATATATTTATCAGTTAGTGATCCGTTCTGACCTGTTTGAAATTAGTTCTATAGTTTTCCTATCTGTGAATTGATCTTTTGCAAAATTTAAAATCCCAAATCAACTAGAAAAAAATAAGAATACTGAAATTACAACGTGCAAGAGATTGATGACGTAAAATTAAGCAATAATAGGAAAGAAGACTCTCCTCGCCAAATGTCCTCAAATAGAAAGGTTCTCCCAATCATTGGAATACAAGCCATGTTTACTCTCATGATGGATAACATAGTCCTTTTCCAAAGGACAACTATACTTCTGGTAATAACTATAATATCAACTCTCAACCCCATCACAAAACTAAACACCCAATAATGTCATTAAACACTTCTTTATCCCAAACTTTTTAATTTAACTTGGCTCCAATTCTGGCCAAAAGCCACTGCCTCATCAATACAGTCCTCTTCCACATTTGGCCAAAAGCCACCGCCTCATCCCCATGAACGCCTGTATAGCACAAACATGGAAATATGGCACAGCGTACGCGTTTGACACATCATTTTTCACAAAATACAGGACCTGACATGCCTGGGTCATATTCAAAAACTATCTTCCATAAGGTGTGTATTAACAATTATCTTTGCGGTAAGGTATGAAAAATATGTAACACGACTTATTTTTTTTAGACCAACTTAACATCACAATTACATAAAAAAAAAGCAAAATACTAAGGAATGCAGACAATTGTAGGACCTTGTAAATTGTATGCACATATTGTTGATCTTATAAATCTTTCAAAACATATTTGCAATTCACAAGTAGCATTTCTGAGAATGCAAAAACATTGTCATTTAGAAGTGATTCATCACCTATTTCAAAAATTACTCTTAACCTTTGAGACTTTTGAAACTATTATCCAGATACTGCCCCCTGTTAACCTCTTATGAGAAACTTAACAGATTTTGTTGATGTTATCACCTTCTAATTAATAAATGCCGAGATTAATCCACAAACAGTTGCCATCAAGTATAAAAGGAAATATAAATACACAATTACTTCTCACATATGAGACCTTTAGAATTGGGTGGGGGGGGGGGGAATTTTAAGTATATTTCTTGTGATCCGCCAAACATAACGCTTCTTGTCTTTAATTTTTTTTACACTCATGGTCAATACATAAAGCCTTTTACTTGGTACTTAATCTTTTTTCTCAAATTTTCTGTGGAACTTCATTTTTTTACTCAAACTGAACTTTCTATGCACAAAGACAAAACAATTATTCATTGTACTTATTTTCTCATTTCTTAAATAATCTATAGGGAAACATTATTTACTTACTCTTTTCTTCTTCTTTACCGGTAATTAAAAATTATCTTGTTCAAGCCCGTAAGTTATAACTTCAATAATTAAACTCAACTTTGTTTACAATGTCTAGAAAGCTCAAGTTTTTTAGAAAAATTGTCTTCGAAGAGAAAAACTTTTCCTACTTCTAGCCAAAAGTTGGACCAAGCTTCAAAAAATGCACTAAACAAAAAAAAAAGCATGAATTTTGATGTCTTCTTTACAAACAAAAAATTCATCTTTTGTTAAAATTATTTCTACTTAAATTTGTCAACATGAGAGGCACCAAAACCAAAAGTCGTTCATATTTCATAAACAAAATATTGAAAATAACAAAATTACTTTAACATTCCATAATTGTATATTGTATTTCATTAATCACTCCTCTAAATTAAGCCCCTTTAAAGGTCGTGCGTGACTTTGTAGTTGGTTACATTTGTTATTGGTTGTTCTACAGTACATTAAATAAACGATGCCATTTTCTTACCGGTTATTTTATAGTTGTCATTCAAATGATATTTAAAGTTTTCACACTTGTTATATAAAAATTGCAACAATACTTGGTAACATAGCAAGGAAGGTCATTCTAAATGCCTATTCGTTGCATTTGAGGGCATTTTGGTCTGTCAGTACCCAAAAGCAACACTGTCAAGGCTAATTTAGCGGGAAGGGGAATCTAGACAAAATCATCAAAAGGGAGGGCAAAGTAATTTCTAAAACTAGAGGGAGGTCAAAGTAGTATTTGCCGCAAACTTTAAAGCAAATGCCATGAATGGGCAATATTTGTTTATTAAACAACTTGAAAGTAATGTCGTCTAAATGTATGACAATGATATATTGAGTAAATGTACTAGGGAATGAGATATCATGCATTCAGTTCAAAAAAGAATGCAATTTTGTGCATGTATCGTTTAAATGTTATATAAATAAGACGCAAAGTGATGCACAGTTTAGAGTGTGGTTGAGAAGTTGTGTGCTTGTGTTAGCTTCGTTGAAGTGTAAATTTCGGCGTGAATGGTTGTTATGACATGATTCGGGTATTTTTCCCCATTCTATCCTCAACACTTGTCTATATTGATGATATTCTACTCTTTTCTCCAGAAATTGAGTCTCATGTTGTATTACTACGAGCTTTCCATTCCCTGGTTCAAACCCATGGTATCATGCTCTCAGAGAAAAAAATGCTTCTTGCTTAACCAGAAATTGATTTTTTAGGGATGCACATCTCTAAAGGTCAATATGCCCTCCAACCTCATATAGCCTCCCAACTTGACCATTTTCCAGATGAAAATCTCACAGTCAAACAAGTTCAACAGTTTCTTGGAATTGTTAACTATATGACTGATTTCATTCCCAACCTTGCCCAATACCGTACTCCTCTTTCAGCTCTACTAAAGAAAACCCCTCCTCCTTGGTCAGTCCATTGTACCAAAGCTGTCAAAGACCTCAAAGCCATGGCCAAAACCCTTCCTTCGTTAACCATACCTTCAGATGGGAAAAGAGTTCTTCAGACAGATGCCTCTGATCTATATTGGGGAGCAGTTCTTTTAGAAGAAAATTCATATCAAAAGGGCAAAATTTATGGATACAAAAGTGGTGCATTCTCTCCAACAAAACTTCATTACCACTCTACTTACAAAGAAATTCTGGCAATTAAAAGGAGCATTGAGAAGTTTGAATTTCATCTAATCGGTCATCATTTTCTAATTGAGACTGATATGATGAGTTTTTCCAGTATGCTCAAGTTCAAACAGAAGCACCTTCCAAAGGCACAGTTGCTCAGATGGGCAAATTGGTTTTCCAATTGGAGTTTTGATGTTGTTCACATAAAAGGGAAAATAAATTAAAAAATTAGCCTAGGGTCCACTATAACATGTTTTTAACTCACTAGGTCCACTAATCAAGTTTCTAACCCACTAAGTCCACTAATATATATTTGGTAAGGCATAAAGTCCACTACATTTAAAAAGAGAATTATTGCCTGACAGAATTACCCTTCCATTCAAATCCCGTCAATTTAGCTCATTATCCTCCCATTATCCCTTCTAATTTTGAAATCAAAATCCCATCAATTTAGCCCATTATCCTCCCATTATCCCTTCTAGTTTTGCAAATCATGCCAATCACGGGTATATCTCTCTCTCGTCTCTCTCTATTTGGAATGTTGATCACGCCAATCACGGATATACTGATCTTGATATAGTTTCGTATGTAACGTTGTTGTACTTATATAACGTTATATAACAGTCGAAGATTCTCCTTTTTTGATACACTATATATAACGTTATTGTACATATATAACGTTATATATTCTCCTTTTTAAGAGTTACATATATCTGTGTAACGTTGTACAGATTTTGATATATGACCATGTATTTCGATTATTTGATTTTTTTATTACTGAATAAAAATATAAGGTTATAATTCTGCTTTTCATCAATCATTTATTGATTTGGTCCGCGCAGCGGCCTCTCTGACTTGCTTCTGATATATTTGGAATTTTCTGAATAAATATATAAGGTTATATAACATGTATCATCATATAACCATATTAAAAAGCATACCACGTAGAACCATCTATTCACACATAGTTTAACCAACATTGATATATACTGTCAATCGACATTGATATAACCATATATACTATCAATCGAATTCCTAACTTAATTCAACCATTCCATACACCAACCTATCAAATATATATAACCATATATACCCAGCGTTCACTTTTAGTTTTCTAAGAAACATATAGAATGGATCGAATCAAACGGAGGAGATTGACGGCAATGGGGATGAACCGAAGGGTGTCAACGGCGACGAGGATGCAGAATGACGGAGATGAATCGAACGAAATCGGAGATTGATCGACGGCGACGAGGATGTGAAACAAAGGTGAACAACTACGACGAGAATTTGACGACGACGGAGAAACAAAGCCGAACAACTGCGACGAGTGCGACGGCGTCCGACCGAAACGAAGGGCAACAACGGCGACTATTGGTGAACAAGATCGACTGTTGGTGGACGACAGAGATTGTCTGAAGACGACGACAAAGAACGCCGACGACAACAGACGATGGAACGGAGGAGCACACCGTCTCCATTTTTTTCCTCTCAGCCTGGTTTATTTTGGAAACAGGGGGAGGGGGGAGGGGTTTTATAATGGGGACTGAAATTTTCGGATAGAAATTTTTTGAAATGGCTAAAAAAATGGGGCAAAAAGTTTTTGAAAAGCAGGGGTATATTAGACTAACCAGGGTTATTATATCTTTCCTAATAGGTTAGTGGACTTAGGAGGTTATAGAATTTAGAAGTGGACTTATGGGGTTTGGAAAGTGGTATAGTGGACTTATGAAAAATTCTCCCAAAATAAATGTCCTTCCAGATTTCCTATCCAGACTCAAAAAAAAAATCAACCAATTTTCAAAACCAAAGCCATATTCATTTGTTCCTGGTTGTTTCCCAATGATTTCCTGTTTCCACCCAGTTAATCTTCTTGTCCACCTCCAATGTCATATTTTAGAGTTAACCCTTCTTTCCAGGTGTGTTCAAATGTGTCAAAACCTTCAACATCTCTGCATTTTCAAGTATGGTCTTGATGAAGGTCCCATAGGAGGTTTACCTTTCCATCCTGTCTATCTCTTTCTCACCCAGTTTGAAATATATGACCACAATGTCTTTTATTTCAAAAAGGAAGCCTACCTCCTCTTATGGTATTTAGTCGATGTTTATACTATAAGTATCTATTTTAATAGATCAGCAGTATTGGTTTATCTGGCATATACGGCATTCAATCAGGTCATCCTCCAGAGGATTTCTTTTTGAAATTCCTCTTACTCTTAAGAAGCATATCTTTCTAACAATAGAAGATCAGACAAATCCCAAACAGTGCAGGCGGGAATCTCCAATTTGCTTTTTGGACAATTCACAACAACAGATGTCTTTCTAATCCAGATAGTTCTATTATTTGGCGGAAGGAGTATCACACTATATTCCTCTCTGCATACCCAGAGTCTCAGAGAATCCAGATCAACAGTGGAAATTATCTTGTTATGACTCAAACACTCTGTTCACTCAATGGATTGACTCCTGCATAAGTTCCCTCATCTCTCCTCCATTATGAATCTGCAAACTGGAAATTCAATAATACTTATCCGGAAGAATGGCGCCAAAATATCCGATATCTTTTGGATCAATATTACTTGACTGACAGAACTGAAGACTATTCTGGAGAAAGTGGTTCAGATAATTCAAAGTAACAAATATGTGTTTTTGCCAGCTGTCTCTTTCATTTCCGGGAGGTAGTGAAATAATTGGTTTGTACTGTTGAAAGAAGTTTATTATTAGTGTGTACTGTTACTAGGTGATGTGTATAATGGACGTGGTAGTGTGGCAAATGTGGTGTGGTGTAAAAAGTTAGTAGGTGTGGACTCTAGTAGTAGTAAAAGTCATATGTGTAATAAGTGTGGCATGTAGTAGGCTTTGGCATGTAGTAGGCTAGGCCTAGAAAAATGTAATGAGTATTATTGACATGTGATGTAAGCAATGACGCTGAGCAGTCCCTCCTCATGCCTATAAAAGGAGGACTCTCTCCATTGTAAATCCAAGTCAGTGTGTTTCCAATAATACGTCTTCCCCTTGTGTTTCATTGCTCTCTCTCGGTCCTAACCTACTTCGTGTTTGTACCCACTTCGTGTCTGTCTAATTTGCACTTCATGCTGAGATATTCTTCTCGAACAAACTCTTTTGTGTTGTTATGGTCTCCAAGAAACTCAGTATGCAGGACTGAGATGAATTGATCAAAGGTTGGCAGTTGTTTAAGTTGTAGTTGTTCGTACTCACCCAGAGCTAAGAGCTAAGTACCATTGACGTAGACGGCCAAGGAATTTTGCTATATGCTTAGTAATAACGATACTCAGTGTAGCAGTTGGGGAGAGCATAGCAGCAGTGCATCAAGCATGAATCTCATAAAGTTTATCCAACCATTTTGATGGGGGAATATTATCAAAGGAAAAACCTTGGGTATGGATATTGGAATGTGAGAAAAAATCAAATGTTGGAATTTCAGGAGGTATGTCAAATTCAGGACCTTTTTCAATAATAGGATCTTCAACATGTTCCTCTGGAGAATGTTCTGGGTTCATCATGAAAACATAAGGGATTGGCATAGAGTCAATAGATTCAGTATCCGAATCAGACTCAATGGTTGGTTCAGGAGATGGGATTTCTGGTATAGTGGCTAGGGTATGTAGGAGAGTGGAGATTGGATTTTTGGAAGGGTTAGAAGTTGACTGAACCATTAACTGGGGTGACTTTGAATTTGAATCAGATCGTTTAGAAGGAGTGGAGGTTGTTAGAGCCAAGGTAGAGGTAGATGGTGGAGACAGAACTGTTGGAGATCGGATAGGCTTTATCTGGGGCTTTGGGAAAGGAAGTTTTGGTGGAGATGACCTTTTTGGTGGAGGAAGTAAAGTTGATGAGCTCCCAAAGATGGAGCTTGACTCACCAAATTCTAAAGTAGGGTTTATAGGTAAGGGTTGAGACATTTGAGGATACCCAGAAAAATATTCTTGAGAGGAAGAGGGGAACATGTCAAATGGGCTTTTTTGCTGAGAATACTGTTGAGCTTGAAGTGAATGAAGCTGATTCTTTAGATGCTTCATTTCAGCATCCATTTGGTTAAAAACTGCTGAAAATACGTGGTTGCCATATGCCATCTGGAGAAGTTCCTAGTGAATATTTTGAATTTTTATGCCATCTAGAGAAGTTCCTAGTGAATATTTTGAATTTTTTGCTGCAAATCTTTGATAAGAAGTTCTAAAGATGATAACTTCTTATGGAAAACATTCTCCAAATTTTGCTGAGAGTTAGCAATTCGCTGGAGAATTTTGTTTTGAGCTAGAGAATTTGCTGACTGCCAATTTATTGCTGCTTCCGTTGCTGACACTGCTTTGGTACTACCATCAGGGAGAATGGTAGAGGAGTGTAGAATTTATGACAGTGGGTCGTTCTTTCTTGAGAATTATGAAACTCCAAAGGAGGAAAATCTGCTTCAGTCCAGGAAGAGGATGAGGTGAACATAAAACATCCACTGGGTTGAGCAGAAGGACCATTATTTGATGGGGGTTGAGGACGAGGTGGAGATTTACAAGGAGTGGGAGGTAAAGGAGAACATAGTGGACATGGATCTTCAAAGTCATCGTCATCTTCTAGAAGACTGTCTTCTAGACACTCATCACAGTCACAAGCATCAAAATAACAATAACCTGTTTCTGGATTTTTGAAATAGAAGACTGGAAGGCCGCTGGATTGAAAATATTTAATTGGAGGGCCGGGTCTATAACCATCTACAAACATGTCAATTCTCAAGGGAAAATTGACAAGATGGGTGGAGGATGAGGCAGAGACTTCTTTTGGGAACGAAATCTCCACTGTACCATCAGGTTTTGGGATGAAAGTTGGATTTGAGGATTGAGCAGGTATGGGCTTTTGTTGGTTTTTCTCATAAGCTGTAACCCAAGACTCTGGGAGAAGCTTGAAAAGCTTAGGACGGGAAATCTGACGTGGAACATGGACACAGGAAACTTGGTGAGGTGCGTTGACAGTTAGAAAAAGGGCTTCGTCTATGGAGGAAGGTAATGACATGTTTGGGGCATGGTTTTGAAGGCGGTAGGCCATTTGATAGTGAAAGGTTGCTGCATATGTGGTAGAAATTTGGGAGATACCACCAATTTGAACTTGCACCTTCAGAGCTATTAGCAGATCCATCTGCTAGTGGCATGTTGAAATTGTGGTAAAAGGTAAAGACCACAGTTCCAGCATTTAACGTGGTTTGGACTGAAGCAATACATGCATGCCGGTACTGTATAAACCTGGTGTCTACCAGAGCAAGTCTGTAAGTAATAGGTAGACCTTTCCTGCCATGGAAAGTGACAGCCAATCTGATTACTCCAAAGTGAAAATGAGTAAATCTTTGTTGTTGCCAAAGGCGAGGCAAATCAACTGGGATTTCCAAGGGTAAAAGTTGTTCAGCTTCTATAGCTGCTATGAAACACTGATCAAACTTGAAGGCTTGGACATACTCTTTTACAGAAGTTGGTCGTTTTGTGGAGAAGAGTTGGGTGACGGTCTTTTTTACAGAAGTTTGTGGTCTAACAAAGGCATTATAGGGATTTAGAAAAGGGAGATCAATAAGGGGAACCTTACTATCATCAGGAAAATATTCAAATTCATACAAGTACTCAAGATTAGGAGAAGAGGTGGAGGAATTTCGGCTGGTGGACGATCGTGAAGGAACAAGAGATGAGGTGGCGGAGGAATGAGTAGAAAACAAATAATTCATTTTTACGTAAAAATCTGGGTTCTTCATTTCCTCATACAACAAATCTTTTTCTTTTCAATATAAGATCTTTAACTAATTTTGATTAATAAAATTCTGTATTCTAGGGTAGATAAACCGAGACACACCGCTCAAAAGCCAAAGTCTCAAGGTACTTTTAACCCACTGATACAAAATTCTTTAACCAAAATAGTTAATGAAGTTTCTGATGTGGAGGATCCTTAGAAGGCAACCACAGAGCATACGCTTCAATTTTTTTTTCTTTAGAAAAAACTTGAAGTAGTTTTGGAAAAGAAGTTCCCAGAAGGGGTTTAAGCTAGAATGAACAACATGGCTCTGATACCAAATTAGACAGACACGAAGTGGGTACAAACATGAAATAGGTTAGGATCGAGATAGAGAGCAATAGAGAACATGAGAGATGTATTATTGAGAAACACACACACTAACTTGCACTGACTTGGATTTACAATGGAGAGAGTACTCCTTTTATAGGCATAAGGAGGGACTGCTCAGCGTCATTGCTTACATCACATGTCAATAATACTCGTTACATTTTTCTAAGCCTAGCCTACTACATGCCAAAGCCTACTACATGCCACACTTATTACACATATGACTTTTACTACTACTAGAGTCCACACCTACTAACTTTTTACACTTGCTCTGGTAGACACCAGGTTTATACAGTATCAGCATGCAAGGACTGCTTCAGTTGTTGCTTCATCATCAATGGAAAATAGTGATTCAACATCGGCATCTTCAAGATCATCATCAATGAGATCAACCCCACCAAAGCTACCCATCATGGAATGAACCCAGAACACTACCAGCTTGCTCTCCAAGAGCACCAGCAACTTCAGTCAGAAGGTTTGATTTAGCCCACAACCTCTCAGTAGGCATGTGAAGCATTTTATGTAAATAAAAGGACAGAGCAAACAATAACTTCACACCTTTTTTTCCTTCGAATCGGCAATATAATTGCACTCCAATCTACCCCAATTGAGCTTCATCTTAAATTGTACGTGTGTGCGTGCGTGCGTGCGTGTGTGTGTGTGAGAGAGAGAGAGAGAGAGAGAGAGAGAGAGAGAATTGTTTGGTGGCTATGTTTGGTTGAAAGGGTAATTTGGACAGAGAAAACTAAAACATTGGTGATATCATGACTTTCTGATAGAAAATTAACTGGAACTTGACAGAAGGGGGAGTTATGATATTGTCAGGTAAAGTACGGGAGGTTAGTGACATTTCAGAAACCTAGGGGGAGGTACTGCTTTTGACAGAAACCTTAGGGAAGGTTAGTGAAATTTACCCTATAAATTATTGCTCCTGGGTAAGTCCTAAACAATGTCAGTATTTTCATTATGGGCGGGGGAGGATTGGATTGGATAAAGAAAATTCTTCTTGAAATACTATAACAATTTCCTATGACCAATGTTTCCAATTCCCAACCCTTACAATTTTGCAACACATGAAATTGGCTTCATTTATCAATTTATCATAAACGCAAAGATATAGATCTTTGTTAATCAAATTTAACGTAGTCTATAATACCAGATCCAATAGACGTAGCAGCCATTATATTAGTCCAGGTATCTCCACCAATATTTAACTGAATATAAACAGAGTGAAGGGGAGGCAAAATTCAGGTCTTTTGGGGCATCAGCATTTTTTTTATATGTTGACCATTGCTTGTTATGCACTATGCACCTTAATTGCCTCGGATCTGGCGCCTAAAATTGAATTCAATTTCAGAATAGCATCCTAAGGATCTAAATTAAGTGTACCAAGCTTGACAACTATATTCCTAATGAAAAACTTTTAAGCTTATGATTCCCAGGTACAATTTCTACTCCTGAGAAAAAGATAATAATAGTAATAATTCAACATTAAAACATAAAGGTTTTGCTTTCTTGAATAAGAAGGTTGACTGTCAGAAAGTCTTCATGAATTCCCTAAATTTGTTATCTAACCATCATAAAGGGACTCCCAGAAAAGGACCAGAGAGAACTTCAATAACAACCAACCTGGGCTCACCAACAAGAGAGAGAGAGAGAGAGAGAGAGAGAGAGAGAGAGAGAGAGAGAGAGAGAGCGCCTTATGAAACCAATCGACCAAGACTCACAAGAACATAACAAAACAACGTATCAATATTCAAAAGTATTCATATACAACTACATGCCTCAGCAAGATGTTATCAAGCCCATTAACATCTACTATGACTTCTTCCAAAAGTAATAAGATCAACTGAAAATGAAAATCACCCCACGTTCAAACGGATGTGTGATGGTAGTAGCGTAAAAGAATAGAACAAGTGGGCTGAACAAAACTCAAGATAGTTGACTAGTTCATAAACAAATTCTGTTATTAAGAAGAGTCAAAATAAGATACCAAGGTAAAAGAACTTGTAACACTTTTTGTGTTTTAAAACACACCATAGGATTTTCACTATACCATCATGATTGAACACCCGAATTCAATACAATCAAAGAGTTAACAAAATGTCATGACCCATGTACACAACCAAGTGTTTATAATCATATTTTGAAAACATTTGCCTGATACTCAAATTACATCAATTAAAAAGGCCTGTATCATAACTAAGGCATCATAAGGTCATCATATTCACATCATGTCCAACATCTCTGCAAGTATGGCAAAATGAAGAAAGACATAAAGGCACTAGTTAATATGGTTTAGGTACAACAAGCTCAGCATGTTAGAAAAAACGAGTTTAAGTTAATACTTTATCGATTTTTCACTATATCTACTTGCCCATATTTAATACCATGATCAACACTGCCACAAAAGCAGTCTCCATTGAACAAATTATGTCAAGGACACAAAACACCAAGCTACCAACCAAAACCCCCTACGACAGTAATGGGTGCACTCCCACATACATGCATGTGAGAGGGTTGTATTGGTTGGTTTCTGTGCCCTAACCGAACTGCAACTAAAAAACTCATGTAAAGTGTGAGCAAGATAGAACAGAGGAAAGTAAATGCTGAAATATGAGTTGAACCAAGCTTTTACCTGTCTTTCCTCTTCCTGCTCACTCCCCTTCTTGAAACTACATCTTTTTTGTTGAGCAAGACAAGATTCTCCTCGAAAGTATCAACATGAAAATGAGGAAAAACACCTTGAATTCCCAAATTCTTAACTTGTTGGCTACAGGGGTCATATGAAGAAAGCTCCCACTCAATTGGTGTTTTTCCCTCCAATAAAATATGACCATTATCCCTGAGACTTATTACGCGCAAAAATTCTACATTCAGATCAACTTTGAAAGGGTTATACCAAGAATCAACTACGCCATAGTCTTTCATTATCCAAATGGAACAAGAACTTCGCTTAAAGCCATTATAACATAACAGGGATAGCGATCCCCCGAATACTGAAGTATTGATGTCAGTTGCCCTGTTTACCATACCTTTTGGTAACAATATCGTTTGAAACACCTCATCACCCAAATCAAAGGACAAAATAAATGGCTCACCAGAATTATTCTCAGCTGCGAAATGAACAGCACCGTCAAAACAAGCAGCAAAGTGCCGAGATGGACTTATAGAAGACCCAAGTGGAAAGGAGTTACTCGCTCCACTGTTTATTTTCCACACACCTGCATTAAGGGAGTAAACCTCAACTAGAGGCGTCTCAGTCTCTCGACGCGGTTTATTTTCACTAAAAACAATTCTCACAATCTTATAATCATAGGCATGTGTATCAAATCCAAACCCTAGTCTACAATCATATCGACTCTTGACCTTAGTGCGAGGCTTTGGAAGGGTCAAGGACTTTCTAATTGATGGGTTCCAAAGAAAATGGCTATCCTGTTCGTAGAGGCAAAACAAACCTTTCACATAACCAAGTAAGTGATAAAAGTGGAGACTGCGGCTTTTCAGGGGGAATTCAATTTCTTGATACTCATGAAATGCATCTTCAGTATCACGAAATAGTTTATAGTGCTCTGTTCTGGTAGTGCGAATGCATTGCCTAACTATCAAGGGTGGGAGATTATTGTAACTGAGTGAGTGATTGAGGTGGGAACTGATGAAGGTAGGGCTTGTGATCAGAGAGTTCCAAACTTTGGAGACACAACTGAATCGGATTAGGGATTTGGGTGGAAGTCTCGAAAGGATATCCACCACAATGTCTTCTGGCAGAAAGTCCGACATTGTTGTCGTTCCTCTTCTTCTTACCAGTGGGTTGTGTTAATTTCCTCTTTCACCTTTGGTGTCTGTATGAGTAAGTAGATCTCTTCCAAAACAAACAAAAGAATCTACATAAACCTGGCTTTCGCATTCTGCAAAAAAAAAATGACACGCTAAGTATGGTGACATTGCAAAAGACTAAAGTACTAAATTTTAGTACCCAAAGTTTGAGGGAGAAACAAATCAAAATTTGGCATGCATCAACATCACTTCTTTTTTTTTTTTGATAAGTAAATAATTATATTAAAGAAGGCATTAAGGAAATGCCACCTGTATACAAAAAAGGCCACCAAGAAAACAAAAAAAAAAAGGCCCTATACACCACCAATTGAATGCAGCAACATCACTGAAGCAGGAATCATACTTAATTGAAGCTAACAGGTTGCTTAGGCCACAAACGATCAAAATTAAGAGGTAATCCTTTCCTGCACCCAATATCAGTAAAACTCAAGGACTTGCATCCTTCCTTACAAGTTACAACTAAAAGTAAAACCAATGCATTATAAGTACAACTCTTCGAATTCTCACGCTTATAAGAAACCAAGCTAAAGGTTATCATGCTCACATAAGAATCAAGGGTCTATCGTATTCTGAAAGTTTAGAACCCCAATCAACCTCAGGGTTCATCGACTAAAATCACAAGGGAAGGGTTAAAGAACAAGAGTAACAAATACAATAGTTAAAAGAAGTCACCACTTCTCCATTTGCTAGAGCGTGAATTTGGTCCCAAAAGTTGGCCTTGGTTTGGGCTTCTAGGAGGAAAGACTCAACCACTCCAAATAGAAACAACTGAAAGACAGCCCAGAAGCTCAATAACTGATCAACTCAAAACATATCCAAAAGTGATATACACTGCAATTGTGGAAATATGCACCCCTGTTTGTTCAATATCAAACCAAGGCTGAAGGCACCAGGGTTTGGATGTTGTTGCTGATTGTTGGACTTGTAATCAGGTTTCTAAATCATCTCCAACACTTCACTCAAATCTTTACTTTATGTGAATACAAAATGAGTTAAATCTTCAAATGATTAGTCAATTTAAGTTTGTGACAACATCCGAGTAAGCGTCGCAGATGACCTAATGATAGTGGGGACATTGGGACATGACATCTATGATCAGCCCAATATTATCACCTTTGACGTTGGTAGTCCAGAGATCACATCAATGTTTTTTGAAGCTAAGAAAAACAGAAAGCCTTAGAGAGGCTGATTTTGGTCAAAGGATCTCAAAACTATCCACTAAAACCAAAAGTAAAAAAGAAATACTCCTTTTATTGGGAGGATTTTTAAGGATGTCTCGTTACTAAGTTGACTGACGTGTTATTTGGTAGTTTTCCGAACTTAAATTTATATCAGAAGCCAAAGTGCCAAACTTTACAGCAAGACAAAGCAGGGGAATACCTGTATCCATGGCAAACCAGTATCCCGAAATGGTGTCCATACTTCATAGAAAATGAGTTAGAGCTTCAAATCTTTAGTCAATGTAAGTTTGTTACAACATTGGAGGAAGTGCTATATAAAATGGAGATGACCTAGATAGAGGGGATGTGGGGAAATAGAATCTCTGATCAGCTCAAAACTATCAAACCTTGGGCGATGGTAGTGCAGAGATCACATCAGTGTTATTTGAACTACGAAATATGTAAGTTCTAGGGTAAGGCTGATTTAGTCAAAGGATCTCAACACTGTCCACCAAAACCAAGAGGGGGAAAAAGTAATACTCCTTTATTGGGAGGATTTTTTAGGATTTCTCCTTTATTAAGTTGACTGGTGTGTGAAACTTTTAGTTTTCGGAACATTAAATTTATATCAAAAGCTGAACTTGACAACAAGGCAAAGCAGGGGCATACCCCTTTCCATATCCCATATTGGTATCCATGCTTTAAAGAAAATGAGTTAAAGCTTCAAATCTTAAGTAAATTTGAGTTTGTGATGACATTGAAGTAAGCGTTGCCCGTTGGAGATGACCTAATGATGGTGGTTGGGTCATGGGGAAATAACATCTATGATCAGCCCAAAGCTATCAAACTTTGGACAATAGCAATATAGAAGTTTTAGGGTAAGGCTGCTTTTAGTCAAAGATCTAAACACTGTCCACCAAAACCAAGAGTTAAAGGATTTTGAGGATGTCTCCTCAGGTAAGTTGACTAACATGTGAACTTTTAAATTTTTGGAACTTAAATTTATATCAAAAGTTAAACTTTACAACAAGGCAAAGCAAGGGCATACCCGCATCCCATATTGGCATCCATGCTTCATAGAAAATGAGTTCAAAGCTTCAAATCTTTAGTAAATTTAAGTTTGTTACAACATTGGAGTAAGTGTTTCCTGCATTGGAGATGATCTAATGATAGTGGGGATGTGGGGAAATAGCATCTATGATCAGCCCAAAACTATCAGTGCATAAATCACATCAGTGTTATAGAAGCTAAGAAATACAGAAAGTCTCGTGAGGCTGCATTTGGTGACTTTGGTCAAATGATCTCAGCACTATCCACTGACACCAATAGGGGAGAAAAAGGAATATCCCTTTTGGGAGGATCTTTTAGGATGTTTCCTTTACTAAGTTGGCTGATGTGTGAAATATTTTTTCTCAAATAAGTTTAATCTATATCAAAGCCAAAATTTACAGCAAGACAAAGCAGGGGCATATCCCTTGGCAACTAAACAAAAACAAAAATCAAGACCGATCACCTAACAGTATCCCTAGCCCTAGTACATCTCAAAACATTAGGCGAAATATTCCAAATGCGGCAAATGTGCCTATTAGAATATGGATCAGATTGTTCTAGGAGATGGCTTTATTCCTTGGATCCCTTTCAATAGCATGAAAAGTCTGGTATACAAAGTGAGAACGGGGTCCACACTTCTCGAAGTTGTGCATGCCTTTTACATGCCAAAAATATAACTATGTAAAGCTATGCATTGCATACTTCTCCTTTTTATCAAAATCAAATGTAGGAACACTGCAGGAAAGAGATGTTTTGCTATCAAGTAGTAGCCTCAATTTCCAATCTAATCTGAGACTAGCAATTTCTATCTTCACGTCCATTCACGAAACCAATGCGACGGCAATCTCAGTTTCTTCAAACCCCAAGGACTATACATTCAAAACTATACAAAAAAATAATAATAATAATAATAAAATAAAATTTAAGACAACAAAATCACCATCAAAAGCAAAAGACTATTTAACAGGAATATTTTCTAAGTTCACATAACTAAAGTGTCTTTGGGGGGATTTTTTTTAGCAACAAAATCTCACCTGTATGTTCTCCCTTTGAGCCAAAGGCTCAGATCCAAAGCCCCTTTTTTAAGCTTTGTTTCTTACTGAAAAGCCAAAAACAAAAACAAAAAAAATACCATTGACTACAATTGCCAAACAACTTAATTATAAGTGCTTAATTGAAGAATAAAACTCTCTCTAGAATTCAATCATGGTCAAATAAATAACTATCTTAAGGTGGGAGAGCTCAGATGGTCAAATCCGTGCTTTTTATCATTTTGGTCTATTGGGCTTCTATTTTCATCCTCCCTCAGAAAGTGATCCAAGAGATTGAGCATCTACTTAGGGCCTTCCTTAGGTCTGGTTTAGATCTGAAAAGTGCAGGGGCTAGGTTTCATGGGAGGGTATCTGTGTTCTTAAAGATGAGGCTGGCCTTGGCTTTAGACTCATGAAGGACTAGAATAGAGCCTCAATTGCTAGACACCAGTGGGTTAATACTTACATAATCAAAGACAAGTGTTTGGGGTTTGAGAATTCCTCCTAATGCTTCTCGGATAGTAGCAAAATCCTAAACCTGAGAGAGAAAGTGCAGCCTTGGATAACAAATAGGGTTGGGGATGGGGTCAACACTTTCTTCAGTTTCTTGTGACTTAATAATTGGCATCCATTAGGACCTTTACCAGAAATTTGGGGAGCATGTGGTGCATAAAATGGGAAGATCTTCGATTGCCAAGCTCAGTTCTATTATCCAGTTGGGCAGATGGTGTCAGCCAAGGTAGAGGAATCCTATTATTATGGAGATTATGAATGAGACCCCAAGGAATTTGCTCCATGTTCCCCATTTTTCTGGTTCTATTAAGTTGGATGGAGGGGAGTACACTGCAAGATCTGCTTGGCAGGCCTTTAGGGTTTCTGATCCTCATTTTCCTTGAAACAAGGTTATCTGGTTTAAGCCCATACCCCAAGGTGGGCTTTCATTCAGCGGTTATCAGAGGAGATTGTCTACAAAAGATAGACTTCCCACTTGCAGGTGGATCCTCAATGTAATCTCTGCCTTAGGTAAAATGAATCCCACTCCCGTCTTTTCTTTTCCAGTATCTATGCTCAACTAGTTTAGACCTCTATCCTAGTCCATCCTAGAGTGTAATGAGATTACCGGTAGTCCTGTGGATCTGTCTCGGGCTTTGAGTTGGGCAAAGCAATACAAAGGTGGTAATTCTATGGCTCACGTGGTTTTCAAATTGTACTTGGCAGCAACAATTTACTGGCTGCGGAAGGAAAGAAATGGGAGGTTTTTTCAGCGCCAGAGTATGGCCTGTTATTCTTTGCATTGCCTTATCATGGACTGTGGAAGGAAAGCCTCTACCCAGAATCTACCCATTGCTGCAGCTTGGAGAATTCATAGGAAGATTTTTTGTTTTTCCCCTAAATGTTTTGGGGTTAGTAGCCATTTTTTTGTGGTGTTGTTTTCTCCTAGATGTATTCTGGTGTGTAGTTCCTCTCGTTCGTGGATTGTTTGCTTTAATAAGATCATAATTTTATTTTTATTTTTTTTGATCCTCTAACATCATGATTCATCCCCCAAAAAAAAATTCAAATAAAAGCAACCCTTTGTAGCTTGGTTTCACTGGCAGACCCATTCATTTACAAACATGTCTACTGGAAAATACCACTTTATTGCTGTGCAGGTAAATAATATCCCTCTCCCAAGATTAGGGCTGCAAACGAACTTGCAAGCAGCTCATGGCTCAGCTCGTTAAAGCTAGGCTAGGCTAGGCTCGGCTTGGCTCGTTTAGTGATTGAGCCAAGCTTGACGCTCAAAAAGCTTGGCTCGCAAAAGCTAGGCTTGTTTGTATAAGGTCGGCTCGTTTAAGGAGACTTGTTAAATAAATTAGCAAGGCTCGGCTCGAGCTCGAGTTTTAGGCTTAGTAAATAAGCCGAGCTTCAACACTATGAAGATCGGTTCGGCCCCTAGTCCAATAGTATTGTTATCCGGGTTTTTTGAAATGATGTTTCGGGCCAATGGAAGGTCCAGTGCTGCTACGCCATTTAACTACGGTGGATATGTAAATTCAGAAAATGGTACCAATAAGGATGAAACACAAAAATGGAAAAAAAAAATTTAAAAGAAGAAGAAGAAGAAGAAGGGGAAAAACTTATCGGTGTCTATTATCTCATTGTAAACAGCAAGAAATCTCCTTGTAATTAGCGATAAATAAGAGAAGCGGAAAACAAGAGAGATGGAGGTCGATGGAGAGGACATTGCATACCGTGGGTGTGGCTTTGGAGTGGCAGAGGACGGTGGAGACGGCCGCCAATGGTGATCGAAAAGGAGGGCTTATTATGTTAGGGCACATGCGGAGGCCGGAGGGAAAAAGGGGGAAAATGCTCTCGGATGTGTAATGTATTGTCGGACATCGCGCCACTATCTCGGGCCTTGTCTTTTCTTTTACCGGTAACTAGCATTCAATCAGTTCTATGTACGGACAAAATTAATCCGTTTTAGCGTTGTGCCCGATTGATAACGCTATAACGGGTTAGTTTTGTCCGTGCATAAATGTCCGATTGATAAACGCTATAACGGGTTAGTTTTGCCCGTGCATAAAACGGATTGAACGATAGTTTATGAAAAAATATAATGATAGCTTATAAACACAATTACTTTACAATGAGGGAAATCATAATAGATGAGTGAAAATAGCATAAGCAACGTTATGAGACAGAATGTGAACAATTCAACTGATAAAAAATTTAAAGTTCTGTTATTGTTAGTAGGTAATTATAAAATGAAGACTAACAAATTTTGGTGGAAGGTGCGGTGGAAGCAAGAAGCTAACAAATTTTAACCATGAGCTAAAACATCTAGTAGCAGTGCACATTTCGTTTCCTTTTTTACTTTTAAGTGGACAATTTGTGCCATCCATGGGAGTATGGAAGTGGAAGTGAACGTGTGGCATGAGAGTTGAGAGTATGTAGTATGTACGTGGGAGTTAGGACATGTACGTGCATTTTTTTTTTTTTTAATGTTTTGAAAATTACAATCTAGGAATTTAGGATTGAAGGGTTGGAGGCTTATGGGGCTCAATCACATTTTGTAGGGTATTGTGTAGCGTTGTCCCAATTCAATAAACGGGACAATTGAAAAAAAAATTGAGTTTGACCTTTTTTTTTCGTTTTTCTGTGCACCAAACGCTAATATTGTGGTTGTTCGATGCACAAAGCGACAAAACTTAAAGCCTTTATCATTTTCCAATACATCGAGTGGGTACAATGCTTGTGTGCACGGGACAACTAAAAAATATTGAAGTCAGTTTAATTTTGTGGTATTCGCCATATAAGAAAAACAAAGTTTTGTTTTGTTCCGTGCATGAACAGGGACGATAATTGATATTGCATTATGTGTGGGATGAGCCCTACACACATGTGAGAAAGTTGTGGTTGATAGGAATGTATGTAGCATTCTAGATTTTTCATTTCTGGTAACATAAAAAGGGCATGAAATTATCCTGAAAAAAGGGCATGACTATTAAACAAAATCTAGAGACAATTGATGAGTACTGAAATCAAACGTTGTTGATCACAACCTCTTATTCAAAATCTAGAGACAAAAAAGTGGAAACAGCATTAGGAAAGCGAATGTGAGAATATTAAACAAAGAAGCAAGAAAAATGCATGAATACAAAAGCAAAAATATTTAAACCTTTGAGCAGTTGATGAGAACTTAAAACAAACGTTGTAGTGAATTGAGCAATCTCCTAATTCAGTGTAGTTCTTGAACATAGCCTTTTGCTTTCAAAATCTGCAGAACCAAAAAGCTGAAACAATTCCGTTAATTAGGAAAGAAACTGTGGGGGAAGTGAAGATACATGACAAAAAGCGGTGGACTTACTACGTATGAATTGATTTGTTAACTTCCCCTTTTGACAACAATACAAAAATGGTGAGGATTAAAGAAGAGGAAAAGTTAGGAGTTGCCTTGTTGAGGATTAATTAAAGAACGAAAAAAGTGATGAGAAGTTGCATGAGAAGAGATTAAATAGTAGAAGAAGAGAAAAGTGGTAAACGTGGGGTTTTTTTAGTGGGCAGGTGTTTTAGGAGGAAAGGAGGGAGGGGTGAATGGGAAAAGTGGTGAACGTGGGATTTTTGTTTGTAAGAGGGAGGGGTGAACGTGGGTTTTTTTTCTTTTTCTTTTGGGAACATGCGGTTTTTTGTTTTTAAAGAAAATGGAAAATCTAGGAAATAAGGATTGGGGGTTTGGAGCCTATTGAGAGCTCAACTACATTCTCTTAGGATATTGATAGATAGATAATGTTACACACAACAAAATTTGTGCACAGATTTGGTGTGGAACTCACTACGGGTTCCATACAAATGATTCGAGTCGTTTATTAGATATACTGTAAGACATTTTTTCAAGGGTTCACGCGAAAAATCAGCTCAATTCGATACGTATAGATGTTTGATTTAATCATCTAACTTTTTATTTGAATTTTAGAATAATGAAAAGTTAGATGATTGAGTCGAACACCTATAGGTATTGGATTGAGCTCATTTTTTTGTGGGGCCCTTGAAAAAATATTTTATATGTAATGGCCCACACACGAATCTATGCGCAATCTGTGTGAGAATACTCTGTGTGCACTGAGGCTACAGCCCCTCTGGAGTGGTTTCAAGAGGAATGAGACTTATTCACGGCGCATTTCAGGAGGAAGGAGACTTATTCACAGTTGTGCCGTGAATAAGTCATTTGCGAAAGCGCCAAATTATAGCCGTCCATTTCTCACAATCAACGGTCCAAATTTTAATGAAACTTTTCTGGAATTTCCAGAATAGTTTCATTAAAATTCCAGAAAAGTTTCATTAAGATTTGAACCGTCCATTTCACTTTGGATGCACGCAATCTGGGCTCCGTAAACTTTTTTCACGAAAACAACCGCAAAGAAGTTTTTCTCTTTCAAGGGAAAACAAAAGAAAAAAATTTGATTTCAAGCCAAATCATTCGTTTGGACAGGGTCGGCCTTGATATCTTAGAGGCCTAAAGCAAATTTTAAAATGGAGCCTAACTTTAAGAAAAAAATTCAATATAGGTGTTTAATATAAGAGATAAAAAAAATTGTTATTTACTCTAGAAAGATTAAAAATAATATTTGAGCTTCGTAATTTAATTAAGATGAACTTTACAAAAATTTATGTCATTAGAAAAATATGAATCAAACATATCAAATTACTGGTCATACACATCTAACAATTATTCCCTCTGTCCCATTTTGTTGTGCCCTTATTTTTTTTTGAGATGTCCCAAAATGATGTGCTTCTTTCAAAACTTTCCATTTTTGGATGTCTCTATTACCATTTTACCCCTCATTTTCTCCTACATTTAAAAAGGTTAGAAATTCAAATTTTGAATTTGAAAGAACACAATGTGGAGTAAATAGGCACCATGCTCCTCAATGACATGACAGCCTATAATTTGATTCACCTCCAATATCATATTTGGGTTCAGTTTTTTTTAAACATAATTTTAATATTTTATCAAGAGGTAAAATAGTAAAATTGAAAAAAGTCAATGCAATTATGATGTTTCCTTAAATTAAAGGAAAGTCAATATAGGCGAAATAATGTGGGACACAGAGAGTATTTATCAATGTCTGATGAGTGAAGGTTATGAATGTTTCCAACATTCAACATCCGTCTTCATGACCAGCGCTTGGTGTGGATTCTCACAACACCTAGGGCCCGATTGGTTGCATCATAGCCCCCCTCCATAAGTTATCCTCCCGGATTATTCCTTGAAGCGACAGTTTTGGCTTCCTTTGGTTGCCGATTCTTCCCCCTCCATAACTCATCACCCCTGATTAGTTTTATCCTCTAATCTGGCTAAAGAGGCATAAATTATGGATGGATTTTGAGGTGGGGAAAGTAATCCGGGAAAATCCACCTCTTTTTTGACGATTTTGGCCTTCTTCATCCGACCATTGAGCACGCGGAGACAAGAAAAAGGGTTTAATGTGTTTCCTCTGGATTTGCGATTTTTTTGGGTGTGGTGATTTAGTGCGATTTTTTACAGGTATGATTTCTGCGATTTCTAGGCTTCAATTTCTACGATTTTTAGGGTTTCATCAGTGTGTTTGGTTAAAGTTTCAATTTCCGCAATTTCTAGTTTTCGTCTGGTGCAATTTCTGGGTTTGGGTTTCGATTTTTTGAGATTTCTGGTTAAGGTTTGGATTAGTTGGATTTATGGGTTTAGGGTTTGTATTTGTTGCAATTTCTTGCAAATCTCGTTTTAATTTTTTGGTAAACTGTAAACCCTTTCTGAAATTCGAAACCCTAACCTAATTCCCAAAAATTATGGCTGTAGCTTAGGGTTTGAACTTATGGCTTTAGTATTTATTTTTTTGCAACACATGCATGACAGTTTTTGTTTCGATCACAGACCAAAATGGCTAAAATAGTTGTTTTTGCTAGGTGTGTCTTATATGCATTTTCATCTTCACTTTTAAACTGAGTAACATAACCAAAGAAAAATAAATTACAATGCATTTTGATCTTCATTTTAATGGCTGAAATAACTGGATCGCAAGGTTTGTTAATAACGTCTCCTCCTCCACCTCAGTCCAAGCCCGACGTGCCACGGAGCACTCGTAGATGATTGAATAGATATCGGAGAAAGAAAGAGAGATGAAGATTACCTGCTGACAACGACAAGATCCAAGCTATGAAAGTTGAATAACGACAACACTATGAGATCCAAATGTGAGAGAGAGAGAGAGAGAGAGAGAGAGAGAGAGAGAGAGAGGCCCAAAGCAAGCCAAAAAACCTTGCCTGGTGACGCGAGCTGGTGTACCAAACTCTGAAATGATGTCCTAAATATTGAGGCTGCTGGGTGTGAGATTTCACACATTTCCTCGCCAGTTTGAGAATTTTTTTATTTTGGTTAAGCTGATCGAGATGCTCTAACAATGTATTTTTTTAATTACTAAAAAAAATTGACATGTCATATTTTTTGAAAAAAAAAACCCAGATTTTTAATTTTTATGTTATTAAATTAGTTAATTTATTAGGAAAACTAAATATTTATGGCTTATATTGTGCAAAATTAATTGTATATACATAATCAAGGTTGGTACTGAATAAGGGCAAATTCGTCATTCAACAATTTTTAACATCATCCCCCTTCCTTATCCCACATTTTATCCTGCAAACTGCTTTCCACGCTCTAACCCCTTTCCCCTTTTACCAAATTATTCCCACCCTTTTTACCGAATTACCTCATTTAGTTATATCTTTTTGTTCATATCTTTTTCTCTTTTTGTTTATATTTTTTCTCTTTTATTTATTTAATAATTTTTATATCATTCGTTTATTTAATATTATTTGTTTAACTAAATTTTTTATTTAATTTCTTAATTCTTCTTTTTGCTTATATCTTTTTTCTCTTTTATTTATTTAATAATATTTTTTATATCTTTATTTATTTAATATTATTTGTTTATCTAGGAACTCAATTATGGAGTATTTACACTCAACTCTTGGTGGACGATACCCGTGGCGATGGGGCCCAGAGCACACTCGGCGAATCTCCATCCTACTTTAATTTGAGTGTAATTTCATTGTAATTAGTTTTGTATTTTATTTGAATTTCTTGTAAGATGTCCTCTATATAAAGGACGCGTCTATCTTTGTATAATCAGGTTTTGGATTGTCCTCTTTCCCTCTCTAAAATCCTAGCTCTCTGCTCTCCCCCTCCTTTGTACTTTGGCTCCAGGCCTTTTGTAATAATAAGGTCAGTTTGTTTGTCAATCCTTTTATATATATTCTTGTATACTATTTGGTATCAGAGACATTTATGGCTTAAATTAATTTGGTATCAGAGCCATTTATGGTTCAATAAAAATTTAATGTAAGAAAATATTTTAGGTAGTGGAACGTCGCCCAAGTCGCGTTCGGATTTGTCCGGGCATGAGGACCCGGGAAGGGTAATTTGGCCTTGCTCCGGTAAATTGTTGACAGACATGCTATCCAAAATGTTGTCTTTCATTTAAAAAAAAGGCAAAATCATGAAAGAATAATTTATATGAGCACTAACACAATAATCATACTTTAATGAGAAAATTATTTAGATCTGATAATGATAAAATTAAAAACACTGAATTGGTGGAATATGCCAATGTGCAAGAACAATTAAATCACTGGACTATCCCTCCAGTACGCCCTTCTACTATATATGGGCATGGTATGTTTGAATTTAGAAGTAGCATGGCAATAAAAACCATGGAAAGAATAGAAAGCCTAGAGCTTAATGATAAGATAATAAATCTTATGGATCGTAGTGATCTTATTGCTCACATGCATAATTATAAATATGTTCATATTGGTTTAGTGCAAATAGCCCTTAAACCATTAACTTTATTAGGAATGGATACTTGCATTCAAGTTACTTTACGAGATGGTAGGTGTAATAATTGGAGGTCCTCAATTATGGGGGCTGTAGAGACCAGTTTATGTCATGGTCCTGTTTATTTTAATGCTTACCCGAATCTTACTCTATCACTGGCGAATAGAAACATAGGTGAAGTTCTAAATTGTAGAATCCAGACTATAGGTTATGACTTCTTACCTGGATTTGAAGTAATAGCAGTGGTTTGTAGAATTTACTATAAAATCATGAATACTGTTAATCCAAGGGTTTGTCAATTACGACCTGCAGACCAGACCGTCCTGGTAGAAACTAATATGTTAACATCCAATATTGCAACCAATAGGTTGATAAATTGGGAGGAAATTACATTTCCCGAAAACTGGGTTATAAATAATGCCGTTCCACCCAAACCAATTGTTAATCAAATTGAACAAATAGTTCAAGACAGTGATGGAACTGGCTCCTTAAATTTCAGAAATTTTTTGCTAAATAGCTACCTTAGAAGTAAGAGCACTAGAAGTAGTTTTTCCGCAACTCAAATACCTTATAGAGTAAGTGTTCTTACGACTAGTAGGCACTTTACACCTGAAATTCCTGAATCTCAACAACCCCTTGAGGATATTAATATTGCCGGAATAAGAATATCTGAAAATCAAATTCAACATTGAGTTTATAATAGTGCTGAACCAAGGGAATCTCCTAGTGAAATGAATTTTACTCTTAATGGAAATAATTAAGATTTGTACTCTTGAAATTAGGAAAGAAATAAATCAAGAATTTCAGCAACCAAAATACCAAGAATTTAGGAAATGGTATTTTTCAAAATATGAAAATCAATTACAGATTTTCAAAAAAGAATTTTTATGATGGGATAGAATATTCAAAAAAGATTATTCCATTTATCCAATGGTTTTATGGTAAATATTATATAGAATTAGATCAATCCATAAATGTTATGGAAGATCATAAAAATTGGAAATTAATGACTGGAACTGTTATTAGGGCAGTCCATCCCCCAACTGCTCCTTTAAAATTAGAAGGGAGCACTAGTCTTGACTCTTCTCTAGAAACTGTAGCTTTCATTAAACCTACAGAAGGAAGTAACTTGCATCTTGGTACTATTGGATCCCAATTAGTCCGGATTGAAGAACAAGTGACTCAGGTCTGTGAAGAGATTAATAATCTCAAACCTAAAAATCAGGAATCCAAAACCTGTCCTACTAATATTAGACCTCCTGTTTTAATTACTGGTTTTAAATTAGCTAATTCTTCAAAGAATTCTAAATTATTGGAGGAACTTGATAAACGATTGAAGGGTCTTTCTATAAATACTATTTCTGAGGAATTAGACCTAGAGATTAATGATCAAGAGATTTTAGAAATAGAAAATTCTTTTCTCCAATCTCAAAATGGGACTGTTAATAAAATCCAATATCCTTCCAAATTCCCTTATGGAGGGGCTAATAGATATTATTATCCTAGGCCAACTCCTCAGGATATGTTGTATGAGGAAAATGGTTTCCAACAACAAATGGCTTATAGTGGTAATTCTATCTATGAATGGAATATAGATGGGATGACTGAATACCAAATCTTTGCAGTAGTACATCAAATGATGATGTATAGTACCATATGTAATCAGAGTAAAAATACTGATAAGAATATAGCTGGTTGGATAACAGTTGGTTTCACATGAATGATTAAAGGATAGTGGGATAATGTCTTAAGTGCAACCCAACGTTCAGAAATATTGAATGCCGTTAAACTATGTGACAATGGTCAACCACAGAAGGATGTTGTTTATACACTTGTTCAAACAATTATACTCTATTTTATTGGTAAATGGGATAACCAAAGGAAAAGGAGTAGAGAATTGCTTCAAAATTTGAAGTGTCCAATGTTAACTCATTTTCGTTGGTACAAGGATGTCTTTCTAGGAAAAGTAATGCAAAGACATGATGCTAATAGTGAGCATTGGAAGTCCAAATTTATTGATGGTTTACCTCACTTTTTTGCTGAAAAAGTTAGGAAAAAGCTGAGGGATCAGAATAATGGTTTAACAATTATTTATGATAATTATACCTATGGCCAATTAGTTGCCATAATAATCCAAGAAGGAATAACTTTGTGTAATGATATAAAATTACATAATTAATTGAAAAAATAACATTTGACTGGTAAACAAGAATTAGGCCAGTTTTGTGATCAATTTGGGTATGATATGGTTATATACCCAGAGAATTATAAGAAAAAGGGTAGTAATAAAACTACCACAATGAAAAAATATTCTAGAAAGAAACCTTCTAAGAAAAAGAAATTAGACCAATCTGGTTCTAAAGAAGAAGAGTTTTCTAATAAGAAGAAAACTAATAAATCTAATAAAAAGGTCACGGCAAAATGTTTTAAGTGTGGCAAAATAGGTCATTATGCCAATAAGTATAAAACTAAGAAAAAGCTTAATGAGCTTCAAATTGACGAAGAGTTAAAACAACAACTCTTTAAATTAATGATAAACTCAAGTGACTCTGAATCAGAAGGAGATTCAGATAAATGAAGTATCTGATGATGACAATACCTCTTCTAGCTTTGAAGAAGAAGAGATACCTAATAATTGCCATTGTAATAATTTAAAATGTTCAACTTCTAATAATTATTGGAAAGCAATTGTAGAAATGAATGGACTTAATATTAATGTTCTTTCTGACCAACAGAAAGACTTGATTAAAATAATTGATCAAATTGAAGATCCTCAACTCAAAATGAAGATTATTGAAACATGTGTTTCTTCTATTAAGGAAGAAGAAGAAATTGACAATAGACCCCAAATTCCCAATGAAACTTATAGTCTAAAAAATGTTTTAGATCATTTAGAATAGGTTGACAACCATAAATCTGTGACAATTCCTGATCTTAAGGGTGAAATAAACACTCTTAAAACAAAAACAAAACTGTTAAAATCATTTCAAGATAAAGCTACTCAAGAGCTTTATAATATGAATCAAAGAATAGAAATTTTGGAAAAAGGTGACACTGGCCAAGAGGCTGGCTTAACCTATCTAAATATTATTAATAATATTGTTCATAAAAAATGGCACATAAGAGTAAATCTTGTAATTCAAAAAGAATATACAATCACAAATATCATTGCTCTTGTTAACAGTGGAGCAGATATGAATTGTATCCAGGAAGGATTGGTTCCAACTCAATATTTTGAGAAAACTTCTCAAAGTCTCACTAATGCTGGTGGGTCTTGAATGATAATCAAATATAAGTTAAACAATATTTACATTTGTAATAAAGGAATTTGCTTAGAAACAACTTTTCTTTGCATCAGAAATCTCCAGCAAGAATTAATATTAGGAACACCCTTTTTGGCAATGTTAATGCCAATGCAAACCAGTACTGCTAGGATAACCGCCAGAATCGATGGTCATGAAATTTTTTTTGAATTTGTTTCCTCACCTGTTCACAAGGAAATAAATGATATTATGAGGAGAATTTCTAATAAAGATAAACAAATAAATTTTCTTTAGAAAGAAATTCAAATTATGGGTATTGAAGAAACTCTACAAAAACCTTTTATGAAAGAGAAAATTTCTCACATAGAGGAAGATTTCAATAAAGAAATCTGTAATGATATCCTTAATGCTTTTTGGGATAGGAAGAAACATATTGTTTTATTACCTTATGAGAAGGATTTTGACGAAAAGAAAATTCCCACTAAAGCAAGACCTTCTCAAATGAAACAAGAATACCTAACAATGTGTCAAAATGAAATTGACAGTTTACTTAAAAAACAATTAATTAGGAAAAGCTATTCTCCTTGGAGTTGTACAGCTTTTTATGTTAACAAAAATGCTGAAAAGGAACGAGGAGTTCCTAGGCTAGTACTCCCTCCGTCCCACTTTGTTTCGCATGTTTCCTTTTTGGGACGTCCCAAAAAATTGTTTATATCTGACAATCTATAATATTTTATGTATTCAATATGGATCTTATTTGATAGATCTTAATTTATTTTTTAAACAAAGTTTTCGAAATCATAAAAAAACATTATAGATTGTGAGATATAGACAATTTTTTGGGATGTCCCAAAAAGGAAACAGGCGCAACAAAGTGGGACAGAGGGAGTAATATATTAGCCTCTTATCGAAGTCTTGATGTGGATAAGATATCCAATCCCTAATAAAAAGGATTTTTAGACAGACTGAATAAGACAGTCATTTTCTCTAAATTTGATTTAAAATCAGGTTATTGGCAGATTCAATCAAAGAATCTGATAGATATAAAACAATTTTTACTGTTCCGTTTTTTACTGTTCCGTTTGGTCATTACGAATGGAATGTAACGCCGTTTGGTCTGAAGAATGCACCTTCAAAATTTCAAAATATTATGAATGATATTTTTTATCCTAATGCAGAATTTGCAATTTGTTATATTGATGATATTTTAATTTTCTCACAAAACATCGATCAACAGATAAAACATCTTAGAATTTTTAAAGATGTTATTAAGAGAAATGGTTTAGTGGTGTCTGCACCTAAAATGAAATTATTCCAAACAAGGGTCCGGTTCCTAGGACATAATATTCACCAGGGGAAAATTATCCCAAATGATAGAAGTATAGAATTTGCTTCTAAATTTCCAGATGAAATAAAGAACAAAACCCAATTGCAAAGGTTTCTTGGAAGTCTCAATTATATAGGAGACTATTATAAGGAGTTAGCCCAGGATTCGGCTCCCTTATATGAAAGACTTAAGAAGAATCCTCCTCATTGGACAGAATATCATACAAAGGCTATTCAAAAAATTAAGCTAAAAGCTAAGCAATTACCATGTTTAGCAATTGCAAATCCCGAGTGGAAGAAAATTGTAGAAACAGATGCATCCAATATTGGATATGGTGGCATCTTAAAGCAATATAATCCAAATTCTTGTAAGGAAGAATTGGTAAGGTTCACTTCTGGACTTTTTAAAAATACACAAGTTAATTACAACACAATAAAGAAAGAAATTCTTTCTATTATTAAATGCATAAATAAATTTCAGGATGATTTACTCAATCAACACTTTCTTCTTAAAGTTGATTGCAGTACAACCAAGCAGGTTTTAAAACGGATATTAAAAACTTGGCTTCAAAGCAAATTTTTGTTCGTTGGCAGTCTGAATTGTCTGCATTTGATTTTGATATAGAATATATCAAAGGAGAAAATAATTCTCTACCTGATTTTTTCACTCGTGAATTTTTGCAGGGCTAATTGATGGCTTATGTACTAAATATGGACCTAGAAACATTTCTTAAAACTGCTTGTCCCTCAATGTCGGAGGAACGTCTAAAATTTTTTGTCACAAAAAACAAACAATTTCGAATTGTGATGAGAAATTTATCAAGAGCAAATTGGGAACAAAATTTTTAATGCTATGTTCCAACAAGATTTTATCTTAACCGATGGGCTCATGCTTGTCAGGCCCTCATCCAATTTTATGAAGAATATGGTTATCCGGATTCGGATGAGGTGAATGACATAGTTAATAATTATTTTATATACAAACTTCAGCAAATTCAGGCTAGATTGAAGATATTAACTGGTGCTTAATTTTGTAGGATGAATAGACCTCCTGACCAAGGACAGGGTCATGGCAATAATTCTCGAGGAAAGGGTCGAAATCGAGTCACCCAAGGCGATATTGAAGCCTACTTAAAGGCTCAAAAGCTACATATTCCTTCACTTTAGGATGTAGCTTCGGCATCATCATCACTCTTAATTGAGGAGGTGGTGCAATTTGAAGAAGTTTTCAAATCACTGGAAACCACAGAAATAATAATAATCTTGGAATCACAGGATGAGCAATTCAAGAATGATCCGTAGGAAATTAAGTCCCGCAATTTGGATACAATGAGTTATCCAGTCCCAGAAGGAAAATACAGATATATTTTATGAAGTAATGCTTACAGAATCTGGTTCTGTGGAAAATAACCACACTTATGATAGCAAGATTGGTCAGAAAAGTCCAATTAGCTATAGCAAGGCCATAATTAAGATGGTAATACCAATTAATAAGTGGGGAATTCACCCACAAAAATCAAAAACTTTGTCAATTAAGGCTGAAAATGGAATTCCAGTTAAATATAATTATTGGGATTCCATTGAAGCATGGACAAAGACTTTCTATTACCAAAATCAAAGGAAAAAACACTCGTGGTTTTTCAAATCGTGTCCAAATCTTGTTGGGCAAAATGAATTTCCAAATTGGTTTTACAATTGGTGGTCTAAATTTGGACCTCAGTCTAACTATTTGTCAGCAAAAGTTCGGAAGGAACTAGAGTTCTTCAGCCAGTTTCATCCTCAATTGCGGGGAACTAATACTTCTGAAGGAAAATCATTCATTTTTACAATGACAACTTTTGGTATCCCATGGATTTGGAAATGGAATGTTAAATTTGGAAGTAACAATTTGGGGCTTCCAGTACTTCAGAGAATTTTCCAATATAGATAGTGGAAAGGAATTGATTTGGAAAAGACACTTTCAGATATTAAACCCACCACCCAAGAATTGAAGTTGCAATTAAAAAGAAAGGAGAAATCTTCTAGCAAGAATTCTTTCTTGGAAATTTTGGCCCAAATTAGGGCAAAAAATCCATCTTTGACAGATGATGAACTGGTAATAAAGACCATGGATTACATGAAGGACCAATTTTTACAATCAATCCAAGCTGCACAAATGACTGATGATGAATCCATGACATCAGCAAAAAATAATGAAGAGGATAATAATCATTTTGCTTGTTTAGCAGGAGAATCTCAGGACCCCTATGAAGATGATGGTACTACACCAGCACCAATGCCAACTTTAGGTGACTTTTGGGACAGCATGACCGAAATGATGGCAGAACAGCTGTCCTCTCGAAAAGGAAAAGAGAAAAACCAATAATGCTTTAATACGTCCAACCTACTTTCGGTGGAAGGCTCCAATCATGGAGTATTTATACTCAACTCTTGGTGGATGATACCTGTGACGATGGGGCCCAAAGCACACTCAGCGAATCTCCATCCTACTTTAATTTGGGTGTAATTTCATTGTAATTAGTTTTGTATTTTATTTGAATTTCTAGTAAGAAGTCCTCTATATAAAGGACGCGTTTGTCTTTGTAGAATCAGGTTTTGGATTGTCCTCTTTCCCTCTCTAAAATCCTAGCTCACTACTCTCCCCCTCCTTTGTACTTTGGCTCCAGGCTTTTTGTAATAATAAGGTCAATTTGTTTGTCGATCCTTTTATACATATTCTTTGTGTATATTTTTTCTCTTTTATTTATTTAATAATCTTTATATCTTTCATTTATTTAATATTATTTGTTTAACTAAATTTTTTTATTTAATTTCTTAATTCTTCTTTTTGCTTATATCTTTTTTATTTTTTATTTATTTAATAATATTTTTTATATTTTTAGTTATTTAATATTATTTCTTTATCTAAATTCCTTTTTGATTTAATGTCTTAATTCATTTGTCTTATTTATTTAATATTCTTTATATAATTTCTTTTTTTTTTCTTATCTTCTTATCTTCAACTATAACCACCCTTTCAGATTTTCTTCTTATCTTCAATTATAACCACTCATTCATATTTTTTTCTTATCTTTTTATCTTCAATTATAATCACTCATTCAGATTTTATTCTTACCTTCTTATCTTCAATTGTTACTATTTATACAAGAATATCATTTTCTTCTTACACTCATTTAGAATTCCTCCATACAAGAACCTCAGTATTTCTTCAACATATATTTACATAATTAATAGAAAACATTATGGATGACTACACATTTTCAATTTCAGATAGTTGGTCAGTTGAGTATGATGTTCTACAAGACCAACGCTTAATATCGATTCTCACAACACCTTGAGACCAATTGGATGGAGAATAGCCGCCCTCCATAAGTTTTCCTCCCGGATTATTCCTTGAAGCAACAGTTTTGGCTTCTTTTGGTTGCCGATTCTTTCCCTTGCATAACAAATCACCCCTGATTAGTTTTATCCTCTAATCTGGCTAAAGAGGCATAAATTATGGATGTGTTTTGAGGTGGGAAAAATAATCTGGGACAATCCACCTTATTTTTTGACGATTTTGGCCCTCTTCATCCGCCTATTGAGCACCTGGGGACAGAAAAAAGGGTTTAGTGTGTTTTCTCTGAATTTGCGATTTCTGGGTGTGGCGATTTGGTGCGACTTCTGTAATTTTTTACAGGTATGATTTCTACGATTTCAAGGCTTCGATTTCTACGATTTTTAGGGTTTCATCAATGTGTTTGGTAAAAGTTTCGATTTCTGCAATTTCTAAGTTTCATCTGGTGCAATTTCTGGGTTTGGGTTTTTATTTTTTGAGATTTCTAGTTAGGGTTTCGATTAGTTGGATATTTGGGTTTAGAGCTTCTATTTGTTGCAATTTCTTGCAAATCTCATTTTAATTTTTTGGTAAACTGTAAACCCTTTCTGAAATTCGAAACCCTAACCTAATTCCCAAAAATTATGGCTGGAGCTTAGGGTATGAACTTTTGGCTATAGTTTTTATTTTTTTTGCAAAACATGCATGGTAGTTTTTGTTTCGATCATAGACTGAAATGGCTGAAATAGTTATTTTTGCTAGGTGTGTCTTAGATGCATTTTCATCCTCATTTTTAAACTGAGTAACATAACAAGAGAAAAATAGATTAAAATGCATCTTGATCTTCATTTTTAATGGCTGAAATAACTGGATCGTAAGGTTTGTTAGTAACGTCTCCTCCTCTACCTCGGTCCAAGCCCAGTGTGCCATGGAACTGATTCAAAAATAAAAATATAAACTAATTTTTTGAATAAAGATAAGATGTGAGATGAGAAGAAGAGATACCTAGCTATTTTTACAAAACAAATTTATTGGACACATTTTCACCCAATAAATTATTTGGACACATTTTCAACTACTTAAGAGCATCTCAAGTAGATTCAAGAGCATATTGAGCAAACTGGTCAGGAAAAAACTAATTTTTTACTTTAGCTAGCCCATACATACCAACAACCTAGCCTTTTAGGCTATTCAAATCCCATTAAAACATTATTGTATTAGGATATATACACCATATATGTACACGAAGACTTCCGTTGACCAAAAAAAATATGTAAACGAAGGAAAATCGATATATTCACACCATATTCTACCAACAACCTACCAGAGAGAGAGAGAGAGAGAGAGAGAGAGAGAGAGAGAGAGAGAGAGAGAGAGAGAGAGCCACGTTTAAAAATCGATTGTCTGAACAAATCGATTTTTAGATCAGTATAGAACTCATTACCATTTCTGTAGAGACCCGTAAATTTTGAAATTATTAAAAGGATTCAATAAATGAAAGGATAAGAGGGAAATGTTGGGTTTATTTTAATTTGGGGCTTATATGTTGAGATTATAAGATGAGGGGGTGTGTGTGTGGTTTATGAAAATTTTAGTATATATAGATGCGTATGGGTGTGTGTGAGAATAACATTTTCACCCCCTATTCTCAAACTCACGCCTCTCTGTCTCCTCTCCCTCTCCCTCTCTCACGACTCTCTCCTCTTTCTCTCTCTCTCTCTCTTGAAAACTTCACTTAAGGCTCGAAACCCACAAAGTTCAACCTTCACTCTACACTCTAGATGTGATTATAAGCTCGGGGTTCATTGGTTGAAGCCCGAAAAGAAGTATCCTTGGAGGAATTCGAATTTCAAGTTCTAGGGCTCAATCGATTGGGCTTGGATCTTCGTTTTTGTTCATTGAGGTAGGGATTTCTTGCTCTCTTTATGTGTATATGAGTTGATTGTGTACTTAGATTATGCCTTGATTCGTTGTTGTTGTTGGGGTTTTGCCTTTCGAAGTCTGAAAATTCGCTGAAAAATTATGCGGTATGGATACCCCAAAAAGGGGTATCGATACCCCAGCCTTCTCTGGATAGCAGCCATCTAGGTATCGATACCTCATTTTGGGGTATCGATACCCCCTCTTTTTCTGGACAGTTTTGACATGCTTTGCGCTTTTCATGCTCGTTTGAACCCCGATCACTTCTAGCACTCTTTAAACACCTTTGAATCACTTCTACACTTGCTTGTTGGTATCTTGAATGGTTCATTGATCTCTCGAATCCCTTTGGCCCTCATTGGAAGATAAAAACATATTGAATTTAATGAACTTGGTATCCGTCGGTCGTTCTTGCTTTAGATTGATTTAGAGAACATGCATATGTGGCATGTTGACATGATCGTATTAGAGTTGATATATGTGGAACTTGAGGTTATTAAAGATTGAAAAATGGTTAACATAAAAGAATGCGAAGGAACGATACGGAGAAAGCCACGGATCCATCGTAAGGTGTGATGCCAGAAATGGGACGTACGGGATCCCAAATGCCCAGAAGTGCACAAGAAAGCCACGGATCCACCATATGGTGTGATGCCGGAATGAACATGGGACGCACGGGGTCCCGAATGCCTGAAAATGAGATCCAAACACATAACTTAACGAATATGATGAACTTTGGAGGTCATTACGTTGCTTGTAGTTGAATGGAGTTGGCTTCACGTCTCATGTCCTTATTCTCGATCATATAAAAATCTTGTTGTTACTTATATTCCTCTCGGTGCATTGATCATCTCATCGCTTATAACTTGAGCATAGTAATCTCTACCGGATTAGTGTAACTCAACCAATCATCATTTTCAGATACACCGCAAGGGCATTGATTTTGGAGTGCATGGAATGCTTGTTTGACATCATATCTTTTGAAAGCCGATATCGAAGAGTTGTTCTAGCATCTTTTGTATACTCCCTTTTAAAAAGGTGCAATTGTAGCTTCATTTGAACTTTTTTGACTTTGGAAATCATGTAATTGCTAAACTTATCGTCTTTTGACTTATTCTGGAAATTTGGCCGAGGTACCAATATTGTAACTCTGTTTAAACTTGATCTTTTTCTCTCAGATGAATTAGGGGAAACATTTTGGGGTATTAAGATGTATTATTGCGTTAGACTTTTATTGAAAATGATATTTCTATTATGTTGAAAATCCAAGGCGTGAATATTTCTGACCATGACAGAGCACTCGCAGGCGATTGAATAGACATCGGAGAAAGAGAGATGAAGATTACCTGCCGATGACGGCAAGATCTCAGCTATGAAGGTTGAAGAACGACGACACTATGAGATCCAGATGAGAGAGAGATGAGCAGAAGAAACGGGAGAGAGAGATAGAGGCCCCAAAGCAAGCCAAAAAATCTCGCCTGGTGAGGCGAGCTTGTGTAGAAAACTCTTAAATGGCGTCCTAAATATTGAGGAAGCTGGGTGTGAGATTTCACACTTTTTCTCGCCAATTTAAGGATTTTTGGATTTTGGTTAGGTTGATGGAGATGCTCTAACAATGTATTTTTTCAATTACTAAAAAAAATTGACATGACATTTTTTTTTTAAAAAAACACTAATTTTTAATTTTTATACTATTAAATTATTTAATTTATTAGTAAAACTAAATATTTATGGCTTATATTGTGAAAAAATAATTATATATATTATATAATGTAATACATAATCAAGTTTGGTACTGAATAAGGGTAAAATCGTCATTCAACAACTTTTTACATCATCCCCCATCCTTATCCCACCATTTTATCCTGCAAACTTCTTCCCCCCCCCCCCCCCGACACACCCTCCCTTTTACCAAATTACCCCCATCACTTTTACCGAATTACCCCCTTTAGTTATTTCTTTTTGTTTATATCTTTTTCTCTTTTATTTATTCAATATTCTTTATATCTTTTATTTATTTATTTCATATTACTTGTTTAACTAAATTCTTTTTTATTTAATTATATCTTAATTTAATTAATTAATTTAATATTATTTTTAAAATTAAATTCATTTTTATTTAATGTCTTAATTCTTTTATCTTATTTATTTAATATTCTTTATATGATTTCTGATATTCAATTATAACCACTTATTCAGATTTTTCTTCTTATCTTCAATTATAACAACTCAAATAGATTTTCTTCTTATATTCAAGGGCAAATTTTCGTAGTCGTCCCTCTAGTTTTAATTATCTCAATTTCATCCCTGTAGTTTGTTTTACGTTCCAAATTGGTAAAATCGTTAACACCGTTAATTGAAATTAACGGAAAAAATATGATTAAAAAATTAAATGCTCCAATTTTCAATCCGGTTGAACCAGTGCAAAGATCTTATTTTTCTGATCATTTTATCTTAAATGGTCATAATGGATTTTTGGCTCTAAGACATTTCAATGAGCACCCTAAGAGAGCCCTGAAACTAAATAATGAGTCTTCGGGTGCTCGTTGAAAGGCCTTAGAGCCAAAAATTCATTATGACCATCTAGGATAAAATGATCAAAAAAAATAAGATCTTCTCACCGGTTCAACCAGATTGAAAATTGGAGCACTTAATTTTTTAATCATATTTTTTCCATTAGTTTCATTAACGGTGTTAATGATTTTACCAATTTGGAACGTAAAACAAACTACATGGACGAAATTGAGACAATTGAAACTAGAGGGACGACTACGAAAATTTGCCATATATTCAATTATAACCACTCATTCAGATTTTCTTTTTATCTTCATATCTTCAATTATAATCACTCATTCAGATTTTATTCTTACTTTCTTATCTTCAACTGTAACTATTTATACAAGAACATCATTTTCTTCTTACCGCTCATTCAGAATTTCTTCATATAAAAACCTCAGTATTTTCTCAACATATATTTTCATAATTCATTGAAGAACATTATGGATAAAAATAACTTTTTAACTTCAGATAGTTGGTCAATTGAGAATGATGTTCTTCAAGATCAGCGCTTAGTGTTGATTCTCATAATACCTAGGGCCCGATTGGATGGAGCATAGCACCACTCCACTAGTTATCTTTCCGGATTATTCCTTGAAGCGACAATTTTGGCTTCTTTTGGTGCCAATTCTTCCCCCTCCATAATTCATCACCCCTTATTAGTTTTCTCCTCTAATCCGGCTAAAGAGGCATAAATTATGGATGAATTTTGAGGTCGAAAAAAGTAATCCGGGACAATCCACCTTATTTTTAGACGATTTTGGCCCTCTTCATCCACTTTTTGAGCACGCAAGGACAGGAAAAAAGGTTTAGCGTGTTTTCTCTAGATTTGCGATTTCTAAGTGTGGCAATTTGGTGCAATTTCTGTGATTTTTTTACAGGTATGATTTCTACGATTTTTTGGGTTTCATCAGTGTGTTTGGTTAACGTTTTGATTTCTGCAATTTCTAGGTTTTGTTTAGTGCAATTTTTGGGTTTGGAGTTCGATTTTTGGAGATTTTTGGTTATGGTTTCGATTAGTTGGATTTCTGGGTTTAGAGTTTCTATTTAATGCAATTTCTTGCAAATCTCATTTTATTTTTTCGATAAACTGTAAACCCTTTCAGAAATTCGAAATCCTAACCTAATTCCCAAAAATTATGGCCGGAGCTTAGGGTTTGAACTTGTGGCTATAGTTTTTATTTTTTTGCAACACTTGCGTGGCAATTTTTGTTTCGATCACAGACCATAATGGCTAAAATAGTTGTTTTTGCTAGGTGTGTCTTAGATGCATTTTCATCTTCATTTTTAAACTACGTAACATAACTAGAGAAAAATTTATTAAAATGCATCTTGATCTTCATTTTTAATGGCTGAAATAACTGGATCGTAAGGTTTGTTAGTAATGTCTCCTCCTCCATCTCGGTCCAAGCCCAGCGTGCAATGAAACTGATTGAAAAATAAAAATATAAACTAATTTTTTGAATGAAAATGAGATATGAGACGAGAAGAGGAGATACCTTGCTATTCATAAACAAATTTACGAAACAAATTTGTTGGATACATTTTCACCCAATAAATTTGTTGGACACATTTTCAACTACCTAAGAGCATCTCCAATAGATTCAATAGCATACTCAGCAAACTGGTACGGAAAAAACTAATTTTTTACTTTAGCTAGCCCATACAAACCAACAACCTAGCCTTTTAGGCTATTCAAATCCCATTAAAACATTATTGTATTAGGATATATACACCATATATGTACACGAAGACTTGCGTTGACAAAAAAAAAAATGTACACAAAGGAAAATCGATATATTCACACCATATATTCCAGCAACAACCTACCAGAGAGAGAGAGAGAGAGAGAGAGAGAGAGAGAGAGAGCGCCTCGTCAAAAAATTGATTGTCTGAACAGATCAATTTTCAGATCGGTATAGAACTCATTACCATTTCTGACTGTGATGGAGTACTCGCAGGCGATTGAATAAATATCGAAGAGAGAGAGAGATGAAGATTACCTGCCGACGACGGTAAGATCCAAGCTATGAAGGTTGAAGAACGATGACACTATGAGATCCATATGAGAGAGAGATGAGCAAAAGAAACGGGTGAGAGAGATAGAGACCCCGAAGCGAGCCAAAAAACCACGCCTGATGAAGTGAGCCGGTGTAGCAAACTCTTAAATGGCGTCCTACATATTGAGGCAGCTGGGTGTGAGATTTCACACTTTTTCTCGTTAGTTTGATGGTTTTTGGATTTTGGTTAGGCTGATAGAGATGTTCTAACAATTTATTTTTTTCAATTACTAAAAAAATTGACATGACATATGTTTTGAAAAAAAAACCCCGAATTTTTTATTTATATAATTAAATTATTTAATTTATTAGTAATACTAAATATTTATGGCTTATATAGTGGAAAATTAATTTTATATATATTATATAATGCAATATATAATCAAGTTTTGTACTGAATAAGGGCAAATTCGTCATTCAACAACTTTTTACATCACATTACCTTCCTTATCCTACCATTTTATCCTGCAAACTCCCCACCCCCCCCCGCCCGCCCTTTTTATCGAATTACCCCCTTTAGTTATATCTTTTTGTTTATACATTTCTCTCTTTTATTTATTTAATATTCTTTATATCTTTTTTTTATTTATTTAATATTATTTGTTCAACTAAATTCTTTTTTTACTTAATTATATCTTTATTTAATTTATTTATTTAATATTATTTGTTTACCTAAATTCCTTTTCATTTAATGTCTTAATTTTTTTATTATTTATTCAATATTCTTTATATAATTTCTTATCTTCTATTATAACCACTCATTCAGATTTTTCTTCTTATCTTCAATTATAACCACTCATTCAGATTTTCTTCTTATCTTCTTATTTTCAATTATAACCACTCATTCAGATTTTCTTCTTATCTTCAATTATAACTACTCATTCAAATTTTATACTTACCTTCTTATCTTCAACTGTAACTATTTATACAAAAACATTATTTTCTTCTTACCACTCATTCAGAATTCCTTCATACAAGAATCTCAGTATTTTCTTAACATATATTTTCATAATTCATAGAAGAACATTATGGATGAATACAACTTTTCAATTTCAGATAGTTTGTCAATTGAGAATGATGTTTTTCAAGACCAGCGCTTGGTGTTGATTCTCATAACACCTAGGGCCCAATTGGATGGAGCATAGTCCCCCCTCCATTATTTATCTTTGCGGATTATTCTTTAAAGCGACAATTTTGGCTTCTTTTGGCGCCGATTCTTCCCCTCCATAACTCATCACCCCTAATTAGTTTTCTCCTCTAATCCGGCTAAAGAGGCATAAATTATGGATGGATTTTGAGGTGGGGAAAAGTAATCCAGGATAATCTACCTTATTTTTTTTTTTGATGATTTTGGACTTCTTCATCCGCCTATTGAGCATGCGGGGACATGAAAAAGGATTTAGTATTGTTCCTCTAGATTTACGATTTCTGGGTGTGGCGATGTGGTGCGATTTTTTACAGGTATGATTTCTGCGATTGCTAGGCTTCGATTTCTACAATTTTTAGCGTTTCATTAGTGTGTTTGGTTAAAGTTTCGATTTCTGCGATTTCTAGGTTTCGTTTGGTGCAATTTCTGGGTTTGGGTTTCGATTTTTTGAGATTTCTGGTTAGGGTTTCAATTAGTTGGATTTATGGGTTTAGGGTTTGTATTTGTTGCAATTTCTGGCAAATCTCGTTTTAATTTTTGATAAACTGTAAACCCTTTCTGAAATTCGAAACCCTAACCTAATTTCCAAAAATTATGTCTGGAGCTTAGGGTTTGAACTTGTGGCTATAGTTTTTATTTTTTTGCAACACATACATGGCAGTTTTTGTTTCGATCATAGACCGAAATGGCTGAAATAGTTGTTTTTGCTAGGTATATCTTAGATATAGTTTCATCTTCATTTTCAAACTGAGTAACATTACCAGAGAAAAATAGATTAAAATGTATCTTGATCTTCATTTTTAATGGCTGAAATAACAGGATCATAAGGTTTGTTAGTAATGTTTCCTCCTCCACCTCGGTCCAAACCCGGCGTGCCATGGAACTAATTCAAAAACAAAATATAAACTAGTTTTTTTAATGAAGATGAGATGTGTAATGAAAAGAATAGATACCGAGCTATTTATAAACAAACTTACCAAACAAATTTGTTGGATACATTTTCAACTACCTAAGAATATCAACAATAGACTCAAGAGCATACTAAGCAAACTTGTCAGAAAAAAACTAATTCTTTTTCTTCAGACATACCAACAGTCTAGCCTTTTAGGCTATTCAATTCTCATTAAAACATTATTGTATTAGGATAAATACACCATATATGTACACGAAGACTTCCGTTGACAAAAAAAATATGTACACGAAGGAAAATCGATATATTCACAACATAAATTTCGGCAACAACCTACGAGAGAGAGATAGAGTGCCTCGTCGAAAAATTGATTGTCTGAACAGATCGATTTTCAGATCGGTGTAGAAATCATTACCTTTTCTGATAGTGACGGAGCACTCGCGGGCAATTGAATAAATATTAGAAAGAGAGAGAGAGAGAGAGAGAGAGAGAGAGAGAGAGAGGAAAATTACCTGCCGACGACAACAATATCCAAGCCATGAAGGTTGAAGAACGACTACACTATGAGATCTAGATGAGAGAGAGAGAGAGAGAGAGAGAGAGAGAGAGAGAGAGAGAGATGAGCAGAAGAAACGTGAGAGAGAGAGAGAGAGAGAGAGAGAGAGGCCTCAAAGCGAGCCAGAACACCTCGCTTGGTGAGGTGAGCAGGTGTAGTAAACTCTTAAATAGCGTCCTAAATATTGAGGCTGCTGGGTGTGAGATTTCACACATTTTTTTGCTAGTTTTAGGTTTTTAGGATTTTGGTTAGGTTGATAAAGATGCTCTACCAATACATTTTTCCAATTACTAAAAAAAAATTTGACATGACATTTTTTTTTTTAAAAACCTGGATTTTTAATTTTTATATTATTAAATTAGTTAATTTATTAGTAAAACTAAATATGTATGGCTTATATTTTGAAAAATTAATTATAAATATATATTATATAATGTAATACATAATCAAGTTTGGTATTGAATAAGGGCAAATTCGTCATTCAATAACTTTTTACATCATCTTCCTTCGTTATCCCACCATTTTATCTTGCAAAGCCTCCCCCCCGACATTCTCCCCATTTTACCGAATTACCCTCACCCTTTTTACCGAATTACCCCATTTAGTTATATCTTTTTCTCTTTTTGTTTATATCCTTTTTTCTTTTATTTATTTAATATTCTTTATATTATTAATTTATTTATTTAATATTATTTCTTTCACTAAATTCTTTTTTATTTAATTTCTTAATTCTTCTTTTTGTTTATATCTTTTTCTCTTTTATTTATTTAATATCTTTACATCTTAATTTAATTTATTTATTTAATATTATTTGTTTAACTAAATTCCTTTTCGATTTAATGTCTTAATTCATTTATCTAATTTATTTAATATTCTTTATATAATTTTTTATTTTCAATTATAACCACTTATTCAGATTTTTCTTCTTATATCAATTATAATCATTCATTCAGATTTTTTTTCTTATCTTTAATTATAGCCACTCATTTAGATTTTATTCTTACATTCTTATCTTGAACTGTAACTATTTATACAAGAACATCATTTTCTTCTTACCACTCATTCAGAATTCCTTCATATAAGAACCTCAGTATTTTCTCAACATATATTTTCATAATTTATAGAAGAACATTATGGATGACTACAACATTTCAATTTCGGATAGTTGGTCAGTTGAGAATGATGTTATTCAAGACCAGTGCTTAGTGTGCATTCTCAAAACACCTAAGGCCCGATTTGATGGAGCATAGCCCCCCTCCATAAGTTATCCTCCTGGATTATTTCTTGAAATGACAATTTTGGCTTCTTTTGGTTGCCGATTCTTCCTCCTCCATAACTCATCACCCCTAATTAGTTTTCTCCTCTAATCCGGCTAAAGAGGCATAAATTATGGATAGATTTTGAGGTGTGGAAAGTAATTCAGGACAATCTACATTATTTTTTGACGATTTGGCCCTCTTCATCCGCCTATTGAGCATGCGGGGACATGAAAAAGAATTTAGTGTGTGTCCTCTCAATTTGCGATTTCTCCTCTCGATTTGCGATTTCTGGGTGTGGCGATTTGGCGCGATTTCTGTGATTTTTTACAGTTATGATTTTTGCGATTTCTAGGCTTCAATTTCTATAATTTTAAGGGTTTCATCAGTGTGTTTGCTTAAGTTTTGATTTCTGCAATTTCTAGATTTGGTTTGATGCAATTTCTGGATTTGGGTTTCGATTTTTTGAGATTTTTGGTTAAGGTTTCGATTAGTTGGATTTCTGGGTTTAGGGTTTCTATCTGTTGTAATTTCTTACAAATCTTGTTTTTAATTTTTTTGGTAAACTGTAAACCCTTTTTGAAATTTGAAACCCTAAACTAATCCCCAAAAATTATGGTTGCAGCTTAGGATTTGAACTTGTGGCTATAGTTTTTATTTTTTTTGCAACACATGCATGGCAATTTTTGTTTCGATCACAGACTGAAATGGCTGAAATAGTTATTTTTGCTAGGTGCGTCTTACATGCATTTTCATCTTCATTTTTAAATCGAGTAACATAACCAGAGAAAAATTGATTAATATGCATCTTGATCTTCATTTTTAATGGCTGAAATAACTTGATCATAAGGTTTGTTAGTAACGTCTCCTCCTCCACCTCGGTACAAGCCCGGTGTGCAATTGAACTGATTCAAAAACAAAAATATAAACTAATTTTGTGAATGAAGATGAGATGTGAGATGAGAAGAAGAGATACCTAGCTTTTTATAAACAAATTTACCAAACAAATTTGTTGGATACATTTTCACCCAATAAATTTGTTGGACACATTTTCAACTACCTAAGAGCATCTCCAATAGACTCAAGAGCATACTAAGCAAACTGGTAAGGAAAAAACTAATTTTTTACTTTATCTAGCCCATACATACCGACAGCCTAGCCTTTTAAGCTATTCAAATCCCATTAAAACATTATTGTATTAGGATATATACACAATATATACACCATATATGTACACAAAGACTTCCGTTGACAAAAAAAATATGTAGACGAAGGAAAATCGATATATTCACACCATATATTCCGACAACAACCTACATGAGAGAGAGAGAGAGAGAGAGAGAGAGAGAGAGAGAGAGAGAGAGTCTCGTCGAAAAATCGATTGTCTGAACAGATCAATTTTCATATTGGTGTAGAACTCATTACCATTTCTGATTGTGATGGAGTACTCGCGAGTAATTGAATAGATATCAGAGAGAGAGAGAGAGAGAGAGAGAGATTACTTGCCGACGACGGCAAGAGAGAGAGAGAGAGAGAGAGAGAGAGAGAGAGAGAGAGAGAGAGAGATTACCTGCCGACGATGATAAGATCCGAGTTATGAAGGTTGAAGAACGACGGCACTACGTGATCCAGATGAAAGAGAGATGAGCAGAAGAAACGAGTGAGAGAGAGAGGCCCCGAAGTGAGCTAGAAAATCTTGCCTGGTGAGGCGAGCCAGTGTAGCAAACTCTTAAATGGCGTCCTAAATATTGAGGCTGCTAGGTGTGAGATTTCACACTTTTTCTTGCCAGTTTGAGGCTTTTTGGATTTTGGTCAGGTTGATGGAGATTCTCTGACAATGTATTTTTCCAATTACTAAAAAAAATTAACATGACATATTTATTGAAAAAAAATCCGGATTTTTAATTTTTATATTATTAAATTAGTTAATTTATTAACAAAACTAAATATTTATGGCTTATATTGTGAAATTTTAATTATATATATTATATAATGTAATACATAATCAAGTTTGGTACTGAATAAGGGTAAATTCGTCAGTCAACAACTTTTTACATCATCCTCCTTCCTTATCTCGCCATTTTATCCTGCAAACTGCTTCCACCCTCTTTATATGAAATTACCCCCACCTCTTTTACCGAATTACTGAATTACCACTTTTAGTTATATCTTTTTGTTTATATCTTTTTTTTTTTTTTTTATTTAATATTCTTTATATGTTTTATTTATTTATTTAATATTATTTGTTTAACTAAATTCTTGTTTTATTTAATTTCTTAATTCTTCTTTTTGTTTATACCTTTTTTCTCTTTTATTTATTTAATATTCTTTATATCTTTATTTAATTAATTTATTTAACTAAATTCCTTTTTGATTTAATGTCTTAATTCTTTTATCTTATTTATTTAATATTCTTTATATAATTTGTTATCTTCAATTTTAACCACTCATTCAGATTTTATTTTTACCTTCTTATCTTCAACTATAACTATTTATACAAGAACATTATTTTCTTCTTACCACTCATTTAGAATTCCTTCAAACAAGCTTGACCAAAAAAAAAAGAATTCCTTCATACAAGAACCTTAGTATTTTCTCAATATATATTTTCATAATTCATAGAAGAACATTACGGATGACTATTACTTTTCAATTTCAGATAGTTGGTCAGTTGAGAATGATGTTCTTCAAGAACAGTGCTTAGTGTGGATTCTGACAACACCTAGGGCTAGATAGGATGGAGCATAACTGTGGAGACCCGTAATTTTGAGGCCGGATTATTTATTTATTTTTTCCTCCTGTAAACGTAGGGCTCATCGATATAGACGGTGCGGATATTTGGTATTGCATATTCATGGAATGATATAAGGGTAATTGAGCGAGTGGTGCACGTGTGAGTGTGTGGTGTGAGAAGTAGGAGATTACTCACCCACCTCTATTATTTCTCCAAGAGGAGAAATATATCTCATTCTCTCTCATTCTCACTCTCGGCAGTCTCTCTCTCTTCCTCCGAAAACTCTCCCTCTCTTCTTTCTTCGATTTCAACACCTTAGAGCGTGATTCCAGACAAAGTCCAAGAATTAAAGTTGCTATTCGGAGCATGGGCTTTCCGAATATCCAAGAAAAATCATAATCTGACCACGTGGGAGCTCGGTTGACTTGGTCAAAGGGTCAGGTTTTGCTCAAAACCCATGAAGTAGGGATTTTTTACTCTTGTTATGCATTTATACGGTGTTTATGTACCTAGATCGTGCCTTGCTTCATTGTTTAAGGTTGTTCCTTCTATTTTCGAAAATCTGTAGAACGGGGTCTTCATTTTGGGGATTTTACGCATTCTTAAGCTCAGAATTGAATTTTTGTTCCTTCATATGAAATAGAGTAGACTTAGAGCCCGTTCTAATGCCACTAGAATCACCCAAAACCGTTGAGAATTGAATTAATGACGGATTTTAGAAATCAGGTCACGAATCTATCTCGTGTTCTGCTGTTTCAGCTCGTTTTTTGGGTTTGCGCCCAACTTGAAATGGCTGTAACTTTCTCATCTGATGTCCAATTCATGCAAAATTTATATCGAATTATTTCACTCCTTGTGCACACTTCATCTCATTTTCATATAGCTTGAGTATAGATTTCTCTATTGGGCTAGTGTAGCTCAACCTATCATTTTCAGGTACAAAGGACGAAGGTTGGTATGGCGTGCATGTCATGCTTGTTGACCATGTCTTTCGAAGGTATAAAGGAAGCAATCATCTGCATTTGTCTTGAATGAAGCATTTGAAAGAACGATTATTGTAAATTGTAATACTCCATCCGTCCCTAAATAAGTGTCCGGCGCACAAAACTAGGCCTTCAAAAAGATGCATTTATTTTGTTAAAAATTTTTTTTTTTTTTCACAAATCAATAAATAGCAATGAGTTCTATTAGATTGTGAAAAAAATTAAATTTTTTAATAAAAAATATGCATGTTTTGTAAAGCCTAGTTTTGCGTGCCGGACACTTATTTAGGGATGGATGGAGTATTATTTTTGATATTTTTAAACTTGGGGCTTCGAGCCAAGATTGTAACATTTGAATTTAAATTTGAGAATAGGGGAAGAAATATCATTTGGGTATTATCGGTACTCTAGTAGTGGTTTTCTTTATTGTAAATGATTATTACTTTTGTTGAAAATCGAGGGCGTGACAAATTGATATTAGAGCATTAGGTTAGAGTATCTAAAGACCGTGGGGAGACTTAGTCTCATGAGTTCAAAAAAAAAATAATCATTGCACATTTTAACAAAAACGCGTGTGAGCTTGCATGACTGACTTTTGTTCATTGAATTGGCATTGCATTTATGTCTACATGAAATAGTGAAAAGCTGATGCTCATGTCCGAGAAAAAGAGAAGTTTGACCTCCTTGTAGTGGCTATGGTTGCAACCGTTGTTATCATTATTGTTACTGTTGGTAATTTTGGTCTTGAGCTATTTGTGGTAAGGTGGCCTTTTAGATGAGGTGTTGGACAAAAAAAATTTTGAAAAGCCGAGATTGTTGTAGTGGTTATGCGTAGTGGCGAGGTTGACATGTGAGAGGTGATATCCATTACTATGTAATAAAAGGGTTAGACCGTCAGTGAGATTTGTGATCTAAGTGTTTGATGTGGTTTATTTGAATTGCGCAGATTATGTATTAGGTTTTAAATACTTCGAGTAATTTTTTTTTTTTAGTGAGTGAGGTGTATCATAGCTAGAGGATTGAGCTAGTGAGTGTCTTGAATGTGTTTGAAGGGATAATGTCTTACTGTGGTAATGATTGTGTTTGTCATTATTATGGTAGTTATAGGGGTAGTGATTTTGAGTATAGGTAAGGCAGGTGGAACTCTTGTAGAGAGTTGTAAGTATTTGAGGTTGACTTCGGAGGATGAGAGTTATAGGTAGGGTGTCTAGATGCAATATGTGTCTTCTGGACACGCAAGCGACTACCGAAGAGATCCAAATGGAAGAGGCGTTTGATCACCGCACCTTCTAAATGGAAGTCTCAGAAAGTCAATTGGACAGTAGGTTTATACTTAGGGGTAAGATCTCTAGGCTAGAGGCAAGTGACTATATATAGAAATTTCGTAGAAAAGGATGTGTTGTGGTGTTGTTGTAGTCATTGTAGTGATTGCCGTAGTGGTGGTGTTATGAGGGATCGGTAGGAGAATATTAGTTGTGTTATTCGGAGAGAGGGAAAGTAAGACACATGGACAACGACAGTGATGTAACTTAAGTCAAGTGGTCAATATATGCAAGGTAAGGAAATTGTTTGAAGTAAGAGCGATACGGGTTGAACTATTAAGGGTGATAATGAAGTGGAGTGTAGTTGGTGTCCTTGGTAGGAATGGTGCGAAATTGGTGGTGAGCGGGACTGTTAGAAGTTGTTGGTGCAAGTAAAATTGATTCTTAAGTGATGAGATGTTGATAGGTTGCAATATTGTTAAAATAGAGGAATGATTAGTATTGATGATATGTGCATTTATGATGTGATGTTTAGGATTGTAAATGTGAGAAATACGTGATTTGATTCGACTGAATGAATGAGAAAGCTCGAGATTGGTAAAGTGAGTAGACATTGTATAAGGTATTATGAGAGTAAAAGGAATGAGATAACTGTTAGGCTTCCTAAAGCCAAGAATTGTGAAGTGATGTGTACTCGGTGAGTCTGTGGGATACTGAGCGGGTCTGTTAATGCATGAATGTGGCTGGCGTTGTGTAAGTTATTAAATTGTACAATTGATTTTCTGGAAATATTTCGTGTATGAAATGTGTTGATATTTCATTTAAGTGTTTGATCTGTTGTGTAATCTGAGTGTGTGGAATTTTCTCTTCAAATGCAGTCCAGAATTGGTAAGAAGAGTTATGTGGATACATAGAGGTGAGAGTTAGAGATTGTGGCTAACGGTTTTGTTTTATGTGTGTTGGGTATCTATGTATGGAATTATCAGTGTTCGGTTAATGGAAATGTCTTATTGATACGTCTGAAGATCGGGTTGAACTAAAAAAATTTCTTTTCCTTTTCCGAATGAGAGTGATGCTGTATGAAAGTTGATTCTTAATTTAGTTCATTTTGGAAAATGATAACGATACAAGTTTGGAGTCGACTATCTCATAATGATGTGAACCTTATCTTAAATTCATTATCATGTTGTCTAATTTGCCGTTACCCTAAAAGACTAGGTGAGGTGCATAAGATTGGTTGGTGATGATATCTTTCAAAAAAACAATTTAAAATAAATTTTTCTGTTAATTCTATAAAATTTCGTCACAAGGTGGACGTGTTTCAATGATTTATCAACTACGGGAACTAGAACTTTCAATGGACTAAGTTTTTTTTCATCAAAACTGCTTGGAGGCGTGTGATGTTACACTTTTACTATGAGAATGGTGAGTGGGAACTCATGATTGTTGTTTAATTTTGATCACTTTGTGCCAGACACTTGGACTTTGAGCTAGTGTATGCCTTTAAAGGGAACTTGTCTTGAGTTAGCGTTGAGGATCATTAGAGTTTTGCTTATGTGAGTCTTGAGAGAGAGAGAGTAAACCGGATAATAAGGAAGGAGGTGAAATAGAAACGTATGAGAGTTGTTCTCTTTATCAGTGTACGTGAAAAAAAAAGAAACTTATAAACCTCGAGGGAGAGAAGTTAATCTTAAACTTGTTAATCGTGTATTGATTGGTAAAGTTGTTGAGTTACGATGTTATGAAGTTCTCCTTTGTGTTTGGATACTATCCTTAGAACCGGAACTGATAAATCGAAAAGAGTGAGAATGGATACGGTTTGTGAGACCAAAATTGGTCGCTAACACGAGTAAGATTCATACGAATACGGCAACTCGTTCATCTGATGCGTGCGAACCTTAGAATCTGACTATCATTTTGGTAAGAGACTATACTAATTGGTTATGGCATTGTAGAGTTCCTTGTGTCTTGGACACGAGAGTAGGTAGGTACGAAGTGCTGTGAGTGGACACAGTCTTTTGGATTAGAGTTTCTTTTAATGATGTGTTCTCGTAGGTTTGGTTTAAATTTCGAGGACGAAATTTCTTTAAGGAGGGTAGGATGTGGAGACCCGTAATTTTGAGGCCGTATTTTTTTTTCTTTCCTCTTGTAAACATAAGGCCCACTGAGAAGACGGTGCAGATATTTGGTGTGGCGTATTCGTGGAATGATATAAGGGTAATTGAGCGAGTGGTGCATGTGTGAGTGTGTGGTGTGAGAAGTGGGGGATTACTCCCCCACATCTATTATTTCTCCAGGAGGAGAAATATTTCTCATTCTTTCTATTTCTCACTCTCGCAGTGTCTCTCTCTTCCTTCGAAAACTCTCCCTCTCTTCTCTCTTCGATTTCAACACCTTAGAGCATGATTTCGGATGAAGTCCAAGAATTAAAGTTGCTATTCGGAGCACAGGCTTTCCAAATATCCAAGAAAAATCATAATCGGACCACGTGAGAGCTCGGTTGACTTGGTCAAAGGGTCGAGTTTTGCTCAAAACCCATGAGGTAGGGATTTTTTACTCTTGTTATGCGTTAATACGGTGTTTATTTACCTAGATCGTGCCTTGCTTTGTTGTTTAAGGTTGTTCCTTCTATTTTCGAAAATCTGCAGAATAGGGTCTTCGTTTTGGGGTTTTTACGCATTCTTAAGCTCAGATTTGAATTTTGGTTCCTTCATATGAAATAGAGTAGACTTAAAGCTCGTTCTAATGTCGTTGGAATCACCCGCAACATTGAGAATTGAATTAATGGCAGATTTTAGAAATCAAGTCACGAATCTGTCTCGTGTTTTGCTGTTTTTGCTCATTTTATGGGTTTGCGCCTAACTTTAAACGGCTGTAACTATCTCGTCTGATGTTCGATTCATACAAAGTTTATATCGAATTCTTTCACTCTTTATGCATACTTCATCGCATTTTCATATAGCTTGAGTATAGATTTCTCTACTGGGTTAGTGTAACTCAATCTATCATTTTTAGGTACAAAGCACTGAGGTTGGTATAGCGTGCGTGTCGTGCTTGTTGACCATGTCTTTCAAAGGTATAAAGGAAGCGATCATCTGCATTTGTTTTGAATGAATCATTTGAAATAACGATTATTGTAAATTGTAATATTATTTTTGGTATTTTTAAAAATTGGGACTTCGAGCCAAGATTGTAACAATTGAATTTAAATTTGAGAATAGGGGAAGAAATGTCATTTGGGTATTATCGGTACTCCAGTAGTGGTTTTATTTATTGTAAATGATTATTACTTTTGTTGAAAATTGAGGGCGTGACAATAACCCCCCTCCATAAGTTATCCTCCCAGATTATTTCTTGAAGCGACAATTTTGGCTTTTTTTGGTTGCCGATTCTTCTCCCTCCATAACTTATCACCCCTGATTAGTTTTCTCCTCTAATTCGGCTAAAGATGTATAAATTATGGATGGATTTTGAGGTGGAGAAAAGTAATCCAGGACAATCCACCTTATTTTTTTGACGATTTTGGCCCTCTTCATCCACCTATTGAGCACGTTGGGACATGAAAAAGGATCTAGTGTGTTTCCTCTGGATTTGTGATTTCTGGGTGTGGCGATTTGATGTGATTTATGCGATTTTTTACAGGTATGATTTCTGCGATTTCTAGGCTTCAATTTCTACAATTTTTAGGGTTTCATTAGTGTGTTTGGTTAAAGTTTCGATTTCTGCAATTTCTAAGTTTCGTCTGGTGTAATTTCTGGGTTTGGGTTTCAATTTTTTGAGATTTTTGGTTAGGGTTTCGATTAGTTGGATTTCTGGGTTTAGGGTTTCTATTTGTTGCAATTTCTTGCAAATCTCATTTTAATTTTTTGATAAACTGTAAACCCTTTCTGAAATTTGAAACTCTAACCTAATTCCCAAAAATTATGGCTGCAGCTTAGGGTTTGAACTTGTGGCTATAGTTTTTATTTTTTTACAACACTTGCATGGCAGTTTTTGTTTCGATCACAGACCGAAATGACTGAAATAGTTGTTTTTGCTAGGTGTGTCTTAGATGCATTTTCATCTTCATTTTCAAACTGAGTAAGATAATCAGAGAAAAATAGATTAAAATGCATCTTGATCTTCAATTTTCATGGTGGATTTGGACAGGTTTAAAAATATGGATTGTAATTTCCACCTCTAGATGCAACCTTCACTCCTTGGGGATAATTATGTTACTCAATACTTGAGGTCCTATTCAGAAACCGACTAATGATAAATAACATGTTATGCACCAACAGAAACTATCAGAATATGGAAGGAAATAAATGATTCCGGAGCACAACTATTTTAGTCACCCCAAGGACCAAAACTAAAAGCCCTGAAACAACTCGCACACAATGAATAAACAAGCATTAGTCATTAAGAAGATCATTTTAAAATTTAGTTCAAGTACAGATCCTATGAAAAAAAAGGACACGGAGTCTGTAAATCCTAGCAGTCGCAGACTTAAAATATAACCCTTTAAAGAACTTGGCTTGCTCCACATAAGGTTTCCAAATGAAATTCCAAGATCCATAGAAATGTGCACAAGGTTATGTTCTAACACATCTATCTTGTACTAATAAAGCAATCAAACTCATAAGATTTCCAAGATAGCAATCTCACCTTATTAAGCAATGTCCTTCGACTGGTCATGTATGGAATAAGTTCTGGAATTCTTGAAACAGAGAGAGCATCAATAAACAAAAGAACAATCACTTGCCACTGCTTCATTTTGAATGATTAATCAGACACTAAGTGGGTACAAACACAAAATAGGTTAGGATCAAGAATAGTGAGAACACAACACAAGGAATATATTATTGCTCAAGTCTGAGGATACATTGGTGAAAGCCTCCTCTTTTATAGATTGAAGAGAGGCCTGAAAGGTTCCCAAATACATCATGACTACTACTATTGCACATGGGATACATCATCATGGCATCTTGAAAAGCTAGACTAATAATTTCACATACGGACACTATATATTTCACCACTTCCTAAAAGTAGTAAGCTGCTTTATTTCATCACCCTACTTTATATCACACCATACTACTTTACATCACACCACACTACTTTATATCATACCACATCACATGAAAGAAACAGCTGGCATGAGCACAGCACATGGTCGTTACTTCGAATAATTGATTGTATCTTTTAAATCATCTGAACCACTCTCTCTACAATAGCCTTCAATTGTCAAGTAATACTAGTCCAAAAGATAGTAATTATTCTAGCGCCATTCTTCCGGATATGTATCAGTGAATTTCCAATTTGCAGTTTCATAATGGAGGAGAGATGAGGGGACTTCTGCAGGTGTCAATCCATTGAGTGAACATAGTATTTGAGTCATGACAAGATAATTCCTACTGTTGATTTGGATTCTCTGAGACTCTGGATATGCAGGGAGGAATATAGTGTGATACTCCTTCTGCCATGTAATAAAACCATCTGGATTAGGAAAACTCATGTTGTTGCGACTTGTCCAAAAAGCAAATTGGAGATTCTTGCCTGCGTTGTTAGGGATTTCTCTGATCTTCTGCTGCTAGAAGGATATACTTCCGAAGAGTAAGAGAAATTTCAAAAAGAAATCTTTTGGAGGGTGAATCTGATTAAATGCTGCATGTGCCAGATAAACCAATGCTACTGATTTATTAAAACAGACACTTATGATATAAACGTCTACTAAATACCATAAAAGGAGGTAGGCTTCCTTCTTGAAATAAAAGGCATTGCGGTCATATATTCAAACTGGGTGAAAAAGGGGTAAACAGGATAGAAAGGTAAACCTCCAATGGGACCTTCATCAAAACCATACTTGAAAATGTAGAGATGTTAAAATTTTTGACACATTTAGACACACTTGGAAAGAAGGGTTAACTCTAAAATATGACACTGGAGGGGATAGGAAGATTAATTGGGTGGAAACAGGAAATCATTGAAAAACAACTGGAACAAATGAATGTGGTTTTGTTTTTGAAAACTAGTTGATTTCTTTTTTGAGCCTAGACAAAAAATCTAGTAGGACATTTGTTTTTCCCTTTATGTGGACAGTATCAAAACTTTAATTGGAAAATCAATTTGCTCATCTAAGCAGCTGTGCTTTCAAAAGGTGCTTCTGTTTGAATTTGAGCATCCTGGGGAAACTCATCATATCAGTCACAATTAGGAAATGATGACCAATTAGATGAAATTCAAACTTTTCAATACTCCTTTTAATTGCCAAAATTTCTTTGTAAGTAGAGTGGTAATAGAGCTCTGCAGGAGAGAATGCACCACCACTCTTGTATCCACAGATTATACGTTTTTTATTTGTGTTTTCTTCCAAAAGAACTACTCCCCAATATAAATCAGAGGCATCTATTTGAAGTACTCTTTTTCCATCTGAATGTATGGTTAATGGAGGAAGGATTTTGACTATGGCTTTGAGGTCTTTAACAGCTTTGATACAATGGGCTGACAAAGGAGGAGGTTTTTTTTTAGTAGAGTTGAGAGAGGAGTGCAGTATTGGGCAAGGTTGTGGATGAAATCAACCACATAGTTAACAATTTCAAGGAATTGTTGAACTTGTTTGACTGTGAGATTTTCATCCTCAAAATGATCAAGCTGTGAGGCTATGTGAGGCTGAAGGGTATATTGACCTTTAGAGATATACATTCCAAAAAAATCAATCTTTAGTTGGGCAAGAAGCATCTTTTTCTCTGAGAGCATGATACCATGAGTTTGAACCAGGGAATGGAAAGATTGTAGTAAAACAGCATGAGAATCAATATCTGGAGAAAAGAGTAGAATATCATCAATGTAGATGAGTGCTGAGGACAGAATGGGAGCAAATACCCGAATCATGGCCTTTTGAAACAAGGATGAAGCTGTTTTTAATCCAAAAGACATGACTGACCACTGAAAATGGTGATCTGAAATGCAAAAATCAGTTTTGGGACGATCATCTGGATGGATGCCTAGCTGCCAGAAACCTGCTTTCAAGTCAAATTTTGAGAAAATTTGAGCTTTAGGCAAGTTTGCAAAAAGAACACTTTGCCGAGGAAAAGGAAATTTGTTATCCTGTAGAAAATGATTCAGAGGCTGGTAATTGATAACTAGGCGAAGCTTTCCTCTTATCTGCTCTGTCCTTTTGTTTACATAAAACGCTTCACATGCCCACTGAGAGGTTGTGGGTTCGATCAAACCTTTTGACTGGAGTTGCTAGAGCTCTTGAAGAGCAAGCCGGTAGTGTTCTGGGTTCATTCCACGATGGGTAGCTTTGGTGGGGTTAATGTCTTCATTTTTCTTGAAAGAAAGAGAAATGAAGAATTCTGGATTTTTTCATAGTGAGTTGGAGCATTTGGTGAGGAACTGGGAATGAGATTCGGCACAAGAAGTTTGAATTATGGCTTCTTTGATGGAGGAGAAATTTTCTATGAAAAAGAGATTTGGTTGAGTGGTCTAGGGTAACAGGTAGTTTTTGTATTTCAAGTCTTTTTTCAGCCAAGATACCTTGCTGAGATTTTGGAGAATATCAAAACCTAACAATAATTTTTTTCCTGGGAGATCAGAACCATAGACTTGGTGTTTTATGGTGTATCTAGGAAAAAGTTGAATGGTAATAGGCTTACTAATTAGAGTGATGACAAAAGTTTCTCCATTGGCTGCTGTAAAGGGTTTGAAACACGACTGCCAGTAGGATCTGGAGTGGATTGCTGGGTTGAGGATGGAGACTGCAGCACCAGTATCAAAGAAGGTGATAGCTGGTATGAGTTTCTCATATTTTCCAAGCAAGATTTTGACCTTGGCTAACGGTTGAGCCAGCATGATGTTTGAAAATTCAAATGTTTTGATTTCATAAGGGAATGAGTCAGAATCAGTAGAAGAATCATCTGAATCATCAAAAGTAAATGCTAAGACTGCTTCGGCTGTTACTTCATTATCAATAGAAAATAGGGATTCGACATCGGCATCTTCAAGATCATCATCAATGAGAGCTAAATAGCTCACCATTTTGTCTCTTGCTGCTTTATTTGGACACTGATTAGCATAGTGCCCCTTCTTTCTGCATATGTAACAGCGATTAGACTTTTGCTGCTCTCGGAACTTTTTCTTCTTGAAAAATTTTCATTTTTTCTGGCATGAAAACTTGCTAGATTTAGAAAACTTTGGGAACTTGTCAGGGGATTGGAACTTCCATTTCTGAAAGTGTTTGGATTTCCGATATGAGGGACGGCAAGTGCACTTCTTATCTTTGCACTTTATAGATAAGTCTGGCTGGTCACATGCTTTGCCAAGAAGTTTTCCCTATTCTTCAAGAGTCCTGAGAATTACACAACTTTTCTAAGGCAATCAAAGAGTGCTGGTAAATACTGCCAAGAGATGTTGCATTCAGCGTCAATCCTTTTGTTTGGAATAATCTTGTTGTCTCATTTCCCAATGGTTCAGGAAGGGAATTGAGAAAAGCTTGCTTGAGGTTGACATCATCTATGCCGTTGAGAAGATAAAATCTAGAAGATAAAATCTTTGAAACATACGGTCATAATGAATCTCCAAGTCTTTTCTTTTGCATGAACAACACTTCATACTAAAATATTCCTCTCGAACAAACTCCTTTGTATTGTTATGGTCTCCAAGAAATTCAATATGCAAGACTGAGATGAATTGATCAAGGGTTGGCAATTATTTGAGCTATATTTGTCGGTACTCACCAAGTGCCATATACCATTGACGAAGACAGCCAAGAAATTTTGTTGTACACTTAGTAATGACAATACTCAGTGTAGCGTTTGGAAAGAGCATAGTAGCAGTGCACCAAGCATGAATTTCATAAAGTTTATCCAACTATTTGGATGGGGAAATATTATCAAAAGAGAAACCACGGGTATGGATATTGGAATGTAAAAAGGAATCAAATGTTGGAATTTTAAGAGGTGTGTCAAACTCAGGGCCTTCTTCAATGATAGGATCTTCAACATGTTCCTCTGGAGAATGTTCTGGATTTTCTAGGTTCATCATGAAAACATGAGGAATTGGCATAGAATTAGTGGATTCAGTATTTGAATTAAACTCAATAGTTGGTTTAAGAGATGGGGTTTCAGGTATAGTGGCCAAGGTATGTAGAAGAGTGGAGATTGGATTCTTGGAAGGCTAGACTGGACCATTAACTGAGATGACTTTGAATTTGGATCATATGGTTTAAAAGGAGTGGAGGTAGTTGAAGCAGAGGTAGAGGTGGATGATGGAGACGGAACTGTTGAAGGTCGAATAGGTTTTATCTGGGGCTTTGGGAATGAAAGATTTGGTGGAGATGGTCTTTTTGATGGAGGAAGAAAAGTTGATGAGCTCCCAAAGATATTAAAGCTTGACTGACCAAATTCTAAGGTAGGGTCTATGGGTAATGGTTGAAACATTTGAAGATATCTAAAAAAATTTTGTTGAGAGGAAGATGCGAACATGTCAAATGGGCTTTTTTTGCTGAGAATACTGCTTAGCTTGAAGTGATTGAAGCTGATTCTTTAGATGCTTCATTTCAGCATTTTTTTGGTAAAAAGCTGCTGAAAATGCTTGGTTGGTATATGCCATCTAGAGAAGTTCCTGATGAACATTTTGAATCTTTTGCTGCAAATCTCTGATAAGAAGTTTCAAAGATGATAACTTCTTATGGACAACATTCTCCAAATTTTGTTGAGATTTAACAATTTTCTGAAGAACTTTATTTTGAGCCAAAGAATTTGCTGACTGTCAATTTATTGCTGCTTCTACTGCTGACACTGCCTTGGTGCTACCATCAGGGAGAATGGTAGTAGAGTTTGGAATTTTATGATGGTGGGTCGTCTCCAAAGGAGGAAAATCTGCTTCAGTCCATGAAGAAGATGGGGTGAACATAAAACACCCACTAGGTTGAGAGGAAAATGAGAGCATAGTGGACATGGATCTTCAGAATCTTCCTCATCTTCTAGAAAACTGTCTTCTAGACACTCATCACAGTCACATGCATCAAAATAACAATGGCCTATTTCTGGATTTTTGAAATATAAAACTAGGAGGCCACTAGGTCCAAAATATTTAATTCGAGGGTCAGATCCAGAATCATCTACAAACATATCAATCCTTGAGGGAAAAATGACAGGATGGGTGGAGGATGAGGCAAAGGCTTCTTTTGGGAACGAAATCTCCACTGTACCATCAGGTTTTGAGATGAAAAGTGGGTTTGAGGATTGAACAGGTATGGGCTTTTGTTAGTTTTTCTTATAAGCTGTAACCCAAGATTCTGGGAGAAGCTTAAGAAGCTCAGATCGAGAAATCTGCCGTGGAACATGAACACAGGAAGCTTAGTGAGGTGCATTGACAGTTAGGAAAAGGGCTTCATCTGTAGAGGAAGGTAAGGACATGTCTAAAGCATGGTTCTGAAGGCCATAGACCATTTGGTAGTGGAGGATTGCTGCATACGTTGTGGAAATTTAGGAGGCCCCACTAATTTGAACTTGCACCTTTAAAACTGTTAGCAGATGATGATTTGCTAATGGCATATTGAAATTAGGATAAAAGGTAAAAACTATAGTTACAGCATTTAAAGTGGTTTGAATTGTAGTAATACACGCATGCTGATACTGTATAAATCTGGTGTCTACCAGAGCTAGTCTGGAAGTAATAGGTAAGCATTTTCTGCAATGGAAAAGTGATAATCAATCTGATTGCTTCAAAGTAAAGATAAGTAAATCCTTGTTATTGCCAAATGCGAGACAAATCAACTGGAATTTTCAAGGGTAAAAGTTGTTTTGCTTCTGTAGCTGGTATGAAATACTGATCAAATTTGGAGGCTTGAACTCACTCTTTTACAGAAGTTAGCCGTTTTGTGGAGAAGAGTTGAGTAACGGTCTTTTTTACAGAGGTTTGTAGTCTAACAAAAGCATTATATATAGAGATTTAGGAAATGGAGATCAGTAAGAGAAGCCTCACTATCATCAGAAAGATATTCAAATTCATACAAGTACTCAAAATTAGAAGAAGAGGCGAAAGAATTTTTGCTGGTGAACGATCATGAAGGAACAAGAGACGATGTGGTGAATGAATGAGTAGAAAACAAATAATTCATTTTTACGTAAAAATCTGAGTTCTTCATTTTCTCATATACAACAAATCTTTTGCTTTATAATATGAGATTTTTAACTATTTTTTATCAATGAAATTTTGTATACTAAAGTAGATAAACCGAGACACACTGTTTACACAAAGGCTAAAGTCTCAACGTACTTTTAATTCACTGACACAAATTTTTTTAACCAAAATAGTTAATGAAGTTTCTAATGTGGAGGATTCTTAAAAGGCAACCACAGCATACGCTTCAATTTTCTTTTAGAAAAGATTTAAAATAGTTTTGAAAAAGAACTTCTCAGAAAGGATTTAAGCTTCAATGAACAACATTGGCTTTTATACCAAATTAATCAGACACTAAGTTGATACAAACACAAAGTAGATAAAGATCAAGAATAGAAAGAACACAACACAAAGAATATATAAATTGGTGAAAGCCTCCTCTTTTATAGAGTGAAGAGAGGCTTGGAAGGTTCCTAAATACATCATGACTACTACCCCCTTCGTCCATTTTTAAGTGTCCTGCTTCGTAACTCCAACTTATTAAAAAGACATCATTATTATACCTTTTTTTTAACCGCATCATTATTATACCTTTCACATCAACTTTTTCATCTACTTTCTCTACTTACCCATCATTATTACACTTTTACTCACTAACTTTTCAAAATGAAATCTACTTTTAGGGACAAAATAAACGATACACCAACTTTTATCCACTAACTTTATAAAATGGACACTTATTAAGGAACAACCCAAAATGAAATACTGGACTCTAAATAAGGGAAGGAGGGAGTACTATATATTTCTACCACTTCCTAATAATTTCACATGGGATATATTATCATGACATCTTGAAAAGCTAGACTAATAATTTCACACATAGACACTGCATATTTCACCACTTCCTAAAAGTAGTAAGAGGGAAATGGATCAAGGAAAGACATGGTATCCGGTAAGCACCAACAATACCACCCGAAAATGAATTACCAACTAAAAAAAAAAAAAGCAAAGCTCAAGAACCCACAAAAGTAAAGCGAAACCCCTTTTAGACCAAACAAATGCTACCAAATTTACAAGCGCAACCTGTCATGTTAACATCCAGTAGGTCACCTAAAACACGAGAAAATGACCCAAAAAAAGGAAAAGTAACCCTTAAAAAAATTTCTAAGAGCTGACTATTGAAAACATAGATCACTACTGCTGCATAAACTATAAAACCTTACTTGAAAACAAGAGATCTCCCCTAGAATCTACCTCCGCATCTTTGTCCGTTTGGGAGCAGCGCTACCTGGACCGGCCCTAGACTTGCCAAAAGCCTTCATCTTCCTTCGCCTCCTCTCCTCCTCGCTGTCTGATTCATCCCCTTTCTCCTTGTCTGCATTACTCGCTTCCCTCTCCAACTCTTCCCACGTCTTCCCCTTATCTTCCTCTGATTCTTCCTCCGAGTCCTCTTCCTCATCATCATCCTCAGACTCCACCAATGACGCACTGTCGGATTCATCATCCTCAGATACCGAATCAGGCTCAGCATCCGACGGTTCATAACCCTGGTCTGACTCCTCCGAGTTATCAGAATCCGAGTCACTGGCCTCCAAATTCAAAAATTCCCATCCCCCATCTTCCAAAAACCTCTCGGGGTCATCAGTGATAGTCTTCAATATCGGACGCCAGTTCAGATTCAACCTGCTTTCATAGTACTTGACGTCTGTTGTATCAAGCCATTCTTTGATCCCATCAAGTGAAGTTGAAGGAATAGAATCGATCCGAAGCACATCGCACTTAAAGTCCTTGAACACAATAGCCATGTCGAAGTTTTTCTGCCCAAGACCCACTCTTTCTAAATTCACGATTTCGATCTCACTTAGAGTGACCACAAGGAAAGGATTTTCTATCAGCTCAACCAAGCAACTTGAAGTTGGGACAATGAAAGCCGAGGCCTTATATGGAACTCCATAGAAACCAAGTTCCCTTAAAGGTTGATCAAATTCGAGGTCAAGCACTTTGAATTGGCTTTGTCCCCAGAGATCATTCACCCTGTTGACAAAATTCTGGAAATCCAAGTTGATTTTATTTTTCCGGTCCCTTTCCCGTTGTTCTTCCTCAATCTCATCAGGGTCGTAGGCAGATCTCTTTCCACCCCCAAGTGTCTGAACCACATCCATCACCTCAACATAGAACTGCACGTCCTTAGTTTTCTTGTTTCCAACCATTATATGGTTGTGCAAATGGAAGTGAAGGAGGGTGATCATCTCCTTCTCTGCTGGCTGGAAGAATGCATGCTTAATGTTTCCAAACATGATGTCAACACGCTCGTCCGGCCTTGAGGTTGAATACCGAAACCCATTCGAGTGTGCTTCTAAAGTACCACTCAGCTTTCTTGCACGACCGCCGAAAGCGGGACGGATCCAAAGGTCAATCAACCTTATGGGCTTAAACTTGTTCCCTCCAATTACAAGCTTCTCCTGAGAAACCAAAGTAGCCCGCTCTGCTCTCTCAGACTCCCTAGCCAAAACATTCCGCCTAAGTGTTTTAATCTGCTGCACCACTTCACTTATGTGCCTTGGGTCCTTGGACCGAAATGAAACCTCTTTCAGAAATATTGCCCCCTGATGCTTCAAAGAGTTTGCGTCATGAGGATTAAATGGGGTGCCTGGAACATTAAATATTATTCTGATATAGCAACTTCGATTGGTGTCCTGCTGGCTGGACACGGTCTTCACTGTAGCAACATGAAAAGGCACCATGATGCCATATACAGGTAAGAGGATGGCCTCATTTTTCTGGTCAATCTGAATCATCATATCTCTAGGAGGGGGGAGGTCGTTGACACTCTTATAAGCGATTAAGTCGCTCGTATTCTTTGAAGCACCACGCTTATCTCCATTTACTGACCCCCCACCGGCGAGACGTCTGGCAGTTTCTTCATTCTTCTGGCGAGCAAGTTCCGCCTGGTGCTGCCTTCGGAGCTCTTCCTTCGATATCTCATGGTTGTCTGACCTGAGAGTTGCCTTCGAATACAAGTTTTCTGTGCCATTGGACTCAGATTTCACTTTTGGCAGCTCCTCCTCTTCCTCATCCTCATTAAAGGAATAAGCCACATCCTTAGCAGACTTAGAGCTCAACACAGTTGCCACTTCATGCCCCTTCTCCGTAACAATCACAGTATCCGCAAGCAACAAAGAAAAATTCTGGCTCTTTGGGTTCTTGGTCTGTGCTTGCAGGTTCTGGAAACCAAGCGTCACATTAAAAACCATGCCTGGTTTCAACACACGGTCATTCTTGGCATTAAGACTCAATCCCGACTCGCGGAACTCCAACCCGATTCCTGTCCCAGCAGATTTTGTCAAGTTTGCAACTAATTCAGGAGCGTCCCTCTCAGTCACAGAGAGGGCAGCTTGATACACAGCACTGACTTTGTTCCCAGGATTCAAAGCACCGATTGCTGCTTCATGAGCCCTGAGTAGAACGTCGTACGCCTTGCTCTGTGTCTCAGTGGAATCAATAAGAAAAGTCCTGGCAACATTAGAACAGTAGCTGTTATATCGAGATCCAACAGCACAAATGATCACACTGGCAGAATCGTAGTACAGAAACTCATCATTACTTGAAGCACTCGGCCGGAGATCAAAGTTCCCACCACTCTGGAAGATTGGAGGGTAGCAGATATCTACGTTTTCAGCCTTCAATTTCACCTTAATTTTAATAGGATCCAGTATGGCCTTCTCAGTTTCATCCATCAATACAGTATGTGCAACTTTTTTCTCCTCGTCAATGAACTTTTCTAGTTTTGGAACCACAAAATTCTTCATCACACTGGCAGTCAAAAATGCAGCCTTTTTCACATTAGTGACCTCATCATGGTCCTTTACAGCAAATAGGTCAGAAAACCCATTGGTTATATCAGCAAGCTGAAGATTTGAGTTCTTCAGCTTCTCAGCCCAGGTCTCCAGAAGAATACCCTCTGGGGCCTCTCTTGCTACAGACCCAACAATAGGATCCGACTTTGACTGAGCACGGATGGCAAGGAGTATGGCGTCCATCTGTGCAGTCCCATCATCATTCCTTGCCTTCACATGCATGACAACTTCCACACCCACAGCCTCCACTGCAGACTTCTTCACAGCTTCAAGCAAAGAAGCCTTCTTCTGGCTGCACAAGAAATGGATCTGCTTGTTCATGAATATCATTATTGTCTCCGGAAACTCATAACCAAGCAACCAAATATTAAGAGCAGATGATTTAAGGTAACGCAGATCATCAGAAGCAGGAGGCGTAGCAACTGCAAGGACATCAGAAGATCCCCAGAACTCAGCTTTGTGTTCACGCCAGTTCGAGTAAAGGGCCTTCAACCGTGTACTAAAGCCCACCAAATTAATAGTGTAAGCACCATGAGTGCTTTTATTTGCAGGCGGGGCATTCCCATTTTTGTTTTCTGTCATCTCCTGCTTACTGAGCCCAGATCTGGTCTGCACAAAAAAGGGGGGTCAACCAACAATAAGGGAGCGCTAGCATTGATTCATCCATCTACTTCTTTGAACACATTTTTTGTGGTCCTTGAGTGGTGGTTTAGTTCTGATTTAACATTTTCCTCACTGGCTTTACATGGAACCACGAAAGGAAATGGAGAAGCAACGTCATAAATGAAATATCAGTTAACTCATTCCCTACACTGATATGCAGATAACATTTTTGAGCATACACTGGAACTTTACTACCCCTTCATTATCCAAACAGGAACACAATTCGGTGATTCAGAGCTGATTTAACATTTTTTCTCAAATATACTTCTACATCATGAAAGGGAAAGAAGAGACAATGTCATACATCACCCAAACAAAAACTAGACAATGACATAAAAAATTTACCCACATAAGATAACTCCTTCCCTACGCGAACACAAAATGTCGTATAAACTGAAGCACTAATATCATTTGTTATCAAAACCAGAATCAAATGGAATCATCCAAATACATTCATGTTTTGTTTAAAAAATTTATTCACAGCACAATAGTTGGAACATTTTGGAAATCTGAACATTATGAAGTTCCGATTAAACACTTCCTTGAGTGTACTTAGAATCATGAGAGGAAAAGAAGAAACAATGTCACAACATAAGGAAATATGAGATAATAACTCCTTCCATACACTAAATATATTTTTGGTATAAACTGAGCCGGTTTAATCTGAAAGAAGATAAGAACAATGAACTATGAGATAACTCCTTACATACACAGACACAGACACAGTGATTGCTATCAAAACAAGAACAAACTAGCGTTGTAACATCTTGGGTTGAGGTCCACATTCGTTCTCGTCTTGCTTCTAAACTTATATTTCAATTTTACATCTGCTATCATTTATGTTTCTATTGTTTATTCATCCTGTTAACAATTCAATCGCATGAGCAAGAAAAGTGAAAACAGTCAATGAAACCGCATAGAGAAACAGCAAATGCACTCACATTTTAAGGTGTTATATAAGGAATCCTCGAGCCAATAATCACCATCACAAATTCCAGAAACTGGGGTTCAACTTCGAGTCTCTGCAACTTCAAAATCAAACAAACACAAACAATCATAAACACAAAACCTAAAATGCTCAAAATCGACAACAATAAAATTTTGACACATTCACGCAAATTCCAGATATTAAGCAAAATTAGGGTTTCTCGAAGTTGGGGAAACAAGAAGAACTGCCTAAATCAGAGCAAAACACAAGGAGAAACAACTTATTTGTCCTCGTTGGATATTGAAACCGACGTGCATAGTTTCAAACTAACAGTTCTCCAAGAGATTATTAACAATTTGCTAATTAACAAAGTAATTCACACCAAATCACCAATCAACAAAGTTCCCCTCATTTCTGATTCATCCCATCGAGTTGTCAGAATCAGCTCTTTGGGATTGTAGCTACGCCAAAAAAAAAAAAATCAGTATTAGAAGGCTGCTACTGCAGCGTTTTCTACAAAATGAAAAATTTCCCTGTTTTTTTCTCCATTTATTTTTTCAAGTTGCATTTAGAAACAAGTCCGTTTCAATGGTTACAGAGAGAGAGAGAGAGAGAGAGAGAGAGAGAGAGAGAGAGAGAGAGATGGCCTTACCTGGCATGCCTGGGGTTTTCGAGCGTCTCAATTCTTCCGAACTCAGCTCGCTCATTATGGTTAAACTACAAACCGTAGAAAGGAAGTCGGGGATCGAAAAACCAGAAATCGAAACCACTAGGCAATCGTTAGTTGAAGTCGCAGGGTTGGAAGAGCATCGCGAAGAGGGTTTCTCACATAGCAGGTCTGGTGTAGAGAGCAGGTCCGGTGTAGAGAGACAGATGGAAAAAGAGAAGTGGGTTTCTCGATTTTTGTTTGGAAGAAGAGAGGCAAAGTTAAATACGAAAAAGAGAAGCGGGGTTTTTTTTTTTTTTGATCCTGGTGTTTTTGTTGTCTGCGTCTTTTGGCATTCCAACCCACATATTGAGACTATTGCGGATAAAAAAAAAAAATTTAACATATTGAGACTATTTTAAATTCATATAAATATGGATTGATATAGATTCAATCCATTATATAATATGACCGAATTGGATTGGTTGTATTAAAAAATGGGCGAATATGAGCGGGTTAAAAATATGGATTGAAATTACCAAAAAAATTTATAGGGCTAAACTTTTTTTCCTTTTTTATTGTGTGTGTTTTGTTTACCTTTTTTAAATTTTTGTTAGATTTGCGTCATATTATTTTGATTAATTATTCATCTCTACAAGAGGAGTCTAAAAAATTCCGTCCCAATTTAATAGTCTTTCATTCTATTCTAATTGAATGAAAAACTGGTTATATCTTTAAATTGGTAATGAATTTTACATTCGATATGAATCTTGTTTGATAGATATCGATTAGTTTTATAATATAATATTTTTAAAATTACATAAATTATAATAAATTATAAGATATAATCAATTGAAAGTGGCTCAAACTCTTAAAATAAACTATTAAATTGAAACAGAAGAAATAATAAATAATGATCAAAAATAAAAAAACATTCAAGAAGGACAAAAAAATACCAAACGGATGTGTTTTTTGTCCAAATTGTTATTTTATATGAACTTTTTTTAATATCAGCCCATAATTTTATACTTTTCTGATTTATCTTGTCAAGACGAATGATTAAATCCAAAAATTATGACAAAAAACTCAACAAAAAATTACGAAAAATAAACAAATACCGAAAAAAAATTAGACAAAAAACTTACTACAAGAATGGAGACGGAAACACCATTGGGTTTTGTAACGGTGTGCTCCGACTGAATCAGGGTGTTTGTGGGCAGGGGGGATTCACCTTCCACGTGCCCCCACGCTCTTTTAAAAAAAAATAAATTTGTTGGCTTTGTGTATATATATTTTATATGTATACATGTATGAAAATAGGGATTTGTTGGTGTTGTGGTAGGGTGTTGAGTCTTTAAGCAAAAGTGAGTGGGTTCAAGTCACCACCTGTGCGCTATGTATATTTTTTTGTTTTTTCCCACTAAAATCCTAACCAAGGTGGGTCCACTTCCACAACATTTCTAATCATTTGTGTAGTACAAGGTGGGTCCACTCTCCCAACATTTCTAATCCTTTGTGTAGTACAGAATATGAACCTGGATATTACGTTTGTATGCTTTTGGTCTCCAAACTTATACTCGTAGAGTTAATAATAGGAAAATAGATGATGAACATGTGATAATTTTGTTTTAACGCATATAGTCGAGGTGCGCAAGTTTGCCCAAGTAGCTGGTTATTAAAATACATATATATTTTAAAATTATTAATTTATCATGAATACTAAAATTATTTTGGAGTAAATGTGTTTAACTGTAACTTGTATATTAATGTAACAACCCGAAAATTTTATTAATAATAATATCATTTAATTAGTGTTATTAATAATGAAATTAATTCTTTTCCTTAATAAGATAAATACAAATAAGAATTATCCTATTTTAATTATCTTATTTTAATTATTTTCAATTACATGCATGCATGCATACAAATTCCTTCCATCTCTCTATCTCCTACTCAGTCTCTACTTCCCCTCCCTGATCATATCTTCACCCTTATTTTCGTCCATCTCAAAGCTCAAGAATTAGAGTCCTTATTAAACTCAATTTTATCAACTTCTTTAAAATTCTCCTATATATACCTCATTAATCTGACCCTAGGTCATACCACAATATTTTTCACGCCCCACCAATCCAGAAAGGAGAGAAAAATCGGAGAGAACGAAGCTCCAATCCATGGAGTTTTAGAGAGAGAAAGTGAGAGAGAAAAGTGGGTTTTGTACCAAGACCCAACCGAAACTCGATTCGACCGTTCCAATCTCTTCCTACAACCCTTAGCATCACCAAGCATCGTCCAGTTCAATCCCAAGGTCCTCCGATCAAGGAACCCGAAGTCTTCTTCCCAAAAATTCAAGATTCGTTTTTAATTCAATCCGATCCAATTCGAGGTATTATAATCCCTTCCAACCACTCCTCTATGCTTATTAAGTGTTTTTATGCTTAACCCAATAGCCCGAACGAACCCATACATCGAAAACGTGACAAAAAAACAAAAAAAACGAAATCTGCATTGCACCTTGCTGCCGCAATCTGCGGACCGCAAGAACCAGTCACGAGTTTGCGGCTGGAGGCTCCACCGCAAGGTCAAACGGTCAGACCTTGCGGTTTGCACTGTTTTGGTTCGAATCGACTTTTCGACATCCCAAACACTATTTTTGACTCCCGAACTATTTTTCCTAGACTTTTCACCCTTCAAAGATCATACCTTGTTAATTTCATAATTTATTTATTTATTTAGATATTTATTAATTATTTATTCGTTATCTTTCAAGATTTTATAAATGAAAAATATTTGCGACTTTCCAAACAATATTTTTAACACCCAAACTATTTTTCGTAGATTCCTCACACCTCAAAGATGTTATCTTGTTAATTTCATACTTTTTTTATTTAATTTACTATTTATTAATATTTTTACAGTGTTTCCAAATAAAATTACCTTACGACCATATAAACCCTATTATAAATTCCCGAGTAATTTTATTTGGACTTTTTACCTTCCAAAGATGAAACGTTGATAACCACAACCTATCTTATTTATTAAATAATTTATTATTCATTTATTTTACTTTCGACAACTTTTATTAACCTTTTTATTCAAAATAATCTCGCGGCCCTCCAAACCCAACTTTTGACACTCAACTGGTTGCATAGGACTTTTAGGACTCTTATTAAGGTCATGATAAATATTCTAATATTTTTATCTAATTAATGTATTTAATTAGTTTTAATTAATCTATTATCTTAGAATTAATTAATAAGAGCCCATAAAATTTTCCTTTTAATTTCTTTTAAAACTCTTACTTTATTATTGACATTGTGACCATACAAGATTAAGGGCAACGGCCCGTTCATAATAAATTGCGTGATTACATTATTTATTAATTATTTTAATTATTATTGATTTATTGTATATTGCACCGATACTTGATTTGAATGCTAGATTGGACCCTAGAGACATGGGGTAGTATTGCGAAATAGAACTCATCTAGACGATGCTAGATAATGGATAAATTGAAAAGTTTTATTTTTAGATTGCCTGTAGGCATGATTTTGAGATATGATGAGTTGGATGTGATGGTTTGAAACTGGCAAAGTAAGCCCGGGGTTGATTGATGAATTGAAACTGGCGGGTGTCCAGTGATGAATTGAGACTGGCAAAGTAAGCCCAGTGATGATTATGATGATTGTGATGATTGTGAAGTGGTGCATAAGATAGGCGAACCATAGTTATGATTCGGGCATGATAAGCTTTCTTTTGTTGTAATGAGAGGGATACACACTGGGTACATGACTTAGGTGCAATCCGCGACAGCAAAAGAAAGTGAGCTCATGGGACAGGGCATAGCTAGCGGTTGGGGAGGAAAGATCCCGCGGAGGAGATCTTAGATTTCACGTCAAGTTAATGGATAGTAATAAACTGGTTTATGTGGAACAAACTCTGCCTTACTTTTTCGCACTACTATTATCTTGCTGCTTGCTAACTGTAAAGTAAGAGGGGTAGTTGGGTTGGATTATACTACGGGGTGAACTCTTTCACTCAGGTACGAATTGCCTGGCTTCCGTGCCAGATTTTGAAGAAAATCAAGAAGAGACACAAAATCCCGAAGGCGAACAGTTTTATGCGGAAGAGAACCCAGAGGTGGGAGTCGAGCCAGAATACGCTTGGGATCCGTATCAAACTTAGAAGATGGCTCTGTTATTTTGTTTAGTTTATTATCATAAAGACTATTTTCAGTATTTCTACAATAATTTGTAATAGACGAAACTTTAGGGTGGATTATCCGTTTTGGATTTTGAATTTTAATTTAATAAATTTTTAGAAATCAATATTTAATGCCTCCGATTTTATTTTCGAAAATCGGGGCGTTACAATTAAGGTTACAAAAAAAAATTGGTGCCCTCACTTTGTCAACCTGATGGGAAAGAAAGCTAAAAAGTATGGCGGGAAATCAGAGCTCTTATAGCACTTCATTGCTGCAAGAAATCACAACTCTTACAGCATCCACATCAAACTCTTTACATTTTAGATCAAATTACACTTTAAAAAGTCAATTTATTACTTTAATTACTCACTTTTAAAATGTCTATTGCATCAAACTCTCTATACTAAAATTGTCCCCATCAAAAATATTGTTTCTTTTTTTAAGAATAAAAATAGTAAACCAAACCCTGTTTGATTTTAGATTGTTTATAAATTTAAAAAAAAAATTAAAAGCAACTAATGTTTAAACGGATTAAAAATTGGAGTATTTAATTTTTTTAGACTGCTTATATATTAAAAATTAGTTAAAAAATTAAGTGCTCTAATTTACAATTCGTTTGAATAGATGCGAAGATCTTATTTTTCTGATTATTTTATCCTAAATGATCATATTTAATATTTGGTTCTAGGGCTTTCAACGAGAAACCTAAAAGGAGTTATAAAACCAAATGAATATCATGTATTTAATTATGAAAGCCCTAGACACAAATATAAATTTTGACCATTTAGGATAAAATGATTAGAAAAATAAGATTTTCGCACCTTGGAGCACTTAATTTTTTTAGACTGTTTATATATTACAAATAATTAAAAATTAAGTGCTCCAATTTTCAATCTATTTGAACAGGTGCGAAGATCTTGTTTTTTTTATCATTTTATCCTAAAGGGTCATTATAAATTTTTGGCTCTAGGACTTTCAATGAGAATCTTAAGAGAGTCATAAAATCAAATAAAGAGTATATATTTTTATCTCCTAGAGCCAAATATTACACCTTAAAAATAATAAAATAATACATAAAGATATTCTAGAGAGAGAGAGAGAGAGAGAGAGAGAGAGAGATGTGGTGTAAAAAATAAAACAAAATATTAGTTAACCAATGAACATTGCCTCTTTTCTTCAAAAGACTTGTTAGTTTGATCCAATCAAAGGCGAGACTAATGCAAAGGGTTTTGTTCACTTTTTTTGGCTAGTTTACTACCACGAGGGAAGTAACGAGTTTAATGCAAATGCTCTAGCACTTCTTCATTGCTCTTAAGCTAATTTTCGTTTTCAAATAGCCTTTGGCCTTTTGACTAGGCATCCAACAAACCTAGTTGCACGTTAGCATCTCGTCTTGTAATTATTCACTCCGTCCATATTTGTTAGTTCACTTCCACTATTTCACATACCTTAAAAAATTGTATATATCTTTCAATACAAACCTCTAAAAATATGTAATATAGATTTTATTTAATAGATCTCAATTATTTTTATTATACGAAATTTTCAAAATCATGAAACCCATTATAAATTAAAAGATATAGACAATTTAAAAGATTGCACGAATGCCAAAAATAGACCAACAAACATGGACGGAAGGCGCAAGTCAAACTATGGAGTAAGATTGGCTCGACTCGAAAAAAAAAAGTAGACTTGGCTTGTTTGTAAGGGCTCGTTTAGTAAATGAATCAAGCTCGACTCATTAATTTACGACCGAGTTTAGCTCAAGCTCAAAACTTTGACTCGTTTAGTAAACAAGTCGAGCTCGAAACAACAAAACTTGGTTTGGCTCATTTGTAGCCCTACTTTTGACAATTTCCTAGCATCGTTTATCAGCTTAGTATCTGCCTAATTGAAAATGGAGAGAGGATGAAAACCTTTATTGCCAATGAAATTCATCCACAGTTATACATATAGGTAATGGAATGAAATTAGAGAGAGAAAAAGATAAGTGCTTGAAAATTACATTAATATGAATTTTTCAAGTTAATTAGCATTATTATTTTTAGAATATAATAAATTCAAAGTGGCAGACACTTCAATTATTAAACTAGATCACGTATTTTTTAATTGAAGTTTATGGTAACAAACTAGCAGGAAAACTTTATAGTGGCAAATCAATAGTGGTGTAGCTAGGGTGGCTTGACTCTTCCTTCGACGAATAATTTGTCGGATCTGTGGCAGCGCTTCCGGCGATATTGACGGTGACCGGAGTTTTTTTCTTTCTTTCTTTTTAGTTACTTTGTCAGTTTGTTTTGGTGAATCTCCGTTTATGGAGATTTTTGTTCATTGTGTAGAACTTTTTCTACCCTTTGTGGGTATTTTCACTGTACTTGATGAGAGCCTACCCAATCTACATAGATAACTCGAAAGCGAGGATCCGGATCCAAAGAATGAAGACTGACTAATTAACACTTTTATCCCTTTTACTGTTCAATTGATTTTAGATTCACTGTAGAGAGAACCTTGAATGAGGCCACCTCTGATTATTAGAGCATCTACATCTCCCTCTCCACTTTCCATTTGACACTATAATAACGAGCAGAATCCTAAAACATGGGCTGCATCAAACTTGTTAGTTTCCTCGCTATTCGACAAATTCTCTAACTTTGCTACAGTTCCTCTCTTCTCCTAACGAGACACTATTAATGATTTGGCTCGAATTATTTGTGTAAAACTCATAATAGGCTTTACATTGTAATCTATGCATGATTTGTGTGCAAATATCTGTATGAGTAGACTACTGTTTTCTTTTCTTTGAAAAGTTTTTTATGAAAACATCCCTCGAACTATCACCATTTTTTTTACTTCGTCCTCGAACTATCAAAATCTCGTACTTCGTCCTCGAACTATCTAAAATCCCTCCTATTTCGTCGTCACCTTAACTCCATCCAACTTTTCCTTCCAAAAACACATCAAATACCATATTCCCCACCAATGCAAGGGCAAAATAGTATTTCCACCCTTCGCAACACTTCTGGCGGTAAACCAGATGGAGGGAAACCCATCTATGTGTTGTTCAACGGTAAGACTTCTAGGGCTCGATTGGATGTTGTATATGGTGGGTGTATTACACAATACACCCAGATGAGGAATCAATACACCGTTTGCATCCATTTTTTTCCATGTATTAACTAATCCCCGTATTTGCTAATACACAAATAACAACCATAAATTATTGCCACCCTCCCAGGTAGTAATAGCTAATCCGGGTGTATACACCTGGTTTTTTGACCAAAACTATAACACCCCGACTTTTACAAACAATAAGACAATAAAAAGAATAGAAAGAGAATAGAGAGTTAATATTTGGAGGCCCACTTACCGTTAGAATTAGCGTATTTTTCGATATAGTCCCAATCCTCTAAAACTTCATCACAGCACAGGAGTGTCCCCGCAAGGCGAACAGCCGTAAAGTTCAAAGAATTATTTGGAAGGAATTGGATTAGACCTTGTGGGATTATTCTAGACTAGAAATCTAATAGATACACTTGGATTTTATTAGATTTATTAAGATTTGATATGGAGATTTTATTAGATTCATTAAGATTGGATATGGATACACTTGGATTTTATTAGATTCATTAAGATTTGATATGAATACACTTGGATTCACTAAGATTTGATATAGATTTTATTAGATATTTCCTAGATTTTGTGAGATAATATTGGATTTTATTAGATATTATATAGATTTTGCTAGATATTATTAGATTGTATAAGATATGGTTAGGATTTTCTAGATGATCTAGATTCTTCTTCCATTAAGTATAAATAGGCTCCTCCCCTCCCCTCCACACAAACCACACTTGCACACAAGGCACCCAACCACCAAGCAAAGAAAACAATGGAAGAAAAGAGAGAAAGAAGGGATGGAGAAGAAAGAAAGGAAAATAAGGGAGGAAGGGAAAAAGAATTAAAACGAGGGAGACCATTACGCCTCGCTAGATTTTATGGTAACTTTTCGGATGCAAAAAGGTGAGTTACGAATATACTCTGGCTACATAATTCTTTCAAATTGTTTTGAGATTGTTTTTATGGAATTTTATATTTGAGTATATAAAGAAAACTAGACGTCTCTACGGAAGAGTCATAGTGCATATTAAGCACAATTTTGCAAAAAGAAATTTTTAAAAGGAACATGGGATTAATTTTGAAAAGAAAATGAAAAGTTTTGTGACAATATCTGGGCAGCGAGTTAAATGTGGGCAGTGAGTTACTCTTGGCGTCTATCGATGGATACTGCCAGGTATCCCTTTGGAATTGATATTATTTCCCTTGTTTTGCTGGGGTCACTCCACATGCTACCACCGGTATTATGCCCATTACGGATTCGAGCTTGGAAGTTAAAAAAATATTATTGATTTTATGCCTATGGGATGTGTTATTTTGATTATGCTAGGATTTGTGTTGATGACATATTTTATGGTGATTGAGATTATGTTCTGCATGCTTTATTCAAATTATCTCATGTTTTCTTATGTAACCCCAGTATATCGTAACTTACTGAATTGGTTTTGTATTTCATAAAACCTTTTCAGGAAATCAGGGTTAAAGAAGGCTTATCCGTTGCGTGCAAAAGATATCAGTTGTCATGGCTAAATAAGAAGATAATGTGTTAATGAGTGGCATTTGTGTACGCAAGCCATAATTATGTAATTTTAAAGTTGTAATCGGTGAGTACGCTAGACAGCTCTGAATATAATATTTCATTTTTAATTTACGGTCCTGGGAGTTTTGAATAAAAAAAAAATAATGATAATAATTTTTTTTTATTGTGTGGTATCCAGGCCTGTGGTGATTTTTAAAATCACTGGCCATGTCACGAATTTATACCCATCGGATTTGGGTCGTGACAAAAACACCCCTCCTCATTCTCCTCCCCCAACGGCTCTCTCTCTCTCTCTCTCTCTATTTACTACAGAGAAACAAGAAGAAGAACAACAACACCAACAACAACAGATCACCACCAACACCACCACAAAAACAAACACACAAAAAATATGTATGAATACGTAGAGAGAGAGATGTACTTGTTCTTGGGGATGGGTTGTGTACAGATCGGAGAGAGAGACAACCCACCGATCGAAGAGAGAGACGATTGCCAGATTGGGAATGGGTTGTGTACAGATCGGAAGAGAGACAATTAGTGGGGCCGCTCCTCCTCCTCCTTCTTCTATGATTTTGTCTTTCTTCTTCTTCTTCTTCTTCTTCTTCTCTCTCTCTCTCTCTCTCTCTCTCTCTCTCTCTCTCTCTCTCTCTCTCTCTCTCTCTCTGTTTTCATAACTCTCTCCCCGTATACATACATGTAGTTGGGAGATAAAGACAGCTGATATTCCCAAAGTTGAGAAAATTATCAAGTGTAGTTGAAACCAACCCAAATAAATGGTGCAGAATAATGGAGAGCAATCCAATTGTCACAAACGATTTTGAAAAACACGTGTGACCATGTGTATTACCCCTACAAGTTCCCCATCTTTAAAAAAAATGAAATTTAAATTTTACGAATTTGTTAAATTATTTAATTTGTTAATGAAGTAAATTATTATAGCTTAAAATTGTCTAAAAGTAATTAAATATATTGAGTTTTGTAATTATATAATTAAATAATTAATGTTATGCATAATAAAGTTTGGAATTGCACAAGGGCAAAAGATCATTTGACAGTTTTTTACATCATACACCCATCCTTCTAATACATCATCTAAGGTCATCCACAGTGGTATAATAAAAAATGAATAACTAAAAGTTGACACATTAGCTTTTGATTATTCATTTAAGAGGTTGTTAAGCTTAACAATGTTAAGGTTCACAATGGTTACTTCTCGTCCATAACCAAAATAAGAGGTCTACTACAATTTGACTCTCCCTCTCTCTCTCTCTCTCTCTCTCTCTCCCGCCATTCATCCATTATGTTTTTTTAGCAAAAATACATCGATTCTCTCCCTTAATTTTGGAAAAAAAGTCGGTGACTTTCTTCCACCTATTATGATTTTTTTTATTTTTGGGTGAGGGGAGGGGTTGGGAATTTATCGATTCCCTCCTCTCTCTTTTTTATTGAAAAATCAGAGAATTCGTAGCTTCCCCTCCCATTCTCCTTCCCTCTTAATGAAATTTTTGAGCACCTCTCATTCCCAAATGATGGAACCACAGTCACAATTCCGAAGTCCAATGGAAGAAAATCAAAAGCAAACAAGGAAAACAAATTACTTGCAATATGAAGGTGAAACACGTGAAGAAGAGAAGAAGAAAATGCCAGTTGAAACATGCATGTATACAAATTTGGGAGCCAGTTAACTTATGTGTTGTGGGGTTCACAAATTTTGATTATTAAAAAAGGTTGCTAGTTTTGGTTATCCAAAACCCAAAATTTGATTATTTCTAAGGATGTTGTTAAGTTTGATTATACCATTGTGAGCCATCTTTTACACCAACATTGTTAACTTTAAAAACAATTTGCTTTTGATTATACCACTGTGGATAGCATAAACCATCTACTTTTTAATACACCATCTATAAATGTCACATTAATGTGGGCCTTCCTTTCTTAACTAATACCCCTTACTATCTTATCTCCCTCCACAATTAATACATCCAAAACTCATACAGCATCCAATCGAGCCCCTATACTCACGACTCCTCTCTAATTTTTTATTGTTATTTGAATTGGGTTCTTGGGTTGTCCCCCTTCATGCTCTAGAAATGGAGAGTGTTTGTTTGTGGGGTTATACGGAAGTGATCATAATTCTTGGTCTATTCAATCATTGTCTAGAGATTTTGGTTTTTACCTGCAATTCTTGTGGGATTCTTGATCTGCAATGAATTATCTATGGGCGCTGCTATTCGCAGCCCTATATTTTCTCCCATAGCTCGTTAAAAATTTTCAATTATACTCGACAATTAGTTACCGAAATTGAGATATATTTTCAGCATCCAATTACCGAAATATAATATTTTTTTCAATAGCTATTTACCGAAAATTTATGTTCGGCAGTTGTTTACCGAAAGTTGAACATATTTTCGACATGAGGTTACCGAAATATAATCTTGTTTTCAACAGCTATTTACCGAAATATTATGTATGATTTTCGATAACCATTTACTGAAATGTAGTGGGCTATGGGAGAAAATAAAAGGTTGCGAATAGTCGCGCCCTTTTCTGTTGAGTTTTGGTTTTCAAGCCCTAATCTGAATTTTTTAATCCGTGTCAATTGAACTGTAAATGTGCTTCTTACTGCTCTTGAATTAATGTAACAACCTGCTCCATCTTTGTATAATATTATCCGCTTTGGACGCCCAAAGCCCATAGACTTCCCAGTAGGTCACCCATCCCTAGACTACCCCAGGATGGGCACGCTTAACTGTGAAGTTTCTATGTACTTTAGCCCGCCCTCACGGCTTTAAAACGCCTTATACAAGTAGGAGAGATCTTTTCTTATAAACCATGACTTGCCCCCTCCCGTCCGGACGGAGCCTGCCATCCCGCAGTACCGCCGGCCATCGAAAAGCGGGGTGTCACAATCTACCTCCCTTAGGAATGCAACGTCCTTGGTGCACAGGCCCAACAACATCCCCTGGGGTCCGTGGCAAGAGAGCACATCCTACCTACCACTTTGCCCAGGGCGGAGCTCTGATACCATTTGTAACGACCCGCTCCATTTTTTTACAATATTGTTTGCTTTGGACGCCTAAAGCCCATAGACTTCCTAGTAGGTCACCCATCCCTGGACTATCACAAGATGAGCACGCTTAATTGTGAAGTTCCTATGTGCTTTGACCCGCCCTCACAGCTTTAAAAGGCCTTATACAAGTAGGAGGGATATTTTCTTATAAACTATGACTTGCCCCCTCCCGCCCAGACGGAGCCTGCCATCCTGTAATACCATCGGCCACCGGAAAGCGGGGTGTCACAATTAAAGTGTGTTTGCAGTGTTGAATGGTGGGGGAATATGTCATTTGATGTATTTTTGGATGGAAAAGTTGGATGGAGTTAGAGTGAGGACGAAATAGTAGGGATTTTGAATAGTTTGAGAATAAAGTAGGAGACTTTGATAGTTAGAGGACAAAGTAAAAAACGTGGTCATAGTTGGAGTGAAATTTTCATAAAAAAAAACTCTTCTTTGAACTTTGAACGTGGTCGTGTCGTGTCGTGCCGGCCCGTTTCTGAAATCGTGTCGTGTCGTGTCGTGCCGGCCCATTTTCTTAAATCGTGTCGTGTCGTACCATTTTCAATCGTGTCGTGTCGTGTCGTGCCGGTCCGTTTTCTTAAATTGTGTCGTGTCGTGCCGGCTTGTGTTCTTAAATCATGTCATGTCGTGCCGTTTTCAATCGGGTCAAGATGTGCCGGCCCATTTACTTAATCGTGTCGTGTCGAATCAGGCCGGGCCGGGCCGTTTTAAGTCATGTCGTTTTAGTCTGCCCTAACATTTGGTTTTTTGGCATATTGGAAACTCAGCGACATTGGACAAGGATAGAGAGATCCTTGCATTCACTGCATCCTCATAAAAAACAAGGGATGAGTGTGTGTGTTTGAGAGAAAGAGAGAGCGAAGTTGCTATTCAACTTCGATTGCCCCTTCTTTTTCCTTTTTTTTTTCTTTGAACGTCCCTCTTTTTCCTCGCTTTTCCAACTTCCTACTTAATAAATCTTAGACAATTTTTTGGTTAGTATACAAGCGAGTTTGGTAAAAGGCTCAATTAATCTACAGTTGCGCTTTCAATTCTTATTTTTGCACATTTGAATAGTTTGAGGTGTTTTCTTAAAAAAGCTTTTACCGTTTTACGATCCTACTAGTGCACGAGAATTATGTTAGAATATCATAATCACTCTGTAACTTACAGAAGAGAAGGAGAGGACAATTCACAATGAAAGGAGAAAAATAACAATGGACACTGCATTTTAATATACCATGGCACACCAAAAAAATTTAACAATTAAAAAAATAACATATTACAACCCCTAATTAAAAAGAAATTCTTGGTCTTAATGAAGTAAAATTTAACAATTAAAAAAATAACATATTACAAATGGTCCTATTGTCCTAACTACCCCTAATTAAAAAGAAATTCTTGGTCTTCCATCTTTTGTTGCTTCTTCCCTTGGGACTCGGTCGCGGACTCGCGGAGTGCTTGGATATTTGGATACGTGTCGAACACTTGTTAACATTCAGCTAATAGGCTCAGATAATTTGTAAGTTTATAGACCACTTTTTGAAGGACCAATAGGCTGCAACATTAGTTGCAAATTTGACCTTCAAATGTTGCCTCGCCTAAGTCCAACACATTTTAATAAACATTATCATCATAGCCAAATAAATCTAGAAAGGACCCGATTGGAACACACATACACACCAGCTGCTGGCTGCTGTATCTTTAACAGTTAACACACACACACACACACACACACACACACACACCTGCACTTTATTGAACCAAAAATGGAAAACTTGCCAAAACCCTCCAAACTTTGAACCAACAACCAACTAAACACTGTATATTTTGAAACCAGCACAAAATTGCCCTAAAAACTGCACAAAAAAGAAGCAGCAGACACACACACACATATGCACCTGCACTTCACACTAAAAGTTCAAATTTCTCTCAAACTGCACATTTTGAAAACAGCCGGCTGCCGTATCTTTAACACACACACACACACACACACACACACCTGTTGGAACAAACACACACATGACACACCTGCACTTTTTTGAACCAAAACCCTCCAAACTTTGAACCAAAAACCAACTAAAAATTGCACATTTTGAAACCAGCAAACACACACACACTTGGGACACTAAAACTTGCATTGAAAGACACCCACACACTGACACAGAGTTGTTCAAACAGCAGCAGCAGCATACAAAATCATTTCTGCTCAGTTTCTGCTCAGTCCAATAACAAATGAAAGCTTGAAGTATAACACCAATTTGGCTCAGGATTATATCATCATAGCCACACTAAACAACCAAAGGCTCAGATTATATCATCATAGCCACACTAAAAACTGCACATTTTGAAACCAGCAAACACACACACACTTGGGACACTAAAACTTGCATTGAAAGACACCCACACACTGACACAGAGTTGTTCAAACAGCAGCAGCATCATACAAAATCATTTCTGCTCAGTTTCTGCTCAGTCCAATAACAAATGAAAGCTTGAAGTATAACACCAATTTGGCTCAGGATTATATCATCATAGCCACACTAAACAACCAAAGGCTCAGATTATATCATCATAGCCACACTAAAAACTGCACATTTTGAAACCAGCAAACACACACACACTTGGGACACTAAAACTTGCATTGAAAGACACCCACACACTGACACAGAGTTGTTCAAACAGCAGCAGCAGCATACAAAGTCATTTCTGCTCAATTTTTGCTCAGTTTCTGCTCAGTCCAATAACAAATGAAAGCTTGAAGTATAACACCAATTTGGCTCAGGATTATATCATCATAGCCACACTAAACAACCAAAGGCTCAGATTATATCATCATAGCCACACTAAACACCAATTAGGCTCAGATTACATCATCATAGCCACACTAAACACCAAGGCTCAAATTATATCATCATAGCCACACTAAACACCAAAGGCTCAGATCAGATTATATCATTATAGCACACACTCAGATATATAAAGAACAGCACCTGGATGCGGTAACATTAAGTTGCCATTTAAGGCCTTCATAAGTTACCAGCATCATCTTGGCCACACTAAACACCAAAGGCTCAGATTATATCATCATAGCACACACTCAGATATATGAAGAATAGCACCTGGATGCGGCAACATTAAGTTGTCATTTAAGGCCTTTATAAGTTACCAGCATCAGCAATGCATCTCCCCCTAATCAGCATCTATATCTGAGTCCGAAAAATAATCTCTGAATTCATCTCTAGGATGGCATCTTTGAATTCCAAGACGTGCATCCTCCCAATCTTTTAAGCATATAAGACAGTCTAAAATGTCGGGAGCTAGTCTGCTCCTCCTCTCATCCAACACTCTATTACCTACACTAAAAGCAGATTCGGAAGCCACTAAAGACACAGGTGGTGTTAGTAAATCACGTGCCATGATAGAAAGAATGGGAAATGTCTTTTCAGTTTTTTTCCACCAAGCTAAGATATCAAATGATTGAAACTCCTCGTTGGTAACTAAATTTATCTCTAAATATTGAGTAAGTTCAGATCGTGAAAAAGTTTCACTACTACTTGGCCCTGAAATCAGAAACCAAGATGGGTCATTCTCATTGTTACTTGTAGAACATGGGTCATTAATACTTGAAGAATATGGAGCAGCAGCAGCAGCAGCAATGCATGCAAATTTAGACTCATATGAAGCATATATAGAAGTCAACAGTGCAGTGACAGTAGCAATAGAAGGTAATGTAATCCCTAAATTCTCACCAAGCCCTTTTATGAGCTTTTCAACACCCCTTACCTTAATCCTTGGGTCCATTACAGAAGCTACAATAAATATTGTTGGCATGTTCTCAATATATTTGTTGAATTTATCTTCCGTAGACTTACAAGCAGCTACAAAATTTGGTTTCGTTCTATGACTTTTAAGAGTGTGACTCATATTATACAAGTGATTAAGCACAATACAAGTAGTAGGATAACGAACACCTGAGCAAGCTAAGGTAGCAGCATAAAATATTATCAAAAAATTCATAAACTCAAAAGCAATCTTCCAATCACCTCGAGTTAAACCACCATCAGTACGCATATACTTGGAATTAACATAAGCAGAAATTACATCAGCGTGATTCCTACAAGATTTTAACATAAGAAATGTTGAATTCCAACGAGTTTTCACATCAGTTTTGATTTTTTTTGCTTTAACGTTGTAACTTACACACAATCCTTCAAATTCTTGTTGCCTAGCTGGGGAAGTAGCAATATAAAGAATAGCATCTCTAATTTTTTCTATTTGTGGTCCTATATGTTTTAAACCATCTTGCATAACTAAGTTAATGATATGACATACACATCGCACATGAAAAAATTGTCCAGCATGAAGAGTAGTCAAATTTTGTTTGAACAAATCAATTGAATTGGTATTAGCAGAATGGTTATCAAAAGTAATACTGAAAACTTTATCAACAATTTCAAACTCCCTAAAAACACCCATTATACATTGAAAAATGTTCATAGCATTATGAGGATACTCCATTAAACGGAAAGCAATAATTTTTTTATTCAAAATCCAATTGGAGTCTATATAATGAGTTGTCACAGAAATGTAACCAAGATTATTTCGACCACTCCACAAATCAGAAGTAAAAGAGATTAAACTACCAAGTTTCGCAATTTCACTCATCAAAATTTTTCTAACTTCAATAAAAGCTTTCAAAGAATCACTTCTGGTTGTATTTCTAGAAACTTTCGAAAAAAGAGGATTAAGATAATGTTTGACAAAATATTCAAATCTAATATCATTACCAAAAGTAAATGGTTGTTCTGCTGCAACTACGTAACGGGCCAATCACTCTCTCATACTAGATTGAGAATATACGAAATTTGACATACCACCTACGGAATCAAAACCACTAGATTCACCACTGACTCCAACTTCAGAATGTTTAAATTTTTTATGTTTGTTTTCTAAATGTCGTTGAAGATGCCCTACATCGCCCTTACTTACGCAGGTATAATTATTTGGACAATAATTACATACAGCTCTAGATCCTAAATCAATTCCTTGTGCATTTTTATAATTATCAACTATGGTTGCATGTTTCCATACCCAAGAGTAACGCCTTGTTCCACCAGACTGGGCTGATTGGCTACAGCCTGTTACGCCTGTAGGATTAAAACCTACTGCAATGTTTGAAGCAGCTTCACCTACAGACTCCCTTCCAGCAGGTAGAGTTGGTTCATCGTCATCCGGGTCAAGGTTTAAACCCTCATCGTCAAAATGAATGTTTTCAGGATCCATCTCTTACAAAAAACTGAAAACAGAGAAAATTAGTACAGTAGAATACTAATTAATAACATCTAAATAAGTTAATAACCTACATGTGCAGAAAACCTAGAATGTACAAATAGAGCAAACTAAACTGTATTCGAAATTTGAATTCAAGACAGTAATGACTGATTCAGTAACCATAAACCACATCGTTTATAGCTCAAGCATGTCCAGAGTCCCATGTGGAGTTTGTGCTCCTTTATTACTACTACTATATCTCAACACCAAAACCCAAGGGGGTCTAACCAGACAAACAGTCAAACAAAGAGAGCTTCTGAATTTAGGCTCCACCAAAAGCAGATGACCAGTTTAGTGCAGAGATGGAAAACAAAAAACATTCTACATACCATAACTATAAACACAAAATAAAAAACAAGTCCAAATCCTAATATCGTATTACCTTTGGACTGTTTTTCCAATCCTACCTCCAAAATTTCTTTTTTCCATCATTTTTTCATAAAACAAACTAAAAAATAGTAAACCAAATCAAAAATTGACATGAACATTGAACCATTCCCATGTTTCCTCTCTTGTTTCTTCCTCTAGTTCGTAGTTCCTTTATCTAGCCAACCAATTAGACCTCCCAGTCCTCCACAAAAACTGAACCTCGAAATAATCAGATTTGACCACAAAAATGAGACGAATGACATTACTTCTCTTTGTTTTCAATCCAATAAAATTCACTTATATGAAACAGTTCAATAAAATCCAGCTATATGAAACAGTTCACACAACGAAGTCAGTGTAATCTGGGCAGTTCTCTGTCGTGGGGGTTTTGCCCTTTGTTTTGTGAGTGGTTGGTTATAAAATATCCATTTACTAAAAAATAAAAATAAACCAAAAATACAACTATTTTAGCCATTTAGGTCTGTGATCGAAACAAAAACCGCCATGCATGTGTTGCAAAAAAAGAAAAACCATAGCCACAAATCGCAACAAATAGAAACCCTAAACCCAAATTTGTTCACGTCTGAAGAGGGAAGTGAGAGAGGTACCTGTTAACGTCTGGAAAGGGAAGGGCTAGATCTGTTAACGTCGGTCACCGGAAATGGAAACTCGCCGTACACGTCTGTCACCAGAAATGGAAACTTAGATCTAGGGTTTCAGACTTTCAGTCGGGCAAACAAACGACCTCAATCGGAAACGGCAGTCGATCTATGGTTTGACTCACCGCCAAACCACTACCAGTCACCGTTGAAAGTGGAGAGATGTGAGAGACGGAGAGAGTGAGAGAGACGAGAGTGAGAGAGAGATGTTGAGAATCAGAACGTTGAGAGTGGAAAGTGTCAGAGAGACGAGAGTGAGAGAGATCGGATTTATCTATTGACAATTCCGAATGTTAGATTTCCGAACATTGCTCTGGCCTCTAAGTGAGACTGTAAGTCATGAGAGACTTGAGAGAGTGAGATTGTGAGAGGCAGAGAGAGAATCAGAGATCAGAGATGTCTGCAAGGGCAACATCTCTTTCCCTTTTATATGAATGGTATGATCATGTGTGTACGAGACGCCAATAATCCATATGCACCAATAACGGAAAATTCTCGTAAAGTCCTATAATGCATCACTTGAGGGCCGCCCGAGCTTTTTTTTGAGAATCGAAACCGTCTATCTTTTATGTGGGAGCGATTATATCATTCTTGCCAAAAATAAAGTAATTTGGTTATCGTTATATACTTGATTGTTTATAACGTTTATTTTTCTATTAATGAATCTACGTCCTGATGAAGGAGTTTTTAAAACCCGGTAGACCCAAAAATTGGTGAGAGTCATTAAAACATAGAGAATAACAAAATGAACGGTATGGATCGTCATTTTTGTTTTGTGATCATGTGGCTAACGTACATTATATCATAGCAGAATACCTTGCTTCATAACCAACTAAGTTCGATGTATATATTTGAAAGGTAGTTACAGACTCTTTTTCCCGAACGTTTGATCTAAACCGTTACGATTTCACGTCTTATCAAATTTATCATTCTCACCTGAATATGTGATAATCGAATGTCGGAAACCACATGATCGAAACACATTCGGTGCTTCTAGAGGCATTAAAGTCCTATAATACACTACTTAAGTGCAGCCTAAGCTATTTTTTTAAAATCAGAACCATCTAACTTTTATATGGGAGGGATTAGATCATTCATGTCAATAATCAAGTAAAATGCTTATCGCTACATACTTGATCGGACGTAAAAAAAATTCAATCAAACAATGAATCAGTGTGCCGATGAAAGAGCTATCAAAATCTGACGCACGAAAAAATTGGATCCAATGATTAAAACACTAAGCACAACAAAATGAATGCATTGAATGGTATCGATCGTTGTGATTGCGTTGCGATTGTGTGACTACCGCTTGATGGCCTCGTTTTTATATAATAGAGCTACATAATATAAGCTAATTTTTCAAATTCATAATACAAGTTAATTGGTGGCATAGTGGTTTGTTTGTGTATAAAAGGACCTAAGGACCTGGGTTCAAGTCTTAGTACAGGCTGTCCAACTAACCCTTATTTATTTATTTTTTTTCCCTTACTTCTACTATGTATTTTTTTTCTTTTTTGTTTGACACTTTTTTTTCTTATTTCTTGTTAGATTTGTGGTAAATAATATATGACTTTTGCACGTTTCCTTTCATATTAAATTACTCTTGCACCATAAATATTTTGATAAGTTTTTTTTAATTTTACTTGTTATCTTGTATTGTAATGTTAAATTAGCAAACCAAATGTCCAAAGCCTATTTAATTTTACTAACAAAAACAAAACAAATATTTTTACCGAATAAAATTTGATAGTTTTTTAAAAGTAAAAAAATGATTTTTTTAAAACATGATTTTTTAATAAATTGTTTTTTTTAAATTAAATATCTTAGTTGTTTACCTTTAAAAAAGGTGGCCGCTATTTGCAACGCACTTCTTGCTACTCACAGCCGATTAATTTTTTTATCAATTATGGACAAAAATGCCCTTATTCAGTTTGACCATTATACCCCTAAAATCTCATATTATTTGACCATTTTACCCTCTTACATAATTCATTACATATAACCACAAAAATCATCTCCTGTCCATCCCTCCCTCCCTCCCAGAACGTACAACCACAAAAAATCTCCCTGTCCATCCCTCCCTCCCGAAACGGCTCCTCCCTCCCCCATTCAAACTCCTCCATTTTCATCCCTACCCAGCTGCCATCACCCACCACAAGGCCCCTCCTACCAGCAGCCAAGTCTGCCTATCTTCCTCCTCTCCTCTTCCTCTTACATTGTCAATGGAAACCTCGATTGCTTCTTCTCCCTCCATTGATAAACAAGAAAAAGTTGACCCATCAATACACCACAATTTGGAGTCGAAAGATCACACAATGGATGTTGAGAAACATGTCACAGATGTTGTAGTGACGGAGCAAAAATCGCAGCAAGAGGTTAGCCCGCCCATTTCAATTTCAAAAGCCCTCCATTTTCAATTTCAGTTCTGGCCCGACACAGTTGGACACGCAGTGCCAAAACTTCACTAACTTTTCGGACTCTAATATCTGAATTATGTACAACTATTCGGATATTAATATTCGAATTTATTTTCAGTTTTTAGATATTAATATCTAAATGAAACTGCAGAGAATCCTGCACTTACAGTTGGATACACAGTACCAAAACTTTACTAACTTTTCAGACTCTAATGTCTGAATTATGTACAACTATTTGGATATTCTGAATATTGTCAACATTGTTGAACTCTTATATCCGAATTTAGTGCCAGTTTTCAGATATTAATATCTGAATAAAACTGCTTAGAATCCTACACTTACCTGGTTTGTCTTTGAGTGTTACAGGGTGACACTTCAACACTTGGTAGTTATGTAGGGCCATCGACTATACCTACTTCGACTTGTCCTCCATACGATTATACGGAGCATTTTACAACGGAGACGGTGAGTATTTTTTTTGATAGAGTGTTTATCTTGTGCAATCTTATATTACGGGCTATAATTTTTTGTTATGTGTGTGTAGGTTTTTCCATCCGATGAAGCGTTGGTGGATTGGATAAGATGCACTGGTAAACAACACGGGTTTATCATTGTGATTAAGGGTTCTGAGAAATGTATTAAGAATCGCGCACCTAGGATGATGTTTTCATGTGAAAAGAGTGGTAAGTATAGGCCGTTTGTGAAGAAAGTTGATGGGAAGGAGGTAGCTGTAAAGAAGAGAGTGCGGTCCATGGGCACCAAAAAATATGAATGCCCATTTGAATTGAAAGCTGTAAAGGGCAATGATGGTTGGACTGTCTCTGTCCATAATGGCACCCACAACCATCCTCCAGCGGTGTACTTGGAGGGTCATTCGTATGCCGGGAGGTTGTCGGCAGAGCAGACTAGCACGGTGGTTGATTTGTCAGTTGCTTTGGTGAAACCCAGAGAAATCCTAACCCATTTGAAGGTTCAAGATCCTGAGAACGTAACGTCTATCAAACCGTGTACAATGTACGACAAAAGTATCGAGTGATAGAGAAAGCTGGAAAATCTCAAATGCAACATTTGTTGGATCGGCTAGAAAAGTACCACTACGTTCATTGGACCCGTGGGAACAAGACTCAGAATGTCACGGAGTTGTTTTGGTCTCCCCCATCTGCCGGGGAGATGTTACGTGTTTTTCCCCACGTGTTAATGATGGATTGCACATACAAGACGAATAAGTACAAGTTTCCTTTGCTTCAAATTGTTGGTGTAACATCAACGGAGATGACTTTTTGTGCAGCGTTTGCTTTCATGGAGTGTGAAAAAATGGAAAACTACACTTGAGTCTTGGAGAAGCTAAAAGGCATGATGGATCCCAACGCGCTTCCGTCTGTTATTGTCACGGATAGGGAGTTGGCGCTTATGAATGCCATCACAAATGTTTTCCCTCATGCTACCAACCTCCTATGTAGGTGGCATATTGGCAAAAACGTATTAGCCAAGTGTAGAAAGATGTTTGATGACAAGATGTGGAAGGAGTTTATTTGCAGTTGGGGCCTAGTCGTCCTTTCATCGAGTGTTGCACAATACGAGGAGCGCCTTTGTGTTTTGAAGCATAATTTTGAAATGGTTCCTGCAGCACTTGAGTACGTCGAGAAAAATTGGTTGGTACCCTACAAAGAGAGGTTTGTAGGAGCTTGGACGGACAAAATCATGCATTTCGGAAACCTAACAAGTAACAGGTAAACGCTTCATTCGCAACTCTGGCATTTTCCTTAATATTCATGTTATTCACGCATTTTTGGAATCGAAGCGTCAGTGCGAGTGTTCTTTGAGGCACACACATGATTTACCTTGCGCTCATGAGATTGCTCTTTACAAGATGGCAAATATCCCCCTACCGATTGAGTTAATCCACGACTATTGGAAGAGGCTTTCTTTGCTTGCACCCCAGAATGAGGGTTCGATGGAGGAGACGCTTTTGGCTCACTTTGATTGTTTTTACAACTAGTTCTTAAGTGAAGATCAATATGATGTAAAGCTCAATTATGTTAAGAAGATGCAAGAGCTTGCTCATCCAAAAACCAGTACTCTCCTTGAACCCAAAGTGAATGCACAACCACGCGGTCGAAAGTCACCGAAAGAAAAAAATGCAGCCAAAGAACAAAATTCTACACGTAGGGATCCCTCGGAGTTTGAGCATGTTCTGGCCTCCCTTCAAACCCCTAAGCCCATTAAAGAGAAACCGCGGCGCAATGTGAAAGGGAAAGCAAAAGTTCCAGTACAACTTTTTATATGCCCCTTCATCAATCAGTTCCCGGAAGCAATAAGACCTTACATAGAATCGATCAAGGATGTTGAAGATGATGGGAATTGTGGGTTTCGGGCAGTGTCGGGCTTCATGAAAGGCGATGTTCATGAGTGGTTAATGGTAAGAAGTGATTTGCTGAAAGAGTTGGAAACACATTTACACCTTTACGAACAAGTGGTAGGGGGGACCCAAAGGGCTAGGGAATTACTTCACATCTTGTCATGCTATGAAAGTCCGGCGCCACAGGAACATTGGATGACAATGCCAGACATGGGTCACATCATAGCATCCGCTTATAATTGTATCCTTGTCCATTTATCAAATGTTCAATGTCTCACATTCCTCCCCCTCCAATCGAAGCCTTTACCCTCCATGAAACGAAAGGTTATTGCTATCGGGTTTGTTGACGGCGGACACTTTGTACAGGTATTATTTTGGTAAATGATTTGTTGTCATCTATAGAATGAATTGTGCTCCTTAAGTCCAACTTAATTTATCTTTTATAAGTACCTAATGCAATTTGACAGGTATTCCTAAAAAAAGGTTCCCCTATGCCGCCAATAGCTTGCGATTGGAAAAGACATCGTCTTTCTATCGCTAAAAATTGGGATGCAGCACATGTTGCGGCCATTCAGAAGTTCAACGAGATCATCGGCGTTGACGTAGCAACAAAGGAGGTCATCCATGTCAATTAGCCATTTTTAGATTGAGAAACGATTTAATGTGTTGTATTATGTAATGTGTTCTAATGTTATGAAAATTGGATGATTACGTCTGCTTGTAGTTTTTGGATCATCAAGAAAACTCTTATATTGTATTTCTGTTTGAAAATTCATAGTTGTCAAGTCTGTGACATTCTGTTCAAAAACAAGAATGGTGTCGTGCCATCTCATAGTTTTCATTTTGTTCGGAAATTAGAATCTAATTAAAGGTATACAAATAAGATATTAAAGTCCGAACATGAGTATAAATTTCGGATATTTCTTTCCGAACTTATTGATCCAATTCGAACATTAGTATCCGAATGGTGTCAGGCTATGTCATAGTTTTCCTTTGGTTTGGAAATTAGAATCCAATTAAAGGTATAAAAATCAGATATTAAAGTCTGAACATGGGTATAACTTTCGGATATTTGTTTCTGAAATTATTTATTCAGTTCGAACATTAGTGTTCGATTTGTGTTATTCTATTTGATAGTTCTCATTCTGTTCGGAAATTAAACTCCATGTATTGGTATATAAATCAGAAATTAAAGTCCAAAACTTGTTATAAATTTCGGATATTTATTTCCGAATTGAATTTTCTCCGAATGAATGGGCTGTTATGGACGAAAAAGAGTGTGGAAATTAAAAGGAAAATTTAAAAATAAACTCCCTTATTTATTATTGGTGAAAATGGGATGTAATTCTTCCTCGTATAACGTGCCAACATGAAAATATACATTTGCAGGAATTTTAGTCCTCGTAAAACGTGTTCGTGTCCAAAAATTCAATGATGCTACCATTTTTATGTAGTAAGTAAAAAATGGGTTATTTGGAGCGAATTTATTCCTCGAAATACGTGCTGACAGGACTATTAAATGACACCCGAAATTTTTTCAAATAAGACAACGGATTTTGTGTAGAAATTTTTTGACATGACTATCCAATAAAATTTCAGATTGCTCCACTACGATATCCGCCCCTTCCCCCTGAGAGTCGACGTTTGATTGCGCTCGGACACGTTAACGGTGATCACTTTGTAACGATACATTTGCGACCAAATTCCCCCATCCTGCCTATTGCAATGAATTGGTATATACATCACTACTCATTCGCGGATGGATGGGATATACAATATTCAAACAAGATCGAAGAGTTTAAAAACATAGTAGGGAACGATGTGGCAACGACGGACATAATCGAACTAGACTAGGTTGGCTCGAAGGACTTTTATGTAAAATTTTAGTTCATAGAATCTTATTATAAAATATGAAATTTATGCAAACTCTTATTTTGGTAGTGTTCTATGTTTGTCTACAGCATTGTCGGTTTGTACGGCACTCCTCATTTAAATCTAAATTTTGACATACGAGTATTGTGTAGCGAATTATCTGTGCCTAGGAAAGTATCAAGAATGATTCAAACCAACCAATATACGTTTAGGTGCCCTACTTAGCATTCATATTTTAACGGTATCCAATTATCACAAATATACTAATAGTTATCCGCAATAAGACAAAAGTCATTCCACCACGGAAAGTAATCCATAAACCATGGCCATAAAGTGTCCAAAATAAATACAAGGCCATAAAGAGTCCATCAAAAATAAGTCATAGAACATCAAGTCTCAGGTATGGTCACGGCGCCGGCACTTAGTGTAACGACTCGAGTAACGATCCGAACTAGGGCCTGCTATGCTCGCTTCAGCAGCCTCTGTTCCCCTCAAAGTCCTCTGCATTTCAACAAGTGCTTGTCGTAGTTTATACGGGCAAGTTGAAGTCGTAGCCCTAGTACCACCCAAAACACTGTCCAAAATAGCCAAAGACGTTGCATTGCGCTCTTCTACACTCTCGGTATACGGCACCTCTACGGGACGAGGTGAGACCCTGAAGTACGATTTCCGCAAAAATGATACGAATCTATACATGAATCAAGGTTTATCACATTATTGCATTTGACTAATATGAAAACACATACAAAACTATAGTATTTATTTTCCTACTAGGTACTAAAGTCTACCTCACGATGTTGCTCAACCACCACATCCTCCTCACCCCCAACCTCTTGCCTTTGCCCTCGTCCTCGTGTTTTGCCTCGTTTACTTTCCAAAATTAAAGCTTGCTCAACCTTCCTCTTCCTTGCAGAAACAGTAGGAGGAACTCGTGTCATTGTATTTTCTGTACATTACAAACAATACATTAGTCTAACGCTTGAATTAAAGGTAGGTGAATTGGATACTAATTTTTGAATAAAGATACATCAATCGGTGTCACACCCCGCGTCTAGAAACACCCAAAACGAAGTTTAACAAAGAATAAACTACCGTGTCAGGTAATACCAACGACATGCCACATAAACCTTGGCTATAGAATTATATCAGCATCTATCAATGGTAACATGACAAAAACTTTCCATCAATAAACTTTTTACTTTCAAGCTCATAAGAGAAGCATTAAATTGGCATAAGACTTGCACATGTAATAAAATATGAGCCAAGCGTCAAGAAAACCCCACCTCTAACTTCTACACAAAATATTCACCAACACGTCGCTCACGGACTACGTATCTCGGACGACCTCGGAACCTCGTTAACACCTAGTACACAATTGATATCACCAAATCACCTTTACAAAAAGAAAAAATCAAGTTTACTTGCACAAAGCAACATATGAATGCATGAAATGCATGTCCCTCCCAAATTGAAGACTCAAAGTTGTATTTTTAAAGACTAATCCATATAGAGTTAAGAACCACGAATTTATAAGATCAAATTAGATATATAGAACAGCAACTACTCAAAAAATTAGAATAATACGACCTCGTTAGGTCGCTCAATTAATTCCACAAACTCAGACCACATGCTATGGTCAAAGTATTTCCAGCAGTGTCACACCAATTTGTAAAATCTGCCAAGATTAAAGTATACACCCAAATGACCTGAGATTTGGTATAACTTATAATAACACATCAAAGTTCATCCTTGATTTTTCCCAGAATTTTATAAGCAAGAGAACCAACTCAAATTCAATCTCAAAGTCAGAAATTCTGTGCAGGAAACACAGTTTTTGAGCAGAGCAGTCTGTGATCGAATATTCATTACAAATCGTGTACTTCATATTTTTTGATGATTCCATCGCCAAACAACACCAACTTAACTATCTTTAAGACTCGAAAGGACCCATAACCAATAAACTTGTCTAAGTATAACAAATTTGATGAAAAAAGCAGCTTTGGATGCTGCCCAGATTTTCCAAAATTTCTCAACATCAATAGTAGTAAGCAACTTCAAAATTCTACAAGTTCATGCTCATAATCCATCTATATACCAACCAACATGCATCAATCTTGGGTTTCCATGATCAAAATCATAGTATCCATACCAATTAACAATATTTGAGAATTTAAGATGAATTAGGTATAAAATCATCATGTAAGCACTATAGAACCCTAATTCTTAAATCTTTTCCATGTAGGTTGATTCTATATGCACATATTCATCAATACTCATAGTTTAAGGAAGATTTCTTACCACAAGAAGAGAAATTTTCAGATTACATGTCAAACTCCAAGAAATTACTTCAAGTTCTTCAAGCCAAATTAGGCTTTTCTTATTATTTTTCAATGGAGAAGAAAGAACTCCGAGTGGGGTAATGTTATGAATGTTTATGGGTTCTCACACAATCGGATTCTAATGACTGAAATAGAGGGGACAAATCGGACTCTAATGTCCGAATGGGGTAAAATACTTGGGATATTAAAATCCGAATGATGCAAAACATTTCAGATATTAAATTTCGAATGACCTTACCTTACAAATTCAGCTACATATTAAAATTCAAAAATTTTGTCAATCATTCCTGGACAATGTCAACGGGTTCGTGTCACTGTCTAATCGGTTCACATCATATGATGAAAACGTCTAGAGTGAAAAACTTACGGAGACCGATTACAGAATTGGGGTAAAATACATACACGACTCGGGTATAATTTAAAGTCCGAATGGGATCAAATATTTTGGATATTAATATCTGAATGAGGCAAAAAAATTCAGATATTACATTCCGAATGAGCTATGCTAACAAATTCAGCTGCTGTTGTAGTACATAGGGGCCAATCGGCCAATTGGATACTAAAATCCGAATGAGGCAATAAATTTCAGATCTTAAAATCCGAATAGGGGCAAACAATCAGACTTTAATATCCGAAACTGTGGAAAACAAACAGACTCTAATGTTCGATCAAATCTGAAATACACGAAATAGCAACATAATTACTGTGCGTTTCTCAAAAAAATTCAAACTAAAATTGAACAAAAATAAAAAACACCCGCGTAATAACAAGATTCAAAAATTTACCAATGTTCAACTTCTAAATAGTTGGTGATGCCGGTGTGTTGTGCTTTCTTCTCACACTTCCTTCGCCTCAAAGTTGTATTGCTATTGTGGTGTGGTGAGAGTGGTGTTGTGGTGGCTGTGGTGGTGACTGATGGAGGAGAAGAAGAAATGGGGCAATAGGAGAAGAAGAAACGGGGGAGGGAGAGAGAGACGAGAGGTGGGCTTGTGGGGTGGGGGTCGGTGGTGGCGGTAATGGTGGGTAGGTGGGTGGTGGCGGTAATGGTACCCGTGGGTGGTGGGAGTCGACTGGAGCTGTGGATGGACCGGAGAGAAAAAAAACCTAGGTTAGAAAAGGGAACGAACGGAAGAAGAAGGAATGAGATTGTTGGGTTGTATGTATGTTATGTTTATTGTATAGAAGGGCAAAAAGGGGAGTTCAGGAATAATTTATTGGTTGTAAGTAGCAATTCCTTATAAGGTGGTGGTTTGTAGGTAGGAATAATTTATTGGTTGTAAGTAGCAATTCCTTATAAGGTGGTGGTTTGTAGGTAGCAATTGACTGCGAGTAGAAAGAATTGGGTTGCGAATAGCGGCCACCTTAAAAAAAGGTAAACAAATATTTTTAACCGAATAGAAATTGTTTAATTTTTTAAAAAAATTTTAAAAAAAAGAAGCCATTTGGCTTATTTAATTTTTTTCCCGTGCCTCGTGCTGTGCCCTTTCGTGCCCATGTCGTGCCGGGTGATGCCCATGCCCGTGCCCGTGCCTTGCTAGAACCATGCCGTGCCGTGCTGTTCCTGTCCACTTTTCGTGCCCGTGCCCGTGCCCGTGTCGTGCCAGGCCAACTTTCGTGCAGTGCCGCCCACTTCCGTGCCTGTGCCGTGCCCCGGGCCCACTACAATCGTGCTGTGTCGTGCCGTGCCAGGCCAATATCGTGCTTGTGACGTGCCGTGCTGCCTCGTGCCCGTGCCGTGCCGGCACGGCCCATTTGACACCTCTACTAAATCCCTTGGCTGATTGACGTTGGAATAGCGGATAGTAATCGGGTACTGATGGTGGTTGTTAACCTTCTGAAAGGCAGCACTGCTCTGCTTCGAACCTACGGCGGCGGCGGCTGCACATCCTTTCGCTGCCAAATCAAACCGAACAGAAATTGGGATTTCTTAAAGTGGAAAAACCGACCCCTTTCGCAATCCCCTCTCCGTATCTCCCTTCGCAGCTGCAAATGCACATCAGCACCTATCGATTCTTCTTCTTCGTCTGTTATCCAAGAAACAGCATCCTCTCCCGCTGGTGCCGGTGACGATGTCGTCGATATGTCGGTAATGAAGGATTCAGCCAACACGCTGGACATGAGGGTTGGCGTAATAGTAAAAGCGTGGAGACACGAGGAGGCCGATTCCCTTTATGTGGAAGAGGTCGACATTGGTGAGCCACAACCCAGAATCATCTGCAGCGGTCTTGTCAATTATGTTCCTCTTGACCATCTTCAGGTATACTTTTTACTCTTGTTATCCTCACTTAGGCCTGCAATGCATGCTAACGATTATTAGCTGAGATATTCGCGAGCAGCTCGAGGTTCAGCTCGTTATAGGCATGGCTCCGCTAGTAATGGAGTCGATAACGAGCCGAGCTCGAGTTTTAAGCTTAGGCGAGCTTGAGTTAGTCGTAATTATTTGGCTCCATTATAAAAGCTCGGCTTGTTTGTAGGGCTTGTGTAATAAACCAATCCAGCTTGAACGCCTCGACAAAAAATGAGCCGAGCTCGAGCTCGATTATTTGGGCTTGAGCTAGATAGTTTTGAACGAGCCGACCTCGAACACTTCACAGCTTGGCTCGGCTTGTTTGTAGGGCTTGTGTTACAGATGAGAGCGGAGCTCGAACACCTCGATACTATATGAGCCGAGCTCGAGTTCGCTTATTTGCGCTAGAGCTAGTCTACTTTTGAACAAGCTGAGGTCCAACATGTCAAAGCTAGGCTTGGCTCTTTTGCAGCCCTATTCTCACTCCTCCTTTCTTTCCTCTCCCTATACAAGTGGTTGTGGATCCGTGGATTCAACACATGGTACTTTTCAGTCATAATCTTTGGAAGTATTTTCCGGCAATCAAGCACAAACACAATGTTATTTTCAGTTCTTGTAAAATAATTTTACAAGATTGAAAGCCTTCTTTTTGACAGACAATCAGGGAGAGAAAAGTAGTGAAGCACATTGAGTGCTCAGAGCAAGTCCAACAATTGCCATTTATGGTGCCAAGCTGTAATTTGTCAAATTTTTTTTGACAAAATTCAAGTCCATCCATTGTCATTTCTTGATGCCAAAAAAATGGCAATGTCATTATAACAAAGTCTTTTTAGCACCAACGCATGAACTTGCTCTTACTTTCGAGACTCGTAAGGTTAGTTTGCTTGTTAATTTTTTAAGACCATGGGCTTTGGGGCCATTTTTTGGGTGATCGATTGATGGTACCACAAATTTATAGGGGCTTTTGTCTGAGATTCAAATCTCTGCTACAGGTGAGGCAGAACCATTTTCTTGCATCAAATAAACCTTTTAAGGGAAATGTTCACAAGATTCTGGAATGCCAAAGCAACAAACAAACTACTACTATTAAGATGCTCAACAACTATAGGGCAATAAACTAATCCACCCGAAGTTCATAAAGTTCACCTTTTCTAGTCCCATTCCAAAAACGCAACCTAAGTCATCCATGTTACACGGTCTTGGATAGAACTTAACCCCAAAATCTAGTTGTTGAAGTGTGGGTACTCTCACGCTTATAAGTTATATGCTTCATATTACTTTAGTGTTCTGTAGATGTGGGACTTCGCTTCACACCCTCCCTCACGCGCAGCGAGTTTACTCGGCAAAACCTGCTGCGTGTAGGCGAGTGACACGCACCCTACCCATCTTTGGTACCTAGCTCTAACACCATGTTACACGGTCTTGGGTAGAACTTAACCCCAAAAGCTAGCTGTTGAAATGAGGGTGCCCTTACGCTTATATACTTCATATTACTTTAGTACCTAGGCGATGTGGGACTTCGCTTCACAATCCAAAGATCACAAAATTATAACATAGTAGCCTAAGCCAAAATTGACTGATATCATCAAAATTTCACAAAAGAAGATACAGTAACCATAAACCCATTGGGTTCCGCCCATATTCCATTAATATAATCCATTTAGCAGTAAAGCCTTCCTATACCTGGTGTATTTGTAATTTTAGAGTAAATCCTCTGAATGGTCAAGGAGCAGGGGTTCTATCTGGCCCATGAACGAGTCCTCTCACTAGATTACATCCTCTAAATGGTGCACACCTTCTCACTGGTGGTGGAGCTGGGCCTGTGAGTGGTGGTGGAGCTGGTCTTCTTGTTTCTGCTGGTCGTCTTGTTGGTGGTGGAGATTGTCATGGTCCTTTGATGAGTCATTGGATGCTAGAGTCATGGGACTCTTCATGGCTGTCAAAGCAATCTGATGAATCATAGGCATCACTGTCCACTTCCACAAGTTCACATATTGGTTGGGCACTCTTTACCTTACTACTAGCCTCCACATCAAGATCAACGTTAGCATCAAACAACACATATCACTATTTAAAGTATACTCCTCTGCATAAAATAATTCATAAACACTATTCTCAGATTGTGAATTTACCACAGCGATAGCAGTACCCATAGAACCCCCAAGCAATGGGGGTAGGGCGGTAGGCGGGGAGGCAAGAGACAGACCTGACATTTGTCTATATATGCACAAAGTGGCTGCTCTCAGAAAGTCTTACCACTCAAATTGCAGCCACCCTATACCTCCAAAAAGCCAGGAACTCTAAAGGAAAATATGTCGTGGATCCATGCACCAAAAATCAACGCGAGAAGGCATTAGAGAGGGCATGCCTTGAGACCGATTCAATTTATGAAAATCTAGAGCATCGGTAATGCACATACCTTCATGTGCATCCCCTGTGAATTTGAATCACTACATGTATTTTGGATTTTTCTTGGCTTAACGTAAGCCTATCCCGCACTGCATCGCTTCAGAACCAAGTGGCACCCTTTAAGACGCCAACTCTTAGATGTCCTTACTCGGCTATGTCCCAGTGAATGTCATCATTTATAGCACTAATTACTGTATTAGAGTTGCAGGAAACCGCTTCCTTGTAATTGATCCTCATCAATCTTGTTGTAGGATAGAAGGTTCTTTTATACCTCTCTGTTGATATTTCTTCACTGTGAAGTATCACCCCGTAATTCATCTTCAAATCTCAAAGCAAAGGCTCAACTAAGCAATAAGCTAACTACTGCTTCATTTGTAAGTATCGGCAGCTTCACAAATGAGACAAAGAAAGTATAGAATTGGCATCTATATATTTTCCTTTTGTGCATCATTCTAGAGACTGACTCTTTTGTCCCAAGTCTTGTCACACTTTAGACAGAGAGAAGTAATATGCCAAGAAATATATTCATTGACACCCAATTTTAGTGATGGTTGTGTAGCAGTTAATATGTCATACAGTTGGAGGGTGATCTTATTTGTCATATATTTTTGCTAGATTCCCCCAAATTTTCCATTATTTTGACGAAGAACATTGTATCTGTCAGTTCAATAATTTTTTTTGAAAGGTACGCGCCAGTGTATCTGTCAGTTCAATATAATGCTATAAAGTATTAGAAAGGTACGCGCCAGTGGTGAGCATGCCTGAGTCTTGCGGTGTTAAGATAAAAGTGCTTGTTTTCATATAGATTTCAGTTATACTTCTTAGAGGAAAATAGATCTTCAAACACTGAATTCATATGTGTGTTATCTGCAGCAACGTGCTTGTTAATAGGAAGCTCTTTTTTAGTTAAACGTTTAGATATGAATGGATTTTGAGTTGGAAATTTCATATCATTATATGCAGTAATGTAAACACTATCTATGTTAACATGCAGGACAGGAAGGTAGTTGTGCTTGCTAATCTGAAGCCAAGGAACATGCGTGGTGTCAAGTCATCCGGGATGCTTATGGCTGCTTCTGATGCATCACATGAGAATGTGGAGCTTCTTGTGCCTCCTGAGGGTTCAACTCCAGGTGAAAGGATATGGTTTGGCTCTGCAGAAGAAAAAGAGAACCTGCCTGATGCTGCCTCCCCGAACCAGGTAGTACTTTATCAAAGAATTCAACATTTGACTGCACCAAAACTTGATGAAATATGAAACCAAAGTGATGGATGGAAAAAGAAGCGAGGTAAGTATTGTCTTGCATGTGCTAATGAAATAGAAGCTATTTCTGCAACGAAAAGTGCATTTAATTAACATGTCCTTATGGTTGACCAGATAGTATTAATGATTATTTTGTGGAAGGGTAGTTATGATCTCTGAATTTAACTTTCATCCAAACAGCCACAATTTAGATTTTGTTGGTTGCATTTAAGGTGCTACTGCTGTGTTACATATTAGCTTACTTGAGTTTATCGTATCGTGTGTGTGTTTTTATTTTCTGTACAGACATTCGGGTTCAGGTCTTGGTTTGTAAGCGAAGTCTGAGTCCGGGATTGGGTGTATTTGGTTTCTTTATAAAAATTTCATGTGGCTTAATTCCACTAGTAAAGTGTTGCCTTCGATAACTTAGATTACACATGGAAGCCTCCCTGTTGCATTTAGACATTTAAGTTTAGGTTCCTATGATGCATCTAAGTCACGGCACAAAGCTGGCTGAATTCGAGGAACCAACTTCTATCAGCAAAGTGAGCCCTCAAGGGCATGTGGAAATCACAATATGTTTTTGTCTTGCTATTGCTTTTTATTTGGTTCTGTGATAATCTCTTGAACAATCAACAATCAACATGTTGCTTGATGCATGACGTAATTTTTTCTGATGCTGGGGTCTTTGCTGATGTAAACTTTGCTCTCTATTTTTGGACTGTCAATGTCATACCCTTGGTCCATGTCTTGGTTTGTTGGTCTTAATAAGATTACCCTACCCAAAAAAAAAAACTTGTTGCATGGTTGGTGCTGCGATTGAAGAGATTAAAATTCAGTACCTAACCTGTAAAGAATGTGAATGGAAAAGTTACATAGAGATGGCAATAATTTCTTTCTTCTATGGCCCAACCCCACCCAAGAGCAGGAGGTCTGACCAATGTATATACCACTTATAAGCTTCCATGTATTATGGAGAATATGTGGGGCAAGTACTTACACGTAGGAGCCTTCAAGAAACATGTACTTTCCACAAGTTTGGTTCGCAATGAAAGCAAGTAAAGCTGTAAAGGGCTTAAGGTCACATTTAAGACAATTCGCAAGGCTTTAACTATGATAACAACCACCAACTAAGGTCTCCGCATAGGACAAGGTTGTTAGCCCGATCTTTGGCATACTGGTCTTATTGTGCATGCTTCATCATCTTGGGAGTCCTGGCATGAATCTAAGTGGTTGCCTCTAATAGGATGTTAAGTAGTGCCACTTACATTTGTAGACTTAGAGACAGGGCCTATGTCAATGTACTTGACCCTTATCGAAGGACTCTACAAGCTTATAGCTCTGAGGATAGAGGTAGTGCTTTTAGCTTGGCGCTGTGCATCGCCGGTTAGGCCAGTCTATATTTCCTGGAACATTCCGGAATGCTTCTAGGTTTGGGTACGAGGACGGGAATGTTGTTCGCCATATCCAAAATGGCGGTAGGATGGGATACAGTTCTATAGATTACAACAGAGCATTATGGCATAGATTATCACTGTAAAACACATTTCTAGGCACTGTATGACAAAATTTTCACATCTTGTGTCGCAAAGGCTCCACTTTCTCTAGATCTTTGAGAATCTTATTTTTTTCCTTCTAAGGAAAATGTATCTATCTTTACATCAAAAGAATCTTTCCGGAGATCAATGTGGGTATGATAAGTGGGAAGAGTGCCTGAGGTTGCCCTTTGGGGGTATGGTGGTTACTATAGTGACTTAGGACCACCGGAGGTGGAGGAGGAGAGAGCTCAGGGCAGCCTCAAAGAGAGAGAGAGAGAGAGAGAGAGAGAGAGATATATGGCAGTGGAGAGTAGGTGTGTATTGAATGCTTGTCTTCAATGAGGGTTAAGTCCTCTTTATATATGAGCCTAGGATCCTTGGAGGGGAAGGAAGCGTGCCTTTCCTCATTAATACTGAGCAGAGTACCACATTCCCTTTTGAGTGTTATATCAGACCTGGAGTTCTGTAGCCAGGGACTCCCAGATGCAATTGGGTGATATATGGAGGCCTGTATCATGGCTAGGTGGTAGGTATTGTCAGCCGGGATACTACAGAGATCTTCATACGTTGGGTGACGATGGCGAACCCCTCTCTCTCTATGACCAATCAAGTTGGAGCTCACCTCGGAGGTGAGCCTTGACAATCCCTTTACTCTAGCCTCTTATAAAGCACAGATACTCTATTTTGGCCTTCGTATCACGTATCGTATCCGTATTGGATACTGATACTCTTGGATACGCTCCAGATACATATCCATACCGTTTTTTAAAGTATCCTACTTTTAGAATTATTTTTGGTATCCCGGTATGTTTCGGATACGTGCGGATATGTGTTGGATACGTTCAGATATGTTTTGGATATGCGCGAGGGTAAATATGTTATTACTTAAAATATGAGTTAAAATTGCAATTAGGACTATTTTTCTTTTTTCCCCACAAATCGACACTAGAAAGGTAGAAACACACCGATGATATCCTCTCTCTCGTTTCTCATCTCTCTCGACGATCTTGTATGTCTCTTGTCTCTCCCCCTCTCTCTCGCTGTGTATGTATATACAATTATATATATAACTATATGTAAATATCTCTCTCTTGGCATGTGAAATGGTGAATTTGTGTAATGAAAAGCTTTAATCATTAATGGAATTTTAGGAATTAAAAATTATATATATAATATATTTTTTATTTACTTTTATATTCAACGTATCCCCCAACTTATCGTATCCTTCTTTTTGGAAAAATCACGTATCTGTATCCGTAGCCTCCAATCCACATTCCTCCTTAGGTCCCGAGTAAAGTACCTAGGTCCTGCTCCCGACTTAGGGTGTTGTGCAGAGTCGCCATTAGTGCAGAGGCAGCTCGAATGCGGAGGCATCAGATGTACAAAGGCACCTCAAGTGCATGGAGGCACCACAGGTCCATGCACTTGAGGTGCGGAGGTGTGATGGAGCCGAGGAGGTAAGGATGGTTCTCTGGTAGCCTTAGGGGGCGGAGGACCTCCAAATACCCACATTAATGTCCCCTTGTGCGCATGTTCTCATGTGACAAATGAGTGTATGCGGGCATATATCTAGTATCTTCGAGGAATTTGTCTAGCGTAGGTGATCGTTTCCTATGCAGTGAGGTTATGCTATTTTTGTTCTTCTGAGGGTACTAGCTATGCCATTTTTGGCCGTGGCTAGAGTCTTGTCATGTCAAAGGTCCTTTCTCCTTGCGTTTTATGAGGATGCTCTACTATAAGTATGGAGTTTACTCATCTCATTTTTGTTGTTTGAGGATTTTTGGAGAGAACTTCTGGTAGATTTTCCTTTGTGAGGGGGCTCCGCTCGCGGTGAGGGGACCACGGGTAGCCGTATCCGCACCTGAGGTTGCCCTCTGGGGGTATGGTGTACAAGGGAATGTGGTACTCTGCTCAGGATTTTTGGAGGCACGTTTGGATTCTTACCGCCACGGAGCTATATACAAAGTGGGTAGAGGCAATCCCCCTCTGAAAGGCCACCGGAGCAGCCGTTTCAGAGAATTCATCATATGTCGCTGCGGAATCCCAAAGGTCATCCTTTCTGATAATGGAACTCCATTTGTGAACCGCCAAGTTGGACAACTCCTAGCCTCGTATGACATCACTCACCTCAAGTCAACAGCGTACTATCCCAAGGGGAATGGTCAAGCCGAGGCAACAAATAAGACACTCTTGAAGATACTGAGCAGAATCTTGGAAGATCATCAGAAAAATTGGGCTCACGCCTTGCCCATGGCTCTCTGGGCATACCGAACTTCCAAAAGAAGACATGACCCCTTTCGCCCTTGTCTATGCCACCGAAGCAGTCTTACCGTTAGAAGTTGCAGTGCCGTCCGCACGGGTGGCACGGACGGCACTGCGAAGCGAGGTTCTCTACGACTCAAGACCAAGCGAGCTGGAAGCCCTAGATGAACGAAGGGATCAAGCGCAAGCTAACCTCCGCGTCTATCAATGGAGGATAGCTCGCGCTTATGATGCTTTAGTCAAGTCGCAAAGATTTGAAGAGGGAGACTTGCTGCTGAAGGAAGCCCCTCACATCATCAAGAAAGGAAAATTAGCGTCCAAGTTTACCCCAAAATGGGAAGGACCGTTCCTGGTGAAAGAAGCAAATGAGAATTGATACTACCGAATCTCCAAGCCAGAATCTCAAGTCGTCATGGCACCCATCAATACAAAGTGGTTGAAAGCATACCACCCTTAGCAGACGTCCCTCCTTTATTATGTAGGCCTTTTATTTGATGTAATGAAAGAAGTTCCAATTCCCAGAAGGCTCTGATAATGAGTTAATGGAGCCCAAGGGAAGTTCAAACACTCTGTACTGATTTCCTAAGAAGAATTATGAATGAAAACTCCAAAAAAAATAAAAAAAATTGCTCTCAATCTCCTACTTGCAACCACAAAGAGATAAGCACGAAATAACAACTCACTTACACACCGTTGTGGCTACCTTAATTTGGACCTGAGCATACATTCAAGAATCTTACACAAAGTATCACAATCCTCAAAATAGGCCTGAGCTATGCTTTTTTGCTCAAGTATCAGACCTGAGCAGGAGCCAGGCATATCTATGAGAAACTTTGAACACCTCAAAAGCATCACAATCCTCAAAGTGGAATTTGATGATGATAAGGGTTAGAGATTAATTTATCTTGAGATTCAATTAACTTGGTTGTTCCGTTTGCTTAGGATTCTTTAATGGGTTTTCTTTGTTTTTTGTGCATATAAGCAGAGTTCATGATTTGATTGTTGAGATATTAATTTGGGGCTGTATCCCCGTTTCATTCCCTTCATCCTTTTCCTTCTTCATTCTGCTTATCTCTTTCTCCTCTCTTTCCTTTGCTCTCAAGTCTCATCTGGTTCTGCACCATTTTGGTGTCAGAGCGTGATCACGATCCATAGTTTCTCTCAACCAGCTTCTTTCCCTCCTTGATAGTCTCATTCGTTTCGGCCTTCACCTTCTCCGGTTTCTCCCAGCTATTTCGTCTTAGCAGAGAGTTCCAAAAAACCCTGCACCTACTTTGGTGGGGATTTTTTCATCTGTGACTTCATCGTCGTAGGAACAATCTGATTCTTGCTAGATCTTGTTGCTGTTAGATAGCTTGATATATATTGTCGGGTCCATTCCCAACAACTTAAGCTTTTGGGACAATTGGTAACTTAATATGGTATCAGAGCTCAAGTTGCGAGAGGTCTGGGTTCAAGTCTCTCTGTTTGCAGTCGTGTCCCATTCGCATTATGTTCCTCTCCTTTGCATTCTTTTGCAATATGTAAGAATGTTTGTATCTCCACGTGCAAGACAGTTGCACGGGTGGAGGGTGTTAGATAGTTGGGACCATTTACTAATAGCTTAAGCTTTTGGGACAATTGGTAACTTAACTGCTGCCGGCATTGCTATTGACACACATGTGGCACCACTCATTGCTGCAATCACAAGTAGCCTCTCGGAGGGAAAGATCCTTTGATGAAGAACCTTCCTAGTGTTGAAGATCTACATAACTCCAGGTTGAGTTTTATCCAACAAGAGGAGGCTGATGCTGTCAATATGATGTGGGACCCTCAATGAGATGAAAAATTGGTCTGATTCAAGGATGGAATTTTTGTTTTATTTGGACGAAATCTAGAATTCTAGTGGTGCGAGATAAATATGTTTAGTAGCTTAGTTTTGGAGGACACCTACATGTTTTGCAACTCTTAGGGAGCCTAGAAAGCGAAATCAGATTTTGGATGTCAATAAAGAATATTTGGAAGGGACTTTCTCTCTCTAATTCATCATCTCTTCTGGTGCATTTTTTCTATTGCTTCCTCCCCCTCTCCTCTCCGGTACTACACCAGCTGGACTGCTCTTTCTCTTCTGGCCTTCTCCTTGGTCGTGGGCACATATATATGAACTGTGGTTAGATTCATCCACCATTGGTCACTAGACTCACTACCTTGTGCAAATTAAGAGGTTATTGGTATAAATCTCTTATTTGGCTTTCTACTGGGAGTTCGTATGAACTTTTCAATTTCATTCTTCTGGTTTTGGTTTCTAGATGTTGGAGGATAAGAGCAATGCTACTGGTACAGGCCCAAACGCGCGCTGTCTGTGTCGCTTCTGCTGTACCAGCAGCATTTCTGGGAGGATAATGTGTGAGATGTAGCTTTTCTGTCTTCGACTTTTTGGTATACTTCTGGTTCTGCTTTTCTTTTGTATCTTTGTTTTTATATTAATGAAATCAGTTGGTGTCAATAGAAAATGAAGCAACAGCTTAACGATGTTTTTTTCATGCGTAGAATAGTAGAGCGCGGATGCATGAAAGTTGTTTTAATTAACTGGTAGGTTGAAATATGAAAGTGTAAATATTGCACGTTTAGAAGACCTTGCAGATGCTGTCAACACAACCATTCAGCTTGAGCTTCTTTTGGGCAAAACTTTAGGAGATATCTAGACAAAGCCTAAAGATAATTGTCCTTAATTTAGTCCATTATTACATTTTGGGATGGCCCATGAATTATGTCCACTTTAAACATTCAAGAAGGCAAAATTGGTACATTCCTACTTTCCCTTTCTTTTGCATTGGTTTGATATCTCCAAAAGTTTAAGAATTGAGAATCATTTCAAACTCAAGGGCACTTTTGAAAAGTTATGGCTTTAAGAGTGCTATCATTTTGTCTCCTTAAAAAGATGGATTCTCCAAAAGGGAACAAAAAAAATAGGTCGGAGGGTCCGAGGGAGTACCTATTTCTAATGCGATGGACGACGATATATTTGCGGAATAAAACTCGGTTCTTGCCCCACCCTCTCAAAATAGCTAGGTCCCATTTTAGTTGCATTTGTTATGGTTAAGAGTTAATACATAGCAAGTTCTGTTGGATTGTTTACATTGGATCAAATAAGTTATACATTAGGTACTCTGTCAGAAAAGGTTATCTCAGCACACCAATGCTCTATCGGGCGTTCATAGATTATTTTTTCCTTGTCATTTGTTCCTTGCTTGGGTTGATCTTATTAGACAACATGCAGATCCAGAAGAAGAAGATATGGGAATTGGTGCAGCCACATCTAAAGACTGATGCTTATTGTGTTGCTGCACTTGGGGGGCATGTCATGCGAACGTCAGAAGGTGTGGTTTCATGCAGATCTCTGAGAAATGCAAACGTATCATAATCGAACTTAGATCTTCATCCATTTTGACTTTTGAACGTAGTCTTCTAACCTTGCTTAGTGTGATTTTTGACCTATTCATGGAATAGTTTGTATTGTTTAGCATTTTCCTACGTTCAAATGGTCCAAATTTGTTGGCTGATCTTTCAATTTTATTGTAAAACATGGGATGGAGTTGCTTTGTATTACCCTTGGTCGGTTGGTAGTTCTTCAATAAACAATGAGGCTTCTTATTTAGTCCTAGTATTTTAAACTTTCTTCGCCGTTCAAAAAAAAAAAAAAAAAAACTAATGTAGTATTAGGACGCAATCAGGATGGATTCTCTCGAGATGTATGTATATTTTTCGTGGAATAAACTTACAGGAAAAGGAAAGTATAAACTAGCAAGAGAAATTGGAAGTCAGGTTACAATAAGGATGAAGGTAAACGAGTTGTGATCATGCTATTAACCTGGACAAAGTAGACTTCCAGACTTCCTTGGGCTTCATTTGGAGAATAGATTAATCGTTTAAAACCTAATATGTTGCTCTTCGTTTTGTACTGTTTGAAACTTGCATTTGAATTTTATGTAATTTCAGATTGAGTCCTTCTATGGAAAAGAAAAAAAAAAGGTGTACTTAATTGAATTATCTGTTTGGGAGATAGTTGCGATAAACTTTGCGTCAATTTCTGGATTGTTAAGACTGCCGGAGTGTAGAGGTAGTAATTGAAGCGATAAAACGGAAAAGGTATCCAGTTACACGCCAGTACAAATGCTACCTGCTTTGTCACGAGGACTGACATAGGCATTGGAGAGTCCTGGTTGGCCATCGGTCGGTACACCAACGATTCTCTTTTCATAGCAGTCTCTGATTCACGGTGTTAATCATCTCTTCATTGTGCTTAAATCATTGTTAAGTGGAGCGAATCTTTTTCATCTACGGTGGTGGTGGTGGTGGTACTGGTAGTAAAATAAGCAAACGCTAAACGAACAGCTGGGTTCACGGGTATTCCCACTGGGCTTTGGCACGATCTTCATCTCATCTGGGGATCAATCTTAGCGGGCTTGTGAACTCTTGATGCTCCATCAACAGAACAACCTGCAGGCTGCCTCACTTAATCACATACCTCTCTCTCTCTCTCTCTCTCTCTCTCTCTCTCTCTCTCTCTCTCTCTCAAAAATGATTCTAGCATAGTAGCATTTATGTATACGTAATTCAATATATATGCCACATACTGCTAATGGAGTTCGGAATACTTTATGGTGAAATCTGTTTTTTTTTGTTTTTGTTTTTTGAGGTCTTAACTTACGCCTGTATGAATGTAAGCGGAGGAGTGGCTCATTCTTTTGAATTATTCGAATTCGAATGATCTCTCTCCTTGGGCTACAAGAAACAGAAATAAAAGGAATAAACCTTTTGGGAATTAATGATAGTACAAACTTTCCCATGACCACCAACATTAGAGCATGTCGAATGACATCAAAAAGTGATTAGCTGTAAAATAGAACTTCTCCTCTCCAATGGTTAGTTCAAAAACAGAATCGAAGAGTTTCAAATAAGTAATTTTCTCTTCTCATTTTCCTCCAACTTTCTCAACTTTAATTCAACTACTACCTCAGTTCAAAAATATTTGGCATGTCCACCAAATGAGGGCTTTAAAAAAAAAATTCAAAAAATTATGTTTTATCTTTAGCTTATGTTCAAAAAATAAGTTTGAATTTTTTTTTCTTGAAAACTAGTATGTATTATTTATAGCTAACTTTCTCTCCACCTTATTTTTTCCAACCACCATTCTCAACTACTATTCTCTCAACCACTATTTTCAACTATCATTCTCTCAAACCAATGTTCTTAACCATCATTCTCTCAATCAATCTATAAATAAGTATATCTTTCCTTTGATACAATACCACATAACGATTTCAGTCTTTTCTTTCAAACTATTATTATATATGAGCAATTTAACCCGAAGAATATTGCAGGGAGATTTTGACGAATTTTTCTCCGATGAAGAGGAGACTACAGCAGCGCAACTAATTATGCAAAACAAAAGAGGGTACCATGTCTCACATCTTCTAGGGCTACAATCAAGTCAAGCTGAGCCGAGTCAAATTTTGAGTTGCTCAGGCTCAGCTCGCCAAACCTGAATGAAAACTTTGCTAGCAGATTCATGAAAACCTTCAACGAGGATTGAACAAAACTAGGTTTTTCTCTTGTTGAGTTTTAACGAAAGGGGAGATGGTGATGGGTTGGCATTGACACACCAGTGCTGAAGCACAACCTTAAGATCATTTACTGTTAGGGCGGGAGTTATGCGACAAATTTAGGTTGGGTGCAGAGCTGGTTCTGAGCTAAAGCAAGCTTTGCGGTCACTTTAAGCTTCCCAAAAGTGCGAATTTCAAGGGCCTCTCATATTTAAATACCCCTAGATATCTACTTACATTTTGTTCATTAATATAATAAAAAACTGGCCTTCTTTTGGTTTTCGCGTTAAGCCTCCATAAAGTCATGGCCGGCTTTGGTTGGGTGTGGCAAAGAGTTTAGTTTGTAAGTGGAGTGAAGTATATTTGGCCTCTCTTACATATTCTCATGCACATAGACAGGGTTGGGATCCCCATAAGCCTCAGCCTCATTTCCCTTTGAGTGCAATTTTGTTCACCCTTCTTAAAAGAGGGTAAACATTATCTTTTATCTTATTGGTTAAAATAGTGTAGTCCAATCTATGCAATACACTTTTGTATAAGTAGTGGGATTCACACAATTTTAACCAATAGGAAGGAGGGTAATGTTCACCCTCTTACGTGGAGGGTGAACAAAACTCAACTATTTCCTTCTCCAAGTCTCATAGAATAGTATGAATTAGGATTAACCAATGAAAACGAAGAAGAAGAAGTTTAGTTTAGGTGGGATGGATGGATGACTTTAAGGGGTGCAACAGGAAAGATAATTGTAATTGGGTCTTTGAACCCCCTTCTCTAATTCTCGGGGACGGTTATTTGCAACCCCTTATGTTCTCCATACAACCCTCTTTCTACATACAATTCACAAATCTTTTTTACTTCATCAAATTTACTACCACAACCCAACAAATACCGCTACATTTTCCAACATATCCCTCCACCATGAGAACCTCCATAACCACCGGTCCACCACCAACTCAACCTTCCTAATTTAAAAAAAAGAAAGAAGAAGTGCAGCCTGAGGAGGCAGCCACAGAGAGAGAGAGAGAGCATGGGCCGGTGGAGAAGGGATAAAACTCTGTTGTCGGTAGACACGATTTGTCAAAGATAAAAACATGGGCGACTGGCTATAGCTCGGGCGGTCGGGCCATTAGTCAATAATGGTGGATCCACGGTGGCAGGGAGGGAGGAATCCCAGTGTAATGGGTTCTAAAAAAAAAATCTGGAATCCAAAAATGCTATTGTTTACTTCCATTTTTGGCCAAAATTCAGAAAATCAATTTGTTGGTTAGAAGAAAGCCTTGAATGAAGGTCTCATGCATCAAAAAGCCTCATGATCGGTCATCCACGAAATCGGGCCGATTTGAATGCCACTAATCGAGTTGAGTTTTCAAAGGCCTGGGCCGAATTATGCCTAAGATTTTGTTATCACAAGCCCAAGCCCAAGCCCAAGATTGGCCGAAGACTTGGGTTGACCCACTAGATCTGAGTGTTTTATCCAGGCCTAGGCCAGTTTTTAGAAATAATAAGGCCTTCTAAGTGGACCTAAATCAGTTAAAACCCAAGTTTTCTTTCCAAACTTGGGCTCGCATGGCTTATAAAGAGAAGAGGCCTATGATGCTCCTCAAGTTCATGCCCAAGTAATAGATGGGCCTACTTCTTTAAGAAAACGTCACCTATGGCCTTCAGTTGGTAGGGAAAAGGTCTCAAGCTGCTCACAAACAGCTCAAAGGTCTAGAATGTTCTTGCTGGGCAGATCTAGGTAAGCTGCTTGTAGGTCTGAGTCTTTACTATCCTTCAGCATGAAGCAAGGCTTGGGACACATGGCAGCCATGCATGGAGACATCCCATGCAGCTCACAAGTAGCTTAGGCCTGGACAAGCAGCTCAAAGGCCTCTATCTAACATCACATAAGCTGCTCACAAGCAGCTCAATCAGGCCTGCGTTTTTGGCCTTGGTGGGCCCAAATATCCCTTTTTTATAAACATCCATGCTCACAAGCAGCTCAAAGGCCCCAAGCTGCTCACAAGCAGCTCAAACGCCTAGAATGTTCTTGTTTGGCAGACCTGAGTAAGCTGCTTACAAACAGCTCAAGGTCTGAGTGGACCCCATCCTTCAGCATAAAGCAAAGCCAAGAACATGTGACGTACATGCAGCTCTTGGAGCTGTTGGTGAATGACTCATGCAGACCTAAGCAAGTTGCACACAAGCAGCTCACTCAGGTCTGGTTAATCTTTTGATTCTCGATTCTTCTTTCATAAGGAATCAAGATTAGAAGATTTACGGGCCCACAAGAGATAGAGGACCAATAAAATGGTAGGAAGGCCTGGAGAAGTATTGGTCTTCAGCAGTGGTGGGCCCAGAGGATGTCCAATCAAGCAGTAGCTTGAGTGTTGAAGCAGCTTAAAGGCTTGGATGCTGAAATTCCTTTTGCTCTTTTACAAAGTTTTATGCAAAAAATGAGGATTTTTCAGGCCTTGGCCCTTTTCTTGGAGTGAAAAGCACGTTTTGGTCAAAGAACAACCCCTCATTGGAGCATTTCGAAGCTGCTCAAGCCTAAGCCTCTGCTAGAAGGCCACATGGCAGCCATGCATGAAGGCCTGTGAAAGCAGCTCAAGCCCTGGAAGCATTGCTTATAAATACCAGAATTGAAGGCCTTGGCAAAGGTTCCCGACCATCAAGCCCACAACTTATCTAAATTACAATTCAATTATCTTTTATCTTAGGGTCCCCGACCATCAAGCCCCCGGCTTATGCAAATTTATTTTTCATTTATCTTTACTTTCCCGTTCAATTTAGCCAAGCCTAGGTTTTATTTCATTTCTTTGTAACCAGACTTTGTTAAACCGTTAATAAAGTCATTTTAATTCTGTTTTAGGCCTTATTCTACTTTTCTTTCCATTTTTCACACAGTTAGGAAATACTAAGTCCTTATCCCGACAAGACAAATCACGAACCACATACGGCTTCACCCCTTAGGTCGTACGCAATAGCTCAATAAGAAGTCAGATTGAGGCTTTCAGGCCTTAATACAAATTTGGGCAGCAATCCTACCCTGGCACACTCGCAACATTTGCCAATTCGATTTTTGCACTTTTTGTGGAGAAACAACCATAGAATTTTGAATTTTTAAATTTGGAACAGTAAATCAGATGTCCAATTTCGAAAAACCGTTGCCAAAATTGGAAGTTAACGTCCGAAATAATCAAAAGAATGCAGAAGTTGAGCTCCGAAACTTGTTCGGATGTTAAGTTCCGAATCATAGGGATGAAATCGAGAGTTAAATTTTGAAATATTTGACATTTCTTGAAAATTAATTTTCGAAATTTCTGTTGAGCTTGTAGATAGGTGATCGCATTTGTTGAAATTAAATCGCATGAAACGGTAAAGGTGAGTTTGAAGTACCAGATAGTAGTGGAATGAGTGTGAGCAATTACCGATTGGGTCTCTCTCTCTCCCCTCTGTTTTTCATTGAAAATATTCGCGGGGATGGAGGGAGGCGATAAAGGAGAAAGATGAAGATGAGAAAGTTTTTGCAAATTGAGGCATTTTTGTCTTTACACAGTGGGGTATTTCTGTTTTAAACTTTTTAATTTTAAATGGGTTATATGGAGAAGATTGTGGGTTGCAAATAGCTAGCCCGGGTCTTTTTTGTTATTCTCTTTTAATTTTTACTAGATTCGGTCAATTTTTTTAGATTAATTATTTGTCTTGATGAGAAGAATCGAAAAAATATAAAACATAGTCCAAATTCGAAAAAAGTTCACTACAAAATAAAAAAAAATATTTTGACGAAAAATATACTCCAATTTTTTATTTTCTTTAACGTCGTCTTATATGAATTTTTTCAACTTATATTTTTATATTTTCTTATTCCCCTCGTTGAGTGGAACAACGTGATACTTTTTGTAGTAGAAACTATGACAAAAAGTTGAAAGAAATAACTACAAATCAAATAATACTGACTATTTCTATCTAAACAAATATTAACCTATTTTGGCCTAATAAATTAAATGTCTTATTTTTTTGTCCTTATTCAAATTTTTTCCACATTTGTTAGTTTTTCGTCGATTTTTTTATGAAGTGGTTATTTCTCAAAATACTTGGATAAAAGTAAAAAAAATTTACTTTTCTGATTTTTGTTATCGAGACGAATCAATACCCTAGAAAAGATTGACGCAAAACTAACAAATACGAAAAAAATTTAAATAATGACAAAATTTTCAGATTTAAGTTAAGTCTAAAAGAACGGAGCCTAAAGTTATGATGAGATAAATTTAAAAAATAATTTTTTTATATAAAAACCCAATTATTTTTTTAAATAAATACAAAAAAATTATACAAAATGTATTTATTTTTGGGTTGAAAAAGGCCCTTTAGTTATGGGCATATTCACCAGCAAAGGAGGAGGGGAGCTTAAATAAAGCGTGAGTTTAACGTATTGGACGAATGTCCTTTGAAACGTTTTGTAAAAATACTTGCGACGTGAGCAGGTAGCGCATCGGATTGTGGTGGTAGGTAGTGCCCGACAGTGGTGGTGCGTCCCTGGTTTGGGAGGAGAGATCGGGAGAGAGTATAGAGGAAGGAGGTAGTGGTACTTCGGGGGTGGTGGCGGTGGGTCTGGGGTTTGGGAGGGAGGAGGAAGTGGAGGGGGGGGAGATTTAACACGCAGATTGGGGGGTTAGTCGGAGGTTAAGAGCATCTCCAGCCTTGACTCATTTTAAAACTCAAATTTAAAAATAGAATAAAAATTATAAAAATCTCTCTCTAATCTTTGACTCAAATCCTTCCTCATTTTGGGTTTTACCTATTTCTTTGCCCAAATCTGAGACGACTTTTGCCTTGACCCATTTTTTCAATGGCTAGTTAGAGAGAGAGAGAGAGAGAGAGGGGGGGGAGGAGGGAGAGAACCTTGTCGGCAGTGGCGGCGGTCTAAGAGGCGATGCAGAAAGTGGCGGTGGCGTTGTGACCTCTAAGTCTTATTGGGTCCCCCAGAGTTATCTTCTTTTCTGACCTCCGATGATGATGATGAACGAGTTTCAGAGTTGTCTTTTGTGGTTGTGTCCGGTTCTGGATTTTGTGTGAAATTTTGTGTGTTTGATTCTAGAGGAGAGAGAGACAGAGATGGAGAGAGAAGAGTACTAGGTCTTCTCATTTCGGATTTGATTGTTTTACCTTATTTATGATTATGCCATTAAAATAAAATGCATATATATTTGGGTTTAATGGTTGGAGATGTACCTACTCAAAATGAGTTTTTACTCAAAATTTAATTCAAATTTGAGGAAAAAAAATAGGTGAAGGCTGATGCTCTAAGGGGATAAACCAAAGCCTAGGCAATTCCAAGATGCGCCATGTAAACCAAAGACGCATTCCCAAGATGCGCTACTTACTGACGTCGCAAGTATTTTTACAAAACGTTTCAAAAGACATTGTCCAATACGTTTCCAAAACGCGGACAGATCGGCGAAAGCGCAATCATTTGTCGACGATTGATTTGAGATCATCGTTTTGATAGTGGCAAGCATATATTTTAAATCGGATTCCGACTAGAAAGTGTCAGGATTCGCAGCGGAGACAATTGATGGCAGCAGTTGTGGAACCCAAGAAGATCATCATCGACACCGACCCCGGCATCGGTAACGGATCCTGCTTCTCTCTCTCTCTCTCTCTCTCTCTCTCTCTCTCTCTCTCTCTCTTCTTCCTTTCATCTTTCAACTTACAATCACAGACGACCACTGAACACATCTTGTTTCCAGTTTTACGACCATCTCTATTTTTCAGTTCTCTCTTTTTTCCCCATCTTGGTTTGAATTTTAGGAGAAATTCATCCTGTTTCCGACTTTCTTTAATTCTCTACAATCAACAGACCAAAACTGCGCTGATAGAATTAAGAGTTGAGCGAAACGTAGAGGAGGAGGAGTGGATTGAAAACATGGTAGAAACTTCTCAAGCTTTGCTTAAGCTTTAATTGGGGCTGCCAGTAGTGGATGGTGGGATTGGTTTCTATGATTAGTCGAGGTGCACGTGAGATGACCTGGACACCTAAGTTTCGGACAAAAGAAACATGTTGGAGGGTGTCAAAGCATCCAACTCAAAATTAATTGACAATGAGTGAAGAGGCCATCCATGGTTGTATTCTAGTTTTAGATGCGATATAATTAACCAATGTGGGAGAAGCTCTGACAGATTGAAACGTGGGGGTGAGTAGTTAGATCATAAGTGAATAGCTAATACTCCCTCCGTCCCAATTTAATTATCCTTTTTGGGAGTTCGTGCTATTTTTCAATTGATTATATCTTGTAATTTATAATTTATAATGTTTTATGTGATTTCGAAAACATTATATTATAGAATTAATCGAGATCTATCAAACAATATCCATATTTGATATGAAATTAATTATGGATTGAAGATATAACTAGTTTTTTAGCCGGTTAGAATAGAACGATGGACAATTAAATTGGGATGGAGGGAGTAGTTTTAATTTATGAGGAGATAATGGTTGGAATTTATTTTTTGAATTTAAAAGATAAAACTCTAGAGATTAGGGTTTGTTTGGATCTAAGGAAAAGAAAGGAAACGTTAAAAATATATTTGATTCCATCCATGGTACATTGCTCCTTTACTTTATTATTATTATTATTATTATTATTTTCCCTCCCCGTGTTTGGTTTGAAAAGAAAATGAGAAGAAAATAGAAAAACATAGTTTTGAGCACAGTACTTTCCCTTTCATTTTCCTCACACTTTATTTTTTTTAACAATTTTCTCTTCTCTTCCTTTCCTTTCCACATGTTCCAAACAGACCGTGGGATAGTTTGTGGAGGCTTTTAAAGCCCTATTACCTTTGCATATGGTATAGATAGATAGATTCGAAGGCAATTGAATGCATGATATTCAAACATTTTCTGCTATGGCACTGAATTTTGTTCCCAGAGATTTGAGTGGCCATAAGAAGATTTGGTAATTATCCTTTTTAAATTGTTGTGTCTATTCTAAGGCCTTACAAGAAAAGATGCATGCAGATGATGCCATGGCAATATTTGTGGCGTTACGGTCACCAGAAGTGGAAGTGATTGGACTTACAACGATATATGGAAATGTCTATACAACACTTGCTACTAGAAATGCATTGCATTTGGTAATATGCTCTTCTTCTATGAGAAACCAAAAAAAAAATTTTAAATGATAAAGGTGAATGGATCTTGTAAAGCTTTGATTCAATTCTATATCTTTTTGACAAAAATAACTCTCTGTTGGGGAGCAAAGGTTTTGATAAAATGTTCCAATCAATCAAATATTTTTGTCAGATATAGTTTTCTACTAGTACTTCTATTAACTCATTTTCCTCTCTCTCTCTCTCTCTCTCTCTCTCTCTCTCTCTCATTGTTCAGTTGGAGGTTGCGGGGAGGACTGACATCCCGGTGGCTGAAGGATCTCATGTCACAGTAACTGTATGTAAGACTCTTGATCTTGATTTGTATGAAGTAATGTCCATTAAGATTGCATCTTGTCATTGCACTTTTTTTTTTCCTTTTAGTGGTGCTTCTTTCTCTCTCTCTCTCTCTCTCTCTCTCTAATCTATCTATCTTGTTAGAATACCAAAGGATAAAGCAATGGTCAAGTTCTTTCCAAAGTCATTGATCAAACTTGTGACTAGTGTTTGTACTCCTGTAATGTTTCCCTTTTAACTGGATATGAGTTACATTCTTAAGATATGGGCAATTAAGTATTGAGTTTACTTGTGAATCTAGTTAATATCATTGATATTTGTGGTTTTCTACTTAGGGTGTTTAATAGGTTTAGTGGATAATTGGTCAAAGTTTGATTAATTTACGTACAAGTATATACTAGATACTAACCCATGAAAGTTTCTCTTGATTTATTGAGTTGTATTTGATACTTTCTTGAATAAAGTTTTTTTTTTTTTGAATTTCTGCATCAAGGATCAAAATTTGATTTTACTATGTTGTTTCGTTAGCTAGGAAAACTAAAATATGTTGGAAACATCTTGGAAGAACTTCAAAAACATAAGGGAAGTAACAAAAGATTTTGGAAATGTATGAAAATTTCATTGTCGTACTTTTAAATTCTAAATAGGTGTTGAAACAACTCAATAATTGAGTATGTTTCATATGGATTTGGTGCGTTTCAACATGCTTTGGTGTAAACATTGGAATGTTGCGAATGCACAAATGCGTCGTTTTGCATTCCTAAGAAATGCATACGTCAACTGCAAAGGAACAAAAGGTAGTTCCCTGTTCTGAAGATTACAAACTAGAAAATAGATGAATGAGAAGACAATAGTACTTATCTAAGTTAAGGAGACAATTATGTTCATCTTCATTCTTTTTTCATGTCCATTTACCTAACAACTTATGCATGCCTGCCAAAATATAATAATCTACTGATACTGGAATGAAGGTGTTGATTGAAGTGCTAGTTGCCATTGCTGAACAACTAAGAAATGCCCACTAAAATAAACTTATTGGATGGTTACTTGATTGAAGGAGTTGAATCAACTTCTAAGAAATGGCAACTACACTTGCTTGATTGGAAATATTTTTTTAGTATATGTCCTGTTTTTTCCAATCTGGAGGAGGAATTTATCTTATGCATTCTGGTGGAACTTGTTTCCATCACTTACTATGGTGAGAAGGTTCTTGATTGCTTTAGGTATTTGCTTGAAGCTCCTGGTGTGTTATACATCTTTATCTTGAATGCTGTGCAACAGATGATTGTTTAGTGTTCTGGCCTTGATGTCTTCTGATATGTTAATTGTTGTATCTAAACAACCAAGAAGGAACTAGTAAAATTCAATTTGTTGCTGATTGAAAGCCAAATTACATCTTTATGCACTTGAACACCATCGCGGACCATTAACAATAATGGAAAATTACTAATTATCTTGCTACAATTGAAGAAAAGGAAACAACACATAGGCAATAGAAAGGCACTCGGTGATGGTGTGTTGCAGAAAACTGCTCATGGTAATGGAAGTCATTTGAGTTATTTTGTTCCTGTTTGTAATTTTCTTCTACTGACTAAGTCAAATCAAATAACTGGCAGAATCTTCTGTCAATATGATTATCTCAACCTAGTTAGAATTTAGATGTCTGTTTGAGCAATACAAAAATTTGACGGGTCAATGAAATGGAGAAATTATGAAAATGTCATCAGTCGATCAACAGTGTTTTCTTCACCCTTGGAAGGGTTCTTTTGAGTTTTTATTTTTATTTTTATTTTTGTTCATGTATTGCCAGGAGCAGTTACCATAAGGCTTTAACACTTTGTAGTTCTTCAAGTTTATGATTTTAAAATCCAGTTTTTGGGATAAAAACCTTGGCTAGTTTAGTTATCCGTCATTTATGTGGATATCATTTTTTGAAATTGTAATACCTCTAGTGTTACAGAAGATTCAAGTTCACCTCATTTATTTGCTCACATGAGTATCTGTTTTTCCTTTTCTTGTCAAAATTATCTGAACTCTGAATTTTATGCATACTGTCACAATTTTTACCCTTACAAGTAACATGCTGCAGCTGAACTGTAAAATTGACTTTTGTATTTCTGGCTGAGTGAAGAAAGGTACAAAACTCCGAATAGCTGATTTTGTACATGGTGCTGATGGACTGGGCAACCAAAACTTCCCCCCGCCACTAGGAAAGCCAGTTGAACAGTCAGCAGCTGCTTTTCTTGTGGAGCAAGCCACCCTTTATCCTGGAAAAGTCACTGTGGTGGCGCTCGGGCCTCTGACAAATATTGCTCTGGTCAGGTTCTTGATGTTCTTTAATGTGTTTTGAAAGAATGCTTCTGATTGCCAATTGTGTAATGTTAGGTAGGATGTTGCTTATTTGGTTTAACAACTGATGCAGGCTATTCAATTAGATCCTGCATTTACTAAGAATATTGGGCAGATTGTTGTTCTTGGCGGTGCTTTTGCAGTAAATGGAAATGTGAATCCAGCTGCGGAGGCCAATGTAAGTTGCTCATTGTTTGTCTACGTGGACAGCTAGTGTCGATACTGTGACCTCAAAACCCCCAAGAATGGTGCTTACAAATGTCTCAAGTACCTCCAGTTTCCTGACTTGTCTAAACTCGAATTAAGTTGAGTAGTCATGTCCCTGTCATGTAGCTGAAAATGTGTTCCGAGTTGGTTTTCATTTAGTTGTTCGCATGAGTTGCGTGAGTTTGCTTAGCATGTCTTATGTTAGTCAGTCTTCAGCCAGAGTATCAGGGTCTACAGTGTCATAGGAAGTTCAGCTATTCATAAATGTAGTTTCTTGTTTTCAAGATCGAAAAGTTCAAGCTATGCTGTAATCGTGGTCACTTTGAAGTTTGGTGTATTAAATGTCCTTGGTGCTCCTGGATTGGACCAGATTTTTGGAGATCCAGATGCTGCAGACATTGTGTTCACAAGTGGAGCAGATGTTTTGGCTGTTGGCATTAATGTTACCCATCAGGTTTTTATGACAGGTAATACTTTGTGTCACCTACATGTTTATATTACGGAGTATTATTATATACAGTATGTGCTATATATTTATACATCATCTTTCTGCAGATAAACTATTTATGGTATGTCCTTGCATAGTAGGTACCATAATTGTGGTTGTAGTTGTATACCGGTTGTTCAGGGTGACGAATAAAGATCTTTTGTTTTTGTCTATAAATGTACTGTAAAGTTACAATCACCGCTCATAGTGCCATTTATCCTTGCACTGTTACAAGCGTAAGCCGTTTTTTTGGTAAGTTCTAATGTTTCATTTCCATGCTTACACAAGTTTCTTTATTTGGTTGGAGGAATTAGGGAAGCGAAAGAAGTGGTCTGAAGACGATTTCTTTGTTTACTAGACATAGGGGGAAGGAAAACTAAAAGTGGAGGGGGACGAGATTCCTCCACAACCAACATTTTGAATTGCTGCTTTGCATGTTTGCCTTTGAAACCACATATTCTCTCCCATAAGCAAGGGCAAAGTGTGTATAGACGTATACCCTCTTTCTCCACTTCCCTTCCTGCTCACCTTAGAAATGGAGGGAAGCAAAGTACAGTTTTGCCCCTTCCTACTCTTTTGAAATTTTCATTCCATATCCTTCCTTGCAGTTGCTCTCTCTCCTTCCAAATGTTGCCTAATTAGTATTTGGATATTTTCCCAATTTTACCGGATTTCCTTGAAACTATGTGAGCCTATTAATTAAACCCAATGAAGTCATGGCACAACTACTTGGATCCAGCCAGATGAATGCTTTTGAAAACTTCTGTAGAGTTTGTTTGAAGAGAGCTTGAATATGGTACACATTGAGTGTGATGGGATCAGTTCCTAAACATATGAGGTGATATTCCAATTGTGTTCATCTGTTTTTACAGTTTAAAAATCTATTTTCATTGCTCCAATTGCTTGTGTACTTGGCATTTTCTTTTGATAAAATGTGTGGTTTGTCATCATCTTCAATGCAAGTGGTTTGTTTATCTTCTTCTTTGTCCAAGGTCATCTAATTCCTTTGACTATATGAATTCGACATGAGGTTCGAGCACTAAAACCTTGTTGATTATGAAGTCTAAAAGCAAAAAATACAAAAGAAATAAATATCATCGCAATGACTGACGTGCTCCCTTGGTAGAAATTGAACCATTTTTCAATTTCCTTTTGGTTATGTTATTAAATGGACCAACAATTAGAACTCATTACCAGTGTTCTAAAACTCGGAAATACTCGGCGAGTACTCGGTACTCGGTGCCTAGCCGAGAAGAGTTAGGGCTACTTGGTGGGAATTAGTCAGCCAGCTGATTACTCGGCATTACTCGGTGGGTACCCGGCGAGTACCGATTACTCGGTAAAACGAGATTACTCGGAAGTGGGGAGAAAATCGGAAAAAAAACTGAAAAAATGAGGTAAAATACATAATATGTTAAATTTGAAGGGTCGTTAGTGTAATTTCAGTATAGTTTTATACTTACCCTAATAGAGTAAACACACCAATCAAGCTACTGCTGCTGTTCGAAGCAACTGCTGATGTTCCTTTTCTTCGAACATTGAACTTCTCATTTGAAGGGTCGTTAGTGTAATTTCGTACTTGGTTTCATTTGGTTTGAACGTTAAGCTTTATAATGGACTAGTAATTTTGTACTTGGTTTGAACTATGAACATTGAACTTCTCATTATGCATTATGAATATCATTTGGGGAACATATAAAAAAAAATCCAAGTAATTTCTACTCGCCGAGTACTCGGCCTCCAAGGTACAAGGTGGCCAGCCGAGCGAGTACCGAGTTTTAGAACATTGCTCATTACCTTAATCGTGCCTGAGATGCAATGACACTTTAGGAAATAGGGGTAGTTTAATTACAAATGTAGCACATACACGCACACGGACACGGCATACGGACACGTATGTTTTATACTACACTCTTGGCTCAACATGTTTGAAGTTATAGAAATGTTACCCCAAAAAAAGCTTCTAAAGTTTATTAAAGTCACCTTGCAGTGCCCCTGTGTGTGTCCCCAGCGCGTCTTCCCTTAAAAATTTCTAAAGTTTAATGGACACATCACGTGCTTGTCCCATCCCTGTCCCCGGCGTGTTGAATATTCCCGGAGTATCCGGCACATATACGACGATCTCTAAGATTGTCACTGCGTCATAGGTAATAAATTTAGGGCAGTAGTGATGTAAAAGTATACTTGATTTTTTTGTCTTCAATCAAGGCCTCCAAGTTTGATGAGAGGCTGATCACAGCTGTCAATTGATCTCACAATGCTGCAAGGCTACTTGCAGTGGAGGTTTTCGATAGCCTCCCTTAACAGTTGTGAGTTTGCTACATATGCTTTGCGTGTTTGTTTAGAATCAGCTCAAGTGTTCCTCATCAGTGCCCCGAGGTCTAGATACAACGAAACCCGATGTTCTCTCTCACCCCAGAAACTCGACTTTGTCAAAACATTTTGACCGTAGAATTTGCTTTGTCTCCTCAAGGCGATCTGATCGTTGCAGAAACAGAGCAAAACTGGTGACCCACCCCAAAACCGGGTTCGACCTGACAGCCTGCTTCATACCCATGATTCGACCAAATGTCCAACCTGACCCAGGGCTGATTTGTTGAACTGGCCCACATTTGTATCTGGCCCTCTCCGGATTTGGTCCATACTCGAAAATTGACCCGGTAATCTTGTCTGGCTGGTAATCTTGATTCTTCACCTTCAACTAAGGCCTCCAAGTTTTGGTGAGACTTGAGAGGCTGATCAAAGCTGTCAATTAGTCTTGCGGTGCTTTAAGACCGCAGGCAAATGAGGTTTTCAATGGCCTCCCTCAACATTAGTGAATTCTAGCCTATAAATAGGTGTCACCGTTTTGTGTATTGTATGAGTTAAAGAAGCCAAGAAGAAATAGAGAGGGTGAGAGAGTGTTGTCTTCAGTTTCAATCCCGCAACTTTTGAAGGTTGCTTATTATATGTTCGGTGTTCGGTCTAGAATCAAGTGATTCTCAGGAAGTGTTCCCTTGTTTCATTGGTTTATTACTTTTTTTGCTACAAACAGAATGGTGTGGGAATGATGAGACAGGTACAACATTCCATAGATCAATTTTAAGGTGCACGGGTGGATCTCTTTCTATTTCTTCGGCTACGTGGCCAAAATTACTAAATCAGTTATTTGGATTTTAAATTTGTTACAGTATAAGTTTGTTTTCTTGTTTCACATAGATATAACTTCACGCATCTCTATGCATGGCAGATGGTGATCGTGACAGGCTGGCAAACTCAAATGGAAAATTTTCCCAGTACCTGTGCAAGATCTTAGATGTGTACTTTTCGTATCATCGTGATGCTTACTGCACAAAAGGTGCCTTTAGAGAAAGTAGCACACAGTGAGATAGTAGTACGTTTTTCATTTGAAATACTGATGGTTGTTTTGGACTTGATGTAGGTGTTTACCTTCATGATCCAACAGCCCTTCTTGCAGCTGTTAATCCTTCCCTGATCACTTATACAGAAGGGGTCGTGAGAGTCCAAACAATTGGCATCTCAAGGGGCCTCACGTTGTTTTACAACAAACAGAAAAGGCAGGGCTATTTGAAACTTCATATCACTCTTTATTTTCCGTGAAGTTGATGAGAAAATTTTCAGTGCCGGGTGGACACGTCCACGTGGTGCCCAAGTAGTGCATCTGGGCCATCCAAAATTGTGTTGGACGGTCCAGATTAAAACCCTCTCTCTCCTCTCTGCCGACCACTTTCTCTCTCCAAATCCGAGCCGTCCAAAATCGGAATGATTGGCTGGGATGCACTGCTCGGGCACCACGTTTTGGCACTGAAAAATTTCTCGAAGTTGATGGAGATGCATAAGCATTTAACAATCACTTTTTCAGTAGTGGTTCAATTGCTAGATCAAATATACATATGTATTGATATAGTTACAAGGATGTGTGTGTGTATGGTTCTAGAGACACCATTTTTGACACCCCATCTCAGCCATTGATTCAATGGCTGGGATTAAAACCTAAAAGCAATTATTGCACCCAATAACTTTTCCCACTTTCCATCTCACGTTTACTGTCTTCTCTCTCTCCTCCACACTTCAGCTACCCCATTATTTCCGGTCAATCCCGTCTTCTTCCTCTCCGGCAATCCCGTTCCTGTTCAATTTTGGAACATCCCAAACGACTACAAGTTCGTGAAATGGATTATTCAGGAGAATCAAGAAATCATTCCTACCCTTTGCTCCAACAAGTTGTAACCAAATCTTACTCCCGTTTGCCCCCATCAAACAAAAACAGGGGGAAAACCCCCCTTAAAATTACCATCAACGAGAGTAACCCTTTCAATTTGTTGATAGTAGTATCTCCATCTGTGATTTTGACCTGTTCTGATTTTGATTGATTGGTAAGATTAGGGCTTCATTGGAGATTCGAGGGAGCGGTGAGCGAGAGAGAAATACAGAAGCGCGAGAGGGAGAGAGAGAGTCCGCCAGAGTTGCGTTCGTTGGGGAGGGAGTCACCGGAGTCGTAGGGGGTTTGTTGGTGAGGACCGAGTACGATGAGGGGAGAGAGAAGATAGTAAAACGTGAAATAGAAAGTGTGGGAAAGTTATTGGGTACTTTTAGGTTTTAATCCCAGCCATTGATTTCAATGGTTGAGATGGGATGTCAAAAATGGTGTTAAAAATCAATGTCTGAAATGGGGTGTCAAACATGGTGTCTTTAGATTCGGCCCCATATATATAGTCCGAATCAGGTGCGAACCCCCGCATTTTAGCCTAAAATGCGGACCACTCAACTACCATTGGATTATATTTTCAATGGTCCGGTTCGCAGACGTATTCTTACCGGTAAGAATATATTATCTGTAAGAATACATCCGCGGATCTGGACCATTGAAATCACGATCCAACAGCTGCTAGCGACATCCGCACTTTTGCTTATTTGAGAGCGCCCTTACCTGAAGCGGACTGTGTGTGTACACACACACACACACACACACACAGAGACAGAGTCCGGATCCCCTAAGGGATCCCGGACAGTTTTATGGTGCGGACCTCACCTTCCCGATCGAATTTCGATGATCCGAGCCGCTCAAAGTGATTAGAACGTAATTTTAAGGTACCTGCGAGAAATTAGCAAAAAAAAAAAGACCAAGAAGGGCTTGATCGGAGCAATTTTCATTGAACAGTTTAATAAAAAACTGCTCAAATCAAGCCCTTCCTGGTCATTTTTTTAATGATTTCTGGCGGGTACCCTTAAAATCACATTCTGCACACTTTGAGCGGTTCAGATCACCGAAATTTGCTCGGGAAAGGGGGGGGGGGTCCGCACGGTAGATTGGTAAGGGATCACTTACTGGATAATTTGTGTGTATATATATACACACATCCGCAGATCCAGACCATTAAAATCACGATCCAACAGCTGCTAGCGACGTCTGCACTTTTGCTTATTTGAGGGTGCCCTTACCTGAAGCGGACTCTGTGTGTGTGTGTGTGTGTGTCGGGGCGGTTCAAGGGACACCTAAAAAAACACCCAAAATCTCAATAATCTCATAGTTCCTGAACAAAACTAAATATAAGGGCGCCCTTACCGTATTAAAGTGAGGACGCCCCTTTCCCGACCAATTTGCGATGATCCGAACCGCTCAATGTGTTCAGAACGTGATTTTAAGGATACTCGTGAGAAATCAACAAAAAAAAAAAAGACCAGGAAGGGTTTCGTTTGAGTAGTTTTTGTTTGGTTTTTATTGAACGGTTCAAATAAAAACTGCTCGGATGAAACCCTTCCCGGTCTTTTTTTTTTTTGCTGATTTCTCGCGAGTATGCTTAAAATCACGGTCTGAATACATTGAGCGGCTCGGATCATTGAAATTTGGTCAGGAAATGGGAGAAAATGGGACGTTCTCAACTTAACTAAAATAAAGGCGCCCTTATAAAAAGCTAACTATATATACACACACACACACGGTATATATATTATCAGGCAGCAAGGTACTTGAAATTCTATTTACCAAAACTAAGAAAGGTACTTGAAATTTCCACCCTGATTAACGATAATATCATTGTTGATTACATCCACTGTTGCGTTTTTAGTTGTTAGGGAGAAAACCTCTGATGTCATCAAATTCTTTTTCCTTTTGTGGAAAGGCTATTAACAAGTCATGGGAAGTTGAGAAATCCTTTGCACTATAATGTCTGTGAAGTTGGTCTCGTGATAGTATTTTTTGTTCGTGGAAAAAAATTACGAACAAAAAATACATATAGCTCGTGGATAGACTTCTTAATGTCAGTCGTTTAGTTGCAAGTTGAAGGAATTTCCCTTGTAGAATTGAACTATATTATGGCTGGTGCAAAATGATCAAGAGGATTAAAAAAGTGACTGAGTGAACCACATTCAGCTTCTTGAATTTGTGATTTGATTATTTTTCATTTCTCTGGTGCTGTCTTAATGTTTGTGATGAGACAGGTTTGGTGAAGTTACTGAGTGGTCGGATAAACCCTCAGTCAAGGTGGCTGTCACTGTTGATGCTCCTACCGTTCTGAAATTGGTTATGGAACGGCTTATGGATTCATAGATTACTATTTGTGTAGACTGGATGGTCTGGACCGGAGCTACCCTCTGTCGCGCTTGATTGTTTCCAATCTCTGCTTTCAAAGTTGTTACATTTGGGCACACTTATGGGGAGTTTCTGCAGAATTTCAAATCCAGAAATATATAGTGGTTATGTATTATGTCTTGTTCATGGATTCTTTGTTTAGAACTCTGCCAATATTCCTGCATCAATGAAATCCTTGCAGTTTCTTCTCTCTCTCTCTCTCTGTCTCTCCCTCTCTGGTTTTGGTGTGGTCATGGATTGCAGTTCACACTTGCAATTATGATGATTGTCCACAAATGTGCAAGTTTGTTTCCTAAACATCTTTAGACCAAGGCTGCTTGTATTATTCAGTAACTGTGTATGCACGAATTGCTCGTTTTTTGGTTTTGTTTCTTTGAATTTCTTCATTTCTGGGCATAAAGATTGGGTGTGTCAACCTTAGTTCTTTCCCTCTTCACCCCTCCTCTCTGCATACAGGCAGCGAACCATGATTTACTTGAATTATTGCTTGAGAGCATCTACCATCTCCAGCGGTCAGCAAAAAAAGAGGTATTTTTTTTGGTCAATTCTTATTGATTGGCATAAACTTTTTCATTGCGTTTTGGGTACGCTATCCATCTGCCAATAGAGCCGGCTCTGTTAGCTGCATCGGATGAGTAACGAAGGTTCTCCTGCGTTGTTTTCGGCTTCTACAGAAAGGGAAAAATGCATGGATTCGTATTCCATTATATATCCATGGTGTATTCCGCATTTGAAGTAACCATGACTTGTCCATTGCATTACGAAAGCCAAAAAGTATTGCACTTTCCTATTACCCTAACTACATGGTTAGATACAGTATATCCTTCTTCCCCTGTATATTATCGAGGGCTTATGCCTGGTAGGGGTGGAGCTAAAATTTGACTCGAAAGGAGTCAAATTAGAGAAGATATATTTTTGTAGGATGGTATTTCATAACTAGCTTTGGTCCTAGTAGTTTGTGTAGTGTGTTTGATAAAATCAAAGAACAAATCTCGAGATATTAGTAGTATCATAATGTACACAAGTTATCGTGAGCATATATTGAAGCCTTGTTTCCCCTAAACTAAAAGGTGTAATAGTTAATATTTTCGTTGTCCGTATTCAAAATAATTTCGTGTTTGTTAGTTTTGTGTCAAATTTTTATAGATAATTAATTTGTCTTGACGAGAGGAGTGAGAGAAGTAAAAAAATTATGGCATTTTCTCAACATTTTTTGAAAATATTCAAGAAAATTAGGATAAATGTCAGCCTTTTTTGACTTTTTCTTAGATATTTTCATTTTTTTTTGAGTAAATGTCATAATTTTTTACTTTTTTTTGTTGGATATTTCCAAACAACTTTTTTTTCACTACAGATGTCTCTCGATCAATTAAAACTTAAACTCAACTTTATTAACTAAAAATGTAATTATTAAGAAAATTAAAGTGGTCTAGAATGTAAATTTGAAAACAAAGTAGGATTATAAAGGTGCATATAATTCGTGGGGCCATTTATTATTCGTTACTAATATATCTCTGTAATGAAATATAACTTTTTTGTGACAATATTTACGTTTTGGGAATGACTTCGGTGTCCCCGGTCATTTTGGGGACACCATAATTTTTAGCATAACAAAACCATTATGAGTATAACCAAAATCCATTACAAGCATAACAGAACCATAACAAAGCATAACCAAAACCACAGTAAGGCATAACTTGTTTGTTATGCCTTAGTTGAGTTTGGTTATGCCTTGGTTAGTTTTTTGGATATTCCTTAGTTATGCCTTGTTTGGATTCTGTTATGCTTGTAATGGATTTTAGTTATACTCATAATGGTAAAGTTATGCCAAAAATTACGGTGTCCCCAAAATGACCGGGGACACCATAACATCATCCTTATGTTTTGTCCCCAAATTCAACCTTTTAGTTACGACTTCACTATTGTTACTGAAAGGATAATTTTAGAGACTACTTTTCAGTCGCCACAAAAGAGTTTGGCCACGGAAGGTTATTTTTCTTGTAGTACCGTCACGAGGTGCCCCATCACCTCTATCTATGCCATATCTATGTAGAGCCCAACATTAAATATACAAGTAAAAGAATTACACGAAATTGGAAACAATTCTACAATCACAATAAACTCAACTCAACAAGGCAACTGCTAGCTCCATTAGGAAGAAAAGTAATTCCAAATAATTCCACGATCTACCATAAGCCCAACTTAACTACTAGCCTCATTAAAGGGAAAATAATCCCAACAAATACAAGAAAAACAGCACCCACGCGCATGTGCATATGGAGAGATTCGAATTCCTGATCTCCTCCTATATAATGAGAAGCAAGAGTCCCGGCTAATTGTTTTAACCCCACGTGGTGGATAAAGAAGGATCCCATAAAAATTAACGTGTCGTGAATAAAAACGTTGATCAAACATCATGTGGCGCCGTGGTGCCCCAGACCACTAAAACTTTCTCTTGCAATGCTACGTACTCCATTAGGTATAACGCAGTCGACTCCAAACGTGAGAGCAGTTATTAATGGACTTTCTAACATTAACAAGTCGTTAATGGAATGGAAATCACATTGTCCGGCCACGTGCATGAACTTAGGAAGACACATGCTAGTATTACTTAGGGTGAAAGCCGATAACAACTTTTTCTGGGTAGAAAAATACCAACCTTCTTACGTTTTGTAGTTGACCTTCTGTCAAAACATTTTTTTTAATTATTTTTATTTGTGTATTTTCTGTTTTGCTGTATATATATATATATATATATATATATACTTATAAAAATGTGAGGTGATCGAGGAGACATATTAGGTTCTTGCGAACTATATTAGGTTTTTGCGAACTCTAGAAGTAGAAGGGTTTTGGTCATTTTGAGACAATCTCAATAATGCAGGGCTTCTTCTGTTGTATTACTATAAGGTTTTTTTTACGATCTCAATGATATGAATTTTTTTTTTACCGATCAAAAAAATAATAAAGCAAAGTTAACTTATCAACTACGTTAGTTACTGACCGAAATGTACAGTTTAATTAGGTTTGAGGCTTATCCTAATCCAACTTTTGTTCAGTTTTGGAGTACTACTGTACTACTGCAAGACTTTATTATCCCCTTTCCACTGTACACTTTGGCCGGTTTTTAAACAGCCAACGCCACATCCATTTGTCTTGCAGGAAATTAGGCTAACTTTGAAAGTTGCTCTTAAGGTTGATTTTAATCTCAGTGGTCTAGGAACTAACTTAACTAATAGTAACGGTGAGTTTCCACTAATTGTTTCGTTTGAAATTTTATTACTTCAATTTTTTTTGGGTTATTTATTCGTCTTGATCAGAGGATTCAAAAAATTAAAAAGACTTCAAATTTTTTTGTTAGAGTAAGAGATTTAGCTGTTTGTCGACTCATATCGGAGTCCCTATTTTTTTTTCCTGAACCTCCATCGATGCCCTCAATAAATAAACCGAAAAACAATAAGTTAGTGGAATTAAGGGTTTGTTTGGAACTTGTGAAAAAGGAAAGAAAGGAAATCTTTTTCATGTTTGGTATGGAGAGAAAGACGAGAGAAAATCTAAAACTCTAGTATTGTGCACAGTACCATTTTCCTCCGTTCTTTTTTGTTTATTTCTTTTCTCCCACTCTCCTCAAGTTCCAAACGTAGCGTAAATGTCTTGGAGATAGTCTTGATAAATCAACTATAACCTGAAAAATACTATGCCGAGCAAAGCAACATCATCCCAACTTTCGCAACTGCTTTACTTTCTGTAGTAGTGTTGAGATCCAGACAAATGCATGCACCCAAATCCTCTATATAAACCCCTCATCCCTTCCCTTAAGTAACCACTTCAAGCTCTCTCTCTCTCTCTCTCTCTCTCTCTCTCTCTCTCTCTCTCTCATGAAAATGGAGTACGTTGCTATGACCCTTCTCTTGAGTACTTTCTTGCTGCATCAATCAGTAGCAAATGGGGTAACAACATACAATGTGGTGAACCTAGGAGCAAAACCGGATGGGAAAACAGACTCAACAAAAGCCTTTCTAAGTGCATGGGCCTCGGCTTGCGCCTCGGAGAGTCCGGCCACCATCTACGTGCCACCCGGAACGTACTTGATCGGCAAAGCCTATTTCCAAGGGGATCATTGTAGCAACACCGGAAAAGGGATTACGTTTAGGATTGATGGTACACTTGTGGCTCCATCTGATTATGGGGATGTTGGAAATGCAGGAAGTTGGATTAAGTTCGAGAAGGTGAGTGAGGTTTCTATCTACGGCGGAGTACTTGATGGCCGAGGGTCTGCTTTGTGGGCTTGCAAAGCTTCTTCGTCCGATAACTGCCCTATCGGAGCTACGGTACGTTCACGAAAAAAACATGCATGTTAACAAATTAAACTCTTAAACTTCCATTAATCCACTTCTTTATTTATTTATTTATTCAGACATACATGGACGTATCCAAAATGGTTTGATGTATGTGGACCTTATTAAATGGTGAGGAAACCACTCTACAAGGAACTTGCTAAATTAGTTCATAAATTACAAGGATCTTGCTAAATTAGTTCATCAATTTACCATTTTATAAGTGGCTCATGTTATAACCAAACATGCCTTGTATTGAGCTACCTAAAACCTGGGATGGAAACTTTTTCCTAGCTTCAGTCATTAATAAAATGATGCCGATTGAAAAAAATAAAAAATAAAAGTGGTTCTATCAAATTTTCATCCACTAATTATTGAGAAAAAAGAGAGAGAGAAAGTAAGAGAGTGGATATAAATAAATAAATAAATAAATAAATAAATAAATATATATATATATATATATATATATATATATATATATATATAGAGAGAGAGAGAGAGAGAGAGAGAGAGAGAGAGAGAGAATTATGATTTTATTGGTCTTTTTAATTCTTAGTTATCTCATATTTTGAAAATTGATCTCATTTTGATTTATCATTGTAAACCGTAGTACTAAGTACAGTACTAACTGCCGACTACTCGAGTGGAGAATGTGGGGCGGCAGTTATTAACTGCCCGTAACTGCCCTTTTAAGTGCTTTAGCAAGTAGTTGCTTGATTATATGGGAAACTATTTCAAGGGGGTCATACTACTTTTCGTAATTTAGCTTCCAATATCCGTTTTGTAGTATTTCGTTCAAATTCATAACCGTTATTTTCAACAAATAAGCTAAGCTGGTGGTGTGATTAATCCCCCAAAATTAATAGATGTCCCATGTGTTTTTTGAATATATATAAAAGCTAACATGTACTATTTATCTATCATCGGACCGCAGACCTTAGCCTTCTACAACTCGAACAACGTTGTAATCAATGGAGTAACTTCCGTAAACAGTCAAAAGTTCCACATCGCGATTGATGGCTGCCAAAATGTGAAGTTACAAGGTACTAAGGTTTCAGCCTCGGGGAAAAGCCCAAACACAGATGGAATTCACATTCAAATGTCTTCTGGAGTCACCGTCCTCAACTCCAGGATCGCCACTGGTGATGATTGCATCTCCATAGGCCCCGGCAGCTCCAACTTGTGGATCGAAAATGTTGCGTGCGGCCCTGGCCATGGGATAAGGTAATACAAATGCACGTTTCCTAGGCGATATAGGTTGCGTAACATTGCAGTGCGTATTGTTTTTGTACATTTCTATACCTGAATGCTGCGCCGTTTTATTCGCGTCCCAGAAATCTGGTGACCTGAGCAAACCACCGGAGGACCAAAAAGTGTTTTTTGTCCTGCCCACCATTTGTGGTTATTACTATGTCTATAAGTAGTCTATTTGTTCCAGCACGACTAGCTAGTTATTAGTCTTTAAAAAAAGTTAGGTTGAGTTCCAGTTATATTAGCTTCTTTTTTTTAATGGACTTATTAATTTGTGTCTATGGCAAAAGATTTTATCTAAACTTTTATCATTTTTTGCGCTTTTTCATTTTTTGATTTTGTATTGAGCAGCAAAATTGAAAAAATAGAATTTTTATCCTGAAATACTTACTTAGAGAAGGAAGAAAGGACAAAAAGTGGGCCTAAACAAAGTGAAAATATCGTTGGGTTGTTTTTATCAGGTGTTCTGCTTTCGGTTATATTTGTGATGTTTTGGTTGGCATCTTACTTTCTTTTGGTTTTGGTTCTCGGGTGACGTACGTATACCGGTGTGCCCTTATACTTTTTGATCTTTATATAATCATTTCCAAAGATTAGTTAAAAAACAATGTCGATTGAAAACAGAAAACAAAGTAAAAATGTTTCTAGAATTTTGATCGGAAAATGATATTGGCACTTCAAAAATTAATTGAAGCACTCCAAAATCAGTGTAATTTCAAAGCCACTTTCCTATGTTTTTTTGGAGTGTCTCTATCAATTTTTAGAGTTCCAATATCATTTTCCCGATCGAAATCGTATTTAGTATTTTTCTATACGTGCAAGAACAATAGTAAGCACTAACTTAGGAATATTGGTGCAGCATTGGCAGTCTAGGTTGGGAACTACAAGAACCAGGAGTGCAGAATGTGACGGTTAAAACAGTTACTTTCACAAGTACAAGCAACGGCGTGAGGATAAAGACTTGGGGCAGACCCAGTAAGGCGTTTGTTGATGGAGTTGTTTTCCAGCATCTTGTAATGCTCAATGTTCAGAATCCCATCCTAATTGACCAAAATTACTGTCCTCACAACAACAATTGTCCCACTCAGGTATATGCAATTTTTTTTTATCCGCAAAAAAGATTTTGTTAATCTTAAGAATTATAAAGATTAAACGGAGAATCAAATCGATCCTGATGCAGCGGAATTCAAATGAGACTAGTTAGCGTACTGGTTCAAAAGAGATAAACAACTCGTAGCCACGATCAATTAACCTTGCGCACAAGCAAGAAAGAGAAAAACTCTGTAATATTATTGATGTAAAAGTTGAGGCAAAACGTTAGGTTTAAAACCCTTTTATAGGGCGGAACCCGAAACCTTAATAATAATAAGCTGAAAAATAAAAATCCCAAAAACTGAGGTTTTTCCTAAAATTGAATACATGACTTTCCAAAAAGAATAAACTAAAAATGAATTACGGTCTAAGCGTTATTAATGAAACAAAATTTTCCTAAAACTACAAAAAAATGTTAATTGAAGGCCTAAACGAAGGAATTGGGCCGAAAAACACCATCAGTCACGAAGTTAGGGTGGTGAATAGCCAAAGCGCGAAAATAAGTCAACTTACCAAATTTGGGCCTATTCCGAACTCGTTCGAATTTTGCCAAATCGGATAATTTGAAATTAAGCATCGTTTGGGCCTCCGAGGATGGTCCAACTGATTACAAAATTGGGCCTCCACGTGTTCTACATCAAATCCGAAGGAAGGCAAGATGCCTGCCAACCAAAAACATCACATGCACCATAAACGAAAACCACACACCCACTAAAACAACCCTATTACAACCTAGCTACCACCATTTCCATCTAAGCCGAAAGAACAAATGGATACCTACAAGAACAAACCAAAGGGAACCAAACCAAAAATTAAGAAAACAAAACCAAAGCCGCCAAGGACCCTTGAGGGCAGTGATGGAAAACAAAATCCAATTACCGAACTTAAACTGTTGAGTATCGTCATACCGAATTGACACTAAAATTAAGGGTGTGTCCAGACTTATCTTTTGGGTCTCATTATCAGTACTGTCTTTTTTTTTCAAAAAGGATTTTCTTCCCGACGAGAGTGATCGGAAGATTATAAAGTTATGACCGAAAACCTTAAAAAATCCATTGAAGAGGGAAAAAATATAAATTTTACTATATTTTATGTTTTTTTGTCAATGCTTTTGTTTGGCTTATATGGTTTTTTTTCCTAACTTTAGTCCTTATTCTTGCGATTGCTCTTGTCTAGATAAATAATCAATTAATACATGACCACTAAATATCGATATAAATAGCCAAAAAAAAAAAAAAAATTCAGGTCAAACACTAGATAAATGTCCACTATTTTTTCTTCTTTGCAGAATTCGGGTGTGAAGATTAAGGATGTGACGTATCAAGACATTCATGGAACATCAGCAACAAAAGTCGCAGTTAAATTGAGTTGTAGTAAAAAGAATCCGTGCAGCGGGATAAAATTGGACGACGTCAATCTCAGCTACGCCGGCCATTCACCGGCAGAAGCATCATGCGTCAACGCCGAAGGAACAAGTTCGGGCTTAATTGTGCCTACTAGCTGCTTGTAGGAGTTGCGCAATCATATGCCCAAGATCTATTTAAGAACAAATTAAATATAGAAAGGTACAAGCAGAAGAAGCATATATACTAATTGATTGAATAAAGTCGCCTGTTAATTTGAGCCCGTGGCATTGTCCAGCTATATATAAGAGCTTGAAGCCTGGCCTTGCAGAGCCCATAGATCAAACCTCATTGTGGGATTATGAACATAGGTATTGTGGGATTATGAACATAGGTATATATAGATGTTGTAATATTGGTCACAAGGAAATATAAGTTATTATGTCACTTGTTATGTTCTTCAGATCGAACACCAATACAACACTATGGTGTTAATCATCGGCACATCTAAATGCTTAAATTATCAGAGAGTGATAACTTTATTCCAAAAAAGGAAAGAAAGAGAGATTACTTTTCTGTTTATATCCTTAACATGGCCCCTCATGTGTAGCCGAGCTCTTTTTCATTTGAGGGCAAAAGACGTGCAAGTAATTACTATCGGGTAGGCAGGAAGCAGGGCTGGCTTCACCATTTGTTGAGGGGGTTCGCAGCGAACCCGCTTAGTTCATATCGCTAAGAAATGCACTAAATTTTTGTATTTTTTTACATACATGCAGTTTAATTTGTACTGGATAGAAATCTCCCCCAACAGCTTAAACCTTTGCGAAGTCTTTCAGTTATGTTTTATATTGCGAAAAAAATAAAAAAAAATATTGATCGGCAAAAGATGAAATTTTATTAAAAAACGGAAAAAGAGGAAAGGGAATCAAACCAACAGTTGAAAATACATCTCAAGGGCATAACCCAAATCACCCAAGGGTCTATAAGGGTCCACAAAAAGATAAGACAATAAAGCTCAACCCAACATTCAAAATAAACAAATAAAAGCCTTAACAGTTAACATCCAAACCCGGCCCAAACTTAGGCCGGCCCACCCAAGCCACTCCTTTAAAACCTAACCACACCGGCAACCACCGCAATACAAAACTCGCGTCATTACGTGTTTGAAAGAGTAGGCTACTTGAATCTTTGTCAAGCGTCAAGCTTCCTTCTTCTTGTTGTGCCATCGGCAGAAGTGTTTACATTGGTAGGAGACCATGTCACGAAGAAATCTTTGTTGAAATCTCCGGTTGAAATGAGCGGTTGAAAATTGAAACAGATTCACAACAAGAAGCCCAATGAAGATTACAAGGCGCAAATGTGATATGATCATAGTTATATTTTTTGAGCTCAAGGACAAGTATTTTTTGCAATCAAATATAAGGATAAACACTTTTTGCAATCAAATATAAAGATAAATGTGTTGCATGATTACTAAAATACACTTTTTGCAAAACTAGTAAATGTTCACTAATAACTGAAAGGTAGTAAAAATGCTTTAAATCCTAGGGTACCCTATGAAAGTATCTAAAATCCTAGGGTACTTTGTGAAAGTGCCTAAAACTCTAAATCTTATGAAAGTACCTAAATTATTAAAACTCTATAATAGGAAAATACATTTTAAAATCCTATGAAAGTGTTTAAACCTTAGGGTACCTTACGTCCCTACCCTACCTTAGGGTAGTTTTTCTGTGATATTATATTTTGTCCTTATGGCTCAATAACTCAAAAAATTGAAAGACCTCCACTAAAACTATTTTGATGGCGTCTTCCCCTAAATGAAAACTATTTTATCATAGTTATGGCTAATTTTTCCTTTTAAAATAAGTGCAGCTTTAAAATATGCTTTCCTAAATTTTCACTCATCTTTTTCTTGAGTTGCAAGAACTTACTCCATTAGGTGACCCCTTTAGGGACATATGCGGTATTTGGGTCCATCCAACGGTGGAGAGAGTCCAATTTGTGGGGCCTTTTTTAAAATGCATTAATTGATGATTGAAACTATTCAAATTTAGATCTTGTTGAGAATATGGTTTTCAATATGGTTTTTACTTATTACCGAATAAAGTCTAAATTTTCCTTACTGATTAATATATATGTACTTTAAACTTAATGAATTTTTCGTCTACCCATTCCCTTGTTACCTTTAAATAAGTAAAAAAAACTACAAATTGGAGCTTAAGATAATCCCATTTTGAGTCAAATAAGAAGAAAACACTATAACTAAACTGAATAAGTCAGCTTATAAGCTAACCAACAGAATCATTTTTCGACGAGCTCCAGATTGTATGCAAGCAAAAGGTTATCATCAATGTGAGGCTGAAAAGAGCCGTCAAATTGCTTAAATCAGACTTGAGAGAATCCAAGCCGATGTATGCAAGCAGAAGGTTAAAAACAAATGATAACTTTGTAGGAGGAACTTTTTTTTAACTAGGTAAATATAGCAAATTTAAAAGGAAATTAATTCCTGATAAAAAAAAAGAATTTAAACGGAAATTCCAGATAAAAATAATAATTGAAAAGGAAACTAGTTTCTTCCATGTACGTATAACCGGAATATATAGAACCCATATCTCTCTAGATTGTATTTTTCATAATTTCCAAACATACCATTCAAAGCCTATAAATACCCCCTTCGACCCTTTTAACTTCTTGCCATCTCTCCAACACAAAGATGGTGAAACCAATGATGAGAGTTCTTCTCACGCCCCTCTTCATCTTCTTCTCCCTCTCCCTAGCAACTGCAGCAATACACAATGTGGTCACACTGGGAGCCAAAGGAGACGGAACATCCGACTCGACCAACTCCTTCCTCAGCGCCTGGCGCGCAGCTTGTGACTCGGTATACCCGGCCACAATCTACGTTCCTCCAGGTAAATACTTGGTCGGAAAAACTGTATTCAGCGGCGTGTGTAAAAGCAGCGCCATCGACATTCATATCAACGGCACCCTCTTGGCTCCTGCTGATTATCGCGTTATCAGTAGTTCGGATAACTGGCTTGTGTTTGAGCGTGTGACCGGTGTTTCGATTTACGGTGGTGGGACTCTTGATGGTCAAGGAACTGGTTTGTGGGCTTGTAAAGCCTCCGGACAGAGTTGCCCTATGGGAGCTACGGTAAGTACTAAGTAGGAGTCATATATAGACATGCAAGGATACTCAATATATACCCGAAAATATTACTCCTCTCATCCCAAAAAGATTTTCTGGTCTTTCAAACAAAAATTTAAAAAATAAATTATCGCTAAGAAATTTGAATTTCTTTTTCCATAAATGAAAAGAAGTCATTGATATCTGGTAACTAGCGGCAAAAAATTTTAATTTTCTTGACTAAATACATTATTTTTAAGTTCTTGTTTTGCAGACTAAACGATATTTTTGAGACGGAAGTAGTACTATTTCCTACTTAGAATGAGTGTGGAATACACTCTACATGCATGCTTGTGTCAAGCCCACTTCTG